>NC_057871.1:25607064-27049564 GCF_019740435.1 Gambusia affinis | reverse complement strand
AATGTGCATTTATATGTCTGTGTAAGAAAACAAATAAATATTAGCACCAGTTTTACGGGGAAAAAGACTTACAAGGTGAAATGATGGTGGTAATAATCACATAATAACTACAATCACAATTTTCAATAAATCTTAGCCTTAAAATGATTAGAAAATTTAAAATTTTACTATGACCCTTATTAAAATTATATCCATATACAACTGTTCAAATATTGACATCGATCCTATAGTTGTCACTTTTTATTGGATTACTGATCATTTAGGTGTATGCAGACCATTTCTAATCAGTTTCTGTGAAAATGATGTGCGGTTTGTGTACCTGTAATATCTGGCAGCGGTCTGAGGAGCAGTCGATGTTCTCGCAGGGCTGGTACATCCCCAGGGTCACGCAGTTCAGCAGGATCACCATCATGCTCACACGCTCAAACCACGTGGAAACAGGCAGTTAAAGAAAATTATTGGTCCATAGTTTTACCACATCAAAAAAAAAAACATAAAATCTGCTAAGAATAATAGGGAAAAAAATAGAATATAAAGCTGTGGAACAAATGAAGAGCCCACTGCTCTGAACCCCACTGAAAACCTCTTGGTTATTCCACCTAATATTGATTTCTGAACTCTTCCTGAGTTAAAACATTTGTGTTGTTGTTTCTAAATCAATATGAACTTGTTTTCTTTGCGTTATTTAAATTTTTTTTTGTTTTGTTATTTTGACCATTTCTTATTTTCTGCAAATAAGTACTACATTTTTGCTTGGAATTTCAGAGACATGTTGTCAGTGATTCATAAAATAACAGAACAATCTTCATTTTACACAAACATAAACTTATAATAAGTAAAATCTGAGAAACTGGTCATTTTGCTGTGGTTTCTTTAATTTTTTCAACGGTGCAGATTAAAACTTATTTGTAAACTTTCTTGCTATAAATAGTGCAGCACTATAGTTTCTTCTTCGTGTACAGACACTTTCAATAAAATCTAAATATTAGTTTCAGAACTAAATTGTTTTTTCACTACCAGTAAGAGAAACATTGTATGACTTACACAAAGAAGTTTGAAAGCTTATATAGTTCAGTAAACTATGGCAACTTTCCACTCTGAGGTTATGAAAATGTGACATTTAAAATTTTAATAAAGCATCAGACCAATAAAAAAATAATAACAAAAAAACCCTGAAATTTGGGTTTAAAAGGTGTTATTTTCAAAACACACTTGTAATCCGACAAGCGGGCCTCATCTGAACACATACTCTAATTTAAAGAAAAGAAAAACATGTTTTTCTCCAATGTAAAAGAACACATTGTTTTCACAAGTTTTTTAAATTTGTTGTTAGTGTTCTCTGACGTGAACACTAACAACAAAAATAAAAAAAATTTCCATTTAACTTAATCATTCCACTAGCACTCACACATAAACCTCAAATTTGAAAAAAAAAAAAAGAAGCTATTAGTGAGCCATTAGCGACGCTAACTTAGAACGACGCAGAACTTAGCTGCAGCAGCATCTTCTGTCTTTTTTCTTTGAGCGAGGCCATTAATTCATGTTGATTCAGCGATTCCTTCTGGGATCTGAAAAAGCCCTACGAAGCAAAAGTTTAGGAATGTGTGACGATGCCAAAAATTCACACAACAGAATGAATAAGCCCAGTTTAGAGGAAAGGAAAAAAAACAAAAAACAAAAAGAGTTCAAACAGGATGGAGAGAGAAAGTGCAGTACAAGGTGTTTTTGCCAGAGAAAAATCGAGGAGTCACACACAGTAACATAAGAGGAGTCACTGTAACATAAGCTGGTTTCTCCAGCGTGCTGCACAGAAGTTTAGCACACTGCACGTTTGGAGGCCTTAGTCCTCAACCCTGACGTTGCAGGTTCGACTCCCGGTCCTGGCGACCTTTGCCGCATGTCCTCACCCGATCAGCCTACTGTCTCAAAAAAATACGAGCCACTAGCACCGCAAAAACACTTCAGAGAAAAAAAAACCCCCGTTGGTTTCAACTAAATTGCCATTAATCTTAGTCAAGTAAATTATTTGGTCCAAAGCATTGCAAATTAGTTGGACTGGCTCTTTTAAATTACATCGGGTCCAACTATAGTAAATGAGTGGAATCAACCTTAATAAATTAAGTTGAGCCAACACTAAATAGAATAACCATAATAAAATAAGTTGAGCCAACTCATTTTATTTAAATTAGAATAACCATAATATATTAAGTTGATCCAACACGTTTGATTTCGAATCAACCATAGAATAACCATAATAACATAAGTTGAGACAACACAATTGCTTTACATTGGAATAACGTTGGGTTACTTGACGTAATCCCTGGTTCTTTGATAACAGAGTGAGGTGTTTCACTATGGGAATTGCCTCAGCATGACCCAACTACGGAAGCTCCAATGACATTACGTC
This sequence comes from Gambusia affinis, assembly GCF_019740435.1. NCBI lineage: Eukaryota > Metazoa > Chordata > Actinopteri > Cyprinodontiformes > Poeciliidae > Gambusia > Gambusia affinis. The sequence continues at coordinate 27,047,157 of NC_057871.1, read as the reverse complement.
TGTCCGTGACAGACAGGTTGAGCCGTGACCGTGGCTCCACCCACCATCCAATATCACGGCCAACCTACCCCTCTCAACTCATTCTAAGCAGGTTTCTTTCCGTGCCCATGCAAGAAGGGATGTGTTGGTGAAACACCTCACTCTGTTATCAAAGAACCAGGGATTACGTCAAGTAACCCAACGTTCTTTTTCTAACTTCGTTCGGTGTTTCACTGTGGGAGATATGGCCAACTCCCGAATTGCATGCTGACCCCGAAGCAATGCTTGGCAGCAATTAATACAATCCAGGACTCAGGCGGAGCCTGATGAGTCAACCCCAAGCACCGTGTGCACTAATGATGACTGGGCCACATCCAGCCTGTAAAACCTCACAAACGTGTGCGGTGTAGCCCAACTAGCTGCAGCACTGATGTCCTGGACGGACACACCACGGAACAAAGCCCACGAGGTAGCCATGCTCCTGGTAGAATGGGCCCTCACCCCTTCTGGTGGCTCTGACCCTGAGCATCTATATGCCAGAGAGATAGTCTCCACAATCCAGTGTGCTAACCTTTGGCGAGAGATAGGTTTGCCCTTATGAGAAGTGGCCTAAGACACGAACAGGTTATCAGCTCTTCTAAAGTCAGCTGTCCTGTCAACATAAGCCCTCAAAGTCCTCACCGGACATAAACAATTAAGCCTTTTCTCTTCTGCTGAAGAGAAAGGCGGTGGATGGAATGCCAACAGTTCCACCATCGAACACCTGTATGATGTTTCCATCACCTTGGGCACAAAAGCAGGATTGGGTCTCAAGCACACTTTGGAGACCCCCGGTGCCCACTGTAGGCAAGAAGGACTGACAGACAGTGCATGTAAAGATTTAAGTCCTCTCTTAGCAGTAGTTAAAAAGAACTTTCATACCAATACCCTCCAAAGGTTCAAAGGGATGATGGCAAAGGGCCTCCAGTACCAGAGTGAGGTCCCATAATGGCATGAAATGCCTAGAGGTGGGCAGCTTACGTCGTGCCCCCCTCATGAAACGGCACACCAAGGGGTGCTGGCCCACAGGTTTATCACTAAATCCCACATGACAAGCTGAGATTGCAGCTAATTATATAAGCTTATTATAGCTCGTCGTAACACGTTAGCTATAAAACTGAAGATAAAGTCTGCTCGCCGCGACACGTTAGCCGAACTTTACCAACTGTTTATGCTAGCGATGTACCGCTATGCAACCACCAAGCCCGCCTTTATGCATTAGCTTAGCCAACACAAACGTTAGTTACTCTGTTAATTAAAACAAAGTAGCTATAAAAGCCGCCCGCCTTTACGCGATAGCTGCTTCAAACGCTTGTACAACTGAAAAAAGGCTTCTTTCGAAGCACTTACCCAGCACAGTCCAGGCCTGTCCTGGTACTGCGTTCAGCGGCGTTTTCCTTTACGGAACGCCTACGAACGGTTAAGGAGAGCCAAGCTAGCCTGAATGTGCTGAGGGAGCTTTGTTGAAGTTCTTCACACGGGAAGAAAGCGAGAATGAGTTGAGAGGGGTATGTTGGCCGTGATATTGGATGGTGGGTGGAGCCACCGTCACGGCTCAACCTGTCTGTCATGGACAGACGTGATGTCATTGGAGCTTCCGTAGTTGGGTTACGCTGAGGCAATTCCCATAGTGAAACACCGAACGAAGTTAGAAAAAGAACCTTAATAAATTAAGTTGACCTAACACATTTGCTTTAAATAGGAGTAACAGAATTACATGGTGCTGAAATATAGCAATCAGGTGGAAAAGCTTTCCATTATTTTTTTATGTTCATCCAAATAATAATTTTTTTCAGTGTGGGTTCTTATGAGAATGTCTATGCTGATAAACGTTCCTACTTCCTAGTCCTTCTTTCTATCTTTTTTTCCCGAACAAACACACCTGCACCGCGGGCTTTAGAAGACAAAAACGCAACAGAGCGGAGTCAGTGAAATACAGGTGAATCACTTTGTCCAACTGCACTTCGTATTTTTTTGTTCTAATCCAATGACTCGGGTCGCGGTGGGGCGGTGCTGATCTCCACCATTTGAAGCCTTCACTTCGTATTGATGATTAAAATTATTATTTTTCAGTATAGTAGTTATTTGTAAAAAAAAAAAATTGAGGAAGGCTCAAGATGAATTTACGTGAACTAAGAGCACTAATAGGCTACTTAAGTTTACTAAAAAGATATTTGCAAATTCTTGAAGCAAGAGTGGTGAATCCGGATGCTTTACAATTTACTAGCGATACGATAAAAAACTAGAATAAACACTTATTGTAAAACTCACTAGAACACTGTACTAACCAAAAAAGTAACCCTGTTTACTTCTGTTGAAGTTTTCCTGTTTAAGTTTCCAAGCCGACCACAAAGTCACAAGGCTGTTGTAACCTTGCATTGTTCAAAGTTAAAACTTAGTTGACTTGCAGCAGTCATAAAATCAGTCTCAATCGAGGAAGGTCAAGATGAACTTACATGACTTAAACGCAGTCATAGACTACTTAAGTTTACTAAGAAGATATTTGGCTGTTGTAACCTTGCATTGTTCAAAGTTTAAACTTAGTTGACTTCCAGCATAAAATAAAATCAGTTTCGCTGCACAGCTTGATCTGCCCAGGAAGTCCAGGTCCTACCTCAGGCTGCTGCATGCCTGCTGATAACAGAAGGAAAGCAGCCTTAACAAGAAACAAGTCATAAAAAAGTGTACTTAGAAAACTGATCCCATACAGAGGAAACTGCAGAGAATTCTCTGGGCCCTTCAACAAAGAAAACAGGTTACTGTAGACATCACAGCGTGGATAAAGATAGGTTATGAGTGGGCAAAAAAACACATGCATACACACGCACAACACACACGCATACACATCGAGGCTTGCACACAAACACCCACGTCCCAGTGCTTACATGAGCAGAAAACGTGCACAAGAAACCCAGCAGGTTCAAATACATAAACGCTAACATTCACCCACCTACATTTAAACTCACACTTTCTTTCATGAACACACACACACACACTTAATATTCAGTCTGAGGCTGGATTGAGTGAATGCCAGCTGATAGGCATCATTGTCTTTCACAAATATGTAGATCTGCAAGAAAACATGTTTAAAGTCAATGGTTCACATGCTTAAGGAGATTCTACTTGAATTTATCAGTGTTGTAAAAAAAAAAAAAACTTTATTAAACATCTATCTTTCAAAATCAGCTTGAGATATATACTACAGTGGCCCTGAAGTGCAAAGCACTACAACATTAACGAGGCACAATTACAAATTACAAAAACACTCCAACATTAACAAAAACAGTACAACATTAACGAAGCACAATTACAAATTCAAAAACACAACATTAACGAAAACGGAATGTCGCAGTAGGAGACTTGAGAAATCGCTGATAGGACAATAGGCATGAATACGTTTACGCTGGGTCCTACTTACGTCACCGCCATCTTGAAAGTGGCAGTGGAGAAAATCTGCTGCTTGGACTAGTTTCAACGGTTTTACTGTGCAAAGTTGACCCACTGCCTTTACGTTACGTTTTTTTAATTCATATCTTGAAATAGCAAATGCACATTGAATTATGGAATTGTGTTAATATGTCCATGAATACATCACTGTAAAGGTATCAGAATCAGCTGTATCAAATGTAATTACTGTGCCACAAAACAATTAAATAATCACATCAGAAAGTTCGAAACGTTGTCCTTTTTTTCCATTCCTATATAATAATGTGTGAGAGATTGTGTCAGTGGCATTCATTGCCAACACTTGTTTAGAGTTGTATTTGAAACGTAATCAATTGCAAATTTATTGACGGAATCTGACTTGATGTTCTGTTTTTATTGTTGATTCTATGTTGCATTGTATTTTTGTGTTTGATTTGATGTAAAGCACTTTGAAATGCCTTGCTGCTGAAATGTGCTATACAAATAAAGTTTGATTGATTCATTAACTTTGCAGAACGACACTTTACGAAGTTCAGTCAATTTACTTGTATCAGCTTACTGGTACATAAGTCACTTTCAATATGGCGGACGGTATAACGCATCGCAACAACGAGCGATAACTTCCGGTTAAAAAGCACTGTCTGTCATGATTTGGTTTGGTGTAGGTGGTGAGATAGACGCTAGAGACCCAGGTACAGTCAAATGATGGTTTAATAGTCCAAAATGTCCACGAACACAGGCAGCACGGCTGAGCCGTCTCCAGGGCTCAACACCGGTAGCAACAGGTTATACGAGTGGACTAGCAACAGACTGCGACAATAACAGACGTGAAGAGACGTTATGACCCGAGGAAGACACAGACACACAGGTGATACTAAATACACGTGAGGTAATCAGGGAACGAGACACACCTGGAAACTAATCAAGGGGAGACAGGACAACACGGAGACTCAGACACACCAGAAACTCAAAATAAACACAGAAAAACACAGAACATGACAGTCATGCAATCAGTGATCTCTCAGGTCTCCAACTGGGACATACCCTTTCCGTTTTCGTTAATGTTGTGTTTTTGAATTTGTAATTGTGCTTCATTAATGTCGTGTTTTTGAATTTGTAATTGTGCTTCGTTAATTATGTAGTGCTTTGCACCTCAGGGCCACCGTAACATACAGCGTTTGTGTGTCAAACTACTGCGATAACTAAACAAATGTGTGTTAACTAACTCACGTATTGTGTCCACTCTGTGTCCACTAAGCCGTTAAACATTATAATAAACTTTTAAAGAATGCCATTATCTTGAATGAAATGCCATTGAGGTTTTATCGACCTATGTTTTACTTGGGTATATTCTGTTTACTATGTCAGGTAACATTTTAAATTATCTTTGACACATTTGGAATTCTTGAACGTGTTGAAGTTTAAGTGAAAATGGGTTTTAAGGGTTTAGCGTAGTATTCATTGCTTTGTCGCTGTTGTTTTATTCGTTGTAGCTTTAGTAACTATATAGTGTTTTTTTCAGATGATATTGAATATTTAAAAACAAAATATGCTAAAAATGAAGGAACAACTCGCCTACAATTAAATGCTGATCATTTTTGCAATCGACATTTGATAACACAATTACAGTGTTGATAAACAAGTCTGACACTGTTTTGTTTTTTTGCTACTTTCATGGATGGAGGACTTTTTCTAAATAGCAAAGCCTTAACAGGAAAAATACATATTTTAATGGGAAGCAAGGCTGAAGAAAAAAAAATACTTTGGGTCCGCTTTTTCTTATTTCTAAACTCTAAGTAGGTATGACAGCCTTAAGGCTACGAGGATTATCTGGAGGCTATTATCCTACCGCAAGTGAAGTCGACACAAACAGAGTCCAAGTGTTGCTAAAGTGAGGAAGACGTTCAAGCTCGCTCCTGGGGAAACGCTGCTGATGCAAACGCAACCATTAACACCGTGTCAGTCCGTCTCCTGGTTCTTCTGAAAAATGAGTCAATTAGTGTGGGTACCTTGGAGAAAGCTCCATCTATTTTTATTTTTTTTTCTCTGTAACAATCACAGGCTACTCATCAACTCTCCAATAGTGGATTTCAAAGCACACAGCTCTAATACGGCAGGGATATTGGAGGGAGATTACCTCCAAAATAGTTTCAGGTAGCTCAAGCTCACTTTATGTTTTAAGCATTTATTAAACATCTATATTTCAAAATATAGATGTTTCCAAAGTGTCTGTCATCTGCAAACACCTTTAAAGAAGTGTTTGCAGCACATGTTTTATATTCTGATGTCACTTACTTCTGGACGTCCATTGAAAATGGTTTTGTGTACCGCGCACTTTACTATAAGCCGCACCTACAATTTTTTTTTTCTTTTTTAAACTGGAAACGTACATATATGAGCCGACGGGGCTATAAGCCGTTGGTATCTCCGCCGCTCTCGGTTTTTCTTAATAAATCTACAATTAAGGACGCAGTCCTCCGAACCATGCCATCCTCCAGATCGATACTCCTCAACTTCATATGAACCTCTTCCTGTGGTTTCCATGATGAGGAGGTACAAGTTTGAAAGCATTTCTCCATCGTGCCTGCTGCCAGCATGTCCTTGTTCTAAATGAAAACTAGCACTTCTTTGATTTCCAATTTTGACTTCCAATGATTCACGTTCTGCTGAAGAGCCCCCTGGTGGTTGAAGAAATATCCACAGAAAAGCCGCACTGGGCTATGAGAGGCACGGTTCAAAGAGTGGGGGGAAAAAAAGTAGCATCACAAAAAATTGACATTTTCTTTTAAGTTTTACTTATTCTACTTTAATTTGTCAGTGTTGTAAACTTTATTAAACATCTATCTTTCAAAATCAGTTTGATTTTGAAAGATAGATTCTTTCAAAAGTACCGTCCGACACATACGGTATTTAGTTTGTAAAAACAAACTAAACATACAAAATCCTTACCTGATGTACTGATGTTTACACAAAGAATCTGTAAATTATCCCGGAAGTATTCCAGGCTACAACAATATGAAAGGGGTTCTATTTATTTTTGTTTTTTTGCTTATTTTTAATATATTTTAATAATTTATCTGTGAAAAATTCACTTTAGGTTGTTTTAAGCACGTCTTGATCAACAGTCTGGCAAAAAAAATCTCTGCTACTATTGAATTGTGAACAAAGGCTGCACACAATTTTGGACATTCCTGCAGTAGGTCACGACAGACTTTCAACTTATTTAAATGTGTGGCTATAAGATGGTTTGCTTACAGAAATGAAAAGCAAGCAAGAAATCAAAGCCAGCAAATTGAAAACAACATCAGTAAAATAAGCCACACTACTTGACAATCACAGTCTGTCCACCTATTTTTAGTTTGAATACAGTTTTTGAGACCATTGTGTATTATAATTTAATTGGGAGTAACTCAACAATAAAGAAGTGTGATTTAAAACTCTTGGAAAAATATTCAGTGAGTGCATCACAGACCTGTCAAAAAGAAAAATAAGACTCAAAAGCTCCATAATTCAGCGGCAAATGGTGGACTGTTACCAAAACGACGCACACGAGCCGGGAGCCTCAGTGTGACAGAGCCGCAAAGACATGGGAAGCTGAAAGCACGCGACAGCAGGTGCTGGATAAGTTCTTAACACCTCACTGCATGGCGTTACGTTTTCTAACCCTTACCCCATCACCTCTCCCTTTCTCTCTTTCGCCTCTCCTCTACAATCTTTCATTGTTTCCAAACAGACGTCCAGGAGGCAAAGTGCCTCGCGTTTCTTTGGCAACCCGTCGACCGTCAAAAAGGGGATCCACACAAACGCTTACTTCATTTCCCACGTGAACATTTCAGCATCACGTTTCTGCATATGGAATAAAAATTTGTCCCAAATGTCAATTTACAGCAGCCGTTCAATTCTGAATGGAATGGTGTTTAATAATGCGACAGTGAGACAAGCTTGGTGCAAATATCCCAGAGTAAATAATGCCTCCTTCGGGGCGAGTGGAGGCCTAGCAGATAGAGTAGGGGCCTTGCAATTGGAAGGTTGAAGGTTTGATTCCAGCTTCCTCCTGTCGCACTCTACTTCTGTGGCTACCAAAAGTTGTATTTTTTTGTAAATAAAACTAATGACCATTCTTGACACGTCCCAGTATGGAAACCCTAGAATCAAAAGGGAGTGTACTTCATTTCTGCTGCCATCACTGTAGCTTCAAATGGACATTATAGACATTTAATTTTATTTATTTGCCATTGTTTTCAGTACCAGCATTTCATATTAATGTGTTTCATTCATCCACGACTCTAAGCTGTCCAAATGGATACAACAAATGCCAAGCTTGACTAGTTACTAATTAAATCAGTGGTTGCAGAATGGAATATGTGAATCTTTACGGGTCTTTGAAAATTACACTTTTCTGATCAATACATCAATAGATGGATATGTTAGTCATTAGGAACGTTAGGAACATGCCAACTCTCCACCTCGCCAAATCAATGAGACTTCCGTCTAAATCAGGCTTCTTCTCCGTTTCTTTCCCAGGTGGCCGGCGCACAGCTGCCATACAGTAAAATTCATCAAGACAATCTCTGCCCTGTTGCCGTGGCAACCAGCGCTCCTCAAAATATTAAAGAATCCTTTGGTGTGTTATCATTAGTCTTGCATGCCCTCCTTTAGCACCAGAGGGGAGTCTTGCTGTGACCTTGATGATTACCTGAAAAAAACAAAACAAAAAGAAAAAACCCCAAAACGAATTGGAGTTTAACGTCTCATTTTATTTCCCCCGTCGGAAAGATTTCCAAAAGTCCATGGAGAAAGGATAACAAGGTACCAGATGCCAATGATTAGGAAGGTTTGCATTAATGGTATGCTATAAATCTTTGATCAAATGTTTCTTTGTTTCCAGGTTTTGAGCACCAAAAGGTGAGCAGGATGTAAAAAATGAGAAATCCGGCATTAAATAAAGACAATTACATCCCCAGGCAGACATGTCAGTGTTAACTGGACTGTGCTTCCACACGTGTGTTTTGTGTTTGTGTGTGTAGTTTTAGTGTAAGTTTCAGTGAACAAATCCCTATTCTGTCCTGAATTGTGATCATTTCATTTTATTAAGATTTTAACTAAGGAAAAAAGAAACCAAACTTTTACTGGTCTCTGGTGACAACCACTGATCCACCAAGACACCAGAGTAATAATGTTATTACACAAAGATACTCCTCAGTATTTGAGTCGGTTTGATACCATCAATTCAACTGGTGATAAAAGACTAAAGGAATGAAATAAAATTGTACATATAGAAATATATTATCATCTTTTAGCATAATACTGATGTTTACACTGAGGAGTTTTACAAAAACTTCTTTTTTTTTAGCAACAAAATTTAGAGGCAATTGTGAAATTATGCGTTTTTACATTAGTGACATATTGACAAAGTTTTGCACACATTTGTAATGGAAACTGTAGTTATTGTCAAAATTTTTTGAGATATGTAATAGGCTATGAAATTAATGACACTTGTTTGGTTTTGAATTTAGTTATTCCTCTAGAGTTTTCAGATCTCTGCATTTCCTTTTTGTGGTCTGTCTCCTTTCCTTTTTTTCAAACTTAGTTCTCAGACTTTAATTTAGGGCTGAAAGATTTTTGAAAATATTCTATTTGTGATTTTTTTTTTTTTTTACCTCAGTATTGCGATTATTTTCTCAATGTTGGGGTGCATCGATAAATTGGACCCGATTTCCTTAACTTTGGGAGATCGGTGATTAACTACTGCCCTCTTCTGCTCTGCTGGGAGAGAGTCTGACTGACCAGTCCACAGGATCATGTCTGTACATCTGCAGTTAACAACAGTCATCCCAAAGTTAGCAACTCAGCAACTTTCTTGCTACATTTAGCAACATTTGAGACAAAAAATAAAAAATTGGTATCGGCCAAAATCGGAATCGACAGGTCAGGTTTTTTTAAAGATCGGTAATTAGCGATCAGCCAGAAAACTACGTGATAAAGTCCCTTAACATATTCATTTCTGCTTTCAAAGAAATGTACAACATGTCTCAAAACAGACACTAAAAACCAATGGCTTAGGCAGTAAAACCTTTACTTAATTTGACAATTACTCACGTTTCAGTTGAGGAGAGTCAGTACACACAGTGGGACCTGTGAAGATTGGTGGGTCACATTAAAAGGATTCTGCTGGTTTACTAACAGCTGTACCTCTGTGTCTCAGTTGTGGTGAGAGGAAATTGAAAAAACAAGAGAGAGCCTTGAATCGCAAGCAGCATTCTGCTTTTATTAAAAGATGAGCAAGCTCAGCAAATCTTCCAGTTCACGCCATCTGGTATTATATCAGATTTGTTTCCCGCTTTACAATCTGTTCTCTTCGTCTATGCTTTTCAGTTTCTCTCTCACTGTCCGCTTTTTATAGACAGGTGCTAGATAAAATAAGGATAAAGTCCAGACTTTCTCTATAACCTCATCAATTTGGTGACGCAGAATTTTTGTCGTTCTTCACTGAAATTATTTCGTAACTGAAAGTAATATCGAAGTGTACAGAGTGACCACCACCTCGCAATGCGATACTCGGACAAATTTACTCCAGCAGAGATAAGAAGCCTCAGCGCAAGATAAGGAAAACTGCCGAGACGGCGCCGCATCGAAATTCTGATTATTTTTCCCACGTGGGGACATTTTCATCTTGTCAGCACAACACAAGAGTGGGAATAAGTCTCTGCTGGATTCCACTTTTAGGAAACGCTCTGATTTTATTTATTCGATTTCTTCATCTGTAGCTTTTTTTCTTTATAGAATAACATTCTGGAATAATCCGTCGCTTCCTCGTCCAGAACTGTAGCTTCTCATTTTGTCTTTACAAACGCATACGGATTTGTGTGTACGCATAGATGCTATGGATATATGTTTGGTATGTATATGATTTTATAGATGAGTATGTGTGTATATTGGTGCAATTTGAGGAATAATGCCAAGAAGGGCAACTTTTATGGGGATCTAGTGGACAATAAAGCATGTTATATTATATCAAGGGAGCATTTTTTTCTTAGCGCTATTGTTCAAATTTATTTTAATAAATAAAATAATAGAAGAGGAAAAATGTCAGGAGTATTTTTGATAGAGCAAAAAAAAAAACCCCAGAAAATACTATTTTGGATTTAATTACTATTAAATTGGATTGTAGCCACAAAATATTTAGCTGATTTTGCAATTTGGAATCAGTTTCTTAAATGCTTCACTGCATTCACTCATCAACATTTAACAGGAAATAGACCCAGTAGATCTTAAAGTATTATTTGAAAGTAGAGGTTAGTGTAAAAAAGTGTTAAGTATCGTTTTACTTAATTAACTTATTTATAACAGTACATAAATTGTAGGATAAACAGGGAAGAACAAACCCTCGTTTGTCACAATACGTCCTAAAAATGTTTCCTGTCGTCTGCCGTCACTGTAGTGTGACCTGAAAAAGGTGACATTAATATTCATTATCTTGATGAGAGGAACATCGTGTTGTATCCTTAGGGACGAGGATCACTTTCAGTGGCAACAAGAGGGTTCCTAAATTGAGTTGCTTGTGTCAGAAAAACACTGTCGTACACCAACTCACACACACACATACGCAAGCTCGCGAACGACACGTCAACACACGCCGCTCAGCAGCTCCCAAGATAGTACGGTGCAGGCAGCAATCACTGGAGGCGAGTGTTAATGACAGACTAATGACTGCCACTTACCAAATTTTGGGGAATGTCTTCATTTATCTGGTGGTTTATAAATATGTCATCTAAAAACGTTCATATATGAACAGAGTATGACACGTGTCCTCATAGAAAAAGCTCCTCTTGAATGTGTTTTCTTTAAAAGGGCAGCATTATGTAAAGATCAACTGTTTTTGAGTTTTACCTCATGTTATAATGTTATTCAAAAGCATACCTGGAGTGTTGCTTTGATACTTTCCCGCATGTTTGAGAAATCTTTTAATCTCCCACGGCAACCACTCAGCTGTGTAAAACGCCTGGTTGGACCTAGCTCCGCCTTCGAGACAGCCCTCCCCACAGATTTACCCCGCCCCCACTCAGCTCCTTCAGACTAGCCAGCAGCAATTAGCAAACACCTGATGGAACTGAACATCAGCTGAGCTCAATATAGGAGCTACTTCTCAGTGCAATGCTGGTAAAAATGTTAAAGGGTTAATAGAGTAGTGATGCTGTGATGATTTCCTGAAGGCCGAGTTTCAGAAAGAGCAGGAGCTTCTTAAACTTACATGCTTTAAATTATGAAGTCAACTTTTTTTTCAGTCATATATGAGATGTATAGCAGTTTTATAACAACCAAAGGCGATGTAGTTGGTTGATTGTGCAATAAAATGGCACTGTGTGCCTGGAATATTCACAATACTGCCGTTTTAAACTCTTCCATTACATTACACCACGTGCACTTTCTCATGTACACACCGCATACAATTCACTTCCTTTTGTTCTGCAAAGAACAGTTCAGAAATGCGTGCCAGCTGATGCACAAAGGAAGACAGAAGCCTGAATCATTTCTCATTATAATAAACAAAGCAAAATTTGTCACAACACCTGAATTCTGTTTTTTGGCTCCACTCTTTGGTTGCCTCAGCTCCGTATACTCCTACTTCTATTACCTAGATGTGCAAAGTGTTTGTCAAAAGTATGCTGCACATAAAAGCTACGAGGGTTCACATTTATACGTTACTGTTTAAAACTTACAATTCATTTCCCGATAAGTACAGAGGCTGCTGTTCCAGTTACTGTGAACCAACATCTTTTGACTGGTTGGGCACGTTCAGGATGACCTCTCACCTACTCGCGCACCCACACATGGAAACACACACACACACACACACTCCTTAGCCATCTCTCCACAGGACGCAGTGTGTTATTTCAGCACCTGCAGGCCCGGTGGGCGATGCCACGATGACAGTAATGCGTATTGGCAGCAAGCAGCAGGAAGGCAAAGTAGCAATGGGCGGCTCCAGCTGCACAAGGCTGTGTGGAGCAGAGAAAGTTAATGCAAAGTGGATCAACATGCAAGTAAGAGTTCAAAATTAAATCTCCGCGGCCAATATCTCTGCATGAGATGACTGCTCCAAGACAGTAACTTTAGCTTCTTTTTTTTTTTTCGCCTGCCACAAAATGTTTGCACCAGTCATGTCAAATGAAGTAAATATTGGTATAATTAAATCCAGGCTTTGTGAGAAGCCTTATGAATTTCATAAAATGTTAATTCACTTGGTCTCGTTTTGTTCATTTAAAATATTTGGAGGATTTATTGTTTCAGATCCAGCTTTCATTTTGACTAGATGGCGCCAAACACGTTTTTAATATGCTGCGGCTCAATGCTGTCACACAGTAGTTTAAATAAAAATGTGTGCCATGGTCTGTTTTCATCCCAGCCCAAAATTATTAATATCTCTGAAAGATTTTTAATTCTAAGTTACTTTCCATACTAACTTTTTTCAGTCCGCAAATTGTCTGACTCAAGTGAAGGACGGTAGCTGGGCCACTCCAAAATGGTAACATTATCTCCAACCAGAAGAGACATTTTGGTAAAATTGGAAGAAAACCTACTTCAAACTTCCATAACACCAACTGGTATTTTTTTAGCAACACAAACTAAAACTAAAACATTACCTATTTTATTTATTACTGCTTCTTAAGTTCTTACCGCAGTGGATTTATCTTTTTTCCATCTAGCTGGCTAAGTTGTCATGATTTTTGGAGATGGTTGAATCCAAGGTGAGGTCAGAGAGAGGCAGTGAGTAGATGATAAAATATTTTAACAAAGTAGCAATTAAAAAGGAACAAATGAGGAAATCTCAGGGAGTCGGGGAACGAGAGCAGCTGGAACTAAAAAAGGAACAGGTAACATTGAAGTAACGGGAGAAACCAGTGAGGAGAGGTGGCTAAATGCTGGGAGCTTCATGACTAGACAAATAGCCGGAGTTAACTACAAACAGGGTGCAGCTGTGAAGGAAGAGCGCAAGGCAGGCTGAGGGAGAGAGTAACGGCAAGAGAAGTGGTACAGACAAACCAGTAGGACATAAATATTGAGTAAATGAATAAACAACTAAGTAAACACTGATTGAAAGTAAAACACACATCTCAGGCCGACCACAGTCGAACAAGAAAGTAAGAAGCAAATGCAGAAAAACCAAAACATCCTGACACACACAGCTCAGTCTGCTCAGGTTTGGCCTTAACTTCTATGACAAAAGCTCAACTTTTTAGGTTCATTAAAAAAAAAAAATCCAATATGCAAATAAGCTTAATGTACAAATTACTCTTGTGTATAATAAGCAGATTGTTTACACGCTCCATCCTTGTTTACTCCTTATCTCCTGTCACCTCACTTGATTCAGTGCGTGTTCTTCAAAGGACTGACTCACAGTAAACACTGACGAACGTCGTTATCTTGGAACCGAGGGAATTTAGCAGGCACGCTCTGGTTTCTTTTATCTTTTCTTTTCGTTTTATTTTTGCTGAGATGTGGTAAAATAGCAACAAAAGAAAAAGACATTTTAACATACATTACGGATAAAAAAGGAAACAAAACCCTACAGAGCATTTACATGCCGAGATTGCATTAATCCTCATGATGTAAGACAATGGCAAAAAAAAAAAGTAAAAAGAAAAAGGGAGATTATAATCTAATCCACATGTATTCTTCTTCTCACGCGAAGAGGTCCGCCAACAACACGCATCAGCGCCGGGATTTCCTGGCGGGCGTCTTGTCCCCGTCAGCATTACACCAATCTATTCATTGGTGAACACTTCAGAGGGAAGAGGACAGGGATTAAACAACCAGGATGCTGCGGGGCGTTAGAAAACAAAACTGTTTTGTCCTGATGAGTAGCTTTGACTGCAATGGAGATCCACCTTTTAAAGGAAAACCTTGTAAAAAAAAAGTCAATCAATGATCAGGATTTCAGAGGGAATAATTCTACTAAACAACAACTAAATAAACACATTTTTTTTAAAAAGCACATTGCTTAAGAAACTGAGGAAAAAATTTAAGAATTTGAGGCGTAAACCTGAGTGATACTCAGGTAAACAGACAACTGTTCTCACCAACTCAATTCAGAGGAAAAACAAAAAAAGAAACCCAACAACAACAAAAAATCAGAGTTGGGGCTGTTTTTGCTCCTTAGCAACATTAGCTTCTGACTTTGAGTTTATGAGGCTTCCCCACTGCCATCCTGACTGCCCTGCTCTGGGTCAGGCAGCCTCCATCGCTTTGACATAAAGAAAGCGCAGTGCGACTGTCACCTCTTTAGCACACCTCGTGGTGCAGCTACAATCTACTTTGTTTGCTCTCCAGATCCACTTCCACCCTCCAGGACAACGGGGGCTTCACTGCTGAACACGGGATCTGGGCTGGAGGTTAGCGGCCACGAACAGAACAAAGTTACTGTCAGAGACAGGAAAGGCTCGGTCCGTAGCGTTCAAAGCTTCAATCTAAAAATGTCACGTTGCCCCCGTGAGCCGTTATGATCTTTAAATCAGTCTGCTGCTGAGCCTCTGCGGAGGTTAACCAGTCAGATACCATTAGGGCTTACTTCGTAAGACACTGAAGCAATTGGAGTTATTTCATAATGTGCTTCACACCCTTTGTTTAATCAGCTCTAATCTCTCCCCTGGACTTTTTAATGTCTGCAGTCTAAAGATCAATACAGTCCAGCCCTGCAGCACCATCAGCAGCTGCAGCAGGAGCAGCAACCTTTTGTCTCTGTTCTGCTAATGTCCCAAAACAACAACAGCACAATTTTGCAATTTGCAGCGATTCCATTAAGTAAGAAATTAAAATCACACGTGAATAAGCTTGCCCACGCGACGGACATAAATAGCTACATGGGATGTAGTCATAATTCAGCCACGGTGATTTTGTGAACCTCATGCAAACGTTTAAGTAAGGCACCGCTGGGAAATTGGCTGGTGAGAGAAATCAGACATTTTTGGTCAATTGCCCCTAATTCGTGACCAGCTAATCAGAAACTCATGCTGACGATGGTGGTCTGCAGTTTGCACGATGTTACTTACAGAAAGAAAAGACTCAAAGCTGGTTATTTTCAGTATCGGTGGATTCCTTAAATTTACTGGCTCTGCGGAGGGAAAGAGATCTGACTTGAAACTAAACTGCACATCTGGGATTCATTAAAGCTGCAAAAGAGTGAGAGAGAGTGAGTCTTTCAACAGGTAACAGGAAGCCTGCAGGTATTACTACAGAGTTTCACGTGAGAAACTTTGTATTATTTCGTTTTCTTTGGTCCAAAGCAGCTGATGGGTTTGTTAACTTGTAACATTTTCATCCGGTTCAGTTTCATTTCACACTGCGAAAAACAAACCAAAATAAAATAGAAGAAAAGCCTGTCGCTTCAAAAAACGCAAGAATGTTCCCTCAGTTTAATATTCAGATGAGTCCAGAGTAGCAAACATCAAGACAGGAAGAAGATGGTGAGTTTAAATGTCATCTTTATCGTTAAGTTTGCTTAATGCAAAATCACCTGAGAAGTTTCCTGAACGATTTGGAGAAGACGTCTTGAAAGTTGAACATCTATCGACTATTAGCGAAGCAACCATCAATCATTAGTGAAGCATCTCGCTTTAGAGTGAGAAATAACATCCGACCGAATAAGCACAGCATTTTAACAGATACTTTAAAACAAAATGTAATACATTATGAAAGCGCCTCTGTGCAAATCAAGTTTGCAACTAACGCGCAGGCTGTTGTTTAATTCTATAAACCACAGGATCTACAGAGCAGCTCATTGAGAGAGGTTACTGCTAAGACGTACACCAGGCACAGCTTTTAAACTAAAAAACTAATTAATGGCTCTTGCTTAAAGCAGAGCATGAGTAGCAGAAGACTCATGGTCACCTATAGCATACGTCAGCAAAAATCTGCTGTTGTACATCATTTAAAACGAAACCTGCAGCCAACGGGATGAAAGTAATTCAGTGGTTAGATTCAGACAAACTTGCACAGATAGTCCAGCTTAGCAGCATTACTGTAATAATCCTATTATTATACTGACCGGAGGATGTTTCACTCACTGTAAAATGAGTCGTCACTTTGCATTTAGTGTAACTGAATTCGCATTTTGGAGGGAAAAGAAAAAATTATCACACAAGATTGTGGTCCGGTTATAACCACTCATCCACACAGACAGCCTTTGACTTACTCCAGTGTCTGCATGCTGTATGAAGGATTCCTCATGCAACATGCATGACTCTTGTCCACAAGGGTTATTACATGTAACGGCCCATTAAACATCTGCTAATTATGGAGCCATTCAGCAGACCTTCATCACGTCACATGACCCCGCTACTAGAAGCACAGCCATAAAGCCAACATGATTATTACTTTAAACAAATAACAATGGGAGAAGTGTCAGCCGACAACAACCACATCTGTATAATTCAACCCAGAAAAAAAAAAAAAACAATAAGCTCACTGGTCCGCTTGAGCTATATTTTTGATGCGATACTTATGGTATTGAAGAACAAAATAAAAATGCAGCTTTGAAAAACATTCGGGCAGACAACGCGCAGCGTTTCCACACGAGTGTCTATAAATCAGCAGACATTAACAAATATGAGATTTCTTGAGCGACGGAGTGCGGTGATGCTGGAGGCAGAGAAGGCCACATGTGTTAGTCCAGAGGCAAATGAAAGCAAATTGAAAACTATTAATCTGCCCTTCCCTTCCTGTCAGACTCGCTTTAGAGCCCAATCTCTTTTGACTGCATAAACTCGTCTTTCTCCCTCTCTCTCTCTTTCTCCTCCCTCGCTCCCTTACACTTCCTTCCCTACACTCATAAGTAGAGATTAAGACATGGAGAGCAGCATTTTTTTTTTCCTCAGAATCCTTCCCTATCAGAGTGAAGTGGACTGTGTCTTCGGCTGAGAGCTGCTAAATACGACGAGGCGACACGCTCAACCCAACTCCCAACCTGAGTCACAGAGAAATGGACAAAGTGACAAGAGTCCCTGATGGAAACGGCTTTGTTGTACAATGTAGGGTGAAAAAATAAAATAAAATAAATACATACTCCATGACGTACAAGGTCTGACATTCCCTTTCTTGGGCGACTCTGCCGATGATTCAGCATGGGAATATTAGTTTTTGGCACAAACAAACAGCAGTTTCATACAGACAGCGACACTGCCGGCTGCGCCTTCATCTGAATGTGTTGCAGCGTATGAAAACAGAAAACCTATTTCCAGGCAAAATGGGCCAAATAAATGCATTTGTTCTGTTGGATATGTGTACAAATGCCCTGAAGAAAAAGATCTTAAACAGGAAGGTTGAATGTCTTTTAGTATTTTTAGATTAAAGAAGAAAATACGTTTGTTGCTTGTTGTTGTTGTTGTTTTATTCAAAGATGTCACACAAATGTTAGGGGTGGTGTCTATTTTTATCTTATTTTGTTAATTGAAAAAAAATGCTTAGTTTTCTCAAAACGTACCAATGAAAAAACACCTTCAAGAAAGAACTTTACATCATGTTACAGTAAATATCAATAATATTCTGACTGAATGTAAGCAGCACTGTAACAGGACTCCTTTGAGAGAAGGGTAATCTAGTCAGTCGCTATTTCAGTGTTTCCCTTTTCTTAAACTGAAACCCAGAATTTTAAATCAAAGCTTACAATTTTGCAAACTCTCTGTCTTTTCAAAAGGAAAAAAAAAACAAAAAAACACACGTCGACTCGGATCACAACACACATGCAGTGAAGTTCCCGGAGTGGGTTTGGCCACAAAGAACACTTTTTGTGCAGATCAATTCTCCGCAGCCACTCAGTCTGGTCACACAAAGCCAGAAAGTGGCTTTGGTCAATAGCAGCCCTTTTATTTTGGGGAAAGTAAAACAGACACACACACACACTCACACACACACACACACACACTTTTTAGCGCAACCATGAGCACTCACACACGGTCGCTGCCACGCATGTTTCCACCCATTCAGCCTCTTTGATTATATTTAGTGTTGTGAGATTGACAACAGAATCCATGTGCAGCAGATTGTTCTCACTCTGCATGAGAACAAATTCACCGAGGCAAAAGACCTTTCAGGATTTCATGGAGTAAAAAGAAAAAATTTCAAAAATGCTAACCAGCATAACTGGGCTTTCCAGCACAAGTATAAAATGTGTTAAAAACCAATTTCCACGAGTTTTTACCAAAAGCAACATTAACTTAAATTGCTTGTTTTAGCTCTACTTTATTTCAGTTTTTTTTAATCGGTATTAAGGATCATCATGGCTGACCTTCCCTCCTTCTTAGACTTGTACAGGTCTAGAGTTGGGGGCTTGGGGGGAGGCAGCTACCATAGCATCTCTGCAGACCCCACACATCCTGGACATCAGCCGTTTTACCTGCAGATCAGCGCCGCAGAGTCCTGTCTGTAAAAATCCGCCACCACACAGACAGTTTCCTCCCCTCCAGGCCGTCGCTCTAATGAACACTTCACAGCCTGAGCAATCACCTGCTCTGCTGCTGATCAAAAGATGCATATGTTCACTACAACGATCTGCTCATGTTTCTCTCTTTTCCTCATGTAAACAAAGTAACAAATTGTCAGAAGTATTTTTTTTTTCTTTACCAAAATCAAAATTATGACTTGGGCTCCTATTTGAGATCTACATTTGTTTCTTTCAAAAGGAAACAAACCTAGATATCAGACTGCCTTTCATTCCTCATCATATTTTGTTTCTTCTCCTCTGTCTCCATCCTCCTCTTCGTCTCTTCATTTTCCCTCCCCCGTTTTCTCTGCCGTTTCCCTTTTCCATACGTCTCTCTCTCTATCTTTTTCTCTCTCTGTCTCAGTGACTTTCTACCAGTTGGCTGTATCTCGCCCGCTCTCATTCTTCACTCGACTGTGCCGCTCCTGATAGCCCATATATTAACTCCCACCGTGAGTCACGCATTATTGCACTGTAAATGTTGCTCTTAAGACTCCTGATAAGCACCCTGAGCCGATCTGAGGGGGCAGCATGCTCTGCACGTCCTGTAATCTGACACACCTGTCATTACTCGCACAGGCAGAGAGCTAAGACATGAGTCTGTTTGTGGAAACACTACAAGAATTTAAAAGAAATAAAAAAATCTAACTAATAAAAACAAAAACAAAACACAAGTATGTGAATTCCGAATGGCAAGAACCTGAGATTAATTCAAAAAA
This sequence comes from Gambusia affinis, assembly GCF_019740435.1. NCBI lineage: Eukaryota > Metazoa > Chordata > Actinopteri > Cyprinodontiformes > Poeciliidae > Gambusia > Gambusia affinis. Next base: position 27,027,516 of record NC_057871.1, on the reverse strand, counting down.
GAGAAGTGAAGATGAAACACTCGCATAAGATAAAATCACGTCACACGTTGCAAACGCCATCTGATACGATTGTCAGCTTTGTGTTTTGCAAAAGCAGCACAACTCCAGAGCTGAATGTGTTGGATCTTCAATCTAAAAAATTGATTTTTGGATCTTCCTAATCTATCTATAATTCATTTCAATCTGACTTAAATTTTACTCTGATGCCCACTGACAAAATCCAGCTCAAACATCACCCTTCTGAAAAGTTCTGAATAGTAAACCACTGTGAGCATAAGTACAGTTATTCTCTGAATATTGGTAAACATTTGTAAAGGTGTTTGTCTGTGGAGTTAAAGCAACATTAAACAAAACATTAAACAATCCAAACTTCTTCATAAGGATCTACTCGACACTGAACACCAGGAACAATATCCACATATAATGTTGTTGTTATGCTATTATAGCAGTACTAGAATTATTCTAATCGTTATTATTGTTGTTAAAACTATGATCGATACTATTAGTAATAGTTTTACTGACATGGGAACGCTGTAAGCACATCACTGAATCTTCTGATTTCATAAAGAATCAGTAGAATTGAGGGATTTTGCTAGAATACTTAGAAATAGTTAGAGGTCATAACTCCACCCTTTTTTAAGAAAAAATAAAAAAATTATACTTCTGCCCACTACTTTGAGAATTTATAATTTATTCCATTACAGTCATTTTATTTGTAAATTGTAACGTCCAACAACAAACATCAAAAATAGCATCAGGAGGACCAAGGAGTACACCAGACAGGTCAAAGGTCAGGATATCTGTGACCTCACGCTGAGAACAACTAGGTCTCCTATCTGAACCTGGGATGAATAACTTCTCCAGACATGGCCGCCCACCTGACCTGACAGGCCAGAGGTCAATACCGACATCAAGAGGTCAATGGAAACTCTAGAGGAGCCACCTGCTGCTCAGGTCACCACGGCAACCACTAGTTGTGCTTTCCACAAGTTGAGTGTGACATGTAGAGAACTGAAAGAACGTTACAACAAAATGTGTTTTATTTTTTTTTACAATAATACTTGAAAGAACAAATTATTTGTGCTTTCGATGTCCAAAGCATTAAAAATTACAAACAGGTTGTTAATGTGAACACTGAACGGCTTAATGCCAAAACACATTAAAGGTCTGCTGTTGCTGCATCAGCCTTCCAGACCTCTCAGGTCTTCTGGTTCTGATCTGCATCCCAGAACCAGAACCAGAACCAAACACGGAGAAGCAGCTTTCAACGCTCTTGGAATCTGGAACCGGCTTCCAGAAAACTGCAAAACAGCCAAAACACTGATTTTACAGTGAGTAAAAACAACACTGAAACATTTCCTCAGTATAAATACTTGTAATGAAAGACATTTGCCAAAAGAGTTTCACCAGTTGGTAACAAGTCAAGTAATCCTCACACAAAGACTAAAAAGCAAAGCAGTCCACAAATAAAAGATGTGGGTAAAATTTTGGAACAACAAGGAAGAAGTTTGAGTTCCTAAAGAAAATGATGAGTAAAAAGAGACTGAAAGCCAACAAGGCTCTTAAAATCTGTCGGTATTTGGAAAATGAATGTCAGCTGGTTTATTATTGTCCTCCAGGTTGCAGAAACTGTTTGACTGCCTATCTATGGTACAAAACACAATTGGCAAAAGCAAAGAAACTTTCACAAAAACGTCTTGCTGCTGCACAACATGCTCACGTCAATCATTACAGCTGAGCTCTTAAGCTCTGGATCTTCCAGTGGATGCAATCAGAGTCATAATCTGGACATCTTTTCACCATAAACCAGCCACATTAGAGGTCACCTTCATTCTGACACAGCAGTCAACCTGACATCAAAGCAATCTGTCCAAGATCCGTTAAGCAACAAGGAAGACACTTCAGAAAGACCTAAAAACAAAAGCGAGAAAAGTGACCAACGAGTCGGATAAGGTCTGGTCCGATGAGGTCCAGTCTGGATGTAATTGCCATGTCGTGCTTGGAGAAGAAATTATTCTGCAAGTTAAAGTTGTGGATGTCAAGAAACTGGAGTTTGGAGCAAAACACGGGGAAGAAAACCTGCAAGAGACTCCAGGCTGGGTGAAGGTTTCCTAAAACATGCGGTCAGAGCTACAGTGGAAAAATTTCGACCAAACCTGTTGGAAAAGTACATACCTAAATCTCACTGAGAATGTTTGGTTAGACTTAGAAATTCTTCTTCTTTTTTTTTTTTCCCCAAAAAATTCTCTTCACCCAGTAAGGTTGAAAGAGAAATGAAAAGGCAGATGTTTTTGCCCCGACACTGGTTACGTTGATAGAGGCGTAATGTGATTCTCTTCATTGTACGGACTAAAGAGGTACTGAACTGAAACATGACGAATACAGATACTGAAAGATGAGATTTTTTTTCCAGACTTCCCACACTCGGATTAAAGGATATGGGCTGCAGACCATGCGGATGCACAGACTGCGTGGGCAGGTTGTCTGCTTCAGACAGAAGAAGACCACAGGAACCAGCTCAGGATGGGGCACGACTAGCACACTGGTGTCGCTGCTGCCGTCGTCAGCATCGTCGTCGGCGTCATCACGCTCCTCCACCACCTTCAGCTCCTTTTCTTCTTCTTCGAGCCTCTCTTCCTGAATGATGCCCTTCCCTTCCTCTTTTTCCTCGGGATAGACGCGGTAGCGAGGAGAGGGCCTGCGGGGGGGCGAGGACGAAACGACACCATCTCTGCCTTTGGTTGCGGCTGGTGCTGTCCTGGCGGCTGTCGCTGCTGACTGCGTGGATGCTGATGCTGCAACACCAGGGCCCTCCTCCTCCTCACTCATGGCAACCTAAGAGTCTTGGACGAGAGAGAGACGGAGAGAAAAACTTTTAAACCAAACTTATTTTAGAGGCGGCGGACAAGAGGGGCTTGTGGACAAAGGATAAAACAACAAAAAAGAAAAACAGAAATGAGAAACGACAACAATGTAGGTAGTAAGACCTGCAAATTATACTCCAAGATCACACTGATAAAGGACTGGTGACATATCTTATGGTTAAGCCAGTAAAAGCAGAGACATATTTAGTAGTACGAGGTGTCACTTGTAAAGTTACAGAGTCAGAATTTTTATAGAAAAATTGGGTTATAAGAGAGAGAGAGAGAGAGAGAGAAAATATAGGGGTAAATTTTTTTTAAATACGTTTTTTTCTTTTTTTACCGTGATATCAATTCACCTATACATCATTTCAAAGTAAATGATGTAAAGTTAAATACTTAGCATGTTAACTATTTAGTTTACAAATAGAACATTGAGTTAGCACAATAAATTAGCTAAATATTTTTCCCCTAGCTAAATGTTTAATTAGCAAGCCACGTATTTTTGCTTCAAAATAAACATTTTCTTAGCAAGCTAAATATTTTGTTCTAAATTTTAACATTTAGCTTAGAGCTAAATATTTAGCTCCCGCGCAAATTCAATTGCCAAACAGTGGAAGTGTGCTATCAAAGCGAGGTAAGCTAGGTCTCTATAACCTCTTGCTGGTAAGAGGGGGCAGCCATCGTTGTTGCTCAATGTCTATTTGTAAACGTTGCCATTAAAAAGGGCTGATCTGACATTTTAATCTGAAATGTTGCTCATGTTGAAAAGAAAAATTATTTTGAAGAGGTGGCATCAGGAACAGCAGTTCTGAGTTTACTCTGGCTCAACGGTCTGACCGTCACAATGTGGCGCCGATAAAAGTTGCTTGAACTTTACGGTTGCCCGTTTGGTTCTGCTTGTTCCACCTCAGCTTTGAGGACAAAATGATCACTTGCTCCTTAACATATTCAAAGTGTCAAAGTACATAATGCCATTGCTACTATATATTTAGACTTCCTTTCTTACCATGTTCTCTTATGAGTGACATGGCATGGTAAGCTACTTTTAAGGCAAAGACAAATAGAACCACAAGCACACAAATTAGTCCAAAAGAACAATACGATCAATTCAAAAATATTTTAGAAATGTGATATTTTAGGTGTTCTGATTTCGGGGATAAGTTATCAAAAGCAAAAGATCACCAAAGAGAGGGGAGGGGAGAAAAGCGAGTAAGCAGAGAGTCAGGGTGGAGAGTTTAGTGGTTCAGTCAGAATCTTAGACGGCTGAGAGGATTTTTAGATAGTTGAATGGAATCGATGGTGTGCGGCTGGAACAGGAACAGAGGGAGAGAAGATCCCGTGTTGCAGCAGCGAAGCGAGGGAACAGAACACACTGTTCTTACTATAAGCTACTGAGTAAGAACAGCATTAAGACCAACTTTACACTTTGGTTGTTTTAGTCGTTTAATCTGCTCTGACCAATTTCTAATTGCTTAAAAGGATCACAGATGTTTTGCGTCAGCTGCGAATTATCAGCACAGTTTCCCATTCAGGGCAAAGCAAATTGTGATCAGGCTTAAAGAACAGGTGCAAAATAAAAAGCAAGGGAAGTCGAAATTCATCTATTTTTGTTGATGTGTGACTGCAGAGGGCACAACATCACAAACTTAAAGCAACACAGACGGTCAAGGATTTCCTCGAGAAACTGCGGAAGGTGTTACTTTTTAATATCAAAAGGTAAGAGGTCAGTAAATTATAACTATTAGTAAAACAATAGGAGAAATCTCCAAAGACGAACCAGGAGAAATGCTTTTATCGACGCGGTTGGTGAGTGCGAGGCATATCGAGCCACACTTAGGATCCATGTACATAAGCTGCAGCCATTTACTGCCACATAATCAGGTTTATTTTATGTTTTTGAGCAGCTGTCAGATTTCTGTTCTCATGTCTGTTGGACATAAAAAATTCCTTCCTCCTCAGATGGATGTTTCTGAGGAGATTTAACACCAAGGTGACAGAAAAGAAAATCCCATCTGGTCTGCTGTGACTTTCCTTCCCTCCCCACGTGTTTAAGGCCTTCAGCCAACCAGTCGGTGTTGATAAAGGTTGTCTTAAAATGTCAGATAAGGCAACTTCATGTAGATCATTAGGACCAAATGGATGGCCTCTGCATCCTGTTTATTGTCCACATCGACGTGCCGTTTGGCTTTCCCGTGTGTAAAGCTGATTTTAATTGGGGTTATTTTTACAGTGTGGCGCTTGCTAACTAAAGGTTTCAAGCTTTGCTTTCTGCTGAAGCACATATTGTGCCAACTCTCAGCAGCCATACACTGAATGATTGTCAGAACATTACGAGTTAGATTTGCATGATTATTTTCCTTCCATAACTACAAATTATTTGGAGTACACTGAGATACAATTTAAGAATGTTTTTTCTGCTATTAGCATGTCACACAACGGCAAAGCTCAATGAGAAAGTTTGGATGTTTATTGTTCGACCCTCTTGGTGGTGATGGGTATTATTTAAAGAGGCGGTATAATGTAAATTCTACTTTTTAGCTTTACGTCATGTTTTCATGTTACTGAGTCATCAAAAACACACCTGGAGTGTTGCTTTCATTCTTTCATGAAAGTTTAAGAAATCATTGAATCGCACATAGCGACCATTTGCTATGGGAACGCCAGTTTTTATAAACTGTCGCCTATTTCCACAAAACTCTTCCTCAGAGCTGCAGTCCCAGAGTCGAGGTTCTGCCACAGAGCGTCGCGCCCCCTACCTCTTTCAACTCCTCCAGACTAGCCAGAGGCAATTAGCAAACACCTGGTGGAAATTTGAGTCGAGGTTTTTATACAAACTACTTCTCCTAAGATCGGTTGTAAATGGAGTAGAACTGTTGTGACGATGTGTGCAAAGGGCAGGAGCTTCTTAAAGAGACAGTGGCCAGTTTCAAGACGTCAAGTTGTGTGAAGTAACATTTCTTTTAAGTTATGTTTGACATATTCTGCTTTTTTTTTTCCCCACTTTTTTCTCCAAAGACGTTTTGCGGCGCTAGTGGCTCGTATTTTCTTTCCTGTCGCAGACATACTAACCATTACTTGACAGTTATAAAATGGTACTAGGTACCTGGAAAATATGGAAAATATAAAATACCGCCTCTTTGAAGCTGCAGTAACTTTTATTAAAAAATATTTCTACATATTTGATAGCTTGTTGAAGCTATCATTCAACAAATATGTAAATAAATATAAAAATCGAGCTCTTCTGCCAGAACTGTTACAACATGGTCAGAGTTTTAACAAATGTGTAAAAAAAAAAAAACAACAACACTTTTTACCTCCTGTAGCTTTAAGCAAATGCTAAGAACAGCAAAAATAAATAGACAATTTCAAAGACCTTGAGCCACTCAATATTTATACTTAAAAAAAAGGAAGTTTCAGGAATTATTCAGGCTGTAATTAATCATTTTGTCCGAATAACATTAAAAAGCCAATATCAGAGTTATTAACCTCAACAGAATGTTAACCAAACACTGAATCCGGGGGCCAGGGCATCTGTTCATCTGTCTGAAACGACTTAAGCATCTCGACTTTAATCACCCTCAAATAATGGAAAGATATTGCAGTCTCTGGTCTTTTTTTTTTTTTTTTAACAAATGGCAACAGATTTCTGAAAAGACAATAAACAACCCCCATGAATTTAAATGGCTAAGCAGAGAAGATGACTGTCTGACAGTCCTATGACGACTGCTACCTGTGACCTGGAAACCTAATGACTGATTCTTATGGACGTCTGTGTCCGCACAGCTGGAAGTGAACTAATGCTTCATGTTACTGAATTACAATTTTGAATATTTGCTTCCGTTCTACTGGGACGAAAACAGCTTATTTAAACAGAAGCTGTTTAAATAATGTTCGTCCCTCATTGTGCAAGAACAAAGACGTCTCCTTTTGTGTTCCATATACGGGGAAAAATAAACGGCAAAACTATGTAAGGTTACAATATCTAGGTAGAAGCAGTGGCACATAATGTTTTTCTAGTGAACTGTTGATGTACTCTTCTCTGTGTCCTGCAGAGTGTAGATAATTGTTGCAGTATGTTAAAATAAAAAAAAAGAAAAGACATTCTTGTTTCATTGTAAAAAGCAGAAAGTATGCAGAAGTATCAAAAAGTCAGCTTTGATTCCGTTTGTTCTTTCTTGTACTTTATTGATATGATGTATTTATTCTATTTTCAGAACACGTCATGCATGTGGAGGTTGGCCTAATCACTAAAATAAGGGTCAGAATACAAATGCCTCAAATGCTTTATACATTTTCACGAGTGGAACAACATGAAGACAATACATTTTCTTTCTACTTCTGTAATACAATTATACGACATATAATACCAATAAAATTTGTTGATAATGGTATTGATTGACCAAGTCAGACAACCATTTTTTTTCAGTCTCAGTTTCTTTATTTTAGGGTGACCAAACGTCCGTATTTCCCGGGAAATGTCCGTATTTCACGTCCTGTCCCGGGCGTCCCGGGATATTTTTAGAAAGTGAGGAAATGTCCTGTTTTTTGCAGGACCCGGTCCAACGTGTCATGGATTCTCTCAACCCCTCCCCCGTCCCCCACGGTCCAACGTGTCGTGGAAACGGTCTCTCCCCCCCCAAATTTTGGCACTTTTGATGGATCAGATAGATTCGAGGAATTGTAGCAGCAGCTGTGTCGGGGGGCCCAATTGAATTTTTTGTCAGGGGGGCCAAGATTCCTGGCGGAGCCTCTGGTGGCAGGTATCAATGACCATGAAATGCATTGACCACAGAAGTCAAACACAGTGATACACCCACACAGCTTAAACCATCAAAACAACAGTCAGAGGCTAACAGTTGGCTGTTTTGATGCATCCTCATTAGTAGACGTGCTGGAGGCTTGTTGGCCTGCAGCCTCACTTCCACACAATTACACACAAATGACAAACTCAAAGGTACTGCTTTTCTGTACAGTCCCAAATTATTTTTCCCTTGTATCGCCTTAAAGATAAAACTGAAATAAGCCAAACGTATATATTGAATATGATGGACACTCGTTAGGACTGAATCACGTCGGCGCCCCCTCTGGTCAGGCGTATTTACATCCAAGCACAGGGCGCTAAAAAAGCAAACAGCAGTCTAATAATGGCGTAGGCAGCCCTAGATGAAAAGCTTTCAGTAGGCCCCCCACTTCCTGACATTTTCTTCAGCCTTTGGTTCGTTGCGCCTCAGATATAAAACAAGCCAACAAATGAGCGAGGATCCCAAATGGCGCTAAGTCATCTGGTGTGGAAACGAAACTTTGAAGGCGCTCAGAAACGAGATAATAAAGGCAGATGCGTCACCATTCGGAGATTCTGTTTGCTATAGACTTTTGGATGAAGAAAAACCTAAACATTACTTATTTTATTTTATTTTTTTTGAGTAGGTTTAGTCTAACATCATTTGCACTTGTGCAAATAGAAGCAGCACCAACGGTTCTGATATTGTGAAACTGATGTCGAGTCAAATCCTAGAACCGCTTTGTAATCAAACATGTAGCACCCTAAAGAAGTTACCACTTGCTTACAAACACGATTTATTTTTTTTTTTACAACCAGTTTTCAATCTAATTATGTTTTGTTGCAGGAGAGTAAAACGAGAGCGATGCGGTACAGAGGCCTCACTGTTGTACTCCTTCAGGAAGCAAGAACAAATCCGATCATCGACTCATTCAGAAGGAAATGGGTTTCCTTTTTCTTTGTTTGGGAAGAGGCTAAACTCAACAACTACTCTACAAATTCATTCAAATGTGGCACACCTAATTATGGCTGAGGACCGCTCCCCGGTAGTGTTACCATGACAACAACAGAAAAATATATTTGTGCTATTTTTGTCACTTAAATACTAATCTCATTGAGAGTCACAAGGTGAACTGATGTGGCAAGCTAACAGGCAGAGACTGGCAAAAAAAAAAATAATAATAATTTTGGTAACATTTTATTTGAAGGGGTTTTCATAAGACTGACACGACACTGTCATAAACAGGATATAACATCTGTTGTGACAGTAAAGGAGACTGTTGTCATGAAGTGTCATTCGGTAAATAATGACCCCTTTTAGTGCAAAGTTGGCACATTTAATTGATTTTTAATGCAGCTTTGCTTTGAACGTGTCATTATTTACCAAATGACACTTCATGCCAAAAGTCATAAACATTCATATTCATAACAGGTGTTATGTCATATTTATGATCTTGTCAGTTTTACACACCCCTTCAAATAAAATGGTACCAAAGTTTCAAGTGCATTATGGTCTAAAAACATAATAGATTTTTATTGTAAGAAAAAAAAAAACATAGTATGTTTTCAAGAAGCATATCCTTTTGTCTTCCACTATAAATACAGATAGATTTTACATCTGTAGATTTGGTCTAGACACTTTAAATCAGTGCTTTACAGAGGAGTTTTTATATGATAAGAATGTTTTTTTTAAATATATTTCTGAAATCTTTCTACTAGATTCATTAATATAATTGCATGATATATAGATATATATATTTTTATTCTGAGTGGAAAGTTTGATAACCACTAGCAAAAGAGCATTAGAGCAATGATTCAGTTCCATGGTAGTGAGTGGTTAAAAAGGTGTTTACGTTTCTGTGGTTGCCTGGACAGCAACGTTCCCAGTTTTTACTTCCTGTTCGTGTTAGCCTGAAGCTAAAGCTGTCATGGTGTGGTGTGGCGGTGGACCCAAACGCAGCAGGCAGTAGACATAGGTAGAAATAGGTGAATGGTTTAATGAAGAAAATCCACCAACAAAAAAATCCAAAATCCAGGGGTAAAAGAAAATCCCCAAGAAAACGAAACAAACTGGAAACACAAGGGAACAACAGGGAATCCAATGAGAGAAACATGAGTAGTAACGATCTGGGACACGACACAGACTGGAGACTTGTGACGGGGATAGAGGAGCTTAAATACTGGGAGGTAGTAAATGGAACAATGGGACCACTGGTTACAGGTGTGAGTCGTTGGCACAGGCGATTTCTGAGGATGGCACAGGGAAGCTAAGGAGATATACTGGAGAAAAACAGAGAGGAAACACCAGGGAGCTGCAAATACCCCTAAAACAAAAGAAAACACTAATACTAAAGAAAACCTGATAAACTAGAAGACAAAAAGACATGAGGGAAAAAAACATGAACAAACCTAAACAGAAAGAAGGCTGATCTATCAATAATAAATACTAGGGGACACAGAGCTAGAGCAACTAGATCTGAACAAAGAGCTAACCTAACTAGAACTACTAAAGATAGACTAATTGAACCTGAAGTGACAAATTAAGATCTAGAAACTCAACAGTGGGGAACTAGAAGGATTAAATAAAAATAAACTATAATCACCAGTGAAGCTGGACAGAGTCAGACATACAAGAACAACAGAACCTAAGTTAACTAAAGAATAAACCTGAAGAGAAACACTATGGAGGGCTGCAGATAAGGAAAACAACAAGGCAATACTAATCACATTAAGTAAATAAGATAAATAAGATCAAAACCAAACCCAAAAACCCAGAGTCTTGACAAAAGCTTTACCCAGCAAAGCCCAACGGAGGAGTTGGTGGAAGCCGCGCGGATCGCTGCAGTGCTGTCACTGAAGGACACGACACCAAACCGTTTTCACACTGACACCGCAAGGCCTGAAATACTGTAGAGATGATTTGGTTTGGACGGCGCGCGAGATCGCAAATGTCAGCCGGATTTGTTCTGCACTGGTGGAAATTTATACACCTAGCCCTCAGGTGAAAAAAAAAAATTAATAAATAAAATTCTGGGAGACTGGCTGGAGAGACGGTGTGCAAATGAAGCAGCAGCATTTACTTGAAGTGACGAGAGAGAGAGAGAGGCAGTGGGTGCTGATAACACAGAGATGTTTCTTCAGTCATATGCGAATACAGAAATCTTCCTCTGACATTATTTACCTGCTATATGGGGAAATGAGCAACATCCTCAAGATAAATGCTAACCTACAACTCCTTCCTTGTATTTCACCCTTGAACTGCACATTTTCAGAAAACTTTGCTTCTGCAAAAGCTCTCAATGTTCTCCAGAAAATCTCCGGCTACATCCACACAGCAGGCCTTCATGCAAAGAAATAATTTTTTTTTGTTTTTGTTTGGTTGCTGGTACTACTAAGTGAACCCAAACACAATGAGACTTTAGTGTGAACGGTTTACGTCCCACGCACAGAAGAGGAACCTAGACAGTCCATCGGTCACAAACCGATGGACTGTTTAGGCACGGAGCCATTTATGGATTCATTTTAAAGTTTATCCAGCGTTGGGAGCAGACTGCATCATAAAAAAAAAATCATAACACCACAGAGGAATTAACTAATGAAAAGAAAGCCCAGCTAAAAGCGGCGGCCTTTTAGCGGAGTGACGCATCACTCAAAGCTAAGAGTTGTGGGATCGTGGTTTGAAGCTCTTCAGTGACACAAACCTCTTTCGTAAACTCATAATCAGAATTTTCAGCCTTTGCTTGCATTCAAATTTACCGCGTTCGGCTTTTTCTGGGGTAAACCTAAGATGCATGTCTCACCTCGATGACGTAAAAGTTGGATAAAATACGACGCGACAGTTCAGAGTGCAGAGGGTTTGAAAACAACCGGATACGTGTCTGAAACAGTACCACATGGAAGTGGGAAAAACTGGAAATTAGTTTTTTGTTTTTTTTGGGGTGGGGGGGCGATGAAAAGATCAGAATGGGGTCGTTCAGAGAAACCAGTCAGACTTGGGTCACATGTGGGCAAAACAAAGAAGCAAATTTGAGTCACACTTGAGTGACCCAAATGAGCTTCAGATATTCATGCTTGTAAATCTCACCATTCAAGAAGTTAAACTTTTCACAGAAACCTTAGCGAAAGCAGGAGGTCTCCTAATGTTTTCCAGAATAAGTTCTAAAAAACAAAAGGCGATTTTAATCGTTTTCACACAGCGTTTTGTACTGTATAAAGATTGACCTAACTAATTCTTCATGCCCAAACGGAACAAACTGTTTCTGTTTTCATCCAGATGCAGTTGTCAAACAGTTAGCGGAGACGGCTAGCGGCAGATTTATTCATCTAAAAGCTCCGTCAGTAAACCACCCAGCATCTCCGGTCTCGGTTTCTCTTCCTCTGGGCTTCAAACCATAAACAACAATTAGCTGGGCTCCCCGTCAGACCCAGGCAGGAGGAACGCTGCTGAGCAACAAGAGGCGTTTGGCTGCAGAGGCAGTTAAGGGAATAAAGGACTGCTACACTTTTCTGCAATCTGAACTGCAGCAGGTGTTTTACAGCTGCTGCAGTTCAGATTAGCCACGTTGGCTTCGTGTGGATTCGTCCTATTCAGTCATAGCCAGCGCTTAGAGCTTTAGTGATACTTTACAAAACATTCAGACTTTGTTGTTGGCACGAGGAATGCTCTGTGTGCATGGTGAACCTGTGTGTGTGTGTGTGTGTAGGTGTGCCAACTCTGTTGCTGAGAAGTTGGCGGCGTTTAAAGCAGCTACAAGTGGCTTGTGTGTGTTCATGGGGGTGAGATCTTGCCTTTGTAAATTTAAATATGAGCAAGTCTGTCTGCATCTGTTTGCTAAGTCTGACTAATACAGGACCGCCAACTTCATTTCCATTCCAAATGTGAGCAAGATGTTATAGATATTCTCCTAACGTTGAAAACAAACACACACACACACACACACAATTCTGCAAATGCAGCATTTACATTAAATAAAAAACACAATTGGTAGATCCTCCAGCTACGTCCTAACGCCTTCTTTGTGGTTTGTGCCAACAGCAACTTCCGCTTGTTGATCATGTGACGTAAATAAAATGTTTTAATTGCAAATTTGCAAAAATAAACCAATTTTGATATGGCCAAACAAACCACCTCATTCTAGCCTCGATGGATGAGGTGGTGCTACCTTTTACACAACCTCATCCACTGCAGATTTAACAGACTAAAAATACATAAATCGCCATGCCAGACTGCAAAGTCATGTTTTTTTTCTTTAAAATACCACTTGATCAAGTAAAACTGTATACATTATAAAATAATGAACCAAAAACCAAGATTTTTATTTATTTATTCACTTTTAATTTAAATGTCAAACTCCACAGTTATGGTCAATGGAAACACAGTTATTGATTTTGTCTATTTTTGTCACTCCTGTTTTTTACTGGATTCTTTTATGTAACTTTAGACAATGCTGACATGGAAAATGGCACGCTGCTTTTCCTCCCTCAGCGTTTAATGTTGACATTTTTTGATTTGTGACATTTACGAATCAAATGTTACGACTTGATCTTAAACCTGTAAAGCTCATACTTCATAGTTTGAAACAGATTTGAGTTGTTCAGAGGATATATTTTCACAGAACACCTCAAAAAGCGTCGCATCCTCCTGTGAAGGTAAACCAAAGTAAAACTAGTGAAAATATCTGGAATGGAATCATTTAATATTTGCACAGCTTGAGCAATTTTAATGTTAGAAAACCTGACAAGACACTTGTGAAAATAGTTGTCAAAATAACAAAGCTAAAAAGATGGTCAGCATTTACAAAAATGAGTTAATCTGATACCAAAATATCATTTTAATGATTTATTATTATTTCTTATCAACAGATAGTAAATAATGTAGAAATAAACTGAACTTTATTGAATTAACATTACATTTTTATTGAGTATTTCTTCCATGCTGTGTTTCAGTTGTGTGGGTGTGTGTGTGTGTGTGTGAGTGTAATTGGAGCTGACACCTCCTTACAGTGATCTGCTGTTCCACAAACAGAGGAAATACCCGTTGTGCTCCTAACATTTAGCTGATTGGAAAGTGAACCTGGTGGAGACGATGAACAAGGGCAATGAGGTGGTGGAGGAAATTAATTTGACAAGAATTTTTTATTTGCTAGGAATATACAGGCTAGGAATATAAGAGGATCAAGGGAGGGAGACAACTGAGTGGAGTTAAGTAATATTTTTCTTCCTGAAGAGTCGATTTGGAAGTACGGGAATCAGGTTACATTTCCATCTTACTCAAACATTTATTGTTGCTGGGTTATGTCCAAAGTATATTTTAATGAGGAAGCATTTTAGGTCAGAACTCTGTCTTGCTTGTGTATACGTTACCATAAATTTCCTAAATATAGTGTAAGCCACTTTATTCTTGACAAAATCCGGTTTCATTGTCTCCGTTTAGTTTTTGTTATATACCTGAAAAACATTCCTCCAAATCGAAGCAAAGAAAATGGCGTTGGGACTCATCCAGGTGCACTTTGATGAATCTTGTCAAACTTTGCACTTCACAAGAGCTGGTTCAAAGGTCAGGTCACACAGAATAAAAATGAACGGATGTCAAAGTTCTTTAGAAATTCTAACCTCAAGTCACTTGTGGTCCAAAAAAAAGAAAAAAAGAATTTCTTCATAGTCTTTCAAAGGATTGTCCCAGAAGCTTCAATGGTTCAAACTAAAGTAAAATGTTGATACATTTGTATATTTATTACGTGTCGCATGTGCACTTTGTCATAATCTGATGTGTCGTTCTTCCTCTTTTGCTGCATTCAGAAAGCAGTTTTATAAAACTCCCATATTGGTGAAAAACAAAAAAAAAATTATGATTCTAGTTACTCTATTGTCCTGGATCTCCAATAATAAAAAACAGATTATAAAAGGCTGTTGTGAACTATTGATTCAACGTTCACTCTGGATCCAGCAATGGGAAGTAAAAGCGTTTCAGGAAGATTACTCTAACGTCATGGGGTCCTTCAAAATCTCACCACTAGGATAAAATTTTGTTTCCCATCATTAGGAGAAAATCTCCTCCAGCGCCTGAGGACAAAACGGTTCTGCTACAGGCAGAGAGAAGACCTGTTTCTGAAACTCGAGGAGCTTTGGATCCAAAAATTCAAGTCACTGCTGGCACATCGAGTATCAAATCTGGCCGAAAGGAGTGAACCTTGACCCTGGTTTGTTCTGAACTCTGCAGAAAGAACCTTGGAACTGCAGGTTCCCCAAGATTCAAAGTGGATCCATCCAGATGCGAATGTCGTTGTGAAAACCAGAAGACCCCAGTTGAGAAGCAGACTCTGGGTGCAACAGAACCACCAAACCTCCAGGGGTTTGATGGTTTTGTTTTCACCAAACCCCTGACTGAGATCTCCAACCTTTAAAGAGAAACATTTGTTTTACACATATTTCCTCCATTTTGGTTCTCTCCCGAATTCCACGTGACTCGTTACGCTTCAGAACAAAATCGTGGTCACTTTGAAAACAAAAAGATGATTGAACTTGTTAGAAATGTATGTGTAAACTGATCAAAGTAGTGTAAAAAACAAAAAACAAAACGTCAAATTGGGGTGAGGTCCCAGCCTGCTTCATCTACTACAGCTTCTAACAAACTGCTGCATGAACAAGGCAAGAGTTGACACGACTGGTAGAGATCCTGTTGAATAACAGAGAAATTCAACCTGCTAGGAGTAAACCTTTGGTTGCCTTTGACCTGCTCTGGCTCGCCCATGAGCTGGAGTGTGCAACAAGCTAACGTGGCGCGATGCGCTACATGCCGGAGCTTTAATTTTATTCAAGAAAACGTCAGCTCACTCTGCGTTTTAAATTTAGTGCTTCAAATAAACCTTTTCAGCCCAGCAGAAACCTGCCACACACACACACGAGAATAGAGTGCTTTTCTCAAGGACGGGTTTTAACCTCAAAACTGTGGCTTCACACAAGCGACTACTTTCACTGATGTAGTCCCCCTCGTGATGAAATGCACCAGCAGCTCAAAGAAAGACTCATCTGAGCGCACGGAGACTATAAAACGAGAAAGCCTGACACATACGCAGAGTTAAAGTGGATTAGACCGAGGAGAGAAGTATGTATCAGAAAAAATAAACGTGTGTGATGCTGTGGAAAAAGTATTTGTCGCCTCACAGATTTCTTCTGTTGATTTTTTTTCTGTCACAATTGTTTCTGATCATTAGAACAACAGACCAAGAAAAGAGGCGTTTTTTACTTCACTAGACCTTTTCAAAAGTGATGGTAAGTAATATTACCACCCTTTATTGGTGGCAATAAACATTTGTGATAACAGCCAATGAGTCTTGTTCAGACTTACAGTAGTAATCCAGACACTATAGTATTATTTTTTTTACGTATCAGCGATCGGTAGAAAATCGCACAAGATTTCAAATGTCTTAACATCCAGGTTTTGAGAAGATTACTCCAAACTCTTTATCATGTTGAGCCATTAAAAGGAGAACTTTCTGGTGTGTTCTGGACCATAGTCTTGCCAAATAACCAAAGTGTATTAAATCTCGATGTGGTCGGACGTTCTGCTTCAGAGTTTGATGTAAAGAATCAAGGTTCTGTCAATTTCAGCAAGTCGTCCTGGTTCGAAAACAGCTCTATGTCTTCCCATAAAAATATTGGAATCATCATTCTGGAAATGTCAAAAAAAAAAAAAATAAAAACACAACTTCACAATTCCAGTGTGACCCATTGAATAAGAAGTTAAAATAAAATCTCACGCGATAAGTCATTAAAAATAATGGCAGAGACAGATGTGAGCAGTTACCAGAGAAATAATAATAATTCAACCATGACGCTGGCGTTCATCATCTATCAGCTATCATGGAGGCGTTGGGGCAACAAGCCCCTTTTGGTTGGGAGCAGCTACATCTGAGGGAAATTGTATTTGGCGATTTAACAGAAGAGCTGTGGGTTCAACATGTTCAAAATGACACACAACTTTTAATGTGATGCAGTGAGAGTGCAGTGACTAAGTATCACCACAAGGGGGCGCCTATTCCATTTTCTTTTGTTGTAATCCTGTACAGAGTAAGAACTCGCATTCATATTGTAGAGAGGAGAAACATCTGCTGAGGTGCAGAGAGGTGCAGCTTTTGTTACTTTTCTCATGTATAAGAAGATAATAAAATAATAATAATCTGGATTCACATGGACAAAGTGAAATAAAGTAAAAGTATGAAATACTTCAACCCTGGGTTCTGCTGAACCGGGTTAGTGTGGCTAACCACTGCTGCTAACTCCTTCTCCACCCTCTCACCGCACCATCACAACAGGTGTTGATCGGTGATAATCTACATTTTCAAATGCATTCATTTTTTGCTTAACCAACTGTATTTAAGTCTGCGGACCAGAAAGCAGAATTGTCTTAGATTTTTACATGTAGACGAGGGAAAAACCTACAAAACCGTGAGGCTATAGGTGAACAGGATGACCTGGAGGAAAAAACTGCAGCGCAAAAGAAGGAACCAGTGGAGAATAATGAAACCAGGGAGCTTAAATATACTGACGAGAAATCACAGAAAGACCAGAAGAGCTAATTACAGATGAATGGACGCAGTTGGGGAAGGAGCAGGTAGGGATGAATGAGGAAATGATGAGCAGCTGGGAGCGCAGGGAGAAGAACGGTGGAAATACTAAACTACTAGAAAAAAGATCTAAACACAAACAATGAAAACAACTGAAGGAGTAAACTAAAAAAGCAAGAAATCAGAAAAACAAACAATTAAGAAATGATCAAAACTGACAATCACCTGAAGCGAATTGTCCAAACAACAAGGGATTGCAGCAGAACATTGAAACTGAAGTTCTGATATTAAGTCAGCAAAACGATGAAAACTTAAAATACCAACTGGGGTCTATGAATCTTCTTTTTGCTGTCAGAAGTCCACTGGAGAAGCTATTCTGGTTTCTTTGGCATCTCACTCAATGCTTTTGATCAAATTTTAACCGCAGCTGCACGACGGTTCACATCGGGTTTGTCAAGAGAATTTTTCTGCAGCTCTTTTTCTAAAATAGATAAATAAATAACAACTTTTGAAAAAAAAAATGCATCTTCACCGCTGGATTAAATTCTGTGCTGCTGTGATTCCTGGTGTAAACATCAATACCAGCTAGTCCCTAACAGCATTCAGCTCTGTGGAAATGCCAATGCTACAAGTACGATACATCTTCAATTCAATCGCACTCTGGATGTTTTTCTTTTATTATTTAAAGGCCTTTAAATTTGCTCACTTATTGGGTTCCTTTTCTTCATTCACAATGCAACAAAAATAATTGCTGTGTAGAGATTAATAATCAATCTTCTGATTAAATTCAACATGTGCTAGCTTCTTTGTGACTCTCTGTATACCCACAGGTGTTTTTGTTGTTGTTGTTGTTACTGTGTGAGTGAATAACTGCTGTGTTTTTCTAAGCCTGTTCTCCATTAGTCTGGATGTGAGGCTCTGACAGTATCAGACCACTAGGATCTATGGCTGGTAAAAATAGATTGCGATGCAGCTGTAGCCCTCTGCTGCTAACACAATCTGTCTATCTACGGCCCTGAGAGATACAGGATGTGGCCGTTTATCAGTCTCTCACTTCCTGAGATAAATAAAATTATTGACACGCGCATGAGGAGTAAGTATTTGGAGGAGTGGAAATATACACACTCATGTTTACT
This sequence comes from Gambusia affinis, assembly GCF_019740435.1. Taxonomy (NCBI): domain Eukaryota; kingdom Metazoa; phylum Chordata; class Actinopteri; order Cyprinodontiformes; family Poeciliidae; genus Gambusia; species Gambusia affinis. The sequence continues at coordinate 27,009,170 of NC_057871.1, read as the reverse complement.
GGAAGCAGCCTGTCACAGTGATTGACCAGAAGTTTGGGAATGTGTAGTGCATCATGGGTAAAGTTTAATGGGTTTAATATATTTCTGTCTTTCTTTTTTCTTTGTTATGAACTATGTCTCTCAAGATGTTCTATTTATTTCAACAACCTTTTTGAGAGGTTATGTGAAAAAATACCGATGCATTGAAAGGTATTCGTGGTGCATTGTTCATTGATCTCTACAGCCCAACTTATTGACCCCTACCCATTTATACCAGTGCATGTCGTCTGAAGTATCTGGTGAATTCAAACACAGTGCAGAGGCACCAGAGTCTTTCTGAGTTTGGCGAGTTTGATCACCTACTCCACGTTCAGTGCGCGATGTGGTTTGCTTTCCGCATAAATTTGATCTCACCCGAGCCCACTTTGCTGACTTTCAGTCAAAAGTCCCGTGGCATAATGAGCGGCACCTTGAGCTTTGATATTTAACCAGCATGCATCGCTCTTTATGCATCCCGTCGAGTCGAGCCGCCGCAGTCCAATCTGATGTGTCTGTGACGCATCGGCAGAACGACCTGCAGAAACCGCACTAACCTAATAGCTGATCATGAGGCATAGCCGTTTCTTGCATAATTTTTTATATTCAAAAACGTCTAAAAGCCTTCTACTCCCGTAATGGGATCAGTGATCAGTGACTCGCTGATCCCAGCAAGGTGGGATCCATCAGGGCTGGCGTTGCTTTGGTTCTGTTCCTGTCACACATTCGTTAGTGACATCGACGGGCTTTTGATTTCGAAAAAGGGAGGAAGCTGCTCACCCCCTTCTACATCCACGCTGATGAATTCCCCCCCGTGACTGAACGCGGACGGACAGACGCACGCGCGAGTGCGTACGATGGAAGGAAACTACGTTCCACAGCGGAAGACGGCCTGAAACGGTGAAACATTTGGAGAACGCCGTTTGGCGGTTAGAAGCTGGGAGCAGGAGAATTAGGAGTCAGAGGGATATAATAAAACAAGATGAAATTTGTATGCATATGAGAGACGGAAAGGGAGCCGAGAGTGGAGGGAGGCATGAGCATGGGGATGATGTATGAGTGAGAAAACGGGGAGGGTGCGTGGGGTGGTTGATTTGACAGATACCCCGCGAGAAAGATCAGCCCCGAGGCAAAATAACTCATCACTGGAATTACACAGGAGCACCCTTGAGTTCTGTGCAAGTGAGCATGTGTTGCACAAGGAGCCGGGATATATAGGTTTATACGCTTGGATTCCCGTGTGTGTTTTACTTGGAAGATGTGTGAGAAACCGTAGAGAGACGATAAGAAAGGATGGCATTCTTAAGCGACAGCATCCATTGTACGGCAGTGGAGAGAGAGAGAGAGAAAGAGTTGGACACAAAGAGGGAAAAAAGCAGAGATAAGTGGGTTTTGAAAAAGAAAAAAATATATATATATATAAAGAGAGACCTAAGGTGGATTAGACAGATGACAAGGGTAAGGGGGAGGAAGAAGCAACTGCAAAGAGACAAAAATGAGGAAAAGTTGTGCTAGGGTGTGAGATTAGAATGTGAGGAACAAACAAAAACACTTCCATCAACAAACTCGCTAACCGAAGATGACAGCTGGGTTGTCGATATCTGAACCGCTGTAACTCTCTAAGCATCTGAACTGCTGACTGAGCACTGGAACGGGAAGAAAATCATTATGCTGCATCTCTGAGCTTCAAAGGAGTTTTATTAGTGATAAAGCAAAAAAAGGTAGGAGGTTAAAAGGAAAAATAAGGAAAAAATTTTATGTTTTTTACTGGTTTTTTTTTGTTTTTTTTTACTTTTAATACTCCCCGTATTGTATAGATGAATGGTGTGGAATTAAAAATGCTCTCTGATGGGCTAGGCTACTTTTGACAAAATATTGTGTGAAGTGGAAATTTTTGCTATATTTCAAGATCAACTGATTTTCTTGTTTGTCCTAAAACATTTCTGAGATTAACCTCAGAGTTCTTTTAGGGGGTGAAAATATACTAATTTTCTGTCTCTACAATGGGGCTAATAATATCCTGTCAGAGCTAAACGTCTTCTTAAGGAGGGTGAACAATTATTTTCCTAACAGTTCTTTACCAATGTGCAAGGCTTGAGCTATCTGAGAGGGAACCTCTACGTTCCTCCACTAAATGTGCAAAAAAATAAATAAAAAAAACCCATCAGCTGTGAGAACCTTGAGTTGTCACATGCAGATAATCAAAAACTCCACATCCATTTTAAATATCATACAGAGAACAAAGTGGAAGTGGATAGAAACACATAATGAATGGGAGCTGTGCTTCTTTTCTGGAAGGAAAGCCTTTCTCTCTAGGCTCACACACACACACACACACACACACACACACACACCCAGGACAAATATACACAGCACTGCACAGCAACAAAAAACCCACGCACTCACATGCAGTGATATCATTAGTCGTTTCCTTTTATATTAGACTCTGTCAAGACTTTTAGCCCCACTAGTCCACATGCAGGGGAACATGCATGCGCACATATATGGGTAGAGGGAGCATTTAAATTGTGTAACCTGCTGGTTTTATGTAAGTGTGAAGCACACCCACTCCATGGGAGCTCAGAGTTCGCAGAGCACTGAGGTGAGAAGAAGACGGAGGCAGAGACAGACAGTAAGGAAGAGCTGTAAGGAAGCCATGACAGGGGGAGGCACAGAGAAGTACCACGCTTGTTCAACTTATTATATATATTGTTTTCTTATCATCTGTTTACAAGATGGATACTGTCATTTGTTAAGTTTGCACAGTTTTCTGTTGGCTTTATAAAAGGATTCTGACATGCTTTGGTTTTACGCAGCAGGGTTTAAAGTGCTGCAATTTCCTACTTAACTGAGTTGAAACGGATGTTTTTAGAGCAGCTAGCTTCAGAGGTCGTGTACGTCTTAATCTTCATAAACGGCTCCCTAAATTACATATTTTTGTTACAAGGGTTTAGCGCTGTTTGGGACTATGGACAGTTGCATCCACCCTCTGAAAAAATGTTAAAAGCTATTTTGGCAGAAATAAATTATGTGATTTCACTGACAGATGCACCTGTGCAAATTTCTAAGAATATAATTCACACACTTGTGATGGAGAGGCAAAGTGAGTGAATGATTACAAAATGAGGCAACAATGATACTATAATTAACACTATAGGTATTTTCTTATGAAGAGCGTAGAGATGCACCAATTCACTTTTTTCATTTCCGATATCAATATCTGAGGTTTAGTATCAACCGATATGGATACGATACAGAAAATCAGTGCTGTATTGACTGAAAATGTTTATTTTTTTGTTTGTTTTTTTGTTTTTAAACAGACATGAATTTACTGACTTACAAAATTTGAGAGCGTGTGTGTGTGTGTGTGTGAACATAATTGCCTTTTTTAGAAATAAAAATAAACAAATAACTGCAATAAACTAGTTGTACTGTAAATGATTATTCTGGATTTCTATTCCAATATGAGGACAGTGATGGCAGCATGCCATGGCAAGTGAAAAACGAAGAAGGTTTGCAGCATCATCGCCGTCCGCTGCAGCTGAATAAGTTGGTCTGCTGAGTTATTCACTGCATAATTTTCACTGGTAATATCTTTGAGAACAGATGGAGCTTTATTAATTACCGCGACCCACTAATATGCGAAGCTGCAGCTTCATCAAGCTAAAGTTACAGTATGTACGAAGCTGTAGCAACTGGGACTAACATTGATAGTTTTATTGTTGGAGAGCATTAAAGATCCTTTTTTTTCCACATTTAAAAACCAAGTGTCACTTCACTGAACACTTGAGGGGCGCTAACAGGAAGTGGCTACAAACATCGGGCCAGCGCTAGGATGAGTTTTATAATGAGAGCTATCTGTTTAGCATAAGGCTAACCTGAATTAGCCATTGTACATACTTGCTAATGGTCAAAGGGACACACAAGCCAAATTAGTTAAACTAAATTATTTACCAGAAATAAATCCTAAAAGTTTCAAGATTGGTTAGACAATTTTACTTTTTTTTTTTTTAACTAAGCATACTAAGGCATGTATGAATATAAGAGCACAATAACTCTTCCTGTCCGGCTCGTCTGAACGCGCTCAGTCACACAAACAAATATGCTGGCGACCCGTGCCAGCGTTATCCACACCTCCCGGGATAAAGTGTTACTCTCTCCTTTTGTTATCACAACACATAAAACCAAACAGAGCGCATGTGTTGAGATCCTTCTCGCACCAGCAGGCGCGTTCAAGCGCTCGCCTTCGGTTTTGATGGAGCAGAAAACGTGGAGCGATTGCATCAGCCACTCACCACTGAGCGGGGTGTTGCATTTCCTCCCATCTGCTCCCAGCGAAACGGGCAGCGCTCTCGCATCTATCACGGCAGATTCTCGTTTAGTTGACGCTATCGTTGTCGCTCTGGCGGTGAGACAACGTGTTCGTGGAAGGTACCGCAGCAGGTGTCAACAGAAGTAACACATGCTCACTAGTTTGTTTGTTTTTTTGTGTTTTTTTTTTTTGGTAAATTCACTAACATAAATGCAAATTCCATACACCAATCTGACTGTCTTTCTTCACATTGTCTTTCTGTAGCAACTTTTAAACCTTTGACAGTGAATACTGCTGCCGCATGACTGCAAATCAGCCTTTAAAGGGGCACTGTAATGGAAAATTGACTCTTTTGAGCTTTACATTATGTTATAATGCGATTCCCTCATAAAAAAAAACCCTTCCTTTCATATGTTTAAGAAATCCTTTAATTTCCATGGCAACCATTCAGCTGTGCAAAACACCTGGATGGACCTAGCTCCGCCTACAAGGACGAAGCTCCTCCTGTGAGCTGCAGTTTCAAGGTTTCCGTGAGCAGCCCTCCCTCTCTAACGCCAACACTCAGCTCCTTCAGACTAGCCAGCAGCAACTAGCAAACACCTGATCAAACTGCATATCAGTTGAGCTCATTATATGAGCTACTTCTCAGTGTAACGCTGGTAAAAATGTTAAGAGAGGAGCCATGCTGTGACGACTTCCTGAAGGCGGAGCTTCAGAAAGAGCAGGAGTTTTTAAAGAGACAGAAGCCCAAATTCAAGGTCAAATGTATGACACATACAACATTTTTATAATAACTGAACGTAACATGGTTAGTCAATAGTGCTATAAAACGGCACTTTGTGCCTGGAAAAACACATAATACTGCCCCTTTAAAACAGATGCATTCATCTTTGAAACTCAGACCTGATGGCACTAAAGAATAGTCTAGATAAATACTTCTGGAAACATGAGAGAAACTAATTTAACTTCTCTTAAATTTGTTTGGGTGTTTTCAAAAGTCATCTAGCACAGTCGGTAAGCTGCCACACAACGCCTGCGCATGTTTGAGTACCTAATACCAATAGTTTTCTCTTTTCTCCAAAGAACATTTGCATATCAAGCAAACCAGCGATAACACTTTCAAAGTGTTATCACACTAAAAGCAAAAACGATGGTGAAAACAAGGACACTCTGAGGGTACTTGAAAAACATCTGTGAAGTGTTTTTTGTGCGCTTCTGGCTCAATTAAAATGCCGCAGCAGCATTAAAGAGTGTGACACGTTCACCTGGTGTCTTTCAAAAGCCTCGGCTCATTACTGCTCTTGTTCCAGCTGTTTCCCTCCCCTGATTGTCTCTGTGCTTCCCGCTTCCACTCTTCTGCATCACCTCTGCTGATCCGCAAGAGCCGGAGCACAATGGCTCCTTGATCCGCTTCCAGTTGTCCTTCCCCACCTCTCACATGTCTTTTAGAACAAATGTTTGTTGTTTCGGTGTATTGTTAAACTTTTATTCCCCTCTTTCTGTTTTGCTCAGTTTTTTGGATTGCTTTTTATGAAATTCTTATTTAGTCATCTCGCTCGCTTCAGGTTGTGTTGACTTGAATGCACTCAACCAGATTCAGCATGAGACTGTTTACATTTGCATGTTTCCTAAGCGGCTAACTGATGCTTGTCTACATGGACCTAAATGTGAAGCAGTAAAGTCTGAGAGCATGCATTGGACTAAACCATCAATTCTGCTTCCTGATTTCCTGTAAAGACTGTAAACTTCTCTTTACAGTCTCTTATTTTTATAATTCTTTTTTATCTTTGTGTCAACATGCATGCTCCCACTTACCTTAACGCACTGTTGTGATATCTGGATTCCCACAGTGTGGGGCAGTAAAGGACATTTCTATTCTATTTTATTCTGCTCTACTCTAATCTAAGATTAATCAGAAATTATAACCAATTGGCAAAGCTGGAGGGATGGGAAATTATCATTTTGTTAGACGTCAATAAATTGAGAATGTTTGCGAAACCCCCTCCACCCTCCAAAAAAAAAAAAGTGCTAAGAATTCATTTAGCTATTGTTTTCCTCTGCTCGTTCCCTAAAAGCATCAATAAACACCATTCAATTTAGAAAATGTTGACTGAAAGCAATTATTGTGCGACATTTGGTTTACTTAATGGAGCTGGTGCACTGAAGTCTCCGGGTTTTGGATTTTTTAAAATATATTAGCTTTGTAATTTGCTCGAACTCTCGTATTTTGCTTTGCTTAGTCATCGCTGCTCTGTTCACTTATTGGAACATTTTTTTAAAAATCCTCTTTCCTGGTCCTTTGCAATCATTTTGTGTTTCCTCTACTCCACCACTCATGCTTCTTATGTAGCTTTATTCAGTTAATCACACACCTGTTCTTCGCTCCACAATCAGCCTCCTCTGTGTTAGTAGCTGCGGCTCCTTTGTGCGATTCTAATAACTTGCAGAGCTTTTGCTCCTCATCGGTTTCACTCCGTTCCAGTCAGAGTCTCTTTTCCCTCTGGTCTGTTTGCTACACACATTCCCATAAGAAAATGATCTCGTAAACCTTTGCCGATATGTCGAACAGACATGTGAATAGGTTTGCTTGTGTAACAAGTCCATTAAAAAAGACACACTTTGCACCATCATCCTCCTGCCTCTTCCTGTCGTCGTCTTCTTTTTGCTCACTTTTTTCGCACGTGACGCAAAAAACAGTTTTACATTGCAGTTTTGTGAAGTACACAAATTTCCGCTGAAAAGCTGAAAAACCACCAAGGCTTTTTTTCTAACTTGCTGTGTTTCTATTAAGGACGTTAATTTTCATTATTCCAATTTGCGCACCAGTGGTTGATTGAAACACGACTACATAACGTCTCAAACACTTTAATTGTCTTTTTTTTTTTTTTTTACCACTCTCTCAATAATAACCACAAAAGGTTGTGATACAATTTCAAGTACATCATCCCTCAACTTCAAACATTAGTGAAATCCAGGTCCAATAACACATTAGATACTAACGATTATAGATTTTATTGAGGAGGTTTTAAAACCACCGTCCTGGTAACTCCTCCATCAAAAGAGTTGACAGAATAATTACAGGACTTAAACAGAGGAAAAACGTGCTCTCTGGCTTTCTCTTTAAAGTTTATCAACATACAACAAGCTCATGAATTGCATCGCATTCCTTTATTTTGCTACCTGTTGTTGCTTTATATTAATTAGAAGCCTTGGGAAAGTGGACAATGAATGGGCTAGTCACAGCTCAATGAGGAAGAAATAATTAACTTGCATTCATGTTTGAAACACATCAAAAGGGAAAAATCAAACAAATAAGGTAGATTGTATAATTATAACAGTATAGTCTAGACTGGTGAAAGACCTTTTGATCTGTTTTCCAAGTCTGAACAGAGACTTTGAAACTTTGAAAGGCCCAAGAGACAATTTAAAAGCGATGGTAGAGTAAACTTGTTGTTACAAACAGATCAGATTTGTAGGCGACAATTTCAGTGTGAGCGGATAAATCGTTTTGCGAATGTGTCGGTAAGGGCCGGCTTCACATCGTCACATCATTCTCTGCTATTCAACAGGAGCTGACAGACAACAGATGGAAGGTTTTCGAACTGTGTGCGCTGAAACACGGTCTGTAACATTCAGCTGTAGATTACGTTGATTGACACTTGAGAAAAGGGGGCATGGTGAATTTCCAATAGCCGATGATCTACACAGTTAGATGTCACAGAGTATTCTCACGGGCAATGGCTGTTACACTGTCCTGCTCACAGCTACCCTCCCAGGATCCTAGCTCGACATGTTAAATTTCACATTCTCTCGCCAATGAATTGTTGGCTTTTTAAACCTCGTGACCTTTCACTAATAAACAGTTCATCAAAGCATCATCTGCTGTTTATGAACATTTTGAACACAAGCAGGGTAGGGTTAGGGTTTAAATGTCTCCTTTTTCCAGCAGTACCATAATGTCGGCTATAGTCTTTTAGTTGACCATTGAACATTCTCTAATCCAGCTTTAGGCAGCTCGACTGATGATCTCAGATATATTAATTCAGTTGATAGCAATGTTGCTGGAGTTCATGGCTATGTTAGTCGCACGGTCCAACAGTATGACTGTGGGTTAACTGACCACATTGACCGTGCACACTGTCTTTATGTCTCTGTGTTGCCCTGTGATGGACATGCAACCTTTCCAGGCTGTACTCCACCTTTTGGTAGTTGCCTATTGCCAAAGACCACTGGCAATAGGCCACTGTCCCATCACCCCTTAGCCACTCCTACCCCCTGTGACCCTGTCAGAATAAGTCAGTATAGTCAATAACTGGATAAATGATTTTGACATTGTGCGTATAAAAATGTACTTTAAATCACTGGCTCTCAAAATAAGTAAGACATTCTTCAGATACGGCTACAAATAGAATATTTTGTAACAGTGGTTGTTAGAAAATGTACAGTTGCAGATGAATCCCAAATCCTAAACCAAAAAATGCAAGTGCAAAATGATCAAAACTACTGCAGTGCAAAATGGTGAACGAGCAAAATGACCAGCAACCTTAACCCCAGATTTGCACTGCATGCGTCTCCGCTCCGCTCCACTCCACCACTATGCGCACTTCGGTGGGGGATCGTTCCTGATCACCCTAATTTACATTCTATGCGGTCCTTCTCTGCTCAGAAGTGATTCTAACAATGCAAAGGAAATGAGAGTTTATTCAATAAAATCAGTCATAAAAAGAATGAGAAGTGTCGTCTAAAATACGGCTGCTCTCAACTTCCAAAATCATAATTTTTTTCCCTCAAGGTGTTTCAGAATAAAATCAGCGTTTAACTGACAGCATTTATGGATAAATATACCCACATTTTCATGAATATAGCTAGGATTTTGAGCAAATGTAGTCATGGGTGCGTATTTACTGCGGAGTCTGTTCCGTTGCAGGGCGCAGCGAAGCGGAGACGCAAGAAGTGTGAACTGGGGATTAGAGGATCATGGCAGCAGTGGGAATTCATAATGCTTCATTTTGTTTGGATGTACTCTGACAAACCCAGTTACAATATTTATTATTTTCACAACATTCTCTGTGACTTCTGTCAAAATCTTGGTGTGAATAAGAAGAAAAAAAAAGTGGTCTTACTGACTGAAATTCTACCTCTAAAACATTTATGTTTATCTTGATGGCAATCTGAGAAAAAATTTGATACAAGATTATTAACAAATGTACCTCATTTTATTAGCTCTCCTCTGAATGTACGACTTTTGACATACTTCAACCCCTCAATATAAGTTTTAACGTTTTGTTAATTCTTCCCTTGCACTGACTATTTGTCTGTAATTAATAACCTGCTTATTCGGGAGCTGTGTGAAGACGGTCGATGTCACTAGTGAGAGAGGCATGTCCTGCACACACACACTGTCTGACTCAGCTCATCACTTTACTACCTGGTTGAACTTTGCTGTGGCAGACACAGTTACCTCGCATGTTTTGCGCATTCTGCAACAATTGAAAGTCCAACAGTGGACAAACGTCCTCACGATTAAATACTAATTCCAAAATGTTCTGCAAAAGCAAATAGCATAAAAATATAGAGTTCAGTTCTGGTTCATCCAAAAATACAACTCACTGTGAGTACAAACAAACAAAGACATAGTTTAGGTACTAATGCATAAAAACATGTTTTTTCAGCTTTTATCCTCAGTTAGTGGTTATCCTCACCATTGTGGTTATTTGCAAAATATACAAGCTCAATTATGCCAGGGGTTCTTTCATCTTGCATAGTCTTGTGTTGTAAAAACGCCTTCTGGCATTGTTTAGGGTTATTAGACCGGACTACCGATAAAACAGAGCTGAGCATGCCAAAAAAATAAAAATAAAAAGAAACTACATAGCTAGGCAGTAGGTATGAGGGAGGGAACAAACAGATGGAGATTACACACGCTGAACAACAAAATAATAATCACATGAAAAGAAAAGGGGTGGATTTGATAAACAAAGAAAAGAAAATACCTCACACAAGTGATTACATTTCCAAAGGTTTTTGCATAAGCCTCACCCTTACTTTGGACGTGGAACAAAACAAATGTCTGAGCATCAAACACAAGCCTGTTAATGAGGTGCACTTGTTGTGTTGTGAAGTTTGTAGCTCCTTTTTCAGGTTAATCAACTGACCAGGTCACACAAGAGCTTTTTTTTATTATTATTATTTTAAATAAACATTTTTGGGATGGTTCTAAGGGGGGGAAAAATAAACCTTTTTTCCCCTTTATTTCATGTAAATTTTATTTCAACTTTTGTTGAAATAAAATTAAAGGAAACATAAGTATACACAAAAACATCAAGATCCATTAACTCACCCATTACTTCCCATTCAGAAAATCCTCCAAGGGAAGATTTCCAGGAAGCCTTAGAGCAGAGAGTCAAAGTCATGTTTTGCTTCGGGTGAAATCAGGATCTTGAATGCTCTTAAAGGGCCGGTTGAATGGCTGCACCTTGAGATTCTGTGCATGAGCAATACAAACAGAATCGGTAACACGGAGTCCAAGCAAGACTGACTTTCTGCCGAGAATGCAGACCTTCTTGCTTTTCTAATGCAAGAAAAGTCATTGAAAGCAACTGCATGTTCCCACAGCAGTCCTCTGAAAATACCTTAAAGGATACAGTTTAGATTTTTCCAGAATAACTGGAATACGTTCTCAAGTATTCCAGTTATTGGAATTCCACCTTCTCGAAATCAAGCAAAACTGGTGTCAAATGTTTGTGCTGCTATCATTTTAAGATATTAGTAAAAGTTTGTGGAGGTCACAGAAGGTCAACCAGCCCGTCCAACATTTGCAAAATCAATTTGCAAATACCTTATTTGTTTTATTTTTCCCTTTTGAAACGTGAATGCAAGTTAATTATTTCTTTCTCATTGAGCTGTGACTAGCCCATTCATTGTCCAAAACCAATTTGTTGTCGGTCAACTACGTTTAACATTTTCCTGCACATACGTAGCACCGAAGTTTGAAGTAGAACAAACTTCGGACACTGATTTTGTTTGATTTGGGTAAAGTGGAGGGGCAGGTTGAACTTTTGACCTTTCAACTTTCATGAATATCTTCAAAACAAAAGAAGCACAAATGAAAATCTTAGCAGCACAAACTTTGATTGACACCAACATTGTTTGATTTCATAAATCCGGGCGAGACGTTTCTGTGGCTGACCTCCAGAAACGTTTAGCAAAAACTTAAAAGTGACAGCAGCACAAATGGAAAGTTTTACCTCACTAACATTTGGCGCAGATTTAGTTTGAATTGAAGATGGCAAATGTTCTACAAATCAAACTAATTTCAAGTAAGGACACTTGAAAAAGGATCTCAAGTCCCTTTAATAGAAGCCGAGACCACCAACCTGGCTTGGCGCTTCACAGGTGTTTTCCAAGTCCTATAATATTAAAGACACGTCTACCACAACAATCCAGTCATTTTCAGACTCTTTGGCATCTTGGGCAAATCTCATCTACCCCGGTTATCTTCAGTCCACATATACTCCATGGAATCCATGGTGACTAGATCCCATTTCTGAGCAAACTTTAAGTCCTCTTCCATAGCCTTTCCATACTCCTAAGCCAGGCTTTTTGCTTGGTACATGTCTGCTTTTTCAGAGAGAAATCCTCTCAAAGACAGCAAAGCTCTAAAGTTTCCCTTTAGCTTTACAACTTCCATCCTAGCAACATCAACCTTACCTACGTTTTGTAAGTTAAACATGATAAATGTAATTAAAAGCGTCTTAGGCTAAAGCGTTTCGTTTTCTACCACTAATAGGCAAAGTGCTGCATATTTGCCGGTTGTTTTCCCTCAATAAAATATCCATATCCAGGAATGAAGATTGTTTGACAGTCCTGATGAGCCATTTGCAAGTTCTTGCACCAGACTAAATTGAATCATATTTGACATTCAAACGCCTCTGCCAGGGCTTGCTGCATCAGTATTTGTGGGAGTGGAACTACGCAAAAGCCATTGATTATTATGTGGGTGTGCATAAAATTTCATATTCTGCTTTACATAAAACAAGACACTCTTTTTACCTCATGACAGACAAATGGGAGTTTCTCTGTACTGATTGGGAAAATTCTCAAAGAAAGGAAAACAAATCATGAGGCCAATTTAACTTGTGACTGCTGTACTATATTTATCTGGAACTTTACAACAAACGTAACCAAACTAATAACGCTGTAAGGCCATTCTCCTGTTCATTTCCTTTTCTTTTTGCTTCACCAATTTTTAAATGTCAAAAATTAAAAGAAATGAAAGAAGAAAAGGCAAAAACAAAACAAAACCCTGTTATGTTTGGTCATCACACTAACAAAATTCAATGTCCCTGTTGTCTGAAAGATTACCTTAATTCCAATCAGGTACAAAACATCAAGTAGGATCTGACAAGAATAGCACAAAACGTCCAACAACAGACGGCTTCTTTTAAATGCTTCTGAAAATGTTAGGTGCAAAACGGCCAAAAGTGCAAAATGGCAAAAGAGCGAAATGACCAGAGAATGATATGAACGTTACCTGTTTGACTTTTTTCCTAACTAGTTGGAAGCAGTCGATCAAAGCATGAAAAGAGGAACTTTTTGACATTTTGAGAGACATTCGGTAACTCTACAACCATCTGGTGTTTTAAGACAATTTTTTGAAAGTGTACGCAATAATTTTCTATTTCATGGACCAGTGCTGCTCAGAGATCTGTGGGCTGAATTTATGGATTCAGATCCTTTTCAAACACTCAAACTATGAAGCGGTCTGTATGTTCACTGTCAAACGCTTTCCATCATGACAGGGTACGCCTCACTGATCAACAACCAAAAGAAAAACCAAACACAACAAGACAAACTCTTTCTACAAATGCAGGAAAACTTGTTGTGTCAGTAATGACAAGTACTGAAGGCTTTTTGGACAAAAAGTAAAACAAAAATGCATTTGCATTGTGTCAAGGAGAAACAGTTGATTGTTATGTTGCTTTTACTTGGTCTAACTAACTTGGAGTGATTGGATGAAGTTTCCTTCATCCAATCACTCCAAATATGAGGTCAAATGGCCAAACAACCACAGGAGCAGTACATATTAGAAACTGACCAAAGCACAAGGGGAGATGTGAATTCGAGTGGATGAGAGAAACGTCCCACAAGTATTCTGTGAGTTATGTGAAGTAAAACTCCGTGAACAAAGCAAGCAGTAAAAATTCAAAGATTGTTCTTACAAGCACATGTTCATGGATACGTGTACACATGAACTCCTAAAAACATTAAGCAAGCTTTGTGCTGGGGACACGCTTCACTACTTTCACAGTCTTCGCAGATCAAGACAAAGTGTTCACACTGAACACACTGGATTCAGCCTGCTGAGGGATCACAGACCACAGGATTTATCAAACCAACTAAAGTTAGTCGAACAATTCAACAAAATTCTCTTGACTGGATGGTTCAAATAAACCTTAAGAATCTATGATAAACATATTAAGTTTGCTTGGAAAATTTTTATGTAAATGTCTCTAAATCAAGTCCCATTAACTTTAAATTAAATATGCGAGTTGTTTGGTCCTTCCTCAATACTTTAACCTCTTTTTTTGCTATCAGCCAATCTTCTTATGACATATTTAAGGATGCTCTGATTATTGTGATGACTCTAAAGATACTCCTGCTGTGTGTGGCGGGTAAAGATCGGTCTCGTCCACTAGGGAGGACGTTGGGACGCTGCCAACTTCTAATTTGGGATATTCAACTTGTTGAATTGTCTTGACATGATATCCCAGCCTGTGTGGTGTTCTCCAAGGCCAGGCGAGCATGCAGCCTGTTGAATCTGACGCGTAGCCAATCGGAAAGCAAGGTGACGGAAATCCAAAATACAGGAAGCCCCTTTTTGATGGAGGAGATATTTTTTGTGTGTGTTAGTCCACAAACTTGTCGCCATTGCTTCTTCTCCTTAGTCGACCATGTTTACTCTGAATTCATGTTTGGTCTTCCTGTCCAATACTGGATCTTTGTGGGTGAAATCTGTTTGTGTGTGTGTTGCACAGTATTTTGCTGTGTGGCCGTGCAGCACACGCTGCAGGACCAAACCCACATTTTTATCATCATGTGTGCGCTCTCTCAGGTTTCGAAAGACAACCTACAACTTTGAAATCTTACTGTGTGAACCAGGCGAAACACAAAACAACGGCTTCCAGCCGACGTCGTGTCGCAATACGCAATTTGCTGTGGGGTCCGTAGTCAGTTCACACCTTATGCGCAAATTTGACTCGAAAAACTCAAACCATGTTTGGAACCTGCAACTTTGAGATCGGGTCAGATCGATTCTCCTCTCACTCCAGCAGAGTTTTGGTCCTACATGCTCTGTCAACCTGTGGCAACAACTGCAGACCGACGTAGACTTTTCCCTTCTGATCAGGCAAAAATAATAAAATCAGACAGTGTGTCCCCAGTTTTATTTCTCAAAGTGAGCATCTGAATCCAAATCCTGGCGTCCAAGTTGTGCGTCCATGACTGCCTGTGAATGTCAGAGAGGTAGAGAAGGTCAAACTTCTCCATCTGGACTATGATATTTACCTCCATCCCTGAATCTCACTACCTTTTCTTGTTGATGACTCATTCTACTCAGCCTTAGCACTGAGTTAAAGAGTCTCTCATGTCTTTGGTGTCTAGCTGTCTGCCAGCAGGACACCTTGGGACCACAGAGACTGCTGGCAGACTTTGCAGAAACGTTCGTCTAGGGATTTTTATTTGCTTTACTACACTGTGCTGCCATTCTAAGTTTTCTTGGGCAGCGCCAGAAGTCACGTAGGATAATGTTCAGAGTTTGACAGGCTGACAATACCACAAGCTTTACTAAAAGGATATTCCAAGCATTTCTCATGACTAGGGGTGGAAGCAGAGGTTATATGTAACTCACTTGTTTTTCCAGATATCTATAGGTTAGAACTGGATCTGCTTGATAAATTGTGACTTGTTGTGATATTTGTAGTGTTTTGGTACAACATGAGTGAAGTGAACTGACTTGAATAGAATTGAGCATTGTGGCATTTGAAGAATCATTAGCGAAAAAAAAAATCAAATAATGTGAAAACTACCCACCGAAATACTTTATTAAAATATGTTTTTTTTTTTTTTACCTCTAGGTCAACTGATGGTCTGCTGAACGATCAATTAAAGAGTGATGAACCCTGTGGCAAAAGTAGACTTGACTTCTGAAGATGTAACCTTATTATTAAAAATACTGTCATAATGACAGGATTATGTGATTTTAAAATTAAACCGCCCGGTAGCACCAAGGTCGAGGTTTACTATGGTAAACACGAAATTACCGACGTCAAACCGAAGATATTAATAGCAGAAACACAATGCAGCTTTCAAGTCTCGTAATCGCTGGTTTAAGCAAAGGAAGCCAAAACAGACATTCCCACTTTACTCTAAGCTGCAAAGGTCTGCATGATGGGAATTTTATCAGCTGCACTTGTCCACCAAGAATCTGCTCAGACTTCAGCATGAACCCTAGTTTTGTATGACTGCACTGTGTGTGTGTGTGTGTGTGTGCTGAAAGCAACAGGTAAAACTCCCAATTAAGATGTCCTGTCTGACCAGAAGCGGTGCTTCCCGCAGTGCGCTCAGGAACCTCTTTGTTATTATTCCATGCACTGTGAAACATTGGTTTTGTGAGGCACCGCAGAAGAGCGTGACGCCTTGCACTGCGCCTTCGACGCGAACCGACCTATTCAGTAACTGGAACTGTTATTAAAAAGTTAATTTATTTCAGTGACTCATTTCACCGAGTGAAACACATTATGTAGATCAACTACACATTATGCTGATATCTTCGAGCCTTTATTTGCGCTAATTATGATGATTTTTCCACTTACAGCAGACGAAAACATGACATTTATGATTACAATGTTGCATCAGACCGACAAAAACACATTTTTAATGCATAAACGTGGGCTTAATCAAACAGTATGTTATATACCTTTTTAAAGGTTGTCATTCGTTATCCAACAAACAAGCCTCATCGCCATGCATTTCTTAGTTTATTGGATATGAGGCTTATTACCATTAAACTGCTACAGACAAACCTACACAACTTCTCTCAGCGGTGTTTTTCTTTTTGTCACAAGTTATTCCTGCCATTGCGATATGGCGGTTAGCACTGTTAGCTTACTGCATGGCAGCAGTAAATTTAAAGTACTGAAAAACAAAAAGTCTATAGCTACCCATCAGTCTGTCTAGATATCTAGCTATACGTCTTAGTAATTGTCTTGCTATACGTCTCACTAGCTACCTACCAATTCGTCCATTATTCTTCATTTACCCGGATAAAAAAATAAAAATAAATAAATCCAGGTCTCACTGAGAGAAAAGTCTTTGTTTCAAAACAAAACCAGATGTAAAAGCAGCAACACGCTCTACAACAAACCTCAGCTCACATTTGAACAACCAAAACTAACACTTGTGAGTTTTGCTGCTGCTGCTGCTGCTGTTTTCAGAAATATCGTCGAGCCGTTTCCAATTCCTACGAGCTCCGGTGCAGATAAACCGGTGCACGGTCCTGTTTCCTCCTAACTTGGCTGCTGTGAAGATCTTCTCATCGGAATCCTAGAAAAACATGTTCAGAAACTACAAAACGTGGCAGAACTCAGACACATGAGTTTCATTCTTGCACCTCTTGCTTCCCATCACAATACCTCGCTTCTCACCAGCCGGTGTGTCCACCGGTATCCCTTCTCCTATCTAAATGAAATTCTAACCCCACAAACTTCAATATGTTCCCTCCACATCATATTATCACACCTGGAAAAAGGAGGGGGTTTTTTCCCTGCCTTTTCTATTAGAGTATGGAATCCTGACTTGGTCCACAATGTGCAGGTAAAAGTGTGACAGCGGCTCCACAAACACAAAAGTAAAAATAAAAAGATAATGTGAGCCAACAGAGGTGGGCGGACTAGCAGAGGGGAGGGGAGAGACACCGCATCTAAATTAGACGGTTCTGCAAAAACTGAGCAAAATCAGGAGCGAAGGCGCTTTAACTCAAGCGCGCGAAGCCTCGCTCCCTCAGAAGACACTGTACTTCTTTTGTTTTGATGCTCACGTGTTTCCTTTCATTGTGCGTCCCTCTCATCTGTCTATCTAGCTCTGCTTTAATTATCAGCTGCCTGCCACAGACACTGAGTAACCACTTCTGACAACCAGGTGTGGAATGACAGTGATGCACACACACACACACACACGCACACACACGCCCACACGCACACAGAACGAGACAGAGAGAAGGAATAACACTTCAACAGGATGCATGAAACGATGAGCCTTCATAAACATAAACAAAGGGAGACACCAGCAGATATGAAATCAGGACTGCCTCTCCAAAACGGAACGGGGGCCAAACAACGGCGCAGACATTTTAGATTCAATCAGGGATTCGTTACAGGTGTGGAGAAATGGAAAAAGAAGAATGAGGACAAAACACACAAAGAAGGAAATCTGAATTAACTGAAGGTGGACGGGAGCAAATTTTGCGAAGTGAACATTTGTGGGAGTAAAATAGTTAAGTTTCAATTGAATTGACTTCATTTGAAGTCAGTCGTGTTATCGTGAGAAACCTGCACATCGTTCCAGTGACTGTGTGTTGTTTCGATCCTTCAGAGAGGTTGACGGTCCAGAAGAACTGGAGTCGTCACACCGGCTTGCAGTCCTGCCAGTGGATTCTTAAGTAGGAGAAAATTCAGTAGTTTGCAGTGAACCGGACTTCAGGTCGGCCTTCAATGAAATTTAGAAATTTCAGCGTTTAGAAAAAAAATAAAATAAATCTTCAACTTTTGAAACTCAGAAAATTTCCAAAAGTCAAATATTTTTAACATTTGAAATTCCCAAATTCCTTCTAGAAAATGTCTGAGATTAACCTCCAAATTTCTTAGTTTTTTTGACATTTGCTCTTTTCATACTAAGTTCTGCTTGATTTTGTCTTTTCATTATCTTCCTGAGTTCATATCATCCTTCACTTTATTATTACTCGCCAGCGGAAACAATGTGTGTCGTTCTCGTTCTGCACTCTGTACAGACGTCGACTGGCCTGAGGTTCCTAAATTGGGACATGTCTGTACAGTAACCCTACTACTACCTCCATTATTATTTGTTCATGTTCCAGCTTTTCCCTCTGGGACGGTAGCGTGAGGACTGAGCAGGGATCTGATTAGCTGTAGATTGGTTCAGGATGAGCAGCTCTGATCATGTTAGCCTTGTTCAGTTCTCCAGATATAATAACAGGAGCCTCTGGGGATAATGTTTGTCTACCGGACGACAATAATGTGAAATTCCTTTAGTGACCACTTAGTGTAAGGAATGGAAGGTGAATTTAAAACAGCGGCGCAAAGTACTGCTCTTTGTGTAGTCCTGGGATTTTAGCGTCACATGAGCAACAGCCGCCTTTGGTAGAAAGGATCCAGTCATAATGTAAAATGTCTCCCATACAATTCAAATGAGAAACAGAAATATCAAAGGGAAAGACGTGCAAACTAGCAAAACCTCGTTTCGATCAGAATAGAGATGTCCTTTATTGTCCTTCATCAGGAGGAACTTTCTGTGAAATCACATCTTCAAACTAATACTTGGTTGAAAAACATTTTGATTCAATTTCAGCATTCAGCCTCTTTGGCAAATAGAAAAAAATAAAACGTCTCTGCATGGCGTTAGTACCACCATGCGGGGAGAGAGTTCATCCGCTGAAAACCCTTTGCAGTCGAGGCCGAAACATCGACCACTCAACGTCGAGGTGAGCTTCAATCAAAGAAAAGGCTGCTGTAATAAAACCCTAATGTTTTCTTACTCCAGACATATTGAGTCAACAACATACAAATGCAGCTGGTGCTTGGAGAGAATTCCTGACTTTCTGTGCTGCTGTGACCCTCTTGACGGCATTTCTGATGCATCTTCACAAATTAAAAAGACAGAAACGAACACAGAGCTTTTGGAATGGTCGCGTATTTCCTCCAAATATTTAATAACGCCTTAAATATGCGCCGTATGTAATGCCACTGAATTATGAATTATTCGGTAACTTTAGCCAAAGCATCCAGACAAAACGGCTTCAAAAGACAATCCCACAAAATCCCAAAAGGTGAGCTGATTGCAAGTTAGGAATTAGAGAGAGTGACAGCTGAAATTGAATCAAAAGTTACTTTAAAAAAATGAAATGAGGTTTGTGCACACATGCAAACAGGCAAACTGAGCTAATATGTTGTTTTTACAGCTTAGCTTATTTCTTAGTTGTTTTGTCCAGGATATTTGTCGCATCTAAGGTGGAAAAATGACACTTTTTTTTTTTCAAATTATTGTTCACATTTCTAATCTAAAAGATTACAGACTTCCAAAAAGTGTTTAGAAAATGAGCATTATCTGATTCCACCCACAGTTCACTTAACATTGAACCATGACATCATCACATCCCGCAGGTGCTAGTCTGCAGGAGCGTTTCCCTGCATAACTGTCTTGACCTGAGCTTTGACCCGACGAGGCCCTGAACCAACAGGAACCTCCAGATCCTCGTCTTTCATCCCGAAATGATCAGTTTTATTAGAAGGTTTCCGGTTTCGTTTACTTGCATCGATGTGAAGCTGCTGCTTTCACGAAGCAGAGACCGTCAACAAGCTCTTGCTAAGTCTGAGTGTACAGGAGGAAGGATGAGCTCTTCAAAGTCTGGGCTAATGATTCTCAGAAACCTGGTTTGCTGCTTCAAAATTGAGAGCAGTAATTGGCAAAAAGGGGATGTGAGTCTTCAAGTCGTGTTCATGGGTACCAGAGGAAACGTATAGACTGTATGTTCAGAACACGGATGCATTCGCGTGGATTTAACAAGAACTTTGTATCTTGATGATAATCCACATTTACATGTGTCTTGCATACAGCGGTTTTGCTGCGGTACAAGACCGGCGCCTCCGAGTTGCACTGCTTTCTCCCCGCGTTGCATCACAGGGGAAGCGTCAAACTTCAAAGATAATCTCTGGCATCTCTTATTTTCATACGCCACAACGAAATAAGCGTCGGCAAAGAACACGTTAGTGTCTCTCCTGGGTCATTTCAGCGTTATTACCTAAGCAGCAGCTGTAGATGCCAATGTTTCCTAATGAAATTCTATCATTTTTATATCTATGTTTCAATGCAGCAAAGAGAAAACCATAGTTGTGTCTTTTTAAAAAAATACGGTGCGTAACATCTGCAAAATTATAAAGTCGGGATCTATGCTTTTTTTTTTTTTTTTTTGCTTTGTTTTGTTTTGAAGAAAGTTGCTGACATCTTGTCTTATTGTTTCATTTTATAATTGTTGGCAAATAAATTCAAAATGTTTTTATCCAGAGGTGTATGTCTGCATTATGTGCATGATATTGCTAGCATATGACTGCTTAAATGTGGCAAAAAAATATATAACTTTTATGAATATTAATGAAGTATGAATTGATGCGCTCCTTCCCCAACCCGCTACAGTGTTCTACTTTCCCAAAAAAGCAATCCTCTGTAGAAAGGGGGGAGTCTTCGTTCCAAACTGTATTTTAAAATGGATAATGGTAATGAAAAAAACAAATAATAATGATAATATAATAACTAAATGACAGCAAACAAGTGGATCTGATTCAAAAGACAGACAGAGACTGAGAAAAATAGATGCTTCTGTTAGCTGCGTTGTGTGGCTAACAATCTCATTGCTTTGGTGTTTTCAATCAATTAGTTTGCAGGAGCCCTCAAGAGACCTACACACACATGCACACACACACCCACACACACACACACCCACACACACACACACACACACACACACACACACACACACACATTAACAGCTCCAATCAGTGCAGGTGATTAAGGATCAAATCAGAGACAAATATTCAATTTTGTAAACGATTTCTCCTTTGGCTTTGGAGCATAAATGTCAGAGTTTTCCTTCTTTAATCACATTTGCATAAAAGTCGTTTTTGATCCCAATTTCTGTGGAATATACTAATTTCCCATCCTGCGCGCCACCTGACCTGTTGACAAACACAACACACACTGCTGGATTACCATTTGTGGGGTTTGCAAAAAAAAAAAAAAAAAAAAAAACACCTGGGATATGAATATTTATCAAACAGTGTTGAAAATAAAATGTAGTTTTTACCTTTGCATTTATTTATTTCTTCTCGTGTCACCACCTGTTGCAATGATACTAATGATACAGATAATAATCTCTGGGCCTCACTAATAACTGGGTAAGTATCTTGTGGCTGTAATTGTACAGAATCATGTGTTTATCAAATCTATTATGCAGATATGTGGTAGTCAATGAGACAATAACAAGGTAATAACCTTAGAGTAAAATCAACCTTATATGCTAATATTAGCATATAACCTAAATGTTGGTATCTTAATTATGGTTGTATGTTACAGTAACAAATCAAAAATGGCTAATTGCAGACTTATTGTGTTCATGGGTACAGAAACATAGACTTCATATGTTCAGAACACGGTATGCGATTGTAAATTGTTAAAAAGAAAGTTTGTATTTAATGTCCTTTATCTGAGACTTTATCATGTCACAGTTAAATAAAGGAAGAAAAGAAGGCAGCTCCATTGGTAGCTTCTTTGCTTTTCATGGTTTTACGTAAAAACAACAAATTAATGGCGCAACTACAATGCTAATATATATATATATCTATATCTATCTATATATATATATATATATATATATATATATATATATATTATATATATATATATATATATATATATATATGTGCATATTTTTTGCACATTTGTTTCTATTTAAACTAATACAAACACGTATGAAGAGACAACAGAACTTTACTGATTTTGATCATTTGAATGGCAACTCATACATTTCTATCATCAGCCTAAAAACCCTATTGTCATCATCTTATTGAACAGAACATGGTCTTGATTTTTTTTTTTTTTTTTATATTGATCTTTATCTCCACCGTTTGTAGAGATTCTCTTTAAGTAATTTAAATCACATATGCTTATGAAGTGCATAATCACAAAATTACGTCATAGGCATAAAAATAAGTTGAATAGTTTTCTTTAATTATTATTATTATTATTATTTGTTCAGGCAATATCTCTTTAAATAATACTGAAGGCTTTTGATATAGCTCACAAACAGTACAGAAAATAGCTTCGCGTGTGGAAGGATGCCTGCATGCGTGCGTGCGTGTGTGTGTGTGTGTGTGTGTGTGTGTGTGTACCACGTCTCCAGAGGCCAATAATAATCTGTGGTCAGGGTCAGGGGCCCTGAGTTATGAGAACATATTGATTCCAGTGAGTCTGGCAATGATTGAGGGCTGTTTGTGACCAGAGTCGCTCTTCGCCGTCGTGCTCGGAGTTTCTCCATTGTGCACCAGAAAGCCCCGACAATTTGTCATCCAAAATTGACGCTGAACATATTCTTCCCTTAGGTTTGTTGACTGCAGCAGCGCAGGATTTTACTGGGCCACCAAGCTGACCCATAAAACCAGCATCCTGGCCTCACCTCATGAGTGTGTGTGTGCGTGTGTCACCAAGGTCTCTAAAAATTGGTTATCACGCTTGTGGTGAGTTATAAGTTCCTTCAATTTATTGCTTCCAAGCCATCAGGTGATGTGATTGACTCATGAATCACCCGATCTGAAAAGCAACAACTAAACTGAGACTGAAGCCGATGTGGAAGTCACTTAAGTTCAATATCAGTGAAAATAGCCTGGAGGTGCCTATAAAGAAATAAAGGAAACAGTTTCCTCCTCCTCAGCCCGGCGTCCAAATATGATTCCAGTGCACGTTTATTTGACGGTTCACTGAAAACTTGAGTAAATGTAGATTATATGTTTAAAAATATCAAACCCGAGAAGCTATATTCACTGTGTTTTTACTTCTATAGTTTACTTCAAGAAGCAATACCCACAATATTTTTCTTCCCAGAATTTTAAAACAACTGACAACAAGAACCTAGCAGCCAGAATAGAGAGGAATTAAAACCATTTCAGGGTTTGTTTTTTTTTCTATCTCAAATCCTGGTGATGTTTTCAAAGTGTGGTCTAAGGTAATTAGTTCACTGGAAGGAAAACCTCCTCTATTATTGCCCCATGATAACAAACACAAGTCCACACTCTCAACAAAGTCCAACTAAATATGAACGATTATGAATCAGAAATGGTGAAAGGCAGAAACCTCTTAGACCACAACAAAATGCTCCTTTCATCTAGCACCACATCATTAAAGGGGCAGTATTTTTTGTTTTCCCGGCACAAAGTGCCATTTAATAGAATAATCAATTTAACTATGTCAATTTAAGTTGTTATAAAGAAATGCTACATGCATCAAACATGACTTGAAAGAAATTGTACTTCCTGATTTAATGCCATGAAATTGGGCCTCTGTATCTTTAAGAAACTTCTGCTCTCTCTGAAACGCCGCCTTCAGGAAATCATCACAGCACGGCTCATACTCACTTAGTGTTTGCTAATTCCTGCTGGCTAGTCTGAAGGAGCTGAGTGGGGGAGTCGTGGGGGACGGCCGCTCCATGAGGCAGAAGCTCTGAAGCTTGGAAAATGCAGCTGTTCAGACAGAAATGCGACCCTTTGCATTTAACGTGATTACTGAAATTT
The DNA here is from genome assembly GCF_019740435.1 of Gambusia affinis. Lineage (NCBI taxonomy): Eukaryota > Metazoa > Chordata > Actinopteri > Cyprinodontiformes > Poeciliidae > Gambusia > Gambusia affinis. The sequence goes on along the minus strand of NC_057871.1, from coordinate 26,985,212 downwards.
CAAATTCAACAAGAAAGCATCAATTTTAATATTCTTACATACAAAGTTTTAGTCTTCCCATTGCTTTGCAAATGAGGTGATCCAAAAATATCTGAAAAATAAATTTGAAAAAAACCCCAAGGTTCAGCAAACACCCCATTGGCCACTTTACCTCAACTTGTTTGACATCTTTATTATAGATTTAACAGTTTGGCTGCAGAACGCCGCAACCAAATGCGACATCACTTTACCTTCGACCTTTCAACCATACCACACTTTTCCTTTTCGGAGACACTCCCCCTCAAACAGTGTCAATGTTTCTCATCGAATCTGCAACAAGTTAATGTTGATTTTATTTTTATTTTTTTCTGAGCTACTTTGACGGTTGCTTTGAAAGACTGATGAACAAGTGGTTATTAACTATAAAACGGAGGCATGTCTGTGGGTGTTACTGGCGTGACTGGCATGTCTGACGAGTGGTGGGAGGAAATGACCAGCTGTTTGGACGAGGCTGCCCAAATGGTCGACTCGCCGCTGAAGCAGTTGCATGTGCAGTGTTTTGACTCAGCTGTGGCGTGATGACTGTCATTTTGAGGCGATTCCAGTCGACCAATAGGCAAGTAGATACTCTCTTTGTTTTCATTGGACTCTATTGTTGTTGCGGCAATGATTGTGTTACTTTAGATAATCACAACTAGAAACTCTGAAGGAGTTTTTATTTCCAGTTGCTATGTGATAGGGCAAATGTTGACGCACAGATATTTCTGGATTTCGTCTTTTTTTTCTTCTTTTTTTTTTACACCAATCAGTAAATAACTAAAAGCTAAATTTTATTTTTCATGGACATTTGAGCAGTACTTATGATACAAAGGAGCTTGGAAGGCCATGAACAAAAAAAAGCAAAAATATACACCTTAAGATTATTTTTGTTACTCTTTGTCACACTTAGACGTTTTGATCATGTGAGAAAAATTGGTCAAAAATAACCTGACTAAATACAAAAAATATTTAAAAATGTAATTGCCCACTAAGCCGTGCACTTAAAGGCCAACAACAACAACAAGAAAATTAATTAAATTTTAAAAAGTAGCTGGCACTCAAACTGAAGGTGCATTTGTCACAGAAACTGCTAGTTTATTTAACAAAGTGGCCCTTTTACGGAGAGAAAACTAGAGCTGCGAGTCAAAAGACACTGACGGGAACAGATGGAGGTTTCACATGCACACACACACACACACACACACACAAAGAAAGAAATAAAGTACAACTCACTGGCTCAAAAAGGGAATTAATGAAGTAAATTATCACTTTGGTGACAGACTCTATGACAAATTTGTCAAGGTTCTTCCAAAGAGCCTGTTCATCCCAGGACCTTCAGTCAGAGGCAAAATGACACACCGCCCTTCACTCTATAAAAAGTAATGAGACTCTCTTTTATCTTTACACCCAGATCTTCCCAAATTTACTTCTATAAACAGCCAGAGGGTCTTTTCAACTCACAGCGAACTCTTACTGCCACCCAGCTCTCTCCAGTCACCAGGCCGGGAAGATGTGGCAAGGTCGCTTTATATATAATTTAAGACGTAGGAGGTTAACACGGCTCCCTGATCCCACTTTACGGCTTAATGCCCAGAGCGCACGCTCTATAAGAAATGTTGTTGTTTCATGACCGCCATGATGGGGTTAAACACCAAGCTTGACCTCGCCAAATCTAAACATCATAAAATCTTTATGTGCGTGCTGGTGGCCCAGGGACTCAAAGCAAATTTCCTTCTCCCGTAATACCTCACAGAGCTCCAGGCGTTAATATGGAGAGAGATCAAATATGTTCTGACAAACTACAGCAAGAGCATAAAGGGCCTCCAGAATAAAAGCTGTTCTAGAGACGGCAGCCACTTGAGAGAATATTGAATGTATATCTACAGCGAGGTAAAGTAAATCTGGGCAAAGTCCTAGAATGATAACTTATTGGTGTAATTTGCAATAAAAATCTGCTGATGAATTCAAATGTATGTCCTTTCACTTTGTTTTTATTCCAGTATTTCTTTGTTTATGTGAGGAAAAAAAAAAACTTAAGGGGAACAACCTGACTTTAACTGAGTTCGGCAAAGAAGTCTCGAAAGGTTTGTGAAGCAAAACCCTTTACAGAGTTTAGAGGAAATATGTAAGTGTTGCTACAGTTGGGGGTGTATCGTTTATCATTTATCATGATAATAATTCTGATTTATTGTTGTCGCAATGAATTGGTATCGATGTTTAACCCAACCCCAAAATTCTCTAGATTATTAAAATGGTTATTTTTACCATTTTCTCCACTATTTGCATCAATAAGTTTGAAAATATAGTTAAATTTCAGCTCTTATGTGCAGTTCAGTGATAGAAATCAGACCTCATTATATGATTAGTGTCCTAAAGAAGCATATTTAAAATGTTTACGTTTTTTTAAGAGAGTTATATGGTTTCGTGGGGCTATGATTGCTGTGTTATGCAGTCAGTCAAGCAATACACAGTTCCTATTGTCACTTTTGTCGTTATCACAATAGTACTACCAAATATCGCCACAGAAAACTGGAGTCCATGGTTTAAGATGGGCTGCTTATGTTAGGACACTACTGAACTTTAAGCAACTTCAGAAGAGTTTGACCTGGGCTAAAGAAGTGTAGCTCAGTGACCCAAAGTTCACTTTTTAAACTATATACAAGTTAATTGATGTTCAGTAAGATGTTAGTTTCCATAATCAGGGATGACTTAGGAAGTCATATGATCAACTAATGTAGGAAAAATCTTTTCTTCTCATGTCCAAAGTTCGGGCTGAAAGTCCAAGCTTCAGGTGCAAAGTCATGTTAGACTTCATATCTACAATACAACTTATTCCCTCCTGATACGATACCGATATTGCAGCTTTGGGTATTAGTTTAATATTATGGTATTGGGTCAACCGGCATTGACCCAATACCATATCAGCACAAATCAGACAAACTTTTATTACTTTTTTGGGGGGGCAGAATGTTAGAAAAGACTTGATCAAGAGGAATTACTCAAAAAGAAAACAATAGTCAACAGCAATTGGTATGAGAACAACTCACCCATCTATTATTAACCAATGTGTGAGTGTGCGATACAAGTGCTGCTGGGTAGAAATGCTGGGGCGGAGTAATTGACGGAACGGACTGCTTCGATCAGAATTTCGTCATTGGAGATTTTAGATGCAGGTTTGATATAATCCAATATTTTTTGGGCTGATATCGGACTGATTTTTGATATCAACATTGGATCGGGACAATCCTTGCACCTACCCACATTCCCAAAAACACCAACAACCGATGTAATGACCACAGTGTCACTGTTTTTGATTGGCCAACAAACTAAACTCACCTGATCACCTTAGAGAACCTGCAGGGGATGATAAAGAGGAATATGAAAAACACCAGATTCAGCAGTGCAGACAACCTGAAGGTTCCTTCTAAAGCAACATGGGGTTCGTCAACGCCTCAACAGCGTTTCAGGCTGATCACCTCCATGCCACTGTGATGCAGTAATTCAGACCAAAGGATCCCTGAACAAGCATTGAGTTTGTATTAGTTTTAAAACATTCCTGTATTTAAAAAAAAAAATCATTGCTTTGTTTTTGTTTTAATTGGTTTTAAACGGGCAGCATTGTGTATTTTTCAAGCACACAGTGCCATTTCATTGCACAATCAAGTAACTATGTTATCTTCAGTTATAAAAATGTTTTATATATCTAATACGATTTAATAGAAATTTGACTGCGATCTTTAACACCTTGAAATTTGGCCACTGTTCCTTTAAGACACTCTTGCTATCTCTGACACTGACCTTCAGAAAGTCATCACAACATGGCTCCTCTATTAACCCTTTAACAACATTTCTCAGTCCATTCTCATTGGACTGAGAAGGAGCTCGTTCAATAACCTCAGTAGATGTGTAGTTCCATCAGGTGTTTGCTAATTGCTGCTGGCTAGTCTGAAGGAGCTGAGTGAGAAAGTCGCTGGGGACGGCTGCTCTGTAATTCAAAAGCTCAGAAGCTTAGAGAGGAGGAGAGGTGCCTCAAAGGCAGAGTTAGGTCCACCCAGGTGTTTTGCACAGCTAAATGGTTTCCATGGAGATTTAAGGATATTTTTTTAAACATGCATGAAAGAATCAAGGCTACACTCCAGGTGTGGTTTTGATGAAGGAATAAGATTATCACATAACATAAACCTATAAAAAGTCAGTTTTGCATAATGCTGCAAGTACCTTTAAGCAATATTTTCTCAGAAACCGAATGTTGAATTTTTATTACTTCGAAGCCACAATCATTAAAACTAAACACTTATGCTACATTTTTAGCATGTAATGACTCTAGACAATATCTGCCAGTTTATTACAAGGCAACCCAGAGACCCACAGGGAGAAACAACAATGCACTCCTCTGGGTCGGTTTACAGGAGCCAATTAAATCTACATTTTTGGACTATTGGGACGAAGCTGCTGTAGCTGGAAGGAATCCCTGCATTCAGAAGAAGAATATACAAACTCCATGCAGCAGGAGTCGGAATCCAGGACTGTCATGCTGCAGGGCAACTCCGCAGCACCAAGTCCACCTAAATCGATACAGAATATTAACAGCTGTCAAGGCCACATGGACCACTTTATTATTATTAAATCTGAAAAAAGAAAACGAAGTCTGGAAGACGGACTTCCTTCAAGAAATGGATGAGATGGACACCAGAGGTCGCTCTCTGAATGTGATTATCTCATGGCCAGAGGCGTGAGACCCACACCATCCTCTGGAGACCAACTTGGCAAAGTTCATCCTGTGGAGAATTGGATTCTTCTCCAACAGAATGCGTGTGTGTGTGTGTGTTGGTGTGTGAGGAGACCTGACCTTGAAGAATTGTTTATTCTCACAATTTCTCTACTGCTTTCCCAAATGCTTATTCTCCGTCAGCAAAGCAATATCATAACCTATTATCATCTGTGTGTTGCTGCGTGTGGACTGCGCTCCTCCATTCGCAGAAGTTTTTGAAACTTTGTTGTTCTTCTGCAGGATGGCGTCAAAGTAAGCATGTGAGGAAGTAAGAGTGCTAAATACTTTTGATTTTTCACAAGTTTTTTTTTTTTAAATCATGTTTAGTTTTATCCTCTCTGTAATGATAATTGCTGTAATCACTGTTTAACTGCTGTGAGACTTGCACTTGAATCACATTTTAATCCATATTTTCCTGATCTAAATCTGTAGATAGGCAACAGCAAAACATTTGATGAACAGATATTAACCAGAGCCATACAGAGTTCAACCATAAAAGCGTGTAAAGACATTTCTTGGCCACATTTTTATCCATCAGGTTTAACAGTAGCCTGGTAAAAAGCAGACCCTTGTTCTGCGCTTCTCTTTGTACAGGGGGTCTGGAAATAGCTTCCTTTAGCATAGCTTCCTTTGTAGGAAGCTATGCTAATTAGCTTACAGAAAATTGCGTGCACTGTAAACAATCATCCCATACTGTAGTGCTGAGTCTAAACGTTTAACAGCAGTAAAATGTCTTACACGTTTCTCTTGCTCCGACTTTGCTCAATATTTGGAGGCGTGGCCAAGATGGACTGAATGTCTTTGTTTACTTCCTCCACTGCTGTTGTCAAACTGCAACCAAAGTCCAACAGCAGTTCTAAACCAGAGCAGCAAATCAACATCATTGTTCGCTGATTGACCAAGAAAAATTTCCTCCTGAAAAATCAAGCTCCATGGGAGAAATCCCAGATGGAGAACTGAAGGGAGATGAGAATCGACTGGGATTACTTTGGAAAGCAATAACCATTCTGGTTTAGCAGTGTCACGCGTTTGGTAACATTAGCCAGTAGTTCCATAATTTATTTTAAATTGGAGTGGAGCAATGTAAAAATTTGGGCCGATATTGATATCTAATATTAATGCTGCTATTATATTTGATAACCAATATTTACCAATATTATATATATATATATATATATATATATATATATATATATATATATATATATATATATATATATATATATATATATATATATATATATACACCTTGTGACACACTGCTACATTGCTTTTCTGCTTTTGTTGAGCACCCCAATAATCCTCTGATGCACCACTTGTTCATTCATGTCATCACATGATGGTACAAGTTCCACATAGCCGACCCCTTTACCCCCAATTCCTGAAATACAAGCAGCAAAAAATGAAAATAAACATCTATTGTTAACATCAGTGCAGTTTTACTTATTGAACGAAGACCGATATGCTAAATTACCAACATCAACCGATACCGATATCCTAATATATTGTGCATTCTTAGAGTCAGGAAAGAGGAATGGATGTTTTCCTGCGTTCATATCTCATAAGAAGCATCGAGATAAAAACGAATCTACAACCAGAATTACAATCTCCCAACACCAAAATAATCCCCACGAGAACCAACTATGATACAATTACAGTTGTTTCGATTTTGTGTTGCTATACATTGACAGACTGAACCGCTGGCCTCATCAGTCAAGACGCTGCTGATTTCCTGTACAATGAAAGTCTGGATGATTGGGGTAATTATCTCGACACCCAGAGAAGTGCTTTCAGCAAAAGTGCAATCAGAGAAACCTCATCCAGTGAGGTGCGATCTGGCTTGAAATGATCCCAGACATAAACTCAAAAAAATAAACTGCCTGGTTTTTGCACACTGGTTTTGCTCAGTGGCATTCTCCATCGCAGTTCAGAGACTCATCTTGTGAACTGTGGCAGTATTCATGTTGATGTCAAGATTTGGACATACTGGACAAAACCGGGGGGGTTTTAGTTACCTGACAGTGATGCTCAGTATCATGCAAGCTCAGTGAAAAATCACAAAATACTGTTTTACACCTAGCCTTTTCTTCACTGTAGAAGGCAGACACAGCAACAACAACAACAAAAAAATAAAAAATGGAGGAAAAAACAGCAACCAACTAGGAAGTGACTTATCCTCTCCGTCAAAATATTAGTTTAGTTTTATGAAGCAGAAAAGATTTTACCTACTGTTCTCCATAAAAAAGTATTTGGCACAACACAGAGAGAGCATATGAACAATTTTAGGAAACATAAACTAGGACAAAATCATTTGGCTTTCCAGCAAATAATTATTAAGCTTTGTCTAAGTCATAACTAAAATGCTAATAAATATAACAAATTTCTTTAAGTTTTCAAAGGGGGAGTATTATGTATTTTCTAGCAGGATGTTGTCCTTCTACAGCAGAATCAAGCAGCTATGTTGTCTTCAGTTGTCCTGTGTATATGAAATATAACTTTAAAAAAGTTGACTTCTTAATTTAACACCTTCAAATTGGACCTCTGTCTCTTTAAGAAAATCCTGCTCTTTCCTTCAGGAAGTCGTTGAAACATGGCTCCTCGATTAATCCTTAATGTTTTTACCAGCGTTACACTGAGAAGCTGCTCGTACAGTGAGCTCAGGCGTTCAGTTCCACCAGGTGTTTGCAATTTGCTGCTGGCTAGTCTGAAGGAGCCGAGTGGGGACTTGTAGAGGAGCGCTGCTCTGTGAGGCCGAAGCTTAGAAACTGCAGCTCTGAGGAGGAGCTTTGTTGTTGAAGGCGGAGCTGGGTCCACCCAGGCGATTTGCACAACTGAATGGTTGCCAAGGGAGATTAAAGGATTTCTCAAACATGCATGAAAGAATTAAAGCAACAGTCCAGATATGTTTTTGATGAGAGACTAATATTATGATGTAAAGCTCAGAAAAGTCAATTTTAAATATTGTCAGGTGATTGATACGCCTTCTGCCTTGCAAACAGAGGTTGAAGGCCCTCAGAGGTGACTTGAATATGACATCACTTATCACAAAGGAAATATGGCTAAATATGGCCTCTAAAAGTGCCTGAGAAGTGAAAGACAGAAGAGATGTCTTTCAAACCCAGAACCAGAGCCAAACATTAAGAAGCAGCATTTAGCTTCTATACACCACAAATCAGGAAAAAATAAAAATAAAAACGCCCAGAAAACTGCAGAACAGCTGAAACACTGAGTTCCTTTAAATCGAGACTAAAAACCCACCTGTTAAGAAATGCACTAGAACCACAATAAATGGAACATAAACATATTGAACCTAAAATACTTATTTATATTCTGATATAGAAATGCCTTGCAGCTAAGGGATCTTATTTCTTACCTTTCATAAACTTGAGGTTTTTTTTTACTAGATAACAAAACAGATATCAGCCGAAAGAGCGCCCCCTTGTGCCTGGATTTATTTATATATATATATATATATTTATATATTTATATATATATATATATATATATATATATATATATATATATATATATATATATATATATATATATATATATATATATATATATATATATATATATTTTTTTTTTTTTTTTTTTTTGCCATAAGTTAACCCAGACAGAGGTCCTCACAGGTATTTTCCTTCAGCACAACCAGTTGACAACCGGTTCACATAGGAGGAATAAACGAACTGAATGTATTCGTGCACGTAGTTAAATGATGCTCGTTTCTCAGATAATTCAGACATCGAACCGTCTGAACCGGAACATCGGCGACAACAAAAAAAAAAGCACAAATTGCGCTTGTTGAGCGAGATTTCTGTATATTTTAAAATCGAGGCTGAAGTAGTGACATAATTTGCCATTCTGTTTGATCTGCGGCTCTAAACGTGAACACCACGTCCTGCATGTACTTTATACTCAAAGAAAAAGGGAGAAACACGGGTCCATTAATTAGATACATTGTTCATTATTCTTATTAGGTTTGAGTTTTAATGTCCAAACTCAAATTCAATATCTGTAATGAAGCAGTTCATTCAGCTAAAATTTTAAATAAATAAATAAATAAATAAATAAACAAATAAATAAATAAATAAATGTCACGCTGATGTTAAAAAGTGATGTAATGTCCCCAAAATTTACAAGGCCTCTGAGATACAGGCAACAGACTCATATGAATCGGAAGTATTTTTTTTATTTTTTTTTTTTAATTATTATTAATATCGACAGGATTTGATTTCAGTAGTGTTTGACAAGCTAAACTCTTGTTCCATTGCAATCCGAATAAGCAACAGGGAACGACAGACAGAAGCGTTGGTTTCTCTTACCTTTTCGGACATCAAACTGGACGTCTGTGTTGTTCAGGAGAAGGAAAACAGTTTTTGTGTTTTTAAAGAAACGCCTGGTAATCCTCAAACGTGAGCGGCACTTTCCAAATTCTTCCCTGTAACTCCAGAACCCGAACACTGTGTCTCCCCCATGATCAGGCTCGACATTCCAAACGCTTTCTTCTCGAAACCAAAACACAAAACACAATCACAACCGAAGTCGTCCTCAGCGTTTAAAAAGTCCCGAATATTGATTTCCTTATCGTTTTAAGTCATTCGGTGGTGAAATTTGTTGCATAACCGTGAAAGAAGGAAGGGGTAAATAATTGGACCCCGACGCGCCTTGAAGCCATGAACATTGGTTGCCGCGTTTCCTCCTTCCCTTCTCCATCGGCTTTCAGTTCACGCAATCGCTACAAACTTAAGTGATGAGACCGAAGGAGAGAAGCGCATCCAAGTTGAACAGAGGCAGCTCCATCAGCCAGCGCAGGCTGACGCGCTGCGCCCCCGGAGATTGGGGAGCTCAAACACGCGTCTCGGGGTGGCAGATCGGCGCCGTTGCAAAAATACAATAAAAATACAATTTTTTTAAAAAGGAGGGGGAAAAAAAGGAAATAACAAAATCAAAATGTCAGAAAAAGGCTCCTCATCGCGTGCCTCTGGCCGTTCGCTCCATCCCCAACTTCAATCCCGCGATGCGAGCGGAACGCAGCTTTCTTGCCCGTCACTTGGTTTTGAACGTGCATCTCTGCGGGACTCGCCTCTGCAAAGTCGGGGAATTCCTCAGTAGACGCGTCAACAACAATAATATATATTTAAAAAAAAAGAGAGAGAGAGAGAAGGGAGCTATATTTCCATTTAAACACAGAGCAGAACGCAGCTTTTGGCTGGCTATCTCACCCGCCTGTTGCGACGATTATAATATATTTGTTTATTTATTTACTGTGGGATCCCCGCGCACGTTTCAGAGCGCACAGACTTCACCGGCAACGGTTAAAGAGTGCGCAGTACGAAGCAGGGACGCGCTCTGTGGGTGATTCCATCCCAGCTGGAAGACCGTCTGAACCATTTCACTATTCTCTCCTGTCGGATGTTTTATTGGCAAAGGGTCCACGTGAAAGATCTCAAACACACGCGGAGCTCAAATGTTGGACGTATGAGGTGCCTGGTGATGTCTTTTTGCGGACATTTGCTTCCACCATGTAGAGGGTAGAGGCGCTGGTGTGTCTGCCGATGGGTACAGGTGGAGTGGGAAGTAAAAGGGCCTTTGAGGTGCAGCGAATGAATATTTAAACGGCAGCAGCCATGAACGCAAAGAGAGAGACGCGGAACAGAGCAATGTATATGTGCGCGAGCGATGGTGCGCGCGAGCTCGGCCCCGTGTCGCGCGCAAGTGAGGAAAGCACGGAAACACAAACTTACAACACAAAGATGGGGATTTTCTCTACAGAAAGCCAACCTAAGATCAGCACCAAGGACAGTGACCTTTTTAGCAAAATTTAGCTTAAAAAAAAAGAAAGAAAACACCGTTATTTTTAACAGCTCATGAAGTTTTTATGTTTAGCTCAGTACAGCAAGGAGGCAGTTCAAAATGCTTCACATCATGAAAAAACACATTAAAAAAAGTCATAAAAACATAATAAAGCCATCAATCGAGAAACCAGACCTAACATTTTGTCAAATGCCATTATAAAAATCATTCATATACAACAAATATGTTTATCAATATTCCAGTAATTATCGGAACTCAACGTTTCGGCTGTTTTACAGTTTTCTGGGGGGTTTTTTTTTTGTTTTGTTTTTTTGGTTTCCAGAAACCTTGAGTCTCTGTGCACCAGATTTGTGGCGAATAGAAGCTGGATGGTTCTAATGTTTGCGTGAGCAATATTTTGTTCATTTTGAGAAGTTTTACAGTACACACAGGTGGACAAAATAAATCTGGTAACATCTAAGGAAAACTCACAAATTGAAATAACCAACAATAAAAGCTAAGGATGGACCACAAACCTGCAACATCTCAAATAGTTGTTTTTTTTCATTCTTCATTTATCATTTATCATTCTTCTGGATCTTTTGGTGGATTGATGGGGGCTTGATAAAACATATTGATCTGAGTCAGTGGGGTTTTACATCAAGGCCGTGGCAGAGGATTCGTGTTGCTTTGGATGCGACTCGCGTTTGATCCAAATGTTCAAACTTTTTTGTTTTTCCTTCAGCAAACTTCATCACCGCTACGAAAGCCGAACTCCTTACCTGCGGTCATAGGACGTTCAAATATTTTAAAAAAATGTTAGAGTTACCACCTTCTGCCACTCCGCTATAGCAGAGACAGTATTGCAATCGTGTGGATTTTGACAGAATTCATTTTCCTTTCAATCGTCTGCTATAAAAAAGGGAGAACTAACTATAACAGATCAACAATATACCAAAGTTACCAGAAAGGCTCAGATTTCTGTCATCTGTTCTCTTTGTGAAGACAGGCCCTTTACATTTTGACAAGGAGAAAAAAATGTTTGCAAGAGTCATAATTTACCAGAGTAATCCAAATATTGACATAAGCAACAAAAAAAAACTGAACTCTTTGAAGCCAGTTTTGTTGGAATGAAGGATTTCTTATTTCTTCGATAGAGTGAATCCACATTTTTGGGGAGTTTGATCTGCTTTTAGTTCATCGACAAAGAAACCACAACTACTCCCTGCAACTAATACAACATAAAATTAATGTCTAGTTTTACTTTTAGAAACAATAAAGCAAAATATGTTTTCACCCAAACATTTTGGTTTCACATAGATTTGATATTTTAAAATAGTCTGACATGGACAAAGCCTGTTTTGACTGAGCGTTGATCAGCTGCATTTCCTTCCCCAGTCTCTGTATCATCAGCTCAATTGTCTCTTTTCATGTCAGGTTCTCATACCACTGATGGACCACAGGGAATAGGACAGGGTGGACGCAGTCATATATTGCGAGCAGCAATAGTTTCCTATATGGATTCTTGTCTTGGGACAAACTTACTCGGCAAGGAAAGGTAAAACAGGCAAAATACAGCCTTAAGAAGTAGATGTCATTTTTCAGGTGACAAAGTCAAACAAAGAGATGCAACAGCATGGAGAGGAAGATTTTTGGATTGGATATAGAGCATTTTATTTGTAGATGTAAAAACCAGTTTACGGGTTAAGGGGTAATTTTACACAATAAGACAAAAATAACCTGATTCAAAGTCCCAACAAGTTGATGACTTTCAGACTGATGACTTTTCTAAACTCTTAAGTTTAGAAAAGTTAAGAGTTCTTAAGTGTTTTCTAAACAAGAGTTTAGAAAACATTGTAAGGCCAATGGTAGGAACGCTAAGGCTTTGCACCAGCAACCCACTGTGTTTTTATGTTGAAAAATGTCAAAAGTTAAAAAAATTTGGAGGTGCACAATTATAATTTGGAAATAATAGTATATGGCAGGTACAGGGACGGCCCAATTGGGACGCAAGCCGTCTTGCCCAGTTCTAAGTAAGTAGTACTTTTTTAACATACACGTAGGCTACATGTCCATCTTAGCTTACAGACAGAAGCTACATTAGCTAAGCTAATTTTGTTAGTTTGATAGTAAAGTACTACTGTAAATATCACAGATATTTATAGTAGTATTATACTGATGTAAGTACTCAAAAGTTGTTCTAGACTAATAATTGTAATGCACTCATACAGTTTATAAGTTAGATAGGAAAGAGGCGAGAGCTAGCTCTAAGCTTGTGTCTTAGTTACTGTCATAGCAACTGCCTGCCAAGATGGCTGTCAGTTACCAAGCTCACAAAAGGGTGACGTCACATGAGAACTATGTATTGACCCGTTGCAGCTACGTCACTTTGTCACTGGAGGCGCCATGACAGACATTGGAAGTGAGGGACTGTAGTATTGAACAGAGCGACTGAAATTGTTTCCCCCAACAGTTGTTTTTGCCAATTTAGCTGTGGGTTCTACTTTTGTAAATCGAGCTAATTTGTCTGAACATAACACACCTGGTTTGGGCTCTCAAATGCCGATATTTATAGAAGTTAACAGCTAGCTTAGAAACCGACCCAAACCTCCTCCCTCCTGGTGTTTTGGTCAAATTACAGACTTTGCCTGAATTCACACAACATGATTTATGTCACCGTTTCAGAAGCAGCATTCCCCTTAAAAACGTACAAAAGACCAGATGCTAGCTAGTTTTTTTTTTCATACATGCTAGGCTACATGACCATGAGGCATCATAATGCAATATTTGGTATCTTTTTAATCATACTTACTAATAAAGTATATGAACGTTAATCTTCTTACCTGGTAAAATGTGTTTGCTGCATAGGCACGATTACATCGAGACAGTCATTATTATTGATGGCTGCTGTTTTTTGCCACCATATTTTTCCTCATTAAAAGTTATGCAATAAAATGACAAGTTTAGTTTGCGTCCTTGTTTGTGCAGCCAACTGCAGAGCATCTTATGATCATTTTTAAAGTGAAATTGACTAAGTAAAATTGATATTAGGCTCCCAGACATCTGTTTGTTGTTGTTTTTTTGACAAGCTTCATAGGAGCGCACAGGTTGCTTTGAAATCCGTCACGGGCAGCTTTCTGGAGAGCATGACGTCACGAACCCAATGGTTGATATCAATCTCTTCAGGTTAACACAGACAATGGTGTATATTTTTTCTTTTTTTTTTTTACACTGAAAATATATTGCATAAAAATCGTTGTGTGCTATGAATCATTCTCTTTAATTCAATCCCGCCGTGTTTACGTGAACAGTATGCCGGTCATATCCTCCGAGGAGCTGATCACACATTGAGAAAAGCCTCCTGAAGAGATTTCCTCATTAAAATAAATGACGGGCTGCGGCTTGTCCTCCAGAAAGTCACCTCCTCACCCCGTGACAATGTGTTGACGACACTCCGGCGGTCTTAGACCCGACAAGGCTTTCATCACCAAAGCGGCCAGTTACTCAGGGAGCCACTGAAGCAAAGGCCTAATCAAGTGTCCTTGTTTATGGATATTTTGTCACGTTGCTGGCAAATGGTTTGTTTAACTCATCTGCAAATTTTGTCCCTGGGATGATCAGCGGTGCGTCTGCCTAATAGACCATTAAAATGTCCCAGCAGGGTGGGGGGCATCTTTGGTGATTACTCTTGATTTGCCCCTTTTCAACCAACTTGTCATTGTGGTCATTTTCAGTGACCTTGAGGGTTAAATACTCTCGCTGAATGCTTTATTGTTTTATGGTATGTTAGCAGTGGCGCCCCTAGAAAATTTCCATTGGGGTGGCCAGACGAGGCCAATAAAAATTTAAGAAGAGTGGAGGATGTATGTATATATATATGGAGAGAGAGAGAGATGACAATCGATTAAGATGTTTTATTTAAATTTATTAATCACACTCTAGCACTGTGGTTAACCACAAATAATCACTATGTCTACCTATGTAAGCTTGTGCATGTTTTCAAACAGAATATTTTATTATCTCGAACCAAACATGTCTGAAAAGTGATCCATTTTACAGGTTTTTATATTTAGGAAGGCTTAAAGGAAGTCATTTTGCTTTAAATGTTAATTTAGAAATGTCCCTCTGGGAGTTGTGTGCCGAGGCGACGGTTGCTTGTCCTTGTCCAGCCGAGTGACCGGCGTAATTCACGCATGTGAAATTTTGACCTTGTGCAGGCAGCTGTGCACATGCGACTGAAGAGGAGATGAGAATTGAGCAGAATAGTGTAGGAAGGTAAAGGCCAGGGTGACCCGCTGTCATCATATCATATGACAATGTCAATAAAAAGACATTTGAAGACAAAAAGTCATTCTGGCCTTTGCCTACAGAGTTTATAAAACTATGTGATTGCCTATGGGGTAAAATTATGTCCTTTGCTGGTTGTCCTTAGAGGTTAAATTAGGTGTTTAAAAATTATGAAGCATATCCAAGACATTTGCAAGATGGAGGAACTGACATTTGCACTGAAACTGGAGCAAGACGAATTTGAAAAATGTTGGACCCCATGGCGAACTTTCATGGACACCAGATCTGAAACTAATGAAAATGAGGTGACACCCACTGTTCTTTAGCTACTCTGTTCGGTGTAGACCATTTGTTTTACAGTTCGGGGAAGTTACCACGATGTGGTATCAGTTTGTTCGTTCTTTCCTCCCCATTCTTCTGAGAGGGATAGGGGTGGAAGAGGAGGAAAAATGGAACACTAAATAGCGGAGATGGGATAATCACAGGAAAGGGTAAGTTGTATGGATTAATGTAACAAACTGAACGGATGATAGTATAAGACTGCACAACCTTTTGTGAATAGAGGAGATACACATCCTCCATGTTGTTCCTTAATAAAGATTTTAATGGAAAAAAATTATGAAGCATGTAAAAATACATGCAGAGGTGTCAATGGAGAGAAACAGAAGGATATAAGGGGAATCTTTATTATTTCTGACTTCTACAATCCATTTTTTCAGCTGGACTGCTCTCCTGAAGCCCAGGAAATTATATTTACTTTAAAAAAAAGAAGTCAAGAAAAGTTGAGTTTGAAATATTATCAAGTTTTCCAACTAATGAATGCTAATACCATGCACTGATTTATATATGTTTAGAGCATTACTGTTTGTCGCTCAGTGACCAAATCCTACCTGCCATGGAAGGGGTTACACTGCAAGTAACCTGTTTTTCTGCTGCCAAATAAACATTTATAAAGTGCTTCTTATGCATCCATATATTTCATAAAGCAAACATTGCTAACCTTCTCTTTAAATCTTTTTATTCATTTTAATGCAGCATAAGAAGGCTCACACACCTCTCTGGGTGAGATGATTAAATGGACACTTGTCCAGAAATCTATCCCACACATATTACCACATGAGCCAACAATACACTCCCCACCACCTACGGACTTGGCTCACCTGGAAAGCGCGCACACACACACGCACACATGCACTCCTACACTGTGCGTGTGCACCGGATGACGCACAAAAAGACACAAACGGAAAGAAATCAACGCTGTTAAACTGCTTTGCAGTGAGGTTGGTGGGTCAAGTGGTGAGGTCGCTCCATACTCTGCACAGCATTTTTCACTGGCTGCCAGCCTTTTAGATCAGCACTGCTTGGTGTGTATGTGCATGTGTGTGTGTTACAAAGGTGGGCGCTCACGTCGGACATCTTGAATATCCGTCACCATACACATTATGCACAGGACAGCTAACCACCTGGTGCATGTTTGAATCATGAAACTGCATGTCTGCCATATTACAAGAGACAAAAAGTCCACAGTGTGTGGTATAGACGCACACACGCACACACACACACGCCCACACACACGCACACATGCGCACACACCCACATACACACACAGTGCTGTTCTTTGTCTTTGGAGAAGCTGGATCCACTCCAGTGCATTCTTCCCGGCTATGTAGCCCAGATTAGTGGCCCCTGACTAGGCCGTAATGGCAGAGAGCGCTGCCTCATCATCTGGCAGCTCCGGGCTCCGGGTGGCTGCGGGCCTCCCAGCTCCTCCAGAAAACTCACAAGTGTCTTTCGCTCTATCAGCAAGTGGAGGGACTGGTGCTCTTTTGTGCTTGTGATGATACTTTAATGGCCAATTATTATGAGTGCACAGGGCTTTAAGCCTGATAGGCTGGGACATCTTGACAGCTGCAGTGCACACAAAACACATGCCAGAGAGACACTTGTGATCACTTTGCTTATTTCCCGACCTTCCTTCTCTGCTGCAAAAAAAAATCCTTAATTTGAATTCATGACCCTGACAGTAACACATATGAAACCAGTAGCAATTGTCAGATGCTGACCTACTTTAGGTCCAACTCAACTCAAAGGACCATTGGTCAAGTCAAATCAAATTCACCCTGACAGAAAAAAAATGAATATTGACCTTGTTGGTTGCTCCAATGATTTATCAATACATGTTAAAGTTCAGCTTGTATGTATACAAGTTTTTATTTTTATTCTTTTGCTAATATTGAGGTTTAAAAAGCTCTGGAATAATTCATAAGCCATGACTGTTCTTGGGACAAATACTGACCCCTCAGTATATTAAAGGTTTGTTCACCTTAGTGTCTCTGATCTCCAACTGCAGCCTGTTGCTCCAGACCAGCGAGAAACAAAGTCGAGGTGAGTGAAGTCTTGCAATTGGTAGTTTCTATTTTTATGATCACACTTGTACACATCCTTCCCCTCCCTGCCCTGTCTCTCTTGACATTTAACAGTCTCTACTTGTCTCCCCTGTAATTTCGTGTCATGACTGGCAAACTGGCTATCTAAAGAGAGGATAAGGACGTGAACTGGGACAGACAGGTTGGGGTCAAGACGAGTAATGATGACATTTGCTGGCGTTCTGTAGCAGCTGCAAACCAAGTCTAGTGTTTGACCAAGGTGGATGATATTGATGAGGGTGAACCAATATCATCCTGGTGGATGGTGACTGAAGACAACAGTCACCATGTCGCCCATGTTTGAGGGTGACAACATGGGTTCTGTTGGAATAAGTAGTGTGGGGAAAGTTTGGACTTTAAAATGAACCTTGAGATCAGTCCTGTCGTAAAAGTTGTTAACTTTAAAATTTTAAAAAAGTGTCCTAAGCCTGAACATTCATTGAGATCTAAATCATAAAAAGTACATTTACTAGCAGTTTGCAGAAATTAAAAGAATTAAAAATTAAAGAGTCTTGGACTGGATAGTCTAATCAAATCAAAGGAGGAGTTGTAAACAAATTGAAATTAAATTTACAGATTAAAAAAAAAAAACGCCACATATACGTATAGATGACAAAACAAGGTATAAAAATGTAAATACGGTAAATAAACAAAATAACACTTAAAGAAGACATTAAAAATGCTATGATAATTAAACATTGACACAAATAAGTTCACATAAATGTCAAGATTGAAATAAAACCGTTAACAGAAGATGAACAAGCATGAAGCTTTTCCAGAGGCAGCAGCACAAACCTTTTTTCCTAATGACTTATTTAGAACATCTTATATATCAAAAGAACTGTTCAGGTGTTTAGGATGCAGAGATTTGTCCAAGATCAAAATAATGCATTTCTAACTGACTGATGCCAATAATCACAATCATCTACAGTTTAGGGGTTTAATGTGTTCAGACTGTCTTCACTTACTTATTATTAAACGGGTGTAAATGTTTCTGAAAATGTTTGGAGAACTAAAAATTGCCACCGCCAAATCGGCTTACTTTAAGTTATTATTTGTGTGCAGCATTTCACCTGTAAATTGTAATTCAGATTATTTGATATGCAGTCATCAGGACTCAAGGGAACACAAGTCTGCCTGTCAAACTGCAAAACTATACGCACACACACACACACACACGCATATATATATATAATTCTAGAAAATTCTACTCAAGAAAAGTCTGCACAGTATATAAAAAAGAACGGGACTTCAAGACCGATCCTTGAGGGACACCACACCTTACAACAGCTGTAGAGGTGAATAGTTTCCACAAATACGATGAAACGCTGCCAAAGGACAACACAACAGGACATGTTACAGGAGGAGATTAAAAAGAAAAATTTAATCAACTCCATAAAAGTTTACACTGAGATCCAACAAAATGAAATCACCAACATTACTATTGGCGACAGTAGTAAATAGTTAGACTCTTAAAAGGACTCCTACTGTGCTATGACCAGTCCTGAACCTTGACTGGTTATTTTATTATTTTACATTTTAAGTAGCAAAGACTGTTCGCATACAGTCACTTAAGCAAGATTTAAAAAAATAAATAAATCCAATTCTGTAAAAGAAAAAAAAGCCTGTTTATTGTTGTTTATGTCAAAGGCTTTGTGAGTTTGAAGTGATGTTCAACATGCAGCACTTTTTCATGTTTTCCAAATTACAAGTGTTTTTGTCGCGCCGTCGCCATCAACAAGATGGATTCTGATTCACTTCAATTCCATATTTTCAGTTGATAGAAAAAAAAAACAACAAAACAACAAACATAAAAACTAAATTCAGGTGCACTGAGGCATGTTGGCCACGGCGCTGTGTGACGGTGACACGGAAGCCCTGTGGCCAGGCCGTCTCCTGTGGATGTACCATCTGCCGCTACTGGCGAGCCACGGCGACGGTATGGGCCGACATACCAAACACGATAATTGTCATAAAGACCGCACGCATCACGGTCACTATGGTGATTCATTTAAGAGCAGTTTTTCATTTTGAGTGGATTAAAATTTCTTTGGAAAATTCTTGAGAGCACACAATAATTCATGTTTTATTAATTCACCAAGTCCCTCACTGGGTTTTTTAAATTGAAAAACGTAGAGCGGCAGGGCAGTTGGATTCTGTCCTGGCTGTCAGCAGGGGAGAGGCGGTACATACCCTGGACATGATGGCAGTCCGACCCAAAGACATGAACCCGCTCTCTTCAGAGGTCAACTTTGAGTTCAGTCGTCAGTTAACCTAGTATGCATGTTAACTGGCTGTGGGGGGAAGCAGGAGGATCTGGAGAAAAACCACATTGATGGTACATCAGAGCCCCACCTGGGATCCGAGACGGAGGTCTGGCTAATGGCTCTCATTTATGGCTAAGTCCAATATTATTTGGGCTAATTTAGGCTTTTAAAGCAATGTTAAAGAGGCAGCAATATGTAAAATTGATGTAAATTGCAATAGCATTGACGACCCTTTCATTTTTCCAAATTTCGTGGCATTACAACCACAATTTTTTTTTCAGATATTGTATTGAGTTTTTAGGAAAAAGACGCAAATAAAAAATTCAACTATAAGATTGAAAAACGTTTCAATACCTTTTACAAATAACCTGAAAACTATGACAGATTTGTTTTCATCCCCCGTGAGCCAATACAAATAGATGCTGTTTGTTATAGAATGTCCCATTGATTTTTGTTGTAAAATGAAAAATGTGGGGGGGTGGAATCAAGAGGTATGACAATTTTGCAAAGGTCCACTTGGTTCTCTGAATGTATGAATATGATTCATTCATTCATTCATTCAATCACTGAGTGTTCACAAAATGTAATGTCTCTTACTCTTTTTTTTTTTACACTTTAAAGTTATTACGTCGTCAAGCAGGCTAGCCCAGTTACTTTCCCATCTAACAGTGAAGTTGTGCTTCTCTTCTGTTTTTAGTTCAAGTCCTAATGACTATGCAGCACTCCACTGCCCCCTGCTGATCAGTATTTGGTACTTATCATTTTGAAACTAAATCCCATGTTACAGAATATAAATTCCAGTCATATTCTGTAACATGACTGAATATGACTGGAACAAAAGAGAATATGTTTTATTCTCTTTTGTTCTTGCTAATATTTAAATATTTTCTTTAATGATTAGATTTCTTTTCTTTTCTTCAATTTAATTTTACCAATGGACAGTAAGAAATCTAAACAGATTTTAGTCAACCACAGGAAATCTCTATGCTTCATGTAAACAGAGTAAATTCAGTGATACCTGACTTATTGTGAGTGTGGAACTGAACAAAAAGTAACATTTTAAAAATGTATTACCTCACATTATATCATTCTGTGACGGGGCTCTGCGGATATTTCTCATGTATATTTGGGTCCAGAAAAGTGAATGGAGATACAAGGTATCTTTTTTTTCTTTTTACCTAGACAAACAAAATACGTTTAATTGCTTTATGGGGGATTTTTTTTTTTACAATCTTTATTACAGAGAACGCTTTTAATTTGGGAAGTAACATAAAAGATTTTTTTACATTTTTTCCTTTTTTCAGTTTTGTTTTGATTCTGTCCTAAGAAGAATGCTGGGGTGGAATGATTTATCTACACTGTAAAAATAGGGACAGGTCTAATCAACAACTAAAACAGTTTCAGCAATTATCTTACCTCTACTAACATTCGAGAGGCAATAGAAATCTTAAAAAGAAAAAAAAAAAACAATGCTGGGATATACAACCAAGCTGTGACTGCTACACTCTGGTTATTAAAGTTTCAGTATCGTGCATTGTCTAGGCACATGGTGCCATTTTCTGCCAGTCCATTGTCCTCAAGAACCGTTGTCTCCTAAGTGCGTATTGCAGCCTTGGTGATAAATTACCACCTCAACTGTCTCCAATAGCCATCAGCTAAGGCGAGCTGCATTCAGCCATAAAGTTTGTTTTGATTCAAACTCCAGCAGTTTTCTAGTTGTTCTGCTGAGGTTGTGACATCATTTGTGACATCACGCGAATTGATGTCACAAAGAGTGATGCACTTTGTGGACCACATCAAAAAGCTGAACTCTTGAAATCTACAGTCATAACCTCTGCAGAAGAGAGAGAGAAAGAGATCAGAAGGATTGTCTCCCAACTAGAGATTGAACCGGAAAGCATTTCAAGACAAAGACAAATCTTAACAAACAAATAAAGAAAAACATTGAGAAGTTCTTGGAATTGTCCAGAAAAAAAACCCAACAATGAGTCAAAGCGATATGCCGTCAACTTCTGATGTGGAACAACAAACCTTAGCTAGAGAGACTCAAGAGCTCCAAAGGATGTCAATAGAGAGAGAGACTTTGATCAAATCTAATGAGGAGTTGAAGATCCAACTTACAGATATACAAAAAGTCACACTGGAAAAAGACATGCTGCTTAGGGAGAAAGAGGAGGAAATTAAAAAGCTGTTGGACCTAAACAAAACTTTAAAGGAGGATAGCAATACACTGGAGCAGAGAACTACTGACTTGGGCCAGAAAAACACTGCCCTGGAGATTGAAAAAACCGCTGTAGGGCAGAAAAGCAACACCCTTGAGCAAGTAAATGCCGCTCTGGAGAAGGAAAAGACCAGTCTGGAACAGAAAATCGCCACTTTGGAGCAAAAAAACACCGCCCTGGAGCAGGAAAACGCTGCCCTGAAGCAGGAAAACATCGCCATTCAGGGTCTGGAAAACACTGCCCCGGAGAAGGACAAGATCACCCTGAAACAGAGAAACATCGCCTTAGAAAAGGAAAAAAATACCATGGAGAAGGAAAGAACCACTCTGGAGCAGAATACCACTGCCTTGGAGGAGAAAATCACCGCCCTGAGCCAGAAAAACACCATGTTGGAGCAGGAAAAAAGCGCCTTAGAGCAGAAAATTGCCACCCTGGGTCAGAAAAACACTGCCTGGGAGCAGGAAAAAAGAGCCTTGGAGCAAAAAAATTCCACTCTGGAGCAGGAAAATACTGCTCTGGGTCAGAAAAGCGCCACCCTAGAGAAAATAAACACCACCCTGAAGGAGGAAAACACAGCACTGTGGCAGAAAAACACCTCCCTGGAGCAGGAAAAAACTGCTCTGGAGCCGAAAAGCATCACACTGGAGCAGGATACCACTGCCTTGGAGCAGAAAATCGCCACCTTGGAGGAGGAAAAAATCGCCTTGGAGCAAAAAAACATTGCCCTGGGTCAGAAAAGCACCACCCTGGAGCAAATAAACAACACCCTGAAGGAGGAAAGAACAGCCTTAAAAAAGGAAAAAAATACCCTGAAGCAGAAAAACACCTCCTTGGAGCAGGAAAAAACTGCTCTAGGAGAGAGAAACAGCACCCTGGAGCAGAGAAACACTGACTTGGAAAAGGAAAGAATTGCCCTGAAGCAGGAAATATTCACTTTACAGCAGATAAATGACATCTTGGAAGACGAATGCAACTCTTTTGAGCAGGAAAAAAACTTTTTTAAGGAGAACAGCACCTTCTTGGAGAAAATAAATACAGCCCTGAAGTTGAAATGCACCGGTCTGGAGGAAAAAAACACAGCGTTGGAGAATTTAATCACCGCCTTGGAGCAGGAGAAGGATGCCCTGGAGGACAAAAGCACTGCCTTGGAGCATATGACCACTGACATGCAGCTTGAATTGGAACACCTGAACCATTGTTTGAGGAACAGAATGGAACAGCTGAACCAGGAGTCATCAGAAGAGGAGACCCAAGAAGACATCCAGCCAGACCAGCCACAGGAGCAGGTGCCTGTATTAAAACGAATGTTCGAAGGCGTCTCTAAAACATTTCTGGAAGGATGTATTCATACTATTTGTTACTTACTTAAAATATTCTACTTCTAAATAAAAAAGTGTCATGAGGCCTCCAAGCTTCATGCTTGATTATCGGTGGCAGAAAAGCTTGAGGACAACAGAACTGCGGTGTCAGGGGAAGCTTGAACCTTCAGGGCTTCGTAGCGAGTCCTGTCGGTCTCCTGGCTGACCTCCAGGCTGACCTCCAAGTTGACCTCCAGGCTGACCTTCAGGCTTCGTAGCGAGTCCTGTTGGTCTCCAGGTTGACCTCCAGGGATTTGTAACCAGTCCCCTTGGTCTCCAGGCTGACCTTCAGGGCGTCGTAGCGAGTCCTGTTGGTCTCTCGACCGACCTCCAGTCTTCATTGAGGGTCTCATGGGCCTCCTGGTTCCTGCTCTGCCGCCGGCAGGTACTTGCTCCACTGCCAACGTCCTCCTAGGTTTCTGCTCGGCCACCAGCGTCCTCCAAGGCTGCTGTTCCGCTGGCGTCCTCCTCAGATTCTTTTGATTCTTATTATGTTTATTTCTTGTTTCTAGTTATTTTTGTTTGTTCTAATTAGGTTCCTTTAGTCTACTTACTCCTTTGTATTTGTATTTTAGTTATGTCCCTTTGTGATCCTCCAGCAGTTGGAAAATAAGTGAATCTAAAATGATTGATTATATATTGTAAAGACATGCAATTTTACTGCGGGTGGGTGGGGTGGGTGGGGTGCAGTAAAAAAGCATTGACCAGTCCCTGGTGGTAATAAACCACTGATGTAAAGCACGTCGAACTGCCTTGTTGCTAAAAAGTGGTATATACAAATCAACTTGGAGGTCAAATAGAACCAAGAACAACATCTAAACAACATCTCTGACGTGTTTGGCCGAAGACAAATAAATGATGTAACAAAGTAAACACCAGTCTGCCGGGTTTTATGACCATATGAGTTTCAATGTCACGTGTTTCTGTTTTGTGTGTTGGTATTTTTGAAGTGATTTATTCAGAGGATTTGACTGGGGAGAGATCCCTTACTAAAAATCCCATGAAAGTCACATGCGACCGTCGCATGCGACCGTCACATGCGACCGTCACATGCGACCCTCACATGCGACCTTCACATGCGACCGTCACATGCGACCGTCACATGCGACCGTCACATGCGACCGTCACATGCGACCGTCACATGCGACCGTCATCACGACCTTCATCACGACCCTCACATCGACCGTCATCGACCGTCATCGACCGTCACATGCGACCGTCACATGCGACCGTCACATGCGACCGTCACATGCGACCGTCATCGACCGTCATCGACCTCACATCACGACCGTCACATCACGACCGTCATCGACCGTCATCGACCGTCATCACGACCGTCATCGACCGTCATGTCGACCGTCATCGACCGTCATCGACCGTCATCTGACCGTCACATCGACCGTCATCATCGACCGATCCCTCACGACCGTCTCATCGACCGTCATCGACCGTCATCGACCGTCACATCGACCGTCATGTCGACCGTCACATCGACCGTCATCGACCGTCGACGTCATCATCGACCGTCATCGACCCTCATCACGACCGTCACATCGACCGTATCGACCGTCATCCGTCATCACGACCGTCATCACGACCGTCATCGACCCTCATCGACCCTCACATGACCGTCATCGACCGTCACATCGACCCTCATCGACCGTCACATCGACCGTATCGACCGACCGTCACATGCGACCGTCACATGCGACCGTCACATGCGACCGTCACATGTGGATCACATGTGACCATCACGTGGATCACAGGTGACTTTCACATGTGATCACATGTGGTTCACACAAATTTTACATGTGAATGATGTGAATCACATGTGAAAGCACATTAATACGTGTGACTTTGTAACGTTTCGTGGTAAAATCACGTGATTCACATGTGAATCACACATTTCCACATGTGAATCACACATTTCCACATGTGAATCACACATTTCCACATGTGATTTTCACATGTGAAAATCACACCAAAAAAAATCACATTTTCATAATAAACACGTTTTCACTTAGGCTCTGTAAGAGCCATATGAATGAAATAAGTAATTATTGATATGATAGGTGCACGCGACTTTGACACTTAGATGGTGGGTGTGCCGATGTGGGAGTGACGTCATCAAGTATGAATGGGAAGGTTACTGGCCTGCTGGTTTGTGTGTATGAGGAAACGGTGAGCGGGTTGGTCAGTCCTTGCAAAGTTTGGAGCATAATAATCAAAATGGAATAAATCGATAAATGTGACAGAACAAAGAAGTGGTTTGGAGCTAATTGATACACGGACAGATGAGATTCCCCGAGTTAACCCAATACGGCCCTTTACCATAATTAGTTTGTCGTGTTTTTAATAATAAAACATGTTTATTATTATGAAGTCTTTGGTGCAAAAAACTGATTGAAAAGCAATTCATTCACCGCATATTTATGTCTGTTAAGGTTGAGATGGAACTGGACATAAAAGCAGCTCTTTAAACCATTTAGCGAACCAACACAACAGCGACACAATCAAAACTGTCAGATGACTTATTATGCCGCGATAATAACTCAGAAATATAGTTTGGATGTACAGTATTTATATTTCTTTCCTACTTACGGAAGGTTTCCGTTTATATAACAGGTTTGTGGTGCCTTTGTATCCTAAAGAAAGATATAAAACTTCAGATATTTCACAACGAGATAAGAACATTCATGGAAAAACCTTACATAACCTTATATTAAATCAGAATGTACAGCGGCCACCGTAAGAAAGACTTACAGTATTCAATTTGCCGCATAACTGATCAGTACAGTTTTGCGAGGGAACGCAAAAGAAAAAAAATTCCCCATGTCCCCTAGGGGGCTCCGTACTCTCCAGCCGGTTGTGGTCTTAAAAAAAGCTTCTTGGACTGAGCATATCATTAGCGCACGATCTGAATCACTGGGCTATTTTATTATCGTTTTAGAACTGCCCTCTTGCTTTCTTTTTTTTTAATTCCGACTATTTGTATCAGAAAGCTAGTCTGGATGTAAGTAACATCTGATTAAAGCAGCTGGATCTGAAAAATCCAGTGAATTTAATCTCATCACACACCAAGGGACAAAACACAAGGGCAAGTAACACAATATTTTACTGTGAGATTGACAGAGCGCACTCCACAGACCGCTGCCCTCCGTATAACACCTCTGTTCTGTTGAATTATTCAACAGGAGAGGAACGGTGGCCAGTGTGCATGTGTGTGTGTGTGTGTGTGTGTGTGTGTGTGTCTGGACATTTGCTCCTATAGAAATCTGTGTCCATGCAGCACCTACATCCCTTCATCCCCAACACTTTCCCTTCATCTCCAGTCCGTCTGATCCGTCTGCTGTCTGCATGTCGTCCAAATGAGATGAATATGCATGGTGGCTGAACCGAGGGTCACTGCAGGGATGCAGAGGGTTACTGTGGTAATTGGTCATTTCATTTAATGAGTGGACCTTTCTTTTGGATTTTGTGTATCAAAGGCAACAAACCTCAATGTGATTAAGAAAAAAAAAAAGCCATCGGAGCTCAGAGTATATTAGCTGATGTTTATGGTTGGACGGAAGTCAAAGTCAGTAATGACTGGTAATCATTTGTATATTTTGCAATACATTTCATGAAAATATGATCTATTGTATAATTCATGTATCATCAATGTATAATTCAGTGTATTTACATAATAATATATTAGAAAATATATTGGGCAAATAATGGTTTAGAATATATTACAATATATTTCCAGTAACGTATTGGACTCTACAGTCTAGCGGGATGTGATGGAATTGAAGATTTTTCATTACAGAACTCCATCAGATCCAAGCCAGTACTGTCAAAGTGTCGCTCATAAAGCGTCTGGTATGTTTATGTATGGTGCAACAACGTAAAGATACGAGATGTATGAATCTGATCCAGTGTGGGCTAGATGCCAGCTGACAAGGACAAACAAGCTCCTCTGTTTAATAAGGGCCAGAGCACTCATCGTCACATCATCTAATTCATAATGCGCTAAGGATTTTTCTCTTTTTTTTCAGGAAGGTCTGGCTCAGCAGCCCGCATTAATTCATTAAAGACCGCTTGAACACGGTTGAGTCCTCTGAGTTGATCTTTATTTCACCCTTCACACATGAACACTATGCAGGAACAAAGACAGTCAAGATCTTTGACTGTCTTCGACCAGTCAAAGAAAAGTGTGGCTTTTCTATTACCGTTTCTTGAAGGTCACAATTTTCCACATCCACAAGACCGGTGTTCCTACGGGTTTCTAAGACATTTCAAGGAAAATGTTTTTAAGAAAAATGCTCTCTCCTCTCAATAGCCACTTTCACACTGTTTGCGTACAACATGCTGCATGAAGCCGTGGAGTCTCTTTGTGGTTTCTGTTGCAGTAAACCTGTAAAACGACTAAATGCCACATGCAGACGTCTGTCGTTAATCGCAGCCGTGACGCTGTGTTTTTGATCGCTTCTTCCCATAATTTGAAAGAGTTGAAACTCTGTGGCTCATGTTAATTTTGTACTTCTTATACTGACATAAATTACATTTACAGAAGAAGAATTCTGCTACCTTAAATAAACAAATCCGCAAAACAAAACACCGGAATTCTCACATTTCTCTTTATGATGGATGGAAGAGATGGTTTGGACTTCCTCCTTCTTTTCTCTCTTCTCTTTGCTCCTGTTCTGCTCTTCAACTCATCTGGTGTTTGCGCCTTCGGTTGAGGTATTATTTCAGCTTTTGTATTTCAGCTGCTCCTTGTTGTAAACCGCCTTGTTGCTATGGTTATGCTTCATATCAAATGGCCAAAAGTAAAAAATAAATAAATAAAAAGTTTCAGCAAAAATACTTCCAGCTGGACAGCATCCAAATCGAGAGCGAATGGTCTTCCAAAAAATGTAATTTTTCTGCCGGAAAAGGAGAAACTAATTTTTTTAAAAACAACAAAAAATAAAATCGGAACGTTAAAAAAAGCGGTACACCAACATGTTGTCAACAATCTGAGAATTATTTATTTTTGTATGTATTATATGTAGTCATACATACTTTATATTATTAAAAATATCATTGACTTTGCACCCTGCACACCCATAGGACAGAGCTGTCAAACAATGAACAACATAACATAACACTGACCAAATCTTCAACTGTATGAAACATTGTCAAACCTCCTTCACATAAGGATTTCTCTACAGAATGTGTTCAAAAATCTCAAAGTAACTTAAATTGATGGAAGAAAATCTGACTGTCAATTTAAGTCCAGACTGAAAACACATCTATTTTCCTTGGCCTTCAACGGCAGTTAAGAAAGAGAAGAAAATGATTTTGTTTTTGTTTTTTTTACTTTTTATTTTGAGGTTCGGGGAAATTGCTGCAACCGAAATTTAGTATGCCTTGGTTTTTATTTGTATTATCTTTAATGGTATTTTAATGCCAATTTTATTATTGAATTTCTTCTCCTTTTTTAAACAGAAAGTATTTTATTTCTTAATTTATCATATGTCAATCTATGATGTAATTATTGCATCTTGGCCAAATGAGGTCATTGTAAACGTGCTAAATAAATAAGCTGATAAAAATTTAGCAAAAATTCTTAAAGGGGCAGTACGCGTTTTCTAGGCACATCATGCCATTTTATAGCACAAGCAAGTAGCTATGTTAGCCTCAGTTGTTCTGAAAATGCATTATATATCAAATATGACTTAAAATAAAACTGACTTTGATCTTTAGCACCTTGAAATTGGGCCTCTGTCTCTTTAAAAACTCTGGCTCTGACACTCCACCTTCAGGAAGTCATCACAACATGGCTCCTCTATTAACCATTTAACAACGTTTTTCCAGCATTAATTTGAGAAGAAGCTCATATAATGAGCTCAGTTCCATCAGGTGTTTGCTAATTGCTGCTGGCTAGTCTGAAGGAGCTGAGTGGGAGAGTCATGGGAGAGGAGCTGCTCTGTGAGGCGGAAGCTTGGAATATGCAACTCACAGGAGGAGCTGTGTCTGGAAGGCGGGGCTAGGTCCAACCAGGCGTTTAGCACAGCATAATGGTTGCCATGGGAGACTAAACGATTTCTCAAACATGCATGTTAGAGAAATGGGACAAGTATGGAAGGATGTTAAATGAAACATGTAACATGAAAAGATCAAAACAACATTTCAGGTATCTTCTTGTATTTTGTTAAAGTTGATATAATAAGATACTGCCCCTTGTTTAACAAAAATATATCAGACATATTACATCATGGAGTATGTTTGCCTCATCCATTTCTGCCAGTATTTTTCTCTCAAATTTCTCTCACACACAGTTTAAATTTCCACCTGTTAAGACTTAGCTTTATGAATGCTGTGATGAAACTGGACCTTTAATTGGCCCAAACCTATAAACATAGTAAATATTATGTCATGGACTCTTCTAAACAGATATAACAGTACAGGACATGAGTAGTTACACCTGCATAAATGGTGAATAACAATAAATTAAGCTCTGGTACAGCTGTACGTCACCTTGGCAACTGCTACTGAGAGCCAATATACAAAAAGGTAGAATGTACTACCATACGAAAGGGTACATGAGTCATTTTGTCAGCACCCTCATTGTAAGAAATTCTTTGGCGCAAGCTTTATTTGTTGGATCGTGTGTTCAGTCGGTTATATTTAGTTAGTTATTGAGTTGTAAAGCACATTTGCTTTTCAGCTTAGCCACAGGATAAAATCCCCACTGCACCCCACACTGCGATTCAAGCATTCATGCAAGACCGACCTCTGAGACCGGCTGAGAATATCACAGGGAGTGACAGAAGAAGAAAGAAAAAGGGCTTAATGGTGGTAGCGTGTTCATTTGTGTGTTGCATTTTCTAAATCCTCTCGTTTTCTTTCCCTCTCTGTGGGTTTTTTTTCTCGCTCTGTAATTAGCTCTTTCATATATAAATATATATATTTTAAGCCAGCTGCTAATCTTCCACTCTCGTCCACCACAGCTACTCACAGGAATTATTTTTTATGCTTTTGTTGAAGTTTGTAAAAGTCACTATAAGGTTAGTTTGATTGTTGGATGGTTTTAGAAATTGGCAGCAAAGTAAAGATAAAGTCTGATTATGTTTCCCGTTTGAATTTAGAGCTTCAAGGAAATAAATAAATAAATAATAAATAAATAATAGTCTGTCACCAGACGTAGCTAGCATAATATTCTCGGGTGTTTGTTAATTGCTGCTGGAAAGAATGAGGACTTCAAGAATAATGTTGTTAGGTCAGGTGACATGCTATATTGGCATGAATCCAACATTATTCCAAGAAAATGTTGGAATACTGTCGGTGAAGCTCTACGGAGCAGGATGGGACACGACGCTTTGATGCAGCAGGTTCCTCCTCGCGACCAGAGAATCCACCTCAGTTCCAATGAATATGTGTGTTTGTGTGAGCTGTCTTTCCCTTTTAGCTCAAGTGTGACGGCGTGCATAGGTGAGGGTGTGTCTCAATGTTCCTACTGCAAACAAAAGGCAGGAATTTGTCACGTCCCTTTAGAAGGCTCTTGAAATGCATTTCATATGTACACAGAATTTTGGTGTGACGCAAAGTGAGTGATTCTGACACAACGGAAAATCCAAGTTATTGTTAAGTTAATGTCGCGCCTTTGAAAGCTTGCGTCGAGCTCGCGTGAGCTGAGCAAGCAGTGAGCGTTTTTTTTAGGTGACGTCGAACATCGGTGACGTAGCTATTCTCAGAAAACCAACACTGATAGAGGGATTATATGAATCCCAGTGCAGGGGGACCTGCTGTGCAAGGGCACCTTCCAAATCATCCAGTTTGAGTGAAAGGTTAAAAAAATTTAGGTCCACAAGCACGACCATGTGCCGCGACAAACCCACTAGTCTTGTTTGGTGTGCGCCCCCCCTCACCCAGTTCAATGCTTATTGACCAAAGCTACACTATAACTTTTATTAAAGAAAAAAAGAAGTATATTCTCCCTCTCCCCCATATATTTGTTAAAACTGTACCCATGTTGTGACAGTACTCAATCTGCTCCACTTCCTCCTTGAGCTGTCTGAAGAAAGCATTACGCCCTGCCAAAAGCAACCAATCAAAGCCAGGAGGAGGGTCTTAGCGCTGTTAACCAGTTAGTGTATGCCCTGCTAAATGTTCTAATGGTGGAGAAACAACTTACCGTAAACTGTTTGTCCACCGTCATCGGTGGCTATGCTAACTCACCTGAGCATTCACAACAGACTCTGCTAGCTACAGCGTAATGAAGAGAGCGTGGAAGGGGGGGAGTGGAGCAGCGCCACACGGAGGTTGACAGACAGCGCTAAGACCCACCTCCCGGGTCTCGCTGACAGATCATGTCATACTTTCAACATATTTGTTGACGCTTTCAACTAATATGTAAAAAAATATATATTTATTTTTAAAATACTGCAGTATGAAGAGTCAAACAAACTAAGTATTTGTAAGTTGTCTCTGGGATTTTTCTGAAATGTGTGGTTAGTTTTGAGAAAAGTAGTTTGAAAATACAAATGAAATATGGAACACTGCCCCAAATGTATGAACTATACATGTGTAGAGGAAATAACTTTTGCTTTCTTTGGCAATTCCCCGATAATAAAATTAATTTTCAAGGGGAATGAGCAGAGTACTCTTTGTTCTATTTACACAGGATTTATGCTGTAAAAACTTTAAGTTCGTTATTATGCTTTGCACTTTAAATATATCGTTTTTGACACACATAAATGCCGTCTTACTTAGTTTAGTACAGAGGCTAGGCTTTTTTTTCTTTCCTTTATTTTTTTTGCGCCAATAAGTTCCCCACAAAAAGGAAAGAGAAATCAACTCAACGTTTTGAGATTCCTTCAGGGCCACCTGGTTCATTAAACCTTTTTGTCTTCAGGGTAATAAAACTTCCCCTCCCCAGTCTTTTATCAGAAAGTTTTTCAATAATTTATATATATATGGACATCTATCGTTTATTTAAGCAAGAAAGTGCAGAACGAGGATAAATACTAAATATTCGATTTTCGTTAAAATAAATAAAATCATGTGAACGATTGACAAGGATATTTGATTTTTTTTTTTAAATCAACCTAATTATTCCCAGTACACAGCAGCATTTTTTAGACAATCCTAAAAAAGATGTATTTGACTCAATTCGTTGTGCTGTAGGATAGTTCTCTTTTTTCCATTAGCACTTGAAAGCACCAGAGATTGAGACGTGCTCTCTGTCCCACCTCTGACGCACCGGTCAGGTAAGAAAACTTCCCAGCCTCATTTATTGTACTTTTTTTACCTGTCACACAGGTAAACACTCTGAAGAGTCTGTCAGTAAAGTAGGCGGGGGGGTTTGACCTCCCTAGGGGTGTCAGGGCTTCCGTAGCCATGGCTGAATCCCAGCTTATGTGCATGGAGGACGGGCACATCGGTGTCAAAGTCCCGGAGTCCAAGCCGGAGTTCTACTACAGCGAAGAGCAGCGTGCTGCCATCGAGGAGCTGCTAAAGAATGGCGACGGCGCCTTCAAGACGCGACTCAAGGAAGACAACGCGAAAGACTTTTTATCCGCGAGGGAAGTTAAAGTTCTCGTGAGCACTTTCAAACAATATGACTCTAATGATACCAGCAGCAACAGCAGTAGCAGCAAGACGGCGGAACAGGGAGCCT
The DNA here is from genome assembly GCF_019740435.1 of Gambusia affinis. Classification (NCBI taxonomy): domain Eukaryota; kingdom Metazoa; phylum Chordata; class Actinopteri; order Cyprinodontiformes; family Poeciliidae; genus Gambusia; species Gambusia affinis. The sequence goes on along the minus strand of NC_057871.1, from coordinate 26,952,421 downwards.
CTGGAACCGACGCAGACTCAGGGGTTCATTCTACCTACTGGCCACTGATGTCGGACACCGAGGTCCCGTCGCTGGACATCGGCTGGCCCAGCGGGGGGTTGTTCAAAGGGGTGACCCGGGTGGCCGTGCACACCCACCCACCCAAAGACAACGGACCGCACATCAAGGAGGTGGTACGGCGGCTCATCCAGGAGGCGAGCAAGGTGAGGAGAGTTCAGGGACGTAGGAAATAGGCTTACATCGCGTTATTATATTTAATTTATGTGAAGCGGTTAATTTGTTTTACATAATGACGCAAAGCAAAAGATTCAGCTTTTACATTTTCCATATACATCCAGAAAAAGATGGGAACTCATTAGAAACAGATGTGCAATGAACAGGATGAAGATGCTTTGGGTCAATGGGCTGCAGTTTAGTGCCCTCCGAACAAAAGTTTCGTTTGTCTTTCAGACTTATGCATTATTTCTTGAAAGGGTTTCATCCACTAAACACTACCCCAAATGTATGGTGTGTGTTCTTGCTTGTTTTTGTGTTGTAGATTTATTTATTCATTTTTTTTCTATATTTCATCATGGATCATGGACCTTGAAGCATTCTTCAGGTTTGAGTCATTTTGAAAGGTAAATTAACACTAATGAAATGTTTCTTAGTTAATATAAGCTATATATATATATGTATATATAAATATATATATATGTATATATAAATATATAGCTAATATTATTAGCTATATATATATATATGAAAAATAATTAATTAAGTGAGAGCAAATGCTTTTAATGCCAAAGTGTTAGAAATTAAGTCTAAACATGGGAGTTTCTTTAACAATAATGGGGAAACTCAGATTTGTGTGTCAGCCTCTACAGGAAATGACATCACTTTTTCTTTTACAACTTGAATCCAGGTCAAGTTGAACTTGAATCATGGGATTTTCTTCTCCCTTTTGTTAGTCAGTGGGGCAAAAGAGAGTATTGTGTGACTGTCCTGGCACAAATAATCCAACTTTAAGCCTGAAACTTTAAGCCTGAAACGCAGACTTAGAAATACAACATGGAGGACATTGTATTCAAACAAACTTTGCAGCTTAGCTTACTGAATTCTTTTCCCAGTCATTTTGTTTAAAACATTGAGTTGGAATGGTAAGACAAAAAACCCAGCAGAGAAACTATCTGCCCAGGATACACCCACATCTGAAAATCTTACTTCCCTTTATCAGGTGAAGACCTGTGAGCATAAACTTTAGCTTAGAGACAGCCTGGAGTGATTGTAACATTGTAACTTGTAACTTTGGACCTGAATGAGAGTAACCATGCAACAGGCAGCTGTGGTGTTTACTCATTCAGTGGCGGACCTGAGCTGAGTCATCCGTTCCTCTTGCTCACAGCGAGGCAGTGATGTGTTCCCCCCCTTTGGCCAGGCATGCCTCAGCTTTCCTCTTTAAAGTGGGTCAGGAGAGTGAAACTCTTAATTTAGGTTTTTAGCTTTTATTGTTTTATTACCTAGCTTATCTCCACATTTTCCTGGAACACTTTTTCTCTTGTCTTCATCTCCATTTCATCTTCTGTGATTTAATGTGCCTGTACTTTCATTTTATTTGCTTCAGTGGTTCTGACTTGCTTGCTAACATTCTTAGCATTGTTGTTTGTTTCTTTGACAACTTCCTGATTGAAAATGACAATATACTACTGGTTTTCTAAGTGGTAAGGCAACCATTTGCTTGATATATAGACAGTGACTTGCACTCTCTTTTGTTGCTTAATCATTTGCATGTCTTCCATTTATTACGTTAGCTATGTAGGTAACAACTGATTCAAAGTTTTAATCATTAACTTTTGATTGTAAACCCAAGAAGAATAACCTGGCTTATTCTTAGGGTTCTAAGAATAACTCGGAGTAATAGTAGTGTATGCTTCTTCCTCTTATTTTATTGTATTTCTATATTTTACATGGTGCCAGCGCTTCTTTTTTAGGTATTAAAAAGTCTTAAACTCATGTATCTAAAATTAAGGCCTTATTATGTCTTAAATTCATTTTAAAAAATTAAAGTTGGCCTTAAATACGGTAATCATAGGTCTTAAATGTTATCTTGGCAACACTGTTTAATCTTTTATATTCTATATAGTTTATTTTTGGCAAACGTTTGAGTCCCACACAGACATATTCTTTCCATTCTGTGATTTGAGGCTGCCGCTAACTAGCTGCTAATATATCCTTGCTAGCTAGCTAGCTTTTTTGCATCTTAGTATAAATTTGATGCCACCTGGCTGAGCGACGTTTTCCTTGGCCACTGGCTCTCTTCTGTTGACAACCATACGATGCTACGTGAATTTTGTTTAAAAAAGAAAAAGCTTGGCACTGCTACTATATAAATATGATGTTTTATTTTATACATTTCTGTCATGACACAGGTCTTACATTTCATCCATAATGCTATTAAAACGTTTTTAATAGCCTTAAATTTTAGTAAGGCTTTTAGTAACACCGTAAGGTGTTTGCTATGAAAATACATTTTCCTAATAAAAAATAAGTTTCTGTTGAAACCTGCCAGAAACTAAGCCAGTCAGCATAATTTTGACCTTACAACAGAGAACGCACACGCTTACAAGTGATATAGAATCAAAGTACATAATTGTAAAAATCATATGCACGACTTTATTCTATATATTTCTCTTGTACGTGTTTTTGTTTGTTTGATTGCAAAAGATAAAGCGCAACTGTCTGCAGGCCGTAACTTGTTGCTCAATTTATTACTATAATCAAGCCTGCTCAGCATTTTTCCTTTGAGTGGAACCAGCCGGCCTTTTTTCCCAAACAGGAAAAAAAAAAATCACTGGCATTTAATGGGAAATCTTTTCCGTGACTTCATTTCTCTCCTGCTTTCTTCCTGCTAGCTCGTGCGGAGCACATTCAAACATGCTTTAAAGCTGCTTTTGCTTGTTTTTGAAGCATTTACTTTTTGATGGAAACTTGCTGTGTATTGTAACTTCTAAGCATCTACTTACTTTTTTTTTTTATACTTATTTTTTATTGAACATTTTTGAACACATACAGTGGAGAGGCATCAATACATTCAACTTCATACACAATGTTGGTCAACCGTGTCCATATTTAGCTGGGTACAAGAGTGGCATTCTCCTTGCGTCTGTAGTCGCTCCATTTTTCCCATTTAACATCAAACTTGTCCTCCTGCAGTCTTAGTCTATGTGTGATTTTCTCCATCACAAAGATCTCTTCCACGATGCTCAGCCACTGCTCCACTGCAGGAGGGTCTTGTCTATACCATAGTTTTGTGATGGTTTTCCTTGATGCAGAAAGTAATATTTTCAACAGATATTCATCGTCCTTTTGAATTACATCGTGTGTGAGGCATCCCAGGTAGAGTGTTTTACATGATCTGGGTATTCCGTATCCCAATATGTTTTTCAAGATAAGGCTAACATTATGCCAGTATGTGGTTAGCTTTGGACAAGACCAGAATATGTGTGTGTGGCCTACATCAGTCTGGCCACAGAGTCTCCAGCATGGCTGTGAACTGGATACCATCCCGGACTTGATCTTTGGTGTTATAAAAAATCTAATCATGTTTTTCCAATTAAATTCCCTCCACACACGGGAGCAGGTGGCTGTACACTGCATTTTACAAATTTTAAACCATTCCTCCTCGCTTATGTGCTCCTTCAATTCGTCCTCCCATTTTTCTTTAATGTACATAGTAGATGTCTTCCTGCCTGCCATCAGTCCCTGGTACAGTGCTGAAATAACCCGCAATTTATTCCCCTTATAGGCCTTATGAAATATCTCTATTATTTCACTTACATCGGTTTTTATCTCTTTCTCATAATAATCTTTTATTTGCAGATATCTATACTGGTCTTGATCCTCCAGTCCATATTTTCCCTTTAAGCTATTAAAGCTCAACAGATTGCCCTTTTCAGTCAATGTACACATTGCTGTGGCACCTTTATCTGCCCATTGTTTGAAACCTGTATCATAAATACCTGGTTTAAACCTCGGGTCCCAAGCAAACCAGCTCAAACTCTTTGTTTCTTTCTCTAAATTGTAATTATCAATCACTGTGTTCCATATTTCAATTGTAGTTTTAGTTATTGAATCTAGCTTATTGCTTAGTTTGCCTAAGAGTGTTTTATATGCTATTAAATTTTTTACTTCTATGTCTTCTCTACTTATTTCCATATTTTTCCATTTTGAAACATAGTCATCATTGCACCAACATACCAGGGGTCTAATTTGTGCGGCCCAGAAATATTCTTTCAGGGCTGGTAAACCCAGGCCTCCTTTATCTTTTGGGAGCTGAAGTGTTTTATATCTAACCCTAGGTTTCTTGCCGCTCCATATAAACCTTGAAATCCATCTGTCCCATTCTACAAATTGTTTTTGCGGGATAATCAGTGGCAGGGACTGAAACAGGTATAACAGTCGTGGTAAAATATTTATTTTAATTATCTCCACTCTAGAGCTAAGATCCAAGCCAATGTCCATCCATCGCCCCAGGTCTTTCTTAATATTGTGGTTTATTTCTAAATAATTTGCATCATAGAGTTTGTCAATTGTTTTGGTTATGTTCACCCCCAAATATTTTATAGATTTTTCATTCCACTTAAGTTTATAAGTATCCCTTATTTTCTGCTGCGGGGAGTAATTTATTGTTAGGACCTGTGTTTTTTCCACGTTAATTTTGTATCCAGAGAATTTCCCATACTCCTCAAGCAAACTTACTGTTTTTAAAAACATTTCATTTGGGTTTTTTAGATAAATCAAAATGTCATCTGCAAACAGTCCAATTTTATGTTCTTCCCCTCCTATTTCCACTCCTTTCATTTCGTCTTCCTGCCTAATCATCTGAGCCAATGGCTCTATAAACAGAGCAAAAAGACTCGGAGAGAGGCAGCATCCCTGCCTTGTTCCTCTCTCCAGAGTAAAACTTCCTGACAGGTTGCCATTTATTTTAATCCTTGCAGTTGGGTCTTGATAAATTGATTTAATGCAATTTACAAATGTTTCATTAAATCCAAATTTTTCTAAGACCTTATACAAAAAGTTCCAATTAACACTGTCGAAGGCTTTTTCCGCATCTATACTTATCAGAACTGCCCGTTCCCCTCTTCTTTGCAGATGGTCTATGACACATATGTCAGAGTCAAGGCCCGCGGGCCACATCCGGCCCGCGAGAAGATTTTCTACGGCCCCTGGGATGATCTTGATTTATTATTAGAACCGGCCCGCAGCAAGCCGGCACCCCGTCTGAAAAAATGCGAGATGCACCCCCCCCCCGATCCTCACAACGCGCACCTCCGTTCGATCCTCTGGCCGCCTCCCGGTCCGCAGGAAATTCTGGCTTGGGCCGGTCCGCTGCACTAGACCAAATGCGTCATTTAAAAAAATCTCAATGAACATTCGATCAGTCCGGCCCTCGGCTTGTAGCTAAATTTTTTATTTGGCCCTCCGTCCATTTGACTTTGACACCCCTGGTCTATGATATGAAGAGTTCTCCTTATATTGTCTTGTGTTTGTCTTTCCTTTATAAAACCAGTTTGATCCTCATCAATTAAATCCTGCATTAAATTTTCCATTCTTTTAGCTATGATAGAGGAAAACAGTTTATAGTCTACATTTAGTACCGATATCGGTCTGTAGTTGTGGCAGTATTCTTGATCTTTACCTTCCTTTGGGATTACGGAAATAATGGCTTCTTTCCAAGAAGGAGGCATCTTGCCAGTCCTGAGACTATAATTAAACGAGTCATATAACAGTGGTGTTAATTGTTCTTTGAAGGTTTTATAAAAAGAAGCCCCTAAACCATCTGACCCTGGTGACTTTCCTGTTTTGGCCCTGCCAATTGCCTTTGTAATCTCTTCCTCTGTAATTTGAGAAGTCAATGTCGCATTTTGTTTTGTGCCTATTGCTGGTAAATCCAATTTTTCCAGAAAATTACTCACCTCCTCTTCCCCTGCCGATGGTGGCTGTGCATATAAAGTTTTGTAATATTGCTCAAATGTTCTTTGTATTTCTTCTTGTTCATATAAGATTGTATTGGATAGTGGATCTCTTATTTTATGTATGCTACTTAATGTTTGTTGTTTCTTAATGCGCCTAGCCAAATTTTTTGTAGCTTTCGGTCCCCCCTCATAGTACATTTGTTTAGTAAATCTAGCCTTCTTTTCTACCTCCTCCCATAAACTCTCATCCATTTCTTTCCTGGTTTCTTTAATCAGATTAAATACGTCTGGGTCATTTGTTTGTTTATGCTGTTGTTCTAAATCTCTGAGCTTTCTTATTTGTTTATTGTATGTTTCTAATCTTGCTTTTTTCATAAATGCTGTGTAAGAAATCATTTTCCCCCGTATTACTGCCTTCAGAGCATCCCAAAGAATTACTGGGTCCACTTCACCATTATCATTTTCCTCTTTATAACGGATTATCTCCTCTCTTACTTCACCAACTAGTCCCTTGTTATTTAATATGCCTTCATTTAGTCTCCACAGAGTATTGTTCTTTTTGCTGTCCAAATGGATCTTAAGATAGATTGCGTTATGATCAGAAACGTCTGAAACTCCAATCCTACACTCTTTCACTCTGTGTAGTTCTCTCTTGTTCATTAGTACATAGTCAATTCTGGAATAAATACCGTGTGGTATTGAGTAATGAGTATAATCTTGATCTAAGGGGTGAAATTCTCTCCACACATCTACCATTGCCATTTCTGACATCATAGTGTTTAAGTACCTACTAATTTGTTTTTTACTATTTTTCTTGCTTGTAGTATCCATCCTATAATTTAACACCACATTAAAGTCCCCGCCACATATCAATATTCCCTCTGCTTCCAAGTTAATGAGATCAAATATTTTCTTAAAAAGTACTTTGTCACTTTCTGGAGGGGCATATACATTGAGTAGTGTGGTTAACTGGTTTTCCAATTTGCCCTTTATCATTAAGTATCTTCCTTCTTTATCCCCAAACTCCTCCAACAATTCAAACTTTACACTATTTGAAATCAGTGTCATAACTCCTCGCTTATGCCTTTCTCCAAATGAGGAAGAAAATGAGTTTCTATACCCTAATTTTTTGTACTTTTCATGCCCTTTTTTTGTTAGGTGTGTCTCCTGTAAGAGAATAACTTGTACTTTTTCTTTTCTAAATTTATTTAGGACCTTATCTCTCTTTTTGATATTATTTAAACCATTGACATTCAGTGATACCACAGTTATAACCTTAGACATTGTTTGTATATCTTGGTTTGAATCTCAGCCTCTCCACTTGAACTATGAACACAAACTAAACTAAAAACAAATCTGAACTCCCGACTAAATATGGGCCATATTCCCAAGAGGCCCTGTCCCCTGCTGGAATGGGAGGGGGGTATCCTTTTATGAAGAGGGCCCCCCCCCTAGTGGTTTTGGGCAAACCTGTGTTGGGTTCCCCCGACCTGCTAGGCGAGTCCAACAGTCCCTTGTTTGGTGGATCTCCCTGTCGTTATTTATTCAAACTTCAGAGAAGACTATAGTCTCTTCCATCCCCCTTCTTTAAAGAGCAGTTTATGCCCCTTTTACCTCCGCGTCTTCAGTGTCCTCCTCTTTGAAATTCCTGCAGCCGTTCCTCGCTCGGCTACTCGCATTCTGGCCAGAGCCCGTAGCGAAGGCCCCGTCGTCTGTCCCATGCTTCTTCCCGAAGCGCTGCCAGGATGCCGCCGTCTGGCTCCTCTCCTCGGGCGAAGGTCCGGTGTCATTCTGGTTCTCCATCTCCAGCCCTCGTCTCCTCATGTCTATTGCAGCTTCCTCCGCGTTGTTATAAATCTTCATCCCGTCTGACCAGTGAATCCGTATTTTAGTCATTGGCGTCTGGAAGCGGATCTTTCGGTCTTTCAGAACCTTTTTAATCTCGGAGTAGGATTTGCGTTTTTCTATTACCTCAGTGGGGTAATCATGGTCGAAAAATATCCGCTTCCCCTCGACTTGGATTTTCTTTTTCCATGCTTTTGTCAGGATTTCTTCTTTGGTTTTGTATTTAAGAAAGTTGACCACTATGGACCTGGGATTAGCTTCGGGTGGAGGTCTCTTTCCGAGGCTTCTATGAGCCCGCTGGATCTGTAGCTCGGTTCCGGCCGGTAGGGCTAGCTCACGGTGTAGCAGCTTCTCCACCCTTTCTTGGACTAATTCACCTTCTTGTTCAGCCACGTTGTAAATTCTCATGTTGCAGCGTCTGCCGTGTCCTTCTAATTCCGTTAGCTTCTCTTGTAGTTTTCTCTGCTGTTTTAAGAGGTTCAGAATGGCGGCCTTCGCTTCCGTGTTGCTCTCTTCCAGCTCTGCTATGCGGCCCCTGCCTCGGTCATGTCCTCTTGTTGTTTCTGTATTTCCGCATCATTCTGTGCCACTTTTTTCTTAATTTCTTCTTTAAAGCCCATAAATTCTCGCTTCACCTCCTCTTTGAATTCGTCTTTGAATTGTGTGAGGTTCTCCTTCACCTCCTTTTTAAAGTCTCGGATTTCCGCCGTGATGTTATGTAGCCCCTCCAGCACGGCCTGTAGCTGACTCGAGTCGCCACTTTCTTCTTCCATTTCCTCAGCGTCGGGGTTGTATACTTCTGCCATTTTCTTCCTTATACTTCTCTGCTTGCGTCCTCCACTCATTTCGTGTCTGGTTAAAATTGTATTTTGACTGATTTCCTTGGATTAGGGAGGTTTCTTTTTTCCTTCGACAAGGGAGCTCGAACTTATGCTGCCATCTTGCTCCGCGTCCACCGGAAGTCCCCCATCTACTTACTTTTTACTGGGTGAAAGCTAAACCTGTAGTTATTACAACCCTTATAGAAAAGAAGGCACATGGTTTTTACACAACAGATGGATTTAAGACTTAAAATAGTTTTGAAGTTAGAAGACTCAGCTGCAGCATTGGTAAATCTGTCTAAAAGAAACCAGCAGATGGAAGTGTGCACTTTAAATCTTTATTTTGAACAAGTAAAATATCAGAAGAAAATAAGAAAACAAAAACATTATATATCATGATAATAATTATACATAAAAACAATATTAAGACTTCAATATCAGATTCAAAACAGAGAAGGAAGAAGACAACGATTTTAAATCTCATCCTCAATTGTTTCATCCAAATATGTTCCACACATCTAATTTTTACTCATGTCACAATTTCTACTCTTGAGCTGTTTGGGAGAAGAAAAAAAAACAGCTCAAAGGATCTTTTTAGCACTTTATCACAGCAGGCAAAGCATCAGGGTGTTTCAGGGTTGGCTGAGAAACGTTAGCTTCACTGCATGGTTTCTTTGGCTGCCTCCCGTAGCTCACCGTCCAGATCTTCAGTTTGTCCCTCTATAATCAGAAGGTGGGATTCTGGATGTGGGCCAAAGAAGTGAGCCAAAGTTAAGTCCAAATCTTCTGATTTTTTTAATTTATTTTTTTAATATTTTGGCAGTGTGTCTGATAGCTTATTAGGGTTTCCATTTTAATTGGAGCACAGATAGAAACCCCTGAAATCTTTGTTTACTGTGTAGTTGTTTTTTAACTGATTTGATCAAATGCAACACCCACCAATTTCACTGCAGGTTTCTAGAGAAAATGTACCAGCTGCAACAACATAGACCCACAGACTATTGAACTTTTTCTGTCTCTCTCTGCAGGTCATCGCCATAGTGATGGACATGCTCACAGACATCCACATCCTGCAGGACCTGATGGATGCAGCTTGCTGTCGGTCTGTGCCTGTCTACATTGTGTTGGACGACCAAGCTGTTCCTCACTTCCTGGACATGTGTTCCAGGCTTCAGATTGGCTCGCAGCACCTCCAGGTTAGTCAGCACTTTTACATAGGCAAAAAAAACAAAACAAAACAACAACAAAAAACGTGCCATCAAAAAGAAAAAACTTGAAGTTTTGACTGATTTTTATAGAAATTTGACTTAATTTTGAAACATGAAAGTGATGAGGTGAAATCAAACTTACCAAGGCGTTTGTTGATGTCACTCGGTGAACTTTCTGAGGAAATTAGGTGACTTAATGAAATGATCCGAACTGCTTCACTGTTGCTGCTGCTGGGAATTCATAAGCACTACTTTTGGTGGCCACAAGAGGTCGCTAATTGCATGCAAAGGCAGACTAGAGTCATTACATTGTGTAAGGAAAAATATGAAAAGGGTAGATTCTCAATAGGAGGAGTGAGACAGGTATCTCGATTTAACTGTGAGAGCATTGAGAGGACAGAAGAAGAAAAACAAAACAGAAAAAGAAACTGAATCTGTCTGTCATGCTGCTGCAAACTGAAACTAAAAGCGTAAATTCATTCAAATGTTTTATTACATTTTTGAACAATAACAACAATTTTTCTGTCACCAAAAATACAGAAAAATATTGTTTTGTTTTTTTTCCCTCAAATGCAGAATAAAAATTTGATCACCAGCACACAAAGCATTCATATTTACCAAATTAGGCTAAAATAAAATTCTATGTGAAACTACATGAAAGTCATGTTGGGCCCGTACATTTCAAGCCAAAGGAGCTGAATCTTTGAAAAATAATTCCTAAAAATATGTAAGCTAGAGGGTTGTAGTGTTGAAAGCCAGCTTATTTCTATTTCATCCTTTTTGTTAATCTTTAACAAGTAAAATAAGGACTGGTTGTAAAAAAAATAAAATAAAAACACATAAAGGAAATTCTAATTCACTGAAATTAATGTTTTTTAATTTTTTTTATTATGAATGATGCTATATATTGTTCTTACTAAATCTCCAGTTCTATTTGCAGTTTGATTTTGCTTTAAACTCTGGTTTAAAACATCTTACATGTTGTCTGTGTTATTTCCCGTTCTAACCATCTCTTAACTTGCAGTTCATCCGAGCAAGATCGCTTCAAGGAGTTGGCTTCAATATGTCCTTTGGTAAACTCCCTGGTTCGCTTTCTACTAAATACATGCTGGTGGACGGAGACAAAGTTGCATTTGGCTCTTACAGGTGAGAGTGTTTGTTTTATACCACACAACAAAAAAGTATAAGATGTGCAGGCTAAAGAAAGGAAGTCAGATTTAGATTTCTTTATACTTTTAATTCATTACATCCTCTATAAACCAGAACTTGATGATGAAACACATTTTATTTAATGTATTTCAAATGTCTAAATACTTATCCTGAAATGTATTCCCAATACAAGTCAGGGCAATAAAACTTGTGTGAAGATTTTGCAAATGACAAATTATATTTTAACAAATTCTTGATCGCTGTAGAGTAATTCTTAATCTGTATACAAAAGGAGCATTAATAAAGTACCTTTTTTGTTTTTTTGTTTTTTTTACCAATGATTTATGTTTCAAAAATCTCAAAATGTGCTTTAAAGAATCTCCACTGAGAACAGAAATCAAGTTGGATCAGTTCAAGTCATTTAGATTTTGAAGTTGATGTAATGAAATACAGTCTTGATTCATTCCAGCTTTAGCATTAATAGTTAACCAAAGCTGGTATACCCGCCGCAATCATACCTCGCTTATTAATGTGTCCAAATCAAACAAATGATTTCAAGGCAGTCTACATTTCTTCTATGTTATTTATTAATGTCTTTCCAGCAGTATCAATGAGCAATTGACTGTGTCTTTCGGAAGGAGACTCAAAGGGTAAAAAGGGCCAGCATAAAGCAGATTTTTTCAGATACAGAATTAAAAACATTAGCTCACATTGCACCACCTAATTATTATTAAAAAAACTATTTTGTAAGGTTTAATATGCCATGATATATATTTACGACGTCCATGACTACCAATGTGCTCTCGCATTGTTCATTTTAGACGTCAGGAAAATAGTTGTTGCTATTACTTGGTACCAATGTCTCACTTTGTTGTCTCTTCTTACTCCTAGCGTTTTAGGTAAAAGAAAGTCTTCTAAATGTTATGGTTCAATCCAAAATCCTCTACCTGTCAAAGTGTCCATGTGCAACACCAGGAAACCTCAGTGTGTGCCACATGTGGTTTCTGTAGATAAAAAACTGCATATTGTTATACAATATAAAAGTTAAAAAAAACCTCAGTTAGATTGTACATGAATGGACAATACCGATGCTGGGTCCCATTAATTGTAACATTACCTACTTACAGCTAAAAGATGATGAAGAGCATTGACGATTGTCTTTATTCTCATCTCGGTTCCAGTTTCTCCTGGTCTGCATCCCGGATGGACCGAAACATGATCACTGTGATGACGGGGCAGGTGGTGGATGTCTTCGACAGAGACTTCCGTGAGCTGTACGCCATATCAGAGAAGTTGGACCTCTACAAGGAGTTTCACGTCAGCCCCCCTGCTGCCAACGCGACCGCCACAATTCGCTCCAAGCTGGAGCCAAAACGCCCTCCGTTACCGGCGACCACGTCCCGTTTCCAGGTGAGCCTCGGAGACTCTCGGAATGTTGAAATCCAGGTTCCTGCCCACAAATACTACAACCCCAAATACTCGCTGCTGTTCAGAGGTTCTCCACTTCCTGCAAGATCTCTGCAGGACGAACGAACAAAGCCGGGTCTCACAGATGTTTGCGAAGACGAGGGAAGGCCTCGAGTGGCCAGCAGTCTTAAGCTGGATCGGCAGAGTCCGTTGCCCTCAGAGGCCCCAAGTGAGAACTTAAAGACACCAAACAAAGTATCTGTGGGGAAAAAGAGAGGCTTAACCTGGAAGTTGTCGAGGAAAAAATCTCCGAGTAAGCTTTCGGTTAAAAATACAGGGAGTCCTTCACCGACAGAGACTCATCCCGAAGAATTGGAAGACGGTGCCACCGTGGTTGTGATAAGCCCAACCAGAGGGAGTAAGAAGCTTCCTAAACTGGACCAAAGAACATTGTCTCAGCAAACTGTCAACACGTCACATGACAGAGAAAGTAAGTGCCTAATGTAACACAATCTAGTCCTGTCGCTTCACAAAACCCTCAGGACTGCATGCCTGTAGTCGTAGCGTAACGAATGTGAATATAAGAAGGTTTGGTTCAATGTTTAGCCTCATTTGGACTTGAGACATCATATAAGTTCTTTTTTTTTATTGCTACATGGATAAATGGTCTTAAAATGCTAATATTGTAATCTGTACCTATTTATTTATTAAAAATGATCAGTGAGACCCTTTGTCAAACCAAAGTCACTCCATATGCTGATGTATGTTTCATGAAGACATGCAACTGATTTTTCTTCTTTTTTATTTATTTTTTTAACTAAATATAGAAGATTAAGTTGTTGGTTGTCAAAGCAGGTATGATCCTCCTAAAAGGCATGAACTGCCATGTTTTTGGCATGAAATGGTTGAAGGTGTGCTACAGTATTTTGTACTTTCTGCTTGGTTGTTTCTTACCCACCAAAACAGCAAATGCACAAAATGGCAACAGGCAGAAAGATTTCACTGCTAATGCAAATCAAAAACACAATAGAAGTATACAGAAAAGCACAACAAAAATACATCTAAAGCTGGAGTATTCTCTCTCTCTCCTTGCATGAAAATAGTTCACTGCCTTTTATTGTTTGTTTTCATTTGATATTGAAGTACTGTAGGTTCTGAGTGTGTTTCGTCTCACTAACCTTTTAATTGATTATTATTTTTTTCTTCTTTCCACAGGTTTGAAGAGTCGTCGTCATGGAAAATCAGGATGTAAAGCATCCTAACGTACAGTTTCATGTTGTTAAAACAGATGAAGACATAGAGCGTGTGTGAGACACTGCAGTGTAACGCACGTTTGAATGAAGACCAGATGAATGTCCAGTCCTTCAGGGGTTGATCTACTGGCTTCACATCTGGAGCCTGAAGTATCATGAGGCTGATCTGGCAGAATCTCTGGAATCACACATGTATTGAGGCCTTTGAACCCACCTTGTTAGGGATCTGGATTTGTTTTTTATTTTTCTTGCAAACATGGGGAAGTTTTTAAAGTTGTCCAGGGAATGATTTTATGTCACCTCTTTATCTAAATTGCAGAATAAGAAAAACCACATTTATTCCTAGAGAGATATTAGTTTGGTTTCAGATTTAAATTAGTTGCGATGAATTGCATCTGAAAATGTTTTTCAGATCTATTCAGCCACGTTGACTCTTCAAAATATATCAAGCATATATTTCTATGACGAGTCCTGGTTTGCAACAAAGTTTATACACAGCTGATATTGCTGCTAACAGACTACAGATTAGATTTGTATTTATTGAATCGGGTCATTTTTACTTTTGCCCACATATATGATTATGTGCTGAACGATGACTCCACGCGCATTGCCTTTCTTTGTCGTTGGTAGATAGATTACGTTAAGAAAATAGAATCAGTATCTGCTCAATTAATTTTTCTAACAATGGCAAATAATTTAAAGTAGAGGTGTTTAAAGAGACAACGACCTGCTTTTTAATGCTAAAGATGACCTCATCTTGAGTTACCACACAAAATAAGTACTGAAGTTTAATTTCACGTTTTTACCCAGAATCCTCTGTCGTCTTTTCAGCAACATGATCAGCCTTTACGGTATTTTTCTTGATTCCGGACAGTAATACATAAATAAAAGTTTCCTTTTATTTGAAGTAGGCAGCCCTCGTTTGGATGGTGTGTGTTTACAGTGTGTGAAAGCTCATGATAGCGTTCGTGTTTTTTTTTTTTATGAGAGAACTGCTTACCATCAGATTAAAATCATGTTGGTGACAGGAAGAGGCGACAGAGCAACAGATGTCAGCTGATAGAAAAGCCTGTGTGAAAATTTACACAAACTCAACAACACGGCTGGTTTTATTTCTTTGCACTTGAAATAAAACCACTGCATTAAGTTATGCTAAACTTTAAAAAAATGCATACTGTGATGAGCTTTAACAGACTTTTGACTCTTTTTGCACAAGTAACTTTGAACTTTTTTGATTTTTGCACTACATTTTGATTCAGTCATAGTAGAAAACAAGAAATCCTCAAAGTCTTAACACTTAAACAAACAGAGGGGGTGGAAACGAGCTGAACAGACATTGTCTTACCCATTTAGTGGCATGTTGGGTTGTTGGATATAGACAAAGATTTGTTGCCTGTCATTTATTGTTTTTGCATGTTTCAATAAATCTCTTATCCACTATGTCTTTAATGCACTAATTAATTTTGGTGTTTTGTTCCTTATCTTATTTTACGTTTGAATTTTCCACGGATTCTTGACTGAAAGTTTTCCATCCAGTTCGCTTCAGTTTTTTTTCTTAAGCACCATTTGTTGTGACAACAAATGTCGTCACAAAGCAGTTTGCAAAAAAATTATTTCAATTCAATCACATTCCAGTTGATCCCAGTTATCAAGCAGGACTTTATGCTCAACTAATTATTCAAAATAGTTTGTTGAAGGAGACTCCTCAGACTGTACTGGTGATCTGTGTTGGCTTCCTGTCAAAAAATAAATAAATACTGCCCTTCATTGTGGCAGGAGATTCAAAAACCATCCAATCACTCGTACGCTTGTTGAAACACAACTGCCCTGTTTAATAGTTTCCTGCTTCTGCGTTGACAAGTTATTATTTAACAGAAAAGAAACCATTAACACGCTGGTTTTGTTTTGTTTTTTAACAGTGTTTTACCGTGAAGCTCAGCAAAAAGAAACGCATGACTTGCATTTCACAAACTGACCACTGCACGCCGCTAAGCAGTCGCCCAACGCTCAAAGGGGAACCGGTGCTCTGATGGGAACTGCACACTGAGCTGGATCAGGGCGGGCCGGGTGGGCAGGTTGTGGTGAAATACTGAAACAGGAAGTTTGAGGTGCAGCAGGAAGAGACGTTCTCACAATAATTCACCGGCTAATTTTACTGACGCACCATCAGGCACGAGAATGTGTTATTTCCTGTGAAACACGTATGTTTACCATGCAACACTGCATGCAAGTTTTTCTTAGGCAGGAGCATCACACCAATCAACTCCAACGCCACGGCTAGGTGCTTTGTTCATGAGTGGAGGATTACAGCAACCTAATTATATGAATGATTTGCAGTAGTTTTTTGTAAAGTGTTGGCAATAAAGCATTTAGTGTCGATGCATTCAGAAACACGACACAAGACGTTAACTGCCACAGTTCGTAAGTTATACTTGTATGCTTTTAAAACCTCCCAATTTAACCACGGAGGTCATCAAGGTCATACACATCAAAAGGCATGTGAAGAAACTATTCCAGCTTGCATGGAAACGGCAAACAATGAGGAAGTTTACATGAAATTAGAGAGCATTCAACTGAAAACGCAGCTGTCCACTGGCTATTCCTGAACTTTAAAAGAAAAAAAAGGAGAAGAATTCACTTCGGTCTCTATTATATGAATATTTTTAATTCAACAATAAATTCACTGGAACACACACACACACACACAAAATAAAAAATACTGTAGTTACATAGATAAAGTGTAGAAGGTACAATGTACATTTTGATAGGCGACACAATACAGCTTGTAACGAAACATTTGAGTGGTAACATCTATTGCACAATCTTTTGACGTTTTTGCTTTAATAATTACATACATTATAAAGTACAAACCAAAATAAGCTCATTCCTCAAACTCATTTACACTTTTCACAAGATTTCTGTATAAGCTGGCATATTTTACAGATGAAACTCTTCAGCCGACTCTGTCAGACAAAAGATAAAGGCTGGGCTTTGCTCTGTGAGTGTCAGGGCTGTATGACAGCTGTGAGAAAGCAGACATGGTGATGTTTTTATTGCATTCATGATAAGATGTGACAAGCTCTATTCCTCTCTGGGTTGTGAAACTAAGTCACATAAAGACAATCCCACAACGGTAGTTCTCACTCCTGACTTCTGTAACAACAACAACAAAGCTAAAGACATTTTTGTTTTGACTAAAAACCTTATTGCAGGGCTCCAGAGGAACCCTGGAGGGATTCCCTTTGGACTGTCACGCTAATACTGACTGTTTTCACCTTTTGACAAAGTCTTTACTCTGTTTATGAAAAGAGAAGTTCCCAACGTCAGTGTGGTTTCGTTCATCTTCACGCGCCCCTTATGTCCGTGCGTGGCGACGAGGTAATTCCAGGCATCCTTGAACGAAGGCCAATGCAAAACTGGCGCAGCGGCGTCAATGCCTGCGGTGCTCAGTCCTGAGGAGTTTGGTTTATCACCTTCTTCTTCCTGACTGAGACCAGGTCGTAGAACGGATCCTTGGTGATACTCGCCCTGTTTCCAGTAAAGACGGTTGACATTAGTTGGTTGTGGATTTACATTTATCAGACCTTTCGTAGACTAAATCATCCACCATAACTTTAATGTTCCTCAACAGAGATATGCTCAACTAGAATTTCCAATTTACCCTCGGAATATATTCAATATATTGATTAGGATTAACTCGGGGCGGACATCTCCGCAGGCTCTAGTACATGAATGTGCTTGGTGTGTTTGCTGTCTGACCTGATGGCCTCAATCCAGGTGTCTCTCTCTTCAGCGCTGGAGGCACAAATGGTGTAGGACTGATGTTTTCCCTCCACCACCCTGCCGTCCGTCTCCGTCTTACAAGCTTTGATCTTCTGCCCGTGGCTGTTGGGGTTGTACAGCTCCAGACAGAACTACGCGACATTATGTTTCGGACATTAGAGTTAATCCAATATAAATAATGAAATGCTTTTTGTTTGTTTTTTTTTTTTACTAAAAAACTAACTCAAAGAAGTCCTCCTTTCAGTTTCAGACAGCTTTGAGTAGCTTTTTAAAACAAGGACGTGTTGAACATCTCTCTGAACCTTACCGGTTTGCGAGAGTACGCCACTTCCCTCACGCTCAGATTTTCTAGTGGAATGATGCCTCTGGGTTCTTTATCCTGAAAAATAAACATTTTGAAGAGACGGATTACATTAGGTTATATTTTACAAGAAGAAAAAGAAGAGAAAAATATCATCTGTGTTTACAAGGTTGAAAAGCACTTCGTCTTTGAATATATAAACTGTTTAGTTTGTACTTTTCTATCTTTAGCTCTCAGGGTTTGTTCACTGAAGAAGTTTTCATAAATTAGGGCATGTCTGGAGTTCGGTTAAATCCTTACTGTTGTATACTCGAAGTAGTAGAGGCAGTTGTCTGTCAGGATAAACCATCGCCTTTTCCACGTTTTAACACGACCTCCTGAAATACAAAGACGCAGCAGAAGTTAAGCTTATTTTCCACATGCTGCCAGTTATTACCAGAAACTGGCTTGTTAAAAATTCCCTCGCTAAAAACAAAACTACTGAGGTTGTTTGAGCCAATTGAAGCCTTGTGCAACCAGCCACTTATGTTTCCATGCGAACAGACCAAAGTTGAGTTATTCTCAAAAGACTTCCTCTGTACTTTCCTGCATTCATTCGGCACATGCTAGACTGGTCAGAGTTTTGTTAATTTGATAAACTAGCTGTGTTAATACAAAACGATGTAAAACAGGGACTTGCCGAGTTTAAGGAGCCAGCCTTCTCTGTCGGGGTTGAAAAACGTGTGAGTCAGGTCGTTTCCATCATCTTCTGGGATTTTGAAAGGCTCGTTGCGAATGCTCTCGTAGAGTTTCTAAGAGCACAAGAGTTACACAATTCAAATCAGTAGTGGCACAACTGCTCCTGTGGGCTAATCCGTCAATAGCAAGGACAGTTAGGATAATGAACTCAACAAAAATGAGTCATCGCCTTCAAAACTCATTACCCCAACCAAACTAAAGAGTAAGATTCAATCTAAAGTCATTAAATTCGTTTTATGTTGAAAAGTTTAGGGTCTTACGGAGAGAAGGTCATTGGGCAGATCCTCGCCGTTGTTGATCCCTCTGTTCATTGAGATGAATCGCTCCAGGGTGGTTTTGTCCTTCACGTTGGGGTTGTGGAGGCTGGTGTTCAGCATGATGATGGCAAACGACAGGATGTAGCACGTGTCTGGGTTTGAAGAGGCGTGGAAAGCACATGTTAAACTCAAAGGAAACCAATCAAGAAAATATTATAAAATCATCAAATATTATCAAACTTTTAACATTAAAGCCAACTTCAATATGTTTTATTGGGATTGATTATGATATACCACAACAAAGTAGTGCATAATATTAAAGTATTGGTAATATGACTGTTTTGGGGGCGTTAGCATCGTGAAAACCAGCCCCTAGGCTATGGCCTATAGAGAGACTGTTGAAGTTTTGCATTTTACCCAGTTGCAAACGTACGCCTGTGATGCATGCAACGCTCCAGCTTGATGCTATGATGCTTACCAGAAATTGTTTGTGCTGTTAACAACCATCCTCCAATGCAAAGAGAGAAGTGCTGAACTAAAGCCTTTCAGTGTTCGACATTCGGAAACATTGCCAACACGGACCTCTGCCGCCATTGCTAAAACTACAGCTGCAATTCTTAAACAATGGCCTCGTCGTTCTGTTCGCTGATTGACCTGGTCGAATATCTACCTGAGGAATTCAAGTGAATGGGCGAACGCTCTGAATGTATGTGAAACGAAATTTTATTCAAGCGGAATAGCACAGGAAGGCAATGCCCAAGCTGTGTATTGCTTCAAAAAACCTTGTACAAGTATTTGTGTACCTTTGTATTCTCCTCTGTCTCTCACAATCTCTCTCTCTCTCTCTCTCTCTACTACAGTAGCTTTAAAAAAACACAGTGCCACCACTTGTCTTCAGAAGTCATGTAATCAGTAAATAGGATCCACTTGTGTGTGTACTTTAATCTGATGATAATTGTAGCTGTTCTGCAAACAGCATCATGAAGACCAGGAACACCTCAAACAGACTGAGGATGTTGTGGGAAAATTCAAAGCAGGGTTAGTTCATGAAACAATATTTCACACTCTGAACAATCCTTCAGAGCACTGGCCCAATCCATCACCCTTAATTACTCTGGGCATAAAACAGCCAAGAGGCTCATGGGAACTCTGGAGAAGCTTCATGGAAACACAGTGGGAGAATGTTTTTGAATATCTGATCTGAAAAGGTAATCGTTGAAAGAAAATCAGAAGAAATCAAATTCAAAGATGGCCACAAGCCACATAGAGGGCAATGTAAACAAGTGGAATAGTAATAATGCCCAGGAATATAAAGAAACAAAATCCAACATGCTATGACTACTTGAAAAACAAACACTGAAAAGCTGTAGCATGGCATTTGCCTGCCTACGTGATTCCACTTGATTGTAATCTCACTTCCCAGCTCTGTCTGGGATTTCTCCCACTGACTTGGATTCCTCTGAACAATATCAACCGCACCAATCAGCGAACAGAAGGAGAAAAAGAGAATGACGACATTGCTGTTTTAGAATTGCAGTCTGCCTGTAGATTTAGCAACGGAGGAAGTGAATGAAGCCGTTCAGTCCGTGTTGGTCACGCTTCCTTGAATTGACATTAACAGCCATCTGGTTCGGTTTGGCATTTCGCTGTAAACAACAAGATGGTTGTTTACAGCGCAGACAACTTCATAAGTAAACCAGTAAACTTCATAACGCCGAACTGGCACATTGCATACATCATTGCCAAACATTAGCGATGGTTTTCACTCAGTGTGACTGATGGCTACAAATTTCAGTGGCTGTGAAAAGCTGGGCTAAATACATTTTACATTTGTAAAAAAACAACAACCAAAGAGTCTATTTCCTCATATTTCACAATAACGTGCTACTTCATGTTGGCACTACCACTTAAAATCTTGATGAAATGCGTTGCTGCTTTGTGGTTTTCAAGAGACTAAATGTGAAAAAGTTTTCTGTATCAGTTTTTAATTTTTTGTAGGTCCATATAAATATACAAAAGCCATTGAACAGAGAATTGGGGGAAAAAAAGTTAGAAAAGCAGTGAAGATCAAAGCTCTGGTGTGATCATGTAAAAATATCCCCTCTTGACACACACACACACACACACACACACACACACACACCTGTGGACTGGAAGACATGAGCGTTGCATTCACAGTAGCGCGTGGCGAAGGCCTCCATCATCCGGTCAATTTTCTGAGCTTCACCCGGCAGACGGAAACTCCACAGAAACTGTCTGTCACATAAACACCACAACACGGTGAGATTTAGCAGCTTGTCATCCTGAGATGTGAGTAGGTGGACTGGAGGTTGTTGGTCTGGCTGCTACATGTTCACCATGCGCCTGCGTTTGCCTCAACACGTCGATTTGACCACCTTGATGACGCAGGCTAAGCATCTTTCATGTCACTTTCTGTTTGAGGCGAGGATTACTGGCTGCTGTTGCAGAAGTTTGACAAACATATTGAGCTATTTAGGATTATTTGTAGTCTAGACTTTTAAAAATATCTTTCTCATTATTACACTTGCTTATGTCTGTTCTGAAAATATATCTACCTGTGTGCTTAAAACTATGTGGTCAGGTTTTTCTTTTTGTTTTTAACTGAAGTTTGAAAACATTACTGAGGGTCCTTAACAAGCTGTTTCATTAGCTCCAATCATTAATTAGTATCCTGAACTGTCTGATGTCTACGTGACACAACAATGACGATATCACTTTGTCGTTTAGATCATAAAGATTATTTAACTACATTTAATCGCAGAATAAATAGATTAAATCTGAAACTGCAGCCTTTTCCCTTAATAACTTTGCATCTGCCAGCCTCCATTTTTAATTATCGTATTCATTTTGCTGCGTTTGTGTCGTTTCTGTTGCGAAAACACAATCTAAAACCTTAGAGCATATGTCAGAGTCATGCCAGTTTGTTTTGACAAGTGAAAAAAGGTTTCATTTTGGTAATAGACGTAAATAGGACATATTGCCACACTTAACTTTTTAAAATGTCTTTTGCAGCAAATCCATTAGTCTTGGTTGCTTGTCTTTGGCAAAAGTTGGTTTTGCAACTCATATGAACATGCTCACGAACATTAATGAGTGATACTGGCGAGTATCACTCATTAATGAGTAACCTGGTTATGTTAAAAATAACCAGGTTATGTTAAAAGTGGTAGTGACTGTGCTGTGTGTGGTGAAAGGTCCGACGTCGAGTGGCATTTTAGAGCAGGCGGCAGTCCGCCTCTCCCCTTTGGTTTGTGGTCGGCTTTAGGTAATGTCTTGGTTTTATCCAGCAAATCAACAACTGTGTTATGAGTTATGATGCTGTACAATTTTTCATTTGATTATATATGTTTCCTCCTTGGATGAAACATTTTGTGTCTTTCTTCAGAGTTTGTCTTATTGGCTTAATCTCGTTGATGCCCATTATAAACAGTTTTATGTGAATTTCTCCTTTTTCCCTAATTATAATAATTTTCATACAAAGTTGTCCTGAGCTGCAGCTCTAGAACTCATGAACTTTTAATGGGAACTTTCAGCACTCGAGGAAAAGACATTGGACATTTTCCAGTCGATTGAACATCAAAACAAACACTGAAATGCAGGAGTGTGTCTTTCATAAGTCTCAAAATGAACTAATCCTCTTATTTAAGGATTTTGTGAACTAGACTAAATTTAAAGCAAGCAGTATAAACTGAGGAATACTCTAAGATAGGAAACAGCCTCCCATCAATGTACTACATCATACTCTAAATTAAAACAAATTCTCCGCCCTGACTCCGACATTTGGGTCAAAATACGTTAATGCTGGTCGTAAATGCAAACATTTGATAGAAGTTACTGGAAAAATTGACAAATATGGTCCACTCACATTGCAATTATTGTGACCTGAGGGTATGCACATAGTGCATACCCACGTTTTGTGTCGCTGGCTACTAGCGAGCTTCCCGTGGGCAAACTGGGAAGTGAACATTAGCTTGAACAACCCACAATGCTTAACGTCATGCAAAGAAACTGAAGCTAAAGGAGACTGACCTGAGCGCCAGGACCAGGTGGAGGTCAGCGAATTCGTGCAGCTCCACAAAGGCTTTCAGGGTCTGAAGGTGAAGCTCTTCCCTGTGTGACGGAGGAGGAGAATAAAACCCCTGCAGGTGTTTGTAACAAAACCAAGCCAACTACAGTCCTCCTCTCTCTCTGCGTAGCATACATTATTCCTTACAGTTTGCCTTGTTTTGTCAGCTTTTGAATAGAAAAAAAATCTTATTTTTGTAGACAAAGTTATATGGATTTTTCTTAATTTTCTCCTTTTTATTATCCACCAAGTCCAAAGAACGTTTTTGTTCTTTGCTTTTTCACTTCTCAGTTTTCTCCCGCCCTCTCCACCTGTTCACCCCGTCTCCCCTTCTGTGTATCACCTCTCTCCAAGGAACTCTCCGATGGCCGTCTTGTTGAGTCCCTCCTCCTTGTAAAGAAACTCTGCAATGGATTTTGCGTTTCCATCCAGCAGCTTGTTCTCCACCAGGAAATTGATGCCCTGCAGGAAATGGGATAGTGTACGTGAGGAGAGTTTTGGAACGTTCAAAGAAAAAAACTATTCTCATTTTAGCCTATAACAGTCTTGCTCATTTTGTGCCAGCTGCAGCTCCCTTTATGAAATGTATTATAAATCACACCCTACAAAAAAAAAAAAAAAAAAAAAAAAAAGGCTTTTTCAAGCAATTTCTGTGGCTCGGAGTCAGCAGAAATCATTTCCATTATTAGATTTTGTTGAAGCAGATGCAGCTTTCTGAACCTTGCCCTCCACGCAACATTTTGGTTTCTCAATGATCTCATCTGTAGCTGGTAAATGAGGGCTTACAGCTTCTGTAATCCCAATTCCTTAAATCTAATCTCTCTTCCTCTTTCTGCTCCATCGCAGCGCTTTGAGAAGAAAGCCTGATTAAAATTGTGCCACTTTGCTACGCATTTCTGGAATCTGCAATACGTGGATCTCTCGTTTTTGTGATCTAATGTGGTTTCATTACCGCTGGCAGGTAGTGCAGGTTTCCCTTCCTGCTGTAGATATATTATCCTGAAGGGAGTAAAAAGGAGGCATTTAAAACGACTGGGTCGATCTCAAACTCAACCTAACCCACCCAAATGTCAAATGTCGCCATCTCAGCTTCTCCGTTTTTGATCTTACTACAGCGACACACTTGACCTTCCAGCAAAGCCACAGAAACTTCGCAGTGGCTTTCTGTCGGTGCGGTTCACAGGCTTACAGCCTCAGAGAGGAGCGGAGCGGAAATGACACAACTGCTGAGTGTGTTCAACTAAAGCACACTTAGAAAAATGACAAAGTCAGAGGCGAACTTGTTCGTTTCTCATTGATCACTGTGCCTCAGGTTGAGAAAAATCTCCTGTTTTGGCTTACCTTTTTTGGGTCCATGTTGAATTTCTTCTTCCCGGTTAAAAACCGCTGGTTCTTCTCAATAGTTTTGCTGTAATTCAGAAAATATTATGGAGAACTTTATGTTTGTTCATATCTTTAACAACATGGAGACAATTTTTATCCTAAAAACCTACTCAGTTCAACTCAGTTTGCTTAGATAGTGCCAATTTCCAAAAAATGTAATTTATTTACAAAAAAAGTCATTTCAGTTCAGTTGAACATGCCTTCCAATTCATTCTAGTGAACAAACGGTGCATTAAGCTCCATTTATTATTCAAATTAGCTTAAGAAGTTTCTGTCAGGAAACGCAGCAGATTGCATTGAGTCACTGTCTTGCATTATTCACTTGTAGCAACAATGGACAATCGCTTGCCTTGTGTTGCTGTCTTTGCATCAATCCGTCACACCAAACATGCATGTAGCAATGGGGGAAAGAGAAAACTCCTCTTCAACAGGAAGAAACCTCCAGCAGAACCAGAACCTGGCTCAGTACAAGCAGCAATCTGCCACATCCGACTAGCTGCACCCTGAAGTACCTGGTGGCATTTTCAGTTCATCGCCCAGCATTTTAAAAGAATTCAAAGTTTGGGGCTTTCCCTGTTCTATCTCCACCTTACATACAACAAGGCTCCATATTATTCACACTCTGAATCTGGATCTTTTTATTCACGCAAGAGTCTTATTTATTGCTGTAAATGCCAAAGGAATCTCCTCAAAGACAATAAACCAGGTTTACTAAAGACTTGTTTCCTGGTTGATGGAAAGTGGTGCTAAATGCTCCTTTGAGTCGTTGTCTGTAGTCACTGGAAGAGCCTTCGGTGGTTCTACGGTAATCAAAGACCACGTATATTTGCTAAAAGTCTTTTTGCATCTTTCTGTTGATAATTGATCATTTGTCTTTGGTGATGACCAGCACAGTTTAGAGGTTGGAAAGGTTCCTCTCCAACGCTGTAATCTATGTCTTCCTCTACAGCTTCTCTAGCCACTAAATCTACGGCAACAGTATGAATAATTTTAAGACAAACTATATCTCTGTTCTGAAACTCTAGTACAAGAACCATTGAAGGTACCTGGAGTACTTTCAATGGTTCTTGTACAAGTAACTGAAGTACTTTCAAAGGTACTTCAGTTAGTTTTGCTAACTGAAATGCTATTTGACCAGGCTAACTACAATTAGCAAGAGGATCTATAAGCATTGTACATTTTTTGGCACCGTGTTGTGTCAAACCACTAAGCAACGTGTTTGTTAAAGGAATGTGGAAAAATTCAAATAAATAGCAAATAAACAGTTCTTTATTTACTGCAGCGATCCCTGAGTTTATAGACGGCCATATTGGATTGTAGGTCAAGGTTGGTAGCAATCCATCAATCCCCCTTTTTTAACTTTGAATTCTAAATTTCTAAATTTCTAATTTTGCATGTGAGTATTTTAAACTTGTGTAAAAAATAACTAAACATTTACTGTGAATGAGAATCGTTTTTAATTTAAAGTCCAGATTCAAGCAGCACTTTTTAAAATTATCATCTTTGTTGTGGTGCTTTTTACCACTACAACACTGAATACTTATTTTTAAAAAAAGGAAGAAACGTGAGAACTGCCATAGTTTTGTGAAATTCTCTACTTAATGAAAATGTCTGCCGTTTTACGCCACGTTTATGCCACATTTTACACTTGAAATCTTTGCTGTCCAGCCAAGTTTGTGTAGCACGTTTAAGTAACGAGGCGATTCAAAGTGCTTCACCTGACATTTAGTCCAAACACACTTCTCTCCATCATATTATGTAACTAATTTCTCCACAAATAATAGAAAGGAGGGGGGGTAAAAAAAAAATGTTTTCAAAAGGTGACCAAAGCCACAGACTTTTATAAAACCTGCCCGATAAGTGGAATGTCTGGCAGGTATTTAAGACATCAAATACTCTGAAAGAAAGTGTGGTATGTAAAAGAGGCGAAGGGTTTTTCCCAGACTAGCACTCACTTTTCCTCTGTCGACTCAAAGCTGTGTATTTCTGCCATGACATTGTCTATCTCCAACTTCAACTTCTGCAACGAGAACAAAGCGGTATCAAACGTAGGTCGCAGGAAATGCGAATCGCTTTGGCGTCTGAGGAATGTGGCGTCGGATGAAACATTACCTGGATGTCATCCAGAAGTTCCTTTTTATACATTTTGATGCTTTCGATCTCCAGCCTTTCATCAGCTGTGAAGTCTGGAGAAACTGAGCAGAAATATTAGAACAACAACAAAAAAAATGTCAGTCTGAGTCCAGGTTCTTCTGCAACTTCTGCCAAAAGGAGAAGTAATTAATATCTAAACCGGATATTGTCGTTTTGCTCTAATTTCCAGTACAAATATCTAGGTTCACTTGTAATAAGACAAACCGTACATACTGGTAACTTTTCACTAAGAAACATGAGCTTGCTTTAAGTTAATAATTATTCAATATTGATGAAAAACTATTGGTTCCATTGGCAGATTGACTTATAACTAGAACCTTTTCATCGACATTAAGGAGAGAAACTCGACCAAAACTACTTAGTAAAATTTAGTGTTTATGTGGTGAAGCTCTCTGTTCTTTTCAATTCACAACAAACTCAGACTCAAGGCACTTTGTTCAAAAAATTAAAAAAAATAAAATTCAGTTCAACCGCCCATACACTCCCATTGATCAAAGTTATCAAACAAAACGTTAAGCTCAGTTTATTCTCCACTGAGTGTGCATGTGGCGACAGTGGAGAGGAAAAACTCCCCTGTAACAATAATTAATGTTTTAGGAAGCAGAATTTCTCTAGTATGCTGTTTCTTTGTACATATATTTTTAATACATCTCTTCCAGATGAAAACATGTTCTAAAAGAAGACATCTGAACTCCGTGACGTTATTATTTTTGTGAAACCTTCACACCTGTTCCGACCGACCAGATGAGAATAGGTCGCGCTTCCTGTGGGCTGAGTTTTCCTATGAATTGCATTTCCAGTTAACATGAAACACACAAAGAAAATCTCATTCTCGGAGAAGGACTTTGTGTTTTGAAAGTCCTGAAGCGGCACTCAATCACTCGCGTGACCTGCCTCTGTTTCCACATGTGGTGGATGATGGATGAAATGCTTCCCCTCAGACTTTGTCACATTTCCCACATTGCAAAACGTCTCTTCTGTCGGCGTTTTGTTCGCCGTGTGTCGCCTGCCCTGACTGTCCATCTCTTTACCAATCGGATGTTGACTTTCTTCCTAGTGTTCTTGGAGACACATTGTTATCTTAAATTGTTGACCATCTACCTAACAGGCCGGACATCAAAGTTACATAAATATTCATTTAAACATCTGAATTTGTTAAACCTACCATAAGTACTTCTTTCCATGGTGTTTCAAGCAATGATAGACGTTAAGTTGCTTTTGCTACCTTTTAGAAACGTACATTTAGATTACATATCTTTTAAAAGAACTGGGTATGTAAAGCCATTTGGTTAATTAAAGGTTAAGCGGAAGAAAAAAATGTGACAGATCTAAGATCTACATGTGTCGCAGAAACGCTTTGCAGTGACTGTCAGCATCTAACAGCCACACCAGGTTTCTTTAGTCTTTAAAAACTAAAAAAATAAGACCACTATGATGCTTTTCTTGTTACTCAGTTTGATTTGAATAAGAATTAATTCCCCACAACTTTTTTATTTTATTTTTTTACACTATTGTAGTATTTGCTTAAACATATGTGACCATTAAAAAGTCCATGTGTAGCAGCCATTTCCAGTGAAAACTGATTAGCATAAAAGAACAGAAGTCACACATTTCAGTTTCAGGCAGGAGAAAAAAATGACATTAAAAGTATCTTTATATATATAAATATATATATAGATAGATAGATGTAGTTACAGAAATGTCAGCTGCCAGCTCTTCCTTAGTGATATGTGACTTGTTTGCTGTTAATGATCTGACCACAACTTCCACTTCTCCACCCTTCCTTTGCTCATCTTGAGATGCAAAAGCTTAAAGGCTCAACCCGTCACAAATACACTCAGTCTGAGTTTCTGATGATAAATAAATGAAGCTGCAAATTTACAGTAACCTTGTTTGAAACTAAAAACTGGACTGTTTAGCTTTCTATATCTTAGATAACAACTTCTGGGTTTTTTTTGTATCATTACCTCTGATGCGCAGTCCTCTGAGTGACTATGAGTGTCTCTTCTGCATTTTCAGCTGAGAAGGCCCCTATTTATTTTTTTTTCTAAGGTTGGTTGCTAACAGCAACAAGTGCTTACCACTGTGCACCAGTGACATCAAATGTTGCCCAAACGCTGGTTTTTTTTTTTTTTTAGTCTAACATACCAGGTCAGACTGTGAAATATATTGTAAATGCATCCATACCACAAAAACTCAGAAAGTGAATAGATAAAATGAATTAAAACATAGTCATGACTCCTGGTGTCTTAAATCTAAGACTGTTGTCTCATCGTCATCAGTTTGTTCAGCATATTAAGAAATATTTACGAAAAACACACAAGGATTTGCAGATGAAAATAAAAAATCAAAACAAGATCCGATATTACCTCCAAGTACTCCCTCCATCATCCTACAATGTCACTAATTTTTGTCGTTATTCTTTGACAGTTTATACATATATATATATATATATATTTTTTTTTCCTATAAAGGCAGATTAAATAAAGGCAAACACTTATATTCCTATCTTAATAAGGAAAGCTACCTGATAAAAACGACAAAAACACCGAAGCGTCTCTTACCCATTTGGCAATCGGTCATTTATGGCCCCAAAAGTAATGTAAGAAATGTTGGCAGCTGTAGAGAGAAAAGCACAGAGAAGTGTTGGGCAGCTGCAACAGAGTGCTGACTTTAAACCACACCTCTTCCTCATCCATCACACTTCTACAGGACAGACACACCAGCAACTTTTCAAAATAAAGCCTTTTAAAGCATCTTAATCTGTCAATGTCTGCAGACAGAAAGGATTATTTGGTATTAAATTAACATTTTATTTACTGCTAACTAGGAGGGGGAGGGCTTGTTTCTAATTCAGCATTGAACACAAGTGTTTCTAATGAAGGTTTAGTCAGATTTAGCGTATTTGCATCAGATTTACGATGTTTTTATCAACCAGAAGGGCTAACACAATCCTCCGATATATCCACACATTGAAGTATCATTAATTGTGTACGTGCTGCTGCATTTCAGACATCTTGAGATTATGTTGCAGTTGCATCAGAATTTATTTTTTACTAAATGAGGGTGGGGGGAAGTTCTAGCTAAAAAGGGAACAAAAAAAAAAATGCTGAAAGGAGAACAAGGTCTGTGAGCGGAGCAGAGCAACTGTTAGAGGTAAAAATATGGCAGGTGGTGCTAAAGCGCCATCTTATGGTCAACAAACGAAATCACGGGTACTGCTGCTGGGTGTGTTCGTTGTTCTCTGAAACAGAAAAAACAAGCAGAACATAAGTACATACGGAATGTAATTTACACAGTTGCGTTGCTCATGTTGTGTGAAACAAACATGTAAATTCGAAACAAAACTCAAATCTACGCTATCTTAAACTTGTGTAAGTTTACACCTCAAAAGCAAGATATGGGAGCTTGTTAAAAGCAAATAATTCTTGAATATTAATAAAAATAAAAAAAAATTTTCATTTATAAAAATATATTTTTCCCATGTAATAAGTGAAATATTCTGCCAGTGGAACTGGTACTTTATCATCAATATTAAGGAATAATTCACTGTCACCAGTGACCCAAAGTTATTTTGTTCCGTCTAATGTACCACATCAGACTGTGAAATTAATTTTATCTACATCTACACTACAGAAACTTAGAAAATGGAGGAAAAACAAATTACATAGTTTATGACCATTGCTGAAAAGTTAATTGTACATTAATGAAGTTAACTTTTCTCTTATTTGAAGTGTACTAAAATATTTGCACTAGAAACTAGGTAAAAAAAAATACTTAGTAAGATTTGGTGTTTTTGTAAAGTAGAGTTGGAGTTATTGTTATCCTTAGACCTTAAACAGGATTAATCAGCTATAAAACACAGATGTTAAGATGAACGTTGTAATTTCTAAGACCTCATTATATCTATAAGATCCATTACATTAGCAAATATTAGCATGTGAAAGCCCTGGTTCTCGCCCGTTCGCTGGGGCCCAACTGAGCTCATCAACCAGGTTCTGGCTGGTGAGCTCAGTCTAATTTTTGTCAAGATTAAGCCTGTGACTGTCTTCTTTACATGAGAGTCACTTAAACCCAACAGGTTCCCCCATTTGATGCTTGACTTTGTTTTTAAGTCTCCACCCCTCTAGAGGACGCTGTCTGCTGTTTCTATTTTATTTTATTTTTTTTATTTTTACAACACTTTGTCCTTATGGTCCTGTGAATTTAAAACAGCTGTTCTATCGCTGTCACAATCTGTGTTTTTCCATGTATTTATTTGGAGTTTTCTGTGTCTCCCCTGTTTTCCCGTTGATTATTCCCAGGTGTGTCTCGTTCCGTGATTACCCTCTGTGTATTTAACCCCACCTGTGTCCTTTGTTCCTCGTGGGGCCCTAGTTGTTTGTATGCGTCAATTCATTCCTGTCCATTCGTGTAGCCAGTTGCTACCTGTGTTAAGCCCTGGTAATCTGCTCAGCAGTGCTGCCTGGCCTTTTGGACTGTTTTTGTTGACTATTCATCATCACACTGACTTTTTTTGTGTTTGATTTGATGTGAAGCACTTTGAAATGCCTTGCTGCTGAAATGTGCTCTACAAATAAAGTTTGATTTGATTAAACATCTTCTTTTCATTTTCAACCTGGGTCTGCTGCGTCTGCCTCACCACCTCATCCATCAATCTCAGTTAAAAAAGAAAAAACCTTTCCCAGATCCCACAGCTCTTGCTAATAACAGGCCAATAAAGAAAAAAAAAAATCTGTTACTGATACGGTAAAAGCTAAAATGTTTTGCCCAAGGACTCAACGAACCATTTTGTTAAACAGCAACATCTGATTCATGTAAATATCGTCATATTTCAGCCACGTTGTGTGTATTTGTATTGTGTGAAAGAGATGTAGTGAAATATTAGCATTAGCTAGCTAGCTAGGTGAGCTCATTTTCTCAGTTCAGTTTATTTATATATAATGTCAATTCAAAACACATCATCCCAAGGAACTTATAAAAAGTACTAGCTAACATTACCCTATTCAAAGTGTGTGTTTGTCATTGATGACTATTGTGTGGAACAATATGTCTTATTTGTCGTCAATCAAAAATTAGCTAGTTTTGCAATTAGCTAAACCAGCTAGCTGCCATTATCAATCAATCAATCAATCAAATTTTATTTGTATAGCACATTTCAGCAGCAAAGCATTTCAAAGTGCTTTACATCAAATCAAACACAAAAACACAATGCAACATAGAATCAACAATCAAAACAGAACATCAAGTCAGTTTCCGTCAATAAATTTGTAATTGATTACGTTTCAAATACAACTCTAAACAAGTGGGTTTTTAGTTGAGATTTAAAGGAAGTCAGTGTTTCAGCTGTTTTACAGTTTTCTGGAAGTTTGTTCCAGATTTTTGGTGCATAGATGCTAAATGCCGCTTCTCCTCGTTTGGTTCTGGTTCTGGGGATGCAGAGCAGAACCAGAACCAGAAGACCTGAGAGTTCTGGAAGGTTGATACAACAGCAGCAGATCTTTAATGTATTGTGGTGCTAAACCATTCAGTGATTTATAAACTAACAACAGTATTTTAAAGTCTATTCTTTGAGCTACAGGGAGCCAGTGGAGAGACTTTAAAACTGGTGTTATGTGCTCTATCTTCCTGTAATTAGGCCTGCAAGACAAACTTTGCGGCATTTTTCTGTAAAGTCAATACCAGAATCGTCATTTACAAGATGTGTCGTTGGGTCTGTTATATCTGTTTTGGAAGTATTTTGCAGTTTTGTAATGACACTTATAATTTAAATGTTTATACTTATGCTGTACAGCACTTTGGTCCCTTGCAGTAATGTAAAACATTACCTATTACCGGTACAAGTGTGCGAAATTTACTTTGTCCATTAAATCTATTGAACCGGCCGTAGTTGTACGATGCAGAACTCCATGATCTAGAGGAAAGTTTGGAACAGAACCACTGGTCCTCATGGAAAACGGTCAGTTCTGGTGCTTTGGGCATTGGATCAAAATGGTCTCAAGACAAGTGGAAGATAATAACAGATTGGTGTTTATGTGCTGAACGGTCCTGTTGAGAATGGCAAGCAAGACTGTGTTACTGTCAATCTCTAATGCATTTTTCCCCCCAAACTCACGGATTTTAAGTCCAAACCTTTGTGTTTCAAGAGGAAGGAGAAACAGAGTAGTGCTGGTTCAGAGTGACTGCAAGACAAAGGAGGAAGTTTCAAATTGAGTTGTTATAATCAACGGACAGTCTTCCTCTTTCTTTTTTTTTTTTTTTTTTCTGTTTGAATTGTCATTTTCTTTATCAATTTCATCATAAACAATCGTTAAAACATTTCTGTGAGAAAACGCTTCAAAGTTCTGCCGCTCTGAAGAGGAAGAAGAAGAAGAAAAAATGAGAGAAAGAAAAGCAAACAGGAAGAGAAGATGTATGCAACGAGTAAGGAGGAGGGTGAGCATGAGAGAAGAAGAAGAAGAAGAAGAGGTAGCAAAGGGTGCATGAGGGGAGAGGCGAAGAGGGAGGGAAAGAGAGCGAGAGAGGGAGGCGTGCAACAATTTCCTGTAGTTGCATGCTGATCGGAGTCTTTCAACCTCTCCTCTCTGAGTTTGTGTGTCGCAGAGCGGAGCAGAGACGAAGCTGAGCGGAACAGGATGCAGGCGATCAAATGTGTGGTCGTTGGAGATGGGTACGCCATTATTTCTTCTTCACTTTTCTTGCCTTAGCTTCAGCTGCCTTCTGGGGTTGCCTCAGAGTTTAGATCGGTCGATGGAGTTGATGATGGTGACGATGATGCCAGAACCTGAGCTTAGGTGTCAGGATTCCAGCAGAGAAACGAGGCTCAATCAGAGTTTCACCAACTTCCGCAGTGATGCATTGAGAACTCAGATGAAGAAGGTCTCATGTTAAACCCGTAGCCTTCTCCCTGTGTGTGTTTTTTTTTTTCCTTTGATGGTACTGATTTTGCTGTGAGGGCACTGAATGAGCTGTGCAGGTCACAACATGCAGGAAAAGGCATTGAAGGAGCAAAGTAAAAGTCTCTGCCCTTTTTAGAGAGTGGATTGAAACAGCTGTTCATTAAAGGAGAAAATAAAAAAAACAAAAAACAGAATTTAATTGCTTGAAACTCTTCTGTATGAACTTGAACCATGTGTCACATAAATAAAAAACAACTTGCTTCTCAAAGCAGCATCTTTGAGGTGATCTTTTCGCTACTTTCCTTGCCTGGTTGAGCGATGAAAAAGACAGTTAACCCATCGGAGGTTTCACACAGGTAGTGCTGCTGCATTTCCTCATGTGCTGAGCTTCCGGTTGCACATCTCTGATTTAGAGATGTCAAGCAGGCGCAGAGGAACTAAGCAACAACATATGAATAACGTTGCTTATCAGTAAAAGTCAAAGCATGGGGTGGTGACGCTTCCACTGCCAAAAATGTGAAAGCGAACTGAGTGACAAACCAAAGGTCAAAGAAATAAGTGGAAAAGAATAAATGATTAGTCAACGGTAGGAGTTTTTACTTTATTGGTGTGGGGATGAGTGTCAAAAACACACCACTCAAAACGCTCCTCTTTTAATGATTAAAAATACATCATGACTTTAGGAACAGGCGTCCAAAAACCTGCCAGAAAAAGCTAGCAATTTTATTTTATTGCTCTGACGGCAGCATCAACACTTTCCGTTGATGCAGCAGCAGAGACTTCAGTTGCGCTGGTGACACAACGCCATGTTGCGCTCAGGCTTGTAAGCTGGACCTTGTGGAAACTATTAAAAGAAGTGGAGCAGCTGTGCGTTTTGGGTGAACACGTGTCTGTCGGTCTGGCAGTGCAGCTCCAGAAAGAGGAAGTCGGTTTTAGATTGCAGGGAAGTTTGCTCTTTGAATCTCCATATAACCTTCACGTTAAACTCGACCGCTTTAAATATTTATAACCTGATGGGAAGAAAACAAACCACGATTTAAAGTCCTTTGCGAGTCAAAGTGGTTACAGTTTGACCTGTAAAATATGCAATTCTAAACGTATTTTAGAAATGTGAGCAAAGAAGGATGTCTTAGTTGAAAGATTTTTGCATGATATTTTTTGCGATGAAGAGAGCTCCACATTTCATGACATTATTTCAAAATTGATCAGAAATACCAATAAATGTAAAACTGTCACTTTCTAAGATAGACTAGTTAAATCCATGGCATTTTAAGCCGATGAAGCTTTTACCAATAGCAGTATTTCAGTGAAGGAATTCAGTATTTAGGAGGCAAATGGTACAAAGCAAAGACTACACTTGCAAAAATTGCAACTTTATCAACTTTTTAAAATCCATCCATGCTCTGTTGCCATTAAGTAAAAAAATTTTACCGGTGCAGTATTACGTGTTTTCCAGGCACATAGTTACTTAATTTGGCTATAAAATGTCACTATGTTAGTTTCAGTTGTTATAAAAATGCAATATGCAGGCAACAGGACCTAAAAGGAATACGACTTCATAACTTAAAGTTGAAATTGGGCCACTGTCTCTTTAAAAACTCCTGCTCTTTCTTAAACTCCGCCTTCAGGAAGTCATCGCAACATGGCTCCTCTATTGACCCTTTAACAACATTTATACCAGTGTTTCACTGACAAGTACCCTCTATAACGAACTCAGCGGATCCTCAGTTCAACCAGGTGTTTGCTAATTGCTGCTGGCTAGTCTGAAGGAACCGAGCGGGGGGAGAGGACCTCTGTGAGGCTTGGAAAACTGCAGCTCTGAGGAGCTTTGTCCTCAAAGGCGGAACGAGGTCCAACCAGGCGTTTTGCATGGTTGCCATGGAGATTAAATGATTTCTCAAACATGAATTGAAGAATTAAGGCAATACTCCTGGCATGTTTGTGATGAGTGGGTAACATTATAACGTTGTTGAAAGTAGAAAAACAAAAGTCAATTTAACACAGTCCTGCCTCTTTAACAGTGTTTATATCTCATATTTTTAGCAGGTACCTCCGTCCAAAACATTTTCCTAAGTTCCACTGTAGGTTGATTTAGAGTATTCTGGGTGACTGGGAGGAAACCAGCAATGGACTGACTAAACGACAGCTACTCTCTCACCTGACCTACAACACGGACATTTTTATTTGACAAGTATTTCTACTTCCAGTACAAACCGTAATCAATAATCATAAAAGTCTGATAGTGTACGACTGTCTGCACTCAACGGGTCAGCCGCCATCGCCAATTAATGACAGGCTGGGACCAAAATCAGGGACATTTGTCAACCTATCAGAGGGACTTTATGAGAAGATGGTGCAGTTTGGATCTCATGGAACATCGTAGTACGACTACACGAGAAACAAGTCTGACGAGAAACCAAAAAAAACACTTGCAGGAAATGACAGCAGAGAAGAAAAATGTATGTTTACTCTGCATCAACATGCGTGTTAATAGAAACTAAAACACTTCAGAAACGTTTGCCTTTTTTATGTCAGACTCAGCAAAACATAAAGAAGTGAAAGTAATGGGAATGAATTTCATATTGGCTGAAAATATGAAGCGTAGCTTAATTCAAACCACAATGTCGACATTTATTCAGGCGATAACCATAAGGCTGATCTCATCGCGTTGTACACTTTTGGTTTTCTTCTATGGTATGAAACTTACAGAAATGTGTATTGCAAGTTTAATATTTACAGTGTGCATCTGCAAATTACTGTTGCCATGATGTTATGTTCTTCTATTTTTAATAATTGCCTGATCTTGGAGTGAAAGACTATTGGGGTTTTTTGTTTTTTTACCAAAAGATGTTTTAGCAAAAAATGTCACAGGCCATTCTTTATGCAGAGAACTCGGATAATTATTGGCTGAATTCATAAAGCAATTAGGGTCAACTTCTGTTTGCTCACCTTGGCCATCTTCATCAGTGCATACTGAACGTCTGCATAGCATTGGATGAGATTAATATGTGTGATCATAGATGAGCAGCTCTTGTATAAAATTAAAATGCTCATGCCACAGAATTGTTCAACATGTTAAAAAAAATGGTGGCCAGACTTAGTTTGGAGATCAAATTGTATGTCCTCTTACATCAGAAACTGTTGCATGGTAAATATATCTTCCAGTAAAGTTTCTGCTATTATGTTAGTGCACCAGGGTGATACAATAATTCACATTTCTATGTTGGTTTGCTGAAGTTTTACCTACTATACTCTGGATCTCTAAAACAGACCCTCATTGTTGTAAACATATTTGTTGGCAGCATTTTTGTTTTATGTCTCAGTGTGTTTAACTAGTGCTGTTGTTCTGGACTGAAAACAAAAAAGACTCATAAAATATGCAAAAATATGAAACAAGGTAAAGCATAAAAAGAGGAGAATAAACCAAAAGGTTTGTTTTAGGATTTCAGTGATTTCACTTTAGATTTAGAGTTTGAGCTTAAAATGGCTGGTTCCTGTTTTCAGCTTCAACTGATGCTGCTGAAACACTTCCTTTCTGACACTCATACACTTCACCACTCAACTTGCACACGCACACACACGCAGACGCACAGATAATGGCAATAAGTCATAGAATGCAATCGTTTAAAACTCGTCCTTTACTCAGCATCTGGCTTTGTGCTGAACTTTTTCAATTTACCGGATGGATGGATGGATGGATGGATGCATGGATGGATGGATGGATGCATGGATGGATGGATGCATGCATGCATGCATGGATGGATGGATGGATGCATGGATGGATAGATAGATATCTTGTTTTATGACTTTGTCAGAAGCTGGTCCTTAGGAGGAGAAACAGTTGCGTGTCAATATGTGCTGCGGTGAACAATCATAATTATATAAAAACATCAGTATGTGGGG
The DNA here is from genome assembly GCF_019740435.1 of Gambusia affinis. Lineage (NCBI taxonomy): Eukaryota > Metazoa > Chordata > Actinopteri > Cyprinodontiformes > Poeciliidae > Gambusia > Gambusia affinis. The sequence continues at coordinate 26,915,276 of NC_057871.1, read as the reverse complement.
AGAAAAACCTCACCTTGTTAGAAAACGAGAACATTTCAGACACAACATCAAGAGATGTACTTTCAGCGGAAAACACGTTCAAATTCCTCTGAAGTTTTATTCAGACTCGTCTGCTTGATTTTTTTTTTTCATTATAATTATTATTTTTTCTGCGAATCGGCGACACGTTGTTGTTGTTAAACACTAAGAGCAAATTCCTGGAACAAAACTAGAAGCGGGCCAGTTGGTGCTTGTTGACCGGCCTCTCTCCTGCGCTGCTCCGTCACTGCGGTTGTTGAAGCAGCACATTTGGCGAGCTCCCGTAATCACTCCCACTCCGCCTCGTTTTACAGCCCTGCAGTGATGCTTTTACGGTTTACTTTAAAGTTGTTTTATTCTGCGCCCTGAGTCTAAGGTGGCTCTTGAACGCATCCATCTTGAATGCAGCGTTTTGCAACTCGGAATAAGTTTAGCAAGTTCTGCAATCTTTTCATGCAATTCTTTATGGCTTGAAATGTCACGGGATCCAAACCGGGCAAGCTTCTTAAAGTTTGAAAACCTGTTTTGCTTTTTTTGTTTGTGTTTTTTTTCACCACTTTTAAACAATTCTGCAAATAAGTAGGTGACAGCCGCAGTAACTAATTTCAGTTCTGTGCTTGATGCATCATTTCCTGTCAGTGCAAGATGTCTTTCTTTCTTTTCTTCTAATTCTGGTTGCATTATGTAGATTTAATCAATAAATATGTTGCATTGAAATAAACATGCTATATCAGGTTGTCAAACTCATTATTATTTTGGGTCATGTTACGAATCTCCTCAAAGGGCCAGAATGATAGAAACCTATCAACAAAAATACTAATAAAAAGGTGTTTCTGCATTCAGTGACTACATTTTAAAATTAAATAGTGCTGAACATCTTCACATTGATCAGTACCCCAAGGATCTGGTTCTGATTTAAAAATATCTGCAAGGAATTTAGCAATATTTGCTTTTTGTAACTCGCCGTATCAATTACGAAGTATAACTTGACCTCAATAAAGTATTTAACTTTTAAATATATATATATATATATGTAGTTGTTGAAACTGTCAAGACGTTGCGACAGTTTGGCACGAGGCAGATATTCTGCGTTCTCCCAGTGCAAACGAGAAACAACCAATCAGAGCCAGGAGGCGGAACTTAGCGCTGTCAATCACAATCTTGCATGGCGCCCTCCCTCCCTTGCGCTGTGCTACTCTGCAGCTACCATAGATTGTTGTGACTACTGCCACCTGCAGGTGGGAGTTAGACCACTTAAGCATCTATTGATTTTTGTGTGAACTGTCATGATGGCGGATTCGCAAAAAACTGGAGGGACTGATTGATGTATTTTGGCAACATGCAAAAATAATAATGAAAAAACTGCTTTGATTTGAGTGATAAAATAATATTTGAGCACACAACTGTTCTATTTATGCATCCCTTTGGAGACTAGAGTGCCTCATAAGCAGCTAATGAGGGCCAGATTTGGCCCCCAGGCCTTGAGTTTGACACATGTGCTCTACAGTGACATTTATTGACATTACCCTGAGTGATTGTTGTTGTTCCTTTTGTTACAGAGCTGTGGGTAAAACATGTCTTCTCATCAGCTATACCACCAATGCCTTCCCTGGGGAGTACATTCCTACTGTGTGAGTATAACACACACACACCCACGCACACACACACACACATTTTCTGCTTTTAGGTTTTAAGGTTGCACCTAAAATCCAGACATACATGGACATTTATCTGGAGCAACACAAACAACTCCTGAACAATTTGAAACATTTTGACTTCTGTCGTCTTTATGACAACAACAACCAACACGTGCAGCTGTAGATATCTGGAAGCGCTAACAGGGACAGGTCGGGACAGGCAGCAACACTCAGAGGAAGACAAGCCTCTTTTCAAACTCGAGCGCCTTCGAGGCTTAGGAGAGGCGCAACAGGAAGAGACTTTTCACTCACATTTCCTTTCTACGTGTCACTGTGCCACTGACCCACCAACACCACAGAGCGCTTCATGAGAGGCATCACAGTGCAAATGCTGCACATGTACTCTGACAGATCATGACTCAATTTGTAAAAAGAAAAAAAGAATGATCTTGACAAAATAAAAATAAAAACTATTTTGCATCCTTCAGCAGAAACCAGAAATTTTATCAGCTCATCGTTTTTTTCCTCTTGGAAACCAAAAGCAGGGCAGAGTGGGGAAGTACTCTTTTTTTGGCCATTTTTTTTTCCACAATTGAGGAGTAAAGACTAGTTCCACTGATATAATTTAGTTACACTTGATGATTAAACTACAGTTTGCTAGCAGACAACCCCAACCTGTAGCTTAACAAGCTGCAGTATGTCAAACTGTAGCTTAGCTACCAGTATGTTAAGCTACTGTCTAAGATACTGTTGCTTGCTAAGCTACTAGTTGGGCCCTACTGCTAACATACATTAGCTTGTTAAGATAACAAATATCTTAGCTAACATTCCTAAATTAGCTTGTGAGCTATGTTAGCTTAACAAACTAGCATCTTGTTAGCTTACAGCTACATTACCTATAAGCTAACATACTTCTTAAGTTTTATGATCCAGCTGCTCGCCTCCAGCTACCGGAGTCTCTGACAGCGGCACTTCTTGAAACCAGGTCTCAGAGTGAAACTTTTCTGTAAAAACCCCTAGCTAGAGGAGGCTAGAGGAGGTGTGAAAGCGCACATGTGCAGAATGCATGCATGGGCAAAATAACACTGAAAACAATGGCGGCTCGTATTGTGCTGTGTGTGCTGTTTCTGATAAGAACTACATGTGTTACATGAGACGGGTCACGGTTTTAAACGAAGTGGATGCTAATGGTCAAAAGTTCAAGGATATGGTCAAATCACAGCACCATGTGGTGGCCTGGCATGACAGCTGCAGTGGATTTGAAGAGTCTTGGTGGTCTAGTCTAAACATCGAACTTCTCTCCAATCAACATCTGAAAATAGCGGCAGTTTTTAGACAGTGGTGTAAACGTAGCCACAATTGCTTACTCTGCAGAGTTTGTCTCTGGGGGCGGAGTCGTCATAAGGGGCTAATAAGCCAATCAGAAGCAGACTCTGTGAGTTACATGAAAGATATATTATGCTAGAAATAATGTCTGTCAGTCTATTTCTGTAAGCTAAAACCTTATGGAAATTTTAGTTTTCACATTTGAGTACATCAGACACAATTATTATGCTAAGTAAAATGAGTTTCGAATGAAGTATTTAACACAAAAGTAATCAGCAATTAAAGTCACATCACAGTTTGGATATTCTGCAACTTCCTGATTTTCTAAACTAGTTAAATAAAATTATTACTCTCATGCGTTCAGGTCAAACTTTGATCAGCAAGCTCATGTAAATATTTATATTTTTGAGGTTCTGCACTGCTAGCTTTGTGGGTATACTGTCATTTTCTGTCTGTTCACATTTTTTAAAACGTCCTTTTCCTTATTGCTGTTCCTATTCATACCTCACCCATTTTCTTAAATTTCTTTTTAGAGAACCATGTTTAAATGCCAGCTTCCCAAACATAATGACTGTTCTACAAATGCCTGAAAGTCTACCATAGTGTTTTGTTTTGGCCGTATACTGTGACATTGGACCACCTCTGAAAATGTTCCCCTATAAATTTATTGGTGCTTTTTATTTGTTATTCAGTGATTAAAAGAAAGAAAATAGGCTAGCTTCTTCATGTACTATTCTTAAAGATATATCATGTTTCAGGGGATTATTTTATTCTAATTTTTGGTTTAGAGGTCCAAGCGTCATTGTCCTTGTTAGGATCATCCAAGTAACAGTGCAGTCTAGGTTAAACTCTTCCTTTCTGTTCATCCTCTAACTCTTTTAGGTCATTTTATTGTCTTTATTGATAATGACACTATTGTTAGATAAGCTGTCGCTTTCACATGTTTGGTAAATTGTAGTGAAACCACTTGGTTTGAAGACCAGCAACCTCTTCAGTTTTAATGTTGGTTTTTCATGTTTAACAGAGATGGCTTATTTTAAACAACTGGAGTTTCCTGCCTCAAATGTGGACATTACTGCCCCTTTAAAAAGTAATAGGAACGACTAAATCTTTTGGATTTAAACATCTGTTATTTTTTTCTTAAATTGTTTCAGTGGTATCAGTTGGCTTGATCTATAATTTAAGGCAAACCCACAGATCCAAAACTACAGCACCAGACAGAAAGAGACTTTGCCACACAATAATCACCAATGATAGATGTAAACAATTAAGTATTTGGAGCTACCTAATTTATTTTTTTCTTACCAAAATCAGTAAAATAGCAAAATAAATAAATCAGAAAACAATTAACTTTTTAATTGCTGCAAGTTTGAAACTGACAGTTTCTAATTTGAGAAAATGTGTGGCACAGAAGCAAAACTGAAGCTGAAGGGAAACGTAACTCTGACCCTGGAAGAGGAAGTCAAACATGCATTGTCATGCTTTGGCTTAGCTTTACATTGTAGTTTTATGTTCTTAGCTTTAGAAAAAATATATATTTCTTTTTCAGTTCAGCTTTGTTTTGAAGCAAAAACCTTGCTGTGTTTTTATTTCAAAATTCATTTTGGTGAAAAATACACCTGCTCAAAGAGGAGTCTGTAGTGTTTAATTTCGGCCACTAAGTGGCAGTGTTGCTTAAAATTTTGATCTGTAAATAGCGCCTAAAAAAATGACTTATTCTTATTGTTTTATGACATCACAAAGTCTCTTGGGTCCTTTCCAAGAGGAATTATTTTTATGTATTTCTTCGTTTTCTAGTCTTCTTCTTCTTCTTCTTCTTCTTCTTCTTCTTCTTCTTCTTCGTGTGAGAGGAGGGTGAGTGCGGAAGAGCGGAAGAAGAGTGAAAGAGCGAGCGATTGTGTATTTTTCTATCTTTGGTTTTTTCTTACTGTTTATTCACTGGGTGTTTGTGTTACTTGTTTAATTGTAATTTTGTGTTAGTTTGTCACGTTTTAAGGGGGTTTTTGTGGGTTCGGGTGTGGCCGTCAGGCCGGCGTCTTAGGACGCCATGGTGGTTGGTGGTGGGTCTTTCTCCACGCTGACACGGAAGAACGGCATCAAGGTGGGTGCTGGTTCTCCGTGCAGCGTGGAGGAAGTTTGTTTGGCTGTGGGTGATGTGATTGGGCACGGGAGCATAAGGTCGGCAGCACGGATGAATGGAGCGGTGGTGTGTTTTGTGGAAAAAGTTGAGCAGGCTCAACAGCTAGTAGAGGTGGGCGTTTCTGTCGGCGATTTGTTTTTACAAGTCTCGCCACTTACCTTACCTGCAACGAAGGTAACGCTGTCAAACGTCCCTCCGTTTATAAGTGACGAGTTTTTGATTAAAGAGTTGTCTAGGCACGGTAAGGTGGTGTCGCCGCTCAAAAAAGTCCCGACAGGGTGCAAATCACCTTTGCTGAAACATGTTGTCTCCCACAGGAGACAACTGTTTATGATTCTTAATCGTAAAGATGAGGAGCTCAACTTACGTTTTCATGTACGGATTGATGACTTTGACTATGTTTTGTTTGCTACGTCTTCAAGCATGAAATGTTTTGGTTGTGGTCAAGAGGGCCACATCATAAAAATGTGCCCAGACAGGGCCGGACCGGCCCCGCCGGGTCCGGCGAAGCAGCAGGCGGCTGCTGAGCAGCCTGGAAACCCGCCTAGTGAGGGTAGGGCAGCGGAGGAGCCCGCTGCCGCTGCGGGGAAACCCGCTGCCGCTGCGGAAGAACCCGCGGCTGCTGCGGGGAAACCCGCTCCCACCGAGGAGGAACCCGCGGCTGCTGCGGAGGAGGCCGTGGAGGCGGCGGAGGAACCCGCGGTGGTGGTAGAGGAGCCCGTTGCAGGAGAGCTGGAGAGAGGTAAAGTCGTGAGTGAGGGAGCTTTGGGAATGAGTGTGTGTGTGGGTATGGATGAGAGCACGGTGGTGTGTGGTGATGGGGTGAATGGTGGTGAGGGTGGAAGTGTTGAGGGGGAGAAAGACGGTGTGCAGGGAGAGCAGGAGGAGGTGAAGGGCGATGAGGAGCACTTAGTGTGTGGAGGTCAGGGAGAGAGAGTAGAGGAGGAGGTGGGTGGACAGAATGAAAGGAGGAACAGTGTAGAGTCGGTTGTTGGAGCAGGAGCGGAGGGAGAGACAGGTGAAACAGAGGAGGGGATGGAGCTGGAGGCTTCTACCCCCATAAAAAGGCGCAGCAAAAGGAAAAATGTGGTGGCTGCTGTGCAAGCCAGTAAACAGGCCAGTAAGCTGGTTGCAGACAGGAAGGAGGTGTCAGACAGCAGCGACAATGAGGACTGGTTCTCTGACACGAGTGAGGTGTCCATAACCCAAAGTAGCAGTAAAGAACCAAGGTACCCGGTAGAATCTTACAGAACATTTTTGCAACAAACCAAAGGATTGAGGGGAGTAAAAATAGAAAGTTATTTTCCAAATTTGAGACTGTTTTACTTTTCTGCAAGATATCATATAAGAAACAAAGAGGTATCAGGTTTTACAGATACAGAAGTTTTTAGATTAAAGAAAATAATGTCCAAAGCTAGGAAACAATTTTGAGTGAAAATGATGTACAGTAGTATTTTATTATTTTTTATAAGGTTTTTATGTTTTGGTTTTAGCTTCTTACCCAATATGGATTCTTTTAAAATTGCATCTTTGAATCTTAACGGGGCGAGGGAAGCAGAGAAACGTGCATTGATATACCAAACATTAAACCAAAAGAAAATTGACATCATTTTTTTACAAGAAACTCACAGTGATTCCTTAATAGAAACAGACTGGGGCAGAGAGTGGAGGGGGGAGGTCATTTTAAGTCACGGCACCTCCCAGAGTGCAGGGGTGGGTTTTCTGTTCTCCAGAGCTTTCACCCCAAACTCCACAGAAGTTGAGCACGTCGTTCAAGGGAGGTGTCTTTTAGTCAAAACAAAATTTGATCATTTTAGCCTGGTTTTTATCAATATTTATGCTCCCATCACCAATGCAGAGAAAAAGCGTTTTTTTGAAAAAATTGGGGAAAGGCTGGGTGATTGTGGGTCGGAAGATTATGTTTTTATAGGTGGGGATTTTAATTGTACGGAAAACGAGTTTTTAGATCGTAATCATGCAGAGCCGCATCCAGCGGCCCAACATGCTCTGCGGCAGCTGGTCTGATCTCACGGCCTGGTGGACGTATGGAGGAGGATGCATGCAGGCTCCAGGCAGTACACATGGTCCCACATTAAAGAAAACCGAATCTCTTTAGCTCGACTTGATCGTTTTTATTGTTTTAAACACCATTTTAACGTGTTTAAAACATGCCAGATTTACCGGGTGGCTTTACCGATCACTCTTTGCTTTTAGGTAGTGTTTTTATCAGAAACATTTTACCTAGAAGCGCTTACTGGCATTTTAACTCGGCTTTAACTTATGATCTGGGTTTTAAAGAGATTTTAGGTTATTTTTGGACGGGTTTTAGACAGAGAAAGTCTGATTTTACCAGCCTGAGACAGTGGTGGGACCATGGTAAAGTGCAAATAAAACTGCTGAGTCAGCAGCATACTCTCAATGTCACTCGTGACATCACCGGATCTATTAGAGATCTGGAGATGAACATCGTGGAGTTAGAACTTAGTGAATCCACAGGAAATCGAGAGCACATTGAAGCTCTCAAATCTAAAAGGCTAGTTTTAGCAAACCTGCTGGAGAATAAAGTCCAAGGCACATTGGTCAGGTCCCGGATCCAGAACATCACGGAGATGGATGCTCCCTCTAGCTTCTTTTTCAGCTTGGAGAGGAAGCACGGGCAGAGGAAGCAGATCCACTCTTTGCTGTCGGACACGGGGCAGCAACTGAGTGAACCAGGGCAGATCAGGAGGAGGGCTGTGGAGTTTTACCGTTCTCTGTTCCACAGTGAATATAAAGAGAACGAGGAACTGCTGAAGGAGTTCTGTGACGAACTGCCTCAGGTCTCCGAGGAGACAAACACCGAGCTGGAGCGCCCTCTGGGGCTCCAGGAGCTCCACACAGCCCTCCTCAGCATGCAGGGCCAGAAGTCCCCAGGCGTGACGGGCTCACGGTGGAGTTCTACAAGGCCTACTGGGATCTTCTGGCCCAAGACTTGCTGGACGTCTACAACGAGAGCCTGCTTACTGGTTCACTCCTTGTCCTGCCGAGGGCAGTGATCACCCTGCTGCCCAAAAGGGGAACCTGCAGGACATCAAGAACTGGCGCCCCGTGTCCCTCCTCTGCACCGACTACAAAATCCTCTCCAAGGCCCTGGCCACTAGGCTGGGAAGGGCTATGGAGCAGGTCATCCACCGGGATCAGACCTATTGTGTCCCCAGCAGGTCCATGGTAGATAACATCTACCTAATTCGGGACGTTTTGGAGGTCTCCGGTTCATTGGGTTTGCAAACGGGCTTGATTTCACTCGATCAAGAAAAGGCATTCGACCGCGTCGAACACGGCTTCCTCTGGGAAACCATGAGGAGGTTTGGGTTCGGCGAGGGTCTTATCGCCAAGATCCAGGTTTTGTACAGTGACATTGAGAGTGTGCTGAAGATCAACGGCAGCCTGTGTGCTCCTTTTAGGGTGTGTAGAGGCGTTCGACAGGGCTGCGGCGCTCTCGGGGATGCTCTACGCACTCTCCCTGGAACCCCTCCTCCAGAAAATACGCTCGACTGTTCATGGTCTGATTTTACCCGGTTTTAGGAACAATATGGTTTTATCTGCCTATGCTGACGATGTCGTTGTTTTTATTAAAGATCAGCGGGATGTCACTGTTTTAACCGAGATCACGAAAAAGTTTTCAACTCTGTCCGCTGCGAGGGTGAACTGGGGAAAGAGCGAAGCCCTGGCAGTCGGCGAGTGGTCCGACGGGCTCCCAGTTCTCCCTCAGGGTCTTTTATGGAAAAAGGATGGTTTTAAATATCTCGGTGTGTTTTTAGGCGATAAACATGTTGTAAAAAAGAACTGGGAAAATATTGAAGAAAAAATTAAAAACAAGTTATCAAAATGGAAATGGCTACATTCACAAATGTCCTACCGAGGTAGAGTGCTGGTTTTAAACAATCTAGTTGCTTCACAGCTGTGGCACAAACTTGCTGTGTTAGACCCACCATCTGGGCTACTTGTAAAAATCCAAACAGAGATGGTTAACTTCTTTTGGAACGGTCTACACTGGGTGCCACAGTCTGTTTTGTTTTTACCGAGAGAGGAGGGGGGTCAGGGCCTCGTCCACCTGGCCAGTAGAACGGCTACTTTTAGATTACAGTTCATCCAGAAGTATTTGACAGATTCCCCTGTATGGAGAGACGTGGCCAGTTGCATTCTCAGACGTGTTAATTTTCTGGGACTGGATGCTGCTCTGTTTTTAACTGATTTTAGTTTTTTAAAATTAAAGGGGTTGCCTCAATTTTATCAAAGTGTTTTAAGATCCTGTGCTTTTTTTAAATCGCACAGGACAAAATCGCATAATTCTCTGCATTGGCTTTTAGAAGAACCGTTGGTCTGTGGAGCAAGATTAGACGTCTGCGACAGCACCGTGCCGGGCCTTTCTGAGGTGCTGTCCAGATCAGGAACGGTAACCCTGCGGCGCCTGGTGGAGGTGGCTGGACCGGACTTTGACAACGTCCAGGAGGTCGGCTCGCTGTTGGGGATCCGTTCCGCCAGGCTGACGCAGCGCTTCCTGGAGAAGGTGAAGGAGCGAATGACGGCTGGGGAGCGGCGGCTGCTACAATTACACGCCACAAAAGAGTGCCTGCCAGATCCGAATGACCTGTTCCCTGCCGTGTCCCTGGATCCCAATTTTGGGGAGGAGAGTGGCCCCCTGCTGCAAAGCCCAGGATTAGAGATGGACTTAAGCAAAACGGGGCCAAAAATAATGTACAAATACTGTGTAAAGATCCTAAACAAGAGAACTCTTTGCAAAAGATCCGTCAGTGTATGGACTGACAAACTGGGAGGGCAAAAACCTCAGTGGAGGACTTTATACAAGCCTCCAATAAAGAAAAGGACTGGTGATCTGCAGTGGCGGATCCTGCACGGCGCCATCGCCACAAACTCGTTTTTATCGGTCATCAGTCCTGGGGTTTTAAACGAGTGTCCTTTTTGCAGTTTGTCCGAGAGTGTTTTTCATGTTTTTATGGATTGTGTACGTTTAACTAGTTTTTTAAATTTTTTAGCGAGCATTTTTAGCCTCTTTGGCGTGGTTTTTACCAATTCTGTTTTTATAAATGGTGTACATTATAGTCGATCCACTAGTTTTAAATCCCGGATTTTAAATTATTTATTAGCCGAGGCCAAGATGGCTATTTATATAACTCGACGGGACAAAATGCAGGGTGGACCTCAACTCGACGTGGTGACTCTGTGGAAGGTGAACATCAGGGCTAGGTTGAGGTTAGAGTTTTGTTTCTACAGAGTCACCGGTAATTTGACGGGGTTTTTAGAACTGTGGGCTTTTAATAATGTTTTGTGCATCATTTCTGAGCAGGGAGAACTAAAATATAACAAAGTGTTATTGTAAATATTTATTTATTTTAGTATCTTTGACCTGATTCATGTAACGTTTATATTGTTGATTTTTTGTACAATAAATGTATTGTTAAAAATCAAAAAAAAATCTTCTTCTTCTTCTTCTTCTTCTTCTTCTTCTTCTTATTATTATTATTATTATTATTATTATTATTATTATTATTATTATTATTATTATTATTATTATTATTATTATTATTATTTGGCGCACGTAGGCGTTATTTGAAAGTATTATGTTAGGAAAGGGGGTAAAGACATGCAGCAAAAGGAACCGAGGACTGGAGTCGACCTCGGTACGAGGTCTCCGTATGGGGCTCGCGCTCACTGCGCTATATTTCTTTTTTTTCTTCTTCTTCTTCTTCATTGTGTCCTTTCCTATTTCAAATTGTTCAGGATTTTTTTTATATATCTTTAGTGTGTTTCTGTGGCGCCAACAAATCAACTGACTGCTTAAATTGCTTAAGTTGAAGGCTAACTTACTGGCTCTCTGACGGATGACTGACCTTCTGTGTTTTCGACAGCTTTGACAACTACTCGGCTAATGTGATGGTGGACAGCAAGCCGGTGAACTTGGGCCTCTGGGATACAGCAGGACAGGAAGATTACGACAGGCTCCGCCCGCTGTCCTATCCACAGACGGTATGCAGTCATTTCCACATGACCGAGTACACACGCCAGGCGTTTCATTAGAAAACAAAATCCATCTTAAACCCCAGCTGTGGAGAGTGATGCAATTTAAATTGCAGCTGTCAAATTTATACCAAATGTCAGTCTGACGAAGCCGTGTTTTCACTGATTGGAGCAACAGGGAGGGAAATAAAAGAAAAGTGTTTGTTCATGATGATGCAGACAGTAAAAGGAAATGAACCATCTGTCTTTCAAAAAAATATTGAGGTGATAAGAGACTGCTACATACAGATTTTTAAAGATGGTATGGAGAGACAAGTTGCCAGATCAATATCTGGTAATTTATGTCAGTAGATGTTTAAACTGATGATTAAATATCCCTTCAACCACATAGGTTTAAGATAAACAATGTTTTTCTTTTTTTCTCGGTCTATCTAGGACGTCTTCCTCATCTGTTTTTCCCTGGTCAGCCCAGCCTCGTATGAGAACGTCAGAGCCAAGGTGAGTTTCAATTTCTTGCACCAAAAAGCTTTCTTTAAGTCAATTACTTCTAATTTGTGTGGCAACATATGATACAATGACATGCAACACAAAGTGATTTACAAGAAGCCCCAAGATGCAAACAACAAGATAAAACTGTTATAAAGGGTTTATGTTGGTACATTGAAATAACATTTATATTTCTAAAAGTAATCAGGGAAGAAGACTTTTCTTAAGAAAATAAAGCTGGTGTAATCACACTTATCGAAACCAACAATCACTTGTCTCCAGTTTGAGTCAATTCAGTTCGGTTTATCAGTTTGCAACAATGTCATGTCAAGGCTCTTTTTATCAGGTAAAGGTTCAAATCATATCCAGAACTGCATAATCACATCACTTACAATACATCACTATCATATAGATCGATTTCAGTTTGGTTATTTACTCAAAATTTGATCCTAATTGAAAAACCTAGAAGTTAAAGCTCAAGAAGCAACTTTCATAATTGTTTGAGTATAATAAATGCCTAACAAGAACCCAGTAAAGGTAGCAGCAGCATGATTCATTTGGTAATTCTCACAACTAGTGTGCGTCAATCAGGTGGCGTTGGTGCAAGCAATGCTATTAAGATGGCTGCATTTGTCAGTCAAATACCACATCCATTACAGACTAATGGACAGGAAGAAGTGAGTGTAGAAGTGACAAAGGGACGAGTGGATGAGAAAAAAATGACGATGAGGCAGGACACAAATGGGAGAAACGTCTGTGACATAAAGATGAAAGGTCACAACTGCAATTCTGACAATAACCTGTTTATTCTTAAAGAAGTGAAATGCGGCTATTTTTGACTCGCATTGCAGCACTTAGATAAAGTTCTGTTGGTGACTGTCTTTGTTTTCAGTGGTACCCAGAGGTTCGTCACCACTGCCCATCCACCCCCATCATCCTGGTGGGCACCAAGCTGGATCTGAGGGATGAGAAGGAGACCATTGAGAAGCTGAAGGAAAAGAAGCTGGCCCCCATCACTTACCCACAGGGTCTCGCTCTGGCTAAGGAGATAGGTAAGTTGGGGCTTGGCGGTGGTGTGTTGAGTAGAGCGAACAATGCAACCCATGTCCGGAAACTTCAGCTCTTGTCACGGCTCTTTGACTTTTGCCAAATGTCTTCTCCCTCTCTCACAACCCTCTTGTCTACTATGAAATAAAGGCCACTAGAGCCAAAACATCCTTACAAAAAAGAGATGGGTAAGTTGCACTTGTGATGTTTTTTTAACGTTTTGAATGTCTTCATGTCCTTCCTTTACTATCCTAAAACAAGAAATCGCTGTGATTTACCCTGTTGTTGAATATATGCGTTATTTGAAGGTTTATCTGTGTGTATGTGTCATTCTCTGTGTGTTTAGATGCCGTAAAGTACCTGGAGTGCTCTGCCTTGACTCAGCGCGGCTTGAAAACTGTGTTCGATGAGGCCATCCGGGCCGTGCTCTGTCCCCAGCCTGCCAAGGTCAAGAAGACGTCTTGTTCAATGCTGTAAAAGGTGAGGAACACATGGAGAAAGAGAAAGGGGGCAGGATGTTTAGGAAAACGAACGTTTTGTACAGTTTGCAACATGGACAAGGAGAATAAAATGAGTCACAGTTAAAAAATAAAAAATAAAGGTAGAATTACCGAAACAAAGTTTCTGAAGAATTAGAAATGACCTTGATGAAAACATGATGTACAGGTGGAGCTGCTGTAGAAATTGGTCGTCAGTCTGCCTTTAGGCTCCACTGGAAAATAACTCCTAAACCAACCGGATGGTGGCAGACTTCATTACTTTGATTGCTGTTTTGGGTTCCAACTCTAATATCTACAATAACTACAGAATATGCAGAAGATTCAGCATCAAACCCAAACACAACCTTCTGGTCTGTATGGAGAAATATTAGCTGCCAGGACTGCTAGCTCATGACTGTAGATGAGGTAGCATTGCCCCAAACAAAGACCTGACCCATCCAGCCACTTCCTGCTCCATCCTACCATCACTAATGAACAACCTGAATTGAATTATTTTAGGCAAATACTAAGGAGGAATGCCCTCAGAGTTAGCAACCGTACATGTCTGTACATGTTGACGGTCAAAAAACAAAAACACAAGTCTCTTACGTGACGTACTAAATTCTGCATGTGTATCTGCAGCTGTTAACCATTCATTCAGTTTTCCAAGCAAATAGAAGTCGTTGTTACTTGGCGTTTAGACATAAATGAACCTTAGTTCACACCTGTCACCTCAGTTTCCATCTCCAGCAACACCGTATTCACTCAGTCATCTCATTTATTTCACTACTTCTCACTAACAGTAATAATATCCTAATCTACAACACTTGGACAAAAAAAGTAGCAGAGTCATAACAGAGAAAGTGAAAAATAAACATATTGTTTTCTTAAACCTGCCTGCACTAGCTAGCTAAGCTAGAACAGCTAGCTTGAGTGCTAGCTACTCCTAAGTTAGCACTTAAGAGTAGCTGTTATTATTAGTCAAATTAAGTTCTTTACTATAGCAAAACATCAATAATTATTGTGAACACATCAGGGAAGCTTTCCAATTAGCTGGGAAGAAGGAGCGCAAACATTTAAGCCTTCCAGTAAACCAAGACTTTGATAAACAAGACGGTTAGCAACAGCTACTCCACTGGTAGCCTACCATGTTAGAAGCTAAAAAGCTCAGGATTCAATTATAATAATAATTATATATATATATATTAATGACTTGATTTTGGTTTCCTGCTGTTTTGGAATTAATACAGTAATTGCATCCTTGCTGTACAGTAGAAAAGCAATATGCTGAGAAATTATCTTTTTTTTTTTTACCAGAGTAAGATATGGAATATTAAGTCCCTGAGCTGCTGTAATAAATAAAACAAAAAAAAAACTTTTATTAATTTTGAGAACATGTTTTTCAATGAATATCCTGTATGATTTACATTTCTGCTTCAGTGTGTGATTTATGGACGTTGTATTTGAACTCTTACAGGAGAGGAAAGGAGCAACGCCAGGCATTCAGACTGCTGACTCTGCCTTAAGAGAAGATTTTAAAGTTCTTTTATCAAAGTTTCTTATAAATCTCCACTGTAATTTTATAAAACACCTGGACAGTTACGATTAAATAGCAGCAACCATCTATTAGCAGCCTTCAAATACTGAGCAATAAGGATGCTGCAAGAGATTCAACTTCTCTGTCTAATATGGAAAATTCTCATAGTAACTGTCCCAGGTTTGCACACTCTATGTGTTATCACTCTATGAGCTTATGAGAAATGTATGTGTTACTTTTTTTGGTGTGTCTAATTTACAATCCTAAAAAAGAAAAGTCATTGTGCAACATATCAGAGTAACCATTCTTATTGCAAGCAAGAAAAGCAAGCAGTGTTTCCATGAGATGTGTTCAAGGTGTATCGTCGAGACGCTTAATAAAAACGCATGAATAAAAAAACATCTTGATCAAAAGTGTTGTAATAAATAGATATATTTGTTATGGTGTTTAAAAATAATAATAAAAACTCACAAACAAAGTGAAGTTTTCCATGAGAGTGAATTATGTGATTTCATTTGTGAAATCTGAAAAATTGTTTTTTCAAGTGTGTTGCGCTGCCAGATGTGCATCACGGTCTGCATGGCCACTGCAGCAACGGATGAGCTGGCGTCTGAGATAATGGTGATTTATCCGATGGCGTTCCCGCCATCTGTTATGAGCGTCATCCGTCTCACTTAGCCTTCCTGAAGGGCAAGACGTTGTGGCAATAACATCAATCTGATTCATTTGCGGTGATCACCAGCGGGAAACCTGACTGATGGTGAGAATGAACTTCTATCCGTCTCGTCGCCTGGTGGAACGCACTCGCCGCTCTCTGTCTGAGGTTCAGGGTGCGTCAGTTTTCTAAACCTCAAAGCCGAGGTTAAGGATATAATGACATTTCTTTGTTGACCATTTCTGAATGTAATGTAACTAACAGTGTTATTAGAGGCAGAGGTGTGTGAAGCAGGCTGCACCTCCAGTAAAAGATTATACAAACCTTTGTCTGCCAGAATCACGCAAGTTGAGGCCCAGTAAGAAGATTAGTTTGGATGTTTTTATTATCAACAATGAACAAAATTAACAAATTACACAACTGACCATTATTAAAGGATGTCACCAACAACTTACAGTCCAAACCCACAATGTACTACGGCTGCAACTCACGGTTATATTAACCTTTCAAAATCAAGAATGTGGTCCAAACCTCAATTTAATTATTTCTCCTGACAGATCAGTATTTCATCCAGAGTTTAGTCTTCTGCACATCCACTTAGCTGATGATAGAAACTGATTTTAATCATTTTATTTATGTCCACAAATGTGGACAAGGTATGACGTAAGATCCAATCTACCCCTTCGATCACAAACGTTAAGACTCGTTCTGGATGAAACTAACTTGCCAGATCTCTCCTGAGGAAATTAAGTAAACGCTTGAGATAAAAATGAATCATTTTATGTTTTCAGCTGTTAAAACGCCTAAATTGCTCTGATCTTACGAGGTTAAGCTGCCATCTACGTCCCCATGTAGATGAAAGTTATTACAGTTTTCTTTTGTTGGGGGGTAATAGGTCTGTTTCCTAATATTTGCTTTGAATTTCTAGTTTAATAAACTGTTGTAGGCTCATATTTATTTTAATTTTATCATTAATACACACACACTTAGTTGATGTAGTGTTTTTGTACACCAAATGAAATTTGACAGCAACGTCTTTGTGTCACTTGCAAATAAATCTAAACAGAGATCAGATGTGGGGTAAGACCATGTTAGAAAAAATCCAAGGTATCAAAGGATAAATGCAGCTGTGTTCTGTTCTTTATGGGATCCTGCCTCATAAGTCTGCATAAACAATCATAAAAGACACATCAAATCAAAAATAAAGGATATGCTAACAGGCTAGAACATTTCAACAGTCTTTATGTCCTTCAGATGTTTGCATTTTTCTTCTCTACAGGCAGAAAAATCATAAATGAAATCATTATCTTCACTCAAGATCGTCCCTCTCTGCTTCCAGTACATGCCTTAGGATTTTTGTTTCACTCTTTCATTTTGTGTATTTGGTGAGTTACTGTGGTAACGGTAGTTTACCAAAAAAACATTTTTGTACTACATGTGATGTTACTGACGCTAAGATGAGAAGCTTAGCTCCCTCTAGGATTTAATAATTATGCTCTGGGAAAGCATTATCTAAGTTACTGGTGATGGAAAATTCCTTGATTAATTTTGTTATCGATTAAATAATAAATTAGTTTCTGTTAGAAAGAAAGTGTGTTATATAAAATTAATGAAATAGATTTATAAGCACACAAATGCTAGAGTCCTGAATTTTGTTTTGGAGATTGGAAAATGTTTCTAAGGAGTTCATTGGTTGTTTTTATTGTCATTTTTCACACTGTAGATTAAACAACAAGGAGTTAAAGATGAAAATGCTCCAGTTGTTTAAAAACAGTAACCACTGGGAAATAAGTTAGAATAAGACAACATTGTTCAATGCAAAGTGTTCGGATGCTATAGCTGCTTTCATTTTTATTTTTATTTTTTTCAACCAGGTTAAGGTTTAATATTCATGCGTAGATCAAACAAAATGAACAATTTGGACATCAAATCCTGGGTTTGGAGGTGGTCCAATAGTTTTTTCAATCCAGCTCAGATAGTCTGGATGACAGAGATCCATGAATAATGCTGGTTTCCTGCATGGAAATTTTCCAACTAAAACTTGGACACCATAAATCCTGCCGTTGTACTCAACTCCTCCACCAGAGTCGCCCTGTGACAGACAAACGCTACACTTCAGAAAACTGTGGTCAAATTTAATAAAGTGAAGACGTGTCTTTAAAAATGTGTGTTTTTTTCTCTTATTATTTTGCAATGTCAACTTACAGAGCAAATATCCACTCCTGGAGTTTTGCCACAAAACAAATATTGGTAAATGTACGAGTTTATGGAAAATATTTGTTGAGGACAGTTAATCTTATTAATATTCCCACACTGAAGAACTGGTGTATGTCCTGGAGAAAAAGAGTATCTTAATTATATAAATTATTTCAATGTAAAATTATTACACATTCAGAATCACAATAGACTGTTTATAGCCTTATATAATGTCTACAAAATATAAAAAGAAAGGAAAAAAAACAACTCACGTCTTTTGGTAAAAAAGCTTCCAAAAGTCGAACCTTGACCTGCAATCTGCACCTCATCGTTTCTGAAATTTATCAAGAAAAAGTTTTAAAACATCTTAACACCAACAAGTAATCACACAAACATGTCAACATTATTCATCATGGTGGGAGAAAACATTTCCTGTAGAGGGTAATCAGTAATTTTAACAATCTTATTATTATTATTGTAACAAGAGACCTGATGCCCTAGTAGCATTTTCTCAATCTACTCGCTAACTCTCCCTATCCGTGTTGAAAATGTAGTTACCTGGACCAATATGTAGTCTGAAAGAACTCCAACAGTGCTTCATTTATAACAATAATATTATAATGCGTCAAATTTATTTATCCGACACTTTTCATGACAGTCAAAGACGCTTCATTTCTTACTCACATCTTAGGCTGGTTTGAGCAGTCAGGAAGATCGATCGTTGTCACTCCAGCTGGAATCGTTGCCGTGTCAGGGAGCTTCAGCAGCATCAAGTCATGTTTCTTTTTGTTGAACAAGAATCCGACTTTATAAACTTTAGGTTTTTTAAAGAAACCCAGTGGTATGCGTACTGGAGCATTGTTACCCATGTGGAATCCTAAAAATGCATCAACGGTCCTGCAATAAAGTTGGTAGATTTTTATTTATTTTTTTGAGATGCATGATAAAACAAATATTAGTTTGAGAAAGGTTTGGTTATATTTTTACGTTACCAACAGTTGTAATAGTGGGTTTTACAAAGATCTACATCAGAATTCCTCAGTGGGAAAATATGCAGATGTTCTTACCGTCCACTTTTCCAGCAGTGAGCTGCAGTCAGGATCCAGCCGTTACGCAGTAGAGAGCCTCCACAAAAACTTTTGCCCTTACTGTCTTCTGTTTTTAAGAGAACATGATAACGGCGCTCATCCTGTCTGCATCGTTGACCCCCGATGACTCTCTTTTGCAGATCGACCTTTGAGCTTGTCGGGACACCTAAAGGTCAAAGTTATCGAATGACGAGGTTCAGTTTCGGGGTTGAAATTGATCAAGTCAGAGCATTTTCTGGAATTATCTACTAACTTTCACAAACTTTCATATGAGGTTCACATTTGGTTTTTGTGCCAGAGACCTGACAGACCTTCCTTTGCCCACCACACCTTTAATTTTATTGAAAAGCTCGCAACAGTCACGTTAAAACTTAAACTCAACTTTATGGAAAGCAATTCTCATTCCACATGTCTGAAAGGTAGATAATTTCATACCAAAATGTAATTATTATGCACAATACACATCTTTTTCTTCCAGTTTCCATGGGTTACTTTCAGCATTTAACAGGAAAACCCACCTCCAGAAACATCAGTGTTTACCTGCAAACAAGAGATACCAAATAAAAAACGGTCAATTGCAACATGTGACACTCACCGAGCCACAGCAGAACCAGGAGAACCATCAAGGCAGCCATGGTGCCTAAAGACCGGTGACCCAACGAACCTTTTATACTCTACAAATGTGTCCACCAACCAATCACATTTCAAAGACTTATCAACACAAATTCATTTGTCAGGCAACCATATTTCTGCTGCCTCATTGTGCAATGGTTAGTGACATTGCACAACATTAGCAAAGGACACATATTGTATAGTATAGAGTGCATATAATATAAACTATTGTTTCTTTGCTCCCTTTCTCCAGGTGTAGAAGCAGGCTTCTTGGGCATTATTTATAATATCTCAAATAAATTTTGATCTTTTTTTCCCTTTCTTTGCCATGTCAATGTCCATCCATTTATTTTCTAACACCTTTGTCCCTAGTGGGGTCAGGAGGGTTGCTGGTGTCTATCTAACACTACGGGCGAGAGGCGGGTTCACCCTGGACAGGTCGCCAGTCTGTTGCAGGGCAACACAGAGACAAACAGGACAAACAACCATTCACACACACACACACACACACACACACACACACACACACCTGGGGAGAATTTAAAGAGACCAATTAACCTGACAGTCATGTTTTTGGACTGCTGAAAGAAAACAATAAGTGATGATAGTTATTAACCTACAGCTTAAACTTTACGACATCGCTTCCCATCGTACTGACGATTCTAATGACAGCAGACTTTACGATGTGTTTATGATGTTTTCTTTTTATCTTTTCATAATGTAAGGCACTTTGAACTGCTGCGTCTCTGAAATATGCTACAAATTAACTTGATCAATTGATGAAAGATCTTTACTGTACGATAGATCATCAGACAAATGAAACTCACAGTCGTGTCTGTGAACAAAGGTGTTTTTTAAAAGTGTTAAAATATAAGATGTTTTAATTAAAATAACCTAAGTAAAGATAGGGTGCAGACAGACGTCTTGGCGTGGAAATTAAACCTTTTAGCATAAAAACATTTTATGAGACCACAAGTAAAAAATAAAATAAAATAAAATACATCTGAGAATGACAAGTAAAAAGTACACCAGACAATGTTTTGCATAATTCATTAATAATTAAATTAATAATTAAATGATTAATTATTAAATCCTTATTAAATCCTTTTGTTTTTTGTAACAGAGCTAAGCAATCATAAAAACTATGTTGATTTCTGAAAGTTGGCACTTTAGCAAAAAGTTGAAGCCTTCAGGTTTTTGCTTGGAATAATTCTGACAGATATACGTTAGTGACAATAAATGGTATAATAATCATAGTGAAATTCGTTAGACTACTAGAGTTAAACAGTTCAGTTTTTTGGCTATTCATGGTGGAAAGTAAAAGTTCCAACAATTAATGTGACTCACTGAAGGGAGAACATGGAAACAACAAGCAGTCACCTTTAAAACAGAAGTAATAAGGGGAAGAAATGTTTCATATCAGGGAGGAAACATACTAGAGCTGTTAGCATGAAAACAGCTTCAAGTTTAACATTTGCTTTTTACATATCAGCCAACAAATGTAGAAAATACAACGATATAACTAGTGCTGAAAAGGATTGTATTTTATTTACAGTAAGAGTTCATTTCTTTAAAGACTAGGTTTTGTTTTTGACACCTAAGGATTATTTTAGTCTAGAAACTAAAATAATACAGTTTTTGCATTTGAAACTGTACACAAATATTTATAATAACAGTTTTGTTTTCGGGCTTGACGCTTGTCTTTCTGTCATCAATGTGATTATTAATAAGTGATCCCTGTGGTAGATTAGCTACTGATGTGGTAGCTATCGTACCACAGCGGCGCTCTACTGACGATCAGTCAGAGAGTTGGTGAGTGGATCGCCTTTTTTCTTAACTGAACCGAAATACACCGAATTCCACAGCACATCTACACGTTAAAGTTGTCAAAGTCAAGCTAGCATAGCCAAACTACTTTCCTCGCCCTGGCTATTTGTTTTTTTTTTTTTTTGTTTGTTTTTTAATCAACTCTTTTTCCTAACCTTGTTGTCTAGTTGTCGTAGTGTTATATGCCAGCTTACTTTTCAGATTTAGTGATTTATGTTGGGCTGCACAGTGGCGCAGTTGGTAGAGCTGTTGCCTTGCAGCAAGAAGGTCCTGGGTTCGATTCCCGGCCCGGGGTCTTTCTGCATGGAGTTTGCATGTTCTCCCTGTGCATGGTGGGTTCTGTCCGGGTTCTCCGGCTTCCTCCCACAGTCCAAAAACGTGACTGTCAGGTTAATTGGTCTCTCTAAATTCTCCCTGGGTGTGAGTGTGTGTGTGAATGGTTGTTTGTCCTGTATGTCTCTGTGTTGCCCTGCGACAGACTGGCGACCTGTCCAGGGTGAACCCGCCTCTGGAGAGACACCAGCAACCCTCCCGACCCCATTAGGGACAAGGATGAACAGAAAATGGATGGATGGATGGATGGATGATTTATGTTGACAACTGCACCAGCTAAAACCAGTGGTTGTCTGGAAGCAGTTTCTTGGATCAGGGTTGGATCTGGATCCTGTGTGTGCATAACTTCACACGGCAACTTTTCTATAAAATTATGACCAAATAGTTCAGTCTGCTATTGTTGTGGGTTTTATGGGTATTTTTCATTCCCCTTCCTGTCACTAAGACGTTATTAAGAATTTTCTTTACTTGTTCGATTCAGAACCACTTCATATCGCTCTACATCAGAATGATGTGGGTGTACAGCAGGTGCAGGCCAAACTGAAGTGAGCTCAAGCACACTTTATGCGCCGCAACAAAGATCCTCTTTCTCTGTTAGGAGTGTTATGTTGTTGATGCATCATCGTGACATTCACCTTTGGCATCAAGATTTCATGTGAAACAGAACAGGAAGCCAGATCAGAAACAAAGATTCATTCCCAAGGCAGAAGTGAGAAGAGGCGGAAATAAACATGTCGAATAAACATATTAATGCCTAAATATGGTGTAAGGATGTATTTATTTATTTATTTGCTTTCTTTGCAGTTATTACAACCAACCTACAAAACTTGCTTTTTTCTTTTTCCAAGAGCAAAGCAGGATAAAAAAAAAAAACTGAACTGCCACTGCACATAATATCTTAAACACTAGAAATTACTTTGCACAGACATTCATCAACAACACCTGCAGTCCCAGCGTAAACAGACAAGAGTCAGAATAAAAAAACAGCCAGTAAGGTCTGATTTAGCCCCCCCAGGTTGATTTACACAGTCAGGAAGGTCGATAGATTTCACCCCAGCTGGAAAGTGTGCCGAGTCAGGGAACGTCAGTGGCATGGCCTCTGTCACCGGGTCGCTCTCAGTCCCTGGTAATCTTTGAGCCTGACTGGAGAATCAAATTACCTGCGAGTTGTTGAGGCAATATTGACCTGGGTGTATTTCTTATGAGCAGTCAAACAAATACTGCTAACAGTAGATAATATATAAAAAAACAACATTCTGTGAGAGCTACATGTGATTTCATCTACTGAAAATATGAAAGTTTTTTCACAATCTGTTATGGCTCAAGTCAGAATCCAGTGGTTATGAATTCAAAGGCCTTCATGGAGCTTTTTAGCAGTTCTCAGTAAAATAACAATTTAGAAGGATAAATACCAGCAATTCGTTTTACCTCAGGGTTTGCTGTTATACCCACTGATGAAATTTATTGCGTTTCATATTTTGCAAATATGTTACTGTCTTGAATTTGGCAAAGCAGCCAAAGCAGATTCGTTCTCTTTTTCACGCGACTGTCTGCATGACCTCCATGATTTCTACACAGGAAAGCCTGATTTTTACACCTGCTTGTTGTGTGAGTTGTCAACAGTTTGTCCTGCATGATGTCAGAATATGCTGTCTTTTCACCATCATTACAAAAACTGTAGTTGAGGTACTTTCTTTTTTTTTTTTTTTTTCCCCCACAGCGCCCTCAGCAAATAATGGAGAAAATAATAATAATAATTTTAAAAAACCAGCTTGGAGCTGTTTTGCTGTCATTTATGATATTACTCCTTTTGCTTTAGACAAGGTCCAGAAAACGCAAACACACACACACACACACACACACACACCGAGACTCACTCTTCAACAGTGAAGTATGTGCAGAGAAGCTGTCAGACATGCTGAATGTACTATGAAGTGTCCTGCTTATGTTTTATTGATTACATACTTAAACACTTTTCAGAGTAAGAAGGCTGAAGCTTCTTAAAATCTGTTATTTTTACACTAAAACAGTGTCATAGAGTCGTTCACAAGATGTCAGGAAAGCTTTGGTTTTACTCTGCTTCATTGATTCCAGAACAACGTTTTCACTCTGTTATTATCCTGTTGAACCCCCCAAACCTCCTAATTGTGTCCAAGTTTCGGCCATCTTGACCCAAACTGTCACCGACAGACAGACAGACAGAGGAGGAGGAGGTTGGGTGTTTGTGTCGGCAGTGAAGCAAGTTTTGCATCACCAGGAGCTGAGAGTGCATCGACCGGGAGAGAAGCCCCAGATTCAAAATCCAAACTCTCAGTGTTGACTGAAATTAGCGGCTGCTCACGCTGAAAAACAAAATGCCTTCTGGAGAAACATTTCATGGCCAGACAAAGGGAAAAACTGGGCCAATTTGACCACAGCAACAAACCCAACAACCAGCAGAGACAAATAACTGAGAATAATTTACCGACTTTCAAGTATTGTGCAGACGGGACTGAGCTGTTTGGCTGGTGGTGACGGTGGCATTTTAAACTGAGCAAAACAGACAACATTTTTATTGATTTATTTACTTATTTTGTCTTTATTTATTTCTTCGGAGGCCCTTCAGTTGCACTTCTCTGCATCCGATCTTCAGCAGGTCCACGCACACGCTAAAAATGCGTAACATACACAAATCATGTAACGAATTCAAAATAAAATAACTCCACAGCAGAGGCGATAGATCAAAAACAAATGAATTGTACACTAATGAAAAACATAGAAAAGCATACACAATCGATATAAAAATGATACAAAGTAAAGAGGAATCATTCACCACAGTTGTTTTTCTTATCAAGTTGTTTTGTCTTGCATCATATTTTTACTGTATCCATAGTGCGATGCCTTGGTCATGAGTTGCCTAACCATCCACAGCCGGCAGTCGGCGCTTTGTTTCAAAACCTTGGAGAGCAAAACGGCTCCAGCCTCCTTTTCATGCAGTTTGTTAAAGTTTTCCACTTTAAGTGTGCAATCACGACTTGTTTTGTTCTCAGCGAATCAAAAGGTGTTCGTCCCTGAGAAGCTCTACAATGCATAACTTGTTTGTGTGACAGTTTACCTCCCTTTAGAGAAAAAAAACATCTCTGCCTACAAAATCCTAGAATTTCATGACGAAAATGTATGCTTAAACTAAAACTACTGAAATAAGGCAATTTCTGAGGATGGGGGGGAAAGTTATTAACAGAAGTAAAGCTATTAATTTTAAGGTTACTACTGCAGAGGTATTCATAAATCTTCAACTAAATCTTAAACCACTTATTTGGATTTTTGTACAAAAACAGACCGACACAAAGTAGCACATAAATTTGAAGTGGAAGCAAAAGCAAACAGGGTTTTCCAAAAAGCTTGCAGACGAAATTCAGAAAAGATTAGTCTGTTTGCAATTTAACCAACCTCTATATAAATCCAGATGTTCTTTTCAATCTTTTCAAGTTTGGTAGAGAAACCGGAAACGGATGAGGTTGAGGAGAGGCTTAGAAAACGATGAGCTTCTACAACAATATCCCAAACGCTGACAATTGACTGAGCGCTGACAACTGACGCAGTACTCCTTAGAGCTGCAGGAATATTGTTCTATTTAATCCACCTCCATTTGTGCTATTGTTTTTAAATGGGTGACAATTTCAATCTCTATTGTACAATGGTGATTGATTTTCCAAAACACAAACAGCTTCAATTGCAATGAAATGTGGGAAAACTTAGCATTGACAGAAGACTCAAATATACATTACTATTAGTTGTTTTGGGGGGGGTTGCCTCTCTTTTACTTGCCACACATGTTTTACTTTCCTTCTACTTCAAGTAGGATCCGCAATTGTCACAAAATTTAAAATCAAACTTCAGTGACTTTGAATACTTTTCCAAAGCATTCTAAATGTGCTGTTCACGTTAATTTGGAGAATACAAAAACCCAACAGGTGTTTTAATAGCATGTATTTATTGCCAGTAGATGTAATACATTACTGTTTACTGTAACACTGTGTTTCGACTACTTTTTTTTCCCTGATTGTTTTTTTCCTCCCCCTTGTATTTTCTTGACTTCTCCCCGCTGCAGCTGCGATACAAACAAAGAGGAAAGAAAAGAACCTAATCAGTCGAGGTTCCGTTTTTGTGTGGAGAAAAAAAAAAGAGTTTATTTCAATTAAGTGGCGTAAAATCTCAGCGGTTCCCATCTGAATCGTGACTGGTGTGTTTTTTTGCGATTGCTGATATAATGGAAGTCCCTCGCGAGCTCTGTCTGCTCCTGCGAAGTGTGTGTGTGTGCGCGTGCGTGTGTGTGTGTGTGTGCGTGTGTCGGGTCGGGGAGGAGAGTTGATGGGGAAGTCGAGTAGGTGAGCGGGATGGAGAGGTGGAGGAGGAAGAGGAGGAAGAGGATGAAGAGGAAGGTGGGGGTCTCCTAGCATCCCTCAGCTGCACGCGGACGAAGCTCGCAGACGAACGCGGCAGTTTGCACGTTCACTTTATTTACTGCCGGTCCAACTCCGACTTCACCTGGACGGTGAACAAAACGACTATATGGAAAAAGGTATCTATGTATATATATTTTTTATTACAGTTTTGCCTGTTTGGCTGTATTGTTTCGTGTTCTATAATCATGTTTTATTCCTCAAAGTATGTAAAACAATAAATCACAGGCGTTAGCTTGCCTTTCACGTTGGCTTATCGAGCATCTCAAAATTATTATTTCCGCAGTTAATGTTTACATGCGCCTTTATATTTTCTTTTTTTTTTTTCCTTTATCAACAAGTGGCGTGATTTTTTTTTCTTTATTAAACCGCTTGCGAGATATTGAGAGTCTTGTTTCTGCTATCAAGTGTAAGAGTAATTCCGTCTTCAATTCCTTCTTCGTTTAACCAGGCAGTAAAAATATATTCTCACCACCCAATTAATTATATACACCTGTTAAAGCAGTGAGGTATCCTGTGTCATGGCAGCAACTCGTTTAGGTTCTAGATGTGTGGAAGAATCGCTGAAGTTTAAACCAAACGGGATTTAAATGACATTGAAGGCTCAATGTCAGACAGATTTCAGAAACTTATAGATGTCTCTTGCTGTGTACAAAAAATAGTTTGAAATATAAAGTGAGCAGCAGTTGTGTGGAATAAAATGCAGTGTTGTTATGTGCCAGAGGGGACTGGATTTTGGAAACTGAGGCTGCAGTTTAGTCAGGCTGTCAGAAGTGTGAGAGTAACAGATTGAAAATTTTTGCCAGAGCTGATGGGTCTCAATTTCTGCTGTACCATTTAGATGGTATGGTCAAAATTTGGCATAAATAACATTAATGTCTGTAAGCATAATATATTTTATCAACATTTAAGGCTGTTGAAAAGGCAGACTTAAATGGTGTGGGGGACATTTTTTGTACTCATTTTGTACCATTTTAGTACAAAACGAGTCACAGCCTACCTGAGTAGTGTTGCTGCTCATGTCCATCCTTTCATAGTCACAGTGTACGCATCTTCTGATGGCCACTATGAGCAATATAATCCACTGTGTCAGAGACTTTAAACCTTCTCAAATTTGTTTGTGGAATATGATAGTTTATTGTTTTCCAACAATCACCAGACGTCAATACAATATAATATAACAGAGCACATTTTGGAATATGACGGAACATCACAGATGTGCATCTGATAAATTTCTGTAACATCCCAACAGTGGACCAGAAAGCCAGAGGAAAATTTCAGACATTTTTTAAAATCTATGGAAGGAACTATGAAAGCAGATGTGAAGGTGAAAGGTGATCAAAGTGCACCTGGCCAAGTGTATATCACCTGGTAGTCACTCAGACGTTCATGACTGTTAATCTTAAAAGGCCTCAACATGATGCCTTCAGGGACATTGAAGTGCAACATAGCAAGTTAACCCTTCACTTAAGAGTTTCTATTTCTCCAATATTTGCATTGTTACTTGCCAATAGTACATTTAACTCATACACAGCCTTTCATA
The DNA here is from genome assembly GCF_019740435.1 of Gambusia affinis. NCBI lineage: Eukaryota > Metazoa > Chordata > Actinopteri > Cyprinodontiformes > Poeciliidae > Gambusia > Gambusia affinis. The sequence continues at coordinate 26,887,892 of NC_057871.1, read as the reverse complement.
ATCTCAAGATAAATTTCTTGTATACACATCGTTTGCATCGTGTTATGGCCAAAATGCTCTGCGCTGCAGTCTGCATTCACATGTGCATCCGAACAGCACGAGAGTTCCCTTCAACCAAACCGAGACCAAGGTTTGCAGGTGGGTCAGAGTTCAATTGCGCATTCCCACCTCCGCAAACAATCTGGATTTTCTAGGCAGACGGACTGGAGTTGTATTAAAGCAGATTAAAGCAGATCTGGTGTGAATGCTTCCTAAAAAGTGAAACTGACAGATATTGTGATGAGTTAGAAAGAGGGAGGTCGGGTTGATTAAATCCAGAGGAGGCAAGTGGGAACAGAGTGTCAAGATGGGTTTGTGAGATGAAAAAATGAGTTAACCTACAAAAAAGGAGATTAGATAGAAAAACAGGGTAGAGGAAGAGGAGCAGACCAGTTTTGGGACCACTTTCAGTCATTTGATTCCTCAATTGACTGAGTAGATCATTTCTCACTCTGTGTGGTCTTCAGGTATTTTTTTTAAACGGGTGGGAAATCACAGATGAAGCGTCACCAGTTCAGCTGCGTATCCACGGTGATTTGCAGAGAATGGATCATAAATTTCTCACTCCAACCTCACTTCTCTTTCCACCTTCTCCTGCACTCTGGTGTAGGGCTGTTGTAAACGAGTATTTTAGTAATCGAGTAATCTATCGATTATTCTTACGATTAAAAAAAGTTGAGAAAATAAAATATTGGTAAATCAGATATCAATATCAGTCCAATGTTTCATATTTGAGCATCACTAACAGTTACTTTTTGTAGTTTAGAAAACTAACCTGTAACAATAATAGCTCACTTTCTAAGTTAACCTGAAGACAAGTTATACAAAGATCTGACATTATATTAGATTTAATAATAAAGAGGCAAGCTCACAAATACACTTATAAAAATGTCTATGCTCTGCCTGGAGTGGGGGGCTTGAGGTGGTGAACGTAAGTCCAGTGGGGACAGTACAGGATATTTACGGCACCTTTGTCCGTCACTCTAAAAATGTCATCTACCAGCCATGTACCGCCACGATGCTTTTCGCCACCTGTTTGTTCAGACCGGGATAAAATGAAATTTATTGTGTTGTTCGTCCGTAAAGCTGCACTTGCACTGCAACCATCAGCTACTCAGCCGCCCGCCGTGTTCAGTCTATCCGCTCACCTGTATAAATACTCCTGCAGTTCACTTTCAACCAGCAGCTCCCGGAGAAGAAAGGCTGCCGTTCTCCTGGCATCGTGCCACTCAATTTAAGGATGCTTATTGGTCCCCCAACAACGATGAAGACCTGGGCATTGTCATCAATCAATAAAATCCCCACGGCCGAACTTGGAGATTGGACGTTGTGCCGCTGACACTTAGCTTTCGTTAACAACTCAGAGGCGGAAGTCAGAGCTACGCGTAACGCAAATAATGTTCCGGCCAGAACACGGTGAGCTAATATATAAACCATAAACTAACGAAGCTTTGAGGCAGGTAAATTTTCCTCAAGGAATTTTAATAATCGAGGCACTCGAATCATTCGAAGAATCGTTTCAGCCCCATTCTGGTGACAAATCAAGGAAACTAATGGGACGTCAGGTGTGGTCTGAGAGGATGCATCAGCCAGGTTCAAAAACAAAGAAGAAAAAGAGCAAAATAAAAGAGGTTGGGAGCAAAAGGTAAGAGTGGAGAGAAACAAAAAATATCCCACTTTGGCTCTCACTTTGATTTTTAAACTGTTAAATGAAGCTGGAATGAAAAGGAAAACAAATAATCTCTGGTGACCCTTTTTTCTCCCAGCCTCTTTGACTGTCGTCAGCCGTAGCTGTGGGTAGATACAGAAGCTTTTTATGTAATTGCTCAATGTCCACTTAGTAGCTTTTAAAGCTTTTTACCCGGTTTTTTTTTTGCACCTAGTCAATTTGGCACAAATTTGTATAGATGCATGTGTGCAAAACATTGTGTGGGAAGGCCAAAAATAATTGTTGCAGTTGTAGAATTGAACAGTTTATGTATTCTTTTCTCTCATGTGCTGTGGTAAAACATATCAAACATACATTGAGAGTTCTACTGTTTTTTTTTCCTCCAGTTTTTGAGCAACGAACCACCCTTCGGTGACGGTGTTTACCATTTCCACCTCGAGATCAGCGTGAAGATCTAGTGGGAGTATTGATCAGATTGTGGCAGATCTATGAGCCGCTGTCAGTCTTTGTAATGAAAAATGTGAAGGCGGCTCCGTGGCTGTAATGAAACTGGATCCAAAGACTGCAAATCCGGTTAAGGGATTGCAACAAACGCGGTAGACTCCCCTGGGGAATAAGACTGATAAGGACTGACTGATACACCTGTTAGCTGATGTTGTCTCTTTCGTAGCCTATGTGCTTTTTCGTTCCTGGATGTAACGTCTTCGAACTTGCTTGCTTTGTCTTCTCGCATGGTAAACCCTTTTTCTTAGCCCTGGAGTAGACATGAACTGCAGCGATTGTGTAATCTTTTCGTGCTGCATTCTCTGGGAACGCGACAATCCTTACAGTTGCTCGTAAAAGTCGGTATGTTTGAGAAACATGACCCCACTTCTCACTGTTTGCTCTGCCAAACGGAACTCAGTTTCTCTGATAATGAGACTTAAGTAGAGCATAATGCTAGTTATGTAAATAGTGGTTCTATTTACAGCACCTGGCAAAAGTATTCATAGCCATTGAATTTGTTTCTTCGCTCTGCGATGCTAGAGCATTTTGTCACGTTACGGCTTCACATTTCAGCTGTATTTTACCAGAGCTTCCCAGAAAGGCTAAATTTTTTTTGTCATTCACTCCTCAAATCTAAAGGAGACTGACAAGATGTTCACCGTCAGACAAAAAAGACGAACACTGTAGGAAATAAAGCAAAAATGTAGTCAGACAAGACAAAAACTGCACTTTTTGACCTCATATGGGCATAAAAAGCAAACAAAAAAAACAATTAGCCTGGCTTCCCTGAAGCATAGTTGTGCTAGCATTATGCTGTGGGTAGGCCTTCCTTTAGCAGGAAACAAGAATTAGGCAAGGTTTGATGAGCCAATGCATTAAAAGATAAAAACAAGCTGATCCTGGAGGAAATCTGTTAGACACTCCAGACTAGGATGGAGACTTGTTAATTAACTTCACTGGATTATAAATTATCCCACAAATTATTGCGATAAAACAATTATATTGTCATTTTGAGACCATTTAATATATATACATATTGAGACCACTTATATATTTATAATCTCAAAATAATGCATGTACATCTAGGCCTGTCACATTTGCACATTTTACAGAATTAAAAATTATCCCACAAATTATTGCAATAAATAATAGTGTTTTTCGCAGTAGGCAATGAACAACATTATTTATTAGAATCATTTCTGGACCAACAGTAATGTTGTTTTGAGACCGTTTTCAGTATATTGGTAATGGCATAATAATGCAAGTTTGTCCTCTCAAAGACTAATAAACCTTAATTTTGTACAGAACATTTCACACTGGAACTGGAAGACATGTTAAATACCCAAAATAAAAACCACAAATAAAACAGATTATGGAGTTCCTGTAAACAAAAACCGGCTTTCAAAAATATTAATCATTAAAATGGAAATTGTCAACTTAATTGTAATTTATTATGCAAATAATTGATTAGTTGCGTATCGCAGGCTTAGAGGGAGATTCATCCTCCTGCAGGAAAGAAACTCTTAAGTTTGCAGCCAGAGCTAGACCAAAGCTTCATGTTAGAATGGTCCAGTCAAAGCCCTGTGCAGGTCATACTGAGCCTGATTTATTGCACAATGTAAAATGGGCAAAAAATAATCAGTCTCAATATGTGTAGAGCTGCTAGAAACATATTCTAAAAGGTTTGGTCTTTAAAGACCAAACTGATAATCATCTGAAATGTTTGTGAACTTCAGGTTATGATTTGAGAGGTGGATTTCATTCAGTGCAGGTCCATTGTTATGTAAAGCGTATCCATGGAACCCATATTTTTCAGACCTGTTTCTGTCTCTCAGAGAATAGCTGCTAACAATAAGCCAGAGCGTCTAATGTTGGGACTAATCAAATTAACAAAACCAGCACTAATTGAACCAGGCTTTATGATTCATAAATCACCAGACGCTGCCACTTTTCCCCCCAATTGAATGAAATGTACCATTAGCAAAAATGTCCCTTCATTATCAATGCATTGGCATCCTAGTGGTATTTTACTTATACTTAGGACATAATTAGTCACCATGCATAAATTAATTTCTCAGAATAAATGCACATCAGACAAGCATTTGTTTGATGTTGAGTGTGGAGTCAGTCTGTGTCTTAAAGATCGAGGAATTATGCAAACTTCAACACAATGGGCAGTCAGGAAGCGGCATCGGTTTGCATTATTGTTAATGGAAAGAGGCTTCCCAGAAACAGAATTGATATACTGCAAAAAATTTAAAATTAATTCATCACTGATTCATAGTTTGAGGTTTTTTTTTCCAGTCAGGAAACAGTCTTGTTCAAAATCAGTTAAAGCTTTGATGTCTGATTTCCGTAGACTCCCATCTGTAGCAAACAAAGCAGAGCTCAAAACAGCGTTATGTTGATAAAACAATTCATTCTCTCTGAGCTGGAATGTTGATTCTGAAAAGTTCAGAGTTCGAACCATCCAGCTGCCAGAAAGACATTCCTGTACAAGAGAAGATCATTAAAATATTAATATAAAAACCCTAACTGGAGATTAAATGAGCAATGAGATGCAGAAGAATAGATTTGGTTAAATATTTCTCACTGTGATGGAAATGAACATTTCCCAGAGCTGTATAAATGTCCCCCAGCAGCAACACTGGCTCAGTTCAAATAAACACTCCTGTATTCAGAGTGACCTCGGTTTCAAATGTAGGTTTTATAAGAAAGACATGCAGCTTGGTCATACAGTAAGACGAGTTGAGATTGCAGTAAAACTGCTGTAACAAAAGGTGGCGCGTTGTTGCAAAAAATATTAATACCCCTGGATCTTATTGCAGAGTTCAAGCAGATTTCATGTTAACAACCTGTGAGAAATGATGCATATTTTGATGTTAGGAAAAGAATAGGTTTATTTTTTATTAAGTATTAAAATCTAACTAAAGGTCATATATTTATATTCAACCTCCAGGCTCAATATTTTTATTTTGCCACGTTTTGCAACATTTTCAACCAGGTTTGCACATGAGGAAAAAAAAAAAAATTTTTGCTTGTGAAGTAGCTCAAGCTCAGTCAATGACAAACAACACAAACTGTGTTCAATTTAGGTCTGGACTTCAAAACAGGATTTTAATCCAAACCACTCCTTTAAAACTATGGATGGATGTTTGCAGTCACAACCTTTTACTTGACTCATTTGTTGATGCAGTATTCTCTGAAAATGATCCCTCATAGACAGATCTCATCAATGCCATGAGGTGAACCTGCTTTGTGAGAACACCTTCAAAATTATTCATTTTGATGGAAAGGAGACGTGCAAACTGTGACGAGTTACAAAAACTAAGAGGTGCACAACCAGGCATGTATGAGAGACAAAGAGACGCAGTAGTTAAAGTTTGGAAGATGGAGAAAAGCAGATATAAAAGATACAGAAATAAAGAGATACAAATAGAGTACATAAAAGACAAATAAAGAACATTTTCTGTGAAAATGTAAACATCCAAGATCTCCTGTGTAGCTATTAAGTACATTATTACCTTGTATTAATGATCATTACATTGATTGCAGCGATCAATTGTTCTACAGGGTGATCGCTGTTATTAAAAGAAAGTAGGGTTGCATCTATTCCAGTTTTCTAGCTGATGATCACTGATCTTTATAAAGCCACCACTGCCAATTGTGATTTTGGAAGATGCACTTTTTTTTTTAATGCTAAATATACCAAAACAATGGCTGAGATGGCAACAGGGGTGCTGACAGCTGTCAGCCTGGTGGGCCAGTCTGCCTGTCAGTCAGTGAATGGCATCACTTTCATGTGTAGGTTTTGGTTGACCGTTGAACATCCAAATTTATGTAAATCGGAGCTGATCAGTCTGTGTCAGCTAAAACACACCAATAAAAACATTTCTCTTAAAGTGTTTGTCTATAGATCGGAGCGATTAGCTGATCTTTGCTCTACTTGACACACCTGTTGGTTTGAATTAAGTAAAAATATGGGGCATGCCATATTTTTTGGAAGAACTTTGCAGACCATGTTTTATTCCATTTCCACTTTGTGTTGATTTATCACATGCAATCCAAATGAAAAACACAGAAGCTTGGCACTGTATACCCTATTGGTTTATAGATCTCATTTTCAATTCTGGGCTCTGACTTATGAAGTTACAAGGGTATAAAAACTTTGGGTCCAATTCTTAAAGCTGATAATTCACTCCTCATTGCTTGACATAATTATCCAAGCGCCACCTAGAAAGAAGCACCATTGTCCTCATGCTTTCTGCCTTCCTCAAAACATGCTACCAATGTTATCTATACGTTATTTCTTACTAAAACCGCATCTATTCAGCAACACTTTTTTTTCCAGACTAATGTAGCCTCAAATAGAAGCGAGAAAAGCGCCACTTGGATATAATTTGAGCATGCCGCTGACGTTTTCACAGAAAGATGGTAATGTATTCACCAATAATTGCTGTCCCAGTCACTCAAAACAGCCAGCATTCATTTTCAAAATGTTTCCTTTAATCACCTTGCAGTCAAACAAAGGCTGGAAATTGGATATGTAAACTTGAAAAGTGAGGGCTGCGTGCGTTCCTAATGGCTGCCAAATCCTGTTTGTAAAATTTGTGACAGAGGATTCAAAACGTTAGAAATAGGTGAGACGTCACAGAGGGGAATATTAGTGTAATACCTAATAATCTTGCACAGCTTTATGCACAGAGGTTTTGCTTTGAAGAATAAGTGTTTATTACTTTACTATTTTTAATATTTGTGATGAGTCGGGACCAGATTAGCCAGTAGAACGCCGCCCAAAGGCTCACAGGGAGACAAAAAGGTAATTCTATTAACGTTTCACTCCACCTTTTTTTTTTCTTCCCCGTTATAAACAAATGAAAACTGAAAAAATGTTCCAGAACCGTTTTAAATTATTTTCTATCTACATTCAACAGAAACACATGAGGCAAATTTAGCATCCAAGACGCATCGCTCACATGTCGTATCAGACAAGGCTGAGCGTTGCCTTTGTGGCTCAGTGTAAAGGGGGCAGACGCTTGACTCAGCATTCATTCATGTTCCTATTTATCTCCTTGATTTGTTCCACACCAGGTCTTTTAAGGCTTGTCTTGACCTTATTTTACCATAGCAACATCTAAGTGGATATTTCTTTTCCTGGATCTGGTCGTACAATGCGGCTGACACTGGGAGGAGATTCATTTTGGTTAGAAAGATTGTCAGTCTGTTGGTGTTGTGTTTCTCTGAGATTAGGATGGGATGGTGTGGCAAAGAGAGAAAAAGATGTGTGTGTGTGTGTGTGTGTGTGGTGCGTGTGTGGTGCGTGTGTGTGTGTTAATATGCCTGCAGCGTGCAAACATGTCAAATGATTTCTCCAGTTCCAGTAGAAATCACGTTATAGGAATAAATGTCACATAAATTTTGAGCTTTTATGGTTTATTTGATCTTTTTTTTTTATATAACCTCTTATATACCAAAAATGAAATGCATACATATAACCTCAATAATAGGGTATACATTTATGCCCTTTAGAAAGTCACATCTTGACAAGATGATTCTGTAAACATTGCTCAGCATGTTGTACAATTCTTGCTGGATATTTGACCACTTTATGAAACTTTTTCCACTGGTACAATTGACTTTATTTTCTTAGTTTACCAAGCACACAAGTTAAGGGTACCTACATTTTTGACTGAATGGCCTTTGTTTAAGTACTTCTCTTCTTTTAATCACTCAAAAAAAGTCAATGTTGGCATCTAAATGTTTAATTAATAATCTAGTAAACAAAAGTCCTTTATTTAAATCAGAATTACTAAAAAGGCATTTGAAGAGCTTCTCCTACAGTTTTTCTATGGCTTCATGATGTGAAACAATTGGATTTGGAAATGTATTTCTTCTACATGTATTTCTGTTACTAATTTTTACTCTTTTTGTCCCCCTTAAGCTTTAAAGTGCCATGATTTGCACATAAGTGTTTATTTTTGTGAGTTTCATTGTATCATTTTGTACAAATTCAATCAGATGATACGATCAGTTACTCAGTACTTAGCCTTTCTACTAAATTCTTTACTCTTACATACTTTTTTTTTACTTTTACTGAGTATATATTTATCTATGCATGTGAATATATGTGTGTGTAAGGATATAAAGATATATTTGTCTATAAGCTAGTAATAAACTCAATTACTAATTAGCACTGTGCTTAGTTTTCCTTTCTCTTTTTCCAACCAACTGAATTTACTTTTGCAGTGATATCCAAAATCTCTGTAGTTTTAACACTCTGATGGTTTGTTGGTTGATTTCTAAACATTGCTGTAGATCCTCAGTTAAATGGCCGTATTGATTTACCAGGAGTGTAGACGAGGGGCTACTTGCTTTAAAATGATTGGTTAATTGGTTTTACTGTAGTACTTCATTCAATGTATCCCTATATAGAAACAATCAATGAAAATGCTGTTTTCATTAATGTCCTGTGTTGGTGTGTCTGAATGATTTTATCCTAATCCATTTGAATCCATATTGGCTTATAATAAATGTTTTTTTTTCCAGTGATTCTTTACTTCGTTGTCAGACTGATGCATCCTTTCTCCACTCCGTTCACGTTTTTTAATTTTTTTTACCCAAGACAAAGGATCATGAGTTCCTCTAATTATCTCATCAGTAGTCCCTGCTCTACATCACACCATCCACATTCCAATCATCTCTCCCACTCCCAGCCCCACACCCACCAGTGACTCATTTGAGGGGATTTTTCATCCAACCTACAGCATCATCCTGTTTAAACAAATATGTCTTCAGGGGTTGGAGCACCAGAAGTGCCCTTTTTTTCCCCATCCTCCTTTCCATTGCAAGCTCTCGGCAAGTAAATCAAGATACTCATTTTCTTTCTTAGATTTTCTAATTGCACTCATAGCAACAAAGATGGTGATGATGATGATAAAACTAAACTATTGAATTTGTATGGAGCTGTGTGAGTTGGTACAACTCTTTAATTTGTTTAAAGCTAGTTTTCAGCTGTTTATTTTTGGCGTTTAGTCCTCTGTTCTCAGGCCAGGATCATATTTCCTCCTTCTGATCACATATTTTAATCCAAACAAAGGAATAAAGTTAGATGATGGGGCCACATTTTTGGGGGGCTTTGTTCTGTAGTCATGTTTGCAAAAAAAAAAAAAAACTTTTAAGAGTGTGGTTTGAATGTACATGCATGGAGGCATTTATGAATGTGCATTTATTTCTGTTTGCATTACAAAACTTATAAAGAGAGATAATTAATACAAGGTAATAAGGGCAGTAGTTATTCATTAAGGTGCTTCAGCTTAAAATGTATGTAGTTACTTTTGCATTTTCTTTTAAAAACTAACAATTAATCCCAAATATTTTAAGATAACACTTCTGGTTCAGTGAGTAACACTGTAGGAAATACTGACATGTTTTATTGTTATACCTCCCTGACCCAGTCCATCTCCTGCAGTGTCATTTATTTCCCCTTGTACATTTACCCCATATCTGCATGTGGCCATGGTTGAGTAATTTTTTTTCCTCTCCATAGGTCGGTGCATCCTGTTTCCAACGCTCATCCAATTATTAGTGGCTGCTGTAAGGGACGAGGGTGTGCCTGTGGGTGGCATGGTAGTTATTAAGAAGCAGAGGATGGCTTTATAAACAAGTCTTCTGCTAATCAGACTGAGTACTTTGAGTGGTTGTGTCGTCGCCGGTTTGTTTTTGTTGTGACAGAAGGAGGGCCAGTGCAGCTGATCAGCGTTTTAGTATGCGACAGGAGGCCCCACAGACATGACAGCAAACTTTTTCAAACTTTTTTCCTGATGTAACATCAACGTCTCCTACGGTTAATTGTTACCTACAAAAACCTGACCTATATACGTTAATATTCACTGATTAGAAAGTTCTTATGAATGTGTTGTGCTACGATAAAAGACTAATTTGGTCAGTGTTAGGCATCAGGTAATATGTACTGCATTCAATTAAAATAGTGCAATCTAGTTTATTGGCTCTATTAAAACTTTAAGTAGGCCAGACACTCAAAATATAACTCTATGCAACATGGGGCCCTGCTTGTTGCTAACACCTCAGCAACTTCAGAAAATAAGAAATGAAAACAAAAAAGCAATTTCTAACACTTTGAGACTCACATTGGGAACGTTCCCAGGAGAGTAACCCTTTCTAAAATAATAAATGTCACTTATTCTCTGATTTCTTCTTTAATTTCTTCAGACCAAACAAGGATAGGTTGGTTTTATTAGATTTTTTAGACTACTTCCTGTTTCCAGACAGGTTCCATTTAACCAACTTATTTATTCTAAAGACCTTGCAGTCATCAGGTTTGGGTTTGGTTTGTTCAAATTGAACTCAGCTGTCAAAAAGTTCTGCTTAATCGCAATTAATTCACGATTTCGGACTTGTCCACAGTGCAGGTTGTTTATTTTTTCTTTTCTTTATCTGAATGAAATCATAATTTGAAAACTGCACTATTGCAGATTGGGGAAAGCAAAAAAAAACAAAAACAAGAAATCAGCACAAATTTCCACAGCCCTGTCTCCGATTGATTTCCAACGTTGTAATATTCTGTAGCATGAGCTTAGTAGCTCAGAGCTGCAATATAAACCCTGTATAAGTGCTACACAAACATAGAAGTAGTGCAATTGTAACAGAAATTCATATTCAGCATGTTGATCTCAACATGCTGAAAGCTGCAAGTGGCTCACATGGGAGTGATTTTCCTTTGACCACTTTTGGGGACAATCATAGACTGTATATGATACATTAAAATGTCAGTCTAAGACTGATTGGTATGGAAAACATTGTCCATACTCAATAGAACAATGTAATGTAGACCCTTAACCCAAAAACAGAAGAAATAGCCTATGGAACAGGGGATGAGATATAAAACATGACCTCATAGTTATGGCAGGACTGAACTTGTCACATAACAGAATTTACTCTCTTGATTTTGCACCAACATCCGAAGGTTTACAGAGACTCCATGTTTAAATAATAATAACAGTTTTAGGGAGTAAAAATTTAATATGGTCTCCTTTATTTTGACTTTTCGATTGAAAGGCCTGGAACCCACCCTACCAATCAGTTAGTATATATAATAACTTTAGTTTATCAAATCTTCGGCTAAATATCAAGTTACATTTTTGATGTAACAATCCCTTTAGAAGCTCTTCATATCTCCAATGTTCTGAATATTTTCTTTCTTCTTTTCCTTTTAGGGCTACTGATGTGTCATTGATGAGATCCCACAGGCTTGACTAATGTGTGATATCTTTTAAAACCTCAATGGAGCTCATCCAGGCCACCCAGGTTCCCCTAGTGCCACAGGAAGGAACCACTGCAGCCTGTAACAACAACTCGGTCCTTCTCTACTACCGCCCCTTGTTCTCCACCGTCCCCTACGCACCAAGTTAGAGATGAATCTTTCCATAGACTAATGTGTGATATCTTTTAAAACCTCAATGGAGCTCATCCAGGCCACCCAGCTTCCCCTAGTGCCACAGGAAGGAACCACTGCAGCCTGTAACAACAACTCGGTCCTTCTCTACTACCGCCCCTTGTTCTCCACCGTCCCCTACGCACCACTCCCCAGCATCGGTCAAGATGAGGAATCTTTCCTATTTAATAGCAGTTGTTTAAACTCTACTAAAAGCACACCCACATCCCTCCCTGGGTTGGCAGGAATCTTCATTCCTCTTATTTATGGCATAGTGTGTATAGTTGGCTTACTGGGAAACACTCTGGTCATCCACGTCATCGTAAACTACACCAAGAATGAGTCGGTCACAAACATCTACATCCTCAATCTTGCCATCGCAGATGAACTTTTTATGCTAGGTTTGCCCTTTTTGGCTGTGCAGAATGCTCTCCTCTCTTGGCCCTTTGGCTCACTGATGTGCCGTGTTGTGATGACAGTGGACGCCTTCAACCAGTTCACCAGCATCTTTTGTCTCACCGTGATGTCAGTGGATCGATACTTGGCTGTCGTCCACCCAATCCGGGCCTCCTGGTGGCGACGCCCCCATGTAGCAAAGGCTATCAGTGCCACAGTTTGGCTGGTGTCCTTTGTGGTGGTGCTGCCGGTGGTGGTCTTCGCCGATGTTCTGAAGGATGATGGGAACTGCAGCATTGTGTGGCCTGAACCAGCCGAAGTGTGGAAAACATCTTTTATTGTTTACACGTGCACTGTTGGCTTCTTCTGTCCTTTGCTTGTCATCTCTTTATGCTACCTGCTGATCATTGTCAAGGTAGGACCTTTCCCTAAGTTCCTGCGCTGCTTCCAATACCCACTTCTTTAGGTCCTTTTGGACTTAGTAACTTATAAAATAAAAAATTAAGTAATCTCACTAATATCTTTTAATACTTAACTAAATTGAACAAAAACACTGCATAAGTAGACCTAAGCTCTTCTACTACTTCAAAAGAAATTCAGAGTACCATTAGATAACTCAAGATTTGACTCTTTTAAATGTCGCTGTTTATGTCTATGAAATATAAAATTACGTTTTTGACATAATTTTGGGTACTACATACCTGGTCTACATTAACTTTCAAAGAATATGTCGGAAAAGACAAAAGAAAAGAATGAGCTCCCCAGTCCAAAAACACGACTGCTAGGTTGATTGGTCTTTCTAAATATTCCTCATTCCACATCCTCAGTTAGATTTTGAATCAGTATAGTAAAGAACAACAATGTAGTTAAGAATAAAGCTCGTTGATTTTCTTTCTTTTTTTTCCCTTCCAGGTGAGGAATGTTGGGAGGCGGACCCAGACCACATCCTCCAGACGCAGGAGGTCGGAGCGAAAAATCACACGAATGGTGGTGGTGGTCGTAGCAGTGTTCGTTTTCTGTTGGCTACCGTTCTATGCCCTCAACGTCTTAAACCTGCTCGTGGTCCTGCCCGGAGACTTCAGGGGGCTCTACTATTTTGTCGTCGTGCTTTCATATGCAAATAGCTGCGCCAACCCCATACTGTACGGTTTTCTGTCAGACAACTTCAAGAGAGGCTTCAGGAAGGCCTTGTGCCGCGCTTCACGCAAGGTGAAGAACAACGAAAAGGCTGGCACCGAGGTACAGCGGCCGACGGAGGAGTGGGGCGGCATCGTACTCCTATCGCAGAAGAGAATCACCAACATGCATGGGAAATATTGTGGTGAAAATGATGTACTGGAGGAAGTGGCTGGAGCAGAGGGAGATGTGCAAATGAGAGAAAGGAGCAGATTGTCACATAAAGGACAAAACTCCAAAGCAGAAGATGATGGTAAATCCCCTGTCATACAGGAAGCTAGTCCTGAACTGACTCCAGGTGATGATGCTCTTCAGGTAGCTCATTGTAAAGCCAATAAAAGTCAGAACAGGAACTCACAAACTGAAGAAGCCACAGGCAAAAAGTCTGTGCTCGATATCAGCTATCTGTAAGAGTTGATGACAGGGCCTCTGTACATGTAAGAATGGGGCCTCTGTACATTTGCATTGTGCAATTTAAAATTTAGAGACTTTCTGTTTTAATGCAAACATTTTTATACGTGGTGTAACTAACTTTGAGGTGTCAGCCCATCAAAATCTGAGAGGACCTTCATCTAAACCCTCATTTTGGGGAAACTGGTTGAAATTTTTCAGTTATTGCTGCTGGCATTTACTTTTTCCTGACATTTTCAGTATTATGACCAGATGTTCCTGAAGGTTAGGTTTTTGACAAAAAGGCTCACCAGGCTGATGAAACTTCTCACCTTTATATGGGAAAGGCTTTATTACAGCACATATTGCTAGTACTTTAGAGGTGATCTTAACTCTTAAACAAGGAACAACTTGTGCTGAAAGTCTTATACACCGTATGAATCATGTTGTCTGTGGTAGATGGCAGATAATGATTGACCTACTGTGAAATGACAAAAATGTCAAGTGTTCAGCTGCTAAATCCTCTAACAGTAAGTGTTCAATGTACAGACATATGAGTGTTTTGTGAAATAGCATGCAGATTGAACTGAGCATTGTTAAATATCTGGGATATATTTTTCTAAAAATCAACTAATTCCCATAATTTACAATGAAAGATATGTAATAAGAGTAAAAGTGAGCCTCTGATACGGTCACTTAAAGTCTGTTTTCCTTCAGGTTGAAATGTTTTACATATTACAGTAGCATACCTTTAATGTTATGTTTAAATATCCTTTGTATGATTGTGCTGAAATAAAGGCGCTTAGATAATTAAGTGTTGATACATAATTAAGCTTTTAAAGCTTAATTGATACAGAAATGTTTACTTCATTATAGCCTGGATCAGTTAAATTATTTCAATGTAATGGTCAATATAGTAGTATTGTATTTTGCGGTGAAATATGTATTTTCTGAATTATTTAAAACTTATAGATCAAACCAAAATTAACATATTGGGTATAAAATGTGTACTGGACATTCTGTGTGAATGGTGAGAAACAACATAAAGTGTTTAGTGTGTTGACATTGCACTCAATAAATGGGAATACCTTGTGTTGTAAGCTTTGTCACTCTAACTACTTTTAAGCTGAGTGGGTCAACATTGAATATAACAAACGACAAAGCACAAAATAATTATTTTAGAAAAATGTATTTCACATTGCAGCCCAAGAAGCCAGCAATAAACCGCTTCCAACAGGCCAAAGCAGCAACTGTTTAATTTCGGAAACGAAACACATGCTGCCCTCTAGTGGTAAGAAAGCATATTGTTTGTCTTTTAATTTCACAATCATCACGTTCATCTATGTTTTCTACAGTTTGGTAACAGTTGCATTTCTGTTTCTTTTTTTACATTTACCCATCCATCTATTTCTACTCAGGCACAACATCTCCTATCCACTTGAGGTAAGGTGGGTTGCCCTGCTCAATGGGCAGACTGATGACCTCGGCCACCTCGTAGGGATGGTTGGAGCTGGTGAGAAAAACAACCACTTCATATTCAGTCAACACATTGCACTACGCCGAACACATCAACACCAGTACTTAAGGTTGTACTCTTTGACTGCATAAACGATGGCAACTAATGGATCAGATAGAAGCCATAATTATCCTGTTAGATTTGACTGCAGCAAATGTTCAAAATTTGGCAAAAACTGAAAACCCACCGGACATATTCAGCAAGAGCAGGCACTCTGGAACTTCTTGTTTTGATCATCTAAATAGGAAAGACACAACATCAGATAGATTTTATAAAAACATGCTCTATACTGGATCTTGGACACAAATGTCAAAATGCTGAGCATGAGCTAATGTTGAATAAAGTTTGTCCAACTGGGTTTTTTTTTGTTGAGCAGAAAATATTAGCAAATTGTAGTGTAACTGATTTTCTAAAAAATCAGTTACACTACATGGATTAAGTATGTACAGTATAAATATATTAGACATATTAAAACTAGCATAGCTAGGGTTTTACCTAGCTTCTGAACACATTAGGTTCCACTTAAGATGACTTTGAAACCATCGGTACTACACCATCCTCCATTTACTATACATAAGCTTATAAACACCAAAATGATGCATTTGGCTTTAAAATCAATTGCACGTGGAGATCAATCATGAACTGGTTTCCTTCTGTAGAAATAATCTGACATAAATAACATGCTGTCATAATTTATTCACCAAGTGCGAGTTAAAACTTGATATTCGGCATCAGAAAAGCCATTATGGAAGTGTTTTCATGACGCCTCATTAACCCTAACCCTACGTGTAGAACAACAGATGTCTGATTTTGAAGACATTAAGAAATCAACTCTGACTTATTCTTTTTCTCATTATTGTGGCATTTAGCTAATAGAAATAATTTTGCTGATTTTGGCTGACCTAAAACCAGAGAGGTTTGATCTGATTTACCTTCAGACCAAACCTCTCTGGTTTTAGGTCAGAGAAACTGATTGTGTCTTCTTTTCAGAGTGTGTAACCTTCTAGTTTAAACGGTATTTGATCACAAATTTTGCATCTTCAGATTTTAGATTAGCATTTTATATCCACATATGCTGCATATGTTGTAAATATTTTATTCATATTATACAAGTGTTTGGAAAAATAAAACCAATGTACTTAATGTGCTACAGTTTCAATTCCAGTGTGGATTTTAATAAGTCTGAGTCAGCACTCACCAGTAGTACTTCATTATCCTCTTCTATCTTTCCCTGCCATTCATATCTAGAAAAAGACATAAAAGACAAGGCTTGAGATTCTTATTTTTTTAATCAATAGGGAGCAAAATATGTTACAAAAACTTCACCTTTAAAGACAATGAGGTGAAAACTTACACCGATTTAATCGCTGGGACAATGTTCACACAAGCAGCCAGTTTCCTTTCCACGATCCCCCTGGGGGATAATTGAAAACAATAAGCAACTGTATACATTTAAAGGTAAATAATTAATATTACACTTAAAAACATATGTGGACAAAATACAACATATTGTCAACTGCATGACTAAAAGAGTTTAAGCTTTTTATCCACAAATAAGTACTATATACAGTTTCATCAGTTACTGACTCAAACAAGCTTTTTTCTCTCATTGTTAAATCAGACATTTACAGCATGGCCTCACCTAGCCAAGTCTTTAGCTACAGTGTCATTTGGACAGGTGACGAAAGCAGCAGAGTGTGTGCCCGCCATGTACGTCTCGGATGCCATGGAGAACGCTCGCAGTCCAACAGTCCTCAGCAGCTGGAACATAAACACACTCAGGAGCGCCGTCTGAAATACACAAACACACACAGCCGGGAATAAGTAGTGCCCCACTTAAAGATTGATACTTCAGGTCATTGTCCTGCAGCATGACTCAAGTGGGTTCGATATTAAGGTCACAAACTGAAGGTCAGACATTCTTCTTCTAGACCTTTCGTTACGTTACGTAGAGAATCTACTCCAGTTTAATAACTGATGCTTCAGTGTAAAATGACATTTGCACTGCTTTAGATGTTGCTCTGGGTTGTTTTGTCACTTCCTGGATGAGGTTTTGATATCATTCTGGTCACAGATTTCCTATTCGATAATATTGTGGATGTGGCTCTCGTTGTGACTTGCTCAAATCCCTTCGGATGGCTTTGTAACTCTTTCCAGACTGATAGACATCAGTAAGTTTGTTTCAACTCTACTCTTGAATTTCTTTAGCCTGAGCCATTAGTGTTGGTGTTTGAGCTCTTTAGCCTACCTCATGCTTTCAGAAAGGTTATAAGTAATTTCCAAGGGTGCACAAAGAAATTGGCCCCAATTGTTTTTATTACTATTATTTTGTTGGGATATTGGTCAATCCCTACATGAGAAACCAATTTTATAGTATTATAAGTTACAGTAAATATAGTGACTTTGTGAACAAAATCTGTATTAACCAAAATAGAAATGAACAAATCAGGCTTTTTAAAGATCGCTGTAATTTCTTAATTCTAAAGGTCAAATTCCTCACCTAACAACAGAGGGGTCACGCTTTCATATAAGACTGTTTTAGTATTTACACAGACAGTCTTTGTTCAATATTAAAATCTGCTTGAGGATCCAAACTATTTCCATGTTATGCAGCCTGGGCTCCATACAATGTGGCAAAAGAACAAAAAACCTGAATAACATGGAGAGCAAATACGTTTTCAGCTCAGTAATTCATGTATGCATTCAATAAAAGCCAAAAGGTCAAAATTAATCCATTCTCACCAAAATCAGAGCTTTTAAGGATCCACTCTGGAATGTCTCTGCACCGGGTACTCCAATGCGCATCGCCTGTGTAGATATTAACAATTTTCGCACGCACGTCTCATGTATCATAATCTTGTTTTATTTGCTAATGCGTACTTTGTCAAACCGATTATTTCCAACAGAGGACAGCAGTACAAGAAATGAGTTGCCAATCTATGTGAGTGTTCAGGTTTTGGGTAAATTCATTCCCCTTTACGTCTTATTCATAACGCTTGAAACGGAGTTATGTCGCTTCACAAGCCTGACGTCACAGCGGTTACTATCACATATTCATGAGGTCGAAAACTGCAACACAATACATAAAAATGCGTTAATTTCAGACTTACGAGCGCTGCATATTAACCCAAAACCAGTGGTAAAGGATTCAAATATGACACGCAGGCGCAAGACGTAAGATAAACAGTTCAACAACAAAAAAACACTGACGACAACAAGGAAAAGAGAAACTAGAGGACAGCACTATATTCATACTTTTCAGAAAACGAAACATGTTTTTTTTCTGTTTTTCTTGAGCAACTTTACCTTACGACAGTGCCACTCTCCCTCTTTCTCGCTGCCGCAAATTGTGACAGTGGTATGTTTGTGAAACTGTCGTCAATCAGCCGTAACCTGCTCTCTCTGTAAAAGCAATTTTCACATGACGGAAAATTAGAATTTAAAAAAATTGAAATTATTTTAAAGTTAACATGATTTCTTTTAAACTCAATGACGTATGACTGCATATATTATGTTTATGTATAGTTTTACGACATAGATAGATAGATAGATAGATAGATAGATAGATAGATAGATAGATAGATAGATAGATAGATAGATAGATAGATAGATAGATAGATAGATAGATAGATAGATAGATAGATAGATAGATAGATAGATAGATAGATAGATAGATAGATAGATAGATAGATAGATAGATAGATAGATAGATAGATAGATGTCATCAATATAGGTACTAATGTGCATAAATTGTACATGTGCTGGCTAAGACATGCTATGGCAAGAATGATGTAAAATAACTGATGTACCGATTACACACCAATGCAGAGTAGTGATTTACAAACATACACGTTTACATCTTTCTTCCATACATAAATATGTACAGTATATATGGCTCTCCAACTGAGGACTTTTGGGTCTGGGAGCTGCAAGGAAAAAGTTGCACTTAAAGAAGTAGCCTATTTTAAAAATTACAAGAGAGAACCAACACTTCAGCAAACAGCCACAAGATGGCAGCTTTTACTCAAAATACAAGATTTCTACCTTTTTTTTCTTTTCTTTTTTTATTATCATGATGTCCTTTATGGTAGATTGCTTATGTCAGTTATATTCCTTTAGAAACGGTGAGCAGGTTTCTGTTTTGAAGTGTTCCACAACGCCACGCATCCACAACAATTTATTTGTAGTTGTGGATTTACGGACGGCTCCTGCTCCTAAAAGCGACAGCCTTAGCAAATTCGCCCACGCTGCCCTGTCTTTTGCTTCATCCTTGATTAAAGGAGAAGACAAGCATTGCACCTACACTGGTGTTTACACGCACACACGCACGCACACACTCTCATATGCACAAACATTTCATATGAACACTCGGAAGAAGACAGGCCTGAGCTGCAGCTGATGTAAGAAGTGAACCAGGAACTGCTGGACACACATGAAGACGAAGCGGGGAGCGTTAGATGAGCTCGTCAGGGTTTTGCAACGAGGAGCGTTGGTGGTGGTGAAGATTGGTGGGTGGGTGGGGTAGATTTGTTCCCATGGAAACTGTGCAGTCAGCACATCTGTACGGGTTATGCGCTGTCCTTTCGTATTGGAATCCTGCGGCCTCTCGCCACCTCAACCGGACATGACAGCGTGCTCTCACACGCGAAAAAAAAAAAAAAGAGAGAGAGAAAATAATAATAATAAAAGAGCAAACAAATTGTCAATCCACGCAAGAAGGCATCCCCTAACTTGGCGCTTCGAATCCGGAGGGTGGTTCTTTTACCAATTGAAACCGCGCCTGTGTGCATTTATTATAGAAATATAGCAGCGACTCATTTTGCTCCTGTCCATCTCCTGCTTCCACCTCTCTCTTTTGGCCCCTTCTGCCTGAAAGCATGAGGAGAATCAATATGTTTTCAATTTGCAGCAGAGCCTTCCTCCTCTGCATTCTAATAAGGCTTGACTAGCCCTTTAACTTCCGGGGAGAGAGAGAGCGAGACAGAGAGAAAGAGACAGAGAGAGAGAGAGATAAGAGTAGATGAGGCCAGACTTCAACTAAAGGAGGTTGAAGCCGAGATGTCAACTTCCGCTTTGTAAAAACACGCCCATTTCGAAAACCTTTCGTTCTATGATAAGGAAAGGTTATAGCAGTGTTTCCCAATTCCAGTCCTCAGGCCCCCCTGCCCTGCATGTTTTAGGTGTTTCCCTTCTGCCACACACCTGGATTGAATCTTTGGGTGATTAACAGGCTCCTGCAGTACTTGGTGGCTGCAGAAGATGTCATGCAATCATTTGAATCAGCCTGTTCTGGTATAGAGGCACATCTAAAACATGCAGGCAGGGGGGCCCTGAGGACTGGAATTGGGAAACACTGGGTTATATCACCAAAAAAGATTTGGTTTTATGGATGAGGAGTTCTTTTTTTTTTTTGTTGGCATTATCAAAATTGATTTCTTTTGGAAAACTGCAATGGAAACGCTTTTTTTCTTTTCTTTTCTTTTTTTTATTTTGGCGACACACGAGTCACGATCAACAACAGGATGTTACTACTGGCAGAAAAGACGAAGAAGACAGGAAGTAGTCGGAGGATCATGGCGTGACATGTTTTTAATTACTTATTGTGTGAACAATTTGATTCTTGTGTGATTTTAATTTAGTTTCTAATTTAATGGAAATGGCACAATTCCAAATTTGTGGGTTTTTTTAATATATTACATTGACAAACTTTTGCACATGTAACGGAAAACATACAGAAGCAGCTACCGTCCCTTTCTTTACAACATAGCACATTAAAACAAGAGGCTTTTCTTCTTCTTAATTATTATCACATAAATTCATCACAAGATTATTTAGAAATTGTGTGCTATAATTGTGTTGTAAAGCTCTGCTGTCAAGTCAAAACAGTGGTCCACACGTTGTTGTTTTAATGACGGTTAAAAAGAACGAAAAGAACATAAAGGTGAATGCGGAAATTCTAAAAAAGTATAGCAGGAAGTGATTTTATTTTGAAAAGTGTCTCGATAATGACGGTGGTTAATGGGGAACAATATGGTGTTAGACTGATAAGTACATAAGAAAAAAATTATGAAAAAATTGAAGGGAGTTAGTTAAAAGAAAGTAGGTGTTCAATTTAAAGGTAAGTTTTAAAGTATAAAGAATATCGTGGAGAATATTAATAGTTAAAAAGTTGCAGAACTAAATATCATACATGCTCAGTTAGATCCTCAAAGATTATTGGTGGATATTGATGCCTAACTATGAGCAAATTCCTTTTAATTTACCTTTATGTTCATATTGCCTAGTCCTTACAACACTCCACTGTCAAAATGTCAAATCAACCTGTCATGATTAACTTAGACAACCTGCATCTGATTCGCTCTGAGCAGCATTGGATTCTGCTTCTCTTAATAACACTCCAGGGAAATCCTAAGTTTTATATTTGCCAGGAAGATTAAAAAGGTTAGAAATAATGTGCCACCAATCATCCACAGGCAGCTGCAGGCTTCTGACTCTGAGGTATGATTGGGATCTGTTCAACTGAAGGTCAGACCGATGTGTCGGCGCAGCGGAAACCAGGCGAAAGGGAAGCGGAGGAAGGGAAGGGAAGGAAATTAGAAAAGACAAGACAACAGAACGGAAACAGAAAGGAAAAAGAAGGAAGGGAAAGAAAAGAAATGAAATGAAAAGAAAAGAAAAGAAAAGGGCTGAATTAAGGCAGATTTCTGTCTAGGATTGTGATAAGCGCAGAAATATGCATATGTGCCATCAAAACAAAACCAAAATACATTATCCCATCACATTGGGAAGGAGCTCACCTTAGAAATCAGAGTTTCAGAGACAATCCACCAGAGAAAGTAAAAGGTAAAAACAGTCAGTCCTGACGACAACAAGGAAAAGAGAAACTAGAGGAGTTTTGTTCAAACGTTTTGTCACACAGGACAAATAGTCAACTCAAAAGTACTCAAGGGCCAAGATTTTGGCCCAGACACACACACACACACACACAGAGAGAGAGAGAGAGACACACACATATCTGGAAAGAAACCACAGCACTGAACCCCATTGAAAACTTCCTGGTTATTCCACCAAATATTGATTTCTGAACTCTTTAGTGTTGTTGTTTCTAAATGAATATCAACTTGTTTTCTTTGCGTTATTTGAAGTATCAGACCACTGCATCTTTTTTTTATTTGGACCATTTCTCATTTTCTGCAAATTAATACTAAACCTTTGCTTGGAATGCCAGAGACAAGTTGTCAGTAGTTCATAGAATAAATGAACAATCTTCGTTTTACTCAAGCATAAACCTGTAAAGAGTAATATGAGAGAAAGTGATCATTTTGCAGTGGTCTCTTTCATTTTTTCCAGAGCTATACATTATATATATTAAAATATATAATGCAATAATATAATAATAAAATTTATATCATGTATATAGCATATATACATGATATAAATTTGTAAAAAATATATATAAATATATTTATACTATTAATAGTAATACCTATTAGTTTAGCTTTTAAATAGAAAACTAAAATATATAAAAAAGTTGAGATTGTGAATTCATTCGACTTGGTCGACAATATGTGAAAGATGCAATATTTTAATTAAACCAAGAAAATAGGAAATGTAAATAACTGTAGATCCAAAACTTTAATAGGGATTTTAAAAGATGTGGTTGACTCTCAGCAACAAGATCAGGATTTTGATCCCTCTTTTCCTCGAAAACACTCTGGTATTCATGCAAGTTTACAACATTACATAAAAGCTGATTTGGGTAAACCGATGTCTCCTTTTGAGTCAAAGTTATGGACAGATGTAGTTTTATTTACTTCTAATGTAAAGAGAAGTCAGTGGTGTGGTTAGCAACAGACATGCGTTTTGTTGTAGCTAACATTTTCCATCATAAGATTTGGATTTCAGGGTTAGAGGGTTCCTAATGTAAAGCCATACAGAAAATCTCCTGCATTAAAAAAAAAGAGTCCTGATAGAGAATCGTTCCAGTTTTCTGCTTTGTATAAATCTAACCGAATGCTCTCCGTATCTGACCTAGTTAGATTCATTGTGCAGCCTTCCTGCCTTCTTACAGATGCCCTAATTTCGCAACGTGCACTAAAAAGTAAATGTATAAATGATTGGACTATGCGCTACCACAGATAATGAGAACAAAGGAAAAATGGGGAAGAAGAGCAATGGGCTTAATTAGATTTCTTTTTCTCTCCAACACTATACGGTTCTGATTCTAAACCACCACAAAGAGCAGGGTGCCTTGCTGAAAAGTTTGGTTTTATTTGTTTTTACTCCAACAATAAGTCCTTTACGTTTGCATTAATTTTGTTTTTTTTGTTTTGTTTTGTTTTTTACATATTTGTTGGTACAGTATGGTTTGAGACAGATAATCTGTGAGGAAAAAAAATATTGAGCTCCTCCTCTTTCTCCCAATCTTAACTAAAAACAACCAATCAGAGCCAGGAGGCGGGTCTTAGTGCTGTCCATCACCTCCATGATGCCGACCTCATCTAACAGTCCACTGTTGAATCAGCATGGCCGCAAATGACAACAGATAAACGGTTCTCCTGTAACGGTGAGTTGTTTCTCTGCCATTAGCACATTTAGCACGAGATACATGAGGTTGATCGACAGCGTAAAGACCCGCCTCCTGGCTCTGATTGGTTGTTTTTGATGCATTTCTTCAGACGGCAACAGTAGCTCAGGGAGGAGGCGAATGAGATCGATGTTTTCGCAAACTGTCTCATTGCATATTGTCATGATATGGCGACAGTTTTAAAAAAACTGGGAAAAAACCCCCCACATTTTTATGAAAGTTACATAATGCACCTTAACACCATAAGCAGTTTCTGATCGATTTGTGTCAAAATAATAAAATACACGTGTGCACTTTGGTTTATGAAATAATGTTAATTTGCTCCTTACATTTCCAAACCTGTGCCGTTCTGCTCCCTCTCCGCAGTATTTATACCAAACTGCTGTCTCTACCCGTCTGGTTTTCACTTTGCTGGTGGCAACGAAGATTAGACGAAAGAGGGGGGCGAAGAGGGAGCTTTTGAAGTAGGCCAGTTTGCAGCGGGTAACGCCGAGTCACTCATGCAAACTTTAGATTCCCGATGAGAGCGCGAGGTACAGGACACCCTGGTTCGTCCTCAGGCGTCAAGAGGCCCAGGAAGGAGGAAAAGGCGCTTGTGCGAAAACCAGACGGTGGAAGGCAAGACCGAAATGTGACAAAAAGAGAGAACAAAGACGGATGAAACGGCGGTGGGAGAAGAGAGAGCAGCGGCGGTGACCTAAATGAGACGGGTACAAACAGGTCTCCTGTATGAGAGCTGTTGAAATACTCATAGACCTGCATAAATTAAAGCACTTTAAATCTAAAATGCAGAGCAGCTGCTCCTGCGCAAAGCTCACGCTGCACCATCCTTTCCACTAACTGTCTCCTCTTTTCCCAGGAAAATGCCACTCAGGCCTTAAAAAATAGAGCGTCTATCCTCACTGACTTTCAGCTCCATGGACTGACGGACGAAGCACGCACAGCTCATTTTCCTGGCTAATACTAGTAAGCATACAACAGAAAAAGAGGTATTTTTTATATTTCTAGATGAATTCAGAGGCCAAGACATAACGAATGTATAGAAAACAACAACTAGAATCAATGAACGTTGCTCGTGAGGAATTTTGCGAGCATTTCCATTAACCATAGAATAGAAATTATGAAAATAAATGTGCTTTTTTTTGGATAAAAAAAAATAGTTCTAGGATGGAGGTTCTAGGTGGTTTTGTGTCCCGCAATACTGCAACGGAAACGCTTTTCCTCGCACCACACGAGTCGCGTGTTTGACAAATGCATGTCTTTGGGGGAATTTTCCTGCCATAATCCAAGAACAACTCATTTTCATTTTGAAAGCAGGAGTTCATGTCTCTCTTCTCAAAACTTGTAACGCTTGGACTCAAAACCTCTCCTGGCACTTAGACTTAGTCTCTGCTCGCTTATGAAACAATCTCTGCTTGGTTCTGGAGCAAAAATGCACCGTTGCCTGGCAACCTCTCAGCCAATAGAACGAAAGTGTAGTACTGGGTGCGTTTGTTTCCTCCTAGTGGCTGTGCCTTTGTGGCTACTATGGATTGTAGCAACCTGCGCCACACACTGGATGTAGGGACGTGGTCGGGTTAATACTCCTGCCTGATACTGTTAGCGATCAGTAGCACCGTTAGCGGATATTTAGTGTAACATGGAGCAGGAAGCTGAGGCTGTTGTTTCTCCCTATGTCCAGTGGGTGGCGCAGGCTGCTACAATCCATAGCAGCACCAGCTGTGGCTCCACCAGAGCTCTCAAAGTGTCACGCAGTTCATAAAAGTTTTGCGTCATTGTAAAATGTTGAATCCATGACTCTCTGGTAAAATCTACAGTCACAGTAAGTGAGGCAAATGCGAAGCAGACGCTGAACATGATGCTTTGCATTTCGACCTCACATGCTCTTCTGCGATTCTAATTTGTTCATGGCGTTTGTTCAAGGTGCCGACTTATTTAGAACAAAAGGGGAAATGCTACTTGAGTAAAGCTGTGCACAACTGTAAACAATATCAGCTGATGATGTTGGTGATGAGCGAGAAACTGCTGGGAGTTGTTCTAGAAAGAATGAGGGGAAAACACAACATACAACTGTCGGATTTTGAGAACCAGTCCAACACTTTGGCTTACAGTGACTCAAACAATGAAGTGACGACTATTAGTTTTATTGTAAATTAATATAGTTCATTTTTAACTGACAGAATATAAGCAAAAAAAAAAAAAAAAAAACAACAGCATGGAAACAATTGAGACATGTCCAAAAGGATTTGTAATCTGTTGGACGGAATGAGAAACTGCTACTGTGACGAACACAAATGACTAAAGTACTAAATGTACTGGAGGTTTAACTGACAGCTTTGAGAATCTAAATTTGTATCAGAGAAATTTAAATTTAAATGGCAAGTGCCGGCCCTGGATACACAGGTCTGGGGGAAAAGATGAAGACAGCTGCAAAGGATTAGTTTCTATGATTTAACTTCTTATAGGTTTATGTTTGAGTAAAATGAAGATTGCTCTTTTATTCTGTGCACTGCTAACAACATGTCTCTGAAATTCCAAGCAAAATGTTTGTATTTGAAATGGTAAAAAAAAATTAAAAAGACGATGCAAAGAAAATAATACAAAGAAAACAAGCTGATATTCATTTAGAAACAACAACTCTACTGTTTTAACTCAGAAAGAGTTCAGAAATTGCTACTTGGTATAATAACCGGGAGGTTTTTAATGGGGTCCAGTGCTGTGGCCTCTTAAATGTTTCCAGAGCTGTAGGTATAAAGACATAGACTCTGATATTCTGCAGATCCAGACCACTGGTTGTATTTGGTTGGATTATCGATGTTCTGTTTGACATTCGATCCTCAGTTTGATTTCAGATGCAAAATTTTTTTTTTGTCCTATTCAGACCAGAAGGTCAAAACTAGGCAGGTGCAACAGCTGGAAAGTCACACGTATGTTTCCTTTTTTTTTTTGTTTTTCATCACTACTTCAGAAAAGTGCTAGAAAAACAAATTTTGATTCGAGGCAAATTTCAAGACTTGGATTCTCTCAAATGGACAAGGAGATCTTAAAGATCTGAATAAACGAACACAGAGGGTGAAAAACCCCCCCAAATCCTCCGTCGGGTTTCCGTGCTCGCAGGAGGCGAACACAACAATGCCGCGACGATGTGGCGGTGGTCAGGATGAAGGGATTTGCTGTGCTTCTCCTCTCATCTCTGGCCATCAGTAACCAGAGTGCAGCAGGGACTTGAGGCTGTGGCTGGATGAGAGGAGGAGGAGGAGTCGAGCAGAATGTTAAACATGTCCTCTAGACCCCGGAGGAAGAGGAACACCAGCCAATATGGAGACCGTTTCCCTCCCTCCCGCCCCCAACCGCAGCCGCATAAACGGCTCCGGCTCTGTCGTTCTGCGTCACTGGATTCCAGGAGCTGTTAATACTCGTCGCTCTCTGTGCGTCGGCTGCGGCCCCGTCGAGCCGTCCGGGGGCCCTAATTGCAATTCAGTCGGCGCTTGAAATTTCATTAGGCCAAATGCTTTGCGTCATTCAGTTAGGTGAGTCTCGTTGGACAAAAGTTCAACATCCTTTAAGTAGAAAAGGGAAAAAAACCAACACAGAATGAATAATTCAATTTCTAATAATCCCTTTGTCTTTAGGACACTTCTACTTGATTAAAAACAAAGCATGCAAAGAATAGATATGCAACTAGAAACTTGCGTTGCTCTTTCATTTATTTTGAGGAATTAACTTAAAGGGTAAAAAACATTTGAGCGTTGACAGAGAAAACTGAAAACAAAAACTACAAGTTAGGACATTATAGCGATTAATCCAACTTGTTCTCTTTGGAATAGCAGGTGTTTATTAGGAATTAACCTGGTTGTTTGAGTTGAAAACCATCGATATGCAAACACCGTGTTTGTCTTTTAGAACTTCCTCTGATAGACACTTTGCCTCCATCACAGTTTCTACCTGAGGGGTAAATTGAGTTGGATTGCATTAAGTTGGTGAGAGCTGCATTTTTATTCATGTTTTTTTTTCCCCTTCTTATTTTGTAAGAACAGAAATGTTATAAATTTTTTTGTTTTGATCAAAGCCATTATTTTTGCCTAGCATTTTCAGCAAATTTCAACAAAATCATTAAATAATGGAATATTTTAACCAATTATTAACTACTCTGAACGTCAACAGTGCATCTTCAGACAAAGGGTTGTTTCGAACCACTGGAATACTGACTGCTGCAGGAGATTGTAGCATCTGCGAGTCTTTGAAGAAAATTAAATCTCCCTCCACGATTAGTAAAGTATTTTTGAAACAATTATGGATTGATCGGCCGGTACCTTTGTGTTAGCATGACTTGTTCCTGTGTCTCTGCTTATCCGTATGAACATGTGGCAACAGTGCAGCCTATCAAAAGAGGGAGACAGCTGCCAGGATTCCACCTACCGCCGGAGCAGCACCAACAAGCAGCAGCAGCAGCACAAAACGGTCAAAACAAAACTAAACATGCCATTTTTTGCTAATTCTCTAAATAGCAATTTGCTTAAAAGTGACCAACATTAAAAACAGAGTGCAGAAACCTCCCTAAAACACTTTAAAACCTCAAATAAATAAATAAATAAATAAATAAAACAAGTTGTGATTTTGAGGAAATTAGCTTCAAGATCACCCCAAACCAAAAACAAAACAAACAAACAAAGAAAACATGCTATAAATCTGCGTGTAGTTGTGAAATTTCGTTGTCTTTCCAGAGCGGCCAGTGGATGTGAAACAGAAGAGCGTGTCAGACGTACAGACCACGGATCGGCGACTTTTACGGCCTCGTACATCTGCTTCGGTCGCAGCCATCCGAGCCTCTAACCGCTCAGTCAGGTGTTTTACGATCGCCGCTCCCCGCCTTTCATTAAACATGTCTCCCATTCCCCTTCCCCAGGAAATTAGAATACACAGCAGCCCGCGAGAAAAAGGAAAATCATAACCTCTGATAACAAGGTCACACCTTATTGATCCCCGTCAGGAGGAATGTCTTCTGTTAGGAGGTCAAACGTTAGGAGTCACACAGGCAGCAGGGAAAGTGAAGCTGTGGGAGCTGACAGGGAAGAGGCCGGAGCTCAGGGCGCCTGGTTTATGGAGCGTCCAGATCACTTAACAATTCAAGTACAAGAATCAACAACGAGGTCCGTAAAAGTACACTTTGCAACCGGATGCAAATGTCTGCAAATTATGCTAGCAACACAAAGTTTGTTTTTGACTTTTAACCCCATTTTTCTCTCATCTTCAGTCCAAATACTGACAGAGGAATGTTTTGTCTTCTTTTTTGAGGTTGTTGTTTTATAAACCTTCCGGGATGTAAAGACTGAATAGAGGTTTTTTTATATATATGTATTTCTGAGAAATCCTCCTTAGATATCTTTCATCCGCTGTAGATAGATGTCTTAAGCCTGAGTTATATTTTGCACCTTATCATTATATGATGTATTTGATCATATCTGTCAGTGTTAAGCGGCATATTGTTGGGTATTCATGGTTTTATGTAGCTTTTAATGTTCTGAAAATGACCAAAGAACATCTGTTTAACTCCAACACAACTTACATTACGCTTTTAGCACATTTCAGACAGAATCTTTATTGTCAAGTTTTCTCAAAGATTCCTACTGGAATACAGATCTGGACTTTGACTATGCCATTCTAGCATGTGGGTCAATCAAAACCTGGTTGTATTTTCAGAGATAACTCGATGCCCCAGTTTCAAGCAGAGCTGGGTGAATCGATCCAAAATATTGATAATATAGATGCCAAATCGGTATTGGTATTAGACCAACACTAACATAAGATCAGTGCTTAAGTTTCAAATTTCCTCTTAAAACATTATTTGGTTTTTGTATCATAGTTTTGCAACTCTACCTCAAAAAAAAAATATTGGTTTGGATTTTTGGGTCACTTTTTTTTCACTTTGCTTATTTAGGAATAATGCAAACAAATTGTGTTATTGAAATATTTTGTGGAAATCAATAAACTTTCAATTATTTCTGTTCAAACGTAAAACAGAATAATAATAAAAAAACACACCTAAATATTAGACGTTTGATGATTATATCGAACTCAAAGAAGTATTGGGATCAGTACCAGTCTTGATACTGATAAAGATACCGATACAGGGTATTGTCTGATACCAATACCGGGCCCGGTATCGGACTGGTCCTGGTATCAAACTGATCGGTGACAGGTGTTTTCAGTGTCATGTGCAATGTTAATTTTCCCTCCACACATAACTCTGTGCTGCTCTCCTGCTTCTTTTAAATATTTGCTTCGTCTGTTATGTCTCCACTGTGGCAAACTGAATTATTCTACTTGGTTAATTTTTGTTTTTCTTAGCACTTTTTCAGAAACCTCAGATTTGTGGACCATCAAACTAGTGTTTGTCCTGCCAAAATGCAATATTTGCTGCTTGTTTCATGTGTTATGTTTTTATGGTGTAAGGCACTGTTGCTGAAATGTGCCATACAAATAAACGTGACTCTAAGACTTTCACTCAACACCTGCATTGTTATTAACATTAAACCACATCCAGGTGCTCTCTATTTACTATTTAGAAAACTTCTAAAGGCATTTTTGCTGCACTAGATTCAACTTAGAGCTGCCAGAGTTAAGTGGACGGCATCAGTATGCTTCTCAGATTTGTATGTGCAACAGAACTCAGAAAAATTATCTTCCTTTCAATTCGTGCTGCTTTGTCACTTAAGTTCCTGATCAAATATTCTGAAAGTTGTGGTTGTAAAATGGCCAAACGTGATTTTTTCTTCTTTTGGAAAGCAGGCTAGGTTTGACTTGAACGTCTGTATTTATTTGTTTATCTACTAAGGAGAAGGTGGGGGCGCTTGTTTTTGCGTACAGCGCTGCTGCTGCTGCTGCTGCCGCTGCGCGCCGAACATCTTCCTCGCGCTCTCTCCGCTTCTTCCTCGCTCTGTGGCACTGTAGATTTTTTTCATCCCCCGCTTCTAACCATAATCCACCCCCTTCTCCTCACCCTCCTCCTCCTCTTTCTCTTTCTCTTCCACCTCCTCCTCTCTTTTCTCCACTTCTATCTCAGCTCTGCGAAGAAGAGAAACCAGGAAACCAAGGATTGATGTGTTGCTCTACTTGATCCCCCCCCCACCATCTCCCATTTCTCTCACGCGCGCTCTTTCGCTCGCTCTCTCTCCTTCCGTCTCTCGCGCGCACACAAACGCGTCGCGCCACGCCAGCTCTTCCAAAAGGAAAAAACAAAACAACAAAAAAAACAACGCGTTTTCGATAATGTTTCATCATTTTTACGGGATGACAGTTAGTGGCCGTCTCTGTGTCCTCTCGCTATTCTCCGGCTGGCCGTAACAGAAAGCGCTGGGACTCGTCGTTTTCATGCGGGAAGAAGAGGCTCCGGGGCACCGGGAAAGCTTCGCTCATCTCCACCGTGTTCTTCTCCAGCCGCGAGCGGCTGCATGACCGGTGATGCTCGGCCTCTCTGCCTGGATGCGCCCCTCTATCCACGGTGTACCGTCGCTGCCGCTGCCCCGATCCCCTGACAGCAGATTTCCGCTGTTGCCGGAGAAAGGTCTAGGGACCACATATGGAAACTGGGGATCGTAATTTCAGAACTAAACAGGCTGTTGTTAGATTTTTTTTCTTCTCCAAACTGTATTTTTCTTCTCTTTCATTTATCTGTCCCTTTTCTTTTTTTCTTCCTTTTTTTAGAGAGAGAGGGGCATCTCTTCCTTGTTTTTGTGCTCCATCATCTCTTAAGGAATGGGCTCCATGGCAGTCATATTACTTGCTGATATTTTGCGTTATTTTTTCGTTTTACCCTTGTTGTTTGATTGATGTTTGATTCTGCTACTTTGACTTTCTTTTAAGACATCTAGTGCTAATTTCCTCATACATCCCTGGCCCTGCCTGTCTGTCTTGCCTGCCTTCCATCGTCCCTCTTACCCCATAATGTGTTATGTTACAGCTCGGTTATCCAAATCATGCTCGAGATAAATCTATACAGTTTGCTTATCCTTTTGATCACACCAAATTAGTCTTGTGTCATTCTCCATTTGTGATCGCTGCTTCTGTTTCTTTCGGAGTTTGGGGGGGGGAGTTATTTTGAAGGAAACCAGGCCGCCAACTGTGTTTGTCTTAACCACACTCCACCGCCACTCCCCCCTTAATCCCTTTTCGGTATCAATTAATTCAAACTGGAACTGTGTGCTTCTGGGTGCTCATGCGTGTACAGGTGTGTGCATGAAAGTTTGGGTCTGTAAGAAAGTCGGCGTACGCAGCATGAGATCGTCTTCTCGTGCCACGTACATCATTCCATCACCACACCATTAAAGCTGTGAGGACTGTAATGTATCTGATGCCTTCAGTTAGCTCAGAAAGCCAAAATTAGGTCTGAAGCAGTCAAAGTCCTCCATTCCCCTCATTATCTTGGCCTTTTTCAGAGTTTGACATTTAGAGGCCTTCAAACTCAACAAAGTAGGCCCCGATCCCAGACCAGGTCTCTTGTGGAATCTGCTGAAACTCGTGTTTTTAGGTCAGCCTTTTTTTATTTCCGGAGTAGGGCAACTTACTGCCATCAGAAGTACAGAATTTAGAGAACTTTACCTCTTAAGGCTGTTGCCGTCATTGCCAAAGGGTGTTTGACCCCCTTTTTGTCGGGTCAAACAGCTGGAAATCCACCTGAAACCTTAACCGTCTTCCGAATTTTTTATTTTGTTTTTCGTCTTTGTGCCGGCCCCCCCCAAAAACCAACCATACGATTTCCCCCGAGCTCCCCTAACTCCCCCGCCCCCCCAGCCGTCCCCCGCTACCGTCGTCCGCCCGACGCAGCCCACCCCCCGCTTTCCGAGCTGGCGTGGCGACGCAAACTCACAAATATTTACTTCCTGTACATCAAAAGGAAAGGGGGGACCCCTTTCGTGGAATGTGGCAACATGGGTGTGTTTGACCGCGGAGTTCAGATGCTGCTGACCACAGTGGGGGCCTTTGCTGCCTTCAGCCTCATGACCATCGCTGTGGGGACGGACTACTGGCTGTACTCGCGCGGCGTCTGCAAGATCAAGAGCACCAACGAGAACGAGACGAGCAAGAAGAACGAGGAGGTTATGACGCACTCGGGCCTCTGGAGGACGTGCTGCCTAGAAGGTGAGCCAAAGACTTAAAGGTAGCCATGTATGCGTACACGTAAATATATGTAACACATGTAACACAGACCCACCAACAATGCCGCCGTGAGCAGATCAGTCCCTTCATGCCCACACTCATTTTCACATGGTCCTGCATTTGCACCTGCATGCCTACACAGAAAATCACAAACCCACACTCTTCTTATGTACTCTGCAATAATTTTATTTTATCTATCTATCTATCTATCTATCTATCTATCTATCTATCTATCTATCTATCTATCTATCTATCTATCTATCTATCTATCTATCTATCTATCTATCTATCTATCTATCTATCTATCTATCTATCTATCTATCTATCTATCTATCTATCTATCTATCTATCTATCTATCTATCTATCTATCTATCTATGTTCAAAAAAGGTGTACGGTTCACTCACATCTCCTTCCCACCACCCATAACTGGTACAAACTTCACGTCCTCTGCAGAAGTCATGGACAATATAATATTTTAGCTGACAAATGGACTCTTGATTTTGGTCTTAGAAAGGATGTTTGGTAACCTTGTTTTTTCTGGCATAGTGGAATTGGTTGCCTTGCAGCATCAGCGCAGATTTGCTCTACACAGGGGAGTTGTTTGCCTAACTGACTATTACATTGAAGGGACGGTGTACTGAATTTGATTCGGGCAACTGAGTGATGACGTAAAGATCATTAAGTAATCACAGGAAAGGATAAAGGCTGGATAGCGGAGCAACAGTCAGTACCACAAGAAGCAGCAAGAAGGGGCTAGGTTTGGATACGAGTCCAACGCAACTTTTTAGAAGAAGATTTATCATTGTTTAATGTCCGACGTCACCGGAGCTGAAGAAAAGCGAAATTCTGGCATTTTAAATGTTGGGGCTCACAAAGTTTGGATTGGCTGCTGTGTCCAACAGCCAGGCTGTGAAAGGTTAGCACCAGTCCTTCAGGTCAGGTTTGGTCAGTGGACACACATGAACCTGCTGCTATACGCTCTACCACTAGTCTCTAGCACTGGAACCATTTTGGTGAAAAAGCCCACAACTACTGATGAATGAAACCCACAATCCTAATTTCAGCAATCTGGAGATAAATCAGCTGTGAACCAGCAGTTATTTGGTTATGACAGTTTAAAGGGTTATTATATATATATATATATAAAACATCTGACCTTCTGTAAGGGTTACATTCACACCAGCCCTGTTTAGCCCGCTTTAATCGTCCTCTAGTTAGGAAGCGGACTATAACACAGGGCATTCTGGGAAAAATACAACCAAAACAAATTTGTGAGTATATTGCTAGCGGGAGAAATGGCTCGTCATCTTTGGCTAAAGAAAAGTGAAATCCTACAACCGCTAAAATCTGAGGCTACTCCATTTTTGTTGACATTTTGTGAATAAGGAAGTTGCGCTTATATCTTCTTCTAAGCTTTTTCTGTTGCTTTCTTCAGTGGTTTTTGGTGCGACGCCACCACAGGTTCTTCAGATGGTTTGAATTGTTTGGCACAGTGCAGCGTGAAAGAGAACGACACCAGCTGAAAATGTAACAAATGTTGCAATTTTGGTCCCCAATCGAACCGAGTCTACCTGACTCTCAGGTGTGAAGACACAGTAAGGTTCAAAACTCAGACAAAGGTCGGGTACACCTGCTACCATTCTGGACATTTGAGATAGACATAAACGAGATAGACTGTGGCGTGAGTTTGGTCGCTTGGTCAGACATATGTTCAGTTAAGTTAGGAAAAAAAAAAAAAAAAAGAGAGCTCAAAGCATATGTGTCTTGCAGTGTGAGTTTGTTTGTGATTATACAATAGGGAAACTGTGAAATGTCTCCTTAAGTGTGAAACAGATTTGACACAGTACATCGACACACACAGACACACACATGTATACACACACACACACACAGAGAGACCGGTCCTCTTCTATCTATCATCAGACTGAATCAGAACATACCAGGCCCCACATTCACCTGATTCACAAGTCAAAGCCATGGGCTGATGACATAGATTTACGGCATTTGTGGGATTTCTCCCATGATTCATTTGGTCCTTTGTGTCTGTGGGAGATTTTCACAGGAATAGCTTTTGACGTTATTTTGAATGAGGGTTTAAAATAGAGGGAAACCACCTTGCGTGTGGCGTTACGTCATTGCTCTTCTAGTGACATTTTCAGAGCCTTAATTGTGAATACTCAAAAACCTGCTTGCTTATGGAAATACAATCCTGTTTGTGTTTTAAAAGTCAGTCAGAACTTTTGAATAAGGTAACATTTAAATCTATACGTTTCCCAGTTAAGGATTTACTTTATGACACTTTATGGAAGATGAGAATTCCTGTGTTTATGTAATCCAACTCTGTAGTATGCAACGTATTAATGTAAAGAGCGTCTTACAGAAAGTGGAAAACTTCATTTTACATTGCCTTTACATTGAACTATATTTGAATTATGTAGCTCATGCATGACTTAATATGGAAGGGTAAAGGTAAAACAAATATTTAGTTTATGTTTGTATTTGACAGCTAATTTAATTGATAAACTATTCAAAACTGAAAAAAAAAAAGATTGTTCTTTGATTTGTAAAGTAGTTGCGTCATTTGCTCTCAACTGGACAAACAAAGCTTTTGAGAAGTTTTTTTGAAATCGTTAAGGAATTTGCAGTTGTAACATTCTTCATTATTTAGGTACATATATATCTAAATAACGTATATATGTTTTTTGAACTATGTCTACGGCTTTAATAAGTTGGAATATCAAAGACTACATGTTGGTTTCAACAATAAGATTGAGATATAAATCTTATTGTTGTCGATATGTCAAAAGAATAAAAATAAAACCACACAATTTCGCAATTGTGTGGTTTCCATTCAATAAGAAACGCAATTAAAGTCACATGTGAAAAAGTTTTGTTCATGTGATAAGTCATTAAAAGACAAGCCATCATCATGCTTGTCAGGTCCTGGATTTCGTAACTCGTGTGATGCAAAAAGCATTTTCCCATGGCAGTTTTGCTGTACACATTAATTTCAAGACAGCCGAAAAACCGTCTCATCCTCGCTCCAAAACGTTTTAAATCGAAAAACGTGTTGTGTTTTTTTTTCTGAACTGGCGTGCTCCCATGAATCAAATTTATTTTTGTAATTCCGATTTGGTCAATAGAAATGCTGCTATTATTACTTACTAAATGACTTCTCTTACTAAATAAGCACTAAATAATGTAAAAAAAATAATAATTTATTATTTGAATTTAATTTAATTACCCTGATTTCCCAGATTGCTAGGTCACATTGCCACATTAGTGACAATAAACTGCATTAGCAGTTTATTGTCTGAATGTTTCTAGGAATAGAAACCAACAATTTTTACTCGAGCCATACGATACCATGTTTATGTCCTCGAAAACATATACTGTAGTATGAAATCATGAAATATGCTGAACCACATCAAAAACATCGACACGTTTGTTCAAGAGAAGCTCTTATTTTCTTTGCAAAGTGGCTTTACTTTGCACATTCTCGGCACACTCAGTGTCCTTGGCACCAGAGACTCGAAACGATTAAGAGCAGAGATTTTGAAAGACATCCAGCTCGAACGCCTTGCATTGCCATCGGAGCTACAGTTGCCATACAAACTGTGCGCCGAGGAGAGAGGAGCGAGGAGGAGAAGGGGACAACTGGGAGGTGCAAAGAAAGACAGGAGAAGAAAAAGGGAGAGAGAGAAAACTAAGCAGCTCTGGTTTGCTGTCACACGCCCTCAGGCATCTTATGCTTTCTTTAACACGCAGGCCCATGTTCTATCTAACCTATCTCGCTGCACCTTTTAACGTAATACATCACAGCTTCGCTGCAGTTTCCGCTTAATGCCGGGGACACGATGTACACAATGTGCTGAGAAGTTGTTTAAGTTTTTGCTCCCGTCGTTACCTGTTAGCGTGACCTTGTTTTGTTTTGGGGTTTTTTACTGTGAAATTAGATCGTTTTTATGCTTCAACTTGAATACAGATGTAAAAATAAAGTTCTGTCATAATATTGAAATGATGCCCTCCTTTCCCCCCTACAGCTCTGACTTTAGTTTTTTGTTCCAGCCAACTCGTCCGGTAATTTTCCTGTCCTTACTGTCGAGTCCCATTATCTAAAGCCGCAGCTAGTGATATTCTAGGATTGTGTGATAACTAATTGCAGGGAATCAGATAACAAAAATAATCCTTTCGTTTTAAAAAGAAGAAAGAAGAAAGAAAAAGGATGCAGACTGTCAGTTTATCTAAAGCTCCAGTAAGAGTTTCAGTGTCTGGGGAGCACAAACGATCGGTAATCTGGTGATTGAAGTAATCCTGTTTAGAAAAAAATAAATCCACACGATCTCCTTTATCAAGACTCTGTCAGGAAGCTGTAATAGGTAGAAGGCCACTGCAGTAGGTAGAAACACAAATTAAAATAATTGGAAATAATAAACGATTGCGCTACAGTACATCAAACACAAAGTTGTAATTTTGACTACATTTGAATCCATTTTGGACAATTCCTGTTATCATTCCCCTAGAACATTTTGTGGCTTTTTCTTTTAATGCTATTGTGTTGTTATTTTCTGTACCCACCTCTACCAAAATGGACATGTCCCGGGAAATACAGACGTTTGGTCACCCTACCTGTATGCGTATTTATTGAATATCTGGGCAGCTGCTGCTGTGCATCCTGGAGTTCATGACAACTTTCCTCCAGGGGATAATAAAATATATTCTGTTCTGTTTTATTATCGGTGAGGTGATGAGTTGACAGGGCTGACTGAGTGAGGACGCACAGAATGTGGTTTGCTTACAGAGCAGCTGGACGCTAGGTAGCATGCCTGTTAGCATGTGCGCTTGGAGCCGTCCAAGTTGACAGTAGACCGCTGATGTTTTTCTGTTAATGTTCAAGACTTGAATTCCAGAAGGAAATTTCTTTCCACTGGACATGCAGTACATACGTCTTCACATAAAGGATCGCTGCTGTTCTTGTTTGTAACTAGCTCCATAGCAACAGGCCTCAATCCAGGTGCACATGCTAGCAGTCTAGTTGCTCATGTCCTTCATTGTGTGTGAGACATCATCAAGCCTGATGTGAAACATTGGCATTGGTTGAAGTTGAAACTCAGTTGCGATAGACGTTGCCAGCACCGTTTGGCTAGTTCAGATGTTGGTTACCAAGGAGACTGAATACAGGCTGGTGGGAAGACATTACTGCTGTGGATGACAGGCTGGTTGTTCAAATGACCTATGGACAGAAAAAAAATGCTTTCAGTTTTGGTTCATTTAAGAAATTGAAAAATAGTTTTTCAGTAACTTATCTGGGAAAATTGTCCATTTTCAATGACTGACTGATTACCTGCATTAAATTTACGTTGGTTAAAAAATTTTTTTTAAAAAGCTACTTAGGGTGGAAAATTATAATTTTTAAAACTTTATGCTGGCAGGTGTTATTTTCTTTTTGTCAGACAGTGATATTTTCTTAATATCAAACATTATCAAACATCCGAAACCTTTGTGTGTTGATTATTTATTGCCACAGGTCATGTTGCACAATATGTGGAATTTTATTTAATTGTGACAATTGCAAAAATTCTCCTTTAATTGATATGTTTTCTGTTTATTCCACAATTAATTAAAAAATGATCCTTTACCTTGTGCTGAGACTGGGCGTAGAGCATGAGATTAACTTTAGAACAGCTCATTTGTTGAAGAACAAACGTGAAATGTAAATTAACCTCGTAAAATGCATCATTTTGTAAAACAACAACAACAACACGGGTATCTCCAATTACAAAACCTGACCAAGTTTCAGAACGAGCAAAGTTCAAACTCTTAAAAAATAAACAACATGCTATTTGTGGCGTTTTTACGAAGAAAAGCCGGGTGAGGGCATAAAAAGCCGTCGTTCCTCCTTCACAGGGAGGCGTGCGGCAGCATCAAGCGGCGCTCTGTGGGCGGTCTGCTGTTGATACTGTAATAGAAGTGACTGACAGGCCAAGACAGCTGTCAAATTCAGTCGTCAATATGCCCCAACCACAGAGTCTCTTCACATATTTCTCAATAAACAAACGACTGACTTTTAGATTATTTTTAACTTTTCAGCTTCGCCACAACAGTAAAGACGGCGAAGGCTCGAATTCAAAGAAAACCAACTTGAAGACAGCAGGAAACCTCTTCCGTCCTCTTTAAAAACTTTATCATTTAGTGCCCGTCATAAGAAATGATTATAAGAAAACAGACATTTTTATTTGTGAACTACTTTTCAGTTCACAATGAAATAAAACAGTAGTTAATTTGTTACATGTAGACACATTAAGTTTGTCAAATTGACTTTATGTTTGACAAACATGACAACTTAATAATCTTAATACATTTACTTGGATAAACTAATTTTTTTTTTAAGTTGGATCACCTGGTTTTAGAGGTCATGTAACGCCTCACATATTAAATATTTGTTGGTTTTATTAAGTTTATTTTCTGAACAGAAAAGGTTTCTCTGTTTTACTTTACTTAATTCTAACACATTTTGACCAGCTTGTCAAAATGTCCCCGTCATTGTTCTAGTTGTGACAAATCAAACTTCAAAGGAAATCTTGCTTTAGACCTAAAACACAATAGATCACTGAAACACAACAAAGAAATGTATGAATGTCTTCCTTCACGCACAGATCCTAATAATCTGTTAGACCACCTCTTGTTTTTCATCGTGGCTCATATCTGCCCTAAAAAAATTACACACATTTACGTTTACATTTATTTCCATCAAAGTTCCAGCTCTCACCTGACCTCATATCGGACCGATCCCGTGTTAAACAGCTACGCAGTCGGCTCCACTCGGATTCGCCCGGCTCGCCTGTCATGCTGGATGAATGGCTCCATGTTGGTGGTCCAGCTATCCGTGATGGATCTTGCCCCGGGACGGTCTCTGTCGTCCAAAGGCACAGACCGGATCGGCCCCGGGGAACCGGGCCGTGGCAGGTGGAACTCAGCAGGCTCTAAATGCTGCCATTAATCTCTGTGACGGCAGCTTTGAGAGCGAAGTGAGGTGTGTTTGACAGACTATATGTTTCGGGGAAAGGAGCTGGTGCACCTGAGAGAACTGAAGGTTCATGTTCAAACTGGCTTTTCAGCAGCAGCCACCAACAGAGGGGTTTTATTATCTTAGCGTAGAATCCTGAATCGTAACCCAAAGACTAACTTTTATTATCCGGCATAGATGGAAGCTCGTGCATGTCAGTCATTGGGTCAGGTTTTTGCAATGTTAATAATCAATTTGGAAACAAGTGACATAATTTGAAAACAGACTAAGCTAAGATGTGGAGTCTAGTCCAGCTTAGAGAAAACGTCTACAGCCTCAGTGCCACTTCTACATCAATGCCACTGCTAACAACCCCAGCAGTGTCGAAATGGTAACTTAAATCCATCTAATGAGACACCATGCAGGCGCTCAGTCTGCTCTGATGAAGATTCACTGACCTCGGCATGTCGGACGGTCAAAACCGAAAGTGAAACTGACAGCATGACCTACTTTCTGATTAATTTGGCCTGTAATTACATAACCAAAAACATTTCATTTTCAGATGGCCAGCTGATTTTTAACTATGAAAAGACCGTGACGTCACTGTTGAAGTACGTCCCATTACTTATTTCCACACCCCGGCTCAAAATACATGTTCACCACTTAAACCCAGAGCTCATGAAGCTCACAACGCAAATATTTGAAGGATGTGAAACGGATTTGATGCTCCAAAAAAATCTGCTTCGTTTCATCACATGTAGTCTTGACTATGAGACATTTCTCAATGTGGCGACATACATGGCAATACAGGAAGACGGGTTTGACAGCAACTGAAGTTTTCAGGCTTCACCTTTAATTTTTTGCCTCATAAATTCAAATAAACGTAACATCGACTCTCATATGTAGGCACTTTACATGAGTCAAACTATTAAAAATAAAACACTTTTTGATGCTAACAGGACAAAATTACACAGATATTGATAATAGGTAGCATTATCAGGTTGTGGGACCAGGTTAGACCTTTTCTGTCAAATAAAGGTTTAAAATATGCCGTGAATTTTTAAGCTTTAATTTTTGTGATCATTTCAAGTATTTACTCTTAACTTTTAATGTTTTGGCTGTTTTGTTTTTTTTTTTGTTCTGTTTTGTTTTTACTAAACTCAGACTTAAAAACAACACCAACCTTTTTACCTGGACCTCCTGCTTACCAAATTACTAGAATTGCTCCCAGTTTCTATTTGCAGCATTTGTCCTCTTTCACGGCGGTGGCGGCCACATGACACAGTGTAACTATGGCGATGCAGCAGTCTGTTGACAGCACAAGGCCGCCTGTCAAACGGACATCACGGTCTCTCAATCAAAGGGATTGTTTACCAATGTGCACACACACCACCTGGGACTGACACACACTTTGCTGTGCTCCGTGGAAGGGGGTGTCAGTCTCACACACACACACACGCACACGCGCACACGCACACACACACACCCACACACACCCACAAATAGGACATGTTTACATGCACCATTAAAACATGCGGAAGAGACACAGAAACATGTCTGACAAAGGAAGCTAACAAAAAAATCTGGGGTTTTTTTGTTTTATTTTCATTTTTCCGTACTTTATTATTTAAAAGAAATATCCCAGATTATGACAATTTCTTCATTTTTACATTTCTAGTGTAATCACTTCATTA
Organism: Gambusia affinis; assembly: GCF_019740435.1. Classification (NCBI taxonomy): domain Eukaryota; kingdom Metazoa; phylum Chordata; class Actinopteri; order Cyprinodontiformes; family Poeciliidae; genus Gambusia; species Gambusia affinis. Next base: position 26,846,324 of record NC_057871.1, on the reverse strand, counting down.
AACAAAAGAACAATTTTGAATTAATTCTTTATAAAAGGAACTTATGTTGTGAAATTGTAATCTAACAACCCATATTTACAAATAGTGTTATTGTGTAAAATCAACTTTTTAGAGCTGTGCTTCATGTTATGATGTTATTCTTTTATTAAAAACACACCTGTTGTTTTGCTGTGATACCTTAATGTATGTTTGAGAAATTTTTGTATTGCCATGGCAACCTTTCAGCCGTACAAACCACCTAGCCCTGAGCTACAGTTTCAGAGCTTCTGCTTCACAGAACGCCCCTCAGTGGTGACTGCCCCCCTCAGCTCCCACAGACTAGCCAGCAGCAATTAGCAAACACCTGGAGGAAATGAGCATCTGCTGAGTTCATTATAGGAGCCACTTCCCAATGAAACGCTGGTAAGAACATTGTTAAAGGGTTATTAGAGGAGCCATGTTGTGATGACTTCCTGAAGGCGGAGTTTCAGAAAGAGCAGGAGATTCTTAAAGACACAGAGATCCAACTTCAAGGCATTAAATTATGAAGTCCAATTTCCTTTAAGCCATATTTGACATGCATGCATGCCATATTTTTATGACAACTGAAAGTAACTTTGTTACTTGACTGTGATATAAAATGTACCTGGAAAGTAAATAATGCTGCCCCTTTAAAGTGGCAACAAAGGAGAACGAGTGTTTTGTTCAATTTAACAAAACACTATAATATTGCTATCATGGTTACTGGTGTTTTGGCTAGTTTGTGTCTTAGAAAACTAATTTGTTGAGTAAATCTCATTTTTTAAATATGTTTTCTGTATGACCAAAAGCGTTCTGCGTTAACCTGTAAGAATGACATAAAAAGCTGCACAAGTTCATCTGCTCTGTTGTGTGCTCGCTCTGTCGCAGATGCTGAGGTGTTTAGCCAACAGGGTTATGCAACAGGACAGAGCTGTTAGCTGTTAGCTGTTAGCAGTTAGCAGTGTGAACAGAAGCAACAGTGTGCCAGAGCGCTGATGTTGGTATAATGTGCAGCCCAGCACACACACCAAGGAGAAAGTCCTCAGTGAAATGCTGAGTGAGCTGCCGCATATCTGAGTTTCAAGAGTGAAAAGTTTTGATGGAAACTTTGTTTTTGTTGTTTGTAATCTGCACTGCAAGGGTTAGCCCCGCTGAACGCCCTCTACTTTATTCAGTGTGGAAAAGATAAAAAATAATAACTGACATCGCCTTGGAAAATGCACCACTTGGTGGTCATTTTTTTTTTTTTTTTCTTACCAGTTTTTGGTTGAAAAGTTAGCTGTTGAGTAAATAGGAAGTCACAAATAGGCCATGTGAGAAACTGGAGCAGCAGCTCCCTACCGGCGTTTTGAGGCCACAAGATGATTGTATCAATGCTAGAAGTAAGAGAACTCAGTTATAAAGGCGTTATATTGTTCTGCTGTTTTCTTTACTTTTATTCTATGAATGAAGTGTTAGCAGGACTTGTTCCTCAGGTTGTTTTTACATCCGTATACAAAGCAGAAATTAGTTTTACATCCTAAAGCCTGCTGGGTTAAAAATATCTCGATTTAGGTTTCATTACGTCCCATTCCTGGGTCAAATATGGATCAGTCCAAACCCGGTTGGAGACTAACGTCTGACATCAAGGCTCTCAAAACGTGGATTGGAGAAGATAATTCATAACTTGGATTGATAAGCAAGTAAAAATAATAACAGGTGTAAAATGAATAATCCCTGTTTTTAGTTAATTCTTTAATATACAGTGGAGTATTAGGACCAGGCTAAAAAGAGCTGTAATAATATGAGAATGAAGTCATTAAGATATAAAAGAATTAAGTCAAAGTAAAATAATATGTGGGGAAAAAGTTGTAAAAATATAAGAATAAAGTCATAATATTGCGAGAATAAAGTACTAATAATATCTGAAAAGAGTCCTAAGAATATGAGAATAAAGTCTGAACATTAAAGGGTAAAGTCGTAATGTTACAAAGATAAAGTCAAAAATAATAGGTGGATAAAAAGTCGTAACAAACACAAACTCATAAAATAATACATTAAAAAAGTTGTAATTATATGAGAACTGAAGTCATTACTAAAATAAAGTTGAAATAACACAAGAAGAGTCCTGCTAATATGAGAATGAAGATATAATATTACGGGAATAAATTGTTAATAATTTGAGATTGAAGCCACACGATGAAGTAGTCGCAATGTTAGGAGAAAAATGTCATAGTAATATGAGAAAAAAATAAGAGGAAAAAAGTCGTATAATATGAGAACAAACATTATGACTTTCTTCTGGTAATATTGTGTCTTTATTCTGATAATATAATGACTATTAATACTCTTTCATACTAATAAGACTTTAACTAACAAGCAGCTGAATTTGTTAACTAACTTCATTCTCAACATTAGGTTGATGCAGCTAATTGACCTAATCTTTCAGTTTCAAATCTGGATCCAAAAGTTAAAAAAACAACGACAACAACAAAAATCAAGCGTGCTTTTATTTTGTAATCCCTCTGAACTGACGCCTGCATCTTCAGCAGCTGATAAACACACAGGATTCAATTTGTTGTCAACGTCAAGACAAAGATCATTTCTATTCTACATGAAAACTAAAAGGCCCTGACAATTACTGGGAAATCATTTGAAACACTCTTCCTAAAAATTGCCAATAATAATAATAATAATAATAATAATAATAATAATAATAATATCGATTGTGGGTCTCTCTCCTTTTCAGGACACTTTTTGTTTTATTACATTTATATATTTTACAGTTTTAGCGTCGCAGTCAATTGCCCGAAATATAAAAAAACCACAATAGCTACTTTTTCCCCCCAAACTCTTTTGAGGAGCTTTATGCTGATCTGTCAAATTCAAAGAAGCCATTGTTGCGAGTGACACCGAAGTTTCTCTCAAATGAGTTTAGTAATTTCATGAGCTAATAATGACGGTGTGTCGATGCAGCGGAAGAGAGATCAGACTGTTTAAATTTAATTTGGGTTTCTGTTCACGTCCAGGACATTTCTGTAAATCCCTGAACATTTCTAGAAGGCTTGAAGAGAATTGCGACCGTTTCAACATTTCTCCAATGTTTAGATAAAACAAACCAGAGTGGAAACTCTGCATTTGGGTTAAAGAAGCAGCTGCGGTGGGTGAAAGTATATCAAATGAAAGAGACAGGAATTACATAATAGTGTGGGAGTTTTATGCACAACATGTTGCCTGAAATCCTCTACTGTTCTCAGCTTTATTGGAAGGTTGTAAAAAAAGAAAGAAAGAAAGACAAAAAAAATAAAGAAAAGACAATTTGTGATTTTTTTGTGTTGTTTTAGCACAAATGAGCAACTTAGACAAAACATTAATCCTAATCCGGTCTACAGAAACTGTTCCTCCAGTCTCTCGTGTTGCTTTCTATATTTTCACCTGTGTGACATTTTAAGCTGATTTACCCGTCAAGGTTCATCCACCTCCCTTTTCCCTTCCCCTCTTTTTTTGTCTTGCGCCTTTAAGGTGGGTAATTTATCGTATTGTTTAACATTTAATGTAAAAAAAATTAATAATTTGAAGGTTTTTAATTTATTGTTGTCTCTATCATTTCAATTAATGATCTTAAATAAAAAACTAAACTAATAGTAGTATTCCAAATTTCATTTTTACCATTTCCTCCACATTTTTTTCACAAGAGGGCCAATAAAATTCAGTAAATTCAAAAGTACATTTAATTAAATCTCACTTCTTTACGTTAGTGTCGTCCTGAAGACGCCTGCTTCAAATGGGGGAAGGAATGGAAACAGTCACACAGTTACCTAAAAAAACGTTTTTTACCTCAGTTTTTAATCACAACATTACCACAGAATATTGCGATAACATTTTTCTAAGTCCATATCGCTCACCGCTAATTGCACCGACCCACTTTTTCCACTTCTGATACCGAAACCGATGTCTGAGGTGTAGTATCGGCCGATACCGATCCGATACAGAAAACAGCTGAGTTAACTTAAAATGTTTCTTTTTTTAAAACGCAGCCTTAAATGTTCTGAATTATAAATGTATTTGATAACTCACACTTAAACACAGAGATAGCTTCACAAGCGTGGTCAAACATGTAAAAGCAACACAACTTTAATTTGCTCAGTCAGTATAACTATACGTTCAACAGCCAATGTGACATAAATAATAAACTGAAACCTACTGTTGAAGGAAGAAATATTACTAAGTTAGCTTAATTTGGAAAAAGCTTGGCTCTCTATTTCTTCCTATTTCCCGGGTTCTTCCAGCGAGGAGTGTGTGCCAATCAGGAGCAACATGCGTGATGACGTCACAGAGTTACAGCGTCTAATCTCACAACAAGCAACGTATGAGTTAACAAGAAAACTGCAGAGTTACAGAGACATACATTCATTACCTGAGACAAAAGAATTAAGACAGAGACAGAGAAAGAAAAAGCAAAGACATGTCTTTGGAGAAGGCTGAATGCCAAAACGGCAGGAAATAACAGCGATCTAAATTATTATTATCGTGTTCAATCTTTTTATAGTGGAGGCGTTTCTCTCCTTGTTAATGTATTCATTAAGGCGTACCCCTGGTTCGACCAACCAGGAGCTCCCCTGGACACTCAGAGGAACTTAGACCTTCCCTTAATTTCACGCCAGAGATCAAAGGCCATTTGGTCTCTAGAAGAACAATGGAGCAAGCAGCTGCATCCTAGTCTTCTGGCTCTAACAGATACCTGTGAAATTCGGAGTGCCTCCCGGCCAAATCAAGTAATTTAGTTTAAGGAAAGATTATCTTCACAAACCTAATTCTGGTCTACTGCATTCAGCATTTTCCAAAGATTTAAGTCCTTGCTTTATCACATAAAATCCTGAACAGTTTTCTAATACTAAACAACACATTTTCATTGAAACAATTTCCATTTGGTTCAGATATTATCATAGACAGTACAATTTTCAAATACATTCAGCATTCACCCTTCTAAACTTAGATAATGCACTTTCATTATAAACTTGCTATTAATACTTAGAAAACTGTTAGTGATCTCAACATTCTATGTTGCATTTTAGTTTAAACCCTGCCAGATGTGGTTCTAAAAAACCTTTGATGTTCTGTGAACCATACAGGCTTCTGCCCTGCAATAGATGCTAATTTCGTGGCTTCCTGAGCCCTGATAACAATACTAAAAGATCTCCTTTGATCTGCATCTAGTTCCTGACCTTTGACATTTACCCTGCTGGGTAATTTAACTGTAAATTCTTCACACAATATCTGTTTAAAACAAATAAATTCATACAACATAGAATGTTCAAGATACCTTTTACACATGACATAAAATTAACTGTTTAAAGCATTAGAAATAATCATTTTTCTTAACAGTCCCCCTTTTGAGATCTTCAAATAAGATCTCAACAAATAAATTCATCAAGGCTTCAAATAGAGGAACCAAAAACTATGTAGTAGTCAAACTTATATAGTACACTCAATTATATATCAGTAGCCAAATTATATAACAGTCCCCCTTTTGAAATAGAATATCCCAGCTCCACAACTCCCCACCAGAAAGACCACAAAAAACATCTGATAAAGGGGATGAAGGAGGTGGGCCACTGCGTCTCTCCTCACTGAAACTGTAATAAGACTTACACCGCCCATCCATGTGTCTGAAGCCGAACTCCATCATCCGAACCTGTCAAATGGAAACCTGTGGCAACCCACAATTTTAATACTTACCCGTTGAACCACAAAATTTCAACCAATTAAATCTAAGAGTAAAACATACCTATGGGTTTAAAAATATGACAAATCATAAAACTCCACAATCACCATAGAACGAAAACACAGTACAAACAACAGCTCAAAACATAAAATGCAAAAACCATAAACACATAAAATTACAAAACACTATTTCTTGTTGTTTTTTTTTCACAATAAAATATCCTTCAATAGTCCTTGAAAAAATATGAATTCTTTGTCAAGAAATGACCAAAAACATGCGCAAAAAACGAAAGTTCGCAATAAACGAGAAAACGCAAGAAAAAATATGTGAAGCTGATGATGATCCTCTTGCATCCTGATCGGTCGTCTTCCCGTCGTGATACAGCTCAGTTGACAAACTGAGCGTCCGTTGCTCCACTGAAAATCGGATTATTATGCCTCATTTCAGTGAGATCCTTTTTAAAAAAAAAAACAAAAGATGAAAACTCCTTCTCCCCATGGAAGGACATCGGAACAGAGAAAATAAAATCTCCTTTTCCGAGCCCTGTAAACCTCGAATTTCAGGAAGATGAAGTGGCCACGACAGAAACCCTGCTACACTGCTTCTTGGGACAGTAGATCCACGTCTGCTTCTGGCCGTGCCTGGCTGTGCTCCTCAACTGAAGCTTGATGCTGCAGGTCCTCCTGTATCACTCAGAACGCGCGTTGTGGCTCCTCGGCTGCCGTGCACTGACTCCAATGGAGCCAGGCGTCTCCTTTCCCTTGTAGACGAACAGCATGGGATGTCCTCTCCACAACGCAGTGTGGTCCGGTGAAGCGAGGTTCAGACCGCTTCCGTTTGATGAGCTCCAGGGGCACCCAGTCGAGTCCAGGAACTGGTCTCGAGCCTGGACGTTCCTGTCACGTCTGATATTATGCAAATTCCACTCCCAGGACCTGTAACTCATTAAAGCAGTCGTTATGCGACAAATGTGCAGATTCACCTTTTCATCCTGGTAATGTGGGCCGGCAGTCCACGTAACTTCCTTCGGTTACGAAGCTCAAATGGAGAAAAACCCTGTTGAATGGTTACTAGACAGACAGGCCTCGAAGTAATAGGCAAAACATCTACTCAATTCAATTCTTATGTGCACATAGTTCAGCCAATTTCTACGATAATTTAATTCAGTCTCTCTTGCCTTGTAATTGGGGACGATATACAATTAGTTTGCCAGTTCTATTCCACAATTTATATTCTGTTCTAATCACACATATTCATACCATATATTCACAGACAGACGATAACACAACAAACAGAACATGAAACATTTAGTCTAGTCATGGTCAGTCACAAAACCGTCAGTCTTTTCACATCGTATTCTTCTTTGTTCAAATTTATTCAATCAAGAATTACGAAAGCTACAAGAATTTTTCAAATGTGTAGCCTTAAATGTTTTACTATTTTATAAATTTAGTCTCCAAGATTTTAATTAACATGTGCATTCTAAAAGATATTTCTCAAAAGTTATATTAGAACCCAATTAATAATTTCCTTTTTGTCAAAACTTCTCACCAATTTCAATAACTGCATATTCAATATTGTGTCTCAGAGTGAAATTCTAATTTATATATTCAATTAAGATGCAACAAATACTTCAACGTTCCACAAAACACTGCTATTTAACTCCACAATTATCATCAATTAGAGGTTTAAATTTAATTATAAACCAATTCCTTCAATCAGAAAAACCCTTTAAATGTCCACTTATTTGCAAAACCTAATAGTTTAAAGACCTTTTCCTTCTCATTTTATTTTATTTTCAGGATAATTTAATAATTTTCATAGTTAACCTTTTATCTTTATTATGTTGTTTTGGCCAAAGTCTCGGCCCTTTTTCTGAGAGAAACTTTCAGAACAAATAGATTAATTATTTGTAGGATGAATTTAACCCACAAGATTACTCAAATTTTCCCCAGAACATTTCACATTACAGTTTTGAAGCACATTATTTCATTCTAACTCGTTAATGATTGTTAATAAGTAAAATTTCATCATGTATTAGCTCCCTTGGAACTCTTTAACGTCTAAACAGTTACTCCATAGTTCTACTCATCTTTAACTTTCCCAACCTTCAGGGTAATCTGAGCAACCGTAAAGAATTTATTAAAACATTAAAACCTGAATTTGAATATTTAGCCAGAAAATGCCCTTAGAAAGACCACACCACCAAAGTATTATTTGTATTTATGTAAAATATTTTAAGAAATATATTTTCTTTTACCAGCTTTTCCTAGAAAATTTAATTAATGTTTGTCAAAGCCTGTTTACCAATCAAACTCAGCATTTCGATGCTGAAAAATCTACATTTAATATATTCCATATTATTTCATTATTCACTTTATATTAACTTTTTTAATAATTCACTCTAAAGAATTCTCCGAATTGAAGACACCAAAACTTCAAGCAACTCTCCTTATCTCTAGAGTCAGATGGGCCATAAAACTACTTGACACCTCCTTCATGAATTTTCCTCACCTTGTAGAAGGAACTTTTATGGCAGGAAAGAAAGCTAATTGGGATTCCAAGAGAAAAACTCCCAATTCCTCTGCTACTTCATCAGGATTTTTGCACTTATATCATACAACATGTTTTTTAGTTCCATCCAATTTCAATTTCAACTTATAAATCTTCTTGGGGTGCCTCTTGTTGTTTCACTACTAAAATTGTGACATATATTCTGATATTTTGTCAGGAGCTACTTTAGGTGATGGGGGAGAGAATGATTTGCATTACAGCTGCCTGTTATTTCCTGCTGAGCTATTTGTCTCTTCTCCATAGGATCTAGTATTGTGCTCGCATATTAGAGAATTCTCCTCTCACCCCCCTGTTTCTGAGACAAAACCAGATTAACAATCGGTTGTGTTAAAGAAACATCCAAACAGAATTGGGAAGATGATCAGACACCTCCCTGCCACCATGTCTAGGAGGTTGAACATGCACCGTAATCGCAGAGTCCACAGCCAAACACAGCATGCTGCATATGTCTGTAAAAGAGGAGAAAGAGATCAGGAACAACAATAGAACTTCAAGGAAGCGTTTTACCACGCCCCTTAACTTCCAAAGAAATATGTGGAACTGCATCATCATGCATTATAAACCGAAACGATTAAACATACGTCAGAATACTACAGCAGCAACACCCCCTTTTGTCACACAAATGCAACCATTCAGTCCGGCCCTGGTAAAACAGAGTGACATGAGGAAGAACAGAAGCCGGCCCACATGGGACAAGCGCTTCGGGTCCAGGTTGGCCAAAGCAGAAAACAGGACAGGATACAAGTTTAAAACACTTATCTGCAAACGACACCTCTCTGTCCCACTTCTCCGTCCTCCCCCTGGGTCTGGCGTCACTGAGGTGCAATCCTCCCCCCTTTCTCTGAACTCTCCGCAGTCACATGTAACTGGCTCTGATGTCGGACCTTGAGTTGTCCAGAATGTCCCTCTGTCAATGTCCAAACAGTTAGACAGCATCAAACAGTTCAGTTCGTTGTCTTCATCTTAGAAGCACATCATTTTACGTCTCCACGCTGATGTCAGGGGGTTGGTCAGCGGAGGTTGTACGAGTTCAATTGCACCCAAACAGGAATCTAGTTTCAGTCCAATGTCCAGCAGGACACCATGCAGGAATTTTCTGAATCACAGTTCACAGGCATCGGAACTGTAAGACCAGCAGCGCATCAGTGACTGAAGGTGATAGAACTCTTCTCTGTCTCCTTGAGTGCTGTCATCAGCTAGTGACGAGGAGGGACCATGTCGGCCATGGCAAGACTGGTTTGAGTTGAGGTCAGGGGTCAGACGCACCGCAGCGAGTCTCAGACAGAGGAAAAAGAAAGAAGCAAACAGGAGTTAATTAGTTAGCTTTTACATAAAAACACCCGTCTCTGCTTCGCAAGCCTCGCACCCCTATCAAACAGACGCTCTCCTTCTTTCCTCACCCCACGCTGGAAGAGCAGGCTGCCAACATGGAGTTGCACCCTTTTAACCCAGGATGTGTCACTGCAGCAGGAGTCCAACCGAAGCCTCAGTAATTGTCCAAAAAAATCATTATTCTACTTCTCCACCTCTCTCTCCTCAACCTGAGAAATCTGCAAATCATGGAACAAATGCAACCCCCATCTTATATAATCACAGCATTCCAACCTATGTATTCAACATGGCAGCGACATAGGGAGGGACATCTATTCAAAACAGGGCCTGGCGGAAATATTCCGACATTAATGTTGCACCAGTGCCACAGAAGGTTATTCGTTCCCCATTAACCAAAAAAGGGTTATTTCAGGCGCAATGTTATTTATTTACAGCAAATCTTAAAAATTTAGCAAAAACCTATAAATTTTGACCTCAGTCATTACATTAAATTTGGGGTCAATTTGACATTATATAAGCCTAGTGCACTCGAAGCCAAATCCAATTTTACTCATGTGTGGTGTTTCTCAGGACAGATTCCAACCAAATGTGTCAGGGTTTTGATGTTATCTTATTTTATTTATCAATTCACTAATTTATTTATACATTCATTTATTTATTCAAATTATTTTGTATGTAGTCAGCTAGTAATTTGACAATACAGCATTACCACAATCCTCTATGTCCGCATAGTCATAGTTTATTCTTCATTTATATTTCAAGTCGTAGTTCTATCAATTAGAGAACGTTAGAACCCATAATTTATTTTCAGTACGTTCAAATGTTATATTTTATCAGGATTCCATCTTGCAATAACCTTTCAATCTTTACAGTGCAGTTCAGTCTGCCTGCTAGTATCATTTATCCAAATAAATAATTCAGTTCATAGTACGAACAACATAGGGCATCCCAAAAACTGTAATCTGTGCACCTCGAAACAGCAGTGAAAGAAAACGTTCCAAAGAGTAATTATTGCTTCAACTCGGTTTGAATCCCAACAACCAGCGGCGGACAGAAGGAGCTGACCTATAACGCTCGCCTAGCGGAGAATCGTACTCCCTAGGACTTTTCGACAGGTCAGAAAGACCCGACTGCCAGCAGGTTTGGAGCGCGTCGTTCTCCTTCCGCCAGCGGCGGCTGTATGGGAACCCCTTTAACCACAGCTAGTTTGAAACAAACACACAAAATGAAATCCAAACACTTTTCAGCAGTATAAATTCAACCCGTCAACGGACCACATGGCCTAACGTGATTTTCAAATCATCCGCCTGGACAGCAAGCGAATTCAGACCAAGCTGTCGCTCATAAATAATAATCAAGCCAGCGATCCGTGCCCGCAAAGTTATCCACGGAGTCAGACCAGAAGAATGACCAACAACATCTTTTGCAACACATTGTCCATAAGCACTTCACACTAAAATGCAGCAAAAATCAACACAAATCAGCATCGTTCCACCCAGACCAATCAGAACAGACAGCGCTTGACAACACAGCGGGCCACACACACCAATCAGCACATACACACACGCGCAGAGCTCAGCAGGGACACGCCACACTGAACAGCAGCTTAGGTCCGAAATCACCACGGACAAACACAGAAAACACAAAACACACTGACATAAAATACAGAGAGAAAAAAATAAATAAAATAAACAAAGAAAAACAATCAGGCGCCGAAAAAATAAGTAGCATCAGTTATGATTGTTTCTTTTTTGTTTTTTATTCATTTATTTAATTACTTTCTTTCGAAGGCTCAAAACTAAAAGTCCTTCAGGTTAAAAGCACTAAACCCAACTAATTTATTCACTTACTTTCTTTTGAAGGCTCAAAACTAAAATTCCTTCAGGTTAAAAGTACTAAACCGAACTAATTTATTCACTTACTTTCTTTTGAAGGCTAAAAACTAAAATTCCTTCGGGACTTAAAAGTACTAAACCCAACTACTTTATTCACTTACTTTCTTTTGAAGGCTAAAAACTAAAATTCCTTCAGGTTAAAAGTACTAAACCGAACTAATTTATTCACTTACTTTCTTTTGAAGGCTAAAAACTAAAATTCCTTCGGGACTTAAAAGTACTAAACCCAACTACTTTATTCACTTTCTTTCGAAGGCTCAGTAACATTCCTTCAGGTTAAAAGTCCTAAACCCAGCCATTTAAACCGCGGCGACGTCGCTCCGACAGTTTTGGACCCGCCACAGTCCTCTGAATATCTTTTGGAGGCACAGAAACAATCCCCCGGGAGAAAGATCAGAATCTCAACCCAGCCTTTTTACGGCACAGACGCGTCACTTCTGCTGCCTGAATCCGCCACGATTCTCTGAATTTCATTTATTCCAAGTATATACAACAAACACGTACAATAAAAACTATAAACACTGCCGCAGATCTGTGAGGTCACACACATATACCGGTAACAACCACTGTCGGGCCGCAGCGCCTGATATGAAAACAACAAAAGGTTTCTTACCACAATGCAGCACTCGGTCCGACACAGATTACTCCGGGACACACAGCTCGCAAGGCACCCACGAGCCCCCAAATGTTAAAGGAAGAAAATTACTATGTTAGCTTAATTTGGAAAAAGCTTGGCTCTCTATTTCTTCCTATTTCCCGGGTTCTTCCAGCGAGGAGTGTGAGCCAATCAGGAGCAACATGCGTGATGACGTCACAGAGTTACAGCGTTTAATCTCACAACAAGCAACGTATGAGTTAACAAGAAAACTGCAGAGTTACAGAGACATACATTCATTACCTGAGACAAAAGAATTAAGACAGAGACAGAGAAAGAAAAAGCAAAGACATGTCTTTGGAGAAGGCTGAATGCCAAAACGGCAGGAAATAACAGCGATCTGAATTATTATTATCGTGTTCAATCTTTTTATAGTGGAGGCGTTTCTCTCCTTGTTAATGTATTCATTAAGGCGTACCCCTGGTTCGACCAACCAGGAGCTCCCCTGGACACTCAGAGGAACTTAGACCTTCCCTTAATTTCACGCCAGAGATCAAAGGCCATTTGGTCTCTAGAAGAACAATGGAGCAAGCAGCTGCATCCTAGTCTTCTGGCTCTAACAGATACCTGTGAAATTCGGAGTGCCTCCCGGCCAAATCAAGTAATTTAGTTTAAGGAAAGATTATCTTCACAAACCTAATTCTGGTCTACTGCATTCAGCATTTTCCAAAGATTTAAGTCCTTGCTTTATCACATAAAATCCTGAACAGTTTTCTAATACTAAACAACACATTTTCATTGAAACAATTTCCATTTGGTTCAGATATTATCATAGACAGTACAATTTTCAAATACATTCAGCATTCACCCTTCTAAACTTAGATAATGCACTTTCATTATAAACTTGCTATTAATACTTAGAAAACTGTTAGTGATCTCAACATTCTATGTTGCATTTTAGTTTAAACCCTGCCAGATGTGGTTCTAAAAAACCTTTGATGTTCTGTGAACCATACAGGCTTCTGCCCTGCAATAGATGCTAATTTCGTGGCTTCCTGAGCCCTGATAACAATACTAAAAGATCTCCTTTGATCTGCATCTAGTTCCTGACCTTTGACATTTACCCTGCTGGGTAATTTAACTGTAAATTCTTCACACAATATCTGTTTAAAACAAATAAATTCATACAACATAGAATGTTCAAGATACCTTTTACACATGACATAAAATTAACTGTTTAAAGCATTAGAAATAATCATTTTTCTTAACACTACAGAAAACAATATGTTGACTTCTTTGGTCAAACGTAAAAAATAAACAGCAACCTTCTGTTAAAGGTTTCAGAAAGTGCAACTAGAAATAGTAAATATAATGTACAAGAATAAAACATGACATTACTCAGAGCACAAAGAGTTAGACTGAACAGATCTGGATTTTATTTAATTTTTTTTCAATATTTGGATCATTCCAGATATTGGTTCCTTATTTAAAACCCATAAAGCAAAATGGAATAAACTGTCAATCAACTGTTTTATGTAAAAAAAAAAAAAAAGGACAAGATTCCCATGCAAATTGCCTGAGAAATCTCCTGTGGTGACTATAGCTACGACCAAAACTGTGAAGGCTTTAAGGTCTTCCGCCTTGTTGTTGCTCTACTTCTCCTCCTGCCTCCATATGAACAAATCGTATCCGATGCTCCTGATGCTAGCTTAAGCCACAACAATCACTCTTCTGTTCAATCCCGGCGGTAAAACGTGATACAGAACGAGACTGTGGATGCGTTCTGAAAAGCACAAACGTGTTGAACATGGACTCCGCACCCATCTGTAGTTCGCAGAATTGCAAAGCGTTCATCGGCTCGGTGGAATAAAATAATGCATCATTTGGAGGTTGAAAGAAGCAGCACCGAGGTGCGCTGCTTGCCTGGGAATGGCCGTTTATGGCCCGACTGCTGCGATTTCCCCTAAAACAGTTGCGTGTGCCGTGTTTCACAGCGAGACCCGGCGTCCTGCGGTAGTAACAGTATGTCACGCGCTTTGTCTTCCGGTTTACCGGGCTGAGAGTTTCGCAGAGAGCTGTTGGCACCTCCACACAGCCTGTTTAACGCCTGGTGGGAGAGGTGCTGACAGGCTGACTGCTCTGTAATCCTGAAGATACGAGGAGCCGACGGGAACAACCGGCGGACATCGCCCTGACTTTGTACATTTGCGGCCGGTTCAAGGGGAGGGAACGTCTAATTTGGGCACCGCGAATGATTTCAATTCTGAAATATCTGCTGACTTAAAGAAAAAGAAAAGTGTGTCTTATATTTTACATAAAGGCCTATTTGCTGTAGGGCAGAAAAGGCTCATCGGGCTCTCAATGTCAGTGATAATCAGTGATAGATCATCTGAACTGCTTCAGTGTGAACGCTAGCGAAGCGGTTATGAAGTTTGCTAGTCGTAGCATATGGCCGAACCGACAGAGTAACAATGCTGTCATCTGTAAGCCATATGACTCAGATCGCTGGCGTGTGTATGTGTGTGTGTGTTAGTGTGTGTAAGATCACAGTCTTCCTCGTCTGCACACAGAACATTTGCTCATAGTTTAACCGACATGAATTAGGCAGCGAGTGATCTAAAAAAAAAAACAACACTCCTTGAACCTCACACACAGATTTATATCCATCCACATAGGATAGACAGCTCACACACACACACACACCCACACACACACACACCCACACACACACACAGGAGCTCAGGTTATCCAGAGGAGTGAAGTTATGTTATTTGGTTCTCACAAACCTGATCTGAATGTTGTAAAGACATTTTGTCAGTACAAGAAAATCTGAACATGCTTCTGTATGGACTTATCCTCCATTTACTTGAATGATTTCAAAGAATAAATCAACATGATTGGGCTACCGTAGTTTTCATTACAAATGTACACAAATCTTTATCTATGTTCTGCTAATGTTGAAAAAACACAATTTCACAATTGTGGAGTTCCCGTTAAATACGAAATTAAATGAAAGTCACACATGAATAACCTTGTTCATGCGCCAAGTCACGGCAACGATGGATGTAAACAGTTACATGAGATGTATTCGTAATTCAGCCGTGGCGCTGGCGCTCATCGCCCATCAGCCAATCAGAGGAGATGGCAACATCTGATTCAGGCGATGGCGCAAAAAGCATCTTTACAGAGAAGCGCTATGGATTTAACACGATGGAATGACTCACAACTTTTTATGAACTGTTTGATGCTGTGAGAGCTCTGGTGGAGCCAGCTGCACGTCGTTTGAAAAAAGAAAAATTATTCTCCGACCACTTCCTGTTGTCTACTTTGTCGTTTCTGCCGGTAGTAACATCAGACTGCTGATCATGTGACTCGTGTAGCTCAAAAAAGTGTTTCCATCTCATCTTAGAACGCAAAAACCTTCTACTGATAGGTGTTTTTTTCAAAATCAGTGTGTTTCCATGAAGCAAATTTATTTTAACAATTTGAAATTGTGCGATTTTATGGTTGATGGAAACACAGCTTATATTCTCGATAGAGAACATAGAGCCAAATAGGAGTGATTAAAATATTAACATTTCTTACTGTTTTAGAAGGGTTTAAAAATGTAAATTACCACCTAGCATACCGTCAGTTCCTCTGATAAGGAATAATTCAAATTAATTACATCAGACAAATATCCATTCACAGAAACAAGAACAAGAATATTTAGGCCACCAAGCACTGAGTGTTACATCCAGCTGTGTTTTAAAGTTCATCATTACACATACAGCACATAATGCTAACCAAGTTAACTTTTCTCTCTTCTTCAAATGGTCTTAATATTTCTTGAACTAGCATTATGGTAAAAAGTCAGAAA
This sequence comes from Gambusia affinis, assembly GCF_019740435.1. NCBI lineage: Eukaryota > Metazoa > Chordata > Actinopteri > Cyprinodontiformes > Poeciliidae > Gambusia > Gambusia affinis. Next base: position 26,830,365 of record NC_057871.1, on the reverse strand, counting down.
TCTGTCCAATGATATCCACTGGCACAAAACCATAACTAATTAGTCTTGTGGACCGATTGCATTTTTACTTCCACAGTTTTAATGTGGCAACGAATTAAAATGTGAGATTTTGTACTTTTAGCTTCGGCCGTATTGAGGCAGAATCACAGTTTTCAGGGCTGTGGAGCCGCAAGTGACTCTTTGTCTCTGTGACTCACTTGACATATTAAACGATGAAATGCTGGCTTGTTTTTGGTTTATTCTTCTGCTTTGTGCCCCCATGAAGAAGCCCTAGTTGTATGGGCACCGCTGCCAGTAGCTTTGTACAACGGTCATCAGGTGAGAGGTGGGGTACACCTCGGACAACCTCAGTCTGTCAGAGTGGAAACCCAAAATTTGAATAGAAAATATTCTTCTTTTTTTTCTGAAACCAATGATTTAAAGCAAGAAAATAATAATAATAATCCATAACGAAACCCTCAGAGACATAGAGTCATGTTCAATAAATTAGAATATGGATTCAGATTAAATGTACCTTTGAAGAAAACAAACTACGATTAAACATGTTACACATTAAGCTATGTTAAAAAATCGTTTTGTTACTACATCCTAATGTTGTAATATCCTGTTCTATTAGCTGTGAATTGGGAAAAAAAGTCATAATTAGAAATAATTTAACAGCATAATGTGTTTTACTTAGTGAAGTGAGTGACTGAAATAAAATACATTTTAATAATATTGTAGCAATTTACTAAATAATACTGTACGTGTGCTCTGAACTTCTGCGATTTTTCAAAGCAGACTGGAATGATCTCGTGTCTGTTCTGCGGGTGAACACAGTACGAACGCTGAGTGCATCCTGCGTTCTGGGAGCAGACTGTAATTTGTTCGTCACATCATTCCATAAAGAGCGTTGTCAGATTTGCTAATTTTCTTAATCACGGCTTTTAAAAACACTAGAAAGGATCTCAGTCCTGGGAGCTCCACGAGTGACGCGCTGCATACAGAAATTAGGCAGTCGCATACTTGTTCATTAGATTATTAAAGCTCTGCTGTAATAACTGCATCTTGTCATACTTTTCTTTTTTTTTTTTCTTTTTTTTGCATATTTGCAACACATTTACATAGAATTCAGATGATACTGATAATTGTGACTAATTTGCTTTGGAATTACAGAAATGATTGGATGTAGTGTGAGGCTCAGCTGAGTGGAAGAAAGAGAAGTTACCTTTTAGTTTGTGGTTGGCACCGCTAACTAAAACGTTAGTTACACTAATCCTAAAGCGCCAATCATCAACGTCGGTTCTGACAGTGCTAAAGAAGTCGATTCAACCCTTTTTACTCTTTCAAAACTAACAAAACGCTAAAACGCTATACTAACAGGGTTTTCAGTGGAAGCTGAAGCGCTACGTTGACATTTTCAAAGTTAACGGTAACACTAAGGCGCTACACCAAATGTCATGTAGTGGATGCTAAATTGATATGTTGCTATTTTCATAACTAAATTCTAAGGCGGTAAACCAGCGTAGCATTAGTGGAAGTTGATGCTAAAGCACGCAATTGAAAATGTAAAACCCCGTTGACATTTTCAACGCTAAGAAAAATGCTAAAGCGATATACCAACATGGTGCTTAGTGAAAGCTAATGCTAACACAATAAATTCAACCATGTTTTTATATGTATTTTTTTCTCTGAAGAGTTTTTGCGCTGCTAGTGGCTCATATTTTTGTGACAGTAGGCAGACAGGAGGGCAGGCGAGGAGGGGGGGGAGGACATGCTGCAACGGTCGTCGGGACCGGGAGTCGAACCCGCGACGTCCGCGTCGAGGACTGGGGCCTCCAAGCGTGGGGCGTGCTAACCCCCTGCACCACCACAGCACGCCCCATGTTTATATTTTTAAAAGCAGCAAAAATGCTGAAGCACTAAGCAAGAAATTAGCTTGGCTATTAGCTGAAATGCGCCAACCACTGCATTCCTGGCTTCTGTTTGTAAGGTCGTCAGTGTGGCTCGTTGTTTTTATTTACTTACATTTTTTATTTTCAAAGTTCTCCAACTCTCCAATGTTCTAATGGCCGTCACCTTTCAGGTCATCTCTTCACATTTGTGGCTTTAAAAGTCAGACGCCTCCTCGACATTAGTAGATTTTACATTGCTCTTAAATGTGTTAAAACTGCACCAGCAAAAGAGACGTTTCTCAAAAGAGTTTCTGCTTCTAATCTTCCCATGGGCGTCTAGTTTGCACACATTTCACACATGCTGAAGTCATGCAGTCTATTAGTGGTCCAGACTGACGGTCTTCACCCTACTTCTACCTGGACTGCGTACCTATCAAGGCTCCAGATAAAAAAAAAAAAAAAAAAGGAGCAGACAAAAGAAATTGAGCTCCACCTTGGACAGCGATAACTCAGTGTCCGTCTCTGAGTGGACGGTTCTTTACTGCTCAGAATCCTATTGGAGTCCTGTGTTGTTCTCAGCAAGGTCATTGTGAAAGCTCCAGCTGAAATCCATCTGCCTCCCCAGCAGGGGTTAGATTGGAATCCTAATATTATTTAACTAAACATATATTTGCTTTGGGAAGCGGTTCAGCTCTCAGCATGGTGAATTAGTGGGTCTTAACCCCAGAATAGGCCAAATAAGATTGGTGATTGCTGTAATTAGCAGTTGAGTGCTTTCCTTGCTTGATCCTTCAACCTTTCTGATTATCCAACTACACTCAAAGGCATATATGTGCTGAAGGGGTGTTAAAAAAAAAACAAAAAACTTCTAATCCATTTAATAATTAACTTTGCAGCTTTATATTATTTGTTAAGGAAAATCTTTTACAGTCATCTACTATTTACACATTTTTAGATACTTTAGACGTACTTTGGCTAAACTAAAAAGAATATTCAGTAGCTAAAATGATCATATCTCAAGATAAGTGTCTACATTTCCCAGCAAAAACAAGTATGGCAGCAAAGTTTCTGTGGCATTTGGGTTTCTTTTGCGTCTTAGCGGTCCTGCAGGACAGCATCGCTGAGACGGTAAAGTTAGTACCAGAGTGAATCAGCCACCCAGACATTTAACTGCTCATTGCTGGACTGCAGCTGCTAAATGACCCAGTAAAAGACTGGTTGTAATGGGCAAGTGGTGCCTTTGCGATCCTGGCTGAACGCAGCAATGGGATGTGATCTGCTCAGGAATTGCTGCTGTGCTTAACCTGTTTTCTTCCCCACAAATATTCGGTTGTTTAATAATTTATAATGCTGAAAAGACACAACCATGTTCTTATTTTATTAACATATTGGGAACTAAAGCCACCTGTCTACCCCACGTCGTATGTTGTTGTTTTTTTTTTTTTTTGTTTGTTTGTTTTCGACGGGCTGTACTGAAATGTCAGTTCGCCCCTGGAGGACTCCATCCATCTTCTTCCACTTATCCGGGGTCGGGTCGCGGAGTCAGCAGCTTCAGAAGGGAGGCCCAGACTTCCCTCTCCCCAGCCACTTGTTCCAGCTCTTCTGGGGGAATCCCAAGACGTTCCCAGGCCAGCCGAGAGACATAGTCCCTCCAGCGTGTCCTGGGTCTTCCTCCTCCCGGTGGGACGTGTCCAGAACACCTCACCAGGGAGGCGTCCAGGAGGCATCCTGACCAGATGCCCAGACCCAGACACCCTACAGAGAAAACCCATTTTGGCCGCTTGTATTCGTGATCTCGTTCTTTTGGTCATGACCCAAAGCTCATGACCATAGATGAGGGTGGGAACGTAGATCGGCCGGTAAATCGAGAGCTTCGCTTTTTGGCTCAGCTCTCTCTTCACCACGACGGACCGGTACAGCGCCCGCTTAACGGCAGACGCTGCACCAATCCGCCTGTCGATCTCCCGCTCCCTTCTTCCCTCAACAAGATCCCGAGATACTTGAACTCCTCCACTTGGGGCAGGACACCCCCCCTGACCCGGAGAAGGCACTCTACCCTCAAGACCATGGCCTCGGATTTGGAGGCACTGATCGCCATCCCGGCCGCTTCGCACTCGGCTGCGAACCGCTCCAGCGAGAGCTGCAGATCACGACCCGATGAAGCCAAAAGGACCACATCATCCGCAAAAAGCAGAGATGCAATCCTAAGGCCACCAAAACGGATCCCCTCAACACCCTGGCTGCGCCTAGAAATTCTGTCCATAAAGGTAATGAACAGAATCGGTGACAATGAAGATATTTTATTCTATTCTATCTTAAAAAGGGTATGTCATTGGTTAAATATATAAAATCTGTTTCAAATTTAGCAAAAAAACAACTAAAATCTGCACTATAAGCAACTCAATTACTTTTAGAAACTCCTCAAACTTCCACAAGTCGAGGAACGTAGCAGCTCTTTGTGCCTTGTATAAATTTATGTGCCGCTTCGATGTAGCAAAATCTTAAGAGTTCTGACAACTGCAACAAATAGAGATATTATTACACTTCTAGCTTTTTTAAAAAAAATATTGGAATAATTGTTCACCTGTTTGTGATGGATGGGTCCTTTTTTTAATGGATTGGTTTATTTTATTTTTTTTATCTAAATGGCGTGGACTAAATTGTTGCCTCAAGATAAAGACATATGAAAAGAATGCACTAGAATGAAGATATCCAGATTTGTTTTGTTCCGTCTTGATGGAGCTTTAATTTCAGGTCTGTGTCCGCACAGGTAGCCTGTCCTGTGCAGCACGCCTGGCGGTGCGTGAGCTGAGTCAGAGGAGGGAGAAACTATTCAGCAGATTCCTGCAGTGTGCTCAGAGTTCAGCGACACAGACATGTGGACACAAAACGGCCCACAGCCACTCGGCTCGCGTGGCGTTTTGGCGCCGAGCAGCAGGTTGCAGGAAAAAGACCGAAGAGACGGTAGAGAGACGTGTAGATAATAACACAATCTCTGCAACAAAATGTAGTAATTATATTCTGGATTGTCTTAGTTCAACATCATCTTTAAAAATGTTAATTTCCTACATCAGCTAATGGTTGTACGCCTAAATTGTTGTGGAACGTAACAATATTATTGTTTTTATTATCTTTACTATTAAAAATATGAGTAAAAAGTAACAGTAGGTCTTTTCTAATTTGCTCTGATTACCTGATTAATTTGTTTTTTGTTGTTTTTTGTTTTTTTTAACTATACCACACACATTATTTCTTCTTTGATGTTTATAATGAACAGAAAATGAAGGACTAACGAGATTTTCCTGACTTTATGCATCAAAGACCACGTCCACAAACTTCATCTGCCCTTAGCGTCAGCTCATGAAAAGTGCATTAAAGTGCATCATGTTGATTGATGATTTTATTCATTCAATATGGTGTGAGCTTTTAGTTTACATGCATTTTATAAATAGAAAAAAAAAACTAAGAGATTTCTAAGTATTTGACCTGTGGACCTCAGATAAGAGCCCATCCAGGAATATTTTGGCTGATGACTCGTACATCTGTTAAAAATGGAGCACATCACATTTGGGTAAAGCGATATTTGTTGCGTATGAATGTAGTGTACAGTTCAAAAAGCTGATAGGCAGCTTTTTGAATCAATAGTAATCAATAGTAATCAGTATTAGAATTAGCAGAATAGTAGCACTAGTAATCTTTTTGTTGACTTTCATCCTTTATCATAGAACTTTATGAAGATCTTTAGGTAACATAGCATAATGTGGTAAAAAAGAATAATTTTCTATTTGCACCCATTCAGATTTCTTCCAAGATAAGTGAATTAAAAATAAAAATAAAAAAAAACTATCCAAACTAATGTGTCTCCTTAACCTGAATTTTGCTAATTTTTTTTATTATTTTTTTTTATTCCTCTTTGTGTGATTGTTATAATTTACCCACAGTGGAAGATTTTATTTTTCCATCCAAGATAATCCCACAGAATACACTGAAAAAACAAGTTTCTTGGAGCCAACTTTTTAAAAAATGACTCAAATTTGGTTGAAGATAAATTTGACTGAATTTATGTTACAATTTTCTAGCTGTACTGACCACTCAAAGCACAAAGGCTCATAATACGTTGGGAGAAACCCTGAGATTGCCTAAAACAGCTTTTGATTTGTGAAGCTTATACTCTTTTGGATAAAAACTAAAAAGAGAATTCCTACTTTCATCCAGAATATTGATGAAATCTCCTCTGGTCTTGCTCCTGTTGTTGTGTTTGTACTAATAAAATGCTACGTTTTAAAAAATATTCTGAAATGATGATAGTCTGAAATGATGCCCAAAACTTTTCAAAAGTATAATTATACACAACGAATGCGCCCTGATTAACATGTTGTTGTTTTTTTCGTTTTGGAGAAAATTTTACAACTTGAGCAGATACAGTATTCAGCTGATGTATTGAAGTAATACGGCTAAATACCAGATTCTTGCTTTAAGTTTTTTGGCACTCAACGGATCCAGGGTGCTAATATTTTTATTTTTGTTTTCTAAGCACTTCGCCTGCCTCTTCCTGTGGTTCCTTCCTGCTTATTGCCGAGCGCTCCAGCATTTGTTGAATATTCACCGATAAATTAAACAGTGCGGCACTCGGGAGGCAGTGGAGGGGAGTTGGGTTTGGAGGAGGGGAGGGGGAGCGGGGAAGAGGAGGGAGAAAGCGAGAGATGAAAAAGAAGAGCTGGGAGAAGAAAGAGACAGGAGGGAAAGAGAAACAAGGATGGATGGAGGTGATTTTGCGCATCCAAACTCTGCACTCGGCTTTCTTCTTCTCCTCAAACGAAACACTGGAGGCGAGAGCTGCAGCGAGGCGCTACCGAGAATACTGGATGCTCCTTCCTCTCCTCCCTCGCTTTCTTTCAATCCCTCCCACATTCTCGAGGAATCAATAGTCGCATATTAATCATTGTGCCCACAGCACTTTGAGCAACACGGAGACACGGAGAGATGGTCTGCATGAGGCAGCGAAGGCATCGACAGTGTGTATAATCGCACCTTCAGCGCGTCGAGCCTGATTAGATGTTGTTCATTGTTGTTTCACTTGTTTAGGGATGAGTAATCATTGTTGTCATGGCGATGGTTGGGCCATTTAGTTGTTGTTGTTTTTTTAAGAAAACAGAAAATCGTGCCACTCAATTTATTATGATATCTCTAAATAAAATTCAATGCTACTATTTGCCTTCAGAAGTTGTCTAAAGTCATCGTGTATTGACCCTTTGCAGCTGTGTCACATCACCACTTTGAGGCGACATGACGATGTCAGAAGAGGGGGATGAGAGTTTGGAATGAAGCAACTGTGATTGATTGTTTTTACCAACTACCAATATTATTTCTACTCCTACTTGTTCAAGCTGAGCTACGTTTTCTGTGGAAGTAGCACAACTCGCTGGGGATCGTACACCGTGACATTTACAAGAGTTGGAACCAGCTAGCTTAGAAACTGAAGAAGAAACCTTCTTCTTCCTGACATTTGTTGATTTGAACAAATCATTAACTTTGTCTGAATTCACATCACATGACTCATGTCATTATATCAAAAAAAAGAGTTTTCTCTTACATCAAAGCAGACTGAAAAGTTTACAAAAGTCTAGATGCTAATAGTTTGTTTCGTACATGGTAGGTTATATGATGGTGCGGCATTTTCTCCATGGCTCCTCACGACGCATACCTTCTCCATAACGCAATATTTTGATTGAATCTTACTATTCTTACTCACTGAAGTATATGAATGTTAATGTTTTTTTTACCTTGTAAAAAACGTTGGCTGCAATTTGGTGAATACACCGATGACTGCCAGTGACAGTCGGTCGCTTTCTGAAGAGACTGATCGTCTATAGTCCTCTTAGTATAAATAGAGTTGTTCTTTAAAGCTCTCAAGAAGTTTGCTGGAGAACATTACTGGAAAAAAACAGCCCCCAACAGCCAGGGTTAGGCTATAAAACTGCTTTTTCAATATCGTAGCCTCTTACACAGCACTGTTCAATCCATCGCCTAAAAATTTAAATAGTATGGCAAAACTACATACCTACCACCTAAACCGAAAGGTGGGGCAACAATAGGATTATTTAAGGAAGCTGCCAAGAAGTCCTTGGTAACGCCAGAGGATGCAGACAGCCACAGCTCAGGCAAGATAATCTAATTACTTCTCATGCTCTCCACAAATCTGACCTCAAAGGATAAGATCAACACTGAGCGTTTTGGCCTCCAGGTAAAGTACTGTTTGACGAGATAACCAACACTTGAACACACCACACCTATGTTGAGACATGCTGATGGTAGAATTGGCTGTGACCTCGTTTTTCTTCAGGAAGGATAGGAAACCTGTCTGATTTGATAGAGAGATGAATGAAGTGAAATACATGGTGATCCTGGAACAAAGACCCCCCGAGGTGCATTCACACCAGGCCCTGTTCAGTCTGCTTTAAAAGTCCGGTTTGTTCTTGGGAGGCGATTGAACTCTGATCCACCTACACAAGCTTGGTCTCACTTTGGGTGACGTGAACGCTGGCGCAATTTGAATGCATATGTGAATGCCAAGCAGGTGACAGAGAAGGGCATTCTGGGTAAATGCAACATAAACAGACGAATGTGTCTAGCGAGAGAAATGGCAAGTGGTCTTTTGCCAAAGACAAAAGAGAAATGCTAAAATCGCTACAATCTGACGCCGCTCCCTTTTTTGTTGACATTTTGTAAAGAAGGAAGTTGCTCTCGGTGTCTTCTTCAGAGGTTTTCATGGCAGCACCACCACAGGCAAGGAAGTAAAAAGGTTTTTCAAAGAGTCGGCACAGTGCAGCGTAAAAGAGAGCCACGCCTTTTGAAAATATAACAAGTGTTGCAAGTTTGTTCCCCAATCAGAGTCTACCAGACTAACAAGTGTGAAAAAAAATAAATCTTAAAATCTGCACAGCACTAGAGAAACGGAAAGTGGTTTCCATTTCAACCAGACAATGATCCAAAAATATGACCAGATCTCAGGGTAGAATAGAAATGTGTGCTGCACTTTTTATAATTGTATTTACTGTTTCATTGTCCCTTTAAATTCACAACTACGTACCACTTTGTGTTGAGCTGTCACATAAAATTCCAGCAAAATACAAGAAGATTTCTGGCTGTAAAGTCACAAAATGTGAAGAAGCTCAGGACAAAACATGTTCATGGGGGAATTGCGCCCCTCAAGCTTAGTATCATTGCAGGAGAGATTGCCTCTGTCAATAGAAGTTTGACCATGAAGGAAATAAAAGGGAAGAACAGATGCAAAGGTCAACATCCTGGTAAAGAATAGAGGTAAGAAGGAGAGGAAAGGAAAGAAAAGCAGAGAAAGACGTGGACGGGTAGACAGGAGCCAAACAACATCTGCGAGGGCGGGAGAGCTAGCTGTGGATGTGTTGGGCGCAAACTCTTTCCAAACAACATCTGTGCAGAGATCAACATCTGTAATGAGCCAGGGAGAACGGAGGTGAGGTGTGAGGGGGAAGGAGCGAGGCGCGAAGGTGATGATTGATGCCGGATTGAGCGGCTCTTAGTTATGGGTAATGTCGACACAGCAAGCACATTGAGGAACCACAAAGTAGAAGCTTGTTTGTGTTCCCCCAACCTCAAACGCATCCGACCACAGAATAAACAGAACGTTCAATTACCGCGTTGCTGAATTCGGGGAAAAGAGACAGTAGGCGAGCTGTTTGGGAAGCGTCATCCATCACCAATACAGCTTATTAGCTTTGTTTACTTGACACAACCTATTGCCGTTTGTGGCCTCTTCGGCTGCCGCAGCAATCAGCGCGCAATTACCAACAATTGAAAAGTCAGGGTTTTAATGCTCGCTTTTCTCAAAATAATGTGTATGTGCAAATGAGTTGCTTTTCTAATTACATTCAGGTAGCAAGATAATTGCTAGTGTTGCAATAAGTCAGTGTTATTACTACAGGTGCCCAAGTATGCCCATTAAAGTCAAATAATATTGTTCACTCTGGGATAATCCACAAGATTGTCTTTTTTAGAAATGTGTTAATGGAGGACATGCTGACTTTCACCTTCATTTGTCTTTTGTGTTTCATTAGATTGCATGACACTGAGGTTTTGTCTTTCATTCAGACTTTGATGATGGCAACAACAGTGGGGTCTGATTATTGTCAGAAAATCACCAAAAAAAAAAAGCTTTCTCTGTAAAAGACTGATAGAGAACTTTAGAACGGCTGTAGAGCCCAAGAAATGGTCATTAGCTGCTTTTCTATTACAAACGGGCTCAAAACCTTTCTGATATTCTGCTAATGTGGACAAAACACAATGTCCATCCATTAAATGAGAACCACAATTAAAATCACACGCTAATAAATCTGTTTAAAAAATATGACTGGAAATCATGGATGTAAACAGTTGCATACATTATATTCAGAAGTCAGGCGTGGTGCTAACGCTCATCCTCTAACAGGAGATGTCGGCGTCTTATTCAGGCTCTGGAGCGACAATCCACGTTTTGGAGAAATTGAAGTCGCCATGAGTACAACAAGTTCGAACCTGTAGCTCTTCTTGGACCTTTGGACTTTGACCTGGAAAGTGTCAAAGTCCAGCAGCCCGCTCGTTCGCTGCAGCTGATCATAAACTATGGAACTCACTACTTTTTGAATTGCGCAGCATCAACAACCTACTTTTGTTGAAGCTAAAACCAGATTCGTTTAGAGCGGCTCTTAGCGCTCTGCAGCACTGTGTCGTTATCTCTCTACCAGTGCTGCCACTCGTCTAAGATGTGTGGGGCTTCCCGCACACTTTGGTATGTTCATTCATACCCTGTGAATGAATGAAAAGACACAAAAGTGTTTCACTGTAAAGATGGTTTGTAGTTTGTTTTGTTGCAACCTGAGGTGTGAAATAAACTTCAGTGGAGTTTGAAAACAAAATATGTGTTTCGGTTTATGTCTGGTTGAACGATGTCTGTGCCCAGTTCATTTATATATATTTTTTTCACTTTTAGGGGGGATTTTATTGTAATCCATAAGGGGGCCCAGAACATCTTTGGGAACCTCTGGCCTAAAATTAGCACTTTGCTATTGCTGTAGATGAATTGGTGTAACTTTTGTCATGCAAAAAAAAAAAAAAAAGTTATTCCATTGCAGTTTTGCTAATTTTTGACGTGGTTGGAAAACCGCGCCATCTTAGCACAATTCTTTTTTTTTTTCTTTAAAAAAAACAAACAAACAAAAAACTTGGGGTTTATAAAAATTTGGCATGTTTCCACTGAGAAAATTGAAATATCCGAATCCAAATTCACATTTGTTGATCAAAGGAAACGCAGCTCTTTTTTCACTTTAAAACGAAACAAGCTCAGAGGTAATATTTTCATTCATTTAGCTCCAGAAATGAGTCCTGATGAGATGTCAGGGAGATTTAAGGACTACCTCATTGTTTTAGCTTTATGTGCGATACATGTCACATTGCTAACAATAGATTATGATTTTACCACCCACATGGAGAGCTATAGGTGGCATTAAGATCTCTGTCTCTGTGAAAAAACAGTCGTCCGTCTCCTTCTACAATTCAGTCAGAAGGCAAAATTGGAAATATACACAGAATTTAAATAGTGATCTAGTTACAACCTGTGGTGAATGGAAAATGTGCTTTACCCAGGATGCATTGCAAGCACAGTATTTAACGTACTGCAGTACAGGCAGTGGTAGTTTTGATATGGCTTGTCGCCCAAAGCACCATTTTGTTAGGGGGCGAAAGAGACGCTTACAAAAAGAGAAACATACTCATCAGTTGAACCCCTCATGAGTTATGGAGGAACTTTTTTTTTTTTTTTTTTTTTTTAGGAAATAAGATCCGTGCAAAGGTGACAAAGAGAAACATTTGCAAGTTGATGACGTCAAAACTTGCTTCACATAAACCCGTCTGTAGCTTCACATGAACACAAACTTTAAGCTCTTTGAGAGAGAGCATGCTAAACAATGTTAGATTAAAAAAACTCATGAATTAAAAAAAAAAATGCAAGCAGATTCTTTGATCTTCTTTACAACAGAGTATTATTCTTACGTGAATAGGCCTAAAATTACGAGACTAAGAATAAATAAAATAAAATCGGAGTATTGCAGCAATTGACTCATAATATTTTGAGAATAGAGTAACAAAAATAAAGTTGAAATAATACAAGAACAAAATAATATGAGAATAAAGTCATAATATATCATTAAAGTGTCATGCAACTTTATCATTGAAATTTTAGGACTTTATTCTCGTAATTAAATTTTTTGGATGTTTTTTATTGTGGCACTAAAACGTCACCGTATTTCTTTCATAGATATTTAACAAGAGAAAAATACTGTATGTGTTGAAAAAGATATTGACAGTTCTTCATTAAAGTATATCAGTTATATTTGGGGGGTTTTAAAGGATTTCGCTTGATTGTACTTCATGTTATTAATGCATTAAGTGTTTTAAGTCTTATTCCTCTTTATTTTAATGTTAAACACTTTAATTTCCATTGCGTATAAATGATGCCGTACACATAAACTTGTTTTGCCTGATATATTTGTCTTAGTCAAATTATTTTTAACATTTCTTTGTCTGCAACCGTGCTTAGTTTCCCACATAATTAGTTTTCCCCACATAATTTATTCTATCTGCCTGCAAATGTATGCTTTAAGAAAATAAAAATCGTATCACAAATGTCCTTCTCTTGGCTCTCTGCCCGGCAAACGTTGAATCGAGAACATTGTTTTCACGAACGACCTCCTGAGATCTCATCAGTGCTCGCGCCGGACCTCGTCGGCATGACCGGTCCGCGCGATGTTTACAGTCCAGTGCGTTATCGTCTCTGGTTGCTATGGATCTCTGTGAGTTGTTTTTTTTTTTTTTTTTGCACAGCTGTTGCTATGCAGGGGAAGCCGGCGAGCTAGAGCCAGAGGCCCATGCAGTAGATGAGTCATAGCCTCCAGCCCCCACACCCTTCACAGTCATACCCCCTGCTTTCCTTCCACTGACTCAGTGGGACTTCACACACACACACACACACGCACACACACCTGGACACACACAAACGCAGCTCCGCGTTGTTTCTTAGCAATCCTCTTGGTGGTAGCCTGATCTGTTAACATGTCTTCCCTGTGGATAACAGCTCATGGGTCGTATTCTGATGGGTGTGTGCATGTTTTTTTTGTTTTTTTTGGTACATGCTTATAGCAGCACGCACCGCTGCACATGCAATGCACAAGCAGCTCATTTATAATACATGCAGACCGGGACACACTTCTTCAAACACACACACACCCACACACACACGCAGGTGCATGCGGGACCGCGCGGCGCATGCATTCCACCGAGTCACGCGGACGTATGCGAACATCAATAAATTCACTTTCAGAGGGTCGCGCTCACACATACTCCCTTCGCCCCGTATTTTTGCTGAGTCAGCACGTTTTGTTTTTTTGTTTTTTTAAAAAAAAGAGGAATTACTCTGGTGAGCGCTTCACAACGCTCCACGTGTAAATGTTAGCTTTGATGTCGCTGCGTAGAACTAACTGAACCAAAACTGCAACATAGCTTCATAATGTTTCAGTCATCTAGTTCCTATGTTAGATTAGCTTTGAGCTCTAAATCTGATATTTTATCATATTTTCATGCTTATCTCATATGCCCAACAGTGATGCACATACAGTCAGAGCAGCTGTGGCCTCACCTGCCCCACTGTTTTCTGCAGGCTTAATTTTTTATTTATTAATTTTTTTTTTTTTTTTTTTTTTTTGCCCCAATCTGAAGTGCTTCTCTGCTTGCTTGGAAATTCATGACACAATTAAAAAAAATACAGCTATTTTTATCCTCAGAGGAAACATTCTTAAACATTCTTAAGGGCCATTTTGTCTCTTTTCAGCACCCTCTTGAAAAATGCTGACCACCTTAAGTTCAGTCATAAAAAGGCTTGTACAGTCGACTTCTTTTTTTTCACTCTCTTAGCTACCCCACCCAAATTTTTTTTACTGACCTGCTCTGGTCATTCCTATGAAAAAAAAAAAATAATAATAATCTAAAATGCTTTCAATTTAAATTTGGTTAAAGATAAACAATGCAGTAGGTTGTGTTTGTTTTGACATTTGTCTTGGAAAATAATCGCTCTAAAATATTGCAACATTGCCCTAAATTGCTGTGGTAAGATCATCCTTCATCTGGCCTCTGATGGCAGAAATCCAAATTTCTTTAGTTGGTTTAAAAAAACAAACATTCTCACCAAGGTTTACCGATCTAATCAAGGTACTTGAATGCAATGAAAACAAAACTATAATATTTCAAATGTGGACTATGTATTTGCATACAAAAAATGCAAACAGAAAATATGATGAGTACAAAACTGTGAGCTGACCGAAATAATTAACAAGAGAGAAGTACAAAAAATAAATTATGCAATAATTATGTGTGGCGTTTTCATGTCTGACAACGTAACGTTTTATTTTCAACAAATTCTGTAAACACAGCGCTAAGCTTGTGCCTACTTCACTCATTTAAATATATTGTCTTTACATGTTATTTTGACAAAGAAACCTTGACAATTCTATGGTTTCTTTAAACTTCACGCTAGTTGTTTTTTTTTTTTTTTACGATTCCAACTTCCTTGACCACGCAAAGCTGGAACAGCAACCTCAATCTGAGCGCGTTCGGATTTAGTCTCTGACATATTCATCTGCTGTATATTTGCTACCATGTTGAGAGGTGTGCAGTTGAACGTGGGTTGAAGGATGCAGGGGATCAAAGATTGGGAGACAAAGAAGCCCAGCACTGCTGCTAGCATGACGGCTATTTATAGCCGAAATGCCCCAACTCTTGTTGCCTGAACTCATTGTCTGCCCCTTCCTGTTTCTTCCCCACTCTCTCCCTCCAGCCTCTTTACCCTTTTTTCTGTTCCTCCATCTCAACACACACACACTCTCTCCTCGTCTTTTCATGAATTCAAACGCCAATTCTCATGCCTCGCTTCTACGTTTCCCTCCCGCCGTCCGTTTCTCCATTTTCTAATTTCTATAATTTCCTCTGTTCTTTTTCCCCTTCATATTTTTGCTCTCTCATTAGATATTGGGTCAGTGCTTCCTGCTCAGCACCCTCCAACCCCCACTCCCTCCTCACCATCAATGATGATGCTCGCTGGTGTGCTGTTTCTTTAGTAATGTTACACAACCGCCATCACAGACACACTGGGGGGCATGGGATGGTGGTGGGGCGAGAAGGAGGAGGAGGAGGAGGAAGGAAAGGCACACGGCGCCGGATTGGGGAGGGGGAGGTGGGAGAGGCGGCGTTGGAAATATGAAGGGGTTGGGGGAAAAAAAAGATAAGCCTTCTCTCATTTTCATTGGTCAGGAACCCACTATGTCGCTTTGGTCTTGTCGGTTAGCTTTGATTAGCTAATGGCCGATTCTGACTCGTTTTCACTTCCGCTGGTGTAAAAATGCATTTCAAGTTGGATTGATGACCAAAACTTGTTTCTTTGTTGTAGTCGAAATAGACAATAAATCAACGAATCGCGCGATAAATTAAAATGGAGCTCGATAATTTCCATTTGTGTGAGTTATGTTTTTTCCCCTTTCTTCATGTCTCTCATATCTCAAACGTCTTCAGTCTGGTGCTTTGGCCTCAGTTAGCCCTTTCGTTAGGAGACAGTCTTATTTACAGAGACGTCATAATTCATTTGCTGTTTTGTTTACTTATTTTGCATGTAAACAAAGTAAGTAAAGTGCTAAATGTAGAATTCGGAGTTTATAAAAAAATTTTAAAGGGTATACTTGCATTACTATGGCGTTACCATTCCACAAGTTGAAAAGGGTCTCAAAACAATATTATCGTTTATTGTGATATCTTCTGGGACAATTTATCGTCCAGCGAATATTGTGACAGACCTAATTATAATCTATTACAAATACAAAATATATATATATATTATTTTTGGTATGCAACCAACATTTATTCTCATTTTAACCGTACCAAGGCGGATATGAGCCACTTCCAGAGCTGAAAGTATGACTTCATCTTAAATTATTGAATACATCTGTAGGTTAATTAAGTAGAATGGGCTTTTAGAGCTGGTGAATGTTCAGGGTTGATTATTAATATTTGAAGGTGCTAAAATAGCCTCGACAGATGCAGGTGATTTTGCGATGAAGAAGTAGGCATAGATTTTGGCAGACAGAGAGCGGTGTGGTGGTTGGCGCTGCGTTTCTGCTACAGAGGGAACGTTGCTGGTGCAAACCTTGGCTCTGTGCAGTTTGCTTTGCTCCATATGAGCGCGTGGGTTTTCTCTGCGATTCCTCCCACAGTTCAAAACCAACACGGTTTATGTAGAGGTGCTCTGAGAAATGGTGCCAATATTCAGCTTTATCTGATCTGACGGGTTGATGTCAAGCAGGAAACGGAAAGAAATCATGTGACGACACTGAGACAGTGAGAGCTACTGCTACGGCGTTTAGTTTGTGTTTGGAATTAATGAAAGTTTTTGGAACCAAAAACCTTCATTAGGTTGAAATCCAGAGTTTTTCCGATCACTGAGTGCACCAAAAAAGTAAGCTACAGGACGTAAAGACAACACTCTTCAGTGTAGAAGTTTATAGCCTGAATTTTTTGTCAGTATTGGTAATGTGTTTGAACATTAAGCCAGCGGATGTTTTTGTCAACCATTTAAAGTCCCAATTAAATGAGTTGAGGTTCAACGTTGTAACGTGACAAAAGGAGTGCAACCACGTCTGCAAGACTGACCGGTATGAGGCAAGGTTTTGTGTTTTGAATATGTAACGAGCTTATTATTGTGACACGCTTACTTTTTTCTATGTAGCATTAAATGGTTTTAGCACATCCTTTAAAATGGACCGTCAGTCTGGACCCGCATTTTACTCCATCTCTGCTGCACAGAAAGTCACAACAAAACAGTTTACGGGGAAACAAACACCACTCTATATGATTTCATAAATGGACAAACTTTTCTTTTTTTACCTCATTTATCAGCGAGTTTTGCTGTGATGCCAGAAAGCTCTGTGAGTCCATCACTTTTTTCCCCTCCTCACGTCACCCCTCTGTTTTTCCCAGCTCCGGCTGTCTCTTTCTTTATCTCATTTCCCCCTCTTTCCTCTTGTCCTCCTTTTATTAGGTCCTGTCACTCCCTTTTTTATCATCGTTTTTTTTTCTTTTTTCGTTTTTGTGCCAAGGGTATTCATCGGGGTGGGAGGAGGAGGAGGAGACGGGAAGCATTGCGGAAAGTTTGACTAAACAAAAGTAGGATAGAGCAGTGAGGGGACAGGATGGAGCGTTGTGGGAGAACTGGAAAAGGGGGACAGCCTGGTTCTTCCTAGAGTTTGGCTTTGCTCCCATTCAAAGACGGTTTGTTTATTAAAAGGACGAGTTGTAACCTATATAAATAAACCAGTCTTCCGATTCATAAAAATAAATAAATAAATAGTCTTGAAACTTCAGGGTAACTAGCGTACATCTTCATCATATTTCTATCACAGTCGTGTTAGCATACATTTTGGTTCACCTGAGTATTTTGTGTTTTCACAATAACTGGGAGAAGTTTAATATTTACTATTCAGAACTATTCAGTAAAATTATTATAATTTAGACTTTAGCTCTAAGAGAAATCACAGCTCAAAATGAAATGAATGTAATAGTTGTCTTGCACCATCTTCATTAAAGCTGCACCATGTAACCTTTGTTTTAAAAAACTGTTTTTTTTTTTGTTGTTTTTTTTTTTTACATATTTGTTAAAACTGTTATGTCGTGGCAGTATGTCGAGACATAAACTTTGAAAAAGATGAGCTTCTGCCAGCGCACCTGATGCTATCTGCAGGAATGCACTGTTGTTATTTAACAATTATTTTCATGATTGAATTATTTTGAATTCATCCATTTTCGTTAGGGTTGTTTAAATATTTTTGTCTTACACTGCGCATACACTTATCTCAACCAAGACTGCGGCTCTGCATGCTTCCCAGGAATGTTCAGTCTTAAAGGAATACACACGCTCCGTAAATGTCAGTCTGCCTTCATCTATCAGCTCTGTTTTTTTCCTGGCGTCAATGCTCCTCCTGTGGCTGAAAGGTTACAAAACTTTGTACTTGTAAGTCGAGAGGCTCATCAGAAAACCTGCAGGTCTATTTGGAGACGAGCGTGCCTCTGACTAAAGCGCCGCTGTTCTTGTTCCAGTTGTGCGAGCTGCACACCGGTGGCACATCACCAGGCCCCGCTGTGAGCAGCAGAACTACAGCTGCTGCAGCTCTGTCCTCTGTCATAAAGGAAGAATGTGTTTTGCGCCGTTTTACCACTTTAAAATGGAATTTTTCTTTGAGGCAAAGGAAAGCTTTTATGGATGTTAATGGGAGATTTAAATTGACTCCCAAAGCGTTACTGTAGAATGCAGTTTAACAAAAACTGAACAGTGTTTTCAATGTTCTGTCTAAAATGAATATTGACTTCAGTGTGATTGTATTTAGCTTTATTGTTTTATCGTTTCCTAGTTTGTTTGGGAAGGTTAAGTAGTTTTTCGTCTCTTTTTACGGAGCGAAATCGTTTTTAATTCATAGTACAAGTCAGGCACGTGCAACCAACATTTTTCATTCAAAAGCATTTTTTGCTGCTAATTTATTGAATAAATGAGCAAATGGGTTCAGCAATAAAGATATTTACTGTTTTTAATCTGTTATTCAAGTTATTTAACCAATAAAAATATAAGAATAAATAAATATTATTCTTATAAATTTTTTGTGCAGCATTACAGAACACAGGTCCCCCTTCTCAAAAAAATAAAAATAAAAAATAAATCAATGGTAACCCCCTCACCCAGCAGTTCTCTGAGTGGCTCTTTTCCGCCGCGCATCAAGCTACTGTACGCGTTGTGGGTGCGCACATGTGCGAGCCTGCTGATAGGAAAAGTAATTGCTTACTCTAAATTAGTTAGAGCAAATGGGGTAAGAATCTAATTCCACATTTATTACAATTATCTTTAATAGGTCTTTCTATTGTCGAATGTGTTCTGAATTTGTGCAGAAATGAAACACGCTGTCGGGGGTTCAAAGATTAAAATGAAATGCAGCTCACAAGAAGTTGCTTAATGAAGTGAGAGCTTTCTGCTCTTATCTCCGTTCTTTCTGCGTCCAACTTTTATTGGTGGAATGTGTTACATTGTTGATAAGATATTTTGGCTTTTATTATAAATTTTATTCTCATTTGTAGCCATACAAATAATCCCAAGATTATTTGTATGGCACAATGCAATTCCATCCATCCATCCATCCATCCATTATCTGAACACCCTTCTTCCCTAATGGGGTCGGGAGGGTTGCTGGTTCCTATCTCCAGCTGCGTCCCGGGCGAGAGGCGGGGTTCACCAGTCTGTCGCAGGGCAACACAGAGACATACAAGACAAACAACACACTCACACACACACTCACACCTAGGGAGAATTTAGAGAAACCAATTAACCTGACACTCATGTTTTTGGACTGTGGGAGGAAGCCGGAGAACCCGGAGAGAACCCACGCATGCACAGGGAGAACATGCAAACTCCATGCAGAAAGACCCCGGGCCGGGAATCGAACCCAGGACCTTCTTGCTGCAAGGCAACAGCTCTACCAACTGCGCCACTGTGCAGCCCACAATGCAATTCCATAAATCTATTTATGTTCATGTAAAATTTTGTGAAATAAACAAATGTCTATTGAATAAAGGTTTCATTAAAGCTGTCAAGGTTAAGACTAAAACAGGGTTCCCACTGGTATTTAGAAAAACAATTTCATGACTTTTTCATGACTCTCCATTACCTTCACTATAACTTTCCATGACCCACGTACAACAGGTTCATAAAGAAAAGTGTATGACTGAAAGACCAACCCACCAAGTTGAACTACAGCAAACATGTGAAAGTGCAGGCAGATAGTGAGGAACAAAGATGACAAAAATGTGAGAATGAAGCCCACACAGACAGGTATGAACTGAAAAATGTCAATATGTTGACTGAGGAATCATATGATGATAAATGTCAATACATAGCAGTGATGCAAACACAAGACTGTACATGGATGAGGAATTTTCTGCTTCTACAAAGGTTCAGAACAGACAGGCGAGGCACATAGGCCACATTGGACTAATAGTTGATGTAAATTAATATTGTTTTGTGTTTTTTGTGATGTTTACTCGTTGTGTTCTTGGGGTTAGATCAGAAAGATTTCAGAATTTTGGTCATAAAAATACGGAACATATTATTCATCACTAGTCGGAGTTTCACATAGTTGCCAATAGGGGTCAGTATCGCTCCACCAATGATTAAGATGACCGTTGCTAGGAGACAACAGACGGACGTGTGTAACTGCTGTGTAGCGGTACTTCTTGAGTTAAGTTACGTTATAGGGTTTTGTTAAAACAGACAATGTCTACTGTATTTGACTACATGTTGATCTGGGAAAATACGCGAGGTAAGGACAACCGTTGCTAAGACGGATGCGCATAACCACCGTGTAGCGGTTATACGTTTCGTAGTGAATTACCGCTACACAACGTAGGCTATAACTTCTAATTGAGTTATTTTGTGTTGCAGAATAAAATACACTGCTGTCACACACCAAATAACCCTCTGCATCTCTGTTTCAACCTGCTGATGATTCTCCGTGACGCTTGACGCTCGGAGGCCTTTTAGTTTTTTATTTTTAAAGGTTAGCAACACGCAGCCCAACAGCTGCAGCGTAACACGGGCGCACGTACCGCAACACCAACTAGTCTTCAATTAGAGGCTTATTCGACGATTACATTTATTTTATTTTTTTTTTATATATAA
The DNA here is from genome assembly GCF_019740435.1 of Gambusia affinis. Lineage (NCBI taxonomy): Eukaryota > Metazoa > Chordata > Actinopteri > Cyprinodontiformes > Poeciliidae > Gambusia > Gambusia affinis. Next base: position 26,809,665 of record NC_057871.1, on the reverse strand, counting down.
AATAGAGTAATAATAGCTACTGCAGAGCTTTACCAAAACAAAGAGCAGTTCTCAGTGAGACTCCAGGCCCATCGTTCACATTAAAGAGCCGGTCAGAAGAATCGGCTCCTACATAAATGAGACATCACTAAATTGCAGACTTGTGTTGTTTAAAGTGTAATGTCAGTGCGAGCAATGGCTGCGCAACGCCGGATCATCCTCCACTATTTATCAACATGTATATTATATTATATTATGTGTAATATCTCATCGGGAGAAAGGCAGTGCTAGAATAGTGATGCCGTTGAAGAAAGGTGAAGAGACTGAGGAAGCTCAGGTGAGGTCTTCAGTTAGTTTATTTAAATGGGTGTAACCTGTTATTACTTTTTAAATCAACTAAAGCAGCTCTTTTTACTATGAAAATAGCAGGTCAGGGAAGAGAGTGTGAAGGGTGGAGGTTTAGAAATCAACAGGTTTTCTTCAAGAGGAAATGGAAAAAGATGCTTTTTGGGACAGTGTGCCACTTTGAGATCATAAAACTCGTGCATATGATACATGCTGCAGTTAATTACTTTGAAAAGGGAACTTGATTAGTCAATGAAAAATCTATCCAGCTAGAAAACGCACATAACTTTCCCCTCCATTATTTACGCTTGTGTCGCTGATGTTACAAACGAGACACAACTCCTCAAGAAAAAAATGAGGAAAGCGACAATATATGTTTTTACAAAATAAAATGAGAAATATATAGTAACACACAGTGACTTGGATGCGCAACCTTAATCTGATTATTGGATTACAAATAGTAACGCGCTAAATTCCTTGTTTCTGAAACAAGAGGTCAGATTAGAGTAATGCGTTACTGAAGTGGCCCAATTCCATCTTTTTTTTTTTTTCTTTTTTTTTTGCCGTAATGCGACCTGTATCTGATCTTTTTATGACAGTTTGAACAACACAGGTTGGATCTTATTTCCCCCGAGCATTCCACCCTACTTCGCAAGTACTTGTTTTTAAACTCTACTTTCTATATTTTCTATAGAGACTTGAGCTGTGTTTTGAGAGTGTTGTTTTCACTGATGAGCATCTCATATTCTGACTCAAGGTCTCGTGACGTGGAATCTTTTCTGTCTTCGGAACGCTCGGTTTTTCTCCGAAGGTTTTCCATCATCTCCTCGAGTTCCTCGTTTTCCTCAGCGTGACCTTTTCTTTCCGAGAGGCAAGAACAGGAGTTGCTTAGTATGTTCTGCTCACACGCTCAAAGCTATTATTTTTATTCAATTAAAAATGATTCAATTTGATTAATAAAATAAATAAATGCAATTTATAGAAATGGGTGAATTATTTTTATATGTAACGGTACAGAAAAGGAGTTTTTGTTCCTGCTAAAGAAACTCAAATCTATTCTTCTAAATCACAAATAGCCCTAAATGTCATTAATACACACACTTGGTAGTAAAGCACAACTTCTTCTTTTTATTTATTTTTTTTACATCATTGGAAAGCTTAGACACTTTCAGTTTCTGTAAATAACTCAAAATGCCAAAGCAGACCTGTTCATGGCTTTGTTGTGGCCAATCACATTTACCAAACAGCACCACTCTTCTTATTAGGATGAGAAAAGAAAGCAACAGTGAGTGAGTTAAGAGACTAATATTTTCATTTCAGGTTGAGTTTTAGATTAAGATGTGTTATCGCAGGGCAATTTCAGGTCCGGTAATCCGTGAGTGTTTGTTAAATGGGTTAAGTGGTCGTCAGCCTGAAAAGGTTTGAGAAACACTTCTCTAGACGTTAGCTGTTTAATCCTGGAAATATTCTTTGGGCGATAGAAGGCCGACTTTGTAATCGTCTTTGTGCGACTCTGAGGGTTTAAGTCAGAGTCCATCACTTCTCTCAGGTTTCTGATCTTTCCAGCTGTAATAACTGAACCTATGCTTTGATTCCAGATTGTTCCTCTTTAGGTCCAAAGATATTAACTTCACGGAACGCAATGCAGACAGAAAAGTCCCACGAGAAAGAAAAACTACATATGAGAAAAAAATATAAGACCTTTGATTAATATATTTAAAGTCAACTCACATTTTGGTCAGGGGAAGAAGGACTGAACTTCTTTTGTTTTCAGTCAGATTCAGGTCAGGTTTAAAAACATCTTGGTTTCTATCAAGATGCAAGAGAGGACTAAGCAAATTCCTCCATCCTATTTGATGATTATGTTCAAACAAACGAGGCAATTAGTCCCGTTTTTGTTATTTATTAAAGGTTTAAAAAATTACAGCAGCTGCAGAGCACTGCGGCAATGGGACAATACGCTGATAAAAAGTTGTAAAACAACTTCAGACCATTTATATTCTGCTTTTCCATGCTTGGTGTCGGAACGCAAACCCGTTGGCATGACAACCGACACAGCATCTTCGTTAACCCGCAGAGCAGAGAGTAATATATTGACCAGAATGTCCTGCTAACTTCCGGCTTTTGGAACGGTCTCTAGTCAGGTTGCATTCAGACAGGTTTTCAAACCGGACAGAGATCTGGCTTTTTAAGCGGATCGGAGTTTGCTTTCTAAGTCCGGTTTGGAATTCAAATTTGCATTCTGACCTCCCCCAAAAAATTCAGACTTTTTAGACAAACGGATTAGAGTCTGGTTCAGGACTCTAATCCTGGGTTGGTCTGAATGCTCCCTATATGTCTCTAAGCTTTGGACAAAAATCCTGAACTCAGTTTGATGTGCTTTTGCTTCAGTGTTTTTACGCCACAAGTTTACAACTTGGGGTTACAACTTAGATGTTTTAAAAATCCAGACTGTTTTGCTTGTTCTACTATTCTTTTAAATGCAAACCTGCGTCCACAGTTAAAAAATTGATAAAAAAAAAAAAAAAAAGATTCTGCCAGTCACTTGCCTACTACCTTTGAGAGCATTTTGTTTATTTCTACTATTAAAATAAACTTCTTGTTGAGGATTTGGGAAATTTTTTTTTGGGGTGGGGAGGTAAGTAACTGGAAACTCTGACTTTTCAAACACCCATGAATGTGGCATTATTAGCTGGAAAGAAAGAAAGAGAAGTAGAAAAAGAAAAAAAACAATGATGGAAAGAAAGAAAGAGACAGACATAATGAAAGAAAGACCGAAGTAAAGACAGAAAAACAATAGGATAGATTCAGAAAGAAAGAAAGGACCAAAAGAGAGGAAGAAAGGAAACGACTAAGTCAATTTGCAAATGGAGCTTCTTTTGAAGCACAAACGCAGTAATTGTTTAAAGATTATGAACGATGTGCAAAAAGTCAGCTATGAATTTATATTAATAGATGAAGAAAAAGAAAAAAAAAGACTTGTGAAATTTTCTGTGGCTCACCTTTGTAATCCTACAGCCTGAGCTAATGAAACACTTTGGCTGTAAGGTCTCTAATTAGCAGTTTAGTACACAGATAGACTGATCTGTAATTACTGTATGAAATAAGAGAAAAAAACGTAGCCAAGTATTTACATAACAGCTGGTTGAGAAAAGACACACACACACACACACACACACACACACACACATACACAGAAAGAAAAATACATTTCATATTGCAATAAGGGTTAAGATGTTAATACCATATAAAAGGTTGCCTGTGAGTGCTTTATCACATTACATTAACTTATCCTCAACGGCTGTGAGGTCAGCCTGTCAGCAGGGCTCTGATTGGCTCATGAGAAGAGGGTCATTAAGGTCTCCTTGTATTAGCATAAATCAGCTCCCTTACCCCCCCACCTTGTAAGCGGATGCCAAAGCCACTTTGACCCCAGAGGTGCAGGCTGATTTTAGAATAATAGTATCTCTTCCACGTTTAAGCTGAATGTATAATTTAAAAGGGGCAATTTGGGAGAGCGACGCTTCATTATGACAACAGGCCCAGAGACGGAGGGAGAACAGAATGGTTTCACAGAGAAGAGGGGAAAGCCGGGTCGACGTCGGCGCATATCTGAAATATGCAGATGGTTGTGTTAACAAAGACATGCTGGTTATGTCATGACACAACAGTTGTTGAAAACGCCAAATTAAAATATAGGAAGGGCGTGTACAGAGTAAACAAAATGAAATATTTATGTGCTCGCGCGCGTTTTCTTTTTGCAGAGATCCTTCACGATCTAAAGCAGATTGGCAGTCTAAGCAGGTTTTGGGTTCAGGTAAACCCTCCACAGCTAGAGATGCTCTGGTCTTGTGATAATGTGGCCAATCCAGAAGGGCTGCTCTCTATATTCGATGCTTAGTACTCTGAGTCACGTCAGTTATTATTGTTCATTTTACATTATATTCACAATACCTAATTGCACTTTCTGAAACGTTTGAAAGAAAGTTAGTTGCAGTTTCAGTTTCTTTGTTTCTTTTACATTCTACTCCCAACTCCACTGAATAATAAATTAAAGTTATGTTGTTAACATACTTAAAGTATGTAAAATTTGATTTTCTGTATCGGTCGATACTAAACCTCAGATGAAAGTGAAAAAAGTGGATTGGTGCTTCGCTGTACATGAAAAAAAAAAACCTTAATGTTAACTGTATTATCAATGTTGCCTCTTATTGTAATCATTGGCTCACGTTGGCTCTCTAACCCATATAGGGGAATTGTATTTTCACAAATTTGTCTGGCACATCACATTTTTGTCCGTGAGATTAATGGTGCGTCCCAAAGCACAACACCCAAAAATTCACCACGCTTTCTTGTCTGCGCTTTGTACCTTCAATAAAACCGACCAAATCAAAGAATGTGGTTTGCTTGACACAAAAGCAAATGACGTTATGTTATTTATTAAACATCTATTCTACTAACCACTAAAAACTCAAACCTTTCGATGACGTTTTTTTTTTAAAAGAGCTGGTTGAATGTGTGGCGTTAAAGTCAGGAGTGTCTCGACACACCCTTTTTCACTTCCACTACGATACCGATTCTACAGCTTTAAGTATTGGTCAATGCAATATCAGCATGAATCTTACATACTTGTATTACTTATTTTGTGGAGTGGAATGTTAGAAACGGCTCGATCAAGTGATATTACTCAAACAAAGCAAAGCCAACAATAATCGCTATGAAAACAACTGGCCCATTTATTATTAACCAGTGGGTTTGCATGTGGGCTAATCGTTTTTTGGCTGACATCAGGCCAATTTCCAATCTCGATAGTGTATTGGCGCAGCCATAATTTTGCTGCTGTTGTGCCTTTGGCATGCCAAGAGAGATGGTCATGGTTTTATTTTTGACTGGTTTGTTTAATGTGTCAACTGCAGATGGTGTCTTTGACCAGCGGGTCTGGGGATGTAATGTAAAAAGCAAACAGATCACTGTGGTGCAATGCATCATTTCTTGCTATTTACAGTAATAATGGGCAGGTTGTCCTGGAGTGCAAAGAGACAGAACTGGTCACTGGACCTTTCAGTAACCAAGAAGGTATTAAACACCACCAGGGTGATTAACCCTTCGAGATCTTCTGCCCTAATGAGCTGTCTGAGAACTGACCTCTGATAGGGTCACACAGAGAAAGAAAAACAAGAAGGGAGAGAAACTCCTGGTGAGATGCTATGACCTGAGTGTCATTGCGTGTGTGTTTGTGTGTGAAATCTCAACTTTGACAGTAGTGTGTACATCTATCTCTACACCAAGGTGGTTGCTGTGCTCAGCGCATCAAGGCCATAGATTATCATTACACGTGACAGAAGATGAGTCATTCTAAAAAGGCTTTTGGTGGTTTAGAGACCAGATTGAAAGGTGCGGTTAATTAGTTTCAGGAATATATGTGGAAAATTTTAATTATTCATTGTCAATGTACAAGTCTAGTGTACATAAAAACAAAAACTTAAGGTAATGTTGAACAAATGGCCGCATGGCTACAATTAGCTTATCTCTCAGTTCTTTTAAATCCATGCTAAATTTGAATTTTTTAATAAACTTATAGTACATTTTTCTATAAGATGTCCATGTACATTTTGTATTCTTTTTTTATAAACATAACTAGGAATTCGAAGTTTTGGCATATTTTTTCTCTTGTGAAACATTATGTGTTTTAGGGAGCCCCCTGGTGGCTTGGGGTTACCTAGGTTACCTACCTATGCCTTGAGCTAGTTTATTCTATATATTTGATGTATTCACTTGTTTGGTCAGGAACAAAAGTGGACTTTATGTTTTCCATTTGGTGCGGTTTGCTTTTACAATGTGTGTTTTTGCATGTGGACTACACTTTGCAAACAAAGCCATGTGGGTGGCCATCAATTGGACAGAAAGGACAGTTGCAGGACAAAGCACAGAGAGAAAACAACCTTTGGAAGTCCTGCTTGTTGCATTTGGGACGATGGGGGCGACGGTGGTAGGAGTTCATCCTATAAACAGGGGGTTGCCGGTTTGTTGTCTGCCTCGGTTGTTTTGTGTGGGAATGGGTTAATGTCCCTTTGACCAACGGAGGCACTGCGTCGAAACGAGGTGAGGCAAGGAAACAAAATATAGTACGAGTAGCTTTATTGGTGCTGCAGGTCACCATTACACCGACGCCCATTCTACACTGCGAAACAAAGGAGCCGGCTTCATCTTTTGGCCAATTCCACCCACACCAGGTGAAGGGGTGACAAACAAACCCAACACAAAATAAATGGTACAAATAAATGTTTACATGCATGCAAATTAGAAACAAACTAATCTAAATGGTCAATCAAGAAATTAAATTAAACTTAATATAACTTCCGGAGCATTGCCCCTCTTAGTTGACATGGCATGCTCCCTTTCTGCTCCACCCTTCTGAAGAGACACACCAGAAAGGTAAGAGTCAATTAATCCAACACCAAACAAACTGAAATAAAGAAATGAAACAAAATGTCAAACACATGTTTCGTGATGAGACTAGAAGCTCTGCATGCCCAGGCCCACAACATGCTGGTAGCAGCATCGCTAAACAGAAAATGGCAGATAGGGTACAATTAGAGTAGGATATTCAAATCTGATCAGGTTATCCAGCAGCGGTGACTCGTGAAGTCCAAAAAGACGCAGTTCCTGCATTTGGTTTGGATTCAACCAATCTGTACTCGCACCAGAATTTGTTTGGAAGCGGACAGAGACGCCTCAAAAAGTGGCTCTGGTTCCGGATGTTTGGACCGAACCAGGGCTCAGTTGAGTGTACTCACACCTGCACAACCAAAAGAAATGAATCTCGAATTCTGACAAAAACCTAGATCTTGGTTTGATTGAAGTGAACTCTGGCGCGGTTTGAATGTCAAGCAGACTGGATGCCGCTCCAAAACCAGGAAGCGAACCGTAGTGCAGGGCATTCTGGGTAAATGCAACCAAAAACAAGAGTCAGAAGCTGGAGGGAGGAATGGCTCATGGTGCATCAAGTCTTCAATAACATTTTATCACTCTAGTCTAGTGTTTGAAGATCTTCTTCAAAATCTCAGAGACATTTAATCCAAAAGCCTTCAGATGCTTCTTTCAGATGGCTCACAAAGCTAACACAAAATGTACTGTACAAGCTTCTTCAACGTTGGTGCAGTAAAATGTTCTTTTAACTTGAACCGCACAAGGCATAAGGACAAAGAGAAGAGCAGAGGATGAAGGAAGGGCTCGTGGCAGCCAGCTCCGTTCCAATGAGAATCTGGTCTCCAGAGTGCAGGCGGCAACATCTACGCATGTGAAAGACCGACGGGAGGACAGGTGAAAGACTCAGAGAGGAGGCTGTGTGTGAGCGAGTGAGACAGAAGCGAGAAGGACAGGGAAAATGCAGTTCCAGATTACATGTGCTTGTGGTGCAGCGTGGGTGGGCATGTGTTGGAGTAAGTGAGGGAGCGTGTGAACGGGATAGACGGAGAGAAGAACAAGAGAGAGAAACAGACAGAGAGAGAGAGAGAGGGGACTGTGTTGGTGGAAAAATGAAAAGCACGATGGAATTCCTACACAGTGATGCGTTTGTCAAATTGTGAGATAATCACATGAAAGCACCGGCGCTCACAGCAATAAATTAAACACAAACACAGACACAAATAGTATTGTAATTAAAGCAGTGGGAGTGATGTGAACAATGTCTTCGCTGAATCTTCTACTTTGTATGTCACCTAGCAATCGCTATATCGAAAGTTTTATGACGCTGGTAGGCGCAGACGTGTTAAATTATAGTCATTTGGTGTACCGATTCACGGAGTACGCCATTCGCAAAGCGGTCACTGTTGTTATTTGGAGAATGTGTTAACACATCACAACGCAACAATATCGGTTTTTGATAAAATATATGAACATATTTACCTAAGTTACTCAGTAAAATCTAACAAAAGGGGATCACAGAGAGGCTGCAATTCTACTGTTTTAGTAAAAAAAAAAAAAAAAAAATTTAAATCAATAATTGTATTGTGAGTGAAGTATTACATCTGTTGCTTTGCTAAACTTTTGATATATTTCAATATGAGTAAATAAAGTTGTTGTTTTTTTGTTTTTTTTTCCTTTATCCGGTGCAGGATTGGGTTGCAAAGTTCCACTTTTGAAAACTAAACCATTTTTGGCCCCCAGATAAGATGCTGCTGGACATATGGAAGAGGATTAGGGCCACCGAAAAAAAAAAAAATAATAATTCTGACTTTAAAGTCAGAATTCTGAGAATAAAGTCAGAATTTTTTTTTTTTTTTCGGTGGCCCTAATCCTCTTCCGTAAGGACAGGACGTGGAGGAAAGAGAAAAATACAAGGTTGTTTAAACCTTATGAACAACACTGTTTTCTTTCTGAAAGGAAACTCAAATTTCACCTATTAAGACGTAAATTATAAAACTACTCTCATAAACGTGTTAAGTACAGCAATTTAAGAATTCAAAGGTTAACTGTACCCTAAAAAAAGTAGCTAAAGCAAACAATTTATGTTGCAAAATGCTAGACCAGAATACCTTGTCGGAGTACTAGAATACTGCAGTTTATTTTATGAGTAAGAAATGTTTTTGTTGGACACACAACTTGAAAAAATGTGCCTAGTTAAAACTAAAAATAGCTAAATACAGCCAAAAAGAGCAATTAGCACCAATGTGGAAGTTATTCATGCTTTTAAGGAAAGGCCTGGTTTCATTTGAAAATATGGAAATTACCGTCAAAGCAAATAACTTTGCATTGTCAAGGATCAGAAACACAACATCTTCTGAATGCCGGTGCTAATTGAGGCATAGAACAGAAACTTGCTAAACTGGTAGCTGTACAAAAATAAGAATCTCATATTTTCTCCTATCAAACGATATTTTTTAAAATCGCAAAGCTTTTCAAAAACACACACACACACACACACATTAAGGCATTCAGCACTGTTCACATGCAGAGATTAATAAACAGAACTAATCTCAGCAGAGAAGACTTGATAACAAGGCGAAGCACATTGAATAATCTCTTTGCTTGACTGAGCCCTGTTTTTAAATATGTAATGAAGCAAATGTGCTGTGCTTTTATTTTCATGTCGTTAGAAGATAGTACTGACATTTTGGATTGACTACATGTGACAAACTTATTATGTGGTACATTTTTAACTTCACGGCTTTTCATTTCCAGATGTCTTTCAATCTGCGACATCAAATTGGTTTAGAAATGCGACTCTGATGCTATTCTTCTGGTTCTTCTGGTCCTTTTAGCTAAACCCAACCTTCTAAGTTAATAAAAATACAATTTATCGCTTTTAATCAATTCATTGACTTCGTTCCGTTTGTGGCTAAAGGTAAAACGTCTGTGGTCTGACAAAGTAATGGAGGTGCGCTCTGCTCCCATCTGGTCGATTTGATTGGTGTATTTGCAGCTGTTTGTATTTAGTGAATCCGGTGGAGAAATAAAAATGTTGCCACAAACGGAAGAGATCCAGTGCTTTTTGAATATGTACATTTATGTTTTGTCCTGGTTTGTACTGACCATAGATGCATCCTTTTTCCCTCTTCAAGATTTGAATCTTAATCCTCATATTTCATGACAATAATAAACTGAAACAAACCTGTACATGAGGAGTTAAGTTTGTATGTATGAAATGGTTTATTTTCTAGTACCATAAGGAAGAAGCAAACGTCAACGACAGACGGCAAATTGGCAAATGAACCCAATGAGCACAATTTTCAGAGCGATAAGCAAACTATGGTCACAACGTAACAACTGAAATCCTTCACTTATTTTATGTGAAATTATTTCATAAGCTATTCCTGACTTGCATGCCACTGACATTCACCACCGTTCTCCATGGAAAAGAACAGAATTTGTAAGCTGAAATTTGACTAATAATTATGCAAAATGCTGATTTATTTTCTTAAACCTTTTCAATAAAGTTCACTAATACAAAAAGAGAGAAAAAAAAAAGAAGAATATTTTTTGTCTGAGGTAATGAAAATAATCAAATTCACAACATTTATAGTTGAGGGTGCAATTTAATTGATTATGTCTCAAATGTCCAGATTTTAAGTTTCCATTTCAGTTCCTTCACCGAGACGCAGCGCTGCAGCCTTAAGTACTCGCATGTGTAGCATATGGCTGCTAGCGTGAGGTATATTTAAGTGTGTGTGTGTGTGTGTGTGTTTATGTTAACTGCTGCCCATCTGAAAGCCAAGTGCTGCTCTTTCGTCCTCTAATTGCCAATTAACAAGGGCCGGTTTAATTGCAGTGGTTTGGGAGGGCATACAATTAGCACTGGAGCTGAACCAAGCCACACACATACGCGCGCGCACACACACACCGACACACACACACACGAACTCCCCCTCACACGCTCTGTCTTAATGAGCTGCATTCTGTCCTTCTATTTTCTTGGCTAATTCTCTCCTGCCCTCAACTCCATCATCCCTCACACAAGGACACGCCTTCATTTAGCAGAAGCCCTCGACACGTTTCACCCCCTTGACAGCCGTTTGTCCTTTTAATGTTTTTTATTTCCAAAGATGACAATCGTTTCTAATGTTATTCCCTTCACTTTCCAGTCGGTTTTCTCTGGGAAACACTGATTTTACACATCTACCCATTTTGTTGTTTGTTTTTAGCTGCCAATTTTTCTAAGTTTTCTTTATTTTCTTCCCTCATCCAGGTTCTTTTAAGGGGATGTGTAAGCAGATAGACCACTTCCCCGAGGATGCGGACTATGAGGCAGATGCTTCAGAGTACTTCCTACGTGAGTTCTCCCTTTCCTCCATATTTGTGTTTTATTCCACGGTTTTATTTATTCCTTGGCCTCAGATGGAGGGAGTTTGGGTTTTCTTGTCCTTCAGTGCCCTGAAAAGGCACTGAAGGACAAGAAAATTATAAGAAAATTACAAGAAAATTACAAGAAAATTACAAGAAAATTACAAGAAAATTATAAGAAAATTATAAGAAAATTATAAGAAAATTACAAGAAAATAAGAAAATTACAAGAAAATTATAAGTGCCTTGAAAAGGCACTTTTCAAGGCACTTATAATTATGATTATATAATTATAATCATAATTATCAAAATTATGATTTTGATAATTAACTATCAAAATCCATCAACAAACTTTAATGCACTTTATCCTCCAACTGAAATGTTTTTATCTTACATAAAAACAGCTGAAAAACAGGACAATTTTTATTTAGCCCTGTACTGTAATCAATAACCTTTGACGCCATGTGTGTAATTAAATTCTTTCGTAGGATTATCTACTTTTACTTATCTATTTAGTGTATGACAGAATAGTCTGATAATATGCTTATAGCAGAGCTAATTTTTCATTTAGCGCTTTAGCTTCTTTTTCCAACTTTGAAAAGGGTTGTCATTGACAGACGGTTCAGTTCAGCGCTTTGGCTAATTTCCATTAGCTTCCAATAAATACCATGTTGATATAATGCTTTAACATTAGCAGACCTAATATTTGTAAATAGTGTTTAAGCAAAAAAAAAAAAAAAAAAACCTCCAGCCAGGTCAGGGAGAGCCTGGTAAAAACCAGACCCTTGTTGTACGCTCCCCTTCGTGCAGTGAGTCTGGACCCCCGCCTGTTAACAAATGATTGCTTCCTGGAGGCGTGGATTCTGTTGGGGTTTTTAAATTTTACTCAGCTGCTAACGTTTGCCTGTGACGTGTGTAATCCATCAGTTTGACGCTACGAAGCTTACCGGAAATTGCCTGCGCAAAAGAGAAGTGGCGATCCAAACGAGGTGGCTGTTGATGTTGATTCAGTGTTTGGAAGAGTGGCTAACATGGACAGAACAGAACGGCTTAGTTCACTTCCTCCGCTCCAAAACCTTCAGGCGGACTACAGAAAATTGACATCGCTGCTCTGTTTGGGCTTTCTCCCATTGAAGTGGATTTCTCCGGCAGAATTTCAGCCGGGCCAATCAAAGAGCTGGTTTTTTCCAAGCTAGCTCTGAGAAGCTCACAAAGCTCTTTTAAATCAAATATGAAACTGAGGATTTCAGGATTGATGCCAACAGATGCTCTTAATCCAATAATTCTCGCAAAAGTTGGTTCTTCAAATATTTTTACTATGAATGATCACTGATGAGGAGGTGAAACCGGAGAGAGGGCGAGGTAAAAATCCGAGCAGCGGAGGAGGAGGAGGGGTGAAATGGAAGAACAAGGATGAAGAGAAGGTCACTGATCAGTGAAGTGTAGGAGGCGGAAATGGCACAAGAAAGAGTGATGAGGTCTTCAGACTGAATACAGGAGGAACGGGGCAAGGGAGGAAAGTGAAAGGACTGCAGGAGGAAAAGGTTGAAGAGGTGAAGGACTGGGAGTAGGGCACCAGTTCGGTGCTGTTGCTCTCCCAGTGGCTCACCAATTAGGACACTTACTTCTATAAATACTCTAGGCTCTGCAAAGTGGGTCACACGTCTCACTCTCCTCCTTCCTCCCGTATGTCTCTCTCTCAACCTCCTCTCGCTTTTCTTTCCACCCATCTGTCTGTCCGTCTCTGGCCTTCAAGCCTGTCTGAACGCAGCCGGATGGAGACGGTGAGGTGGAGCATGGGAAGATGGCAGAATAGGAGAGAAACATTAGCCAGTGTTCAAACTTTATTTATTTTATTTTTTTTGGAAAGTTTTTGAACCTTTTCAAATAAAAACTTTCCACCAAACACCCAAATTAGTTTATTTTAATAACTTAAAAAGATTAGATTTTATGGTATTGTTGTGCATACTTATTATTCCATCAAAATGGTGTTTCTTCATTTTTTTCTGAAAAATAATAGAGAGGGTTACGATGTTTGCTGACTTGGTCAATTGATGTGTTTCACTAGCTGCGTTTCATTACAAATGTGCGCAAAATGTTGTATAAAAAACACAAGAAAGGCAATTAAAATCACAAGTGAATAAGTTTGCTTACACCATAAGCCGCTAAAAAAAAAACAAAAAAACCGACTGTGCCATCATCCTCCCGCTGCTTCCTGTCGACTTCTTCGTCGTTTCTGCCAGTAGTAACATCTGGTTGTTGATCACGTGACTCGTGTATTTTTGCGAAATACGATCATTTCGACAGATTCGTAGAACCACCTCAAAAACATTTTATCAAAGGAATATAAGTTTTTTACTAGATTGTTTCCATTGCGCAAATTTATTTTCATGCTTCCGATTTGCGCAATAATATGGTCAATTGAAACGCAGCTAGTCTGTAATTAGTAATTCCAGAAAGGCTGACTAGGCTGAAAATGGACTGAAAAAGAAGTTACGCACAATCTTTAGGGGTGATAAATTATTGTTCTGGTGAGTGTATGGTTGTTCACCTGAACTAGTTTCATAATCTGGAAGCTTTCTTAAACTACCATGCAGGTTATAGAAGACGGTAGTTCATAGAGGAGAAATAACTGATGTTTTTGTCTTTGTATATTTTTTGATTTCACTGAAAATTCTTCACAAATGGCAGTTTTGTTACGGCAGATGTTTCTCTACGTGAAGAAACTACTGCACAATAATTATTTCATTCATTAGTAACACAACCCATTAGGCACTAAAACCCAAACAGGCTTTCAGGCTCTTTCTTATTCATTCCTTCTATCTGTTTTCCAGACGACTTTGATCAGTAAATCAGTGCTGAAGCATGTCTACAACAGCAATAATAATCTCAATGACAAAAAAACAAACAAAAAAACTGTCTTTTATGGCAAATGATAATTAAATGAAAGGTTTGGTTGCAGAGTCCTCCACAGCACTTTATCGTTCTACAATATTTATATATGAGAACTCTCTCTGTTGAAACGGCATCATTGCTACTAAAGTTGTGCTGTTTTGCAGATTTTTGTCTGATTTTTGCTTTAAAACATTGGATGTCGCTAACAGATTAAGGATTTCGTGTTGAAAACTACCTGGCAACCATCAAACCGCTTTCGGTCCAAAATTTGGAGAAACAAATAATTAAGCAGGGTTTATCATTTTCAATTATACGGGGAGATTATAGTCACGATTAAGCTAAGCGTTTCCTAAAAACCTTATATGCAATGGCATAAAACATGGCTCAGTTGACTAAGAAATGAGAAAGGCAACCCTCACAAGACAGTGAAACAATGTGAGAAGTGGATCACCTCAGTTTAAAACAAAAATTTAACTTTTGTTTTTAACTGATGTGTCACGTGTTATCCATACTTTCTCATAAAGCAATGAATTACTGCAATCAAGCCCTTGTTCTAGCTGCAGACCAGTTTTGCTCGTTTCCACTGTTATTTTGAAGAGTTACGTTCAATGAGCTCCATGTCTTTGAGGTTGGACGTTACAAATTACCTGCAGAGCAGAACATGCTAAAATATTATCATATGAATGTTTTAGGGGGGTTTTGCGATTGTTCAGAGTTAAAATTTGAACAATCAATAACATTTTTACGGAAGCGTCGAACTGCCACAGATAGAAAATGAATGCAGGAGTAACATCTGTTAAAACGAGAAGCTTTGTAAAACTGGTTTTGTATCTCGTTAAAACCAAAGCATGTCCTCCTTTTAACTAGAAAGGTTGTAACAGTAAAACGGCAACACCTTGTGGGACGCTTGGAGTCGGCGAGTCAGAGAGAGATGCCCTTTATGCCTTTTTAAAAAGTCGTTCAGTGTCAGAAGAATGGACTTTTTGTTGTAAAAACAAGAAATGTTCTTGTAAAAAGACGAAACGCTTTGAGTTTTACGTATTGTTACAAAGTGGAACTTCAACGAATTAAGGTGTTAATGAAAAATGCATGTATTTCAGTGACTCACAAGTTGTTATAAATTCCAATAGGTTAAAAAAAAAACTGTAGCTAGTTCCAACATGGTTAATATCACACGGATCCTCCTTTCAATCTCACTCTGGCATCAACACGTCTCGACTAAAGCGCCGATACATTTGTGCTTGATGCAGCTGAATCTGCCTGCCTCAGGACCGAGTTGTGAAGACGCTGCAGCAGGTCTGGAAATTCAGGGAAAAAAATCAAAGGAAATCCTCATCCCTGAACGTGGCTGACATTTTCAGAGAAGAACAGGAACGTGATTAATCACAAACAAAAGCGAAGCACGTTAGACGGCGTGCGACGACCGAAACGGTAGCGGGTCACTGTGACGTAAAGGCTGGAAGCTGTCATTCAGTTTGAATTCTTCATCTCCTCCTGTTCTCTCATTCTCCGTCTCTCGCTTCCCCCCCAACCCGGGGGTCTCTTCAGTCTCCCCTCGCCCCCTCCTCTTCCTCTCTGCTCCTCTCCTGGTGAATTTGCATGCGTGGTTATGTAACAGAGAGAGCAGTCAGCCTTCATGCTGCTGCAGTTGTACTACGAGACGCAGCCATCCTTCGTTTCAGCGTGTTCGACCTCACGCTGCACCAGCCGCTTTTGGTCTTTCGCTTTAGCTCGAGCTTTCTCGTGTTACGTCGTTTACGCCAGAGCGCTGCGTTTCCATTCACCAGCTAATTGGGCAAATTGGATTTAGGAAATTCAATTTGCTTTTTGGAAACGCTGTAATTTTGAAAAAAAAAAAAAAAAAAGAATCACGTTTTTGTTTTTTGATGAAAAGTTTTTGCACTAGGATGAGGTGTTTTTTTTTTCGGCTGTATCGAAATTAGTGTATTTTGCAAAATTGCATTGGAAGCACAATGTTTCGCATCATACAAGTCACATGATCAACAACTACTGAAAAAGACGAAGACGACACGAAGCTGGAAGGTGTTTTTTTTTTTTTTTATGATTCATCGAGTAAACAAATCTATTCACAAGTGATTTTAATTGCGGTTCTTATTTAATGGAATTGTAAAATTGTGTGTGTGCGTGTGGGGGGGTTACATTAATGAAATATCGACTAAGTTTGCAGTCAATATTAGTTTGGTCTGGAAATAAGAAAAATCAAAACCCTAAACAATGTGACAAACATAATTTAAGGATATTTTTTTTTTGTTAACTTATATCTCCAAAAAACAAATCATCATGAATCATCCAAGTACACATTATGCTTTTAAAATCTGTTTAAATCATCTGTTCTTGGCACTTTAAAAGGAATAAGTAAAGTAAAGCAGTTCTCTATTTCAGCTTTTGTTGCCAGAAAACAAGAGAAGTCTGTAATTTTGATAGAGTTTCTTTATTCAGACTCTAGTTTTAATAAACAGATTGTGTTTTATGATGGTGAGAAAAAACTAGAGACAGAATGCCTCGTTGTATGGCGATCCTGTAAAAACTGGCAATAATATAGAAATAAATAAAAGGCTTGATAAAGTCATTTATGTGCCAAATATTGTACCCCAAAAATTAACTTTACCAACTTATTTGATTATAAAATGTACCATTTTTAAAAAAAATTTTAACAGCATTATAGGACTACTTAATTTTCCATTTTTTGAAATCTCTCCTTCATTAGTTTACTTTTTTGATTCATTGTTCATTTTTCCTCTGTTATCATTCTGTTTTTAATACTTTATTTTTCTTTGTCGCGTTATTTCTTCCTCATTTTTCATATCCTGTATTTAATTCGCGCCTCTCAGGAACAGGCTCATTTTGTTACTGCTTTATGTTGGTTATAAATAAAACGTAGCTCAATGACGGCGCCAAGCCTGCTCAGGTGGATTTTACTCCAAAGTCAGATCCACTTTGTACGGAAATGTTGGCATGTTGTCTGGACGTGAGGTCATTTCAGGTCCATTTAAAGACAGTGGGCGTCCTGGGTGCTAATTTTTATATATTTTTTTGGCTTACAACGTTCAGAAACAGTCAAGTCAAGTAATTACTAAAATGAATAAGGTCACCCTAAAGTGCAAAGTTATTTGGGCGCACAGCGTGAGGGATTTTTATAACATTTAAATGTTTATGCTGGAGATAAAAAAAAAAAAATGCTATTAAATAAAAGACGTTTTCAGATTTTTATTTTGGGGGCTCAGGATGCGTCTTTTTCTGTGAATTGGAGTCCTGCATTGGGATTTGGATCCCAACCTAAATGCCGTGGGAACGGGCGGCTTTAAAAATGGCTGCAGGCGGCGGACCATTGGTGGCTTAAAATAGACACCAGGTCACAAGATTGTTAGAAGGATTTGGAGGGAGTTCAACTGAGGCAGTTAATAAAATGAAGACCGGAGACTGACGGTGTAACAAAAGTCTCATGAGCAAACATGACTCTCATATCTTTCTATGTCCTGAGCCATTGTTTTGTATAAATGTTCAGCAACTTCAAATTTAGCCAATTTTTTCAAATGTTTCTCGGGGTAGTTGTGCTTTTGTGATATTGTTTTATAAATTTTCTATGTTCTTTCACTTTGTACATGGATTATTCTTGCTTTTTGGCCTCTGTTTAAATAAGAATTTGATTTAAAGCAGAGATTTTTGTTGAATTCAACTGCAAACAGAGCATTCAGCGGGTAGTCCTTTGAATGACTGACATTTGCTAACCACGTTTGATAAAAGAGACGACTAAATGAATGTAACGCCGTGGAGACAAAAACGAGGCTGTAATACTTTTAGACTCTTGAACAGATTGTTAAAAAAAAATAAATTGATTCAAAAACATGAGAAGCAGGATGAGAGAAACAAAGAAATGTTTATTAGCATCTTCTGAAAAATTGTAAATTTGTTGGGGTGTCATGTGTAAGGATATATATTTGGACATATATATAATACGTCTGATACAATGTTCAATAATTTCACCAAACTTTGATCTGGGACCGCACAGCATTCTGGGGAATCTAGACAGAGGAAAGGCTTCAGCCTAGCTAAAAAGATCAAAAAGATTCGAGGGATCAGCTAACGCACTCATTCAACTGGTTACCTAGCAACAACCTGTTGAGTAACCGATGCAGTAGTAGCTTCACGTTTCTCTAACGTGCCTCATAACTGCATAAAAATAGAAAAAAAAAAACATTGTGGGGTTAAACTGTGGATAAAACAGGAAAGGTCACGACACCAGCCTGACTGTATTTGAGATATTTAAAACAAAAAACTGATTAATAATCATTGAGATTGGCAGATATAGCACCCTTTGATGGTGATACGTTTTTAGTCATGTTGTCCGGCTCGATTTGTGCTGCATGTCTCTCTCTCTCTCTCTCTACCCATTTCCAGTCTGTCAATGAAGGCTGCAAATAAAGGTATTTGTTGTTAACACACTTGTGTGATTTTCAGATGAAACTTTTTGAGATGTAAGTTTGTTTTTGTCCAGTTGCTTTCAACGGGATTTGTATCTCAAACATCTGCTCGATCCTAACATCTAAAACTCACAAAGACAGAAACCAAAAAAAAAACAACAAAAAAAACAAACTTGATGACTCCCAATTTGCTCCGAAACCGCCGAAGCAGAAGTGCTGCGGCTGTGTTTCTGTTTGTGTTGCTAAAATTAGAAAGCTGGATGCTTGTTGAAAATGCTAATGTTTCGGGTCGGGATGCTAGGAAACACGTGACGTCACCCGTCCTCCCTCACCCCGCTTTGATGACGTCATCTGACTCATTTCTGCCTCTGCTGCTATTTTTGGCTCCCGAGTCCTGACATTGGGGGCATATCACGATTTACATGAGTAATATGGCATGATAATGACTGGCAGGCTGTGTGAACTCCGTGTGTGTGTGTGTGTGTGTGTGTGTGTGTGTGTGTGTGTGTGTACTATAGTCATTACAAAACGCACAACATCTGCACATATTCAACCAGGCACATGCAAACACTCGTCCGATGGTCAGCGTACAGCGCTCGTTCTGGTTACTTTCTTCCATTCCAGCGACACGACTCCATGCTTCTCAACCCTGCATGCAGATGCACACACACACGCGTGCGTGTGGAGAGCTACTCCCTTGAAGCTGTTTCACTGAGTTCCTGATCCCACATGTTCTTTGCTGCTGGGTTCTCCTTCGTGGGCGAATTATGCGTGTGTGTTTGTGTGTGTGTGTGTGTGAGAGAGAGAAAGAGCGCGCATGTGGCAGAGCGAGCAGACTGCTCCTGCATGAGCAACGTGCAGTGTGTATAGGAAACACCCCACTTTAGAGAGTGAGTGAGTAGGTGGTAGGTTGATCGATGAATGTGTTCACTTTGTAGCTTGTTGAGTGAGGATGAGTTTCTACGTGTGTGTGTGTGTGAGAGAGAGAGATGAAGTAATAGGAGGGTTTATGGACGATGGATTGTGCATACACATTAAACTGTGGGTTTGTGTGAACCTGGGGAGCTCCCATGGCAATGTCCACCCCCGCCTCCATAATTCAGCAACAATTACAAGGCTCCCCTTTGCTGCAACTAATGAAACCATAAGTCAGTGAGAGACACACACAAACAAACACACACCACTGCAGCAGAAGCATCCAGGAAGAGGGACGAATAAAGGGACGATGGAAGGAGAAGATGCAGGACTGACCTCTATTGTGTTGTGCATCCGTTGTATAAGTGTGGGTGCTGCTTAAAGATAAACTCAACCTAGCAATTTAGTTTAGGTTAAGATTTATAAGCAAAAACAACATTACTGAGCTGCTAGATTCTTCCTTTGACCATTAGGAAAATCCTAATCAATAACAACCTCATTGAGATTTTCTACCCCGTCCTTTTGGATAAATAGACTTGACTTTTGATTTATTGTAATAGGCCTACTTCGAAACATCGCTGACTCATTAATCTTGTAATGTCCAAGGGGGAAAAATTGAAACAATATTACAAACCAATTTCATGGCAGTAAATAGTCTAGAGTTAGTAAGCCTCCCATGAAAAACTCAATCACCTCACAGTCCTGTACAGTCAAAACAGGGGGATGACGGTTTAGTACTTGTATAGTGCTTTATCAAGTCCAGAAGACCACAAAATGCTTCATGCTACATTCACACACACATTGATGTACCAATGGTGGCAAGATACTGTAAAATAGCCACAGCTGCGCTGGAGCAGTCTGATGAGAGGAGAGGCTGCCGTGCACTGGGCCCTCTGGTCATCACCCACGGGCAAGGCAGCTGAAGTTTCGTGCTCAAGAGCAACTGGCAACCCATCCATTATGAGGCAAATTCCTACCAGTGTAGCCACCAACAATCATAAGATGACAAATTTTTCTTTGAATCTTAGTTGCTTACCGCATCAAACATTTGGACACCATTTATCCATATGTGCTATTTTTGCCTTGCTGCTCATAGGATTTAAGTGGCCTCTCTTTCCTAATCCACAGAAATCAATATTATCTCGGCCACCCTCTGTAGCTATGGCACCTTCTGCAAAGACTTTCCATGATGTCAAGGATCGTCTTCACAGGAATGTTTTAGCAATCCTTCCAGAAGCAGACTTGTGAGACACTGATGTTGTACAAGGCAAGTTCTTCCTCACCAAACCCACTGGTGCATCTCTTTATTGACCTGGCTTTGTACAGTGGTTCACAGTTAAGTTGGAACATGAAGAGGCCATTCCCAAACAGTTCCCTCAAAGCTGGGTACATTGCTCAAAATATGTTCGCGTGATGCACTAAGGAACGAAGACCCCAGGTTCAATTCCTGAACACAGCCCCAGGTTGTTTTCATGCTTGCTGACAATCTTTAAACTTGATGCAAAGAAATCACACAAGTGCTGGTCTTCTGGCAAATGCCAAACCCAGACTCGTCTGGTGTATTTCCAGATGCAGACAGAGGAGGTCTGATAGGTCAAGTGCTGGAGAACGTTTTTCCACTGCTTTGAAGTCCAGTGGCAGCAGGCTTTCCACCATTCATTCCAACATTTAGCTTTGATAATGTAGGGCTTGGCTCCAGTTATGAGTCCATGAAACCAATCCCATATGGCTGGTCAATAAAAGGATATCTGTTGTGATAGACACTTGACCAATATCAATAGAAAATCCATCTGATACAACCATGAACCAGAACTGCACAGCACTCTGAGGGATGTAGGTAGAGGAAAGGCTTCAGCCGGTCAACCTCCTACGGACCAGTTAAGAAAGGTTGGTGGCATCAACTAACTTACCCGTTCTTTTGTTACCTAGCAACAACCTGTTGAGTGACTGATCTGGCAGCAATTTCAGGTTGCTCCAAACATACTCGAGCGTACTCCACTCCTTGGACTTCCACGCATACTTGAGACGGACTCAGACCAGATGTCCATCGGACACAAAGCTCCCAAAACACTCTGGTGCACTTTTCTCTTTGAAGGTTTGCACATACTCTATGTGGAACAATGTGGACCTAAAGCCCACTAGACACTTCTACATAATCTGTCATATTTTGTAGCAAAATACGTTCATCTATGTAGCACATAATCTGCCTCCTACCTACCATTTGGTAGTGAAACATTCCCATAGTATTTATAATGGAACGCATGAATGTGGTTCCTAAAGGCATTTTCAAAGGGTATCCAAAGAAAAACCAGACTTGTAGGGTAAAACACAGTTTTCTTTCATATATCCTGTTGGATTTCTTTCATTCATCTATCACTACACACAAGCAATGAGCTTGATGAGTCTCTTTAAAACACATTTAAAGGTGTAGTCAGCAGAGATTTACCAAAAATCAGTTATTCTAGTAATGGAACTGACAAATCAGAAAACCAAACCAACTATGTACATACTGCCTACAACACCAATTTACACATTTAGGGATTTACTGTTCACTATGACTGAACATAATTCAACAGAGAGGCTCCAAAATAACTACCAGTAAATTCCCCACTCTCTTAGTACAAAGTGTATGCTTCAGAAGGCTACAAACATACAACCGTACAGTAACGTTTTGACTTGAGTAGAAAAATGCTCATATCAGATTGCCCTACCTCCAGATCCTGTAGATGTGTGTGAAAAGTTTGAGTTTGCATGCATAGCTGTGTGAGTGGCACAGTAGACTGTGGAAAGCTAGCATTATGTAAAACGCGACATCAATCAACAACCAGAAAGACGGAGTGTCAGCCTCCACGGCGGCCTCAAGGAGGCTTTAAAAGGAAACCAAAAACATACTGAGCGTGTCTCTTGATGCCGCTGCCATGCGGCGCATTCGCTCGCAGCTCAATCCTCTCCGTCGTTCTGTGTCTATGCCATGATCGGCTTGGTGGCAGGGTGTGCCTGGAGGCTCGCATATTTAAAAAATAATAAATAAAAAAATCCTCCTTTTAAACTGCCTTCCTTCAGCTTAAAGCACAAGAGCAAAAAGAGCGGGGAGAGACAGTGAGACGACGACTGCTGGAGGCAAAGCAGCTTCACAGAGAAGTGAAGGCCTGCAGTCTTTGAGCTCTTCCTCTCGTCTTCCCCTTTGCCTGTCTGCTCTCACATTTCTCTTTAATATGCAGGGGGGGCGGTTAATTTATTGTTTAAAACCAGTTGTATTTTCACAATTTCAGGATTTTTTTTTACACATTTTCCTTTAATGTGTCTGTTTTCTTAGGCATCAATTCAGGCATTGGTTCATACAGGTGCTAGCTTCGGCAAGTCAGAATGAATTCGCATGATGGATTTTCAGCTCTGTCTACATCCACTACCAATATAAATCCTATCAGACGCGAGGACAGGGGCTTGGAAAAAATATTCACGCTCTTTAGCTTTCCTACTTTTGTCACCTTGCCACCACATACTGGAGTCTTTTTTGGAATTTGACTAATAAACAAACATGAAGCAGTACATAACTATAAAGTGAGAAAAAGAATACCCATTTTTCTAAAATTATGAAAAGTCTACTCTACATTTGTATTCATCCCGTCTAATTCTGACTCCCAAATGAAATCTAGTGCAACCGACCGTCTCTAGACGTCGCCTAACCGATAAAATACATAAGTTATTCTAAGAAGGCTATTGATTTGAACGCAATAAATTTTAATAATTTTAAATAATTAGTCACTTTAATTATTGCAACTACACTGGTTCCTAGGGGAACCTTTGCATTTATGGTACACTCGCAAATCTGAGGCACAAGCAACATTCACAAATAGTGATTCACAACGGGGGGTTCATTTTTGCTTAAAAAAATAAAACAGAAAAGAAATGATGGGTAAAAGTTTTTTACTTTTGAAACTGAAATTTTGAGATGTTTCTCTAAAAGACATATTGAAATTTCTGAGGGGTTTTTTTTAGGTACCGTATATTTTCAACCTTTGGAGCTCAGAAATTTCTTCATTTTTGCCAGAAATTTACTCCTTTTATCCCCTCTTCCCTTACATACAACTGCACTAATACGAAATCAAACAAATGTCCGGCTTGTGCGCAGCGGTAAGGACTTTTTAAAAAAAAAATTTGCCTCTTTGTCCCCCCAGGTGCCGTACGAGCCTCCAGCATCTTCCCCATCCTGAGTGTGATCCTCCTCTTCATGGGGGGGCTCTGCATCGCCGCCAGTGAGTTCTACAAGTCACGCCACAACATCATCCTCAGCGCCGGCATTCTGTTCGTCTCTGCAGGTACGCAGGGAGGACGAGGAAGAGGAGTGGGGGAGGGGTGAAGACAGGACAGGGAGGAAGGGACTGAAGGAGGACGAGTAACGGGCCAAGAGAAAATGAGAAATAAAACTTGATGGTGCGAGGTGAATTGACATTCTTGAGTAAGAATGAACTCCTTTAAAAGTTAGAATTTACAACTCCGACAAGGTGGATCGAAAATACGAAGTAGAAGTTTAGACTTGATGCTGATGGCCGTCAGTTGCCTGGCGCTCGATGTACGTGTCACGAGTGCCTCGGGATGAAGCCGTGCGGACTACGAGAGGGCAGGTTGCCATGTTTGCGAACACTTTGTGTCTAACTGTGTGCTACGTTTCTAGGCCGTGGCCTACTGCGCTGCGCTACATAACTAGTTCTCCTCCGAGTTGAGAAGTCTTTGTTGTTCTGTGGTTTTTGCTGCGTCTGTCTCTCTTTCTCACCCTGTTGCTCGGCTCGGAGGAGGCCACTGGGATTGCACTCTAAAAATAAGGCGTCCCTGATACTCGTTTACTTTGATCCATCTCAATCAGGTCTTTGAGAAATCAGGGAAACAAGAATTCAAACAAGCACAGTTCTTTAGCTGGGTCTGATTTGTCCTTTTGATTCCGGACCAGATTGAAAAGATTTACAAAAGGTGTGAAATAAAACGTTTTGTTGTAGAAATAAAGTGGTATGGCGTGTTCTACCTAGAGCTGCACTCTGGCATCATGGATGGACCTAGCATTAAATTATATTGATTTACATTCCTGTTGAGAGAAGGTCCTACCCGCTGAGATACAGTCATGTCCTAAATGCGCTTTGTGCTCAATAAGATGCAAAGATAGAAACAATCCTAAAGTTAAAAACAATTCCATCTTCTTTTAAGGGTTCTTTTTAAGTCATCCTTACTCTTTATTTTCCCATTAAATGTGTATTTTTCACATACAGACACAATGTAATTAGCTACAGGTAAAGGGCAAAGACATACCTATAGGTCAGAGATTTTTAATATTGAGAAATAATACATTTTACATTATAATCTTCTGCTCCTGCCAGGAACAAATATTGTGGTAGTCGAGACAATTTCTGCTCAGACGTGTTTTCCACAGATCACCTCTCAGTGACAGTTTGGTTTAATTTGTCAAGGAATCATCTTTAGTGTAGGGAAGAGGATTAGTGCCACCAAAAAAATAAATAAAAAATAAAAATAAAAAAGAATCTTGACTTTAAACTCAGAATTCTGACTTTATTTCGTTCTTTTTTTCGGTGGCCCTAATCCTCTTCCGTATTAGTGCACTTAGCTCCCCCCCTAAGTTATTTTTTGTGGATAAATGCTAAAGTGCTGATTTACTTTTAGCACTTTAGCATTAAATTCTGTTAAATACCATGTTGGTGTAGCACGTTAGTAGAACTACAGTCTAGTGTTTTATTTTTAGTGCGACTAGCTTTTTAGTTAGCGGTCCCCACTACTGAGTACTTAATATTGGATGAAAGTTTCACTTGTTAATACCACTCAAAGTACAGCTGGGCGTTCTATAGCAGGCTGCTCACACTTTTTCAGCATGCAAGCTACTTAGAAAATGACAAATGACAAGTCAAAAACATTCACTCCATGCTACAAAATTACTATTTGTAGAATTCATTTACAATTATATTGGAAATTCTTTAAACGTTTAATTCCACATGAAAGTGAAAGATTTTTGTCTTCTTACTTGGTCCAGCTTCCCCCTCTTTCTTTTATAACCTTTCTTAAATTTAAGAGGAAAAACCCAGAGCTAGAAATTGGAGGTTACTCGCTAGCCAGCCAATTCTGCTGCATTTAGCATCATTGTTTGTGCATGCACAGTGACGTAGGTGTTATAAAAAATTCCCTTCTTCTTATGTTATAATGCTGGTTGGCAGCAACTAAAGGATCTTTACCGCCACCAACTGGTAAGGCTGTATATCAATCAAGTGACAGGATGAATGATAGACTATTTTATTTATTTTTTTTTTTTTTTGTCATGTGATCTACCCTTATTTCCTTGACAATCAACTTGTAGATTACAATCACCCTATTGATCACCCCTCTTCTACTGGTAACTTGTTATTTTCTTAATACAGAAATGTATTTGGATTTTTACTGAATTTTATTGATTCAATATTTACTTCTTCCTTTCAGGACTGAGCAACATTATAGGAATCATTGTATATATATCAGCCAACGCCGGTGACCCTTCAAAGAGTGACTCCAAGAAGAACAGCTACTCGTACGGCTGGTCCTTTTACTTTGGCGCCCTCTCCTTCATCATGGCCGAGATGGTTGGTGTGCTGGCGGTGCACATGTTCATCGACCGCCACAGAGAGTTGCGAGTTGGCGCACGGGCCGCAGACTACCTCCAAGGGGCTGCCATCACGCGCATTCCGAGCTACCGTTACCGCTATCGACGCCGCTCGCGCTCTTCGTCCCGCTCCACGGACCCCTCGCACTCTCGCGAGGCCTCGCCGGTGGGCCTGAAGGCCTTTGGGACGCTGCCTTCCACCGAGCTGTCTATGTACACTCTGCCCAAGGGCCAAACGGGCACCCCAACAGCGACCTATAACTCTACGGAAAGGGACCACAACTTCCTACAGGTCCACAACTGCGTTCAAAAGGACCTCAAAGACTCAGCGGCCAACCGGCGCACCACACCTGTATGAGAAAGAGGAAGGCGGACCATAGATTTTGGGGGAGAGTAGCAAATGTAAAGAAGGGCAGACAGAATTAGACTGGAGAGGAAAAGGGGGGATGGAGGCGAGGTTCTGAGCTCTTCAGAGGTCCTCAGATAATCGTTGCGCTTCTGGTTAAAAGAAAAACAAGAAAAAAACGTAAAGAAGTAAAATTGCATAAAAAAAAAAAAAGAAACATGCATGATTTTCCCATGAACAATGTTTAACGAGTTTTAAACATGTTTGAGGAGGTTGATAAACAGGAGGGGGTGTCTGGGGTCTGTGGCTGTCTCAGGGCTGTGGATCCATGGAGTGGTAGGCTGGGCCAGACTGCCTTTATCAAGGTTATTAGGTTTTGTTTTGTTTTCTTTAATTCCTAATCGAAATCTACTGGGTGCACAATTTGCCCCTTTGGCCCAGCCTATGAAACTGCCCTTGCACTGTCATACCACACACCCTCTTACACACACACACACACACACACACACACAGTGTAGTCCCATACACCCTGCCCCTTCGTTGAGTTGGCGTTTCCTCTTGATTTTGTTCTTTAATCGCATTAAACTGTGAACCTACTGCGGTTTGGGATTCAAGGATTCAAGCAGGGAGCAATTCAGGCTGCATTAAAAAAAAAAAGATACATAAGTTACTACTGATTATATATAAATATATATATGTTACTATATCATGACTAGCCTTCCCTGGTGCAAAAATTATATATAAAATATCCACAAGAGAAAAAATGTAAAGTAACGGAAGAGTTACTGTAGTAAAACTAAAATCGTCATGGAAACTGAAACCAAGATGGAGGTTTCAGCATGACTAGTTCATCTGTTGGACTTCTGCCTATTCAATAGAAATTGGTTAGTATTAGACACATTATCACATTTTGTTATGATAATAAAGTAAAATATATATATATAAAAAACAATTTGGAAGTCCATTAAAAAAGAAAAAAAAAAACCCTGGCCGCCATATTTGTTCAGGGTTAACAGGTGAAAAGTTTACCTTTTTTTTCCGTTTGTCGTCTTTTTCTGTTTTAATTTATTAATGTATCTATTTATTTACTTATTTACTTTTGGCCCCTGGAAGGGGTAGCGAGGAAATGAACTGTGGTGGCGAGGGGAATAAGTTTCTCTGCAAACTTGAAGACGACTGTGGACAATGAAACGCCACTACTGCCAAAGACACAAGGTAGTGCGTGAGAGAACACAGCTACCGGCGAGCTGAAGGGAAGTGACTCCAAAAAGAAAAAAAAAAACAAAGGAAAAGAAACAGAAGTTATCAACTTACATGCATGCTGATCAAAAAAATAAAACAAATCATCAAATCTGCTTTTAAGGAAACCTATCTTTTTGAACAATTAGACTATGGTACGAGTAAGGGCAGTGGAAAAATAGAAATAACTGTTACAGTACTGTGTCTCTTCCATTTTTCTTCCTGTTTTAGGGGTGGGGGCTCAGGGCTTCGGAGTGGGGGCTTTACTTCGCTTGGAACAAAAACGAAACTTTGGACAAACGTATCAAGGCTATTTTTAAGAGAAGAAAATCTTTGCCTTTATTTCATTTTGTTTTCATGATCTCAAGTTCAACTCAAATACAGCCTTAGTCTTTTTTTTCTCTCTCTCTCTTTTTCTTTATCTCAGTTCTCTTGCTTCTTTGGTTTAACATTGTGTTGTTGTAAATGAGAATATATATTTAAAAAAGGAAAAAAAAAGAATAAAAAAAAAAGTCTAACATCTTTCAGGGTGCCAAAACTGAATGATTCTGAACTTGGATGCTTCAAGTCCTGATGACGAATAAAAATTCACCCCTCCCCTGTAAGAACCCAAGTGAGTGTGTTGTTTATATGTGCTCAAAAAAAAACACAATATACTTTTGTTTTTAAATTATTTTATTTGCGTTAGCCTTTACTTTGCTAAGTGGGTGGTTTGCTGAGACTCTTATTCATCCAAATGTGATTCTATGACTAATTTGGGAGCAAATAGATGTTAAACAGCAGTTTTTTTTAAAAAATTAAAATGCACCAGGTTGGATACGACTAGATCAGTCAAAGTGTGTAACGGCGAACCTGTTAAAACTGTGGAATGGCTTAAACCTCAATCATTTAAAACGATTGAGGTTTAAAACCAGACTTGCGTATTTTCAAAAATCGTACAGGAATTGAATTTGGCTCACGAAGGTAGCAACAGGTTTAACTGCCGTTTCAACATAACGGCAATTTTTGATCAGAAAAAAATTGTTTTTAGCGGCGAAAGGAGGTCTCGGGTGGTTGCTGAGGCAAAAACCCGGGTGTGGGAGGAGTTTGGAGAGGCCATGGACGAAGACTTCCGTACGGCTTCGAGGCGATTCTGGTCCACCATCCGGCGTCTCAGGAGGGGGAAGCAGTGCAGCACCAACACTGTCTACAGTGGGGATGGTGTGCTGCTGACCTCAACTCGGGATGTTGTGGGCCGGTGGGCAGAATACTTCGAAGACCTCCTCAATCCCATCGACATGCCTTCTATTTTGGAAGCTGAGCCTGGGAACTCTGGGTTGGGCTCTCCAATCTCTGGGGTCGAGGTCGCCGAGGTGGTTAAAAAGTTCCTCCGTGGCAGGGCCCCGGGGGTGGATGAGATCCGCCCGGAGTTCCTCAAGGCTCTGGATGTTGTAGGGTTGTGTTGGCTAACGCGACTCTGCAATATCGCATGGACATCGGGGGCAGTTCCCCTGGATTGGCAGACTGGGGTGGTGGTCCCCCTATTCAAAAAGGGGGACAGGAGGGTGTGCTACAATTATAGGGGGGGTCACACTCTTAAGCCTCCCTGGCAAGGTCTATTCGGGGGTTCTGGAGAGGAGGGTCCGTCGGATTGTCGAACCTCGGATTCAGGAAGAGCAGTGTGGTTTTCGTCCTGGTCGTGGAACACTGGACCAGCTCTACACCCTCAGCAGGGTCCTGGAGGGTGCGTGGGAGTTCGCCCAACCAGTCTACATGTGTTTTGTGGACTTGGAGAAGGCGTTCGACCGTGTCCCTCGGGGAGCCCTGTGGGGGGTTCTCCGGGAGTATGGGGTACCGAGCCCTTTGATACGGGCCGTCAGGTCCCTGTATGACCGGTGTCAGAGTCTGGTCCGCATTGCCGGCAGTAAGTCGGGCTCGTTTCCGGTGAGAGTTGGACTCCGCCAGGGCTGCCCTTTGTCACCGATTCTGTTCATTACTTTTATGGACAGAATTTCTAGGCGCAGCCAGGGTGTTGAGGGGATCCGTTTTGGTGGCCTTAGGATTGCATCTCTGCTTTTTGCGGATGATGTGGTCCTTTTGGCTTCATCGGGACGTGATCTGCAGCTCTCGCTGGAGCGGTTCGCAGCCGAGTGTGAAGCGGCTGGGATGGCGATCAGTGCCTCCAAATCCGAGGCCATGGTCTTGAGCCGGAAAAGGGTAGAGTGCCTTCTCTGGGTCAGGGGGGTGTCCTGCCCCAAGTGAAGGAGTTCAAGTATCTCGGGATCTTGTTCACGAATGGGGGAAGAAGGGAGCGGGAGATCGACAGGCGGATTGGTGCAGCGTCTGCCGTCAAGCGGGCGCTGTACCGGTCCGTCGTTGTGAAGAGAGAGCTGAGCCAAAAAGCGAAGCTCTCGATTTACCGGTCGATCTACGTTCCCACCCTCATCTATGGTCATGAGCTTTGGGTCATGACCGAAAGAACGAGATCGCGGATACAAGCGGCCGAAATGGGTTTTCTCCGTAGGGTGGCTGGGCTCTCCCTTAGAGATAGGGTGAGAAGCTCAGTCATCCAGGAGGGACTCAGAGTAGAGCCGCTGCTCCTTCACGTCGAGACGGGCCAGTTGAGGTGGCTCGGGCATCTGGTGAGGACGCTTCCTGGAAGCATTCCTGGTGAGGTGTTCCGGGCACGTCCCACCGGGAGGAGACCCCGGGGAAGATCCAGGACACGCTGGAGGGACTATGTCTCTCGGCTGGCCTGGGAACGCCTTGGAATTCCTCCAGAGGAGCTGGTAGAAGTGGCTGGGGAGAGGGAAGTCTGGGCCTCCCTTCTGAAGCTGCTACCGCCGCGACTCGACCCCGGATAAGTGGAAGAAGAAGAAGAAGAGAAGAAGAAGGAGGTCTCGCTTTGACTGTCCGTGATTTCTGCTAGAGCAAGAGGAGAACATGAAAATATTCATTATTGCATCAGTAGTCACATTTCTCCTAAAAAGTGTCCTTTTCTGAACACGGTGTGGCGAAATGCAGATCTTATGCTGCTGAAATTAAAATAGCAAAAATATTTTTATAGGACCCTTACATGTATCATGAGTATGCTCCTTAACATGAGTTTAGCTTCTAAAAATGAGGCTGCACACCAGCGGACTGGACACCGCAACAAATGCAGGAAATGGACTATGGCGCAGGGCATTCTGGGTAAATAAAACCAAAACAGACGCAAGGGTCTCATGGTCTTTCACCAACGACGAGAGAAATCGTACAACCGCTAAAATCTGACACTACTCCATTTTTGTTTACATTTTTCAAAGGAGGAAGTTGCGCTCAGTGTCTTCTTCAGAGGTTTTTGTGTCAATTCCTTTAAGAGGACTTTGTGCAGCGCCACCACAGGCGAGGGTGGTAATAGGTTTTTTACATGGTTTGTTTGAGACGGCATTGTTAAAGTGAACCACAGCAGCTGAAAATAGAACAAATGGAACTTTAGGCAGGGCTGCACAGTGGTGCAGTTGGTAGAGCTGTTGCCTTGCTGCAAGAAGGTCCTGGGTTCGATTCCCGGTCCGGGGTCTTTCTGCATGGAGTTTGCATGTTCTCCCTGTGCATGGTGGGTTCTCTCCGGGTTCTTCCTCCCACAGTCCAAAAACATGACTGTCAGGTTAATTGGTCTCTCTAAATTCTCCCTGGGTGTGAGTGTGTGTGTGTGTGTGTGTGTGTGAATGGTTGTGTGTCCTGTATGTCATTGTGTTGTCCTGCGACAGACTGGCGACCTGTCCAGGGTGAACCCGCCTCTCGCCAGGAACGTTAGCTGGAGATAGACACCAACAACCCTCCTGACCCCATTAGGGACAAGGATGAACAGAAAATGGGTGGATTGGTTGGAACTTTAGGCCCCATTTGAACCGAGTCTACCAGAAATCAGGTGTGAAAACATATCAAAAGGCTGCAGCGGAATATGAACACATCAGCAGTGATTAGAAAGCCCAAAGGGAGGGGGGCAAAATAAGAAAATGCAGTAACTTTTAATTATTAAAGAGGTTTAAAGTGTGTGTTTACTTCAGATGGATTAGTCCTGACCTTTGTTAAAAGGTGAGCTCCTTGTTTTTCAGCTCATAGGTCCGTTCCTGACCTATGAGCTGCAGTTGCCAGGGCAAATGTACTTATCTTGTGCCTCGGTGCGCCAGCTGGGTCAGCTGTCAGTCAGACCCACCCACCCACCCAAAAGGTTTGGACAAGAATGGATCCTTTCTAAACTGCTGGCTAACACATTGTACCGTACATACATGCAGGCTTCTCTAACAGCTGTCCGTCACACTATGCTTTCTGTTTGTTTGGGTTCTTGCTCACTCAGGGTAATTTTAATGAAACGGCTGAATCTCTCTAAAGTGACATGGTGATTTGAAGCTTCAGGAACCAGCTTTCGGCAGGAGTTGTTAATATTTTGCTGTGGAAACAGCAATAACACCATCAAATTCTTTAACATCAGCCCCTCTATCCTGCATTTATCTTTTCAGCCATTTCTTTCTCCATCTGTCGCCACCTTTTCTGTCTCTTCCCCTCTCTCCCTCGGTCTCCTCCCCTGGTGTGAAGATCAGAGAGGCTGCCATGTCTCTCTGCATCACTGCTGTGATCACCGAGGGGAGGCGAGCGAGGAGTGAGAGGGAAGGAGGAGAGCTAGAAGAGTCCAGGGCAGCTGTGGCGCCCGACTGAAACACTGCCTCCGTCTGGCACGGAGGAATCCCGGTGTCTGGAGCGGCCTTTGCTCGAGGTGGATTAGGTTGCATAATTCTTCCGCATAACAGAAAAATGTAAAAAAAAAAAGAAAGAAAGAAAAAAGATATGTTAAGTGAGAAAGAGTGTTCACCACCCTTTCAACTGTTTTTGTTCAGGCACTTTTCAGGGACACGATTCTTTTTCTTTTGTTGGGATTCAAATGAGAGAACGCCGCGTTAGGAAACCCTTAACCGCAACAATTCTTTGAGAAGCACATTGAGCTGATTTAGTGACAGATTTTATGTGGTTATAAAGAAATAGCAGCAGTATTCAAACAACAAATACGATTGAGTTCTAATTGGCTGTGCGTCTGATGACACACAGCTAATGCTGTGACTACTTCAACCTCGAAGGCTGTTACAATCAGCAGGTCCTGCTGTGTGTTTTATGAGGTCAAAAGTTCAAAACTCTTGAAATTATCTTTAAAAAAAATAACAGAAACAGTGCAAAACCGACTGATATATTTCGAAATATTCTACAGAGTTATTTGAATGCAATCGCTATTGTTTTATTCTTTATAGTTACTGCTTAACTTATTCTCCAATGGCAAACAGGAATTAAATTCATCTTCTTCGTTGTCGTGTTTGTGAGACTGGAGGTATTAAAGCTAATTATTGCATTCTGTGGTTGAGTCAGAGGGATGGCAGATTTTTTTTTCGCCCTTCTTGTTTTAGGAACAGCTGTTGTTTCCTTCCACACCTGCAATTAGCCAGCTTTTTAGGTCAGGGACTGTTTGAGGCTATAGAACAAGCTGTGCTGGGTACACACACACACACACATACACACATCAACACAGAAACAGAAAACCAGAAAAACAAAAGTCTGCGGTTAAGGTCAGTACAACAAACCACAGCGTTCATTTTAGACTTATTTCTACTGTTCTGACATGACGTATAATTTGATGTTCGAAGTGGTAATCTGTCAAAGTTTTGGATCAATATCACCCCTCATTTATCCATTTAATAACTTGCGTGATGCAGAGACACACACAAAGTCTTTCATTTAAAATTAAACGTGTTAAGGCGTCATCTGCAAGCTATTTTCAGTCCGTTTGGTAAAACTGCAGCTGTTGGCGTTAGCTCCAAATTAATTTTTTGAAAGACCAATCTAATGTCATGAAATCATCAAAGGAACGACTGATATAACATTTGTGCTAATCTAGAAACCTTGATCGTTTCATTTACGAGGGTTGATGAATGGCATCAAATTTAATCGTCATCATCACACAAGGCCATAATCTATTTATTTGTAATGAGAAACCAAATGAAAAGATGAGCGCCTTTACTTGTGCAACACTAAAAACAGAAAATGTGTTAATATATTAATGCTGTACTGAATAATCTGTCTTCACTTTGTTCTAAAAGATTAAGGTTAAAATTAGAAATCACAAAGGAGACTTGATAGGACCTACAAACAAGAGCATAAATACTAATTATTGCAAAGGGATGGAAATGTTTGGGGGGGAAACTTGCAGAAAACTTTTGTGAAAATGACCTGACCTAAGCAGTTCTGTTTTCTTTGACCAAGTGCTTCAATATCTGTGGATATGAACAGGCTTCTCCCAAAGCAATAAGCAACAGCCCACACTCTGTCTTGTGAAATTATTAAGTTTTGCTCCCAGGTTATATGCTACCACTAGAACACTAGAACTGCAACTGAGGTACAAAGAATGAAGATCTGGAGAGATATAAAACTCGTAGTTCAATGGATCTGTGTGGGTTTTGCTTTCCACATTAGCAAAGTCTTCTAGTTCATGTAATTTGTTTCATCAATTGTCTAGATGCTTATAAAGTCAGCACTCCAGAAACAACTATATTAATCAGTGACCTGTTTCAAGTGGACATTTTACACCTCATCCTTATTGGTTATTAAATGAGATCAACACCTATAAAAGTAGCAATGGTATCATAAAGAGGCAGTTTTCTGTAAAATCAACTTTTTTGAGTTGTACATAATGCTATATTGCTATAGTGTTATATTGCTTTCCCCTCATCAAAAACATTCCTGGAGGGTTGCTTTGACTCTTTCATGCATCCTGGATAAATCCTTTAAACTCCCATGGAAACCACTCAGGTGTGTAAAACGCCTGGGTGGACCTAGCGCTGCCTTCCAGAGGCAGCTCCTCCTCAAAGTTGTGGTTTCTGAGCTTCCAAATTGTTTGCTAATTAGCAGTAGCGGCAATTAGCAAACACCTGGTGGGTTCGTTATATGAGCTATTTCTCAGACCAGTGCTCTTACGAATGTTTGCAAACCTTTCTGAAGTCTTAAGAAACAGGGTCCATTGACATTCAACCCCACGGGGTTTTACAAGGTTTTTTTTTTTTTTGTGGCTTTGCGGTCCTCGTGCTAAAAGGAGGAGTGATGTGATAAGTGTTGAAGCCAGGCAGGAGTGTGGGAAAGAGCTGGAACTTTCTTAAAGAGACAGAGGCCCAATTTCATAGCCAAGTCAAATTTCTTTTAAGTCATGTTTTATATCATTTTTACGACTGAAAGTAACGTAGTTACCTGATAGTCCTATAAAATTATACTACGTTGCTGGAAAACACAATATTTTGTCTCACACAAATGTCAGACATGTTTTGTAGTTTGAAAATAATTATTGCATTCATTAATGAAGTTTGTACCTTTGCCAGTCACGTTATTAGGCACAGAAGTTTGATTCCTTGCTTGTAAAAAACAAAAAAAAAGAAGTAGTGAATAAAAAGCTCACATTCTGCCTTAGTTGTGGTCAAATGAGATGACATGCTAACATCTGCTCATCTAGTATTTTTGCTTAATAAAACGTGAGCTCTTGAAAGAAATTGATTAATATGAGAATATGGCGAATTGTGCAATATAACATAATGTGATTTTTATAAAAAAACAACTAAGCTTGAGCTGATCATGGCCTCATTTGAGAGGTGACAGCTGGTCTCAAAGGCAGAGAGACAACAAGGACATGGCTGTGACCTGGTTTGAATGGGAGGGCGCTAATTAGGATGGTGATTACTGGTTGCTAGCGCCACACCGGGGACACAACCAAAAAAAAAGAGAAATATATAATATACATGTATATTTGACAGCCTGGAGTAGAGGGCTTAACAGTACAACAAAAGAGCCAGCAAGATAGACCGCAAGAGGAAAATATCTTAAAGTGCAGGAGGAAAAGGTGAAAGCAGGAACACAGGAGTTTTGTGAAAAACAAAGAAAATAAGAAGAGCAAGAATATTATTCTTTTTTCTCTTTCAATCCAATTCAAGTAAAAACACAATGCTGATATGAAATAAATTGTGTCACCCAAAACTGGGAACAGCTATGTAGAGAGGGGAAGAGAAAGGGGGAGGTGCTGTGAAGCTGCAGCATAACTTTTATAAAAATATTTATTTACACAACGGTTGAAACTGTCCCTGGGTCATTACAGTGCGACATGAGACAGATAATCTGTGAAAATGAGTTGCAGCGATATTGTAGTTTTAAAAACGATCACTGCTATAAATAAAACAGACCTTGCTGTCCGACGACAAAACAAGACACCACTTGCTCCTCATTTAGTCCTTTAATTAAAACAAAAACAACCAGCAAGCCTTTCAGTGTCCTTGTCAGAAAATCCTGTTTGCCTAAAGCATTTCCTTCACAGTGGTTCGTCTCAAACGGCTGCGAGCTCTGTGGTGAAGGAAGAGGAGTCTAGCCCGGCCCAAGGTTCTGCATGATCTCACGCTGCTCCTGGTAGAGAGAGTAGAAGGACTGTGCTAAGCTGAGGAGGGGGGCGTCACAGTTGACCATCTCTCTCTGGAAGACATCAGCGTGATCACAATGAGATGCTGCTGACATGTCACTGGTGTGTTTGAGGAACAATTCATTATCAGGCTATTAACAGCAGGAAGTGTTTTCAGCTGAACTCACAGCTGATGTCTCGTGGTACTCCAGTCCCTTGCTTTGGGCCCACTCCTTGGCCACGGACGCCTGTACTTCCCTTCTAGCTGATAGATCCAACTTGTTGCCCACAAGAACACCTGGGAGGTCGACATTTACACACATATTTAGCAACTGTCTAGAGAGACGGAAAACAAAAATCGGAATCGTCAGGTCAGGCTTTTAAACGATCGACGATTGGCCAGAAAATTGCAATTGGTGCACCTCTAGTTTTTAAACATACATGCAGTCGTATTCAATACATTAATACAATCATTTTAAATGTCTTGTTTTCATTTGAGAACACCAGTCTGTGCATAATTCACCAAATCAATGTTTTTCACTTTGTGAATTTTGTTACAGAAATGAATGAGCTTTTCAACATTAAATTCATGGAATGCTGTTGTGTTTTCTTAGTTAAAAAAATGTTTGAAGTTGACAGGAAATTTGTAAATATGACTTGATAATTATGCGCTATAGGGAAGTTTGGAAGATTAATATTTGAAGAGCAACTACAAAGTGTTAAAAATGCAAACACAGAAGAAACTTAAATAAATAAGCGATGCTAAGCCTGATGGGGGCTTAAGCAAAGCCTGGTGGCCCGCCAGGCTTATAACATAGTGGGGGAAACCCAGACTGCAAATTTATGCTCGCCTATTCTGATTGATTTAGATAACCTTCAAAGAGGCTACTAGGTTTCCACCTGTCATCTTTTTCATTAAGAAAACTGTAAGATGACCTGTGTTTTTATATCGAATTCCAGGTCTGTCACAAATTAACCTCATTTTCCGTCCTCCTTCTCTTACCTGGGACACGGAGGCCTTTGCAGTGTGCTTGGACTCTTTCCATCCAACATGTGCAGTTAGCGAAAGACTGCTCATTGGTCAAATCGAACACCAGACACAGCAAAGATGGCTCCCCCCACTGCAGAAGGCAAGGTGATTGCAGAGGTGTCACACCCGTTTCATTTGTTCTAATTCTGCGACACTAATAACAGTAAGGCGGCTCCAGACGGAGAACCTCATTAGTTTCGTGCAAATGAAAACAGAAGAATCCAGAGCAGCTTCTGACCATTCTCTCGCAGCCCTCCACTAGCGTCTCCTTCCCCGCCGAGTCTAAGATATAGAGCTCCTGGAAAGAGAAGGAGAGGGAGGAGAGGACGGCACAGGTGTTTCCCACAGAGGTTTAGTCAAATTACACGATTTAACATTCCTTTTCTCCGTGGCAAGGAGATCCATCTTCTCCTACTCTTCGGCCGTATTGCTTAGTGAATACTGATAAGGACCTAACAATGTTACATGTCTGGTGAAACTTTTTCTCTGTGAGTGATGGTTTCTGGTTCTCTGTTTTAAGCCCCCCTGTGAGTTTTTTTGTAAGAACCCTGAACAACGTGTGGCTTGCTAATTCATTTTGTACAGATAAGTCTAACTGTTACCACAGATTAATCTGCAACGATGCTTATTTGTCTCTGAATCTGTTGTAATTCAGGATACTTATTACCAAAAGTTGCTTCTGCTGAATTCTAACCGCAACCAGCAGATAGATCACCTAATTAAACAAAAGGAATAAAATACTATGCTTTTTTTTTTTTTTTAACTGCGACTTATCTTTTGAAGCATTTGTAGTTGAAAGCGGGTGTAGGTCATTGTTTTTCTAATGCTCAAGCTCTGTGTCGTGGATGATTTCAATATAAATACACATTTAATACGCTCACTGACGTCCAACAATATTACAAATACATTAAAAGAGGCAAATGGACAAATAGTAAAATAGAAAATAAACATATTATAGCCTAAATGCAACAACATAACAGCGCTTTGGTGAATTTTAACTGGATGAAGCTAGAACTAAAACTACGCCACTTATCGGTGTGCCAATTCACTTAAGTAAATTTTGTTGTGCTCACGCGCAACAAAATTATTTTATTAATTAATATATGACAAAATCATATTATCTCAACTAGATTTAATGAATTAAACACAA
This sequence comes from Gambusia affinis, assembly GCF_019740435.1. Taxonomy (NCBI): domain Eukaryota; kingdom Metazoa; phylum Chordata; class Actinopteri; order Cyprinodontiformes; family Poeciliidae; genus Gambusia; species Gambusia affinis. Next base: position 26,771,474 of record NC_057871.1, on the reverse strand, counting down.
CAAATACACATTTATTGTGTTAACTTGAAATGAAATAACATAACGTGAACAACCGCCCTGTTCCACTTCTTTGAGGGTATTTAATGACAAAAAAATATTTAATATATTTTTTACTTAATATGTTTTTTAATTTTAAAAATATTTAATGACATAAAACTGTTGTAGGATATAATTGCTATATATATATATATATACACACACACATATATATATATATATATATATATATATATATATATTGTAGCTCACTCTGAAAAAAGGTCATCTTGAATTCAATAACACAGAAATGCAACCAATTCCTAAGGAGTGATCATGAACTGTCATTGATTTACCACGGAGTCGTTGGTCTCTGGAATGTTGATACATTTCATCACCAGCTCCACTCCTGTTGTCTGACAAACACACAAAAAAACAACATTTTGTCACGTCACACGTGGTTTTGTTCAAATGAATTTATCAGTTTACAACCACATTATGCCTATGTACAAACAAGAGAGCCAAACACTGAGGTAAATGAGTTGTCTTTGCACACAGTATCACAGCAAACTGTCCATGGTGATTTATGGCTCATGCCAACATCACCGTCTCTGTGCAGCTCGACTTGGCTTGACTCTAATACCCTACCCACCTTGATGCTGAGGTCCTTGCCAGACCTCAGGTACTGTGTCTCGTTTGCTTTATATCCAAGTCCCAGTAAAGTCTCAATAAAAATAAATTCATATGGAAACAGGAAACAGCAGTAAGTGTTATGACAAGATGGATATCCAAAGGTTTACAGGTTAAACCAAGAGTGAGGGTTTGCGATACCAGTAAGGTTTGTTTGGTTATATCGCTTGTTTCACCTTTTTGATTTTTCACATATCAAAAATGTGAAATAAGTCAACCATGGGGCTTTTAAAGGTGTTTTTCTGCACTAATGTGCACATAAAGTGTGGTTTGAACTACAAATGGTGTTATTTTTCTCTCCTATAGTGTGTTACGTTTTTCAGCCACGTTGCCCAACCACAGTTTCAATGACTAGACTTAAAAAGACGGACTTCAATCAAATTCCATCCTCCTCCAGTCTGCTGAGGCACCCTGCTATAATTGTTCCAGGAGTTTATCTTCAGAGAAAATTGTTGATTAGCAATTAGAGTTGACCTTGGAGAAGCAAATTTCTGGGTTTCCTCACATCAGCATCTAACTCTGAATTGATTTGATCTCTGCACCTCGTAGTTAACTAAGCATGTCAAATGCAAGAGGCTGAAATCTACAGACACCCACGCGTACCTTTCACAGTCGATGCTTCTGCGAAATACAAACACACACACAGCTTCGGATCAACATTTACCTGATTTATACACAGTCACAGTTCATAACAAGGTTCCTCTGGTACGCATACGCACACACAGAACATGCTGCAGTCCCACCAGAGACCGGTCTAATGAGCTGGCGTGATGCATAGGAAGCTTCTTGCTGGAATGTCAATGAAGGCCTATTAGCAGCAAATAAGCTTGGAATATTGCTACCAGGCTGTCTGACATTTTCAAAGGAGGACGTGAGCAGAATGGCACGCAGGCATCGGCCGCCGTTCAACATCAAAAGTTGAACAGTCTAAAGGAGGATTTAGGTGAACTAGGGGGTGATCATTTGCAGCATTAGCCTGTTTGTAGAGTTAGTTCTGAATCAAGAAACACACTTTTTACTTTTTCCATCAGGAATTTTATTTTTATGACACAAGTACTACGTTGGCATAGTGTTTTATTTTCTAAATTCGACCAACGTAGTGCATGTAGGTGGTGCTTGATTTTTGGTTGCCACTGTTAAAGCTACGCAAATTTGTTGAAAGTTATTACTGACATAACCTCAAGAGATCTGATTCGTTAAAACTGTATTTCTGGACAAATCAGATTTCAGCAAAACCTCCGGATGGCTCCCTGCCTCCATTGTTGATTCAGCAAGTTTACTATTAGCTCTTAGCTAGCATTAGCTTATGGAAGCTCTTTCTTTTACATGTATATGTTTAGAGGTAGCTGTGGGAATATTCCAAAAAAGGCATCAATCAGCTTTACTTTGTTCAGGTGTTTTAAAATAACTGATTAAAATTAAAACCTCTCTTTAAAGTGTAACTAAGTGAAAGCCAACAACCCACAAATTTTGAAGAATTCCACCATAGTGGGCGGAGCCAAGAGACGCTGAGGGGCGTGGCCAAATGTGAGGGGATGAGTAGAGAGAGTTAAGTCAAGTTGTAGTCAGGACAAAGGAAAGCACTGTTGCCAACTTAGCAACTTATGTTAGAATATTTTTCGACTTTATAGACACCTCCACTCTACAAAAAGCGACAAATCAAGCGACTTTTTACTTTTACAAAAAAGACTATTAGTTCACATTTTAAAATCGTTCTAACCTAGCAGTGATGATTAGCATAAGATACCACTTTTGTGTTTTTCTGAAACTTTACATTTATAAGCATATCCTGTTTTGGTGTTTGTTTGTTTTTTAGGTGATAACCTATTGTACAGAAATCGGTTGCATTATAAATTTGTGGTTATAACATCAAAACGTCCAACAATGCTGGTGTACCTGCTATAGTGGCTTTCCAGAATCCTGCAGTATTAATTATCGACGTTCTTGTCACCTCAGAACACCAATAGCGCTGAAGTAGCAAGGTCAGAACAAACACACACACGCAAACAAGCACACACCACAGTAACTCTAAATCTAATCTTCAATCCATAAAACCTAGTCAGTGTCACGGAAAATTAAATGAAACAAAAAGATGAGGACAAAATAAAGTAAGTTTATGTAAAAATAAGTTCACCTCAAAAAACATGAATGTCAACAAAAGGCTTAAAATTCAAGAATTAATTACCATGACTGTATTTCCATTCAGAGTAAATTTCAAATCTTAAGTTGCCAGGACCGTGAATAATTTTTAACTGTACATACATTGCTAACATTACATAACTAAAGCATTTGTTAGATTGCTGGAATGTTGCTTTCTTTTCATTTGATCAAAATGAAAGCAAATGACTTATTTACCATAATACTTGAAGTTTACCATAACACTGTACAAATACAGATACCGGTACTTTTCAAAAATGATATTCACAATCAGCACAGTTGAATATATCCCATTTCTTTTAGTTTGCTTATTTTTAACTGCAGCTTTGTAAACGTTTACAGATCATATTAACCCACTGCACAACATCTGAAATGACATAAAGTTATGTATTGTATAACCTATCACTAATACTAATATGTTGCGTTTCATACATGTACTTCAGTTAGCTTCTGTCAGTAAAATTCAACAATTTGCAACAAATTTAGTAAAGCACTATGTAGTTAAACAATTTCAAAAATAGTCTATACTCATGGATCAACCTGTTGTGATCAGTTGAAGCTGAAATTCAGATATTACATTTGATTAACTTCAGAAATTTACTGCAACTCCAAAGTTTTTAAAATTCTCCAGCGATGAAAGCCATAGTTTACAGAGTCAGATTAATAGTTTAGTTTCTTCCATTATGATTATTTTGTACTTCAGTGATTCCAAACAGATCAGTGTGGGCACTCAAAAAGCACATTATGTACTTTATGTACTACAAAGACCAATATTATTAGTAATGAAAGCTCTCCAGACTAGTTTAGGTGATGACATAATATGATTAACATTTTTCAATTTACTCTCACCAAGCTATAGTTCTTCTGGAACAGAGATCCATCATTGTAGAAGATGTGAGAAAGAGAACTTTTTCCCACTGCAGCATCCCCTGTACACATAGGAATAATAAAAAAAAAAAATACTTTATTTGAACTACATTGTCAATCATGATTTTTTAAAGTTTTTGTTAACATAGATAAATATTCACTAAATGATTTAGTTGTGTTTTATACATTAAACGATTATAACAGATTGATTGTTTCAATTGTCTTTTCAGATATTAGGATATCAGGTTAAGGATGGTTTTAAATAAGGATTTTTCAGTAAAACTTGGAAAGATGGGAACAAATCTTTCAGGTCGACTTAAATTTTGTTTTATGTTTTTGCATAAAACATAAAATAAAACATAATCAAAAACACATTTGATCACCTAAAGTTTACAATTGCTGCTGCATTTGTTGCTGTACATCTTAAAATTGACTTTACTGTCTTTTGTAATCTTTACTATCTTGCAGATCCTTTTTCATGCCATATTGTGTATGGAAAAATGCTTTGAAAAGGTGGAACGATGGATACTGACAATAAACATTACATCTAGCTGGCTGAGAGTCCATCATCATTTCCCGTAACGTTTTTAGCTGCATTTAACCGGCAAATTGGAGGCACAGCAAACCGTAGCTAATACATGATAACACGTAGATAGATTTACGTATGTCAGCTGAGCTTTAGGGTGCATTCAATAAAGATGAAGCAGATGTTTGCCTGTTCATCAGCTTTTAGTCTCTAGGTGACGGGGGGTAAGAGCGTAAATTCGCAGTTACACTTCCACAAACCTTACCGAGAAGCAGACATCTTGCCCTCAACTTCACCATTATTCGGCGTATATTCGAAACCTCGTGAGAAATATGTTAAGTGTCTGTTAATAAATTAAATAGCATTCCTGCTAGCAGCTTTAATCTTCCATTCGCCTCGGCAACATGGACAAAACTCGTTTCCTAGCAACCGTTCCCTGTAGTGACTCATTGGTCCACTCAGCCAGTACGTAAGTGGCTATATCATGTTCTCATTGGCTACTTGTGATGACATGGCATAGTTCCCCTGAGGAGGTCTTGTAAGGCAGAGCTTTTGTAAACAGAGAAGAAGAAAAGCATATCAAACTTTTCTGTGCGGCTCAGTTTCCGGCATTTCCATGTTTGCTAACCAGCTAACCAAGTGTTGTCAACATGGGCTGTTTTAAAGAAAGTATGCATTAAGTAGTAACTAAAATACAAAGAGAAGTCCACATTTAAGCAAACTGTAATATGACCACTAGAGGGCAGAAAATGCACCATAAATTACTCAATTTACACTGAGATGCATAAATTTACTTTTGTCATTTTAATGTGGTGTGGTTTAATTAAATATAAAAGAAAGCAACAGTTTTCTATATGTTTCAAATATAGCCAGTGTGACATCATCCTTGGGGAAAGGGCGCTTTGAATTCGAGCAACCTAAAGCAGCGCGTGACTACTTGTGATTCTGTGAGCAGGGGCGCGTGCCCTATAAATATTTCTGCTTGCTCACGGGGCCAGTGCGTAGGCGCTCCCGTAGAAATAACAGGATTCGCTCAAGGCGTGACGACCGAAGCGCGTTCACGTGGCTGGGCAATACAGCATCATCAAAACACTGAAACACACCTCCATCCAAACAGCTCAGCTCCTGGCCGGAATAAACAAAAACACAAAGTAAAGACAAACGAGGGAGAAGAATATTGCGCGCTCGAGTGCTTTTAATTTTAATTTTTTTCTTTTTTGCATCAGTCCGGAGCAGGATTGGGGAAATTTTTCCGTGTCGACTACCCGGTGGTTCTCTACACCTACCTTGTGCCTTTGAACAAAAAAAAACAACAAAAAAAACACACACACACAGACACACACACACACACAGCGGGGAAGGAGACGGAATCATCTGAGAGGCGGCTGTCTAGAGAGGAGGTGGAGGACAATGGAGGGGATGCAGGCATACGGAGCCGGGAAAGCCGGGGGAGCCTTCGACCCTGTCACCTTCCTCCAGCAGCCTCAGACCATTCTCCGCATCGTGTCGTGGGTAAGCAAAACTCAGAGATGACAGATGTGAAAAGTGGGATTTGTTATGGTTGTGCATGTATAACGTTGTGTAGGCCTTCTTTGGTGAGTTCTTCTAAAACATAAAAAAAATAAAATCTTTTAAAACATTTTAATCAAAGACACAAATAATGTCCTTGCCACCATTTTTTTTACGTTGTTTTTGTTCGCTTTGGTGTCAAGGACAAGTGACTACAATTTACATCTTTTCCTGTATCCATAGGTTGTTGTTGCTGCAGAAGCCCATTGTATAAGACTTCTAATTTAGTATTAATATTTAATATGATGACATTTAAACTGAATAAACCGCTTTCAGAGTTTTTGTTTTAGTAATAGCTGCGCTCTGTCAAAACCACCGAGGAGCAGCACTAATCAAAGGCCTGGCAACAGTTGGGGAAACTTTTTAAGATGCTTTTTAGGTCAGCAGCCAAAGGAATCTGATCTCAGCAATCCTTTTTCATGTGATTCAAGGTGTTAATGGTCATTTCTCACACTAAGTTGCTCTTAATCATGATGTGCAGCGCAAAGGTTTATTTTCTGCTAAAAATAAACCCTGCTAATTTAAAGAAATCCTTACTTTGTACAAAGGGGTTTCACTGAGTTCATCATCTTAGCCTCTTAGCAATATATATTTGTTTTTTACTGAGTTATGTCTTTGGAAGGTGTTAAATGTTTTGGATGAGGAAGCATTGATTTATAAATGTGTGTGAGGTTCACTTTTCAGATCCACTTTGAGACAAATTAAGAACAAATCAAAGCAAAACTGGAAAATATTGTGTGGTAGAAAGTATTTCAACCAGACTCTTTAGTCATTGCTTATAAATTTCTGCAGTTGATGTTTTCTAGTATCATTTCAGGTAAAATAAATAAATAAAAGTACTCTTTGAAGTTGTCCCCCTAATTGCTTTATGTTTTGGTAAAATCTCATGTGAATGTGACGTGATGTTCCTTATCATGTTGACCTTGGTTTTGTAAATCTTTCAGCTTTATGAAAGTTGTATGCCTTCGTGCCGTTAACTTGTTCCCCATGAATATCATGTGAGGGTAAGTCACGGGGTTACCCACTGATGCATATCATAATCAGCCCTGATTTTCCCCAGTCACAGGGTGATGCTTTTTGCTGCATCTTTAAGTATGCCGTATAAATATTACATATTTTAGTCAGAACTTTGTACCTGAATATGAGCTATTTGACTCGTGTCCCGTTTTGAGAATGTGTCTCTTTAAAGGGCCTTGGAAAGGAGCTCCTCCTTTGAACTATTCCACATTTTGCTCATTCAAATCGTGACCCTGTCCTTCGGCTTCTATCGCTTACTGTTTGCAAAAAGAGACAAAATCTTCAAAACTGTTTGCAAGTCAAAATCTTGCAAGTGTGGCACACACGTGGTTTTAGGCATTTTAAACTGATTCCCTTAAAAAAAAATGAAAATATGCTGCTGTAGTAGCGATGCAGCATACAAATCCTTTACGACAGGAAGGCAAGAAAAAAGCAGAATGATTGTTGTAGAAGCAAATTTTGAAATAATTTTTTTCAATCATTTTTTAAATTTATTTTTAAGGGGGAAAAAGTGAAGGAAAAAAAATCTTTAAAATCATATTTGACATTAAAAAAATACTCAGATTTTGTATTTTCAAATTATGTTTCCCAGCCCAACTAGCATGTCTTCTAACTTCAAAATAGAGAGGCATTGTCTATTAAACAATAAATCTTTAGTTTATTAAGAATGTAACATAAATAAATAAATAAATCAGTTATTGACATCTTTGATTTATCATGTCCAGTTATTCTAATCTGGATACTTACAATAGAGAATAACAATAACGGATATTGTTATATTTGAAATAAATGATTGCAGGCTTTGCACTTCAGTTAGAAACTGACCCACTGTTGCTGTAAAGTCTTTCTGTGCAATATTCTAATTATTTGATTAGTATTTATATTAAATTAATTCATTATTGACACAAAAGATTCTAACATTTTTCTAATGAAAACTAGCTCTATTTCCCGCAAAGTTCAAAGTTTCATTTGACTAGTTATCAAAATGTAAACTGCTGATCATTTCATCAGACATTTTGTTGTTGTTAAAACGCATCATCGCGGGTCATTAAATGTTTTTAATCGGGCTCACACACAGGTACGCAGAGTCTCTTTGGCCCGTCATCAAATGCACCGCCACCAAAGTGTCACCGGAGCAACAACTCGTCTCCATGGTAACAGCCACGGGTGGAGTTGTGGTGTTTTGAGTTGATGCTCAGTCTGCTGCAGTGTGTGGGGGAGGAAGCTGTCTGTTGCTTGAATGTCCCTGGACTGAGGACATCAAACAGGGACGACCAGAGTAGTTCATGAATGGCGGTGGAGGGCTGTCAATGTCCCACTTGTTGGCCATCATGGGAGCTGACTGTGGAGGTGATAATGAGTGTGTGTGGGTGTGTGTGAGGCATGTTGTGGTGCACGGCAGGAAACATAGTGACAGATGGAAAAGAGGGTACCCTGCGTATGATCGGAGCCTTAAATGAAGATCAAACCAAACACTGTCAACCTGACTTAACAGGCAAAGAGAACGTCTTTCCGCCTCAGATTTTACTTTGATCTGCGTTTTGAAAGAACTCCGCTGATATTTCCCCCATCTTTTTTCTTTTGTTGCTTTGAACAGAGTTCCTGAAATTCTGCCAGTGGAGCAAATCATTATAAATGTAAATGGGATGTTCAGTTTAGCCTTGTGCTTGAAGTGTTTTTATATTTAGTATTAACTCAGTGCAGCACAAGCTGTAGCACACGACTGCTTCAACTGCTTAACTTCTCTTTTTCCAAAACAAATGCACAGGAAGTTTGGTATTTTTAACTATTGCATCTAAAGCTTAGATACAATAAGGACGTCTTGCTGTCCTTAAGAGCCAAATCTAGCTATATGGGCATTGCTTAGCTAGTGTAAGAGTGAAAATTGGAGTTATGAAAATGTAAAATGTTTTGGAAATGTTTTATTTTGAAAGGCTCCCCGGATGGGGGAGAAGAGCGAGTTCAGTGACAGCTGATTGAGTAGCGGAAAAGAAATTAAATGTTTGACACTGAGAAAGAGCTCAATTGTTTCTGTGGATTATTCTACAAAGGAGAATCACAGTATCTGAACATCCACGAGTCTTACACTAGCAAGGTATACCAAGATTTTCAAACTTCACTTATACAGTTTGTACTCTTAATTTTTTATTTTTTTTAAAGAAACCAGCACTGCACCTTACCCACCTGTTACTTAGCATTATATGGTTAGTTAGGCACAAGAAATATACATAAACATGTAAATTGAATGAGCACTACCGTTTTAACAGTGATGGCATAGTTACTTTGAAAAAGTAACTTTAATCGGATTACTGATTACTCCTTGAAAAAGTAACTTAGATTATTAATTGCTTGATTTGGAAAGTAACTAAGTTACATTTAAAGTAACTTTTTCAGTTACTTTCAACAGCTGCTAACAACAACGCTACGCCACTTGTGAAAATCACATTGATCTTTGCCAAAACTTAATTGTAAGTTATTGTGTAACAACAATGTATCTCTACTTATAAGGTTGAACTGAAGTGGAGATGGTTTAATGGTTACAACAGTACAAAAAAAAAGGTTAGTAATTTGTGCATGTTTTTTGAGTGTTCCACTATTCTCCACTAAACTCCAAGTAGGATTTTAGGGTTCTACCCCACTCTGGCCCAGCCTCCAGGTTCTGCGTTATGGCACTGTGTTTGCTGTCGCACGGAGGGAAAAAAAATCAAATTACAAAAGAAAACACTAACATACAGAAACGCAAAGTGGTTTTGATAAGAAACTGTAGTCTGACTACTGGATTTGAAATAGCAACGCGTTAGATTACTCGTTACTGAAAAAAGTGATCCGTGGTCAGAAACGCATCACTAGTAACGCCTAGTGAGCATCGGATCTAAGCAGCCAAAATGCTCTTTTCCTGTAAGTATAGTGAAATACAGTAGCCATATTTGAGCCAGTTGATCGGCAGTGTACAGCAACAAGTGGGGAAAGGGCAGCACTGTGTTACTGTTCTGGTTCCATGCGGCCAGAAAAGCATCCGTTCATCTGAGGATTCTTTTAGACTACGCATTTTAAACGTCTCACTTGTACACGTCCACAAACAGTTGGGATGTCACAAATTCCTATTACTGTTGCCATAATAATTTATTATCTGATGCCAAACTCCAAATACTTGTTTTTTTTCCACTGACTATCCAAGGAATCCATCACTTAAAATATACATACAGTACAGACCAAAAGTTTGGACACACAGTTGTGTCCAAACTTTTGGTCTGTACTGTATGTATATTGTTAAACCTAAAACTATAATATCAGGTCTCACTTAAAGTAACAAGTGGGGAAAAGACAAGCACTGTGTCCCTGCTCAAATCTAAATGAGTCAGCATTTAAATTTTAGCAGGCTTTAGCATTTTAAATACTAGGAGACTTTGTTATTTGTAGCAATGCAGACAAACACTGGGCAGTATGGAACATTTTCTCAGGAGTGTGTTAAACTCACACGCCGTCAAGTTGTAAGCAAGTCAGAATTCAGACTCTCTTTCAGTGGCTTGGTCGTACCGTGAATACAAACCCACTTGGATCTGCTGTTATTAGTCAGGCATCCACATAATTTCAGCTATTAGTCATGAATAACACAGCAACAATCAGTTTGGTGTGAACTGAACATTTAGGAATTTAGCGGGTCGGTGTCAATAACACCCTAAACGTCTCTGATTGGTATGGATCAGAGCCAGTTATTACCAACTTTTGTGGTGAACCTAAATGCATCCTTTACCCCAAAGGACACATACGCAATTACACTTACTGTTTTCAGTTTGTTATTGCCTGCTGGACAGGCTTAGCTTGACATAGATCTGTTTACACCTGACAACAAAGCAATAAATCTGAATCTCATTTAGCATGTTACAGTTAAAGCTGTAAAGAGACATCCAGCTCATGAGACTGAAAAACTAAAATAAAATGTGATGTAAAGAATGGAATTAGCATAAAATATTCTCAACCATTGTTTAATAATAAAAAATAAATAAAAAACCAGCCTTTTAAATCTCCCTTTTTGTGTTTTCACAAACAGAAAGAAAAGTTTTGTTAATCTTAAACTGTGTTTTAAAGAATGTCTGAATGTCGAAAATTCTAACTCAGGTTTTATCAGCGTAAGTTATTTAGAGATTGAGCCAGACATGATCACATACGTTCCAGAGACATTCAAAAACTGTGAAATTCTTCTCACGGTTTTGAAAGCTTGCGTTGAGTGTGCGCGAACTAAGCAAGCATTGTGGCGTTTACATTGACGTGTACCTCGGTGTAGTATTTTCTGAAAATGAATCCTCAGAAGCTGCGTTTTCACTGACCATATAGTTGCTTGAGTTGGCATTTCAAAAGTAGATTCACTTAATGGAAACACAACAATTTTGGAAAAAACTCCAGTTTTTTGATAAAAAATATTTGGTGCTAGCATGAATAAGTTGGTTTATTTAGCCAAACTGCAACTTTTTCAATAACCGGATGTGGCTACTGCGGCAAACCACAAAAAAGATGATGACAGGAAGTAGTCAGAGGACTATACGGCACTGCATGTTTTTTTGCTGATTTGAAGAAACGTATTCACCATGATTTTAATTGTTTCTTATTTTGTTCTTAGACGTTAGCAGAATAAGCAATGTTTATTTTTCTACCTCTCTGAGTTCTACCTTTAGATTCCATACAAATGGCCACATTGTTTGGTGTTGTTGATCACAAAGGATCTTTGACATCTTCGTAAAGAAGCGCTGAAATGGCACATTTAAATTGTGCTATCTTTAGGCTGCCCAGCACCACAGTGCCACACAGAGCAATGGTAACGGCTTGTTTGGGCTGATTTCTGAGAAGAAAAGGCAACATACAATGATTAAATCAAGTAAGTAAAAGGAGAAAAAGAAGGTGTTGTTCCACAGTCAAAACTGTATTATCTCTCTTGAGTAATTACCATGTAACATTTGCTCAATAAAGATTAAACACAGCAAAGATTAGGATGCTAATTATCAAATGTAGATTGATTAAAATACACTTAAGAGTCATAAGTGGAAGTAATTGATAGATTACTGAATAACACTTAAAGACTGGCACGTCATGATTTGTGGTGGAGGAGGTGGGGAGGATGATGCTGAGGACCCAGGTTGGAGTGAAAGAATGATGATTTTAATGATGAATAAGGCAGCACAGAGGAGTAACAGCAAACAGCTCTGACTCTGGTAGCAACTGGTAATTAATCCAGGCAGCACAGGCGAGCGACAGCAACAGTCCTCATACTGGTAGCAACTGGCATGACAATGAGTAGACGGACTAGAAGACGAGACAGATTAGACAAGGAACACAGGTGGGATTAAATACACAAAGGGTAATCACGGAACGAGACACACCTGGGAACAATCAAGGGGTAGACAGGACAACACGGAGACTCAAGACACAGAAACCCAAAATAAACACACAGAAAAACTCAAATCAAAACAGAGAAAACCCAGTCCTGACAGGCATACAACGTGTTTGTGTGAAAAACTGGTCTTGATTTCGAAGAGATTCCAAGATTCAAAGTTGAACAAGAAGGGACACACAAGTTCCTCGGCATCTGTCCGTATATGCCCCTCCCCATTCAGCTTTAAACACATTTACCAGAAAACAATTACTGCTTTGCACAAAATGCCTAAGATTAACCACTCTGACTTTCTAAAAAAAAAAAAACAACCAATGTACTAAATTAACACTGCGGTGCGGAAATGCAGATTTTATTTCTGACCAGACAGAGGACACGCTTTCACGAACGTTCAGTGAAGTTAAATTAAAAGTAAGGCTTTCAGTGTGACACAATGTGTGGTGTGAAAAGTAGTGATGGTGAGATGAAGCCTCATGAGGCATTGAACCACTTGAGCCAACTGGTTCGAGAAAGGGTTCATTTACTGAGGCTTCATGTGCACACGAAACCACCTACTGGCCAGGTGTATAATCACAACCAGCTGTATCTTAACACGTGTGATGAATTGAATTTTTGTCTATTATGGCTCTTGGGAATGACTTCACAAAAGGTGAAGAAAAAAAAGAGACAAAGAGAGAGAGAAAGAGATATATAGAGATAGAGATAGAGAGAAATATATATACAAAACAATCCTATCCTGTCCCACAGCTATCTTAAAAATCCTAATATAAAAATTAAGAACTTTAAAACTAACTAACCAATCCTATTTATAATAGTGAGATTATTAGTAAAAAGCTCAAATTAAATAAATAACCCAATTATAAGTCCTGAAATAATAAAGTCTAAAAACATTAAATATTAATCCCAGAAAAATAAATAAAGGGAGAAGGGGGGAAAAATTCATTTAGATCAATACCTTGCTTATTCCAGAGCAAATCTGCTTATGATGTGTGTGATGATGGTATTGGAGTTCAAGGTAACTCAAGTTAAATCAAGTGGTGAAAACTCACGTATCCTTAATATTAGAATTAAAATTAAAATTAAAAATAGGATAGCTGTGGGACAGGATAGGATTTTCTCTTTTTTCCTTTCTCTGTGTCTCCCTCTCTCTGTATATATATATTTTTTTTCTCTCTATCTCTATATATCTTTCTCTCTCTCTTTCTCTCTCTTTTTCTGTCTGTATGTATCTATCTCTTTCTCTCTGTAAATATCTATTTTTTATTTTTCTGTTTCTCTCTATCTCTAGATCTATATATCTTTCTCTCTCTCTTTGCCTGTGTCTTTTTTCTCTCCCCCTTTCTGTATCTGTGTCTCTCTGTCTCTGTTTCTGTCTCTCTCTCTCTCTCTCTCAGAGGACGAAGAGTTGTGGACGACGTGCGGCGGCCCGTGCTTTCCTATGACTTCCTAGTGAAACTGCCCTATTGGGTGGGGGAAGTTGTAGTGTTTATTTATTTATTCTCCCTACCTGTCTCAAACTAAATAACCACAATCCAAACTATCAAAACTCTATCCACTCTCTCAACTGACCGCAACTCGCCTACAACAACCCACATTTTGAATGGAGCCTGTGGGGTTTATAAACCCCGCGCCAAAATCTGAGCCACTTCCCGAAGCAGTCACGTGGTACAGCCGGGCAGCGAGGCTTCGGACGTCATCGTTTTCGGCTCCTCCCCTAAATGAAGCAAGCCTCGATACGCGCTTTACTGAAACGCCCCCTCCATTACTCGACACACGCCTCGAAGCCTCGGCTCATCACGTAACATCACTAGTGAAAAGTGACTCAATCCAGTGGATGAGAGGTCATGTGAGCTGGTGGGACCTGGACTTGTCTTTATATGTGCCTGTCTCATTGCGTCCCCTTGATACTGCGGCGGCTCTCCTTGAATTGTATTTTGACAGGTCCTCCTGTCTCTGCCGCTCTCACTCTCGTTACGCGAGCTGCTGCTGCCATGGCGACGGCAGGTATCCCCAGCCCAGGACAACGCTCTGCAGCATCCAGTAATGTAGGAGCTGCACAAACAAACTCACGCACATACAGGGAGTGCAAACCCTATCAGCCAACTAACTGCAAATGTATTTTTTCAGTATTTTTTGTATTTAGTGCCGTAAAAATCTTAAAAGTTTTTTGTGAAACTTTTGGTTTTGCTGGTGAATGGAAGAAAGTGTAATTTTTTTCTCTTCTGAGTCTTTGTTTCCCTGAAACATGACAAGAATAGGGTTAAGAAAATATTGGGCAATTATTGAAACTTTCTTAAAATTGAAAATATTCAAACATAAATTACATTATATCAGTTCTGGGACAGCTTCACCAGTTTACTTGCACATGTAAACAAATCATTTCCTACCTACAGCTCTGGAAAAAGCAAAGAACCCACAGTACTGAGAAATACTCAGTATTCCACCAAATATAGATTTCTGAACTCTTTAAAAGTTAAAACATCAGTGTTGTTGTTCCTAAATGAATATTAACTTGTTTTCTTTGCATTATTTGAAGTCTGAAAGCACTGCATCTGTTTCATTAGTTTGACCATTTCTCATTTTCTGCAAATAAATACCAAATGTTTGTTTGTTGTCAGTAGTTCATAGAATAAAAGAACAATGTTCATTTTACTCAAACATAAACCTGTAAAAGGTCAAATCAGAGAAACTGATCATTTTAAGCGCCTGTTAAATTTTTTCCAGAGCTTTATGTATATAACCAATGGGAATTAATTTATTAAATTGGCAGACTTCTATTTTGATAAATCGTTGAAATAAGAAGCAATACTACTGTCCATATCATGTGGTAAGCTGTTTCTGTCACAGTCCCATGATTAGATTGGCCTCTTTTTTTGTAAATTGTCTTCACTGTGTGATGTATCCCAAAGCTCCTCAATCCATTGCAGCATTAGTTTAAATCACTCGTGACAGACTGGGCTCTTTTGATTTTTATATTTAGAAATGAGTTAATCAGTTAATCTGTAAGTTACAAAAATACAAAAAATCTTACACAGAAATGTCGTCAAAAACAAGGAACAGTAGAAATGCACTGAGGCATGCATTGCACACAGTTTCACAAGCCTGTCCACACATGCATGGACGCACAGTCGCAGCAGTCGGCATCCTTTAAGTGGAATTTGTATGTGACCCTCCAGTGGTCACAAGATCAGAAGCCCACATGCTTTTTCTTCACCTCCTAAAGCCTTGTGATCTCTCTGCAGATCAGGGCAGGATCCACTTTCCAAATGCACAAAAAGACAGTCACACACTCATAGCCATACTTAACTTTCACTAACCAAGTGAAGAATGTGAAGGTGTCAGATGATTTTTATTTTTTTTTTTACACCCCTGCTGAATAGCAAAGCAGTTAAAAGTAGAAGTGAAAATCTGGTGAAAACCATCCTTCGTACAAAGGGTCTGGAGCATCGGCTATTGAGAAACAACTGCTTGCAGGAGGCGTGGACTCTGTTGAAGTTTTAAATGATTAGATTTAACTTTACCCAGTCACTATTTTTTTGGCCGTGGTGTATGTGATGCAGGAGTTCGATTAAGCTTACAGGAAGTTGCGTGCGCTGTAAGCAACTCCGTGGGGAAGGGGGCCACTACTTCTTTGCCAGCAATAAAGTTTCTTACCTATTCCTATTGTTCCAATTTTAATCACCTAATGTTTTAAAAGCATGGCCGATACAGACTAAATGGCTTCATCCACTGCCATTGCCAAACCATAACCAAAAGTTTAATGAGCTTCTGAGATCAGCTCAGCTCCTCACAAATTTCAGTTGAAGCAGTCCTAATCACTAAATGCTTCACTTTACACCTCTATGGTCATGGAAGTGAACTGAACACATGAATTCAATGGTTCAAGACTTCTGGCAATATAGCCACGGGTGGGCAATCCTGGTCCTGGAGGGTCGGTGTCCTGCAACTCTCAGAGTCTCCCTGATCCAACACACCTGAAACACGGCCGGGGCCTCCAACACACTTCTCCAGAGTCCTGCTAATGACCTCATAATTTTTCTCAGATGTGTTGAAGTAGAAATACATCTAGAAGTTGCAGGACACCGGCCCTCGTGGACCAGGATTGCCCACCCCTTAACTAGACCATGCATAAATCAACCGGTATCTGATAAGAATATTTATGGGGCTTATGGATGTGTTAATGGAGCAGGTAGAAAAAGTAAGAATTAGGAAACTGAAGGAATGTGGAGAGTAGGGAGTCCCTGGTGGTAAGCTTAACTCCTGGAGGAATTACTGAAGGGACTAGCCGAAAAACTAAAGTGTGGCATTACACCAGTTGCCCTCCAGGTCTGACTGTCCTCGATAAGAGAACTGACTAACTTCTTTAGCATCCTTCTCAGAAACCCCACAACATATATTTCAGTGTGTTCAATTTTTTTTTTAGGTTGAAAACAATCCTTAGTCATCATTTGTCAAATGTTGTTGTGGGGTGATCATGTAAAATGTGACTTGAACTGAACCAAAATGTCAGTTTCTCGATTTTTGACGCTTCTTTTGACCAACTTTTTTTCAGAATACAAAAATGTAGCCATTGTCACTGTGTGAACTAAAACAATAATGAGATAATGTGATATGAAAAATAGTCTTTGTGTCTAATTAATGATTTTGTGCGCTGTTTTCATATCGGTTTTGTGACCAAAACCTGAATCATTTTGGTTAAAGGAGGGAATTGTGGTGAAGCAGAAAATGAAAAGGGGGACAAAGTGAATTAGTTTATCCACTCATGTGATCCCAATCAGCTGTGGTGTAAGGTTTTTCATATAAAAGACAACTTTAAAATCTCCAAGTTTTAAACAACAATGCTTTCTACTCTGTATATGTATGAGTAAAACAAAACAGCATTTTCTTGTCAAATGTTTTCGTTATGAGTTAAGAAGACAAGATGAAAGGAGAAAAGAATAGACAAATAAAGTTTTGATGGTTGTTTC
The DNA here is from genome assembly GCF_019740435.1 of Gambusia affinis. Taxonomy (NCBI): domain Eukaryota; kingdom Metazoa; phylum Chordata; class Actinopteri; order Cyprinodontiformes; family Poeciliidae; genus Gambusia; species Gambusia affinis. The sequence continues at coordinate 26,754,319 of NC_057871.1, read as the reverse complement.
CAGTTTAGATCAGGGGTGGAAATTAGCACCGCCACAGTGGCGGGTTGACAATTTGACCAGGAAAAAAAAAACGAAAAAGAAAAAGCTGCATTCAGTTTGAACTTCTGTCCAGGGGAGGACTGACCGTCTGGAGTCCAGACTGAAGCATTTACTGTTGATTTTATTGACGGACATTGAGCTTTTTCTTCTTGGTGAAGAAAATGTTTCATGCAGGCAAGAAGGCAGGTGTGTGTGTGAGGAGGAAGCTAACACTAAGCTCCAGGTAGTAAGACAAACTCTAGAGAAACACAAGAATGACGATGGCCTGTGGGATTAATAATGAACACGTTCTGAGATATTTTAGTAATAATTGTTCATTTCTCTAGAAAACGTAATAAGTAAGAGAAAACAAATGAAACAGAAAACAGCAATTGATACAATTTAAAAATATTTTTAAAATGACTAGACACATAAACACATAAATCAGGGAGAGTTGTTGCCAAAATGTGGAAATGTTCAACATATGATTGCAAGAATGTTAGGGTTGTGTAGTTAAAGTTTGCCGTTAGTAATTACTTCAAATTAACTTATTGCACTACAACCCTGTTAATGTGTCCATGCTTTATGTTAAATTATTCTGTATATATACATCTGTATGGTAAACTTATTGTCAGTAAATTGGTTTTCATAGAGTTAAAAATAAATTATATATTTTCTATAATTTGCTTGTTCTTGTGGGGTTTGTAATAGAAAGAGAGAAAAAACAGTGGCTGGTGAAATGTCTGAGGGGCCGGTAAAAATTTTTATTCCCACCCCTGGTTTAGATGCCACGTTTGTTGTGATTCCTGCAGAGACAATCCTCTCTCACTTTGGGGGCCTGTTTAACACACACAACAAATTTAGCTTTATATGGTCATTGTCCATGTCTGACCTTTCCAGCGACGTGTGTCATGAATGATGATCACAGCAAACAAAAGAGAAAACATTTAGCTGAACTACCTATCACTTATGTCAAAGATACAACTCTCTGTACAAAATCAGCCGTCCAAACCAACTGTTTTATTGCAACTTTTGCTCTCTGAAGAGAGGTTGCACACATGAGCATTCCTACAGTAACTCCACCAGGAAAAATGTGGATAAACTCCATATTTGTTTACAGCTGTAGTCTATCTTGTTGTCCAGCGGATGAACATTAGCAGGAAAAAGATGTGGTTTAATTGCTTTATACAGGTCGGCTTTAGGCCAGTCTTGGCTTATTGCATCTGCGGTCCAGCCTCTGTCTTCAATCAAAACCGTTGTGTGCATCTTTACTGTTTGAACTGCTGCCCCCTCCTCCCTAGCAAGCCCCCTTTACACCCCATACTGTAAAATCTAACAAAAACACGTCCTATTCTTGGAGTCAGAGAGGCTATGCTAATTAGCATGTCACCATTTTGAAACTTTTGAAGCATCTAAGTTCTTCCTTGATTCCACATGGGGAAAAAAGTGAAGTTACTGTTAAAAAATATATCGTTTTCAAATCATTTCTTTCCTAAACATTGCTCAAGTGTTTTTAGAGTAGCAATTTTTCCTTAAAAGCATTAGCTTCTGATACCTAAAGTATCAGAAGTTTAGGTAAGCTCTGATACCTAAAGCCCTGGCATTAGCATGAATGAACAGTTCGTACTTTTATAAAGTCCAACCCACTTTACTTCTTTGTTAAATCTTAAGTTTCTTATCAACATAATTATGTTTAGTGAGTTAATTATATTGATTAGCTTTATACTTTGGATATATTTGTCCAAATATATCCAAAATATCTCCAAAAATATATTCTAGCTAGCTAGCAAGCAAACAGGCTAGTGTAAAAGTGGCCCAGTTAGCAATGTTTGAGGTTGAAATCTTCAAATTGTCTTAGTAAATTGACTATTTTCTTGTGTTTTCTCCGTTCCGTCTGACATCATGCAACGTCCTGAATAGCGTAAGAGGGGAGGAGGGAAATATATTGGTACTTGTGACTTTGTGTTTTCTCTGTGAAGCAGTGGATGCAGCGAGCGTGCGATTTAGCTGCATGTATCTGTGTGACGAAGCGCACTCATTCTTCTCAAGAATGCTTGTGGGCAGAGGCGAGGCCAGTAACAAGGGGCGATGGGAGAAAACGACGTGGGGGAGGGAGGGAAGGACGAAGCCATGATGAAGGCGTGCTAAAAATAGCACCACCTCCATATTCCTTCTGCCTCCACAATCCCTGCATTCTTTCCGCAATCTCGTCATCCTCTCCATCCCTAATGAAAAAGACATTATGTCGATGTGAGGGAGTCAGGTGTCAGTTTCATCCAACAAACAGCGAGAGCGAGGGAGATACGGAGGGAAACGTACTCACTGACTAACTCCTCCAGTATTGAAATGATTGGAAATATATTCCCTCTTTCTTCAGTCAAACTGGAATAAATGAGAAAGCATTTTGCGAACATACTGTATAATTGTGAACCGTTTGGTTATTACTTTATCGGTTACTAATAGATTTCAGTCAAAAATGTCTTTCTCAGTGTTATGAAGCATATAATCAATTGAGTTACATGCAAGACATTCCCAGAAGTTAAATTTTTAAGGTAAATGGTCAGAATTATTGCCAATTAACGTTTAGGAATAAAAACAACCATATTATTTATGATTTTTTTTTTTAAAACGACCCATTTCTACTGGCTTCAGTTGAAACCAGATATTTACATACACAGAATAAAAAAAGACACATACACATTTTTTCCTTTATCTCTGAAGTTAAATCAGATCAAACTGGCGCGTGCTCCGGTAGAGTAGAGGGTAGCACGCCCCACGTTTGGAGGCCTTCAGTCCTCGATGCGGCTGTCGCGGGTTTGATTCCCGGACCCGACGACATTTGCCGCATGTCTTCCCCCCTTTCCTGTCAGCCTACTGTGGTATAAGGGACACTAGAGCCCACAAAAAGGACCCCCTGGTGGGAAAAAAATGAATAAAAAAATCAGACCAAACTTCACCTGTTTTTAGCCAATTAGAATTACAAAAATTATTTATATTTGGTAATTATTTATATGAAATGCCATAAAACATTTCAAGAACATTTTTTAGAGATTTCCATCTCCTTATTTGTTGTACGTAAACTTCTGGTTTCAACTGTATTGTGTACCTTGACTCAGCTCAACTCTATACACTAAATCAGTTATCCGTTATTTTTTTACTGCTTAGTTATTAGTGTTGTTAAATGCTTTATTACTACCAGCAATCTTGAAAGAAATTCTTCTCTCAGTTTATAAAATTAAGAGCACACAGTGTCAACTCGAGTTATTCATGTGAACATAGTGCAACTTTATTTCATTTTTACTTTTATTCAGCATTTTCTTTCTAAATGACTCCTTTAAACTATTAAAAGTCACTATTATGTTCATATTTTCTTTGCAGGGCCACTCGTATTTTTGATTTATATTGTTCTGAGCTGACCTGCAACTACTTCAGGAATAGCACTTCACCCAAACACAACATATTAAACAATTTTGGGTTTAGTCCGAACTCTTTTTTTTTTTTTTAGGTTTTCCATTGTGATCCTCGAAATAGCAACATCAACATCAGTTGTTGGAACCTATAAAGAATTAGATTAAATTATTTTTGCTAATTTATTAATGTTACAGATAAAAGTTATGTGAATGGTAGATCTATTGTTATTTATTTCTTCATTTTTTGTGCTTAGACCCACCTCCTTGTCAGTCAGCCTCCTGCTGTGATTAACAAGCAGAACCAGCTGCTGTGATTGATCTGATTGTTTGGTTAAGGAGTGAGGAGTTATATTTACATTTTTTGGAAGTCAACTCGGAGAATATTTCTGTTATTTTTATAGGTAAAGAAAGCTCACATTTTGCAACCAGAAAACTCTCTGCACATGCTTTTTGTTTTGGATGAGTCTAGAAACTACTCTGGCACCTTTTGATTTTTGGAAACCTGTTTGCATGCAAGAGTAGCCGTAACATCGGTATTGGACAATGTTAGTCGTTTTTTTCAACGTATCGGTGTCGGCCCGTTAACTAAAACTTGCCATATTCAGAGACAATGTTTATTCCAGTCTTGTTTCCATTTGTGTATGTGTTTCAGGAGAGGGCGGCGCTTGGGCATGATGTTTTTGTTCGTTAATAAAAACATCGGCGCCAACATCGGTATCTGCTGATAATAGCAATTTTTTTTTTGCATATCGGCATCGAACCAATAAATTAATTTATTAACAACCAACAGCATTTATTTTCGTCTTCTTGACATTTTTTTTTTTTTTTTTTAAGTGTCAGAAGGGAGGTGAAATATATATATGAATAGAGATGCACAATATTTGTAAATATTGGTTATCGGCCATGGCAGCATTATTAATATCGGATATCGATATTGTCCTAAATTTTCATATTGGTGCGTCCTGAGTCACGTGACGGTGATGAAACACAGGATTGTGGGGGTGCAAAGTAGACAATGTGGTTGCTTTTACATGATGTCAAAAGTGTAAAGGAATATATACATTTAACATATAAAATATAATTTCAATAAATATTGGGTTATCGGCCATAACAGTAGTATTAATATCGGATATTGATATCAGCCCAAATTTTCACATCGGTGCATGCTTAGTGTTTCACCTTAGAAATATTGACACACTTCATGTTGCAGTTTGTCCTGAGTAGATGAGAAACATCATGAGTGACTTCACCACATCTAGAAGTCACTTTGATGTCTTTTTCTATAAATGAATTGCTTTTTGGATCCTGTGTGTCTCTCTGCCCAGGTCCCGTCTAATAACAGAATAAAAGAATGAATGCCTCAGAATGAATTAATAATGAACTGTTCGTCTGTTGTCCCGTTCAGAACTCCAAATGTTCTCCAATGTTCTGCTTGGTTTTGATGGAGCTTATTAGTAGATGAGCTCTTGGTGTCTGTGCTGAAATTTTGTGTGGGTTTTTTTTTTCTTTCCTTTTGTTTTGCCGTCATTCTCTACTCAAACACCGACACACCAGCTGAATAAACTGAGCCACTCGCCAACCTCTAGGTTCACTTCCGACTTTCTGTCTCTGCTTCACTCTCCCAGTCGTATTCACGAGTCCATCGCTCATCTCAGGAAAGTCCACCAACATCCTCTTTCAACCTGACGCATCGAGCTCCCGGGAGGTTTGCTCTGAGGTTTGACAGCTGGATGGAGTTTGTCTGATCTGCTTTTATCAACAGGAGTATGAGTCTGGCTGCTAAAAATAAACAAAAAAAAATGACATAAAAAATAAAGGTGGGTTGTGGGATCCTGTTTGTTTGTATGTGTGGTCTCATATTGACAAGGGCGTTTCTGCGACGCTGCACCGTGGAAGTGAGCAGAGAGGGGGGATTAGATGGTATCTTAGTAACCTGCTCTTAGTATTGACTCCATTTTGTAGCCTGTTGTATCGTCTGTCCTTTTGGGAAATGGAAAAAAAAAGAGAGAGAGAGAAAAAAAGATGCAGGAGGAATTATGGAAGAAACATTGTTGTTTTATTTGCTTTTCAGGAGCAAAGATGGGGGAAAAATCATCAGAAAATAAGTCTGTAATTGCTTTTTTTTTTTCTCCAGTGCACTTAGCCTCATACTGCAGCCAAATTGATGCAGCAGACACAGAGTGGGATGCTATTTATCATTGGAAATGCACTGGCAGCGTTACAGACAATGGCAAGAGTGCTTTGTTTATCTAGCTTTATGTTTTTTACTTGCATTTAAAATGTGTGTAAATTGTCAAACTTGCTGAAAATCATGATTGTCAGCAAATTTACTACAAAATGAATAAAAGACAAATACAGTTTGATTCGAGTTTTAACTGTAAGCAGCTCCATTCAATCCAGTTACAATACAATACTGTCATATTAAGTTGATCACAAATGGCCACGTGTTCAAATAATGAACAGATTTAGTCTGTCTTGGTTTGTTGGTTGTTAAATACAACCTGCGACGTACTCTTGAGCAAGCATGAGGTGACGGTGGAGAGGAACAACTCCCTTTTAATTCATTTTCCCTCTGAGTAAAATGCGCCCAGAACTTTACTTTTTTTAAGATGGATACGTTATAGATTTTATAAATCTAGCCCTCAAAAATGAAGAGTAAAGAAATGAAGGCACAATTTTATTTTTATTTCCAAGACTTTGGAAAAAAAAAAAAAAAAAACTCAAAAAGAGGATGAATATATAGTTTTAAATTGCGTATTGTTTGATGATGGAGAGGAAAGCAGCAGATAGCTTGGAACCAAATGATAAATGAAGAAGGAATTTTTAAAAAATTCTCATTTTTTTTCCCAATTAATTTTATTTTGCTGCAGAAATCCAATGTAGATATTGTGTAAAAACTGATTTATTTATTTTTAAAAAAATCTAATACTATTTCTTCATGTTTTATGATTAAAAACTGTGCAGAACACACTAGTCCTTATTATTTCAGTTCCAATTTTTTTCAGTGTTTTTAACGACTTCCTGCTCGTAGCTCCTTTTTGTTTCTCCCTGCACGTCTCCCGGTTTTTACCTCTAGCTCTTCTCGTCTCTTCCTCTCCAGCTCTTCTCCATCGTGATCTTCGGCTGCATCGCCAACGAGGGCTACATCAACCGGCCCGATGAAGTGGAGGAGTACTGCATCTTCAACCGCAACCAGAACGCCTGTAACTACGGCGTGTTCATGGGCTCCATGGCCTTTCTCTGCTGCGTCGCCTTCCTGGTTCTGGACGTCTACTTTCCTCAGATCAGCAGCGTAAAAGACCGGAAGAAGGCCGTGTTGGCCGACATCGGGATTTCAGGTAAAGCCACACTTCTTCTTCTCCTTCTTCTTCCCAACAGCAGCGCTTTGGTAGAGAAGTTATAGCCTCCGTTTTGTCTAGTTGCAGTCCCAGACTTAATGGGAAAATGGATGGTGCTAAATACAGGGCAATGCTGTACAGAAAACCCAAAACATACAGCCAGAGATTAAATTAAACAATTTAGATGAAAGTCTATTGATTTTTTTAAAAATGGCTTGACTCAAAGTCCAGACCGAAATTGAATTTAGAGTCTGTGTCAAACCTTAAAAGATGCCTTAATAGGAACTATCCGAAGAATAATAGAATAATATGTGAATCTCTAGAGGTTTCATAAATATTAATACATGTTATTATTTAGTATTTTAATACAAAAATAATAAAAATAAATCTAATTTCCCTTCTCCTTCTCAGTCATGCAACACTTGCTTTCGGCCTATTGGGGAAAAATCATAAAAATTCATTAGGCAAGGCAAGGCAAGGCAACTTTATTTATATAGCACCTTTCAGCCAAGGACAATTCAAAGTGCTTGTACAAAACAAGTTAAAAACAACAAGAAGATAATAAAAAGAAAGTAAATTAAAGCCCAAGCAGATTAAAAATGTACAAAATAAAATATTACAGTTTGAATATAGTTAAAAACAAACATCTAAGAATAGGCAATGTCAAATAAGAAGGTTTTTAACCTTGTTTTAAATAAACTCAAGGTAGGGGCAGTCTTACAGTGAGCAGGAAGTTTATTCCAGAGTGTTGGAGCATAAAAACTAAAAGCTGCTTCACCATGTTTGGTTCTGACTCTTGGAATAGTTAGAAAGTTTGATTGTGATGATCTTAAAGGTCTGAGTGGTATATATGATTGGAGAAGATCAGAAATGTAGGCTGGGTTTCTATTATGAAGTACTTTATAAACCATTAAGGAGATTTTAAAGTCTATTCTTTGAGTAATGGGTAGCCAGTGCAGGGATCTTAGAACTGGACTGATATGCTGATCTCTTTTTGTTTTAGTCAGGACTCTTGCAGCGGCATTCTGGAGAAGCTGGAGCTGTCTTATTGCTTTTTTGATAATCCAGTAAAAATAGCGTTGCAGTAATCGAGTCTACTAAAAACAAAAAAGTGAACTAATTTTCAAGTCTTGTGGGGACATGAGTCGTCTAACTTTGTAATGTTTTTAGATGGTAGTATGATGTTTTATGATAGATTTGATGTGATTATTAAAGTTCAGATCAGGATCCATGATTACCCCAGATTCTTGGCTTCATCAGAGCATTTTAATCCAATGGATTGAAGTTGGGGATTATACTTAATCTATGCTCTTTTGGTCCAAACACTAATATTTCAGTTTTGTTTTTATTTAGTTGGAGAAAATTTTGGCCCATCCAGACATTAATCTGCTCAATACATTTGGTGAGTTTTTGAACTTGACTGTAATCTCCTGGTGAAAGATTAATGTACAGCTGTGTGTCGGCATAATTGTGGTATTTTATCTTATTATTTTGTATAATTTGAAATAACGGACGCATATAGATATTAAATAGAAGCGGCCCCAGGATGGAGCCTTGGGGAACTCCATATGTAATTTCATTCAGTTTGGATTTAAAATTGCCTATGGACACACAGAAGGTTCTATTGGACAGGTAGGATTTAAGCCAGTTTAGTGCTATACTGGAAATGCCAACCCAGTTTTCTAATCGTGATAATAGAATTTCATGATCGACTGTGTCAAAGGCAGCACTCAGGTCAAGTAAAACTAATATTGATATTTTATTACGGTCAGTGTTTAGGAGGTCATTGAATATTTTGACCAGCGCAGTTTCAGTGCTGTGATGTTGACGGAAGCCTGATTGATGGACATCAAAACAGTTGTTCAGGGCCAAAAAGCTATTGATTTGCTGAAAAACAATTTTTTCTAGTATTTTAGACAGAAAAGGTAAGTTAGATATTGGTCGATAATTGCTTAAATTTGATGGGTCTAGATTATGCTTTTTGAGAAGTGGTTTAACTACCGCAGTCTTTAGAGCCTGAGGAAAGACTCCAGAGGACAGTGACTTATTAATTATTTGTAGGAGGTCCGGAGCCAAAACTTCTGAGACTTTTAAGAATAAACTTGTAGGTATAATGTCAAGGGAACAGGTGGATGATTTCATATGATGCAAGGTGTAACTCAAATCTTTTTGAGTGATCAGGTTAAAGTGGGTCATCAAAGGTAAATTCTGTTTTGGGGGAAACATAGTTAATTGTTTCCCAACAACAGATACAGAGGAGTTAATTTTTTCCCTTATTTTCACAGTTTTATTTCTAAAAAAGGTGGCAAATTTGTCACAGGCCTCAGAGGATAAAAATTCACGGTTAACAGAAAAAGATGGATTTGTTAATCTGTCAACAATTGAGAACAGTGCGAGAGTTGTTGATAGAGGTAGAAATGACATTTGAAAAAAAACTCTCTCTTGCATTTCTTAGTTCAGAATTAAACATTTTGAGTTTATCTTTGTAACTATCTAGATCAGTTTGTAGTTTAGTTTTACGCCACCGACGTTCTGCTCTCCGGCACACTTTTTTTCCTATTCTAACTGACTCAAAATTTCTCCAAGGTGGTTTACGTTTCCCAGAGACTACTTTTGTAGTAACTGGAGCAATCGTGTCAATAACCTTCTCAATTTTAAAAATAAAATTGTCTATTGGATCACTCAAAGAGGTACAGGAGTGTATAGCAGTTGAAGAAAAAGCTTGAATAAATTGATCCTGTAGTTTCCGTGATGCATCTTTTTGAAATTACCTGTGTATAATTGTCTTTTGTGCAGGAGAAAGCTGTCCCAAAAAATACAAAAGTGATCTGACAATGCTACATCAAGCACTACAATTTTAGATACAATGAGTCCCTTAGAGATAATAAGGTCCAAAGTGTGTCCATGATTATGAGTGGGTCCCGAGAGATGTTGGATCAGTCCGTAGTTATTTAGGATCTGGCGTAGCTCTTTACTGCCTTGATCCAATGGATTGTCAATATGAAAGTTAAAATCACCAACAATAAGAACAAAATCAAAATCCACCAAAATTAGGGATAATAGCTCAGTGAAATCATCAAAGAAATTTGCACAGAGTTTCGGAGGTCTGTATATATTCAGCAGCAAGATACGAGAGGACGATTTTAGTTGCAAGGCAACATATTCAAAAGATAAAAAGTTTCCATAGGATATCTGCTTACAAGTAAAGGCAGAATTATACAAAACTGCGACTCCACCTCCTCTTTTGTCAGTTCTGGTCTGGCTTACAAAGCTAAAATTTGGAGGACATGATTCAATAAGGATAGATGAACTGTTATTTTGATTCAGCCAAGTTTCGGTCAGGAATAAAAAATCTAGACGATGATCAATAATAAAATCTTGAATTAAAAATGATTTTCCTGCCAAGGATCTGATATTTAATAAAGCCAACTTCAATATGCAGCATGAAGCTTTCAGATTTCTGTTTGGTTTCAGCATTGGTTGAAGTGGAATAGATATTAAATTTTGCAGTCTAGAGACTTTTTTGTTTCTGTGTGATTTTACTAAATTTAGTCCTTTGTTTATCAGAACTGGTATTATTGATGGTTCCTCAAAAGTAGAAGTTAGGGTTTGTAGTCGTAATGTTAACAAAACGTGAAAAAAAAAAATCTTATTTACATAAATAGAAAATAGAAATTTGCTAAATTAAAGCATTTTTTGTTTAATTCTGTTTTTCACATATTTCATAGCTCTATTATAGTAAAAAGTAAAATGCATTTTACTTTTTACTATCTTCATACAAACATAAAAATAAGTCAAATTTTCCTCAATCATGCAGTGCTTGTTATCGTTCTATTGGGACAAATGATCAAATTTGTTAAAGTTCATTGTCGTAATGTAACAAACTGGGACAAAAAGATGAACGCACTCTATTTGCATAAATAGAAATGTACTGAACTAAAACAGTTTCTTAATCCTCTTTTTGACATTTTATTTACTTATTTACTTATCCTTAAACTTCTTCTTCTTAAAAAAAAACCCCAGCAACATTCGAATCAGATATCTTCTTTTGATTACCTCTGTTTGCATTTTTATTTTGGTTAAAAATAAGCTGTTTTCTTTATGTGCATTTCTTGCTGATCGGCATAGTAACACTTTATTTGACAGCGGCGAGCGACTTTGGCGCAGCGTTTGTTTTTAAAGTGTGATCACAGAGGAGGGGGCCGTGGGAATGAAAGCGGTTGTTAAGCAGACAGCTCCTCCTCCGGTGCTAACAAGTCTCTGCGATGAGCTTCAGTGTGTCAGACAGTCTGCCTCCCTGCTGCACTGCTTCTGCCCCGAACCTGACAAGATTGTCAAGCACAGAGGCTTTTTAATGAGGTAGTTCCTGTCACAGACAATACTGCCTTTTGGGGTTTTTTTCTGTGCACACTTTCTCTCTCTCTCTCTCTCTCTCTTTCTCTTTGTCACCATATGTTTCCATGAAAGGTGACAAATGAGTAAAACCAAATAACTGCTGGAAGTCTGATCAGATGTTTCTGATATGTCTGCTTTTTTTAAAAATAAAATAAAATAGAAAACACAATTTCAGATTTGTGAAATCTTTCGTTTGTTTGAGGTCACTGTAAAACAAAACATTCGTTTTAATAAACAATTTAAAGTTAACGTAACTTCGCAACTTGTGGTTTGCAGTCATTTTAAACAAGTAGTGTGAACTTTTTTTTTCCTTTTTTTTTTTTCAAAAAAGCTTCATAAGTTAGTCTATTTCAGTTTAGTCCATATAAAAAAGTGAAGTATCTGGAAAAAAAGAAAGACAACATCAAACAAACAAACAGGCACTGGTATGGTTGTCTGCTATTATAGTTTATGTAACTTTGTATTCAAATTTTATGTAATCTTATTTTTAGATGATTGTAGATATGAATACCTGTTTGGTTGTTTCATGTTTTGTTATTTTTGTTCATAGGTTCATCAAAGTCAAACAGACAGAAGGAAAGAAAATAATATAAACATGACTTGTCAATTTAATTTAATCACTTAATATGATCTTATATAACCAGTGAGACTTTTTAAAATGTGAACAGACATGACATGGCATTTGTCTTTTTATTTATTGTAATTCTTGCTTTTATTTTAGCTAAGTGGAGTTTTCTACCAGTAGAAAGGATGACTTACTGTGTATTTTTTGGGGGTTTTTTGTTGTTGTTTTTTGGGGGGTTGTTTGCAAAACAACAACAAAAAAGCACCACAAAAATTAGATGAATTTCTTGAGCTTGGCAATCTTGAGTCGAGTATGAAAAGTTTTGGTCAACCCTTGATTGAAACATTTTGTTTGACAGATTAATTTCCTGGGTGTCCACACATTCTTAAAAACGTCTTTAACAGTCTTAAATCTGCATATCCAAAATTAAAACCTTAAAATTATTAAAATTTATAAAAAGAAAATGCAAGTGGTCTTAGTCACTGGTCTTATATTTTGTCTTGTTTGTTTTGAGTAGTTTTATTTTTTTTCTCATGGGATATTTCTGTCAAACAAACCTTTGAGTCGCAAGCAGACAACCTCATTACGTCCTGTGACTCGAGGAGGTTGAGGTCACCGCTAACTAGCTGCTAGCTAGGTAGCTGTTTTTGCCTCTATCGTGGGTAAGTGTAAATTTATCGCCAGTTCGTAGGACTGCCAAAAGCTTTCTATTACTACTACAGTACAGACCAGAAGTTTGGACACAAATGTGTGTCCAAACTTCTGGTCTGTACTGTACATAAAATATCAAGCTTTCTTTTATATATTTCCGTTGTGATAAAGGTCTTAAATTTCATTCATAGTGGCCTTGAAAAGGTTTAAATATGAATTGGTGAGACCAGCAGAAAGCCCTGGATTCAGTCTCAGAGATTTGTACATCAAGAGAATCAAAATGAATTTGTCTTGTTTATAGCATTGCTGCATGAACCAAATGAGTTAATGATGATTGGAAAGATCCTGTTAACACTTTGGCCAGGGTTTGAACTCTATTCTGTTTGTTTCTGTTTTCTCGTCCGTACAGCGTTTTGGTCGTTCATGTGGTTTGTGGGTTTCTGCCTTTTGGCCAATCAGTGGCAGGTGACCAAGCAAGAGGACAACCCCTTGAGAGAGGGAGGCGACGCTGCTCGGGCGGCCATCACCTTCTCCTTTTTCTCAATCTTCACCTGGGTAAGAGCTTCTTTTTGCTCTCGTTAGTCCACAGATTGTAGGACGCTGAGGCATGTGCGGCCACAGAACACACTGAAGACCAAACACGTTGGTCTTCAGTGTGTTTGGTCTGAAGCACACTTAGAAAAATCCAACGTTTAGTTTGAGAGTATTTCATCGTCTACATCAATTCAAGGATGATTTTACACCTGACAGTCAGGTAGACTCAGTTTGATTGCGACATTGTGTCAAGCAATCCAAACCAATTGAAAAACCCGTTTCCTCCCTTCGCCTGTGGTGGCGCTGCACCAAAAGGAAACAACACAAAAACCCGTGAAGAAGATATGAGGGCAACGACCTTCTTCACGTTCCCGTTAGAAAAACAGACGTGTGAACAAGTTTTGACATCCTGTGAAAACCTGTGTTTTTTCAGTAGGGACATATGAATAGATAACATTCATTTTCTAAGTGAGAAATTTAATCCATTAACTAAACCTTAAAAAGAGCAGAAAAAACTTTCTGTAAAACTTAATTAGCAAAAATAGAGAGCTATTTCAGGCTACACTTAAAGGTGCCTCCTTTTGTCTTTCCCATCTTACAGAATAAATTACTTGTTTATTATTATTATTATAATTTAAAACAGTCTTCAGTTACATTTGTTTCATGGTGATTGTGAAAGTTACCAATAATTATGAAACTGACGGTTTTGTTGAAAACAATTATTTCCTAACATATTCAGTTTAGAATAATCTCAAATTAAAAGTAGAATTTTTCTCCCTTTTTTTCCCAGCGTAAAATTAAGATACTGCAACAAAAACAAGAATTTATTTGAAAACATTTCACAGATCCTTGCCAAGCTGTAGTTAGCCATTAGCTTCAACTTGTTTTGATGCGTATTACCCAGACGTCCGTCATAAATGTGAACATTAATGACCTCACCAGAGTGCGGCTGTCTCTCCAACAGGGCGCTCAGACTCTCTTCTCTATGGAGAAATTAAAGAACGTGTCGTTTGAAGAGGAGTACACCAAGCTGTTCCCCCCTCAGCCACATCAACCTTTTGTCTGAACTGTTCTGTCTCCTATGCCTGCTACCTGAACCCTCTGCAGCTGCTCACACACACCCCTGTTATGTCGTAGTGGCTGAACATCTTTAGAGGAAGTGAATGTATGAAAATCTGAATCCAGACTCAGGCACGTTTTAATTACAATTCTAGCAACTGACATGATAAACCTGCATGTGTGATTGTTGAGCCAATGGTCCAAGATAACAAAGATTGTTAGTTTCTTGACGCTTTTAATGCAGAGTAACATTTTGTCTTTTAGTAAAAGACAAAATAAAAGATATTCGGCTCCGTCTCTCCGGTTTTTGACGGAAGCGTTAAGCGGTTTAGGAAGTCGGTGGATTACCTTAAGCTTTCAGTGGCGGTACTTCAGGGTTGAATAAGCAACAGGACATGATTTATTGATCAAGGAGGCTTTGGTGTGTTTCGCTCCCCTCAGGCGAAGCTATGGATCTCTATTTTTTAGCTTCTTTTTTTTTTTTTTTTTAAAAAAATAAAGCTATCTTTTCCGGAGTTTAGAGATATTGAAGTGCCATGCGCATCTTTCTTTACCTGCACCGCCTGATGGAGGTATTCATACTTCTAGAACTTGATGTTTCAACATGTTAGTATAGCTAATAACTTTAGTGTACCTTATTAGAATTTTTTGGTGTGCATAATTATATAATTAAGTATTCTGAAAAGTTTGCAGGTGTAACTCTAGCAAAAGCTGGGGTAGAATGTTAGCTTTGAGGGTATATTTTTATTGTGAAATTTCAAAATTATGTATGTATTTCTGCTAAAATACGTCTAAGTGTGTGCACTGAAATAAGAGAATGAAGTTCTCTGCTGAATTAAGTTGGTCAAACCTACCTTGTTTACATTTGTTTAACATGACAACTGTATAAACATAATATTTAGTTGGATTTTGAGTACTGGCAACAAATTAATTGAGTTTATTTACGTTGGGTCACCTGTTTTGCAGTTTTCAAGTGAAAAATTAAAACATTATGAATGCTAGCAACTTAGGAAGTCCTGCATGCAGTTTGCATGTCCCGTCTTTGTTTTACTATTTCATGGAGATTCACATGGATTCTGTGTTGCTGGCAGTTTTTAGAGGTTGTCTAAAAGGCAACAACACTTTCGCTGGATATTTACTAAATGTACATGGATTGTTTTGCGTTAGCAACACACAGACACACTTCTTGTTTGCAAGAAAGTAGACCGGAGTAGAGCTGAGGTTTTGTGTCTCCCTAGCTGCGTTTCCATTGCCCTTAAGATTGTTCGAATCGGAATTATGAAAATAAATTCACTCACAAGTTTGAGAAAAACTTGAGTTTTTTTATCAAACCGAATGTAAATACAGGCGGAAAACATGAAGAAGACGACAGGAAGGAATAGGAGGATGATGGCGCGGTTTAGGGTTTTTCAACAACTTATCACTCGAACAAACTTATTCCCATGTGATTTTAATTATGTTAATTAACAAATACACTGCAGTTGGGAAATTGTGTTGTTTTTTTTTACATTAGCTGAATATCGACAAACTTTTCCATACCTTTGCAAAGGATATGCAACTAATGACGAGCTCAACTAGATGTCATCTGCTTTGACTGACTAAATGGCTTCCCAAGGTTTCCGACAAACTAATCAGTGTTTTCTTCCTGCTCTTTTTCTCTTCTCTTCCAAACGCTTCACTGTAACACCACTGCTTCGTACTCTTGTCTCCTCGCCGTTCGATCGCGCCCTTTGCACCCTTGCTTGCTCTTCCATCTTCCATCCATTTCCATCGTCCGTTTTCCCCAAAGGCGGGCCAATCATTCCTCGCCTTCCAGAGATACAAGCTGGGGGCCGACTCCGCCCTCTTCTCCCACGAATACACCGACCCCAGCCAGGATGCGGCCGGAGCGCCCTACACGTCCTTCGGAGGGGACGACTTGGAGAGCCCGGGCGGCGGAGGCGGCCAGCCCAATAGCGACGGGGCCTTCGACGGCTCCGGAGGCTACCAGCGCCAAGACTACTGAGACGTTGAGGTTCAGATGTGCTTTGGGATTGAGATGTTGTTGCCCAAACAAAACAAAACAAAAATTCTGATCTGAATGAATATTTTAGTTGTTTTCTGTCACTGAAAACCACTGCCTCAGACCGACCCTGGTTACGGGTCTCTAATAATCGGAGTTTATGCAATTCTGATGAGTAGATTGGTTTTAAACCGCTGTTTGACACAACGGCTGAAAGTTGACATGGTAACTCAGACATGTGGGTTATGATCTGTAACAATTTGTCTCAGAATTAATAGTGTGAGAGGATCATATTCTCTACCTTGGTAGAAAATTTGTAGAGATTTATAGAGATTTTCTACCAATGGTAGAAAGTATAACACTAATCAGAGGGACAGTTTGTACCAATTACTTTTTCTGACTTTATTGTGTTGCTTGATGCTCTCTTCATATTTGGATATATTTCTAGAATATGTTAAAAGGTTTTAGCACCCCTGGTCAAGATGGTTTAAAAAGCCTTAAAATAAATGATCATTATCTCCAACATGCTATTGTTTTTGTTGCATTCCTCTATTGGCAACCATGGAGGACTGTTGTTTGCCTCCCACACTGTCATGTTTGCTGTGCATGGTGGTAAAATAGAGTTGGGATTAACCTTTTGTTCCTTTTTTAAGCCTTTTAATTCTTACTCTGATGGTAGACACGGCCAAGTCCAAACTGGAATCTGACAGTGAACCTGAGAAGGATGTTAAAATTAGGGTGATGGCAGAGAATCTGTCAAACCTCAAGATGTGGAGTTCCTCGTCAAAGATAAACTGTCATAACATCAGCAGAAATATGCAAAGATTTAATCAGCAATTACAAGAAAGGTGAGCGCAGCAATGACATTCAAGATTCGCTGATTATTAAGGAGGTTACAAATAATTTTTGACAATTGACACATAGACAAAGACAGATAATTCATATTTTTCAAAAGTCACACTTTAGAAAAATTACGACAATGAATGTAATGGATGTAACTTTACATCCATTACAATGTAATGTTGTCTGATCTTTTTACAGAAACTTTTATGTTTTCTTTCCTATCAGGAACAAACCTTTAACTTGAATGTAGAACAATTATGGCTAATTGTTGGCTTAACTGTACTTCTTTAAATAAGAAGAGTGACATGAATCTTCCTTTCATCAATGGCACATTTTCTTTATTTTTATCCCCAGAAGGCAGGGCTGAGACTCTTCATAGAATTACATTTAATAGTCCAATTATGGTTTATATTATTTTTTTTATTGAATTACACTCTGAATTAGGAGTTTTAGAATGTGACAGCCGTTGACAAATAGTTGAGATTGGGTCATTTCTCTTACTCGTTCATTTGTTGTTGCCAGTCAGGTATAGTGTATGCTGTTTCAATACAGACTTAGCAGAGTTTTTTAAAAAGTGGATTTATTAAAGATTGCTTTATTTAAAAGCACGTTTGGAAACCTGCTAAGGCTGAGGTGACGAAAAGTGACAAAAAGCTCAGAAGAATGAAGCAGAAGTGATTAAACTAACTTATCAGCATTGACGTGTGACTGTGAAACTATGAAAAATTAACATTTCTTCAGCTTCACCACAGTACACTTTACATTTAAAGGTGTTACCTTTTTTGCTTATATTATTATGACTATTATTATTATTTAGAACTAGTATTTTAGAAGCAATATTGTCAGTTTACAAATTGGCTCAAATCTTTGAGGAATTAAACTGCAAACCACAACAAAAACAAATTGTGAGAAACAAACTGAGAATTGGAGTGGCTCTTGGGGGACCCCTGCTGGCTGGAGGCCTTAAGCAGCAATGATTTGATCATGTCCCTTCCTGTTTGCCTGCAGTCTAAAAGTTAAGGGACTTTTAGACCGTAAAAGTCCTGCCTTGTGGCCTGGAACTAATAGTTCCCGTGTGTATTATCAACAACTAAAGGAATTAAGTATAAAATGACCAAAGGAAAGGCTAGGGTCCAAATAAGTGTGGTACTGGTAATTTTGTGCATATATAAAAAGAATTGAAGGAATTTAATTTTTTTCTTCTAAATACCTATACCCATAAAAGGCAGTTTCTTTTTCCATTTTGTACTTTAAAAAAATATATATTTATTTCAGGGCTTTTTAACATTTTTTACCAGGGGTTCCAGTGGATGTAAAGGTACTGCGGTCGTGGTTTCCACTTTGGAGACGTATGTGATGTGGACAGGTGTGGGAAAATGTTTTGAAACACAAGAATTAGTTGGATAAAAATGGTTTGGAAATGGAGGGAACTATAAGGAGGTTGTGTAGTTATGGGGAAATGATCACCCTTTTGCAAATCCATACTCCTGATCACATTGTTTTCCTCTCAGTCAGCTCAGTAACATAAATCACTGTCAGCTATAAAAACTCCCACATCCAGAGCGGGTCATAAATTAAGAGTAGATTGATTTTTAATGAGATACCCGGTTTCATGCAGGATGCAGCATATCTGGTATCTAATAACAGTGTATTTATGTGTGTGTATGCGTGTGTATTGCAATGTTTTGTTTCTCTGATACTTGTACGTGAGACAGATTTTTTGTTTTGTTTTTTTTGTTCAACTGTTGCCTTAGTGCTGACTGCCAAGCAAAATGCAACCATCAAAGGCGACACACTTGTCCCAACTTACACTTTTCCCTCCTAACCGTTTTCCACTAAAGTTCATTTTTTTACATTTTCTGCGGCTTTTGGTCTCAGAGGGCCCAAAAGAGAGAACGAAACCAAGCTTTAGTTAAAACGATGCTGCATTATCAATGCCACATGTGTCGACGTTATCAAAGGAACTCTTCGTCTCGGTTTTATTTCAACAACAGGATTCAAACATGTACCTCCTGAGTATTTATGAACACGCATTACTCTATTTTCTTCCAAAGTAATGTACACCTATCTCTCTCTATAAATATATACATATGTGTAAAGCGATAATTCAGTGTTTGACAGAGATTCTGCTTTATTTTAGGGCATTATTCTAGTTATGTATAATAAAAAAAAATTATAATGAAAAGACAAGATAAAAAAATTCTATTGTCTGTTGGTGTTATTGTGATAAGATACATATGATGAGGCTCCCTATGCCTCATCTTTTATGTTGCTTTTGAGATAGGGAGATGTTTTTATTTTTGGGATAACAATACCATAACTACTAAAATAAACAAAAAGAGAGAAAAATTCTAAAGTATATTTACCCATATGTACTTTATACCTCTGTGTAGTCGTAGAAATGTGTGATGTTTTCTCTGTGAGATTTGTTAAACAAAGCAAGGTACGGCTTCAGAACAACAGTGTGTGTTTTTGATGTATCTGGTTTCAGTCATAAAAATAAAGAAAATACTGATAAATATGTCGGGCTCCGGGTTTGGGTTTTCATTTCTCTGGCACAGGAGAGCAGAAATGTGAAGTGGAAGGAGTGACCCACGGTTTGTAGCATTTTATTACGTACACATTTCTGAAAAGTTTTGTTTATAGCCCATCTGAGTAAAAGAAGAACCGGTTTTCCAGAGAGTTACGCAAGCTGGCCAGCCTGGTAAAAACCAGCTCCTTGTTCTACACTTTACTTCCCAGAGAGTGTCTGAACCCTCAGCTATTAAGAAACTATTGCTTCCTGGAGGTGGTGAAGTTTTAAGATTTACCCAGTCGCTAACATTTAGCCATTGGCGTACTGTATGTAGTGTTCCAGTTCCACGTTGTGAAGCTAACTGGAAATTGCATGCGCTGTAAAAATCCATAGCTCTCTCCAAAGACAGCAGTTCCAGTTCTAACTAGATGGCTGTTGACGTTTATTCAATAATTGGAGGCGTGGCCAACATGGACTGAATATCTACTTTCACTTCTTCTGCTGTCATTGCTAAAGCTGCAGGCAGACGCTGTTCACTATTTCTCTGTCTGTTCCCAGATTGGCATGGTATTCTACCAGAGGAATCCAAGTCAATGTGAGAAATGCCAAACAGAACATTGAAGGGTGGTGCGAATCAAAGTGGAATTGTGTTGGAAGGCAATAGCCAGGCTAACAGTTGCATCAATCTCAGGTCTTTTACGACCTCTACCTACTTTTCCCCATAGATTGTCCCCAGTTTATTTTTTCTCGTCAACTGTGGCCAGCTTCCCTTTCAAGGGCTCTTTCTGTCACATATTTTCAATGTTTACAAAACAGTGGAAAGGACTTCTCTTTACTGTTTTTTTTTTTTTTAGGAAAAGCTTTTTATTCCCACTCTTTCACTAACCACAGGTATTAGAAAACTCGTTTGCAGATTTCTTTCTGCCTTATGGTCTCTTTGCCAAGCCAGTCAGTTTTGGTAGAAGCTAATGTAGGATTGAAGTTGTGGCATACTTCCATTTTCAAATAATTTTTACGGAGACGACAGAACGGAAGATAAAGGACGGATGAATGGACAGACGGTTGGACTGACAGATGGATGGAAAACCTTCTGTTTGCACCTGCTACTGTACAGGATTTGCTCTTGTAAATTTCACAATTTTATTTAACTTAGTTAAGTTCTAGAGTCCTGCTGATGGCTTGTTTATCTGACTCACACGTATTGAAGCAGAAGCAGTCTAAAAGTTACCGGATTTTTAGATCGTAAAAGTCCTGCCTTGAGGCCTGGATTTGAAGACCCCTGCAAAATCAAAATCTGTGAAGACCTTCAGTGTGGACCTCTTCTCAGTTGGTTGTAATTCATTACAATCCCACACGGTGGCAGTATTGTTAAAGGAACTACTCACGAGGAAGCCACTCCATACTGTTGAAGATTTGTCTTCTCCATATTTCATTTGCAACGCATATTTAATTTTGCAAGTAGAAAAACGATGGTAATTGTTGTCATAAAACATTTTAAGAATGTTATTTTATTACACATCATAATAAACTGAAGCTAAGACCTTTAGTATGTTGCTTTCATAGGCAGCGGTATTATGACTAATGACTACAATCTAGAATGTACTCCAAGGATGCTCCCGACAGAGTCACATCACGGAATTAAAACTAATAAAAAATATAATTAAGCTAATAAAAGCCTTTGTTGCGATTTTTAATTTCTTAACATCAGTAAATGTGCATTTGTATTATCGAAGTTAACATATCGGACACTGCGGCGTGATCCTGAACGCAGCAAATAGCATCCAACATGGCGGCAGAGCCAAAGACTTTGATGCAAAACGTAAGTGAAAAGTGTTGTTTATACCTGATACTGGCAGCTAATATTCCTCATGGACATTACTTTAGCCCCGTTTGTGACTCGCGGGGGTCTTTGTTGCTTACTTTGACACTTTCATTGGCAATTATTGCCTTTTTATAATGCCAGTTGTAGCTATTTTTAGTAGAGCTCATTAGGTGCCTTGCTAACAGTAAGCTAACCAACAACACTTTAAAATGACTGGAAAATAAATACACTTGAGTTAACAAGAAGGAGGAGCAGTGATTATCAGTCAAAAGGCGCAGTGAACCGTGTTTTTCTGGTCTTATTTATTTACAGCAAACTAGCTAAGCAGACTTGTACTATTTTATTACTTAATCATAACACCTGGGGGAGTTTCGGTTTAGCACTCAACTGTCGTATTTTTCTGCTTTTTAAGGAGTTATAATTCATCATATTACACGAGCACACGTGTCATTTAGAAATAAAAAGTGAAAATAAACAACTATTTACACATATTTTCTTATGCTGTTTTATTTTTTTATTTATCTTCTGTTTGCAGCAGCAGAGCTGGACAGATGACCTGCCTCTGTGTGAGATGTGTGGCGTCGGAGTGGCGCCGAATTGTGTGTACAGCCCAGATGGTAAAGGAACCCAGAACCACCCCATGGAGGACAGGCATCTCAGGCTGAGGTGTGTAAGACAGAGCAGCTTCACTCAATTGTTAGCATCAAGATAGTGAAACGTTTTCTTTTCAGAACTTATTTCCTAGTTGGAAATACTTGTAGCGTTCAATATGAACTCGTTTTAACCTAGCTTATCCAATTAACAGATGTGTTTTTATGTTTTTTATAAATGTTTTGTGAGATGTTGGCTGGTAAATATTCTTAAAGATTTTACAAAGGGCTTAAAGGGGCGGTAGCCCAGGGCAGCAAGTTTTCCGGGGGCCTCAAAGACTTTTTTCATTCCTTTTATTTATATATATATATATATATATATATATATATATATATATATATATATATATATATATATATATATATATCGCAAACATTGCACTTTACATAAAACTCAGAGACCCAAATCAAGTTGAGTTCTATGTATATTTGGGGATTTTTATGAATATAAACAATATTCAAGTATTTGGGATGTAATGAAAATGCATTAAATCTTGTTTATGTCATATATATCATTTAGTTGCATGTTGAATTCATTTTTTATTTTTCCCAGCAGTAGTTAGCATGTTGTATTTTTAGGCAGCTGAACATTAAGGTTACATTATCCAGAACTAGCTTCGGGTTAGTTTTCAAAAGTTGGCTCATACTTATCAAAGGCAGCCTTTTGAATCTTGCAGTCTACTGTAAGGTGGGGTCAAAGTTGGATAACCAAAGTGTAAAGCTTTTACTCGAAACATTTAACTCGTTAAGCCAGTTAAATGGTGTTTCTCAAGCTGTTCACAAATTATTTTGTAATTCCTATTGGACATAAATTTGAATATGGCATTACTGCTCTCAAAACGATCAAATTTTGCTCATGCTCCTTGCGCTTTGTCATCCAATCAGAGGCGAGAACTGTTTCCTCTATGGCGTTTTTAACGGCTATGACGGCAGCAGGGTGGCGGACTTTGCAGCCCAGTGTCTGACCGCTGAACTCCTTCTCGGGGATCTCAACTCAAGTCACACAGACGGTGACGTCCGCCGGATCCTCATTCAGGTTTCTGACTGTTTACTGTCTGTCTCTGGAGTCACATCTCTTTTGAGAAACCTTTTATCTGTTGAGTTTTTTTTGCTTCTGATTTAGCAGTTTAATCATTTTTTTTTGCAGCTCCTCTGATGTGTTACAGAGCCGCTGAGCAAATTATGATACGTGTTCTCTTGGTTACAGGCCTTTGATGCGGTGGAGGAGAGTTACTTTAATACAATAGGTGATGCTTTGGCTAAAAAGGCTCATCTGTCCAACTACCTCCTGCCACACAATGAGGTATGCACACATAGAGAGGTGACTATGATACAAAAAAAAGCAGTGATGTATATAAGAACATCAGGTTAAGGCCTCATCAGTCTGACTCAGCTCTCCTTCGCTCGTTGTAGTTTTCCTGTTTCTCTGCTGTTTTCCTGCCTGCTTCAATTGACTTGTTTGTTTTTTTTTGTTTGTTTGTCTGGTTTTTTTTGCATTGGCTTCCACTTGCATTACCCACATAGATGCACCGATCCACTTTTTTTCCACTTCCGATACAGACGTCTGAGGTTTGGCATTGGCCGAAATCAATCTGATACAGAAAAGCTGCTGAATTGACTCAAAACATTTTTTCTAAACACAATGTATTGAATTACAAAGTTCTTAAATATGCCAATAGCTTCTCAAGCTTGGTCAAACGTGTAAAACCAACACAACTTTAATCTGTTCAGTCGGTTTAATTAGTAGAATAGAGGACAAGAGGAACTGAAACTGACAAAAATAAACCGAAAGTTCAGAAAGTTCATTTAGGGTTTCTAAATGTAATGGAAAATAAAGCATGACGTGGCTCAGAGCATAGAATTAGACTGAATAGATCTGTCTTTATATATTGGGCACATTGTCACCGATACCCAGTCTAGAATCTTTTTCAATATTGCGACCGATCGGTGCATCTCTGGTTATCCTGTCTGTTTTTTTCTTATTGATTTTCTCAGTTTCTTTCATCTCCATTTCGCCGGCTTCCTGCCATTATCATCTGTTTTGTTTTGTTTTTTTCTCTGAATGCTTCCCGGCTGGCCAGAATGTGCCGTCCCACAGTCTCTCTCTCTTTCTCTGTCTGTCTGTCTCTCCTCAGAGCCAGAAGGTCCAGGAGCGCCTGAAGGAGCTGGAGCAGGAGGTGTCAGGAGGCGCTACGGCTGTGGTGGCTCTGATTCTCAACAATAAGCTCTACATCGCCAATGTTGGTATGCTTACATGTTTTATTTATTTAAAATTTGACACTTTCTGAGTGGTATTTTTTTATTTGCAACACTGAAGAGGCAGTATCTGCCTGCAAAGGATTGTTAAAAAAGAAAAGTGCTTCCTTCTTTCCACCAGCAGATGTCAGACTTGATGCAGATTTGATTCGTTTGATAGACAGAAAATCTGATATAAATATTGCAGTGAAACTAATTGATTACTTAACTAGACTTTAATGTCTAGAGTTTCAATCCAAACTGTGTTTTCAATATCAGTTGAATCAAAGTTTGTCATCATTGCAAAAGAAAAACACACCATAATACCATGTTTTTGTGGTAATGTGAGAATATTCTAGAACTATTACAACATTTGTGTTATCTAAAATGTGACATGTACTGATGGAATAGATGATTTCTTCTCATGATCTACAATACATTTATTCTCATTTCCTGATCTATGTCCAACTGGTGCAGTTGAGCTTTTTAGAGTGAAATGCTTTTACTCAGTTTTGGTGTTGCTGCAGCTCACTGGCTACAGGACAAACCCTCCAGTCTCCTGAGTCATCGACGTGCCAAACTGTTTCAGGTGTTAGAGATTAGCTGTGATTGACTCTCAGTGTTTCAGCCGCAGCAGAGCTGATGCTAGTGGTGGAGGTGCAGAAACCTCCCAAACAGAGACGCAGTGTAGACTGTGAGCAAACTACTGAACACTCGGAATGCAAACGTTCAACAGTCCCGACGATTTTCAGTCTTTGTCTGTCCTGGAAACCAAAAGGAAGGTTTCATCTGGTATAGATGAGACATGAATCAGCAGCTCTGTTGTCAGTCGATCTGCTTTTATTCCATAAAACAGATCCTACAGGAACTGCTTGAAGCTGGAGAACTTTGTTTGCTGAAGATGCAGAACAGAAATTTCAGCTGTTAGTAATGACGCACAGTGTAACACAGAGCATATTAGGGAAGCAGCTGTAAAAATCAAGAGTGTTGAGGGAGACAGGTTGGTAAAACGC
Organism: Gambusia affinis; assembly: GCF_019740435.1. Taxonomy (NCBI): domain Eukaryota; kingdom Metazoa; phylum Chordata; class Actinopteri; order Cyprinodontiformes; family Poeciliidae; genus Gambusia; species Gambusia affinis. Next base: position 26,729,269 of record NC_057871.1, on the reverse strand, counting down.
CCCAGTCGGTTTGTCTTTAAAAAGTGATTAGCATGTATGCAAAAGACGAGATTCTTCCTTAGTTTGGATCGAATTATGAAGGAAGTCAGAGTTAGATCCAATTCTGACTTTTATGTATTTGATATAGGATAAAGTTACAAAAGAAATCTTGTTTACTTAGTCACTAATGCAGTATTTAGCAAAAAAAAAAAAGGAAAAAGAAAAAATTGCTAGCTTATGTTTAGGACTGATTTCTTACACAGAGGAATGGCCGCTGGGAGGATCAGGAGTTCAAAGTTTAGCAGGAAGGTTTGAACCAAGACACAAGCGCGCTTTGTAAATGACTGCCAGCTGTTTGTTGAACATATCAGAGCCGGGTACGTGTTGAGCAAAAAGCTGCGCTACATTAACTTTCAACATTTTGCCCACATGAACATAAAACCTTGCTTGACAAACGGGCTGATGTTTTTTCATTTTTTTTCTTTCCTAGTTGAGGATAGAGAAGCCTGATCGTGATTGACATGAAGCAAATTGGCTGCATTGACTGGCCTTGTTCGGCTGATTAGAACGTTACAACACACAGCTTGAGGCAGTTTAGGGATATGAAATCTGTTGGTTGCTCTGGAACTGCATGTAGCATCTGCTTACTGACCCAGAAATGTAATTTTAAAAGTTAATTAATCATTGATCTGTCTTATGCTTCCCCAGCTACAAAACCAATTTGTTTTTGTTTTGTTGTTTTTTTTTTAACCGTTTTAAAGTAACTTCAGATGAAGTTAATAAAGTTTAATGATGCTGCAGAAGTGTCTTTTCTTTGCATTATGGGGCATGTTGACCCTGCAATCCTTTTTGCAGTATTGAAAGCAGAGCTACTTTGATGTTTTGGACATTAAAGTCAGTTCTCAGCAAAGCCCCACACAAAGCGTAGTGAACTTTATCCAGACATTTGATTCAGTACGTCTAACACAAAAAACTCTGCTTGTTTGTGACATTTTTTTTTTAGATCAGCAAAAATGTCTGTATTAGACAGACAATGTAAATAAATAAGTATGTTATTCCCAGAGCAGATGAGAAAGAAAGTCTCTGATCCACTTTGTTCACTTCTGGTACCGATACAGAGTTCTGAGGTTCAGTGTCGGCCGATAACGATCCGATAAGTTGTTATTTATAAATGGAAAATACACGAAGCAGTAGTGAAACCTCCCCACAGAGGTTGGCCTACCTAAATCTTTGAAGTTTGAAGATAAACTGCAGTTCTTTCTAAAGGTCTTGTTTTTTTTATGACTCAGCAATAAGGAGGGCTGGAAAAAAAACGGGAGATTTCCAAGACAAAAATAAGTGCTGCTGACCACAAAGAAAACAAATTTTCTTTTCTTATTTGTCAAAAAACATCTTGATGGTCCCCATGACATTTAAAAATTGCGTTGTGATCTTATCAAAAAGTGTGTCATGACACCGTTTGACATTTTTAGCCTGGATCGAAACACAGATTGGTGTGTTTTTAAAGATGGATTATTAGATATTTTGCAGCGGTTTGACCGTCATTCGTCTAATTTAAGTTTTATTCGTTTACCTTTTTTGTGTTTTGGTCTTTCTTAGAATCACCCTAGAATTTGCTCTTCATTGTGTGTTTCCCAAATTTAAATCCCTGAATGGTAAATAGGGAAAACCAATCATGGCTGTGTTTAAGCTTGTGAACGTATGAATGGATCAAACATTCTCAGCCATGCACAAAGGGCTGAGAATGTTGAATTCATATGTGTAAAAACACGTAAAACATACGTCACTCTAAAAAAAAAAAAACAGAATTGAAAAAAGAAACAAAAATTGATCATTTTGTAAAGTGCGTTTCCTGTTAAATCTGGTGTAAAAATAACTGCATATATATTATTTTAACACTTAAAAAACTAACGAAGGTTTAGATGGTCTAGTTAAAAGCGTGCAGCTGTTTTTTTGTTACATACAACCACTTTGGTTTAGTTTGCTTTTCTTCTTAATAGAGTAAATCCTGATTTGTGTAATAAAGTTACTTCTTTGTCTAGTGCAGAAATGATCTTGTTGCTCTGCAACATTTCATTATGACAAAAACAAGCAGAAGGGAGGAGCTACTTTTTCACAATGTCTCCAATAGAAACAGTATTTATTTATTTATTTTTTTATATCAGATTCCTAAATATCAGATTGTGGTGACCCGATCAACGCTTATTCAGCGTATTGTTAAAATCCTTTGTTTGCGATTTCAGGTACAAACCGGGTTCTGCTGTGCAAGTCCAGCAGCGACGGTCAGAACCAGGTCCTCCAGATCGGGCGGCCGCACAGCACCGACAACGAAGACGAGCTACAAAGACTGGCGGCGATGGGTGAGGAGCGTCGACGTGCTCCCATCTGTGACGCGATGGAAATCTGAAAATGAATGCGTCAGGATTGCCGTAAAAGCAGTTCTTGTTAGACGTGTTTCTTACAGGATAAATGTGTCATTTAGGCATCCAGAGTTTCTCAGTGGACCACAGACCGTCTCACCCGGATGCTAATAACGTGCTCTGCTGAAGGAACGGTTCGTTCCATACCACAGGCTGTAAAAGGACTAACAAGTGACAAATACATTTGTCACTTTATTTTGTTTTTTTTACATTTGTAGCATAACAAAAGATAAGGTATGAGGGTTTTTTTTTTTTTTTTTGTTAAATCAAATATTACAGAAATTTTGCTTTGGTCTGAAACTGCAGTCAGTTATTCATGAGGACCCAATAAGTCGTTTAAATGTTGTCACAAAGACCCTAAATCAACTTTAACCGTGAAAAACAAGAAAATTATTTTTATTAGTACTTGTAAAACAAATAGATAAAATAAAAAAAACCCTTCTGATTTATGTACAAAGCACTTAAACAGAATTGTAAAAATAAAAAGCAAATGCAACTTAAAAAAAACGAACTGAGATTTTCTGAAAATTTGATTCAGAAGGGCGACGATGGAAAAGATGCATTTCAATAAAAGGTGTCAGCTTATGGAGCAGTGTTAACTGTGGGATAAAAGGACCTTAATATTTCTCTGCATTTAAAATAAATTTGAAAACCTTTATGGTGAAGCGATATGGCATGGAATAATGTTGAGTAGTTTTTGTGTGTTTGAAAACCCTCTGTAATAGTTTTCTGAGCTGAATGTCTAATTTTCTTTTTAAGGGGCTGATAATGCCACCTCATTCTTCTTTCTGCTCCTTTTCATTAACACTTTCTTTCACTTTTTACACAAACTATTCATATTTATTATTTATTAGTGAAATGAAAAGTAGTTTTCATTCAACCAAGTTTGCTTCTGTCAGGGATCTCTCAAAAAGAGAGTCAATTTAGAAAACAAATTCAGTTTTATTTACATTTTAGTTGAAATGTCCAGCCTGGTGTCCCGCCAGACTTATAATACAGCCTGGTTAATATTTGGCTGTTTTTTGCTTTCATTGTTCCTCTGCTCCTTATGATTTGTCTCGTGTGTGTGTGTGTGTGTGTGTGTGTGTGTGTTTAATGCCCGCTCCACTGTGGTCTATAGCGTGTCTCCTGTGTCGTAGGTGTGGACGCGGCTCGGATACGGCAGGCGGGACAGATCGCTGGACAGAGCAGCACCAGGCGGCTGGGAGACAGCAGAGTCAAGATCAACTATTCTGAGATAGATCTGCTCAGGTGACGCCTGCCGCCGCCGTTCTGACCACGTTTACTTTGGTTCATGCATGTTGTGTTATGTTTGCGCTTTGTCCATTTCTGAGAAATCACCTGCATGTGTTCACATTTACTATAACACAGCATACAACTTGATTGATTGTGAAAAGCCAGACATTCATCTACAAATTTGAGTTTGTTGGTGCAAAATTACACCAGGAGGCTCAGATACTTCCAGATATTCTCTCGTGTTTTTGATAAGGTGTCAGAGGAGCAACGTGATGGCTGTTGATCCTTTACTATTCTAGTCCAGCTAAATAACACGGTGCAGCTGTAAATGTTACAAAACTTTTTGTTGTTTTTTTTAAACACAACTTAAATGTTTTGGTAAATACATTTTTCTGTTTTTAGATTCTAAAATAAAGAAAAAACATAAATCCTTTGCAAAGAGAAGAAGATGAATACTTTTCCTTCTGTGGGATGTTGAAATTTATGGAAAATGGGGGGAAAAAAGTAAATAATTTCCAACATAATGACAAAAAAAACTACGTGTTTAGAGAACTGTTTCAACTCGCTACCTTTTGATTTCAGGTGCAGCTAAGTCCTCCTCCTCTTCTTCTTCTTCTTGAATATAACATCCATTTTGTTCAACACTCCAGTACCAATGCTACCAAAACCAGCCCTCAGCATGATGCTACCACTGCCATGCTTCACAGCTGTTGTAGTGTTCTTAGCTTTGAAAACCTCACTTTGACTTTAACAAACAGACTTCCAAGTTTTGTCTTTCTTTTTTCTTTCTTTCTTCCTTTTTTTTACCCAGAAGGCATTTTGTCTTGATGCAAATTTTAGTGAAGCTTAAAGCAGAGCCCTTCGTTTGTGTGTGTGTGTGTGTGTGTGTTTTCTTGGTCATCACGTTCTCTGTCCGTCGTGATGCAATAATCTCTCCAGGAATTTCCCTGGAGAGATTATTGCATCACGATGGAAGAAAATTCATAAGGAATTCAGGGTTGTGGAGCCAATTATTTTAAGAAAATCACAGATGTTGAATGTTATATAATCATTCCACGCTGGATGAAAAATGCATCGTTAAACTCCATGTCTGTAAACTCCCTTTATTAATGCTGCATGAAATCAATGCTGTGACTATTAACGAAGTATTTGGAAGTGTTTAGTCTCTCCTCTCTACTTCTCCTCCTCATGGCCGTCGTTACCGAACCAGAGCCAAGCGTCTTTAAAGTGCTTTATTCATAAACACACCCACACGGCAAACCCCTATTTCTTCATTTCCTGTGGTTATCCAATATCCAGGCAAATCATATCCAAATACTTTTGCATCATTCAAATTTTAATCCCCATCAGACACAGAATGAAATCTGTGCTGAATTATTGTCTTACTGCTGCCAAGGAGAGAGCAGAACATCCAATATAATTCATAAAAAAAGAGGATCAATATAATATACTGGTGTTGATGGTGCCTCTACTGTTCTTTTTCTGTATTGATTTTAATTGTTGTTTTTTTGCTGTTTTTTTTTTGTTTCCACTCGTACTTTGCCAGCCATGTCCTCTCTTGTCTTCATCTCACGCGTTTCTGTCTCTCTCCATCAGTGCGGCCAAGGCGAAGCCCATCATCTCTGAGCCAGAGATCCATGGCAGCCACCCTTTGGACGGTGTAACAGGATTCCTGCTGCTGATGTCAGAGGGCCTAATAAACGCCCTTGAGTCCGCCCACGGCCCAGAACAGGTCAACCAGGTTAGCAACAACGCTATTGTTGTTTTTTTTCGCTCTTCAAGCCTCACATGAAACGTCTTTCCACTTTGGTGTTCAAGTCTTTTTTTTTCCTCTTTCCTTCTCAAATGTAGCTATTATTTTTTTAAAAATGATCTCCCCTCTCTTTCGTAGGAAATCGTAGCCATGGTAGCGGCCGAGCTGGCCCAGCAGACCAGTTTGGAGGCGGTGGCTCAGTCCGTGGTGGAGCGGGTCAAGAGGCTTCACCATGACGTCTTCGTGTCCGGCCGTCAGAGAGCGGCCTTCTGCTCTCGGCACGAGGACATGACCCTGCTCATTCGCACGATCAATTACCCTCTGGCGGACGCCGCGCTCACGCCCACACAAGGTAGAAAGTGTTATTCTCGGACGGAAAATTCCCGTTCCACTGCACCGGAGAAAATTCTGGGAAGGTTAAAAACTTCTACAAGGGCTACAAAGCTGCGGTGTTTTCTTTTTATTATTGGCAATTTCCTACTCACAACATTTAAATATGATGATTAGCTTTTATTTATTATTTTTTGCAAACTCAGCTAGCTACCTCTTGCTGAATAATATCTTATTTCTTAGTTTTGTTTTTAAATGAGCAAAAATAAGGTCTGCTAAAATCAACACCTGGTTTCTTGTATTTGTACTCGGTAGTTCACAGAAAGTTGGGATTTTAACACCGGGGTACGGGGATGTGTGTTTGTACCAATCAGGGAGCAGTCAGGTGATAAGTATCATATCACTTATTGTTACTTATCATGATAAGAATTTCAATTTATTGCCGTAACAATAAATTCCAATTAATAAATTAATCAATCAATCAAACTTTATTTGTATAGCACATTTCAGCAGCAAGGCATTTCAAAGTGCTTTACATCAAATCAAACACAGAAATACAATGCAACATAGAATCAACAATAAAAACAGAACATCAAGTCAGGTTCCGTCAATAAATTTGCAATTGATCACGTTTCAAATACAACTCTAAACAAGTGGGTTTTTAGTTGAGATTTAAAGGAAGTCAGTGTTTCAGCTGTTTTACAGTTTTCTGGAAGTTTGTTCCAGATTTGTGGTGCATAGATGCTGAATGCTGCTTCTCCTCATTTGGTTCTGGTTCTGGAACCAAACTGTCTTTACTGTACGTTTGAATGCTAACGGTCTAATTAGTTGGAGCACAAAGTGTTTTTCTTCCTTTACTGTATGAGTCAAATGAGTTACAGTTGCTGCTGACTTTCAGTTATTTGTATTTAATTCACTCTCATTGGCTGTTTAATACAGCACACTGCGTCTCTTTGTTTTAAGTGTGAATAAAAAATGCAAATGAAGGAAACTAGCTCCAGGCAAACTTAGTTTGAACGCTGTGCTAGAAATATTCTTGTACTAATGTTTTTTTCTCAATCTCACAGGAAGATTACTTGAATGCATTTACAGTTTAAACTATTTCGCAATAGTTTTTAAGAATGAAAGACTTTCAGCTGCTTCCATTCACTCCTGTTTTGCTCTTCTTGCCAATTATTTTGTTTAATAACATGAGACGTTTTAGCCTGCTACATTCAGCATGTTGCATCTTTAAAATGAGTCAAAACATTCCTCACTGAAGTATATATGTGTGAAGAGTGTCGTCGTGTTCGCTGCAGATTGTTTTTGACTTTCAGAGCAGTTTCTGTTCCTGGATCGCTCCGATTGTTACAGTTGTTTTCACTGTTTAGTTCTGGGCCTTGAGAAAATGAAATTACGCCTCTTATCAGTGTTGCCGAGAATAGAAAAGATCAAAATAACCTTCTCGGTTTTTGTTTTTTTTAACACATTACCAAAAAGCAAATTTTCACTGAAATCGCACATCGTTCATCACCGTTTAGTTGGAAATATTTTTGAGAAAATGTAAGAAAATGATGTCCCATTCCCCTGTTTAAGCAGCCCATCAACACTTTTGAACGGAGTGGAAAATATGAATAACTGGGATGTTTTGCCTCAGATTTTAACATCTTCACCTGCACCTCTTCCAGGCGGGCGGATCTATCCAGTTTCTGTGCCGTACTCCAACAGCCAGAGCACCAGTAAAACCAGCGTTACCCTCTCACTGGTAATGCCGTGTCAAAGCACCCTGACCAATGGGACTAACACCGCCTCCACCCTGGAGGAAGGCACCCCCACACCGGGGTAAGCTTGGCTTTTTCCTCTCCCTGCTGACTTTCTCCTTCCGTTGCTATTTTTCTCCCTTCTTCTCAAAACGCCGCAGTTTTGTTTTCCTTGCTCAGCCTTTATCTTTATTTCTTTGTTTCTACGGCTGTGGGCGAGTTTATTTTGAGTGTATTTTAAATACGCAAGATTAGACTTCCTCATTCTTCCTCTGCTGTATTTATTTTAAGGTGCTCTTGATTTTCACTCCCCTGCCTCCAGCCTCTGTGGCTGTTTATTTACATTTAGGCAAAGTTTTTACTACCACACACTTGTGCTGTGGGTTGATCTGGGCAGCTTATCATTTTACAGCTGAAAACGGGTATTGTAATATTTAATAATACTCTAACACATAGCATATGTCAAACACAATAGTTTTAGATGTGTTAAAGTACTCAAATTCACTGTAGTTGACAAAAAACTTGCTGCTATTTCAGTGAAAGGAGGTTCTGCAAAATATTGATGCAGGTGAGCTGATTACAAATAGTTTTTTAATAAATCAGCAAAAAGAGAAAAACTTGCATAAAGTTGGTAAAACAAAAAACCCTGAATTTTGCATTGCATTGTATAGACTAGTGGCGCAGTTGGTAGAGCTGTTGCCTTGCAGCAAGAAGGTTCTGAGTTCGATTCCCGGCCCGGGGTCTTTCTGCATGGAGTTTGCATGTTCTCCCTGTGCATGGTGGGTTCTCTCCGGGTTCTCCGACTTCCTCCCACAGTCCAAAAACATGACTGTCAGGTTAATTGGTCTCTCTAAATTCTCCCTAGGTGTGAGTGTGTGTGTGAATGGTTGTTTGTCCTGTATGTCTCTGTGTTGCCCTGCGACAGACTGGCGACTTGTCCAGGGTGAACCCGCCTCTCACCCAGAACGTAGCTGGAGATAGGAACCAGCAACCCTCTTGACCCCTCTAGGGGACAAGGATGAACAGAAAATGCATGGATGTATAGACTAGTGCTTCGTAATGAGAGTGGCCCTACAGGACATAATGTTTAGTTTTTTATAGTTTTCAGGGGGTTTTTCTCATGGGACTTTTATGTGAGCCAGACGTTTGTCTCATGCAAACATCTTCATCTGTGACTTGAGGCGGTTGCAGCTACCGATACAGCTGCTAACATACCCTAGCTAGCTAGCTAGCATTTTCGTGTCAGTCATGGGTAACTGTGGAATACTTAGTTTAATTGCAGGAAATGTAATGTCAACATAGCAGCTTGTATTAAAAAGTGTTTAATGTGCGTTTGAATGCTGGACACTATCAGGGGAAGTCCGACAACGAAACTTCTAATCTTGTGAATATATAAACACCGAGATAACAATTTGCTTAAGCTGTAGTTAAGAGAAGGTAAGTTCATGAAAGAGAGCGTTCATTATTCAGAGTTTACACAGTAAATACCACGAGGGTAACATATTCTGACGTCCCGCTCTCCTGAACGCAGCTCACCACCTTCAGCTGACAGAAGCTTTCTGAAGCTGACAGAAAGTAAAGGGAAGAATACAGCTGCAGTGCCATGGATGTTTAAATCCAGTTCAGAGTTTAAACTGGTGTTGAAAATTTTTTCTGTGGTCCTTTTTTGCAAGACTGACAAGCAACATGAGAAAATGGCACAGAAGATCTCAGGAAGGTCAAGCAGGAAGCAGCTGCTTGACAGAACCCTTTTGTTAGAAAACAATAAAAACTCAAAACTTCCCAGGTTTCGGTTTGTGTGCACTGCCATTTGTGACAATCTGCGTCTTGATATGCTAACTCCATTCTAAATTAGCTTGCAGTTTAACAGCAGTTTCTCTCCAAGCTGTTCTTCCTGAATATAATTTAGCTCTGACTGAGATTCACTTCCCTCATACGCAAAATATGACAGTTGATCTTCACTTTCATAATCACTCGTTTTTCCTGTCTGCTGCTGTTGCTTTGGGATTAAACTGGAACTGTGACTCATGGCAGACTGTTGCGCTTCAGGGAACCTCAGCACAGGCAGAGTCACTACATAAACAACAAAATGCAAAACTGAGACTATTCTGATCTCCTTCTACTTCAAGTGAGGCGTTTTGAGTCGTCAAAACGCAACACTAACCTTAAAAAAAACACTTGGAGAATATTCAAAACTTGCCTCTTTCAATTTCAGCTTCTGATGCAGTGCAAAACAAGCTAGGTTTAGTCACCGGGTCAGGATATGAGACGTGAAGTATTTAATTAGTTTTTAGTTTATTTCATTTTAGATCAGCATTTTAAAATAGAATTTATCTGCGGCAGTAATAATTAGAGGTGGGAGTTATCGACTGAGTTAATCTAAAAGTAATTAATGATACCGCTGACTAATGAGTAATTGATAAGTGGCCAAATTTTTTATGTGGTGAAAAAAAAAACATTAGTTAATTTAAAGATTATTTTTCGTCAATTATATTAAATATTGTGGCTCACGTTATTTAGCTCAGTCGTATTTATAAAGCAAATCAGGAGCCAGTTAGGTTGCTGAATTGAAAAATAAGACATGAAAATAATAAAACATGTGAGACACTTAACCCTCCTTGAACAGAGAGATAGACAGAAGTAAGTTAAGGTGATAACTCAAAGAGTGTTTATATTTCAAAAACCCTCGCGAGGCTCTGTTGGGACTGTTTCGTATTCCGTTCTTCTATGTCACCGCCATCTCGAGTCCTGTATCAAGTGGCTCCGCTTAGCCTAAAGGTGACCAGCGGCGCCCTCTGCTGGATGGCGGTCAAACTACAACACTAAAAGGAGGTCTAAGCTAATTAATTGAAAATCATTGGAAACTAGAAATTAGTGAACAATTGCGATGTGATTAAGAGTTTGCATCCCTATTAATTATACATGTTTTACCTGACAGGATAAGTGTTTGCCAGCCTCTTTACTGTACAGTCTCTTGTATAACTGACGTAGCTAATAATACGTAGCACTTCAATATGGCTGCTGTCTGTGCAAATCGTCTTTATTTAGTCCTTCTGAAGGATAACTACCCAGGTCCACCTCCTTTGTGAGTTCCAGTCTCTCTCTCTCTCTCTGTCTTTCTCTCTCTTGCCGTTTGACTCACATCTCTGTTTGTCTCTTCTTTTTTTTTTAAACTGGCCCTGGCTTGTCGTCCTCCGTCCTACTCTCCGTCTTTGCCTGTCGTTTTTCCACTTCTCCGTTAGCATGCTGAACCCGACCGCGAGCCAAGCCTCCGTTGACATCCTGCAGCCTATAATTGAACTCCCCCTTCCCCATCCCTCTCCTCCCCCCCTCTCTCTCTCTACCTCCGACTCCTCTCTCTCCACCACTCCTCGTCTCCGCCTCCCTCTCTCCACCTCTCTGTTTTGTCTCTCCACTCGTGACCTGGACCTCTTTCCTCCGTTCTCCTCGTCTATCCCAACCCTCATACCTGCTGTCTCCTCTTCCTCCTCCACTGTTCCCTGCCACCCAACTTTCTCTTCCTCCCTGCCATACTCCTCCTCCTCCTCCTCCTCTTCTCATCCCAGCAGCCAGAGCCCTACAGCCACCCTGCAGTCCACCAACACCCAAACACAGAGCTCCAGCTCCAGCTCGGGGGATGGAAGCCTGTTCCGTCAGCGAGGGAGCCAAGCAGCGCAGCCCGACGAGACGGGCAGGGTCCCACCCTACGTGGACTTTAGTCAGTTCTACCGACTTTGGGGAGGGGACAACAGCGACAGCCAAAGCACACAGGGAGGCCTTGGACCCCAGTAAGGAGGAAAGTCTGAAGGAGGGGCATGAGCTACAAGGAGAAATGTTGTTTTTGTTTTGTTTTGTTTTTTTAATCAAACTTGTGGATTTATGAACAATATGTACTGCAGAAGAGACTTTGTGAGTTGGAAGGGACCGGGGCTTTCTATTATTTCTACAATGCAAACTGTGAGGAAGTGGCGTCACACCACACCCCAATTAATGTTTGCTTCTCTTTGAAACAAAAGCAGTCAGTAATCCAGATTGTTGAAGTTCCTGTTGAAAGCAACTCCAGAAGCTGGACAAGGATGTTTTATTCAAGGCCTTAAACTGTAACTAATGAATGAATGAAAGCGTTTGAAAGTACATTTTTTATTTGCTATCCAAATATATATATATATATATATATATTCTATCTCCGGATAACTTAAGAACTCGTCTGTGATTTCTTTTTTCTGTACACATTTTTCTCATCATTATAGTCCATTTATTTTGACTAGTAGTGGGACCCGATTAAAATCTTTAGTTGAGTTAATCCAAAACTGTATGTTGACAAAAACGAGCAACATTTTCAATTCAAAACCCCCTTTGCTGCCAAATTATTAAATACGCTTGAATAGCGTCACTATCACTATCGTCACCAGCTCATTTTAACACAACATGAACACAACTCTGAACTTCTCCAGAGTCCCGTCAGATTATTATTTTTATCAAACGCAGAAATTCTGACACTTCTTGCACGCTAAAAAATGCCTCCAAATATCAGTTTGGAGGCATTTTATTATTATGATCCATACACTGTCATGGATTATAATAAATGTATATTTTGCAACCATATTACATAAAAAAATAACTCGGTGATCATCTTCAGTCACTGTTGGGGTTTTATTTGTTTAATGGTTCCTGATTGGCTAATTTACATTGCAAAACCACCTCAGAGCAAATCTCACAGATTTTTGATGAATATGTCTGGCAAAAGTCATAATGTGCCCCTTTGCACAATGTTAAAGTAATTTTATTGTTTCTATAAATACATTTGGTAACACCTTATTTGAATAAGGCATTTTACTTTGCATGTAAAAAAAGGAAAGGTTACGTACTTTCATATTATAATGGTGTAATGTATTTATTTATAGAGCTGCGGCTCTCCTGGCTCTCTGCAGCTCTACCCAAACCCATTTGGTCAGACCTCTGGAGAGGAAGACTCGGTTTCTTTTCATATAATTCTGCGTCAGACTTCCAGCTGTTAACACCTTCACGCATTTAAATATGACAAGTTTAAAACAACAACAACAAACATTTTAACCTTAAACTTTTTCTGACCTTCTGTCCAAAACGGCTGGAGAAAAGAAAAGAAGTCAGACAACAACTTTAGGCGGCAGAGCCAAAAGACTGTTTTTATTATTTGTTTTTACGTTTCCCAGCAGAACCACTAATGGGGCCGTTTGGCCAACATCCTGGCACATTGTGACACTTGACCTTATTTCCGGGCGCAGACTAGAAAACTAGCAACATTTCATTAAGATATTTCTATATCAGAATACGAAAAGAAACACTTGCAGTTGTTTTTCTGGTTTTGTTTGTGTGGGGCTGTTTACATTTGTCAGACTAGAACCTCCCCCTGCCCCCCCGACGTGAACATGCCACATGTTTGTGACATTGCTGTCCTTGCTGGTCGTCTGGTTCACGCATGCAGCGTGTTTGGATCAGTCCGCACCTCGCTCGTGCGTCTCAGTGCACCTCTCTCTCTACTGGGGGGGTGGGATAGGGTGGGGGGGCTCTTTGTGTTGAAGACAGCCTTACAGACACATGTTTTGAGTTACCAGCCATCTGTCACCAAGCAAAGCTTCAAAACACATTCTGCACACGTTACAGAAATTTGGCGGCAGCAGAGTCTGGAATTGCGGTCGACATGAAAATGGTTTATCGAGTCGGGGGAACGGCCTTGTTTGTTTGAGAAAACAAGTTTCTGCCCACGGCCACCATCTGCAGTCCATGTTTTTTAAGAAACGTGGACGGGTTAGTAGGAGTAATTATAGTACAGGAAGTTTAAATTTGTATCCCTAAATATGAATTGGTATGTTTTTTTTGTTTGATCATTGTTTTTTCAATAAACGTTAATAAAAATCTGCTGCAGGGATGAACGAACCTGCATTCAGATTTCTGAGTGGAGTTAATCATTTCTAAACTTCTCTATTTATCCCCGTTTTCCTAGATCTCAGCCTAAAACCTTTGAACACGGAAACGGTTCTCATAGAAATATTTTCATCTACGTATAGAATTCCAGCCATTTATTGATGCAGGTGTGACGGCGGTAAGGGTGCAGCATTTGGGTGATTCATTTTCTGCGGCAACATTTCGGCTTCAGGACGTTTGGGGAAAATAAAAAGCACTAATGTTTTAAGATTTAAATATTTTGTTAACAACAATAACATGTTAATAAGAAATGAATAATGGGCAAGCTCAAGGTTGGATAAATTAATATTTACATGTGGTTTTTTTCACCATTGTCTCTGAATGTGTCCCACCCTGTTAAGGACATTTACATATAGACCACCAATAGTTAAACATACATTTTGATAAATAATGATGTTTTCTTTAAAAAACTGTGTCCCTTTTACTATATAATATGTTTTATTCTTGAAATTCCAACACATCATGTAGCTACGATTTTTTTTTTTTTTTTTTTTTTTTGCCCATTATTACTGACAGCATAGAAAATATTGGTAATTTTAAAAAATTATACCTATATGTGCATTTATTGGTGTTCAACTCCCAACATGGCACAGACAAATTCACAGTACTTAATGTCTCTTTAATAATAATTAATAAAAACCTATTTTCAAACAGGGTGGAACCCCACAGTGGATCGTATCGTAACAGGGTGGAAAATAAAGGTCTCTGATTCTACAATCGGAGGATTTTCATCGTCGGTGCAGGATTGCCTCTTTAGAGTCGAAGCCTGGGCAGAGGATCTGTCCTCGCTCTCTTTGGCAAAAACAGGTGACATCCCTGTAGTGGATTTTGCCTTGACGGGTACTGGAGTCAGTGGAGGGGCCTAGTGAAATGAAAACAGACAGACATCTGTTAATACCTCAAACAAACTACTTTCCAACACTATTCCATCATCTAAAATGTTTATTTTACTTAAAATGATTACTTTTCATCCCAATTTCTACCGTTTGGCTCATGAAACAGGTGGTACTTTTCTAACTAATCTACCTGTAGCTCTTTATGTGGTCAACATTTCGCTAGCTAACCTTCAACAGAATAACAAGCCTTTAATGACTAAATTGAATATAATGTTTTTTAAATTTTAAAACACTTTCCACAATGTATCTTAACAGGGTGGAACTTTAAGGTTTACTCATACAGTATTAATATATTTAAGATTTTTTAAAAAAAAGTAAGGACATAGTGACAGTTGATGCTTATCTTGCTTTCCATGGCTGAATTCACTTCAAAACCAATTGATGTCACTTCCTTAGAATGGCTTTTATGAAACTTTAGTCTGAAGGCAAAAAGGAAACATTCTAACAGAATGGAAAGTTGGTACTGGGACACGTATAACATGAAGAAAATATCAAATAAGAAAAACAGTTTCAACAGATTCAATTGCGTATTAAAATAGGGTTTAGCACAGTCAATCAATGAAAAACAACAGAAAATATCCATTTTATAGTTTAAACTTCTTGAGGAAGTCTATTATACTGCACTGCGGACACAATGAAATTGAGCATGTATGTCACCAAAACGGTCTGTAAAGTACAAGACATTTAAAATGTATTTCATTTATATTTGAATGATGGCAAACATCTAAATGTATTATTAAAATACGTTGTAAATATTTGGCACATTTTAGAAAAAATCATTCCGAGCAAAACATGAGGACATGAAATGTTGCCGCACAAAAGGAATCGCTCATTTATCTTCCAAACAGGGAAAAGGTTATTCAGGTTATTCAGGTGCGTATGACCAACCAACCAGAACATCACTAACATGTCGAATCTGTTCATGCAAAGCGTTAGCAAACAAGGAAGTCTCTGCAAGAGACTTCCTTGTCTCTCTTGTCTTTTCTTCTTTTTTTTTTATTGCAGCGTTTCTCACCTGTTAAAGAGTTACCAGCCGCTCTGTGAACATCCCTCCATGTGGGCGTGTTTGAGCTGTAATGCTGAAGTCCATTATTAACTCAGGTCTCACGCGCATATTATAACAAAAAGGGGGGTTTTTTGTTTTGTTTTTTTCTATCAACCAGCAACCCACCCACCTTATTGTTTACATGTCCGTAATCAGAGAGTACTTCGCTTCTTCTGGAAGGCGAGGAGAAAACGTTGACAGAGGTTCGACTGGGAATTCAGTTCAGGATGAGGTAAATATACTGTTTTACTAAGATCCTCTAACTCAGGGGTCTCAAACTCCAGTCCTCGAGGGCCGCAGTCCTGCAACCTTTAGATGTGCCTCTGCTGCACCACCTGAATAGAATAATTAAGGCTCTGGAGAACTGGTCTACACAAGGTGGAGGTAATTAAGCCATTTCATTCCAGTGTTTTGTACCTGTGGCACATCTAAAAACTGCAGCCCTCGAGGACTGGAGTTTGAGACCCCTGCTCCAACTGCTACATCTGTGTGTTTGTCTTTTTTTTTTTTCTTGTAGTGAAATAATTTGATTGCTCTTTCTGCTTCTTGCTCCTTCTATTTAAGAGGTGCAGACCTCTTAAATCCAGTTGTAGTGACATGGAAGAGGCAGCAGATTGATGCAAACTCATCGGTAAATTATTGAATACGTTCTCATTCTGTCATCTTCTCGAATGGCTTGAGTGTGCAAATTTTTAATATTTGTTACCTTGCTTGGAATGCTACCATTTACCTAATCAGGTAAAATAATGGGGACTGACCCAAGTGCCTTAGTTTGGCAATAAGCTCCCTACATCTAACAATAAGATGTTTGACTTAATATAAGGAGAAAAGTTTCTTTCCATTACGGTACTTTTTGTGTGAATGCATCGTGTTCATAAACAATGCAGGTTTGCATCAGAAAGAGCATTAAAACCGCAAACAGCTGCAGGGCTCATAAAGGGAAAGCAGTGAATGCCAGTCGGCAGTAATCGGTAACCTTTGAAAACACTCGCAGATCTGCCGGTTATAAACACCGTCTTCCTGCTTCGGTCCAAAAAGGTTCATATGAATCCGCCTACACGGTTGTCTTCCGGTCTAAAGCAGCCTCTTCCGGTTTTCACCAACATGGCAAGCGCAAATGATTCTTGCCTCTCGCGCTACTTTTCTGCCTTAAATTAGAAACAGGAATTTCGATTTTCTCCCACACATTCAGACGTTTCTCCAGGTCAGTCTGTCCTTGCGGGGATTCATCAGCTTGGCGACTTACTTTATCTTGTTCTGGTTTTTCTGAGCTTTGGATCAAAATGTCTCTTGCGTTTGATGGCGTGTGAGATTAAACCAATTACTTGGCAGCCAACCCTGACATGTAATTGGCTGTTATGATGCAGTTCCCCTCCAAAACAGTTGGTGGCAGCAGTGACATATGCTTACACTTCATATATATATATATTTTTTTAAAACTCGCCATTTATTTATTCAGTTTAAGAAAATGCACTCTTATCCTTAGTGAAGTCTTTGGAAAATGCAGATGTTGTGCTCTGAAGTGACTCAGGCGATGATCAGTCTTCGACCGCCCCAGTATGAAAACTGGTTTCTGGGCGATAAAAATGTCTTTTCTTTCTCCTTAGAATTCATCGATATGTTGATCACTGAAACTGTCCTGATTGTTTACCATCTGAAACTAAAAGAAGAAAGTGAGTCTAACCATCCAATTGGATGCCACTGACAGGCTGACATCAATATTTGATCAAGACGAGAAGCAGCATGATGTGGGGCTGCTGCATCTCCCTTTATGGTTACTGATTGCTCAGAGGGAGAACAAACACGGCCTTTGAGGACGAGGATCCCAGACCGAGATGAGGGATGTTACACTCCGGGAGGCGCAGCAGCCAGCTGGATCAGCCGTAGCAAGCCGAGGTGTTGCGAGCTACGCTGATGCCGAGTCTCACTAAAAAGGCAATGAGTCATGAGCCCCATGCAGTGGCCAAATAAAAGGCACCTGGGCCTTTGTTCGCTCCACTCAAAAGTTTCAGTGAAACACGAGGAAGAATTGCAACAGTCACAAAAAATAAAAACAAAGCCTCGCCATATGGGTTTCGTGAGATGCAGGCATCAAATGTCCGCACAGCTCCTCCAACAGCTCCTTCAGGGAAAATGTTAGTCAGGGTGAAACATGTTTCCATGAATATGGAGCTGGAAACAAAACCACACCTGTATGTCCAGATGAATATTCTGACATGATCTACACTGAGCCAACTTACTGGAGCCCTGTAAAAAATTTTGTTTTATTAATCTTTTAAGAAAAGGATTTATGATCTTTTATTTATTTTTTTGTCCTCCAAACAACCCATCTTTGTACCAAGAGCCTTGTAAGCGTTTCTGCATTTTGCTGAAACTCTTTACACATTTTTTTAAACATCTTCGTTCTTCCGGCCAACACAAAGTAGCATGTAGTTTTGAAGCACAAACAATACATGATATCTGTGGGGAGTTTTTTTTTTCTTTACAAATAAAATTTTTAAAACATATGACATGAATTCAAAATCAATGACTTTGTAGCACTACCTGTACTGCAGTTTGTTTTCGGAATGCCCAAACCAGATTTGATTGAAATGGAGAGCATGTAATATGTTACGGACGTTTCACAAAAAAAGAAGAAGAAGAAGAAGAAGTTAGACCACATAGTTATCGATTTTCAGGTAGCCATCTCGCGAACTGCTAGGTCTTGTCGCGGATTACACCAGCCAGTCGTCAAAAGCAGATTGTACCCGGCTAAGTTCGGCTTGTACCACCCTAGAGGTGGTACCCCAAAACGGGGAAGGAATCTGCTAATGGAGACGATTCTGGTTGGGGCTGACTGGAAATGGACCCGGTAAAGCCGTGCTGTTGGAGATAAAGCTCAAAAGGGGCGGTATGATGTATTTTCAAGACAGTACCATTTTGTATCAAGTATATCAAGTAATTACGTTACCTATGAAAATGCTATCAAATAAGTCAAAAATATAACTTAAAAGAAATTTGACGTCCTAATTTAAACGCCTCTTGCTCTTTTTCTTGCAAGGGCAAATTTCCTTTAAGTTATCATTGATATAGAGCCTCGCCCTAGAACATTTCTATAACATCTCATGGCAACCCATGTACTTGACACAGTGCTATAAAATGTCGCTATGTGCCGAGGAAATACATAATACTGGCTCTTTAACATAGTTCTTGTTTGTTTTTATGGTAATCACTGCTGTGTTTCTTTGGCGCTCCCTTCAGGACATACTGAGTTTCTCTAAGAGCTAACAAAATGCACTGAACTTCGCAGCTGCAACGTTTTGAGTAACTGCATCATTTTTATTCTGTGCATTGATCAGTGTGACTCTGATCTCAGTTTGCCTTTGTTTTTGTTTTACTTTTAATTATCTATTTATTTATTTCAATCTTGTTTTTGCACAAAAACCTCATATACAGTTGGATGCATGCAGCTGGCTCTTGTCAAAGCACCTTTGAGGAATTGACACTTTCCAACAGAAGCCTCTCTGTCCACTCCCACACAGCCTCTCTCTCTCTCTCTGTGTCTCTCTCTCTCTCTGTCTCTCATATTTCAAAATGTAGATGTCTCATGATTTGCGGCCCCCCAGCCCTTCTACCCGCTGATAAAGCAGCATAAAACGGGGAGGAGCTCTCTGATCGTGGAGCTCCTCCTTCCCGTTCTCTCCGTTTTCTTCCACTTGTCCCCCCCCCCCTCCCCGTCACCTCTCACACCCCCCTTCAAGCACTCGTCTCCACCTCCACCTTCTCATAGCAGCCTGGTGTGTCAAGAAGAGAGATGAAAAATCTGTAAAAAAAAAAAAAAAAAAAAAAAAAAAAAATAAAAAGAAGAAAAAGCGGCGAGTAGGGGTTGGCTTTTTTTTTTCCTAGTTTGTTGGGATCGGAACAGGCGTCACGGCGGGTGCAGGGGGCAGCGCGAGGAGTACGGAAAGGAGGAGGCGATAGTCGAGCGTAAACACGACAGAAAAGGGGCGAATAGAGCGGCAGACAGCGGTGACCCCCCACCACCACCTTCTCATCTCCATCCCGTTCGTTTGTTACGCTGTTTGACTCGTTGGCTCCGCTCGCGATTGTAGCTTCTTGTTAGCTCCGGGTTTTTGCGGAATAAACATCGGAGGCAGAAATAAGGAGGCTGTGCGCGACGCCAGCAGCGGCGGCGGCGGAACGAACCGACAGGATTCCCAGCCAGCTCAGGACGCTTCCGCGGCGGATAAAACCCCGGAGAGGAGAGTCGGGAGAGGCAAAGAGGATTGTAGCTGCTGAGCAGGAGCGGAGCGGAGACCCTCCCCACCCCGCCATCCTTCCACCGACCCCCCGGTTCTTCCCTCCGAGTCTCCAGCATCACCAATGCGATGGCATAACGGCTCCTGCAGCAAAACCGAAAGGCTCGAGTCAGATCGGCGCTGCTCGTCTCCACCATGAACCTCTGAAAAGACATCCGACACGGGCACAGATGGGTAAGAGGAGATGCTCTCCACCTGAGTGTTTTTTAATAGGAGTATTCAGACAGGGTGGGGGTGTGTGGATGTGGATAAGGACTGCTTTTGGCGTGAAGACGTTAACACTGTTAGTCTTGAATTGAGCAGGGCGCATATCGTGTTTATGATGCTGATGGGAGTTGTACCAGTCAAATGTAGTGGAACATGATAGAAGTAACCACAAGCTTTTAGAGCTCGATGCAGGGTTTATGGCTCCCGTTTAAAATCATCTGCTGGGTTTAGTTTTGTGCAGATGTGAAGCCGCTGAGAAACGTAAGCAACTGCTATAAGACTTCCAGGCCAGCAGGGGGCCCTCGGGATGTCTCAGAAACAACATAAATGGCGTGGTCTATTTTTTGCTTAGAAAAACCATCAAGCAGTTCAGGATTGCTTCCTATAAAGCAAAAATACATTTGCTGGTATAACATATTTATTAACCCCCTCCAGTGGTTTGTATGTTATTAAACTCGGGGCTACAAAAAGGTACACCCTCTATTTATGAACTGTGTTTGAAGGCATGAAACAGTATTGCTGATATTAGTCAGCACTCTGGTTTACCAACTGACCAACTCAAATGGACTCATTCCTCTAGCTATCATAAACAAACTTAACAGCTAGTAAGGGTTAGCAGGCTAGCAGGTGACCCCCCAGAGCACTTCTCTTCTCTGTTAATAAAGGTGATATGATATGCAGCCTTCTATATGTACTCGTAAATCAGATTTTCCGAATACAACAAGAACGCGTCTCCGAACTGGAAATTCTACTTGGAAAAGTGGGAGAAAGACTGGCCTGTGCATGTATAAAACACAGTGAAAGTAAAAGTTGTGCACGATATATCAGCACATCGGTATCGGCTATAGTCTGATAAAATCGGACCGATATTAACAGATATTTATTTCCATGTTGTTCTGGAAGGGAAAGGGAAAAGATTGGTCATTTTGAACAGTAGTCATAATACACAGTGCAGTGTGAAGTCATACATATATATATATATATATATATATATATATATATATATATATATATATATATATATATATATATATATATATATATATATATATATATATATATATATGTATATATATATATATATATATATATATATATACATATATATATATATATGTATATATATATATATACATATATATATCAGATAATATAATGACAGTATCGGATATCGACATGTGCCCAAATCTTAATATTGCTGCATTCCTTAATTAAAAATATAAAGTGAACATACATTGTGATGCTAGTAGTTAGCTTCACAACAATTACCAAATACAAGGGTTTTCGGATTTGCAACCGGTACACGCTCAAAACCGGTGCGATCTCATCCCAGCAGGGGGCGCCAAAAAGCGTTTGACTTATTGTGAAAAATATGGGTTTCCAAAAAAATTCATTTGTAATCCGATTTAAAAAAGAAAATAGCTTAACTTTAAATTTGCTGTTACATTTTCTGGGGAATTTTTAGTTTTTAGAATGATTTCGAAATATATTTGCATATTTATATACATCAAAAGGCACTGAAACATTTTCAAAAAGCCAAAATGTGTCTTGAAAAAGACAGAGAAGTGCAAAAATAGTTTTTTTTCAGACATCTCACTGGAAATACACAGCATAAAGCATGTCTTTTAAAAAAAATATTTAAATGAGGGTTTTGGAAGCACAGACTGTGAGGTCAAAAGGTCACAGCCCTGTCTAAAATTGTCATCTGGCAATTTTACACTTCCAAATGTGAAACAGCTATAAAACATAAACTGAGTACAACCCATCAAATATAGAAACAACCCTGTTTTAAAATTAATTCCAAGCGGTTCGGTGCATTAATACTGGAACTAGTTTGTAGTGTGCTTCCTGTTTCCCCACACAAACACAAAAAAAACAACGGCATTGATACAACACTCCTCATCTGTCTGTGCTCCATCCTCCTTCCCAGAGGAAAAACCAATGCCACACATCACCTCCCAAACGTTTGAAACTCTCTGCCCCTGGCGGTCGTCTCCCGAATGTGCCGGCTGCAAGCCAAGCTGACAGATTCTATTTTCATCTCGCAGATAGTCAACTGAAACCAAAACTCAGGCCCGCTATACCGCCACCAAGCTGAATCCCATTTCTAATTTCCTGTGAGAGCCGGCTCCGGCTCCCCGGCAGGCGCTAAGGGGGTCAGGTATTGATCTTTGGGGAGCGCGCGTACATGTGAGATTGAACTCGCCGGCCTCCGTTGGACAGTTGGGTGGAATCTTTGCTCTAATAAACGAGGCGGTGTGGGGAAGGCCGAGTCGGACAGAAGACTTTCACTGTGTAGGAACGACGCTGGACAAATCTTTCTGTGGAGCATGCATGTGTTTCACTTTTTGTTTCTGGTGGTAGTTACCACCAGGTACCGTTATTATTCAGCAGCGACTGTAAAACGGGCCGGGCTGGACGACAGTCTGAGGTGCAGTAAAACCTGACCGCACCTGGGTGTAATTGTGTGCACTGGGACTTCACTAATAAGCAGGTTCCTTGTGCTTTCAGGTTTTTAAGCAGCAAGACGTCGGTCAAAATGTATGGAAAGGTCATTGTTCTGCTTTCTATCTTCTTTTTGGTGTAACAGCAGCGGTGATGTCAAATAGTAGATAAAATAGCAAACTACAGAGGAGTCTTTTCCAACACCAATCTGTCTATTCAGATTTGATGTAATGTCTTTGACTGATGTCGTAGCTTAGAATCCACTTGAATATGAAGGAATCAAAACACACACAGAGTGTCTGATCAATTAATCGGAGCGATTCATTCGTCCGATTTTCATTAATAAAAAGATCAGCGATCAGACGATACGACACTTGTGATCTAAGTTCATCTACCTTTGCAAAGCTATATTTTGCGACTGTTCAGACAAAAATATTAGTATTGGTCCAAAATCAGAATTGGCAAGTTGGGCTTTTTAAAGAACAGTGATCGGCCAGAAAACAGCAATTGGTTCACTCTTCATATAAGCCATCTGTTGATATGTTTATTGATAGAAGATTAGTGGGAAAGTCGTATTTGACGTGCTGTCGCAAAAAACAATTAGTTGCATGATAAATTATACCAATCTCAATAATTTCCAGTGGTGCGGTTTATCGTTTTTGTCTTTTCTTTCTCTCTCTCTTTCTCTCTACCAAAAACTGGATGGCAAAAGTCTTCAGTCTGTTGCATTTGTCTCAACTTTACAGCGAGTTCATAATTAATTTCATTTGTTGTTTCTATTGATTTATTTTGAATATTTAAAGTGCCTTCCAGTTCCAGTGTTCAATGTTCATTAGATCTTAAGGTTTATTGGCCTTTAACAATAAGTTCTTGCATTATTATGCCCTTACCATTACATTACTTGAAAATAGTCTCAAAACAACAATATTATCAGTTATCACAGTAACTTCTGGGACAATTCATCGTCCAGTAACATTTGTTGTTGTGTCAGGCCTTACTGATAACCGGTCAAGTAGAGATATGCTGATTCTGAGTGGATAAACTGACCTGGCACTGGTTCACAACAAACAACAAAGAATGACGAAAGTAAAAAGTAAGTAGAAGATGCCAAACAATGAGCACAGCTGTAATCTTACCTCACAGATGTTGCGGAGAACTCCTTGATGGGCTTTTCTCTTCAGGGTGAAGAGAAATGGGGCTGTGCAAAACTGAGTGAAGAGCCTTTTCACATGTGCAAAAGGGTGTAGCAGATGTAATAGGAAGGAAGGAGTTGGTTTTGTGGTTTTTAAGAAAACTGAAAGCAAATGACTGTGTAGGACAGCTTGAAGATTAAGGAGTCATAAATAGATATCGGAAGGAGAAACAAAAAAACTCCAAAACCATGTAGACTCGGAATCCCACCTGAACCGCCCAACTGAAGCTCACTTCCTGTGTCAGATCTGATTCAGAACAGACTCGATAGATTTCTCCCAGCCTCACTTTCAGTTTGACGTATCGGCATGACTTGTAAATACATTTGCGTGGTAAGGACCTTCGGCGGAGACAATGGTCCATTAAGTAGACGAAAGGAAGACGCGGCTGCACGAGGAAAGTACTTGAGAGAAAACCATGCTTCATATTACGGCTGCACAAATTAGGGAAGCCATCCATCTCCTGCGTCTCCTGCTCTCGGTAACCATGCAACACTTTCTACCTCCGTGGGCTTTAGCTTCTCGGTTGCGGACATCTAGAGGTGAGGAAATATAACAGTCTGATATTTATTGCAGTCCAAGCAGTCTTTTGTGCTATTAATATTGCACATGATCCAGATCAGTTCTAGTTATCCCATTTTGTCAGAGAAATCCACTTTTATTTTGTGGTTGCTTTCACAGTTATTTTCCTGTCACTTTGATGGGAAAACTAATAATTTCAGCCCCCTAAAACGTCAAACGATTACTTAAAGGCAATGAAATGTAGACTGTCAGATTGTTTGTCCTCGATCACTTTTCCCATGACGGATAACAAAGCTGTTGGCCCTGAAGTCTGGGAAATGATCTGTGTCATTGTGTCTCAAAAGGTGAAGATCAGCCTCTTAATTAGACAACCTGCACTTCACAAAATGTCAGAACGATTCGCTTTAGGACCACACGTGAGAAGGATCCGTCAAAAACAATTATTGAGTCCAGAAATCGGCCTGTTTATCTCACCAGCCATCAGCTATATGAATCTTAGTTTGTGTCAGTAATGTCATGCCTTTCCCACTCCATCATCCTCCGTCCTTTTCATGCTCTCACACAGCTCTTGCATTATGTTGGGCCTTCCTTTCAGGGCCCGTGACTCAGGTTGCATTCCGACCCAAATGGCTTTTCTGGCACATGGAGGAGTTGTCTGGGTGATATTGCCAGAGGTGATTAGCTTCCTGTTACGCCGTCCTTCGCTGTAAACCCTAAAAGTCAAAAGGCATTCTTTAAAACAAGCTAAAAAAAAATTAAATAATCTTCCAAGTTGCATATTGTGTGACGGAAATGAGCACAACTTGGCTTGTTGTTCTAGGCAGATGGAGGCAGACATCTGATATCATGTAGTGTGCAAATGGCAGTGAATGAAGGCAAAGTGCAGGAGAGTCTGTTTTCCTTTGCCAAAGGAAATCTCCACAATCTTGTCAAGGGAGATACCTGGGAAGTAGTGCTTTTTGTTCTGAAGCGTTGGTGTGCGGCAAATGGGACACAATGGACCTTACCAAGCTCCGCCCACAACCGACACACGTGACCGCAAGTCTCACAAGCAAAGCCTCGTAGCGCATTATTTCTATGTAAACATGACTCCATTAGTGCATCATTTCTACCGGATTTTAACAATATATCATCTACTACAATAGACAGAGGAAATAACAAGTTCATGTCATCATCTGGGAGGAGGTTACTGGTTTCTCAGTCACAAGCTGGTTGCAAACCTGAGGCCAGCAGGTGTCAGTCGGTCAGTTATGGTAGATCTGAAATTTGGTTTGATGACCTCAATATGAGAAGCTACAGACTGATAAGAGGAACCAAAGAGCTTTGTTACGGTAAAGAAGCCATTTGTTTGTTAAAATTTTATGAAATCTATTTGTTTTATTTGATGTTTGTTATGAATGACGTATAATCACAAACAAACAGGGTAATTAGTCCAACGTTTAGAAACTACAGCGGCTGTAATGAGCCACAGCAAAGGTAAACAAAGGTAAAATAACCCGAACAGGTGATCAACTCAAAACCACTCGTACCTTTTTACTCTGTCTCTCTCTTTGTAGTTTAAGCACACTTGTTACCGCAAGACGAGCAAAGATTACGTTAAAAACAAAACATTCAGTCCGTTACGATATCAAGTTTCCAGGCTTGATATTTATTTCTGGATTATTAATCGTTGGTTCCCTGAACACAGCGATGGTTGATTGACCAGCTGTACTTTGTGCTAGAGTGGCTAACACGAGTAACAGTTTAGTCCAAAGCCTTTTCTGCTAAAATAAAATCTTTAGTGTGTGTCAGATACAGTACACGTTGCATATTGATCTGTTTAGCTAACGTAAGACTGTGTAGCAGACAGGCTACAAGGTGTAGAAGTTGTATCAGAACTGCTATTATGCTGTACTTAGCTAACGAAAAGCTCGTGTTTGTGAGACTGCCACCCACGTGACCACGTAGAATGAGCATCAGCCAATGAAAAGCGGCCCCTCTGGTAAGGTCCATTGATGCAAACAAGCCAAATAGAGAATAATAGGCCAATTTGGCCCAGTCTTGATATCCAATATTAAAATTAGCATCATGGCTGACAACTGATATATTTGTATACATTCACAAACACAACACTGGTATTTATTCTCTGCTTTAGTTAAATACCCCACCATGCTGCATCACTCTTGCTGTCACATGACTAAACAAACACCACTGACCTCGTCCCCTCTGCCTCCCGAAACACACAAATAAACAGCAAGTTGGAAATAAGCATTGTTTGTTGATATCGACCCAGAGCCACTTATCGGGCTGATACCGATATGTTAAAGAAATGACTAACATCAGTCGATACAATATGTTAAAAAATGACTGACATCATAACTAACTTCCTGTAGATCACTGAAGTTGATCTGCAGGAAACTATTAGTTAGAAATTTACTAACATCGGCTGATGCAATACACGATACCGATATATAAAAATATTACCTGCGTTGGCTGATACCAATATATTGAAAAATGGCTAACATCGAAGCAGGTCACAAAAACAAATTTTGCTGAACTATATATTGTTCCACAAATTATTGGTATAAACCATAATATTGTTGTTTTGACACCATTTTCAAATAATAATATGATAACGGCATAACAATGCAAATACACCCTCGGATAAACTGGATTTTCTAAATCACTGGAACTGGAAGACATTTTAAATATCCAAAATAATTAAACAAAACAACCAAAGAAAATAAAGAGTTTGAGTTTATTCTTATGCAAATGAAAATGATCACGCTCCTTATCATTTAGCATGCAATTAATTTATTGCATATTATGAAAAGTTGCAACCAATATTGATGTTAATGTGGAAATATTATGGATCCCTGTAAATTGGCACCATGAAAGGGATGATTTTAGTTTGTGTAACTAATGTGTGTGACAACTATGTTATTTGCATCGTCATAAGTGTTAGCTGAGCTGAATATATATATGAAGTGGAATATAAAAGTCTTGAGATAAGCAGAGGAAATGTGAACGTATTTCACAGAAACTGATGCAGATCATTGATTGTCTCCGGCTTTTTGATCATTTGACCCTTTAGAGTCCAAACTCTGCCACTCATCTTAACAGTCCTTTTGCTCCGCCGTCGTTTGAAGTTATGAGACGCAGCAGTGAGAATATTCTAGCCCACAATATGGACAATATCCCATCAGTTTTTCTTTGAAACGAGGTGACACCAAGTTCAATACAATTAACTGGAACAGATTTGACTTTTAATGCTTCTCTTGACTGTGAAATATTGAAGCTTTTTTTTTTTTTTATTTCCGTTGAGCAAAGCACATTGGCAGTTTTCAGCGACAGTAGGGCTCTTCCTGTGTGTCATATTTTGAGGGTTGAAGCGGCACTCGTGACCAACTTCCTGCAGATCACGGAAGTTGAACAATTTCTTTCTCAGCGTGTTACTGTAGATGATTTATTCAGTTTTTCAAATAAACTCTGCCTGCATGTAATAGTATTTTATTTTAGTTTTGCATCGTCTCTGTCTGCATGTTAACACTTGCTGGCTGGTGAAATTTTGATCCCAGATATATATAGCATATATTCTATCTAAAATTGTTCAATGTAATTTAATCCATAGATCACAGTTTTTCAAACTTCATGTCCAAATTCAAACATTTCTTTAGCCTTTAAAATGATCTAATCATATGGGTGGTGTTTGTATTTGCAAAGCACTACACCTTCCAGATGAAGCTTTACTTGCAAGTGAGACGCTAAGCTAGTGTCAGCTAGCTTAATTTTTTTATTTTTTGATATGAATTGTTGATAATTTGTTTAACATTCTCTTAGAAGTTCCAGTTAATTCTATGGGTGTAAAACCTAGAATCAGGATAATCTCCTGACATGTTGTTTTGAACGCTGTAATTATTGACCTCCAAGTGATGTTAACAGCCGTCACCCCGCTGTTAACTATTTGTAGCAATTTCTCTGTCAAAAAACAAAACAAGACACTATTGTCTAAAATTGGCAGGTCAGGTGTTTTAAAGATCGGTGATTGGCTGCTGGTAATTATTAATAACTTGTGTCATTATAGCAGCCTTGCTGTGTTTAGGCCTCTGGGTTGATTCCCGGCTGTTTAAAGATGAGGACTGGTCCGGATTGTGCAAGTGTTCAGAGGGACAAAGGATATTTCTTGCTGATAAAACAGCGTGCGTTACTACAAACAGAAATTATAAGAGATAGCTCTTATAATGGAGGACAGGGGGAAACACTTAGATAATCAGCGTTTGAGGATTCCGGGTCAATATTTCTTGTTTTTCCGCTGCGCTGCGTTTTGTTGGTGTTTTCCCGAATCTTCCGGCAGAACAAATCTCTGTGCAAATCATTGCCACCATGTTGAGTAATCTCTCTCTCTCGCTGTGCAGAAGGGGTCGTCTGAGGCTTCAGGATGTTCCTAACAGGTTACGTTCAGTTGAGCAGAGACTGCAGCTGTTGCTTGCTTAGGGAATTAGACCGTGCTCAACCTCTGATCTGGCATCCCTGGACACACACACACACACACACACACACACACACACAGCTATTCTCCTTCCTAACACGCCTCCTTGTGAGAAACTGACAAAAACACGTCTCTCTTGGCATAACGTTTCTATTTCACTTTACTTGGGTTCCTTACTTCCTCTGCCTACGCTTTGCATAAATGCACGTTGAGCCTCCGCCGCATACATGCATTACAACCTTCCCTTCCCACACATTGTGCGTTTCCTGTGTCGTGTTCGAAAACCGAACCGGGACGTACGAGGAGAATCTTTAAAAGATACGGAGCAGATTTGAGCGTTGAGAGCCCTCATTAAGTCGGTCGGAGAGAGTCGAAGGTTTCACGCGTGAACGGCGCACAGTTTTCCAGTCACTTACCTGCCGTCAGCCAACAAGCCGTGCAGATAAAAATATCACATTAAAAGCCAGCGCTATTGTGTTCTGCTGTCACTGCGAAGGCCCATTTGAGCTCGGTTCCGGGAGGAGGCATGTCAACCGAGCGAGCGGCGTGGTACACAACAGAGGTAATATAACAGGTGTCACATGAGATATGCTTTAGATATTTACAGTTGTTGTCGTTTGACAGCAATTACACAAAACTGCAAGTGAGATATTGCTGGAAAAAAAAGGGATAAATGTGCATGCATTACTCACCTAAAATCTCGATTCCGACAAATGTTCTGGCGCGTACGGATTCACTCACGACGTCGGCCGAACATCGACAATGATTTTCATGGGCAGAGGTGGAAAATACAACCTGACTGTCAGTTCGAACCCAAATCCAAGCGAACCGTCTGATCCTCATCTCAAATTTTCTCAGCTTTTACTGTCAGAGTGATAAGGCACCAAGCTAGCTCTGTGAAATCAGTTCTTTAACAGGAAAAGAAACCCCAACAAATGTGATCATTTTAGAGTACCATCCCGGCCAAGCAAGCAAACACATAAACCTGTTCTTAAATTAGATTTTAGAGACTACAAGGAAAAAAAAAATGACAGCAGGCCCTCCCTTGAAACATCACCGGGTTTTCTGCCGGTGTCACCATAACAAACCGTGACAGGCTTGTTTGAACGAGGCTACCCTTCCCACCCACAAAGGCTTTGCAAGCGGGGGCTTTGGAGAGCCTGTTCTGGTGATGAATAAATATGGCTTTCCAGGGTGGCAGGTAAAACGGAGGCTTATCTGTGCAGGGATGAAGAACACTCGTCGCAGCGCTGCTGTCTAAGCATGGCAATACCGAGCTGCTTTGCAACATTTTGGTTTTTTTTTCCATTTACCGCCCCATTTTTTATCCATCTCTGCTTCCTACTATTTTTAAGAACGATTCTTTTCTTCCTTTTTCTTCCCACTGAGAGTGTTTGACTTTTTTTCCCCTCTTCCCCGCTTTAGCACTCTCTTCAACAACACAGAGATGCACCGTGTCTTATGCTGCGGTCTCGCTGCCAAACTGTCTTAAGCGACCGGGTCGAAACAGAAGCTGTCTGTCCTTTAGGATCTGCTTCTCCCTCTTCCTTTCCTGGCCCCTCCTCGGTGTCTAGTTGCAGTCACAGAGACGGTGGGACACCTCGGGAGACCCACGAGCGAGTGGAAACGCTTCCGACCTGTGCCTGACCCAGCATGTGTGTGTGTGTGTGTGTGTGTTCATAGAGGTTGTGGTTGCAGAATGTATCTCTGCTGTAGAGTTTATAGGAGATGCCTGGTGCCAGTTGGAAATGCAGCTGAAGCCACGGCAGGGTCACAGATGAAAATGCGGATCTGTCAATCTGTCGTGACGCAGATGGGTCTTGTGTGTGTGTGTGTGTTCCAAAAATAAAAGGCTTAATAAAAACTTTTGAATTACTTTTTTTCCAGTGTGTAGAGTAGGAGAAGTTTATGTGCTGTCCATGTCTGCGACTGCTAAAGTGTATTCCTGGGATTATTAGAATTGAATTATCTGAGTGAGGACGATTGTGCAGATATTATCCTGTAATCCCTTAATTTAAAGTGTTTTTGTCTTATTAAAGTGCTAGAGGTAGTCCAATGTATATGTTAGCTGACAAATTAGGATGCAATTTTTAAAAAAAACAGCCACCTGCTTTGCTTAAAGGGGCAGTGTTATGTAAAATTGACATTTTTGAGCTCCACATCATATTATAATGATATTCTTTAATCAAAAACATCTCTGGAGTGTTGCTGTGATTTTTTCATGCATGTTTTAGAAAATCCTTTAACCTTCCGTGGCAACTATTCAGCTGTTCAGAACGCTGGTTTAAACTTAGCGTCGCCTTCAAGACGAAGCTCCTCCTCTGAGCCTCACAGAGCTCCCCTCCCCACAAATCCCCCACTCAGCTCCTTCAGACTAGCCAGCAGCAATTAGCAAACATCTGATGGAACGGAGCATCTGGTGAGCTCATTATAGGAGATGCTTCTCGGTGCAGCGCTGATAAAAATGTTGTTAAAGGTTCAATAGAGGAATGATGTGATGACTTCCTGAAGGTGGAGGTTCAGTAAGAGCAGACATTTCTTAAAGAGACAGAGACCCAATTTAAAGGCGTTAAAGTACAAAGTCAAATTTCTTTTCATTTATTATATATATATATATATATATATATATATATATATATATATATATATAGCATTTTTATGACAAGGGAAGTTAGCATAGTTACTCTACTGTGCTATAAAATGACACTATGTGCCTGGGAAACACAAAGTACTGCCCCTTTAAGCCGCTGACAGAGGAGGCACGTTTGTGAGCAGTAGAGTTTCTGTCTGCTGTGTTCGACGGTAAAAGTACGAAGCATCACAGACTTAACAGTCATGTTGTAATCCAGCAGGTAGACTGGATTACGAAGAAACTTTCTGACAGATATAGCTTAGTAAGCAGCAATTTCCAGCCGGCAGGTAGCTCAGATGTTATCTCCTCTGAGGAATCCCTCTCCTGTGGAGGTTGTGTGCGAAGGGAGCAGATTTGTAAACAGAAATGTCTGCACTGCCTAATCTCTAAAGGCACAGACGGATAAATCTGCTTCTTGAATTTAAGCCCACTGGTTCATAAAACTGTGTCGTAATGTCAAACACATCAGCTTATGTTTGGCTCTTAATGATTTTGGTAAGTTTTTTAAGAAGCGATTACTGAGTTTGTTTAGTCATGTGTAGTGATAGGAAGGAGGTGTGTGTGCCTAAAAACAAGTAACTGCCTAGCAACTTGTTAAAAAAAAAATGATACAAATACCTTTTAACGCCTTTAATTTTTTTTAAACGCAGATGCTTCTGTACGTTCTCCTGCGCTGGGATTTGGAAAACTTCTCTCTGTATTAAGCATTTTCTTCCACCATTGGACAAACCAGCTCCTTGTTCTACGCTTCACTTCGTTATGAGTGTCTGTGCTCTTAGCTATTGAGAAACGATTGCTTCCTGGAGGCAGGGACTCTCTTGAAGTTTAACATTTTACCCAGTCACTAACATTTGGCTGTGACATACGTAATGCGCTAGTGCTTCGCTTTGAAAACTATGAACAACCATCATCCGCTGCAGAGAAAGACGTGGCAAGCCCAACCAAATGGCTGCTAATGTTGATTCAGTATTTGGAAGTGTGGACTGAACCACTTTGTTCATTTCCTCCGCTGCCACTCTGAGACATTATTACAATACTGTTTCCATTCGGAAGAAACACTTTGATAAAATGGAGTTATGTCTAAGTAACATTGAATTGAAACAGGGTTTTCACTTTCATTTTAAAACAGTGAGGACTTCACCATGTTGGCAGCTTAAACAGCGTTTTGAGGAGTGTTAGTAGCAATTATTGCTGCCATCGTTCTCTTTGTGTCTCGAGATTATAGATCACTACTTTGAGATTTGCAGAAAGTCAAGTCCATCATCTTCCCTGTCAGAGATAAGCTCAAAAGCTTCCAGTTATTGAAACAGTCAGAGGGACGTGACAAGGAAAAACAATATATATCTATATTTCTATATGTGTAAGGACAAGAAAAACCTAAATATATATTTATGCTTTTATTTCTTATTATGTCAGTTTTGGTCCTTCATATTCCCCGATGTGGAGGTGGGAGTAAAACTAATCTAAAACGACCTATAAACATGATTAAAATTTGTATTAAGTTGTTTTCCTTAATAGTGTGTGACTAAATGAAATCTGTATAACTTACACAACATTCCCACCAACTGTAATTTACATTCAACAGTGAATTTCCCCAGACATTCAACAGGCTATTTAGGTAAAAGTTATAAACATCTGGCAAGTCATCATTGCTGAATTCAATTCAGTTTTACCCTTTCTACGGTTGACTCTAGAAAGTTTTGGGTTGCTACGACGAGAACGGGAGTCAAGGAGCAGCTTAGACCAAACTCTCCACTCTGAATCACAATTTGTTCTGTTACTTTTAGTTTCAATAATTACTCCGCTCTTTTCTCGTCAACCTTTCCTGTCAGTTCTGAGTCAGTTCTGAACGCTTACGATGCTCTGGTTAGCATGATGCTAATGACGCTCACGATAAGTGTTGCTAAGATTTCTTTTTTTTTTTTTATTGTTACTGATGATGATGATGATGATGATGATGCTTCTGTGATCGTTGTTCATGTTTTGGTATACATGTCATAATTGCTGGTTGACCTGACCATTTGGTGTTGGACAAGGAGGAGCTAAAAAGCATTTTTAAGTTTTAATGTTTGGCCGAAATCCCCAAAATACGTACCAGGGATACTTTTGTCTACAACATTAGAGCTAAAAAAAGGCTTTTTAAGAGAAGTTACTGTCCAAAGTGGAAGTTACAAACGTATGAGTCATTGTTGTTCAGCAGAAGTTGAGTTTTGCAACTCCATTTTACGCTAAAAAAAAACAATGTTCTTATTAAACTAAGAAAGGATGTAGCCATAATTTTTGTATCATCTGCTTCCAGTACCGGATAACTTGAATCAATTTTCTTGGAAGAGATAGAAGAGTGAACGAAAGAAACGGACCGATTGTAGCAAATCCCCCGGAGGCCAAGGCAAACGCTGAGATAAGGTTAAGTTAGGAAGACAAGATTATGAGTCAGTCGGATCAACAAAGCGGCACATTCACCGTTTACCCTGGTTGACGCAGGTTTGAGGCATTAATTTTTCATCTTCTGCTGTGTGAGATGTAGACGTCAGCGAGTAGGCTGCCGTCGACCGTTTTGCAAGGGGAATGTAGAAATAGACAGGAAAGGAAGAGCTCACTGCCTCCAGAAAGACGTGGCCACCTGATCTCACGGTGCCGCGCTCTGAAGTGGTACGTATGTGTTGACGGGGTTTGTTTGTCCGCTCGCTGTGCCGGATCTCCCTGGAATTCCTCCCACTTGATTACACTGTTTATTCTTCGCATGTCCCCAAACTCCTGCCCACCAGCAGGCCGCAGCCAGGAGGAAACCCTCGACGGCGGCTTTCCACTGCCGACACGCTGGGGGGGCCAGAGCCGCAGAGCTGCTCCTGGGGTTTGACATCCGGATGTCACACTGCAGTATTTGAGGCGTACACTAGAACAGAGACGTCCAAGCGTTTTGTCATGTGGGCCAAAATTGTTGAGTCAAAAGTAGCGATGGGCCAAAATAAAAAAAGAGAAACTCAACCTCAAACAAGGCAAGTGAAGTAGCCCCCATTTTTGGATTTTTTTTTAATTAAATTTTTTTTTTAATAAAAATATTTCTTGTAGTTCCAAGGCTTGAAGGGAATTTTTATGATACTGTGTTAGAACCATTGTAGACAATAAAAAATTAATAAATAAGTACATTTCCACCAAAAAACTCAGAAATTGATATTCATCTCAGAAGTTTTCTAGAAAAATGTCAAAAATGTTCAACTTTTGAAACCCAGAAATGTTTTTTGTAGAAGATTTCTGAGATTAATCTAAAAAATTCAAAGTTTTTTTCTTCTTCTTTTTGCTTTTCGTAGAAAAACATCTAGTTTTCAGTTTCTTTTGGGCTGGATTTAGCAAATCTATTTTCAGTAATAAGAATTTGGTCAGTTTCTTTCAAAACATTTGCTAGATTTAGCCAAGTTCAATAAATTAAATAAAAGTTGATTTGTGTCAATCAAAGTCGCCTTTTCAGTAAAAGTCTCTGAATAAACATGATTTCACCTTTTCTTAAAACTCGGTTATAAAATGACAAACACGGGCCAAATTTGGATCATTTTTGAATTGCAGTTGGGGGGCCACACAAAATCAGTCCAAGGCCCACTAATGACCCCGGGGCCGCACTTTGGCCCCACAAACAACTCTTAGCCTGGTAGCCCGCCAGACTTAAAGTACATTAGGGGAAACCCCGTGTTAAAAGTTAACTTTAAAAAAAAACTGAGGTAATGATGTAGACTCGCGACTTGCGAAACATTCGTGCCTGAAGAATCTTGAGGCGTGACATGGCTTTCTGATATAAAGGTTTTACCGGGTTTCCCTCAGAAACCTGCTAAGCCTGCTGGTAGAGGCGCTACGGCAGAAAACCTGTGCTTTTCTGCTGAACAATGTTCCATAAATATGGACATGCAAGAGCCACCTGCTTCGCTTAAAGTGGTAGAATTAGCTTAATTTGTCTTTATTGTCACTGTTACTCAACAAACAACTCTTAGCCTGGTGGCCCGCCAGACTTAAAGTACATTAGGGGAAACCCTGATTATATGTCAAGTCTGTCCCATAAGACAAACTGATGCCACCATGGGATTTAAAGATTCTTTAAAACGAAGGTGTAAAAACAAAATGGATCGCCTGTTGCCTAAAGATGGATGTCTTGTCCCTCCTCAGCAGAAACAATTCCTTCTGAAAGAGTTAGAATTACAGGACTATAATGTTAGCCACACCTAAAATAAAAGACAAAACAAACCGTTGGTCTGTTGTCTGATCAATCATCTAATGAAATAACACCTTTCCTGGTAGTAAAAGCTGTTAAGGACTCAGTTTGCTCTGCTACAGCAGCAGCATTATTGTCAGGAGGAAAAGTAGCTTATTGTCAAGCATACAAATAGATACATCTGCTGTAGGGAAACTGAGAGAGCCCACAAATAGACTTTTAAAACGTAATAAAGTTTGAACTTTCTGTATCCGTGATGTTCCTTTTTTATACTCTTATCACTGTTATCTTGTAGCTCCTTCTTATTTTTCATTTTCTGTTTTATTTTTGCACAGAATACTCCACAGATTGCAACATGCGGCCATGAATAAATGCTGGTTTTGGTTTAGTATTTTTTGGTCCAGAGACAGCAGTAAAATGGAACCGCGTGGACTGAACCAGTAAGTAAACGGCATCGCAGTAGAAAGTACCGGATTCGCTTGTCAGATTTCTAAAAAATGTCTTGGGGATCTGACTTGATATATTCGCACAGTTTCAAATGCTTCACGTCTTTCTCCTCTGCGACACCGACACACTCCGAGATTCAACCATCCTGGACTTTCACTCAAGATTTCCACATTAACATATTTTTAAAAGCAGGAAAAAGAAAAGACTGAGATATTTTACGTATTATAAACAGATTTCCTATAAACTAAGAAAACATTTGCCTTTTTCTTTAAAGTTTTGGACTTTGCCATAAACTCCTCAACTTTGTTCTCTTCTAGATCAGCTACTTTTGATCTCAGCAGATCATTCTGGGCACGCCCAGATTCAAAAATACACCTGGATTCTAATTTTACAGGTCATGATCTTGAAATTATGTGTTTTATGGTTTTTTTCCCTAAATTTAATTTTGCTGTAAATTTAAAATGACCACTTAGAAAAAGTTGGCAACAATTCAAGATTTTGATAACTTTTATTGACACTGCCAAAGAAACGTATGACAGAGTATTAGTGCCACAATAAGAAAATAAAAAACCCCCCATTAAATTACAAGAATAAAGTCATAATATTATAAGAATAAACTTGTACTTGAATAAAGTCAAAATAATACAAATTTAAAAAACCCTCAGTATTGTAATACGTACATTAGCATACGTGGTGTGCTCATAATAACACTGATAAAACAATGGAAGAACTAGATTGATACAAAATATCTCTATCTTTAAAAGACTACATTTTGTGTCAAATGGATGTGGTCAAACTTATTTACAGAGAATCAATAGTGTTGCTAATTTAACACTTAGATAACACCTCTTCCAAAAACAACAAAATGTCCAAAGAACACAGAGAACAAAATAGAATAGAAGAGATTACACTTCATTTATCCTCAATGGGAAATTGCTTATTTGCTGACCAGCTACTCCATCCAAAGTGTTAAATAATGATAATTATGACCTTAATCAATATCAAATTTAAAACAAAAAAGAAGGGGCCCCTGAAGCACTACGTGGTTTTGTTCTTTTCACTTCTTTAACATGTTTACACAGCAAAAATACACAGATTACATAATAATTGTGAAGATTACAATGAAAAGTCTTAGCATAGTGAAAGTAACTTAAAATCAGACTTCATCATATTGTTATAAATATGTACATAATGGAGAAATTTGGACTAATTTCACCTTTGGCTGCTGCTGTTGTGCCAGAAAGTGACTCTTCCGACTTTGCGCAGTCAGCATTCTGCTCAGTCTCGAGTTTCCACCAGGACAATGCATCCTTTTTAAGAGCATCCCAGCTTCCTGTCTCATTGTCAAATAATGATCATATTGTGTTTCTGTTTGAGGGCTCAGCCCGGCGGGATGAGCATTGTTCTGGAAAGAATGCGCCAGTCCCTCTGGGATGACATCGTGGTTGTACACAGATTGAAGACGACGCAGGGGCAGAGTCGCTGACAGTTTGGGAGGAAAGCTACGAGTGACAACGACCAGGTGTGGTTTGGCTCTTGGTGTGTGTTTGCAGGAACTAGGCCGCTTCAAGTAGACACTGCTAAAAGCTAACCGTTAACCACTAGATCAGCGGGGCACTTCCTGTCTCACCTCGTGAACGGACCCTTCACCGAACCAACACCTAAAAAAATACTAGTCACCTAAAGCAGTAGATTATGAATGAGTAAAATAATAAGATGCTGCAGGAAGGAACCTATTGTTTGATTTTTCTCTGCTGACATTAGAGGCACGTCTTTAATTTCACCAACAAACAATAGAGTTTGTTCAGACTGTGACACCTAGCATCTGCTCTGCGTCCCCAGAACCAGAACCAAACAAGGAGAAGCGGCATTCAGCATCTATGCACCAAAAATCTGGAACAAACTTCCAGAAAACTGTAAAACAGCTGAAACACTGACTTCCTTTAAATCTCAACTAAAAACCCACTTGTTTAGAGTTTTATTTGAAACGTAATCAATTGCAAATTTATTGACGGAACCTGATTTAATGTTGTGTTTTTATTGTTGATTCTATGTTGCATTGTGTTTTGTGTTTGATTTGATGTAAAGCACTTTGAAATGCCTTGCTGCTGAAATGTGCTATACAAATAAAGTTTGATTGATTGATTGATTTTAGGATCCATATTTTATTCAAAGTATTTTAATAGTTCTTACGATAGAAGTCAAGCTGAAAACAATATGAAGTTTTATTTGTACAAGAACATTTTATTGCTTTTTTGTGATTAAGCTAAAATGTGCAAACTGTTTAAAAAATGTACTGAAAATACTGAAAATCAATAATTAAATAATAATACATAAAATGTTTAGAGTGCTTTTTCGGACACTGAGAGGCTTTAGAAGGAAAAGAAAAATTCATATAAAACAACTCTGTGTTGTTTTATAATTATGCTAACATTTTTAAATAAAGTGTTGGAAGTAAAATTAGTGACACTTAAAAATAAATAACTTCTTTATTGTTTAACATAAAATACATGCTCTTAAAGCCATTTAAATATCCCACAGAATACTTTTTAATTGACTCCAGGGATGTTTGTTTTTTTTTGTTATTGTTCTTTAGGGTTTTAACATTTGTTACCAGCAAACATGAAACACAGTTGAAGCTGGCAAAAAATGTTACAGGCATTTGGTCACAGGCCAGGGAATTAAACGAAATCTAATCAGCTAAGGTACATTTAGTCGAGTTAAGCCCTGTGGGGATCATTATTGTCTGAGCCAGTCGATAGAGAAACACTGCAGCTGTAAATGTTTCACTGCTACCAGTTCAGTCATAAAGTGAGCATGAAAGCGTTTCACTTGCAACTTTTGGGAAATACCACACACTCTACACCTATTGGCATGGCATAAGAAGCCTTAAAACAAATGTCTTTCAGCTACAGTTGCATAACCTGACATGGACGATTTCTGAAAAGTACAATGTTTCATTTCAGTGTATTTATTCTGTGGGTGAAAAACATTTCCGCAACAATTCCTGTAAAATAAATGGGGAAAAAATGGAAAACATGTTATTAAGTAAGGCATCAGGGAATGAGTAAACTCCCAGGCAGTGGTGGGCACACTTTCCCTAATCTGCTAACATGCTAGTAGCAAAGCTAATTTTTCAGTTAGCGCTTTAGTACTAACTGAGTGCTTAGTACACTTAGCTTCCCCTAAATTAATTTTTCAAGATAAAGTCTGTCGGTTTTGTAATCTTTCACTTGAATGAAGTTTGACATCCGTGATGAAGTTTTGGTTAGCTTCAGGTATCTTGTTCAAGCTCTTATCTTGAAATGAAGAATGGCATCCTTGGCTCACCCAGAAACCATAGCAACAAGTGATATGTTGACCACTGGCCATGTATTTACCAGGCATGCTAATGATTCCCTGGGGTGCAGCATTATATCAAGTTCCAGAAATGAGTTGAGCCTTGATGCTTTCCCTCACAGGAGCCTTTTTATTGATCACCATGAGGAATTTACAGCACCCACCAAAATGCTTTTTACATTTATAGCTGAGATAAGATGAGTTATTGTTGCTTTTTCAAGAATTCCTGAAGCGGTTTTCGGTTTTACGCTTATTAAGACAACACACAACTCCCGTGGTCACGCTGCGTAACCATCGCCTGCAGTGAAATTGAATCAAAATGAGAATTATTTAGAGATGGTGTGTGGCTGAGGATGAGTGTCTGTGCTTCCCCGCCCATCCTGAGTGAGACAGCACTTCTTTATGCCACAGGTCGTCTCATACACACACTGCATGCATCCACACCCACACCCACACACGCACACACATACACACACACACACACAATGAACAACACTGTAGTGGAATTAATGAAAAGTCTTGTTTTCCACTACGGTGTTGCATATTTATGCCTTTTAAGCTCGTGCATGCTGGAGAAAAATAAAGTCTTTGGCAGAGATGTTGGTAATTGTGATGTCTTAATTTTTGAACAGCGTGAAGATCAAATGAAAACATAGCCTGCTGTTAATATTTTTCTGTCTGTGTTCCCGGTGGAATGGAAAATTTGAAAAAAAACAAACAAAAAAAAAACTAAAATGAGTATTCTTTTTCTTTGTTGTTTTTGTTTTGGTGCGGCGCTGTTTTACTTTTCGTCTCGGTTCATAGCTTCTCTAACCCTATTTGTGATTTGATTTTATGGTTAATTTTTGACATGCCGCTGAGTGTGTTCTGCTGTTTACCTGCTGCTAGCTTTAGCTTTAACATCTACAAAATGAAATATGCTTCATAAAGGTGGCGAATGATTGCTATGGTGATGCGTTGCAAAGGTGGCTGTAGGCGTTGGATGAGGATAAATTATCTTTGCAGAATAGATCAAGCTCAGTTAGATTGGAGCACCCTATGTTTTAGATCCAGACTTGTTTTTCTTTTAATTTTTTACCTTTATTTATGCAGGTCTTCTCACTGAGATCCAAGATCACACAAGAGACCTGTTTAGTTGAAACAAACATACAAAAAACTTTGACTGGGCCATTCTAGCACATGTATATAATGTGATCTAATCCGTATCATAGTAATTTTGCTTGCATGTGTACGGTCAATATCTTGTGCTTTGGACTTGTTTAAATACAGATGATTTCCAACAGCTGTGTTTCCATTGACCATAAAATTGAGCCAGTTGAAATTACAAAAAGAAAATAAACAAATTGCTTAGTGGAAATACAGCAATTTGGAAAAACACATGACAAAAAGCGCAACGAATAAAAAGTTATTGCACAAAGTGAGGCCATTGTCAGACAAAGTGGAACTGACTCCACCAGATCTCGTACAGCGTTGCACAGTTCATAAAGTTGTGTGTCGTTCATCACGTAAACACATGAATTCATGAAAAACTCAAGAATTTCTCCAAATCTCCCAACTATAAGTGGTTTTTCACTCCATCGCCTGAATAAGACGCAGACGTCTCCTCTGATTGGCTGAGTTACGACTATATCTCATGTGACTGTTTACATCCGTCACTGCCATGATTTGTAACGTCTCATCGCGTGAACAAGCTTATTCACGTGTGATTTTCATTTCTTTCTTAGAAACACCGCAATTGCGAAATATATATACATATATATACTTTTTTTTTTTTTTTTTACATTAGCACAATGTTGACAGAGATATGCAGACATTTGTAATAGAAACACAGTTATTGTCCTCTTTCGCTCAGCCGTGATCGAGGGCACCAGGTCACATCTGCACATGCACGGTTAACAAGGGTCAAACCACTGCTGCGAAGTTAGCGACTTTTCAGACGAAGAAAATGGCTTCGTCCAAAATCGAAGTCGGCAGCCCAGGCTAAATATCACCAATCTGTGATCGGCCAGAAACCTGCAATCGATGCATCACTACTGCATTGTTTTGTAACCTAAACCTGCTTTAATCTTCTCCACTACTTTCTCCCTGACCTTTCTGCTGTGCTAACAGGTCTTCATGAGACCCTTTGTTCGCTAATGTGCTCTAACAAAACATTTGATGACAAGCTGTAGCTACACTGAGGTTAAGTTACACACGGTTGGCCTCTAGTTACTAATTAGGGCCTTCATTTACGCTGGATTACATTTATTAAAGTTCAAATACGCAGCACAACTTTTAGAATCCCACTTTCCTTCCATCTCCCAGTTATGTATCACTTTGTGTTTATCCTCCACATAAAAATCCAGTGAAGTTTGCGGCTCTAATGTGAAAACAATTGGTGGAAAATTTCAATATGAATACTTTTGTGAAGCAGTGTAAGTAAGCTTTGGTTACAGGAATTAATATTACGTTCGCCACACATACACACTGTGGTAATTCAATTTCAGCGTCTCACACACACACACATAACAAAAGCTCTCTCTCTCCCCTCCGGTCTTCTATAGCACTCTTGGTGGATATACAGCCCACAGCTAAACACTATTTGAATATAAATCAGCTTGTTGGAAAAAGATAGAGCCTGAAAAAAAAAAAAATGTTCCCGCCGACTGTCAAAGCCAATAAATTACACCCAAAATCATTCGGCCCTCATTTCACTTGACAAATGCTTGGTTGTCATGGCGAGCCCCGCAGGCAGGGCTGAAGTACAGTTGCTATATGTTGCAGCGCTGGAGTCAGTCATTGGGTTTTTGAATATGATAATCAGTCAAGCTAGATCAGCTACTTGCTTTTGTTTACTTGGGCAGCACAGAAATAATTTCTTAC
Source organism: Gambusia affinis (assembly GCF_019740435.1). NCBI lineage: Eukaryota > Metazoa > Chordata > Actinopteri > Cyprinodontiformes > Poeciliidae > Gambusia > Gambusia affinis. The sequence continues at coordinate 26,687,296 of NC_057871.1, read as the reverse complement.
CTGACAATCGGACCATTTTGAGAGAAAAATATCCCGTGAACTCCCGTATGATTGCTGGAAGTGGGGAACATTTATTCTTCCACTCTTTGCTCTCTTCCGTGCATTTTGCTCCCAGAAACAAGCATTAGTAAAACATTTATCCCCCTTCTTGTCAGGGTTCTTGTGATCACAAGGTCGTGCCTGTAATCAGTAGTCTGCTCACCTATTGTAATTCACACACACACACACACATCTGTGTCAACCCCCACAGCCTCCGCTTCTCTTCCCACCACTTCCTTTACTATTTGTGTCTTCTTCTCTGTCTGGGAGTCGTCCTGCTGCGCCTCTCCTCCTATTACCGCCAGTGTGTCATTAGTGATTTTCGTCAGTGTGGTGTGGTGACAGAGAGGCTGCTCAGAGTTTTATTTTAACCACAAGTCAACTCCTTTGACTTTTGGCAGTCGTAAGGATGCACGATATATCGGCACTAACATCGGTATCAAACGATGTCGATTTTTAATGGTATCGGGCTGATAAATTAAACTGGGATGATTTTAACAACTAATGTTTATTTCCATCTTGTTAACGTTTGTTTGGTGGTGTGACAGTAAAAGTAGCCGTGTTTCCATTTATTGAAAAATTTAGCAAATTGGAATTACGAAAATAAATTTGCTTAAGGGAAACACGCCAGTTGCTGAAAAAATCTAGTTTTTCGATAGAGTTTTTGTGTTTGGATGAGGTGTTTTTTTTTCCGGCTGCATCAAAATTGGCGTATTTCGCAAAACTGCAAAGGAAACATTTTTTTGCAGCGCACAAGTCACGTCACCAAAAACTGGGTGTAGGAAAGATGAAGAAGACGACAGGAAGTCGTTGCGGGATGATGGTATTGCATGGTATTGCATGGTATTGCATGTTTTTTTTTAGTCAGTTACTGTGTGGACGAACATATTCACGTGTGATTTCAATTACATTTTTTATTTAATTTCAATTGCAAAATAATGTTATTTCAACATTAGCGGAATATCGACAAAGTTCTGCACACAATTGAAATGGAAACGCAGCTACACATGCAGTGCAGGTTCTTCTTAATGGTGTCGAAAGGTTAGTTATATATATATATATATATATATATATATAAGTAAATATCTGTTATGGGCCATAACAGCAATATTAATATTGGATATTGATATTAGGCCAAATTTTCACATCAGTGTATCCTTAGGATTTAGTAATCATTCAAAATTATATACACTGTTTGCCCCTCCAGTGGTTGTCCTGTCAGACCGTCAATTTCTGAAACCACACACACACGCACACACACACACACACACACACACACACACACACACACACACACACAAAAGAAACCTTGTAGAAGCTCACCCGGGTCCAATGGATCCCATCTCTTAAGACTGTGGATGGGTTAAAAAAGGCATTTAGAAGCGCTTGTACTCAAATATTTGCAAAGTTCAGCTAATTGCAGGCCTCTGTGGTCCCTCAGCCTGCAAACACCGGGGCGCCATTGTATTTTTCTTTGCTGGTGTGAATGTGCCTGCATATGTATTGGAATGTCCATACTTTGCTCTTTTACTCTCTGATGACAGCTGAGTTTGGAAAAAAGAGCGCACTGTTTCAGGAGCACAATGCAGCATTTCAGTGAAGAAGAGGGAGGCTTTGTGCGAATCTAAATTATCTTTTTTTTTTTTTTTTATCCAGCATACAGCCACGCATTTGTGCATAAACACTTTAACCGCACTGGTCGCTTGACCGCGTCTCCCGATTCAGGGATTTATTGATAGTTTTTGTGTCCCTTTAATTGAAAAGTGAATTAAAACAGGGTCACTGAGCGACATATTGACGAACTGCGATAACAATGGCAACAGGGTTGCTCTTTCACACTTCTTAAACAAAGAGTAACCCCATATCGCCACACTGAATTGCACTCCGTCAACGTCCACCTCCATTCACACCATCGACTCGTCTGCTAAAGTCTGCTTTTTACCGCCACATGTCTAGCACTTCTCACTAAGATCTGTCCGAGGTCAAAGGTACTTGGTGTTCCATCTTCAGCGATGCGGGCCTGAGCTTTTTATCCTGCATTGTGTGAGGAAAAAAAATCGAAACTGAAGTGATCCAGGAAATGAAAGTTATTCTCAGAACGATGCCAAAAATCTACATGGTAAGCAATCCAAAGAACAGGAAATGAGAAAGAGAACTACTGAAATGTGGAGTCCTGACTCTCAGATTGGAAACTTAATCTATCAGCTTGGTAAAGCACTCACTCTGTTCAGTAGGTCTGTAAATCTACAGCAGTGATTATAGATGAACTCCCGATGTATGTGTGTTGTAGTTTCTGTTTATAGATAACCCATGGCTGATAATTGGGCAGATTTAGCAGAATTGGCATGGGCTTACTTAGACTTTACTGCTTTGTTAGATCTACTACCCCATGAATACAATATCTTATGCTGGGATGCATCTGGATGTGTAAAAAAGCGACAATGTTTTAAAGCAGTTGTTCTTAAAAGAAAGAACGTTTTCCAGTTACTGGACAAAACTAAAAGAATGCGTTTTACTTTAGTCATGGTAGACAAAATTAGTCATCTTTTTTTTTCAGGTGAATGACTTGTATTAGGTAGAATGTTTATAAATACTTGATAAATTTCCTGCTGTCAGATGCAACACAGTGGTCTTTGTTGATTGTGTAATTCGGAAAGATAGACCGGGGCAGACATATTGAAGGGTCGTACAATACTTCCATTTGCAAAAAAATAAGATTATTTCGTCAGAACAACACACCCCCTTCCCTCAAACCCCATTTCTCTCACCAGGGGTTTTGCCCCGCACAATAAAAACCCCGGCTGTAAAGAGTCTTTATTGGTAGATGTAGAAGCTCAGGAGCATCTCCAGCGATAGGCCTCAGATGTAACCACGGCACACATCATTACTGGCTGTGCTGTGTAATTAGCTGCCTGCAGGCTATCTCTCCTCACACATATTCCCACAGAGATAGCCACTGTGGCCCGATGGGAGCTATGCTCATTTGCTAATGTGTCAGTTTTGAGGGGAGAAAATCTTCCGCATATGCCCGGTCAGTCTGGTTTTGTGTCACTGTGGCATCAGCTCAGCTTCTCGAAACAGTGCAGTGAATCGCATGCTTTCTAAAAACCGTATCAGGGGTCTGTATGCACAAATTAAACATGTAAATTCATGTAATGCAGTGGACCGGCTTTAATGAACTCTAGTTTGGAGGAAATTCGGTCCGCCTACATTCCTAGGTCTTGGTTCAGCTGTAGTGAATCCTGGTGTGATTCAAATGCATATGTGGATACAAGCGGCCTGGAGATCGCTCCAAAAGCAGGAAGCGGACTGTGGCGCAGGGCATTCTGGGTAAATCAATCAATCAATCAATCAAATTTTATTTGTATAGCACATTTCAGCAGCAAGGCATTTCAAAGTGCTTCACATCAAACCAAACACAAAAACACAATGCAACATAGAATCAACAATCAAAACAGAGCACCAAGTCAGATTCCGTCATTAAATTTGCAATTGATTACGTTTTAAATACAACCAAAACAAACGCAACAGTCTTTACTTTAGCAAAAGAGAAATCCAATATCCTCTAAAATCTGACGCCGGCCCGTTTTTGTTTTACATTTTGTGAAAAAGAAAGTTGGGCTCAGTGTCTTCTTCAGAGGTTTTTGTGCCGCTTCCTTCAGTGGTTCTTGGTGCAGCGCCACCACAGGAGAGGAGGGGGAACAGGTTTTTCTGTGATTGGTTGGTTTGACAAAGTGCAGCGTGAAAACGAACTGCATCAGCTGAAAATGTAACAAATGTTGCAGTTTGGGTCCTCAATCAAACCAAGGGGTGAAAACGGCCTAAGAGCTAACAAAGGTTGCTTTGTGGTTTATGAAATGCTTCATAAACTTAGCATTTTTAGACCTCCATGGTTGACTGAATCTGTGATCCAACTACTAAAAAGATGAAGGCATTTTCATACTCTGTGGCGTCTGTGTCAGCATCTTTAGCCTGTGGTGGTTCTGGGTTGTTTCTGTACATTAGCGTAGCTTACTGCATTCAGATAAACTTGCGCTTCTTCCGCGTAATTCCTGCACACCTCAAATCTGCTGGCCCTCAAGAGAGCTCTGACCAAGATTATCAAGAGTGAATTCAGCTCAAGTGAGACTGCTGAGAAATGTTTCACGTTTAATGTCACCGTAAAACAAACATAAAAGCTTCACATAGAAGTCTCTGAGAGCGCCAAGTCCAATTTAAATGTGTTTCACTTAATTTTTGCTGAAATAGATTACAATTTTGATGATGTTCTGGTTAATTGAGACATACTTGTATAGGATGAGAACAAGTCACATCCACGTTCTGTGTGTATTTAAAGTGCCTGTTGGTTTAAACTTTCCCAGTGTCTCGCAAACGCCAGTGACTCTGTTTTCTTTTTCTATTTGATGCAAAACACAGCGAGACACTTTCAGCTTTGTTGCAGTTTGTTTGATGGCTTTTGTATTCAAACGTAGACCAGGAAACGATTTTGCTATCTCCTCTCCTCCACCATTGATCTTGACCAGTCTGACCACTGCCGTGTTTTCCTGCAAACACCAGCAATCCGGTCTGAATTGAAGCAGGACACAAGTTTTCTTTTCTTTTCTTTTAGACCTATTCTTATACTTTTGGTGTTTTTGTTTAATATCCAGCTTTTGTCCTTTGTCACATCAAATATTGGGTGACGGATTTTTGTTGTTGTTGTGTTTTTCAAACTTTGTTAAAGAAAAGAAGATTAAAAAAAAATGTGAGGGAAATGATATCAGGAGAATTGGGAATAAATGACAGTGGGAGGTTAGAAATGTTGGCAGGTTTGTTAGTTCGCCTCTGTAAAACTTAGCATAAACATTGGAGTGGAGAGAAGGCCAGGAAATGACCCTGGGTTGTTTAGACTCTCAGGTTGTCTGGATATGCTAATATGCTGCTTTTTTCTTTCCCTTTCAGTTTTCTTTTTCCTCTTCCTCTGTGACCTTTCCGGTTTGTACTGTAAACAAAGACAGATTGGCCGACATGAGCACAGAGACTGATTTCAGTCGACTTCCTGAGCTTGCTAAATGGTCGTGTTTCCACCAGCAGGGAAACATGAGCTCAGTGCAAAGCTTCAATCTAGGAAAAAAAGTCATTGGCTACAAAATCACAGTAGATGATAACATTGTCATTTTGAGTCCAATTTCAAATGATATAACAACGATAACAACATATTAATGCAAGCGCAACCTTTCAAAGGCCAAAAATGATATCTTCAGAACAATTAACACTGGTACTTGAAAACATTTGAAATAGCCAAAATAAAAAGAAAACATCTGAAGCAATAACCAAAATGCATCATGGGGTCTCGGTCACCAAAATAGCCTTTCAAATAATGATAGTCGTTCAGCTTCGACAGGGAAAACGGGCAGCAGGTAGTGCAAGCTGGCTTTTCTACAAGGGGCCGTCGCTTTAAGAACTGTTGTCCAGATGGAAATTATTGTGCAAATTTTCATTTATGATGTAATTAACTGATTTATTGATTATCGCAGGGGCCCTGCCAGGAATCTTGGGCCCCCTGACAAAATATTTTCTTGGCCCCTCCACGCAGCTGCTGTTACAATTCCTTGAGTCTTTCTGATCCATCAAAAGTGTCACAATTTTAAAGGCTTGCGACTGCCTTACTTTGTTTAGTCCAATACTGATACCAGCACAACATTTACTGTTCATGAATTTTACATCCAACAGTTTACATACAGTTTGCAAGCAGGTTGCTTACATTTTTTCTATTAGTTTTAGATTATTGAAATGTCTCAACAGTCATGGGCAACATGCAAAATACACATAAAACAATCCAGACTTGTTCAAGCTGCAGTATAAAACTTTAATAAAAAACATGTTTTCTCCATATTTGTTAAAACTGTCGTTATGTTGTGACAGTATGTCATGAGAGAAAATCTGTGAAAATTTCCTTCTTCCAGTTCTATCTAGAAACAACCAATCAGTGACAGGAGAGTTTTAGTGCTGTCAATCACAATTGCATATTGCTGCTCATCCCTATGCTGCAGCTAGCATAGCGTGTTGTAAATGCTTAGGCTAGTTAGCATAGCTACCAGTGACGGCAGATAAACATCTTTCCTGTAAAGATAGCAATATAGCCACAGGGACGACAGCAGGAGCTTTTTTTTCTACATTCTGGGACCCGTGAAGGCCTCTGTGTTCAGATGTACCACAGTGATATGGATATAGTCATTGGGATTGTCATAACTTGTCCCCCCTATACGGCGATTAAGCGATCAGTAAACACAGAGTCAGATTGAACTATTCCTCTGTGAAGGAGTAAGTTTTGATCTCAGTTTCAGACACAGAGATGGTGTCTGTGTGCCACACCCAAAGGGAGAGCCGCTTCCAAGAAACAAGCAAAATACCACTGGAACAGGAGATTACCTGTCATTCGCTGAATTTTTAATTTGTAAAGTGATCTTGTGGGTTGCCGCAGGACAAAGGAGTCTTTTAAATAAGACTGAGCCTGTAGGGGTGTCAGCTTACACTAATTCACATTCAAAACTCGGAAAGATGCTTCAGAGAATTAAAGAGAGAGCGTAGTTTTTGTGAAAACTTTATGATACTCTGTACTTTTTTCTTTCTTTTTTTGTTTCTTAATTGCCATATCTCTGCAGTAAATTGCAGGACAATTTCTGAGTATTTTGTAGCAACACTTAAATAAAGGATAGCGGAAGTTGAATTTTCGCTGAAGCTGTTTACAACCTTCGTGGTCACAACCAGCTGTGTGACCTGAAATGTTGACCGATGCTTGAAGCAGAACAAGAGAAAGTGGACAAAACCCGGCATTTGACCGTCTGCATCTTATCTTGTGGGTTTTTATCCACTTTCATGATAAATAGAGCTGTTGACTTTTATTGTATCTGCATTTATGTTGCATTTCTAATGGATTTACAAATCAGAGGGGAAAAAAGATGCAATAAGAGTAAAATATTTATCTTCACATGATATTTGATTCCATGAAAGTGTCACAATTTGAGTTTTCTGTGTGTTTATTTTAAGTTTCTGTGTCTCTGTGTTGTCCTGTTCTTCCCCTTGATTGTTCTCAGGTGTGTCTCGTTCCCTGATTACCTCCTGTGTCTTTAATGTCACCAGTGTCTCTGGGTCTTGGTCCGGTCCTGGTCGGGTCTTGGTCCGGTCCTGGTCGGGTCCTGGTCCGGTCCTGGTCCGGTCCTGGTCCGGTCCTGGTCGGGTCCTGGTCCGGTCCTGGTCCGGTCCTGGTCCGGTCCTGGTCCGGTCCTGGTCCGGTCCTGGTCGGGTCCTGGTCCGGTCCTGGTCCAGGTCCGGTCCTGGTCCAGGTCCGGTCCTGGTACGGTCCTGGTCCGGTCCTGGTGGGGTCCTGGTCCGGTCCTGGTCCAGGTCCGGTCCTGGTACGGTCCTGGTCGTATGTGTTGAATCTCTCTGTCTAGCTCTCCAGTTGCTCACCTGTTGCTACCAGTGTTGAGTCTTTGTCTTCAGCTCAGCCGCGCTGCCAGGAGTTTTGGATTTTGGATTTTGGATTTTGGATTGTGTTTTTCACCATTAAATCATCTTCATTCATTTCAACCTGGGTCTGCTGCGTCTGCCTCACCACCCTCACACCGCAACTTATGACCAAAAGGCCCTGCAATGACTATGTCCATATCACTGTGGTACATCTGAACACAGAGGCCGTCACGGGTCCCCGAATGTAGAAAAAAAAAGCTCCGGCTGTTGTCCCTGTGGCTATATTGCCGTTATATGATGTGATAAAAAAATTACTTTATGACGCTGCATCTTAAGGAATCAACAGTGTTTTGAATGGAGGCTGCTTTCTTGTCAGGATCTCGGTTGTTGTTCTTACAAGAGTCTCAGAGGTCAACACGGGATTTCACTCCACCGTGGACAACAATGTAATGAGGTTGAAATTACATCTCTATTTATCATAGGGCTGCAGACATTTCCCCTCCCTCTCCTTTGGGTTTAAAATTAGCTCAGTTGAATGGCAGGTCAAGTCTGTACATGAGAGGGTGTGGTGAAAACCGCTTTGTGCTGCAGCATGATCTCAAGTAACAAAAGATTTTACAGTTTGTCCAGACAGACATGTATTCATGTGCAACTTGAACCCATGAGAGTTTTCTTTTGTTTAGTTTTTTTTTCCACACTTGGACGCTTTTCACACAAACACAGAGCGTTGCCCAACGTCCTGAACCTGTTCTCATCTCAGATAAGTTCGCCCATCGGTGCGAAAAGGGAGGCTTGTTTTTGCCTTTGGCAATTGGAGTCGTTACAAATGTGTAACACTCCCCGCTCTGCACAGTCTGCCACTCTTCATCGGACACTGTCGCCCTCACAAGAGAAGCAGTGATGGCAGATCAATCTGTCACTCTGCCTAGAAAGTTGCTTTCTGTTTGGGACCGAAGCTGGGAGTGACACACACACAGAGCAGGAAACGGAGGAGGTCTTTGGTAAGAGTGTGTGTGTGTGTGTGTGTGTGTGTGTAGGATAGAACGTGTTCTCTGGGGGTCGTGTGAGGTGAGGTATATAACTGGTGTGTGTCAAAAAAAAAAAAAAAGTAAAAACAACTTGCCCAGCGTGATTTCTGACCAACAGCTGAACATGTTCACTTCATCTCGTCATTCGTTAGCTGACAACTCGATAGAATCCTAAAAGAAAAACACGTTTCAAAGTAATTTAATCATAACTATGACGGCGGAGTCACAAGAAAAAAAAAAGCATCCAAATCCTGTAGATGACCGTTAATTAACACTTGTCCACTTTTGAAGTGGGAACCTTTGTGATCCTTTCATGAGGGTTTTCAGAGCGGCATTCAGCCGCTGAAAGGTTTTCATAGAAATCAGTCTTTTAATTACAGGTAGCTGGCGACCAGTGAAAGGGAAAAAAAAAAGGCAGAACGATCAAAGAAAGAGCCGCAGGCGTAAAAATGTTTCCCAAATTCCAACTGAGTTTAGAAAAATGTTATCGAACACCGGAGAGATGATCAGATAAGTGAATGTTTTCTGGTATAGTGTACAGCTGTCAGGCCTGCTGCTCAGGAAAACAAGCAGTTTTTACGCCATAGTCACCTGAAAACAGTCATTTTTCCAATTCAATTATAGTCCAAGAACTAATTTATCTTTACGATAAAAATACTGTATCCTCAACTGCTTTGTCCTCGTCGTAGTAGCCTGAAGTTTTCACTGTTTCTCTTCTTGATTTGAATTGATGAATAACAGTTGAGTTCAGTTCCCTTTTAAAAAACTGTGAAGGTCTGAACTGGAAATCAGACACTAACATGAGGATCGTTGGTTGCCATGGCAAAGGTTCATATCTTACGATGAGCTTTGAAATGCGCACAACAAGCAACAGGGAGTGCAGCAGCCACTTACTATTGGAAATAATAACATGTTACTAAGCAATAAAGCAAAATAGCTGGAGGTACGAGACAGAATGGGAGTGTGTGATTGCTGTCCGGCAATCAAAGGGTTGATTGCTAATGTGAATTTAAGAGAACTATCTGAGAGTCAGAAAAGTTTTACATTTCCTTGTCAGCATCTTCTCTTCTTGCTTCACTTAAAACAAAATGTCCCTCTGCTGCCTCACTCCTTCTCCTTCCTCTCTGTGTCCTCCGCTCTGTTTACATTTGTTTTTATGGGGGAGATCGGAGCCAGCAGGGTAATATTCCAGCTGCCAGAATCCCTTTAGAGTTGTTTAACTCAGATTAAATTTGTATTCACACAAGTGGAACTCAATTAACTTAGTTGGGTTTCTCCTAATGCCTCTCAGCTCTCACCACACCTCAAGGCTTTGTTCTGAAAATAAAAGATTGCTACTTTTTTTGTGGCCCAAGGCAGAAGAACTGTTTTTCTATATTAGCTTTCAACAAATGCCTAAATGAAAATGTCATACTACTGCTCATAATTATTTCTCATCTTCATGTTATTTTTCTCTAGAATTAGTATTTTTTGATTTAAAATCCATTTTAAATTAAACTGAAGCACTGAAGTGTTGGAAAATCTCAGTTGCTCTTTGAAAACTCAGCACCACATCCTGTCTGGGGTTCGGTGGCAGATTTTGCTGCTTCGTGAAGAATCTTAATTCAGGAGCTGCCATGTATTACCGGTAACTTTTTAAGGTTTCATTTTTAGTAGTGACCCCGTCGGCCCCTTTCTGGGTTTGTTTTCGTAGAGCGGCTCGTGTTCCAGTTATGGGTTCTGCAAACACCGAAAACATTCGGTCAGCACGAAGCAGAAAGGCGGCAAGCAAAGGAAAGACACGCTGCTTGGAAGAAACCTGAGTTACTCTGTGCGGCTTCAGAGATATGGAGTGAATTTTCTATTTCAATGGACAAATTTTCCTGTGGTTTAAGGAGAAGTAAAATAGGCACCACTTATAGAACTGGCAATACGTAGCATGTAAACAGAATGATGCAATTAAGTCCCAGTGTGCAAGCTTCTTAAACATTTAAATAAGAATTGAAATTGAAGATTATGGTCAAAGTTATTGTTTTGTATGCTCAAATGGCCACTGATGGCCTTTTCTTCAGGTCGGTTCCGTTCAAATTAACTTCAGTCATTTTGCACTTTGTAAACACAAGTGAAACTGAAAAGGCAACCTGCAACAAAAAAGAAACCCAGTCAACTGAATAAATGTAAATTATGCAGAAACAGACTTTTTTTTTGGTTTCCTATTTTTGCTTGATTGGATGACAAGAAACTAAAAACTTGATCTTTTTGTTCTCAGTGAAGCTGACAGAAGGTCTTAGAGACGAAACCTTCGGTAGTTTTATTTTCATCAACAGGGTGCTTTGTATGAAAATTAGATGAAGCAGAAACAACACTTCTATATAGGAAACGGCATTACTGTGGATTATTGTTGGTACTTCAAGGCTGCCGAAACAGGAAGTTAGATATCAGCAGATTTCAGAAAGTTTAACGCGTCACAGAGTGGATACTCTCTCGCTCTGTCCTTTGCAAGCACACGCCGGCAGTTGGAGAACTTTGTCGGATGGTGTGATGAAGCAAAGATCACAACGGTCTCAATGGCAACGGCGGGTGAGTTTACTTGTAGAACACATTTCTCCACCGAAATAATTCAAAGTACTTTAAGTTATGAAAACATAAACGAGCGAAACTTTCACTTTCACTTTCAACTTTTATGAGTGAAAGGAAACTCTAAACAAATGGGTTTTTTAAAAAAAAACCCTCAGTGTTCCGGCCTTTTTGTTGTTTTTTGGAAGTTTGTTCCAGATTAGTAATAAATGAAACAAAAGCAAATGTAACATTTTAAAGACTAAACATCCAGTAGAGTGCAAAGCATAGAACTAGACTGAGCAGATCTGCTCTCATGGATCGGGTATGTTGTCACCGATACCCGATGTAGAATTTATTTCAACATCGGGACTGATACAGATATTAATATTGGATCTCTACTTTCTCTCCACTTTGATCCTTGTGGCTCTGGCTTTGTCTCGCCCTTCAGTGCTTTGTTTCTTCATTAGCCTCCTTTCGCGCCTCTGTTCATCTCTGTAATTACAAACCGCCGTCCGGGCTGAAGAGTTGCGTTCAGGTGCATCTCTTCTTGACTGAAGCGTGGCGCCGTTCTTCGGTGGAGGGCTCATTTGCCGTTTAGCCGCCCCTGCAGAACTTCCTCCTCTCGTCGTCCGAAATGCAGAGCCGCCGGTGAGAACTGGATGTTTACTCATCGGTTCGTGGTCGAACGAATTGCTGCGTCTTAAACCAGCGAGAGCCACTTTTCAGCTCCGGGGCCACAACACTGACAGTATCGGACACAACGGCGCTGTTCTCCCCGCTGCATCAGGCCTGATTCAGCAATTACCACGGCAACCGCAAAAGACCATAAGGCCAAAATGGAACATTTCTAACGGCTTCAATCTTCCTGTTTCCATAATAACATCGATAGCAGGAGAGACAATAGGAGCCTGATTTTTTTAATGCCAGCTGACCTACTTTAGTTAATCCCTGGCCTGCTTGTACACGCTTACATGCAGCTGAATAAAAAAAAAAAAACAAGCAGTTCTGGCTGATGTCAGCAGTTTTGATGGAGTGTTAGTTTGTGATTGTCATCTGTCAGTCTGAGAGGATGCAATGGAGGTGGGCATTTCTCTAGCTTGATGTGTGTTTTAGCAGCGAATCTGGTGTCGTTTCTGCCCCCATATATGGAATAAACAGCTGGATATCCAGAATAGGTAGAGCTGAAAATCTGTCTGCGCAGTTTTGTTTTTTTTGTCCAAAGCCGTTTTTATTCGGCAGTCTTCAGAGAAGATGAAAGTAGAATGATGCACGAAAAAAATAAAACCATTTTGGATTTCATGCAAAATTAAAAAATAAAGACATGCATGGGGAATAAAGTTCAGACATTACCACAGATTTTTCTTTTTTTTCTTTTTTTTTTCGGTTCACTGCACAGTCACATCGCGCCTGCAGCACCTTTAACTGCTTCAGTTTCTCATGGAGAGGGGAGTGAGTGGGAGAGACAAACATAGAGGGGGAAGACGATGAGGAACGAAGTGCTTTGTAAGCAGAGCTTCACTAAAACATCCAGTTATAGAAAAGAAACTGCAAGTTTTAATGCTTTAACACTGATGGCTTTGTCATTTTTAATTAGACATCTTTTCCAGCGAGTGTAAACTTTGTTCATCAACATTTTCCCTATTTCGTCTATTTCTGCTTTTGATGTGTTTTGCTTGTAACCATATTGTTAATAAAGCTGCTTAAATGATGCAAAAGTTTTTCAGCTTTAAGAAAAGTCAGCTGTATCCGACTGGATACAGTCAGTGAACGCATCGTAACATAACAGCAACCCTCTTCAGCAGGGAGGTCGTTACTGAGGGAAGGAGACTTATTATCACTTTTATATGAGTAACAACAACATTTAATTTCCCTTTGGTGTCAAAAACGAATTAATTGAATTTGACTGATTTTTATGTAATAAAATTACATTTTAATGCTTTTTGAACCCATAAACAAAAATAAATTTAAAATCTCAGCATCAATTATGGGAACCAAATAACAGGATTTCTTGGTTTAATCCTACAAAACAGAAAAAAAAGTATTCTCAAACAGCTTTACTGTGTTTTTTTAAAAAGATTTTCTTTGTATGCAAGTCTGTTTCTTTATCCGCTTGTGCAGGATTGTCTGTTGAAAAAAAATCATGCAATTACGCAAAAATGATGGAATTACATGAAAATCCAATAAAAAAATAAAAAATAAAAAAAAACTCCAACTGCAGACTCCAGCAGCCTTTGACATCATTTGGTTGCTTCTAAAAATAGCAGGCTCTGTAATAAATCATGGCCTGACAGAGTTTTGAAAAGCATCTATCAGCATTAAAATCTCTGCAGTGACCTTCAGTAAGTGGAGGAAATGTAATTAGAGGGGGGAGGAGGGGTCAATTCAGTGAGAGGAACCCTCTCCACAGGAACCAGGCGCTGCACAAACACAGCAAAGACTGGGATGTGAATGTGCCTCGGCTGCCTGTGTGAACCTCTGGTGTCAGCGATGCAGCTGAGAATCAGTGGCAGTAAGCTGAAACGAAAGGAGCCAAGGAAGTGAACAAAAAAAAAAGTTAAAATGGCTGATTCGACTTGAGGAAAAACGTAGAATCCAGTTTAGTCTCCGCAGGCCCCGAGGCAAAACTTACTGTCTAGATTTAAGACTTATAAATCCTGTTAGGGGCCTGACTGCCAGTCTGGAAAAGTTTATTATTTTCTCTTTCTTTGTTCACCTGAAGAGTTCAGTAATTAAGGAAAACTTAAGGACAAACGTGATAACGCAATGAAGCAAGGAGTATTTTCAAAGTCTTCTAAAATGTGAGTTCAGAAAAAGCAATAAATCATCTGAGCGCCTGACAAATTAAAACGATATTATTAATTTTCATTTGCATGATTTATCATTTTACTCTTTTCTCTTTATACCAAAAAGTGGACGACAGTCTGCAGTCTGGTTGGTTGGTCTCAAAAAGCTCCTTTGTGTTTTTTAAGGGCAGTTTGGTTTACAGAAACTTCATAATCCGTTTCTCTTGCTTTGTTAATGTATTTTGGGTAATTAAAACATTTTCCAGTTCCAGTGATAAATGTTCATCAGAGTTTAACTGTATTGATCTTTTTTTTTTTTCCCCTCCAGTGGGTCTTTTATGGGCTCTAGTGTCCTTTATTTGAAAGTAGGCTGACAGGAGAGGGGGAAGGAGAGAGTGATCCGGGAATCGAACCCGCGACCGCCACGTCGAGGACTGAAGGCCTCCAAATGTGGGTCGCTTTGTCCCCTACGCCACCACAGCATGCCCCCAGACTTTATTGATCTTTGATGTTATTCTGATAATACCATTTGTCACACCCAGAACTCTTTAAGTCTGTCTAAATTTAACTTTGGACATTCAAAACCCACGCACATGGTGGTCGAAAAAGAAGTGAAAATGCTGATTGAATTCATTTGGCTCACAAGTGGGGGAATAAATGTCCATCCGTCCGTCATTTAACTCCACTCAGTTCGATGTGGGCATTTGAAGAATTAAAACCACGGGGAACACTTGTGCATTTTTGTCTTAGAAACATTATTCCCACAATCTCCAGGGTTTACCTGTGTTGTGTTCTCATATCTTGGATTAAGGAATCCAACTTTTTCATTATCCTGCAGTGAAAACAGTAGACAGGCTAAAGAGATCTTTCCTCTTTCTTCCCACTGATGTTAAGGAGCCGTTTCTCCAACCCCATTTCTGTTCACAGCAATAGGCAGCTATGTTTTTGTAGTTCCACTTTTAACAAATTGAAGTTTTCCCTTTAACTCACAAAAATGACCTAAAGCCATCTTAACATCTACTGGTCATAATATTTACCCATAACAGAGAAAGACACAGCTGGACATTAACAACCTGACATAAACCATCTGAACCTGAATAAATGCCAAACTAGTGGTTCTCCCTGAGGGTCAGGCTTTGTGATTTTAGCTCCCTCAGACCTTGGCCACACCTTTTGCTGAAGCAGGAAGCAGCCGACGCCCAGCCCAGGTAACTCACAAAGGGTCGACGTGATCAGTGTAGCAGGAACGCGTTTAAAACTACACAGAGTAGTTTTAAATGCAACTAGTGAAAGTTTCTAAACTAAATGAAACCAGCATGAAATGGTTCGACTGCACAACGCGTGATAAACTTGCCATCTTTACTGGCTGTGGGCTGATTGTGGGGCGGCTGGCTGAGATCGTCACAAACACGACGTGTTTCAAATGGTTTCAGCTCCAATTAATCAGAGAGCCTGTGAAAAACATGTCTCGTTAAAATTAAAGGGGCAGGTCGTCGTTTTACCATTTGAGCGGTTGCAGCCGTACTTTTCCCACCAAACAAAGTTGGAAGGAGGTCTGTGAAAACAGATGACCGTGGATGCAGTTTCCTTCAGGAAGCTGATAAAAGTGTTGGAGCGATAGCGTTACTGCTGATCTGTAGGACGTCTGTGAACAGAGCTGTAGCTGGACGTTTCTCTTGTTTCTAAATCAACCTGCTGGCCGTGATTTCTTAGAAACCTTTTGATTAATTATTGAGCATAATAGTTTGGTAACTAGAATCAGTTGGAATGTATTTGTGATTGAACTGAAATAAATTTTTTTTGTAATGACGTGTTGTGAGTTGGCTGCATATATATATATATATATATATATATATATATATATATATATGTATATATAAAGTGAACCAAATTAATGAGACATCCTGAACATATTTCTGTCTCATTTTCATAGAGCTCCAGTCTTTAGTAGCTTTGAGCTAAACATTTGTTTATCTTTGACTTTAAAATGTGGAATGGGACTATCTACTGAAATTTTAGTGAGATGCTTTTTATTAATTAAGAAGGTTTCTTTTATTGTTCCGCTGGGTTCTGTCCTTGGACCCGTTTGATTCTTTTTGCCTTATTTGCTTCTTTTACATCATTTTTTTTTAAAGATTTCTCAAGGATTTCTTTTTCACTGCTGTCAACACATTCCCACGGCGTGTGGTGAACATTTAGTCCCAAAGAACTGTGAAGAATACATTGCTCCAACCATATATTAACAAACTGTAGTTGGATTGGTTGAGGAACGTGGCTGAATTGAGCGAAGGTTCACCCGGTGCTTTGATATTGGCGGCTGCACTTCTGTTTTCACTTCCCTCTTTAGCACTTGGTTGTGGGAAATTTAAAGTGCACCCCGCTTAAGGTCGCCCTTAACATTGCCTGATGTTTCCTCTCATTTGTTTTGTGGCCGTTCTCCATTTTCAACACGGCTCGTTCTGGAAAAGATTGCGATGCCTCTGCGCAAGTACGACGACCCCTGAGAGGCATTAGTGCCTAAAAATAGATCGACGTTGAGATGGTGAGACGCAACACAGATCACTTGAGCACTTCTCTCCAGCTGGAAAGGCCTGGTGGACGGCCCCGGCACTGAATTATAGATGAGGTTGGAGAGATGGAGGCACTCCTCTGGCTTTCCCCATCCTCCCACCTCGCGTTCACACCAAGCCTAAAAACTGTGCATGCTGCCTTGAGGCTCAGAGGTTTCACACATTCATACCTTCGACTCCAGATCTCTACTCTCAAAGACGTGCATCCTTTTTTTTAAAAAAGTATTATTATTACTACACAAACACAGTTTCACAAACCCAATTGCACATGTGAAACTGTGCATTTGCGTAAGGAATCTTCCGCAGCTCGCTTTGTGGGCCGTGAACTTGTGAGATGAGATGGATTTCCCGCTTTTGCTGCCAAAGGGAGCCGGGCTCTGAGGGTCAACAAGGTGTCGACTTCTCGGAAGAAGGAAAAAAGAAAAACTGGCAAAACCTTTGAAACTACTGAGGTGAACAGGAGGTCACCAGATCTTTCAGTAGATTTTTCTTGATTTCACACGTGTTCTGATTTTTGAGTGCAGCCGGCTTTGAGCTCGAGTTTACAAAAGGAGCGAGAGGAAGAGCTGTAGAAATCAGCGGCGTACGCAACCTGACTGTGTAGTTTTGACTCGATAAAGTGTTTTTAAATTTCAAAATGTAGTTTCAAGTCTCTGGCTCTTTGACACTGGTCTAAAAACACATTGTAAACAAAGGTTGTAAAGTTTAGCTGTAAGCTTTCTAAAAACCTCCCTGGTAACAAAAAAAAAAATCCTTATTTTGCAACTCGGCACCTCTAAAATTCAGGATATCTCCACCATGATGCTGGTTTTCATGACATAATATGTCAGCTGTGACGTCATCGCACAATATTTTCTAATTACCCAACATGTGAGTTAGAGCCACAATTTTTACAATCTTGGCGTTTAGTTAATCCCAGGTGTGGGGAAGTCTGGGTCAGGTTGCTATAAGTTCAAAATGGCTGCCTGTGAAAAACAACAAGGGTTTCTCTGGTTTCCTTTCTTTCCCAAAAAAAACTGGGCAAAACAAACTGAATTTGATTCTAGTATTTTTTCCAGGTCTGGATAAGTAAAGAAAATAAGCGTTTGGGGAGAAACTGAATGTCAACTTGATTTCCAATCCCATTCTCATTTCTTTTTCTCGCTTTTTTTGGTTGCTCCTTCCTTCCAGTGGTGCAGTGGTCTTCCAGGCAAACCGCTGTATCAAACTGTGTGTTGAATTTAAAGTGATCTCTAGTATTTTATCATTTCAGTGGAACATAGTGCAGTGAGAGGTGAGCTAACTCTGGAAAAGTGTGGACTTTTTCCCCTGGTAAATGTATATTAAAACTAACTTGCATTTGGGCTAAATAACCCAGGTGGGGGTTTTTTTTTAGAATCTGTTTACTGTATGAGTGACCAGTTTCACAGAGAGTGAATTGTTTCATGATCAAAGACTTCTCTGTCATTTGTCCTACTTTGTTTAACCGCAGCGCCACAAGAGCGCATCAGTACATCTTTCCCTGTAGAAACATGCATCTGTAAACACGGCAGGTGTTGTTTTCATCAACGACAGTTTACATGATCTCATCCTCTGCAGGGGCTCCAGCAGGCTGGTTTGTACTTTGGCCTCTTCAGAATATTAACAGGAAAATGTATGCGTTTGTCAGGGGAACGCCCAGCCACAGAAAGGTCTAATGAGCAGCTGGAAAGTGGCCACCGGTGTATAAAAAGATCATTCATTTGTGTAGCAGCAGGAAGATCAGGCTAGTAAAACATTTGTTTGTTTTTTATTTTTATCTCTATGGATAATCTATCTCGCTTTTTCTGAGTCTAAGCTAAGTCTGAGTCTCACTACAGTGACTTCTTGCAGCTGAAAGTTTTACAGATTTTCTAGCAGGAAGCAGCTGCAGGGTGTGGATTCCACCATGGGGGCTTGTTATCCCCCAGCAGCCTGGTCAGACTGGTCAGAGACCAGCAGCCTGGTCAGACTGGTCAGAGACCAGCAGCCTGGTCAGACTGGTCAGAGACCAGCAGCCTGGTCAGACTGGTCAGAGACCAGCAGCCTGGTCAGACTGGTCAGAGACCAGCAGACTGGTCCGAGGGGTCTGTGTGCTGCTGTATAATCAGAAAGTAGCTTTGAAGCCCCAGACAAAGCAAAGCCTTTCTACAGCTGAAGTGTGTGTACATGCAAAAAAATGAATAATTTAGAGGTTTTTACATGGTGTTGTTCTTTTTCTTGTTTATTTTGTTTTTTTCTAAAACTATTTGTATATACTCTTACATGGAATAAGCAGAGTTTTCCCTTCCAGAGACGTAAAACTGTGGCGTGTGCAGATGATTTAGTAAAGAAATGGATGATCATTAAAGTAGAAATAAAAATGTAAACATTTTAAAAAAAATGGATTTGCTAATATTTGCCATAGGGCTAGACGATGTGGCTGAGAAACGTATCGCGATACAAGCATTTCGTATCAGCCCCTGTGGATAGTTATTGGTTTTAGTTTTTTGTTTTAAATATCTGAAACACTACCAAACCTTCCCTGTTGTATAGTTTTGCCTCCACACCATTATTTTTTTTTAAATTATTATTATTTTTAAGCAGTTATGGCAAAACTTGAAACTGCTACTGCGCAAGTTACTCAACGGGTTGTTGCTAGGTAACCAAAGAGCGAGTGAGTTGATGCTATCTGGCTAGTTAGCTCGCCATGAGAGGTTGAGCAGCTAAAGTCTTTCCTCTGCCTCCATCTCCCAGAATGCTGTGCGGGTCTGGATCAGAATTCGATGCGCATTCTATATATTGAATGTCAAATGTTCTGTCAGACATCTTACCTACTGCTATTGATCATTTGATATATAATCGATTTATCGTCCAGTCCTAACTTTGCCCGTTCTGTAAAAACAGCTGACGTCCATCTTTGAGGCCAGCTGGACATTCCTCACTTCAGATCGTCCTGCAGATTTTCAGTCTGATGCAGGACTGAGCTACAATATTTACCTCCGTCTGATGAAATTATTCTTTTGCCGATTTGTGTGCTTTAGGATGTTGTTATGTCGACGTATGAAAATAATCAGTTTTCATGCAGATGCCTGAGAATAGGATGACAACACCGATTGGTATTTGGAACTAAGATCCCATTTCCATCTAAAGACATAAGGACCCAAACCATGATGCAGCCACCACCAAATCTTACTATAGAAATGGCTTTGTTTTTTCTTTTACTGACTTTTTTGAAATTACGGCTTAGAAGTTCAACATTTAGGCTTGAAGCGTGTCTAAATGTAGTCTTTTTATTCTTCTTATTATCAGGATAATCTGTCATGTTGCCTCTCAGGAGCCTCCCTGGTCAGTTTTCTAATCTCTCCATTGCTCACTGCATTCTACGGCGTGTCTCACACCTTCAGTCGGTCAGCTCAGGCATCACTGACCGTCGCACAGCGGCAATCAACGCACTGTTCTGCTTTTCAGCTGTGTGTGAACTCTTTCTCACCAAGATCCTGTTTCTTCAACATGAATCTCTCAAATTGAGGAAGGAAAAGCTCTGTTGTGCAACTATCTGCACAGCGGATCCAATGACAATCGGTATTAAAGCGTGCAATCACACACTCACATAGGCGTTGGTGGAAGGCTCAACCAATCACATTTTACACCTGCAGAATACATTTGTCCATTTTGGATGGATGTGCTGTCATTTCATAGTCATCTGTTAATTCAGAGGGTCCAAAGTGTTTCCACGGAAACGTTTTTGGCCCTTTGAACAGATTTGGCCCTCAAGTGGACACTTTTGTGATTTTTTAAAATTTTTTTTTTATCATGTCAATTTCTATCTAATTCTTCTTTTTGACAGAAAGTGTTAGGGCACAAAGTATTTTTCTTTTTAGTTTAATTTCACAGCAATAGAACTATAAACATCCAGGGACGAGTTACTTTGTCAAACTTTAATCAAAACTTTTTTGGAGGAAAATTTCTGATTTTGTTGCTGGGAACAGACTCAAAGATTTAATAGACCAAATAAGCAGTAAAAAATAAGTTAGGAAACTCTCCACCTTTTGTTTAAAAAAGTAGTGCCTTTTTGCGAAGTTATTACAATTAATTAAAACTAGCAAAATAATTAAAACTTAAACTAACTGGAACTATACTGCGTGTTTATAAAACCTACTGAAATCATTGCTATAACCTGTTTTGTGTTTGTGTTTATGAATATATTTATTAGCCTTTTTGAATTCTGCACCAAAAATTAGCCAAAGCAAAAACTAAAACTACCACTATAATAAAGACAAAAACTAAACATCTAACTAATAACTAATAAAATCACACTCTTAAAAACTAATCAAAGCTAACTGAATCAGACAAATAAAAAGTTACTATGTAATAATAGAATAATGAAAAAATCAAAACTATCATAAACCTCCTCTTTCTTTTCATCCAACTGTTTAATTTATTGCTGAGCAGATGGGGGGGAATTAACTACTAAATTATTTTGCATTTTAAATTTGAAAAACAATTTTCTTATTTTCATCTTTGGCCCCCCTGGCCCCTGTTGGAGACGTTTGGACGCTGTGGGACCTTTCAGTTAGTCAGCAAGTGAACGTCTCGTCATCCACCTCTTGTGAAAAATGGCCCCCGGTTTTAAAGCGGTTGCTATAGAAACTTGAAATCCCCAACGTTCCACTCTTTTTCCTGCGGATTTTCTTCAACATTTTCAATTGATCGTCTCCATGTTTTGTTTTGTGTTTTTTTTGTTTTTGTTTTTTTTGCAACATTTAAGGTAAAAAACCTCTGGTAAAACGTTCAGTGTTTGCAGGTTCACAGGGAGAATTGTCCCTCTACGGTGTTTGTGGCTCTCCACGCCAAAGGCTTGTTTGTGATCAGAGATCGTGTGTTGTTTGTTCTATAGGTGTGAAGCTATGAAAGAAACACAAAACAACACAATGAAACATTTTTGGCAGGTAGGCAGCAGAGATCATCCTGACATTGGTTGTGTAAATAAGTTAAAGCAGAGAAGAGAGTCTTCCCCCTTTCTTCAGTTGACTCTTTAACATTCTGCTTGACTAAATGTCGATCTTTTGAAGGCTTTTTGAAACATTAGTGCATTTAAACACCAACGGGGGAGAATAAAAAAACTAAAGTGTATAACATTTTCAGCTGGCTTGGTGAGTTATTCCAGAAGGCCAACATTTTTTCCTTTGTGTGTGTGGTGTGTGTGTGTTGTGTGTGGGTTTTAGCATGTGTTCAGTCGCCCCGGGGACATTTGTTGAACTTGAAGAAAAGGTGTGTTGTCTCTTTTTAATTGCGGTTGCAGCTTTGCAGACTCTGTTTGACTTGTAAAACTCCACCCTGTGCATTATCTGACAGGCAGCATCGCTCTGCAGGAACAGTGTGGAAGCAACCGCTGACATGAGCAACCTGGATTAATTCCTACAGTCATGGCTTGGCTTAGGTGGCTCAGGGTATCTGGCCTGCTGAATTCACCGCAAAAATGGTGGCGGCCGCTCCATCCGTAAGTGATTTTTGTGTATGGACTGGTGGTGGGCTCTGTCTGCTGAACTACCTGCTGCTGCTGCTGCTGCGGCCTTTTGGGCTTTTGGTTCCGGCGGCTTGGGATTCTTCTCTCTGCTTTCCGAATTCAAAATCGGGTGTGAAAAGAAAGGGGAGTTTTAAGTAGAGAGGCACCAATCCACTCTTTTTCGCTGCTGATACCGATACAGATTTAGTATCGGCTGATTCCGATACATAAAACAGAAAACTTCTACTTTTACATGTTTACATTAGATTCTACAAAAGTAGAAACTAGACTAAACTAGGACAAAGCGTAGAACTTGACTGAATAGATCTGCCCTTATGGATTGAGCACATTGTCACTGACACACCATCTAGGATTATATTTCAATTTCAGGACTGATACAGATATTAATATCAGATCGGTGCATCTCTAGTTTTTAGTAGGATCTTTGTTAAACTATTAAAGCATCTGTCATAACACAAAGCACAACTCTATTTTAAAATGTATCCATATGTAGGATGCAGCTTCTGCCCCTTTGAGTGCAGAAGCTGAGTTTATTTACAAATTGTACATTTTCTTTATCATTTTTGTATCCAAACTTTTACAAACACAGATTTAAACCCAGCATTAATCCAAAGTAATTAAGCGTTTATGAAGAGCTGGAAGTCTAAAATGTGACCTTTTGTATGTCCTAAACATATTAAAATGAACTTAAACATAAGAAATGGGTAGTTGTCTTGTTTTTTTGTTTTATTTTTATGCGTGTCTGAATAGATGTGTAGCATTCACACGTTTTCACCGTGTATTTTTTGCTGTCAACTCTTGGTTAGTTGATGCCATTTTTTTTCTGAATAGAAAATTTGGTTTCTCCACATAAGATTTAATAAATGTAAAGATACATAAATAAATTTTAAAAAAGCATTTTCTTAATCTACTTTGTCAACACCCACTTTGATTCCTTTGGGACGTTTCAAACTTCAAGACAAAAAGAGAAATTTTCTGAAACTTGCTCTTGTTTTCAGCTCGTATTTCATTAGCTAATCTTATAGTCAAATTTCTTAATGGTTTTTATGATCAAAACCGGTCTGTCCGGTTAATGACATCTTGGATCTAAGTGAGATAGCTTGTGTAAATAAAGGCATGGAAAAACAAAAGTTTCTGAGAAAAGTATGATTGCAATTTGGAGGCCAAATGTGTTTCTACTAACCAGTCTGAACAGGTTTTACGTCGTGTTTGCGTGACTTGCACCGACCTGGCTGTAAGGCTGGCGCTTCCGTCTTTATATGTGACTTAGACATCTTTTGTTTTTGTTTTCCAAATGAAACTATGGTCACCCTATTCTTGTCCAAATCTGTGTACGTTTTTCTCTTGGGGTTAACTCGACCAAGTCAAAACAAATCACTGTTTCACAACCTGCAAACGCCACAAAAGCAGAAAGGAGAGCAGGAGGCCGGGCCGCCTCCGTCTGCAGGATTTACCAGAAGAGCCGCCGTGGTCGAGCCCTAAATTGATTTCTGTTCTGGCCCCGAGTGCAGGCGGCCTGACTTAGTCATATGTGCTTTGCGCCGTTGTTAAATATGGTTTTATTTGCAAACGGGAGACCGCAGCAGTCTTCAGCTCCAGACCGCCGGTCTGTTTTTCCCGAACGCTCGGCGCTCTGGATTCACAAGCGCTTGACGCTGCTGGCTTTGACTCCTGCTGCTCGAGTTACAGGTCACTTTGCGAGTGGAAGGTTTGAAGCGGATGTGACCGGGTCACGGCTGCCCCTCCAACTTTTATTCATTAAATGCGCTCTGTTTCATCTGACGTTCTGCACATATGCGCAGCCTGTTGGTGCAGGCTCTGCTCTAAATGTGGCAGTCATTTAATGCGTTGCTTGTGTTTATGCACAAACGAGACATTTTGTTGGGAATGTCTGGAATTTTCTGGTGCTCCCACTCTTCGCTGCTGGCTTCCGGTGCAGAAAGGACGCTGAGGACGCTGCGAGCGTCTATGACCGTGTTGATGCAACGGATCACAGCATCTGCTCTTCTGCTGGTCCAACTTGTTTGAAAGCGAACCTTCCAGTTCACTCGGGTCCAGAGCGAATTCTTACAGCTGCTTCGTTTTTGTTTTTTGTTTTTTTATTCATGGAAACTTTTCTGAAAATGGAAAACATTTGAAAACAGACCAATTTTTGGTGCTTGTCTGAACATAAACTCTTTCTCACCTCTCTCTTGTTTCAGTCGTTGCTGTTCTGACTTCCTGTTTCTGCGCAACACTCACTTCACATGCAGCTTATTGCAGAAGCACTTGATTATGTGGAACCTTTTTCTGTATGTTGTCATGTTAAAATAACATCCCTGGGACTGTTATTAGACGTGTCGACACAACGGCAACGGCATTATTCGCCATTAAAAATCTGAAAAGTGCGATGTGGTTTTGTATTTAGCCCCCTCTGATACAAATAAACTAAATCCAGTGCAACAAACTCCCTCCAGCTCTCGCCTAATTAGTGAATGAACTTCACTTTTGTGTAGTTTCTCTAGAAATAAACTACACGAGACAGTGTAGTTTGGTTGTGAACGAGTTGAAAGCAGGATTAGGTTACAAAAGCAATATTCCAAAATGTGAAAAATCTCACAATTAAGCTGAAATGGGCTGCTCATAAAAGACATTGTTTCCAAATGAGACCCAAGATTGAACAACTTGTGAAATATGCCTGGAAGAAACTGAACTCTGCACATCATCCTGAAGGCAACCTGATGGAAAACATGGCAGTGGCAGCATCATGCTTTTTGGTATTGGAAAGCTTAACGAAAAGCTGCTGGAGGCTGGAAAAAAAAACCCATTAGGGTTTGTTATGATCCATGTCGTCATCACAATCCCCCTTGGGCTAAAATCACCTAGCGTTAGCTTAAAGCAAAGCCTTATTCATAAGCTGGCCCAGTCAAAGTATAGACTCACTGCAAAGAACACAAAATCTTACCAAGTATTTTTGGTCGAGTTTCTGGAATAAATATCTCGGTACAATTGAAATAAGACAAAACTAACTTACAAATAACTTTTCAGCAAGATGTAAAACTAGCAAGAGGTAGGTTTAGGTCAATTATTTCTTAATGACAAAAAAAAAAATACTAGTTCAACCGGCAGATTATTTCATTTATAAAAAGACATCTTTCTCATCTTATGAATTAAATAATCTACCAGTAGAACCAGTACGTTTTTAAAATTAATTATCGAGCTACAACAAGCTCTAATGTCTTGCTAAAAACGTTACTATGTTGTTGTTGTTGTTTTTTTTTTCTTATTTCAAGGGTCTTACGTCAGAAACTCAACCAAAATATGCTACTTAAGGTTTTGTTTTTGCTCTGCATCAGTCCAGTTGGGGATGTGCTGTTCAGTTTCTGTCTTAGTTAAAGTTATTCTTGCTACAAATGAGCATAAAAGTATCGTCTTCAAGGTTGATAGATACATAATGCAAAGGATTTCCAGCTGGAAAAGGTGTTTGATCGGAGTTTTGAAGGTCTAATGCGTCGCATTTCTTTAATATTTCCAACTGATTTCAGCGAAAAATAAACATGCTTTCCTAATTCTTCACCACTGTGAGGTTCCTCTGCATCGCTCCGTCACATGACATCTCTTTGAACCCCATCGAAGTTTCTAATGTCTCTATTGACATTAGAAGACGTGTGAAGATGTCAGAGCCTGGTGCTGTACTGGTTCTGTACTGGTGCTGTACTGGTTCTGTACTGGTTCTGTACTGGTTCTGTACTGGGTCTGTACTGGTGCTGTACTGGTGCTGTACTGGGTCTGTGTGCTGAGCTGGCTTCATCAGGATGTCACGTTTTTACTGACACGTTTCCTCTTTCTGTCCACTTCTTTCCCCATCAGGATGAAAATGCGGCGGCACAGAGTGTTCTTGCTGTGCACGGTGGGTCTGTGTGTCATCTCCTTCCTCCATTACTACAAGGCCCTGCACTACGTCTCCCTGCTGCGCGAGCTCTCCGCTCCGTACCCCAACATCAAGTCCTTCATCATGGTCTCGGGCTTCTTCTGGAGGGAGAAGGGCGTCGCTGCCACCCCGCTCAGTCCCGCCTCTCCCGAAGAGGCCCCGCCGCTGCCCGTCCTCCGCCAGGGCGCGGTGAAGCCCGGCGGAGGGGCGGGGTCTTTGGGGGACGGAGGCGGAGGAGGGGGAGCGGTAGACCCTGGAGCGTTGGACGCCAACGTCAGAGTCGCCGGCATGGCCGGCCTTGAACAATTCGAGGTGAGGGCGATGAAGGAGCCGGAGCCTCCACGTCCCTGGGAAAAACCAGAGGAGAACCAGCTGGGAGACTCGCCAAGAGAGGTTCAACACCCTGGCTTTCTGAGTTACTGCATGCTAACAGTGCACGTAAAGTGGAATATATGGCTGTAGAGATAAATCGTGATTCAAGAGAAAAGCTTAGACTTGTCTGTTGTTTTGTCGGGATGGTCGATCCATCTTTGTCCAAATGAAGGCAGAGGAGGATGGTGACCTCAGTTTATAACATAGATGTTAGAGATTGTTCTGTTTTCTTTTTTTGTTTTGATTAACTTTTTGTCAAATAGTTTATATCAGAATATTATCAACACAGGTTCAAATGGATTCATGATATTGTCACCTTTCTAAAATGATGGTCTACGTCACTTATTTTATCCTAAAGGGATTTTTATGTTTTTTTGCCTAAATTATCTTTTGACAAAAAAAAAAAAAGACTCAGACCATCACTTTAGGAAAGTGACATAATATAAGACCTTCTCACTCCCATCATTGAGATGGTCCAAATTTATTCTGACAAAAATAGATTTTGTGTTTGGTCTGTCAATATGTCTCAATTTGAAAGATGAAATCAGTCTCTTATGTGGACTGGTAAATATTAAGATAATGAGTGGTAGAAAGATTGACACAAGCTGTAGAAGGAGAATCTCTGACACTTTTTTACACTCTTAGTTGTTTGTGTGTTCAGTTCTACAACAGAGCAGAGAGCCGTATGGAGGCTAGCGTTCTGATTTTTCTCCTCCATATGAACAATCCTCTTTGACCTAAAAACCTCCACAAGCACAACATAATTTTGTGCCCGTCGCACAGATAATATAAATATGAAAGCAGTGGAGGGTAAACCTCTGCTACTGCGCTAATAGGTAAGCTAGTTATTTGTTTTGCTAACTTTGAAAATGCTAAGAGCACTTAGCATCCCCTAAAGTTGTTCTCACATTCTCCTCTTGCTTGAATTTAGCGGTATAGCATTAGCTTCTGCTAAGTTCCATGTTGGTATAGCGCTTTCAGCAAATGGAGGTAATGTTTTATTAGTAGTGCTTTGGGGTTAGTGCAGCTAACGTTTTAGTTAGCACTTTTGTATATTTTTTTAATGTAATTTCTTAAGCGACCTCCAACTGAGAACTTTAAAAAAATCTTTTGAAACTTTAGTATACAACAGTTATTTCTAGAGCAATCGTTTTACACATAAACTTACTTTCAAAGTTATTATGTGCGCTAATAATAAATACGTGGTAAATGAAATGCCAGAGTATTTACCTGAAGTGTACCTGAACTCCTTCTTTTCTTCTTCCTTCCTAGAAACAAATTGACCATCGTCACATTGAGCCCAACCTACAAAACCTGCGGGAACAATTAGGAAAAGAAAAGCTGTCCGACCCGATAAAGTCCATGGGAGACCTTCACACCCGCAGTCACCAGCTCCAGGATGACAAAACCTCGTATTTTGTGCGTACGAGTCGTGGGGCCTACTGTTTCAGACAGGGGACGGAGATCAAGGAATCCTCTGTGAAAGCAGCAGCGGGTGCAGCTGGTGACGTTTTGGAAGTGGATAAAGCCGCTCAGCGGAAACTTCTGGGGCTTCAGCAGCAGCAGCCCGGAAAGGCAAAGGGCAAAGGTCAGCCTTTGGGCAGCAGGAAGCAGCTGGTGAAGTGTGTTTGCCGGCCGGGCTGGCATGGACCTTACTGTGGGGTTCCCACCATGGTGTACCACTCCAACCTGCCGACGAAGGAGCGGCTGACGCCCAGAAAGACGCCGCGGAGAGTCATCAACGGCATCAACATCAACCACGAGTTCGACCTGCTGCACACGCGCTTTCACGAGCTTTCGCAGGCCGTGGATTTGTTCCTGGTGTGCGAGTCAAACTTTACCGCCTATGGAGAGAAACGGCCGCTGAGGTATGGCGCAGTCTTCATTTCTTCATTTGGGAGCGGGATGTGATGCACGATCATGCCAATGAAATTTACCGCACGATAAATTGCTCCAGAAGTTATCGCGATGAGCGATAATATTGGCATAATAATGCGAGCACACATACTGAAAAGTCAAACAAACTTGAATTTCGAACGAAAATTTAACACTGATACCAGACGACATTTTAAATATCCAAATGAAACAAAACGAAGCCATTTCTGTTACGGTCATTTTGTTTTGACAGGGAAAACAGGCGGGAGTGGCAGGTTGTGCAGACCAACTACTTCACACCAGGTGTCGAATGTTTGCAACGTTTCTCAAAATGAAATGGAAGTGTCTCTTTGACAACTGTTGTTAATATCTCATGTGGTTAACTGATTTATAGCTTATTGTGACAGGCTAATCAGGTATATCAGGTTAAAACATCTCTAAGATCATCAAACTGTTTAACTCTGGTTAACATACAACATATTACACTTTATTATTTATCCAGCACAAATAAATCCACAATGAAAAGCTCTGGCTGGTTAGACAAAGTACACAGCTTGAGTCAACAGCTTGTGTCGAAGTCTTTAACAGCAATCAGTCAGAAATGTGTTTTCCTCCGTCAGGCTCTCACATGATTGCAGAGGGATTGTGACCGACTTTACAGCATCCATGCAGTCGTTGGAGGTTTTCAGACGGCGTCAGGTTTAGGTCTGAACTTTAACTGGGACATTACAGCGCCGTTGTTTTCCTACAACACTCGGCTGTCGGATTTTCAGTTTTTTGGGGTCTGGTGGCTCCCATGATCCAACTTTGACCAAGACGTAGCAGACATGTTTCCAACATTTCTGCCTTTACTGAGACGCTCCTATTAAACCTAAACAGTTAAATAAATGCATTTAATCATCAACAAATGTCTGCTGCCTTAGGTTACTCACTTACAGTTTTCCCTTGTTGAATAATCAGTGAGTTTTGGATGCATAGTGTGTTTTTGAGCTTTTTAGATTAAATTTAGGCCGTTTCAAAAACTCAAGAAAGGCAACGTCAGTATTAATGAGCTGATAAGTGAAGCTGTTGAATTGATGGTGGTTGTACTTTGTTTTTACAATAACTGCTCATGTCTGACAATTTTAAGATATCAGATTTCATTTACTTATTCTTTTAATTCTTAGGTTATTTTTAATGAAACATTATAAATTTGTGCTCAAATGTTCTGTGACCACTTCTATGGAAATCTTTTTCTTTTCTTTTTTTTTTGGTATCTGGAAATTAATTTTAAAATTGGATAGTGCGGAGCATCAAATGTGTTTTTGCTGGAGTCATTAAATCCTGGTGTGACTGGTTTCTGGTCAAAGTCAGAGGTTTTGCTGCTGTCACCTCGACATTGTTGTTGGCCGTTCGGTTCAAAACAAACGTGTCGAATTAGTTTTAAAATAAGCCAATGTTGGCCGTTTTCAGGGCTCCGAAACCAGATCTGTGCTTTGGTTGCTGCTGCAGCTTTTCTGATGCTGCCGTTCCTGTCGATGCTCTGCTGAATGCCTGATTTAAGGTCATCGATACCAGAGAAGCTCTATTCATGCTCCACGTTCCCATTCAGATGACAGAAACAAGCTGTTGTTGCTTTGAGTGTTTTTCTTTCTTTTTTTTCCCCTTCTAGCTTCCTTCCTTTGTACGCAGTCATTCTTTATGCTTGTTGAGTCTTGGTGTGCAGAATAATAATTACAGTTTGGTTTCTTCGGCAACGACGTGAAACACCTTGAAAGCAATTTTCCAGGAGATTATGACGAGCGCCATGATTGACTGGGCGAGGAGGGAGATTGGTGTGTTCAGTCACAGGACGTGGCACAGCATGAAAGCGGCTACACACGCCGCTTTTTTTTTTTGTTTTCCTTGGCTACGCGTATCAACAGGTTAATAGAGTTGCTCCTCTGGTGTGTGTTGAGCCGGGTCGTCTGTGCAGAGAGGTGGTGTTTGTCAAGCGAACGCTCAGCGGATTCGGTTTGGATCTCCGTTGGGTTGAAAACCCAACAGTGATTGTCTGGCCTCGTCGGTTTCTGTTAGACAGAGTAAACGCAATCATAATTCATTTTCAGTTCACCAAGGGAAATGGTGAAGCAGAGAAATGTGATTTTAGCAGCTTTACACACACTCTTCATTCCAAAGAAAACTCAGAATATTTTCTATGAAGGCCTTAGAGATTTATTGGAGAAGATCTGTAAACAAAAAGCATCACAAAGACCAAAGAACACAAGAGACGGGTCAGCAACGTTCTACTGTTCTACAACGTTTTCCCAAACACCTAACAGCAAAGTTCAGTTTATCTGAAAATGGAAAGAGTTTCACATTGACTACAAACCTACCGAAACTGGAGTTAAAATCAAATAATGTTGAAGTGTCGTCCCAGTCGAAATCCAGACCTAACTTCAATTTAGAGTCTGTGGATCAAATTGAAAATCTATGTTTATTCTAGATGAGTAAAGCTGGCAGAGACTCGGCCCAAAACACTTCTAGCTGTCGTTGGAGGAAAAGGTCTACAAGGTGCTGATTTGGTTGAAAACAGCTGCACACCATTCTTTTCATTTTTCCTTAATAAAAAATGCTGAAAACCACGTCTTGTTTTGGATTCCCATCATCCAAGGGATGAAGCCAACCGATAAACCGGTCGATCCATCGCTTGGCGATAGACCAACCGGTTTGTCTATCACATCAAATCGTATTAAATACATAAGTGTGACAATATGAGGCACTGTAAGTTTGAAATGACTGACCAACGGCCCATCAGCTGGTTCTGGCCCAAGTTAAGAGAATTGGAAATGGTGACTTTAGCGTTGACAATTTCCTCTTATCTGTCTCCCTAGTTTCCTGCGTCTCCTTCTGAACGGAACGTACGACTACGTCCGTCATAAGATCCTCTACGTGTTCCTCGACCACTTCCCCGACGGCGGCCGGCAGGACGGATGGATAGCCGACGACTATCTGCGGACGTTCCTGACGCGGAACGGCTTGTCCAGGGTCAAGGGGGCAAGATCGGATGACGTGTTCGTCATCAACGACGCCGACGAAATCCCGGCGCAGGAAGGCCTCCTTTTCCTCAAGCTGTTCGACGGCTGGACCGAACCGTTCGCCATACACATGCGAAAGGTACGCCAGCGGTACGCCGTGGAGTGGTGTGTGCACGGCGACCGTACGGCGGAGCCGTTTGTAACTGTGGTTGTCTCTCTGTCTCCAGTCTTTGTACGGCTTCTTCTGGAAGCAGCTCGGGACTCTGGAGGTGGTGTCCGGCTGCACGCTCGGGATGCTCCGCGACGTCTACGACGGCGACGGCATCAAGCTGCGGCGCCGCGAGTACTACACCATGCCGGGCTTCCGCAAGTACGAGAACGACACGGGCCACATCCTGGTGCAGTGGTCGATGGGGAGCCCCTTCCACTTCGCCGGCTGGCACTGCTCCTGGTGCTTCACGCCCGAGGGGATTTACTTCAAGCTGGTGTCGGCGCAGAACGGGGACTTCCCCAGGTGGGGAGACTACGAAGACAAACGCGACCTCAACTACATCCGGGACCTGATCCGGACAGGGGGCTGGTTTGACGGCTCCGTGCAGGAATATCCCCCTGTGGACCCCAAAGAGCACATGTTCGCCCCCAAGTACATGCTGGAGAACCGTGAAAGGTATCACTACCTCCTAGAGAACCCTTATATACACACAGTCCAGAACGAATGAAGTCCAAGACATCATGCTTTGGGAAAATACCTAACAGAAGTGCCCGAGAGTGGCCTTCGCACTGAGCTGTGGAGGTGGGCTAACACCGACGGACAACGACGACAACGAAGGTGACGCGAGGATTTAAAAGCTCTTCGAATTACTTGGGGTTTTAAAAAGAGAACAAAAAAATGACAACAATGGGTTTTACAAGTTCAGCGTCGGTGGGACGAAACCACTGGATGAACAAAAAAATAAATGAAAATATCACTGCTTTCCCCGTCGTTCCGCCATCACAGCGAGAGGCCAAGCTATTTCTCCTCGCCCGCTTACTTTGTATCCCATCCGCCACTGGACACACTTGTAGGAAGAAAAATAAATTAAAAAAAAAAGAGGCAGGGAAGCAACAAGCGTTTTTATTTTGTTTTATTTTTTGCCTGTTCCTGTCTGCTTTCACAGAAGTTTACAGCCTGCCAGACGCTCGGCTTTCAACCCCCCTCGCCCTCTGATGTCTTCCTGTCATACTGGGTGACCTCCTTCCAGAGCCGGACGCACGTTCAGGAGCAAAACACGGAGACCTGAAGGTCCAAACAAGAGTACCAAACAAGTATCACAGGCTTCTGCTTACGTTCATGGTCATGCACCTTAAGCTCGTCTGTGTGGTTGTAAATAGTGTGTGTGTGTGTGTATGTGTGTGTGTGAATGCTGTCTGTGTTTGTGTCGTTCGGATTAAGAAAATCAATGCCAGTGAAGAAGGTTCATGAAGAAAAAAGTGTGCCGAAATAAAATGAAATACCACATGGCTGGTGTGTACTGAGTTGGGAGTGTGTTTTCCGGACAGATTTGAGCGAAACGTTTTGGTCGCATCAGGAGAGAATCGAGAGAAGCTGCAGCCTTCGGTTTTCAGATCTGTCCGGTTAGCAGCTGGGGTCGCCGGGCTTTCCTTGTAATCTTGCAGAGGAGGAGTGGTGGTGGTGGTGGTGGTGGTGGTGTGGCGCGAGGACGTTCACACATCGGTGCTTAGATATGTCTGAACACTACAAGTCCCCTGGACGAGTGTTTATGCGCCGCTGCCAACGCTCCTCTGAGCGCTTCCTGTCTCCATATTCCTTCTTATGTCCCGTCTTGTCTTCCATTCTCCATTTTTACACTCTGTAAGTTCCTTATCTTCATGTGTTAAGTCAGATGAGTTGAAATTGGCCCAGTTTTGAATTTTGCTGTCTGTTAGAAATGTACCAGTCATTCAGGAAGACATTATTCTGCCAATATTCTCCTGATTGGCTCTGATCAATGAGTACAGGAAAAAATGTCACAATAACAAATTTTGCTGGACAATAAATTGTCCCGGCAATTATTGCGATAAACAATAACATTGTCATTTTGAGACAATTTTCAACTTGTTTAACAATAATGACAGAATAAAAAATGGAAATGGAAATAAAAAAGCCTACGCGACCGCAACATAAGTAAAATGGATGTTGAAGTTTCTGTAAACGAATAAATATTTATCATCAGAATTCAAATTATCCAGCGCATTTTAATTCATT
Source organism: Gambusia affinis (assembly GCF_019740435.1). Taxonomy (NCBI): domain Eukaryota; kingdom Metazoa; phylum Chordata; class Actinopteri; order Cyprinodontiformes; family Poeciliidae; genus Gambusia; species Gambusia affinis. The sequence continues at coordinate 26,653,982 of NC_057871.1, read as the reverse complement.
TTGACCTTAACTGATTATTGCTACAAACTTACTGCCCACCATTTTTCTCAAAGGACACACCAACTGACCTCATCGACATTGATGCATTTATTTTGAGTCTAATAAACTTGATGCAGGTTAGGAACATTTGCTTTGGTTCATAAATTCAGACAATATCTTACCTGCTGTAAGAAAAACCCTTTGAATATTAACTCAGGTAAGAAAAGTTAAATCAGTTCTGGAAGTGGAAGCCAGCAGCTGTTGTATATCAAAATGTTTATATGAAAGTTATTTTATTGATTTTTAAATCATCTTTATTTAAAATGTCTTTTTTTTTTTTTTTTTTTTTTTTTTTTTGCAAAGAGGCTGATAAACATGGAAAAAGGAGTTTGGAGGCGGTGCGCCACCAATAATCCAACTGTGAAACGGTTAAAAACAAAAACAATTGCAGCTAACCTAGCAAAAATAAATAAAATAAGGCAGTTTGTCTCAGTCAGTAATATTTTTGCTCTTCAGACTGGTCAACGTATTAGTTTCCCCCTTACATGTTCAACGTTTCTCTCTGGAAGACCATTGATGGCGGACCTCCTCCGACCTCAATGTGTTTAATCAGTGGCCTTAGTTTAAAAAACATTCACACAAACCATTTCCAGGGTTCTTTTTAACACTGCAGATCTCTGTCCTGCTCTGATTAGCCATTAGTTTTAATCTCAACAAATTATAATAAAGGAGGAACTCTAGACAGTGACGTACTGCAGGTGGGATATGGGAACCACCAGAGCTCCACTTCAGATGTTTGCTCTGTTTGTTCCTGTTCTTGTCGAGGTTCAGGGAAATTACGGCCAAAATGTTGACATCGCCACAAACCCAAATGAAAAACTTTACAAGGAATAGAGTGACTAAAAATGGAAAAAACCTTAATGATTTTTTTTTTTTTTAAAGCACCTAGAGGTAACTTGGTGTTGCTAAAGACTTAAAACAGAGAACGTTCTCTTCAGTTTAAGAAGTGATCATTTTCCAGTGTAAAATCTCTGGTTGCTATTTTATTAAACTCTCGCCAGGCAAACGTTTGCTCTTAAAGCTGCGATTTGATTTGGAGGCCGGATGTTGGCCTGAGATTGTTGGCCTCTTTGCTCGGGGAGGAGAGAATGAGATTAGCCAGAAGGCCAGTGATGCTAGTTTCTGTTTCTGGACGGCTGCTTCGACGGCGTACGGTGGAATGCAGCAGCAGCTGTCGGGGTTTGGTGTTGGTATCAACCATCTAATTCCTGGGAGGCAGCAGAGAAATTAGCTCCAAATAGGATTTGAAATCAGATGGCCAGGGACTCTTTGTGGGAGGCTTTAAATTAGATTGCAGTTTTGTGTGTGTGTGTGTGTTTGTGATTTGGAAAAGGTCGATGTTGGGTAAGGATGACTCAAACACAAATCTGAGTCACTGAACAATACCAGGGTGTCCACATCTGCTTGAAAAGTTTTAAATTCATGTGTTTAAAAACTAAGGCCTTAAAACATCTTAAATTCATTTAAAGAAACACAAGTTGGCCTTAAATACGCTAACCACAGGTCTTAAATTTCATTATGACAGGTCCATTTAATTCTAGCTTATTGTTGTAGGTTGTATGTAGTCTTTTTGTTTTTCTGCTGGACTTTCCCATCAGGCAAAGGTTTGAGTCAGACACCTTCAATGTATTCTGTGACTTCAAGCAGTTGAGGCTACCAGTAGCAAACACACCCTAGCTAGCCAGCTAGCTTTTTTTTTTATCATGGATAAAAATGCAAATTTATTACTAGTTGGTTAGTTTTCCCCATTGTCTCACTTCTGTTGTAAATGAACGTTGTAAATGAAGCTAAGTGCTATCTAGAGTCCAAAAGCCTAAAATCAAACTACAGGAACTAAACAGTGAGACCTACGTTAAGGTTTTTGGGAGAGGGAGCAACTACGGTCCAGAAATGGGGCATCCAACAGGATATGACTGAATAAGCACGTTAAAGTAATGTGCTTAACGCCATATTTTTCAATCAATATAGAGGTTTTAAATGTTACTTTGTAATCTTAAAGATGTCTTAAATTTGAGTTGAAGAAAGTTTCAGAAACCAGTTGCTGATTTGGTGTGCAACTCCCAAATCTGCATCTGGTTGGGACCCTGGTAAAGGCTTAAAAATCTGTAGCTTTAGATGGTCCAGTCAAAGAACGACATGTCGTAGTAGGAGAGCTAAATCCAACGTAAGTTTCTCTCCACTGACGATTCAGATATTCTGCTGATGCCTTGAACAATTTCATTTCCCTTTTTCCTGCCAACAAGGTAACGTTGTTGGATTTCTTGCTAGCGTGTTTTCTGTCTCATTTGCTATCACTCATTGGTAATTGAATACACACAACACATTTCTGTGCAGTTTCATTTAATTACATGCAGACTACTATTAAGTCGTTGTTCTGCTTTATTAACTAAACGATTTGCTTTGAACGGCATAAACTTTAATGACGTGTGTTTCGGCTGCTTTCGGTCCAGCCGTCTCCCACGCTGAGAGCTTTCTGGCCGCGGCGGGTCGCAGGAAACAGACGCAGAGAGTTTTATTTTTATCAACCAAATAATCTGGACAGTCTCTAATATGTCTTTGCAAGCTGTGCTCACACTGAAAGTGTGCCGTGCAAATTGCTGCCCGAAGGCTCGCTGGGGGTGAAATCACAGAAGGTGCAACCACAGGAATTGGGAGCTGAGATTAGACCAGGATTTATTTACTGTTCATTTGAAAATAATATGAACAAGGTCCTAATCCAGATCTTGGGATTGGAGTGGGCATTCCCTAGTAATTCATGATTGAGCTGTGAGACATGTGCAGCGTGGCTGCAGTGTTAGCAGATTTAATCAGGGAATCGCGTTCGCATCAAAAACCTTCAGCAGCTGTATTGTTCCTGAATTTTCAGGGGGAAGCTGAATTAATCTAGTGCAGTTTTTTTATTTTAAAGTATTTAATTTTCTGAGAATTTGAAGTAAGAAAAATCCCACTGAGCAGTTAAAGCACCCACCCTCTACATCTCTGACTTCATGACCTCTGCCCTGTCTCTCTTTGTGGCGTTACCATTTAAAAAGTGGGGAGAGAGAAAAGTTTTGCATTAGCTCAACGGCATCTGAGAAACGAAACCAGAAGCAGGGTCCCCATAAAAGAACGCGGGCGGCTATTTGTGCTCGCGCCCTGCCAGGAGGAATTGACTTTGAGTAGACGCCCCGCTCCCAGGCTGCTGCAGTCACGTCACGCCAAACATCTGGCGAACAGCGCCCATGTTTGCATTTCTGCGTACATTTTTTTGAGCCTTTGTCTGAGAGCAGCAGCCGTGCCAGCCCGGGCCGTACTAGGATGTTTGTCCGCTTCGAGGCTCGGCCAATTACCGGCTTTATCGCCATGGCAGCAATCCCCCCTCCTCAACAGCCTGAGGTCATCCACGAAGACTGCAGACCCACCGGGTCAAGAGCCAGTAATCTGGAGAAATCACAGACCACTTGATGCTCAGAGCGGTTGTGGGCTCATGGCCAGAAACCCAGTTATTATGCACGAAGAGCAGCGCTGGTGCCACCTCTGTAGCGCAATCTGGAAATAAAACACGGGCAGATCAAAACCGAGAGAATGTGGAGCAGCTTGTGAAGCAGGGAGATGTTTCACAGCTTTATTGTGTGGAAGAGAGAGAGAGAGGGCTTGATTTTCCACTTTGAAGTAGAGTCATCATAGTGATTAAACGAAAGCTGTCCTAAATGAATCGAGCCGTACGTCATCCCTGGAAAAGAAAATCTATAAAGCGGTGACGGATTCAGCCCGGATGAAGTTGCAGTGATTTGAGGCGGTCTGTGCTGCCTCGCTGGGCTTGCAGAAATTTCTTCCTTTTATTTATTTCTGTTCTTTTTTTTTTTTACTTTCTTTAAGAAGTTCTCCAAATTGGAAGGTCCGTCTCGCTCCAGGAGCTCACTGCAGATTGCGTCCACTCAGCAGATGTTAAAAGCGATGAGGCCTTTATGCGTGCGGACAGTCCGCCCGCAACCCTCGCCAGTTTGCTGTCTCGTTTTATCATAATCAAGCCTTGAATCGGCAAAGAAATAATGAGGCCGAAGTTAAATGGGAGTGGACAAATTCAAACATCCCTCCAAGTCTTGCAGAGTTCACGCGACCATTTCTCAGGTCAGTGTTTTTACGGAGATGTTGTGTCTCTACAACAAGGCACTTTGCTCTTCAGAAGCTCTTCAATACTTGTGTCATTTGGTTTTTAAAGTAAAGGCCAAGTATATCTGCAGTTTGTTACATTTACGGTTTAATATTGGGTTAAATTATTCTAAATACCTGCAGTGTGTATCAGATCACTAATTACAGACTCATCACACCCCAATCTGGGCTCAGGGTAACGGGGGATTCCTTGGGTGACTAATATTTCAGTGCATGGAGGTAATTCGCTGAAACTGAAGTAGGTTCTATACCTTTTAAGTTTTTTTGGCTCGGTGGCATTTATTGACAGTGAGAAAGGTGGGAAAACATGTGGCAAAGGTCATGGGGTCTGGAGTCGCATTTGTGATAAAGACTGAGGTCTCCGTACATGGGTCACACACTCCATCCCTGCGCCATCGCCGCGCCCCTCTTCCATCTTTTCTCATTGTTCATTCCCATCAGCCCGGTTTGGTCCGCTTTAATCAAACTCTAGTTCGTTTGTCTAGAAAGTCCGATTCGTTTGGGGGAGGTGTGAACGCGCAGTTGAACTCTGATGCGGACCAAAAAGGTTATCTCTGGCCCGCCGAAAAACGCCGGTCTTGGTTTGGTTGAAGTGAACTCTGGTTTGGTTCGAAAGCATATGTGAATACAAGTGGACCGGAGACCGCTCCAAAAGCAGAAAGAGGACTACAGCACAAGGCATTCTGGGTAAATACAACCAAAACAAACGCTAGTCTAAAATTGGCAGGAGAAAAGTCTTGTTGTCTTTAGTCAGTGACGAAAAAGAAATCCTGCAACTCCTCAAGTCTCACATCACTCCATTTTTGACATTTTTTGAAGACGGAAGTTCCACTCATGTCTTCTTCTATGGTTTTTGTGTCATTTCCTGTAGTGGTTCTTGCTGCAGCATCACAACAGGTGAGGAGGGGAACAGGTTCTTCAAAAGGTTTAGTTGGTTTGATGCAGTTCAATGTGAAGGTGAATTGTTGTAATTTTGGGCCTCAATCAAATCGACTCTACCGGAGTATCAGGCGTGAAGACGCCTAAAGACGGCCTCACTCAGTTTAAAGCACAAAACATATTTGGAAGGATGTTGTACATTTTATTTTTTGGCAGAAACGGTTTTATTTTCAAAGAATCCCATGAGAATATCTCTGAGGACTAAAGGAACGGCTGGACAAGATGAGCCATGACTCTGAAAATTTAGCCAGGATTCTCATTCTGTATCAATAAAGAGTAATAACCGTCCTACAGTGTTCTCATTCAATACAGAACTGACTGTCCAGATTAAGACTGTCTGGTCAAACAGACCTTTGACTGTGCATTTAAAATCAAAGCCAGGATTATTTTCTTTAACAATAATAAAAGTTCAGACTGATTAGGAATTTGTGGCAGGACTGAGCAACAACTGGGGTAATCTGGAAACTATTATATTCTCTATGTGATATATTTATCCAGCTTAAGCAGAGGGCTTCTAAAATGTTACCATTGCATCCTTCAACTCAGAATAAAATTGTGTGACACATTTGTCATAAATAGCTATTAAAATAGCCATTTATTCAAATAAATATTTTGAACATTAGGACAGCGTATCCAACATAAGTGACAGACGTGTCACCACAGATGCGAGCTTGATGTGTTATCCTTTCATATCAGGCGTCTGCTGCAGTAAATGTGGCTGACTTGATTCTGGTGACTGGAAGAGAGGGGATTTATTAAGCATAAAATGCAAAACTGTAGAGAAGACAGAGTGATCCTGCTGCAGAGGGGTTTTGGAGTTGCTAGGAAACGGCTCTCTGTGCAAGCTTTAATTGCTTGGAGTTATTGATGTTAGCAACGGGGAACGGGCATTCAGAGTATGAAACCAGAGGTGTCTAAACTTAGACTGTAAGGGATACCAGAGAAAGGTTTCATATTTAGTGCGCAGCTTTACTGTAGTACATCAGGTCATAATTAGTAGCTGGATATCGGTCAGACGTCCTTGAATTCCTGCGACCTCTTCTAGTTTTTATTTTTAGGAAAAATGGGAGTGATTTCAGTCGGCGGGGAATATTTCTGCGCACGACTTGAAAACAAGGACAAATAAAATAAATCAGAAGTTGAATCAACTCTTAAGATGATTTAACAATACTTTTATAATATATGCGCAGTTCAGCACATGTGTTTTTTACTCAGATGGCATTCTGGGTAGTGTTGACCTCTCTGCCATCTGTTTTTGTTGTCTCATTGCAGCTGATTGGCCGCCTGTGCACTCAGGCAACATTCCTACATAACTCTGGACCTCGTCCAGCATTGTTGCTTCCACTAATAAGCTGTTTTTTTGTTGTTTTTTTTTCTAAAAAAAACCCAAAACATTGGCAGCTAGTGCAGTGGAAATGAAAAGAGAAGTGGATGCATGGGGGTGTCGAGGAAAGGGACTGGATGTTTAATAGAGTTCATTCTCTGGGTTTTTTTTTTTTTGCTTATGTTACTGCTTTTGTTTTTGTCATATTTGATCGGTTCTTATCCGGGTTTGGAAAGTGTGACTTTAACATTTAATCAAACGTAAACTTTAAGAATCCTTCATAGAGGCTGAATCTAAAATGGGAAAACTTACATTCAGAAAAATGCGTTCCAGCTCCGAATCCAACAGCTCCATTAATGTGTCGACACAAAGAGAACTGGGGTTTAGTCGCAAAATTACTGTTGCCATCATTGTAGATCTATAATGTCCAGATGTTGTATGTTAGAATAAAACCTTCCTATTGCTGGTGTATTTTCTTGAAGTGAGCAACTGCTGAAAGTTTTTAAGGTAATATTTGTCGCTAGGCATTAGCTTAAGCCTTGAGGTTGAAGCTAATGGCTAACCCGAGAGGAACTAAGATTGAACCAAACGTTTTAAACAACTTTGAATTTAAAACATCAGAACATTTAATCCAAAGACTGTTTAATTCACTTTAAAACCTGACGTTCTGTCGCAAAATTACAAGCTGTTAGCATCAGTGTAGTTGGACTTCATCTGGCACATAGCTACTTTTCTATTATAGGTAATGAATTTAAAGGGAACTTTGAAGTGAACTTTTGTTGAATGTTTTTAAGCTAATATGTGTTGCTAGGCATTAGCTTGGGCTTTGAGGTTCAAGCTAATGGCTAGCTAGTGGCTAATCCAGGAGGGACTGAGACCAAAACAAACCTTTAAAACAACTCTGATCTTAAAAATGCTAAGACAGTTCATCCAAAGACTATTTAATTCACTTTTAAATCTGTTATGATTGCTTTGTGTGATTATTTATCAAAAAAAAAGGTTATCGGTTTGTCGTGGAAAAAATACTATTTCCAAGCACTGTTCAGGTAAAATCACTCAGTCAGGTTTATTCATATATTGTGCACAATACAGAGAGCTTGTAGGACAATCAGTAATAAAGCAGGTCTGGATGAAAAGCTCGCTAAGCTCTGCCAGGCAGAGACAACACATGAGTTTTATACCAACGATAAAGAATTAACAACAAAGGGAGAGATAGTCTGGTTCTGACACAGCTGTGGAAAACAACTTCCAACCTTCTACATGAAACCCAAATAGTTCTTTTGGTGAGAGTTCATAAACTTTTCATATGACATGACTAGCAGATGTGACCTTATAGTAATTTTTCCATGACAGGTTATTATATGGAGAGCCCTGGTAGGAAGTGATGTCTTGGTTCCCCCCAGGCACTTTGCACAGCTGAATGGTTGGAAATTCACAGATTTCTCAAGCATGCAGGAAAGAATCAAATCAACACTCCAGGTATGTTTTGATGAAGGAATAACATTATAACAAGATATAAAGCTCAAAAAGTCAATTTTACAAAATAGTTAAATGTTCTCTGTCAGAGAACAGATGGGGACATTGGTAGGAGAAACTCACTGAATCAACAGGCAGTTAAGATTTGTTTCTCTGTGACTTGGAGACTGCTCCTCTGTAAACATGGTGCCGTTTAGCATACGGATGTCTGGAATCTCTGGTATGTGTTTGTTAGTCTCTGGGTTTCTGAATGTGCCCTGCAGCAGATTGTTTGGCTCTGGGCCGGGTATTAGGCAAATCAGGAGTGTCCATATGTTGTGACAGCAGATAATAAAAAGATCTTAAAAAAATTGATGAAAGTCAGAGTGACACTGCAGAAAGTCAGACGGGCGCGGTGAAACATGCGTGCCTGAGAAGGCGAGTGGGCGGAACCAGCCGCCAGCACCTGTCCCCGCCGCGGATTGGTTCCCGTCTGAAGCCGGAGGGGAGGGGAGGGGACCGGTCTGACTGACGGACTATGAGGTAAAAAAGGAAACTGTTTTAGTTCGGGGATTTTTTTATTTATTTTTACTCACTGTTTAGATGAATTGGATCAGAACCCTCAGCTGAGCCCCCGCTGTTTGATGAGCCTGTTTTCATCCTGAAATAATGAGGGATTTGGCCGCTCTCGCTCGAGTGGATTCGCTCCAGACGTTTGCCGCCATTTTGACCTGCTGTCGTGACGAGCGATCATTTAATTTCAACTACTACCTGTCCTGAGGTCTTTCTAGTTGTGCTAACTCACATCCAAGTTACAGCTTGTAACTCAAAGTTTGCCCATTATTATAAAAAACTGATCAGAAAGTAACTCACCTGGGGAGCAAAACACCACCTTAATTGTTTTTCAGATCACTGCCATTTGTTTAACACAAAGCACAACTACTGGAGGCCCTGGTAGAGATGAATAAAGAGCACTAAATGAATTATTACCTTGAACTCACCTACCATAAACATGGATTACTAAGTGACTCAGATATCAACGGGCCTTGTCAAAGTCAAACAAGAAGTCATGGATTACTAATGAAATATTTTTGGATTCATACTCGGCTGGGGGAAAAAAAGGAAAGCAGTAATTAGAACAAAACGCTTCTTGATATCTGTAGAGTTCAGGAATTTGAAGGACCATAATTGTAATTTTGTATTAAATAGTGATTTCTCCTTCCATTCTTTAAATGGAATCAATTTACTAAAATTAAAAGTTGTAGTTTTTGGCAATGCTGATGAATTCAAGGCGCTTTTTTTTTTTTTTTGCACATCTTTACCAGGAAACCCAGCAAAAAGTATAATTGTTGACATTCTCATGTCTGCGTACTGCTGGAGGTTTAATTTTTCTTCTTTTTACCATTTTGTTTTGCTTGTGTCTTGCTTCATCGTCCCAGCACACAGAGAGGGTGGCGGGTTCAGGGAAAAGACGAGTGACGGAGAGGCGATCCTCTGGAGAGCTTTGAGTTCCCTGCGGTCAGAAACGGGGGAAGAAGGAGGGATTTTCTACTCAAACGGCACATTTTCTATGTTTGCAGTCTCTCCTTGTTTTGGTTTTGATTTGCACTTATGCATTTTGAGTTTACTCAGATAAAGAGGTTTTTTCGGGGCCTTCTTTTTTTCTTCTTTTTTATATTTATAAAATAATTTTTTTGCGTAAATTGACAGGGAATGTTTGGTTTCCCACTCCCCCCAAATTCCATAATTTTTTGTACTTTATTTTGTTAGTCCATCTAACTGCCAGCTCTGTCTCTAATGTCTCTCCAGGGTGTTGAGTGAGGTCGGGGTCCCTCGGCTCTGTTTTTAGCGGCTCTTTTTCGTTTCCGTCTTGTTCACGCCGTCGCTCAGATCAAGCTGTTCTCCACTGGTTTTCATCACCACTCGGTTTTTTTTCTGCTTCAGAATGTGTTTTGGTTTCTTGATGACCGATATATACTTAAAAATGAACCCAGCATATAAAGCACGACAAAAAAAAAAAGAAGATATAACTCTGACTACTAGGCACTCGGTTTGTGCTCTCACTGATTACTGTGAAGGCTTCCACTTGTTTGGCACACACAAAAAAAACTGGCAGCTTTGGTGCATTTTTAGTATTATTATGATTACTATTAATAAATAATCCAGGATATTGATAACATTGTTCTCATCTATGATCTGTATCTGTCATAAAGTCGGTTCTTTTTTTGTCCTCATGTCCTTCCAGATCTATAAAGATATCTTTACCTATTTTATTTTGTTGTTGTTTTGTTTTCCATATTAACAACTCAACTGCCTGCAAAATCATGTGTTGTACCTTATTGGAAAGATGTGGGTTATTTTTTTTTCTGTATATATACATACTTGTATTTATATATGCGTGTGTGTGTGTGCGCGTGTGTGTGTGTTTTGAGTTTTACAAACGAGCTACTCGGTGCACATTATGTATCTTAAACAGGGTTCTAATTTATTTTCTTTGCTTTTTGTCCTCTTTAATGTCGTTTTCTTGTTCTTAACCTAAGCAGCCAATGAACTTTCCTTGGGCCCAAGTTAGAAATAATTCACTGACTGGTAACTACTGGTTTCCATGTTGATACTGGTTTCAACCCATTAAGGCTTGATGCAGCATGTAAACAAGCCTGCGGCGGTTCTGGTCATTTGGTGGCTTCGCTGTTTTGTTTCCAGGTAACAGTGCCGCCCAGCGTTTCATTCTGACCAATCAGACAGATTTAGCTAATTTTGGAAGATGTGCTTACAATTTATTTAATACGTGTGTTTTTACAACTCCAACATGTCAGGATCTCTCAGTTGTTTTGATTTGATCAGGAGTCGGAATTTGGCATGAAGAGTCCAAACTGATAAGAGGATAAATAAATAAAAAATACACATGATTTGTTTGAAATGATTAATTTCCTGCTGTGCTGGTTTCCGGGGCGAACTCTCTGCTTTCTGACACACTGCAGGCGTGCCTCTGTAATAAATCACATCATGCAAAAACAGCTGTCAAATACTGAAAATGCTCACCAGAAACAATTTTTACTCTGTCGTTAGGCGCCCCCTCTAGCACAGCACCCCTATACCTGGTGGTACGTTCCCACTTTGTGCTCACCGTTTCCAGTCACAGACAGTTGAATTTTTTGCTTAAATTATGTAATATGAAAACACTTAAATTAATCAAATAATTAAATTGTGTTTTTTGTGACGTAATAAGTTAACAGTTGTGTGTTTGCCTTTCAAAACAACGTACACTGCTATGGAGCTGCGTGGGAATTTTCTGTTTGCGTCGCCACACCCACACGTCTGGTCCGTTTTAAACCCGTTACCACTACAAACATTTTGCATGTCGCTATATGTACTCAACATAAACATTAGCTCCACTTCGCGTCCATTTTGAACTGGGAAGATGCACTCATGCACTCATACACTCTCTCTCTCTCTCTCACACACACACACACACTCATTTGCATGGGTATCGTTGTAGGAACTTTCCATTGACTTCCATTCATTTCTACAGTTTAAACCTTACCATTAGCCTAACCCTACCCATTACATACCTAACCATAACCAAAACTCAATTCACACCTTAGTCCTAAATCAGACCCCTGACCCAAAAAACACCCGTTCCCCTGTAGGGACCAGGCTTTGGTCCCCACAAAGAGAAGTGGGTCCCCACAACGTGGTATGTGTCAGGAAAAGTGGTCCCCACAAAGTATTAGAAACAAACACACACACGCACACACACACACAAGCATTAGCAGTCCAGCTTTGGCAGAAGCCTGGCACTCGGTGCAGCGCTGCCACCCGGTCCCATGTCCTCGGGCCAGAGTTCTGTCCACAGCCAATCGACTAGCGGGGCGCCTGCCAGGTCTAATCCTCCCTCCATCCCTTCCACCGGTTTTGCCAAATTGACCCGTCGGCTCTTTCTCCGACTAAATGCTGTTTGCAGAGCTGGAGCAACAGTTTTTGGAAGCTCTCCGATTGTCTTATTTTTGCTGCTCTTTATGATAAAGCGATGAGGCGAACTTGTTCAAACAAAGAAAAGACAGGAATTTCTATTGTTTTGTTCCCATGCACTGACTGTAATTTCACATAATTTCTTTCTTTTTTAAATTTTTTTTATATCATCGCTGGTGTTTTGGTCACATTTTGGAGTCTTTTGTATTGACATTTAACGGGTGGCAGGAAGAACTGTATGGGGTGCCGTTTGCAAAGCACTAATTTAGTTTATTTAGCCTGTCATAAAGACATGATGTTCATTTGTTAAGGTCATATTTTCACCATGTCATTCACTCATTTACAAATTTGGACCTAAATACATAGATACGAGTTAAATATTTAGCAAGCAATCTAAATATTTAGCAAAATTTAAAATATTTAGTTAGGATGCTAAATATTTAGTTTGCAAAAATATTCAGTTCCCAAGAGAATATTTAATTTGAAGCTAAAGGTTTACTAAACATTTGGCTCCAAATTAAATATTTTTCAAACTAAACATTTAAGTTTCAAACCAAATATTTACTTTCCAAACTGAACATTTACCTTGCTTGCAAATACTTGGGTTACTAGCTAAATACTTAACTTGTATCATAATATTTAGCTCCAATTTAAATATTTAATTTCCAAACTAAGCATTTAATTTTCAAACTTAACATGTATTTACCAAACTAAATATTTAAGCTGCTAGCCAAATATTTAGCATTAGCTGAATATTTAAGGCTAAGCTAAGTGTTTATCTAATGCACAAATTAGCTTGCTGACAAGCAGAATATAAAAGTTGGGTTTTATAAGCCCTGCTGTGTGTAAACTCAACATTTAGCTTGTGAATTAAATACTTTGTTTCTTAGTTGGAACTCTGGCGTTCATAGATAAGGTGAAAATATGACCCACACACATATTTTGCTCTTTCTCTGTCAGGCTAAATACACCAAATTATTGCTGTTAATTCATTTAACTTTTTTTTTTGTGGCTTTACAAGCGGCGCTCCATTAAATTGCGTGTGTCGATGTGAGACGTTCAGTGAGTTTCTGTGCAGTGAGCGGGACGTGAGTGAAACGGAGTCGTTTTGTGTTCAGCTCGTCGTCGTGCCGGTGTGTCCAGGTGTTCCCCGACCTCCATGTCCGCTGATCCAAACAAACAGAAACAGGACTGGAGGGAACATACAGAGGAAGCAGGAGGATGAAAATGAACCCGTTCTCCATCGGGATAAAAAAAAAAAAAAAAAAAGCAAACAAACTTTCCCCAAAAGAGAGATGATACTTTTGAATAAAGGATATTTTTCTCCTGGGTGTGGTCACAAACAAGTGTGTACATTTCTAAGTTAATTGAAAACTAAATCTTATTTGTTCTCTATACGAATGGCTGTATGTTAACCATGAAAAAGCAATGAGATCTACCATTAAAAAAAGGAAATAAATTAAATATGAAAATGTGACATTGTCTGCGTTTTTGTCTTTCTTTTTTTTTTCTTCAAAGCATCTGTGGAAATGTTGGTGGTAAAATGTTTCTCTGCTCTGCATGTCAATGATTCGCGTCATAAGTCAGTCGTAACACTAGAGGGCAGCACTGTAAAACACATCAATTCACCTGGATAGGAATCATCAAAGGGGGAAAAAACAGTAATTTCGCTTCAGCTTAGCAAAAATGCTTATACTTAAATCAACTCACTGAAATTTATATCTAAAATTTGAATAAAAAAAACAGTGATGTTATGGTTGGAAGAAGCAGATTTTTTGTTTTTAAATTAAGAATAAATTGTCATCTGAGATACAACTCATTTTTTCGTTGGAAGAAATTCCACTTGGTGCTTTTATTAACCTTAATGCTTTGTGTTCCGCTCTGAATACAAGAAAGATTTCAAATGTTCACCAAATAAATGTAAAAAGGTGCAAAACAAACATTTGGGACAGAGGTTCTCACTTTAGGATGGAGATTTTCACACTTTTAGATCCTTGTTCAACAGATGTAAGAACTCAAAAGATTTAATGTAACATTACTGAATGTCCCAGTTTTGTGTGATTAAAAATCAGTTTTGAGCCTGAAATTGTGAATGTGAGGTAAAGACTGGCACGTTATATCAGCCATTTTGTGGACTTTTCCCATTGGGTTTTCACTTTATAAACTCAGACTTTAATGCAGTGGGTGTCCAAACTTTCAGTCTCTGCCAAAAAAACTGGTAGACCAAAAATATGATTAAATTTAAAATGTAATAATGAGTGTATTGGTATTTTCTCCCTCTTTCTTTTTTCTTTTTTAGTTTTGCTTGCATGATAAACAAAACAAATGTGTGGAGCTCATCAGTTGTTTTCTATTTGGTTCTATTTGATCGACAGGAGGGGCCGATCAAAATCATTTCAAGGGCCACAAATGGCCCATGCGCCACACTTTGGGCACTGCTGCTTTAATGTGTCTTTATGGTCACTCATAATAACATTATTTAGAAAACAAATTCACAAGTAAAAAGTCTCATAAGTGTGTGGCAATCGCACAGCAAGTCGGGCCACAGATTCTCAGATTAGTCCTGGACTTTGACTGGGCCGTTCTAAAGCATGAATATACTATAAACCAAACCATTCCACCAACTATAGCGGGATATTTGAATACAGTTTAATCCAACTTCACAAGTCTGAGCAGTGTTCCAGTTTTTACAAAAAAAAAAAAAAAAGTAAAAAGGCTCCCCACAGCATGTTGGTGCCACCACCATGATCACAGCCTCCTCCTACCTTCTCCCCCAGGCTTGTCTTCTTCATGGTTTGTCACAAACTGTTAGAATTTTGCTTCCACTTCACAATTATGTACAACTTTGTGTTTTTCTCTCACCTAAAATCCCAATAACTTTCATCGAGGTTGTAGCATAACAACATGTGGAAACCTTCGAGGTCTTAACACAGCACTTACTGCGAACTCTGTTAGCTAGCAGCCGATTTAAAACGCGTTCAACCGCTGGCAGCGAATCATGGTGGCAGGTTTCCGAACAGCAGCGATGAAATGTAGCCTTTAAAAATTGAGTTAAAAGTCGACTGGCTGTCGTCTCGCTCAGACACGGCAGCGGGAAACGTCCGACTAGCGTGGAAACGGTACGTGATCCTGAGCATTACGTCAGAAACGTCCAGTGACGTTCGCAATAACAACAACAACAACAACAACAACAACAACAACAATAATAATAATAATAATAATAATAATAATAATAATAATAATAATAATAATAATAATAATAATAATAATAAATAAATAAAAATAATAAAAAGAAACCACAGAATGCTCCGGAATCCTTTCTAATGGCGTCATGTAAGCGACACATCCGGACGGGGAACGGAGTGTCAGCGGTCCGGTTTAATACCCGAAATCAGCCACATACAAAGAAATCTGCTGATGCTGTTTTTATCATTCTGAGAGGGAAACGTTGAATTTAAAAAAAAAAGAAAGAAAGAAAGAAAAAGAAAGACATTTAAGTATTTAAGATCGTCTCACAAGGAAACTATCAACATCTGGATGTGCAATTGACATAAAAACAGAGAAAGGAGCAGTGAGAGGGGAAATGTGCTGCAGGACTAAGGGGAATATTAGTAATCGTCATAAAATTCAAATACACTCTCGTGTAGAATTGGTCTTTTGTTCGGCTAAAGTCCTGAGACGGAGTTAAAATATAATAGACTGCAGGTGAATTTTTTATCTTGTTAGCTGAATTCAGTTTACATTTGTGCCAATGATTGTTAGATTAAAGCACTCTCTCAACACCTCGCCAGTAAAATGTTCTTGTCTCTGTTGAATCCATCAGAATAATGATCCCTTCTTCAGTTTATTTGTCAATTTTATCATCTGCCGGCCCAATTGATTTTTTTGACCTATGTTTTTCATTCACACTTGCTGCCTCACTGTGTCTGTGAATCATCGTGAAAGGAATGAAACTCATATTGATAAATTCTGATCTCAGTCTCACGAAAGACGATAATTTAAACTCTCTGCAGCCGAAGCAGAAAGCAGCTTCAGAGTTTGAGTAACTCTCCAAGAAACGTCTATGAATAAAACCAGAACAAGTCAGAGCAGAATCCTGGTGTGGAGTTCAAACACCTATGAGTAAAAATTCTCTGTGCCGTCATTCCCACATCGAGCCACAGTGCATGTCAAGAAAGAGATGAAATAGAGGCTAAATGTCACTCCGAGGAGAATCGGTGAAAGCCTGAAACCCAGCATGAAAACAAAAGTACATTTGGTGATTCATAGAAGAGCATTAATGATATACGATTCTCATAGATTGGGATTTTTTTTTTTCAAAAGCATGACTTGAAATAAAAATTATGTTTTTACGTATAACGACATTGTAAAATCACTGAACGATGGTGGGTAAATGTGTCGTTTTATATCAGTTCGCCTTGCCAACAACTTAGAGTTATGACAGAGGAGAACTTGTTCAGATTGTTTTTGAGTTATTTTCTTCAAAGTCAGATGTTTACGACACTTTTAAATATCACGGCGCTTTACAGCCCCGGTGAATGGAGGAACTTCTGAGGATGCGTGCTAATGAACAACACTTCTTCCATCCGTGCCTCGATGTAAAAACCTGAAGAAATTAGCCAAGGTGTTGGGAAGAGAGTCGTGGAGAGGAAGAAGAAGAAGTTGTTTTTGGGCACAAATGGATCTTCAAGACGGGCAATGTCCCGAGGCGTTCTGTCAAATTGGCTACATAGTGGCTAAATGACAATGAAGAACCCTAAATTCAGGAAGTCAACACAACATGGCTCCTCTATTAACCCGTTAACAATGTTTTTACCAGCGTTGAACTGAGCAGTAGCTAGCATACTGAGCTCAGTAGATGTTCAGTTCCACCAGCTAATTGCTGCTGGCTAGTCTGAAGGAGCTGATTGGGAAAATCAGTTTGACCTTTTTTTAAATTACTTCTCAGTATTTTTGGAGAGTTCTTGTTAGAAAATGTAAATAATTCACCGCAGGAAAAACCACAAGCTTGTAACCGCAGATTTTGCTGCCAATCCCATGTCTTAGTCGGGCTTGAGAACATTTAGCTGAATAACACCGTCAGACAATCAAACAAGATCAAAACTTTGCAACCCTGCCACGTCGGATCTAATGATCAGAAAGAACTGCAACCTCCTGCAGATTAAAGAAAAAACCTCCGAGAAGCTGCAGAGCTGCGTAAAAACCCTCAGGCCTCAGACTAAACAGATCTCTGTGTTTGTAAGTTTGCGGCTTTTCAGAAAAGAGGGTTCTGCCACTCATTCAAATAGGTCTGTAATTTGTAACTCAAGAATTACAAATGCAATCCAGAAGGTTTGAGATCTGGTGTAAATAGCAAAATGAGTGACTGCAGGCTTTTGTTTCTGTCTTTGTTCTTGGAGGCATGTGGTCAAAAAGTGAACTCAAATACAGTTAAAGACAGTTCTCCATAGTTACAGTTTTGCTAATGCCTTGCACTTTATGGGACATTGCAAGAAAACCTTCTATTTCCTCATTTCTGGAATGTAAAAACAGACAAATACCTTATGCTTGATGCTAACTAGCATGTCTGCTTTTAAAGGGCCACTGTTCCTCCTTCTTCTCTGCTGCTGTTTTGAGGAATGTCAACGTTTTTAAATATTCCTCGTTTATGGAGTGTTCAGGCGTTAGCGGCCGGCTGAAACTCTGCCCCCTGGTGGTGACCCTGGGTCTTCATCTTTAGAGGTTCAATAAATGAATCCGTATGTTTAGAAAGAAAAGACAATTCTGCACTTCTGTCTTTAATAATTTATTTTACCATTTTAAGAAGCTGCTATTGTCATTATAGGAGCACAAGAGGCTCTGAAAACTGAAACAGCAAGGACTGAAACATTTATTTGACAAACACATAAAGAAACAAATAGAAATGCCAAGTTTGGGTTGTTTAATGTTGTTTCATCTTAAGTTAATTGTAAAATATTCACAATGTTTTATTCCCAAATTCATCAGTAACACCAAGTGGATGTTGACATCGGTTTTAATACTGAGAAACGGACCAACTTCACAGTAATCTGACCACACATTTGCATCTCCAGATAAATATTACGGAGTAAAATTGTTTACTTTTTGTCTTGTAATGAGCGACATTCTTCTATGCTGTTTGCTGTTAAGGAAGAACCAAAAACCAGGCGGCAGAGAGGACGATTTTCAGAAGTTTACATTTAATGAAACACAGAATGTGTGCGGAGTTAAGCTGGAGAAAACACAACAATAGACTAACAGGTAGAGGACAGGAGAACCTGTCAATTGTTGTCTAAAGTCAGGAGTATAAATGCTGAGGAAGGTGATTGATGGAGTTTAAAAAGGTGAGTGGTTATATCATGTGCAAAATGAAGGAAGGGAAAACAAGAAAAAGTAAAACATGACTTTATATAAAAGTTTCTATACAAGTCACCAAAACAGACTGAAAAAAAAGAAAGGAGATCAAAATTGAAAAACGAAAGTGCCGACTAAAGACTCTGTATTTATCAGAACAAGCCAAAGCAGGACCAAAAAAAATATATATTTTTGTTTGCTTTTCTTAACATTTGGCTGCCAGTGCTTTTCCTGCCACCTTGTGTTTACAGTCCTGGTTCTGGTCCGGCTGGCGGTCTCACACAAAGGGAAACATCAGCTCACGATTAGCTGGAGGTCAGTATTTATCTTAGCTAGCAGGCTACAGCTACAAATAGAAACCTCAGTGAGGTCACAGACCCTCTCCCTTCTTCAAATCGAACAAATTAGGTGTCAGACGTTTGTACTGATTTGTGCTGCACAAATTTTCATTTGTGCCGCTGTCATTTTAAAGACATTAATAAAAAGGTTTTCAGAGGTCATCTGAGGTCAACCTCCCCAACAAACATTTACGCACTTTTACAAAATCAAACAAAATTTGGCATCAATCAGCTCAGCTGCGTTTGTGCAGCACAAATTTTTGTGTGTGCCGCTATCATTTTAAAAACATTAGTAAACGTTTCCAGAGGTCGTCAGAGGTCAACCTCCCGAACCCAAAAGATTTACACACATTTAGAAAATCAAACAAAATTTGGCATCAATCAGCTCAGCTGCGTTTGTGCAGCACAATTTTTTTTTTGTGCTGCTTTTGCTTTGGAGATATTTGTGATGACCTCTGGAAACCTTTTCATCAGCACCTTTAAAAACGATGGTGGCACAAAAGAAAACTTTCACTGCACAAACGCTTGACACCAGTTCTTCATTCAGGTGATTCAAACCAAGAGCAGCTTAGAGTGTGCGCAAATATTTTCAAGTTGTTTATGTCACCACCTTTATCTCTGACTAATAAACTGATGACATAAAATAATGTGACACATAAGTTGATAAAAATAATAAAAAACAAAGTAAGGCAGGTTTTGGTTGCATAATTGGTATTTTGAAGAAGGTCTGCTGACATCTGCTGTAAGCTGCTGAACATCTGGAGTCGCTAAATAGCGCATTATAAGGATCAGCTACCGACGGGGATTTTATGCCGCGTCAAGTTTTTGAAGAGCTCCTGCTCTGAACAATTCAGGTGTAACAGAGAGAATAAAGGACCTGGAGTACACCGTGTGCTGCTGCACAACTGATAGGAAAAAAAAAAAGCTTTTCTCTGAGTATTAGATTATTCTTCCTCCAGTTTCTCAGCTCAAGTTTGCCTCAAGCGTTGGACTGAGACGTTGGCTGACACAAATGTGCCAAACTTCACACCTGATGACGGCCCTCCTCATAATTAGCCGTCTGACCCGGAGCCACACATGACACAGAGAAACCTTGGCCGTGTGGAAGATAATTACCTTGGATGTAACTTTGTTTTCACACGTGTTTCTTTGACGCTACTCGACCAACTCCCAGATCTTAGATCGGGGTGCCCTTTCACTGCCTGAACGGAAAAAAACCCCTAAAACATAAAGCTGTGTAAATTAAAAGGCACCCTATTACTCAATAGCTGGATGAAATGAGAAACGTAAATAGATTGATTAATTCATCTTAATTGTCTACAGTAATATATTTATGACATTTGAATGTTAGTGTGCCAGGCGTCTTTCTAAATAATGTAGTGACGTTATGTTTTGATGTTTTATATTGAAAAGACTTGATTATTCTGCCTCTAGGTGAAAAGTTCAACAGTCAAACAGTCACTCTGCACATCTTGTGTTGCTCAAAATTATGTCACAGCTTTTTATTTATTTATTTATTTTCCAGGCATTTCATTACCTTTGCCCAACACATGGGAGTGAGAAATGAGAAAACTTCTGACCCGAGGCGTGTGTTTTACTCCTGGCATATTGTGTGTTTTCAGTGGATAGAAGTCGCCTGCAGAGCAGAACAGGGCTTGGATCAGAGGAGGAAAACAAAAAAATGCCTCCAAATGCCAAGCTAAATTAGCCACAGATAGAGAGGAGTCTGACTAAAAGCCACTTTTCCTTCATGTGACCAAGCAGAAACCTCAGTCATCCAGACTTTTCCTGTCACAGCGAAAAGTGTGACAGGACTTTTGGCAATGTTTTTTGTGAAATATTGCCATATTTCACAAAAACACGTACAGACGCACATGTTCAACAGGGACAAAAAGAGACTCACTATCAAATTCTAATAATGCTAATGTACAGCATTTCGGTCAGTGCCTGCTGTTTGAAAAGTGATTTATAAATAAAGTTGGCCCGGCATGTTTCCTGCATTTTGCATTTGGCTCCCTGCCGTTCCGGTGCGTCCATTTTGAGCACCGTGTTCCCTTGTAAAATCGCACCTGTTTCTAATCCAGTAATCACCTCTAGCATAAACGTTCCTTGTCGGATCCTGCTGTTAGCAGCATTAAGTAACAACATTTGGCGGTCTCATACAAAGGGAAACATCCGCTCACGATTAACTGGAGGTCAGTATTTATTTTAGCTAGCAGGCTGCAGCTACATATAGAAACCTCCCTTCTTCTAACTTATCAATAAGGTCCATTCAAAGCACAGTCTGCCTGCCTCATGTATGTATTTGGTCCTTCCCAACAATAACACATAACAAATAATACTTTTATTTCAGGCAAACAACACTTTACATGCTTTTTTTTTTTTGCCTGTGTTTCCAGAGTCGGCTTCTGCTAGCAAACTTTAGTGGCTGCCACAAGAGGGCGCTAACGCTACATGTTCCACCTCGTCTCAGAAAAACTACAATGTCCTGTCTTTATCTATATTTATTACACATTTTGTAAGTTAAACTATAAATACTGGATGTAAGTAGAATAAACTGCAAAGATTAACGTTGCCAGGTCGAATCTGCCACTTTTAGGTTCTTGTTATTGGACCGTGCTGTTGCACATGGAGCAGCGTAGCAGACCACAGACTGTTGTCACGGGAATGATGAAATGTACCCATTAGCAACAAAATGAAACCAGACAATTAGCAACCAAAAGAAGTTTAGTGACGCATCAGTTCCTTGGAAAAACAGAAGAAAAAAAAAGAAAAAAACGTTAGGAAGGAAGAAAGGAAAACAGCCAAAGGTTAAAAACCGCAGATTTGTTGTCGACGTGGACAGGAGAAGCGGAGATGTAATGATTTTTCATATTGTTCGCAAATTACACTAACAAGTAAATTACTGTTATTTAGCTGGCTAGGACTTGTTTGTTATTAACTTATCTTTTAGGTTTCCTTAATAAAAAAAAAAAGATATGTCAAAATGAATATGTTACATGTGAATGAACAGTTTGTGCTGCCATGACACTGACTGACTGTTTTCAGACCTGTTTATTCGAACTCTAGCAACTAATTTCTACAAGCACTCAAAATCTGCATTATTCGTTTAACTATTTATTTTTCTTTTAGTTATGTTTTTATCAGGTTAATTCACATCAAGATGTGTAATTTTAACTGGGGGCTGATTTGTTTGTAAACAAATGGCGTAGTGCGCCATCAACGGAGTTAGGAATTGAAGTTTGAAAAATTAGGGCTCTCCCACAAAGCTGCATGTTTGTCATGGGTCGATAAATAGTGGGGCACTGCCTCCAACCTCTATTTCTCTTTGTGACAAACTGCTCAGGCAGACTGAAGGTTCATAAAATAGTGTTAGCATAAAATACGATTATATTTTTGAGACTTCATTTACCATCATTTCACCCTCCGGAGCTAGCAGATCTAAATACAGACACAGCATTTTTCTACAAGTAAAACATTTACTGTTTGGGACCTTTAAACCAAACTTTAATTTAATCTCCAAATTAGATTGCACTGTTTCTTCTTGTTCTATTTTAGGGCGCACTTGTGTAACCCAATGTCTAGACACCATCATTTTGGGTAAAATGTATACTCTTTCTTTCTTATATAAAGTGAAAAAAAACATAACTGATGCCTGGAGAAAGTCAAAACCGCCTAAACGTGTCTCCATTATGTAAGAAATAGTGAGATTCCAGAAATTATGCCATTTCCTTTGCTCTCCTGTCCTCTCTACTTATGCTGCAGCTCTTCACATTGTATTGTTTTCCAAAAGAAATTGAAGTAATATTTATATTTTCATTCAACAGTGAGCTTGTTCGTTCCTTTTAATGCCTCCTCTTTGCTCCCTCGTCTGTCCACTCCACCTCAGCGTTTTTATCTTTTCCTTTTTTTCCCCGCATGTCCCCCTTGGCTGAGTCTCCGGCTGACATATGAGTGTGGTCAGAGGTTATGTGGTTGTAATTAGGAGGGCTGTGCCGGAGCGATAGACCCCGTTTCCTGTTTCCAGACTACAACAAATCGTCTTGCAGCCCAGCCAGCCCTGAAAACAGCTGTCAGCCCCGGGGATCGCTCCTCAAACTCTTAAACTTAAATAAAACTGTCTTTTACAGTCTCATAACTCGTACTGCAAGGTTCCCACTGACAACCCAGCTCACCGCTCTGTCTTTTCCCTTTCTTGCTGGGTCAGTTACATAACTGCAGCACTGCCCACTGGAATCCTCTGGCCTCTTACTGACACTGACCGAGCGCTGAGTTCAGCCTGAAGACCTTCATTTATCTGGAAGAAGGAATTAAAAGCATGCGCGCTAATGCTGACTGCGGGGCATGCATAAAGAAAAATGCAAATGCTTTATTTTGAATGTTGTGGTGCCTTTTCTAGTCACTTTTTTTTTTTTAAGAAATAGCTGAAAAGTATAAATACAACAGTATTGCTAAGTCTGCATCTGATGTCTGTTCTGCTGCACACTTTGCTGCTGCAAAGTATGAAACTACCTGTTGTTTCCAGACAAGTCTGACTCTGAACCACCACAGGTACTGACTACGGCCACTATCATAGCAGTAGATAGTACCGCTATGATAGTATTAGATAGTAGCGGTACTATCTAGTAACACCTGTTTGCTACTATCATAGCAGTAGATAGTATCTGTTGTTATTCCTATTTGGGCTTTAAAAAATCATACATATATCAGATACATTATTGGGATGAGGGCTGCACAGTGGCACAGTTGGTAGAGCTGTTGCCTTGCAGCAAGAAGGTCCTGGGTTCGATTCCCGGCCCGGGATCTTTCTGCATGGAGTTTGCATGTTCTCCCTGTGCATGCGTGGGTTCTCTCCGGGTTCTCCGGCTTCCTCCCACAGTCCAAAAACATCACTGTCAGGTTAATTGGTTTCTCTAAATTCTCCCTAGGTGTGAGTGTGTGTTGCATGGTTGTTTGTCTTGTATGTCTTTGTGTTGCCCTGCGACAGACTGGCGACCTGTCCAGGGTGTACCCCGCCTCTCGCCCGGGACGCAGCTGGAGATAAACACCAGCAACCCTCCCGACCCCATTTAGGGAAGAAGGGTGTAAAGAAAATGGATGGATGGATTATTGGGATGTAACGTCTTATTCCGATCAAATCCGTAACTATATTGGATCAGGACATCACTAAATTGGAAACTATAGACTTTAAAAGTTTTTTGTAAAAAAAGAAAAGATAACATTCCTTTCATTACACAATTACATTAGGTAAGGTAATTTTATTTATACAGCACATTTTCAGCAACAAGGCAATTCAAAGTGCTTTACATGAGTTAGAGGAAAGAAAAACAAAAAGTCCTCCACTATTTATTAAGCAATAGAAATAGGCCCTCAGGCCTCGACGCGGCCGTCGCGGGCTCGATTCCAGGACCCGACATTTGCCGCATGTCTTCCCCCCTTTCCTGTCAGCCTACTGTGGTATAAGGGACACTAGAGCCCACAAAAAGGACCCCCTGGTGGGGAACAACAACAAAAAATAAAAAAATTTTAAAGTGTGTTGTGACAGGTAGAAACTTTTCACTTGGTCCTGTGTTTTGGGGCGGAGGCCCTTTACAGGAAACTTCTGTGCAGCAGACAGATTAGCATTGAGCAAAGCTGGGTTATTATCAGTTGTCCGCTGCAGTTTATGGTTTGCGCCATCTTCAGGTCGGCCTCGGTTTTACCGGCTTTGGTTGCTTTCCTGTTAGCGCGTGACACGGCTGTGATTTCACGTCTCATGTTGGCCAGCGCCGCTGGAGACCATCACTTCCGCTAACTTCTTGTGGATGAAGCTAGCAGTGGAGGTATGCCTGCTCTCTTTCTCAGTAAATCATACTGTTGCTTAGTCTAAATTCCTCTTTTTCCTCTTCCTGAAGAACTTTTAGTATCAGGTCTTCATGTCATCTGGTTTACCCTCTTACCCCCTTTTTTATTTTCACTCAAATTAAATGAAATTAAATAACCAGTTTATAGTGTCATAGCACAGTAGGAAGGCCGCTGTTTTGGCTCGCAGCGATTGTTTGCGGATTTCCAAAGACATTCCCCGGTTCTACGCCTCGCGGTTTGGGAGCAGCTGAGTGGCCATTTCTGCTCTCCCTGGCGGCTCGCGTGTGTGCGTGTGTGTGTGTGTGCGTGCGTGCGTGTGTGTGTGTGTGTGTGTGGCAAGTAATGTCTTAAAAGAAAATGTTTAATTTTTAATTGGGCTTTAACTTGTTTTTTGGGGAGTAAGCCTAAGTGCAGTTCTCCAGAGGCAGCTGGTGGAAGATTCATTTTACACAGTTTGCTGCGCTTCGTTTCTTTCTCTTTAGTTGTCGCGTACATTGTTTAAATCTATGTAAAGAGAACTGAGAAAACTCTCTTTCTGCTGCTTAGAGCTAAGGTTAGGGTTTAAAGGGCATCACTTGGTCTCAGTATGAACCCTTTTGCGAGGCACTCATGATATAGTCATTTTTCTAACTGGGTAGAAGAAGGAAGACTGTCCTCTGTGACCTTAAGTGTTTTGTACTTTCTGTCCAGATCTTATCACCATGGCAACTTACTGAAAATCTCCTCAATTATGTTTTGAAGTGAACTTTATCATCTTATAAAGGCTGATAGGGCATCAGGCACCTCCATGATCTCCTCTGGTTCAGTCAGTCAAGAACCTGTGTAAGTTTAGAGGGCATTCTCCTCAGTTTTAGTCTTTTTCCAGCCGGCAGTATGTTTTCTGGAAGATCATGTTGTGTGATGACCCCTTCAAAGCAGCTATATATGGAAGAAAGAGGGGGAGGATAAGTTGGTGGGAAAATTCAGCAGTCTAACAGAGCCAGTTTAATGGCTTGATAGCCTTTGCTATAAGTGACCTTGAGTATTATTTTTATTTTTTGAGTGATTCCAAAAGAGCTTTGTGATTCAGTCTCTAAACAGGATGTACTTTGGCTAGCCCATCTCTATGCACTGGCAGCGGAAATGCAGAGTGAAAACACACCGATGATCATGAGTGTTTACATTTGAAAGATAACAAGGATGTTATGGAGAAAGCAGCAAAAATGCTTCGTCTCATTTTTACACATCTCTGCTTTCTGTACACTCGGTTTTGCATTTATTTACCATTTTACATTTATACTAAAGAGTTCAAACAGTTTAATTTACTGCAGCTGGTAGTGAGAACTGAAATCTGTTCAGCTGTTAGACTGTTTCTACTCTTATGTGTGCTGATGTACCGAAAAACACTTTCTGTTTCTAAATGATGTTTTTGTTTTTGGGGGGCAAGGGGGACTTCATGTCCCTCCGAGTTTTTGAATTATGCGTGTGGCTTTTGATGCTTTGAAAGGTGCATGTCTGTTGGGGTCAAAGGTGTGGAATTTTTCATTTTCAGACGCATCATGATGGGTGGCTACACTCGCTTTGAAGAGATAATCTAACACGAGTGCCTCAAGTGGTCAAATAATTATTAGTTGACTCCCAAAAATGAAAAAAGTTCAGACTGGACTTTGACTTGTTCACCTGAAGACTTGAGACCTGACATGAACTCCTGAGTCTGAGATTTAAGATGGCGTCAGATTCCAGGTTTGGTACCAGAAACATCGTCTGCTGTTGCATCTTTGCATAAAATCCTTAATTCAATCAGGGCTGCAGCTAACAATTATTTTGGTAATCCGTTATTCCAGTGCATTATTCTATCAAATATTCTGGTGGTTTATTGATTAATCTAGTAAAGAAAAGAGCACATTCTGCAGATTTTTTGTTTAACCACTTAAGCTTATTTTACACAATACTTTATGTATTTATCAATTTAGTGCACTATGGGAGGTGTGTATACTGTGGAGTTCTTTCATCAAATATCCTTTTTTAGGAGTCTGTATGCCCCAATTAACAGCTTACATTTAGTTGATTACTAAATTAGTTAACGATTATTTCATTAATCGATTAATCGTATCAGCCTTGAATTCAATACAAAGCCAAAGAGGGCATTTAAGTCCAAAAGATCATCAAGTGCAACATAATAATGATAAAAATATCTTTGTGCAAGCCTTCACAGGTAATCAGTTGTGAAATATTTGCTGGGGGTGGCTGTTCCAACTAAATTCAGGTCAATTTGCTGAACGTTTGATGTGAAAAAAAGTCCCTGACAATCTCAAGACTTCCCAATAGGACTTTCCCTGGACTCCGCCGGTCGGTTTCAAGTTGCATGTATCACCTTGCAGCAAAAGAGCTGAGCAGATTTTGATCGGGAGGAAAGAGATTTGTGAACCCAAACGCAGGATTGGAACAGTTCAGTTTTCTGCTGAACAAGATCGTCAGAATGGCATCTCTGGAGAATAAAACGCTTTGTACAGATAAACGAAAGAGTCGTTTTCAGCTAGAGAAATTTATTTATTTATTTTTTTAAAGTTTGGTGCAGGCCGAGTCCCTCGCAGGAGAAACCAAACATCAAGCAAGATGTGAAACATAATTGTGGAATGTTGCAGTTTGGATTGCTTTGCTCCCTCTGGGACGCTGCAGCTCACAGTTGCTGCTTGACTTTTCCACCTAAAATCAAAAGTGAATGAAAAGCTGAATGTGAACTGTAAGCTAACCTTCTGACAGCATGATTGATTCTTTATGGATTCACCTGATAGACCCAGGACGGCTCTCTGTTAGGAAGCCAAAGTAAAAACTTTGGGTTGAATCCAGTTGAAACACTTTGGGAGAAATCCGAAGTGATGCAGGAAAGTCCCCCAAACATCTGGCAAATGAAGAGGCTGCAGCATGAAAGAGAAGTCGAATGTTTTTCTGCCACAGAGACGAGTGGAGAATTATGTAAAGTACCTACATCAAAATACAAGCTGCATCAAGTCAGACGTGCCTCCTGCCTCCCTTCAGGACGGCAACATCTGTTGAAAACGCATTTCCTCTTTGTTGTTGTCTGGGACCGCAGAGGAGCAGAAACTACAAACATCCAGGAGACACTTCACAGTTATTACCTAAACAAGTAGCTTTTTTAAAAAAAACAACATCATTTTAAGGTGTTGTCATATTTATACTCGCATTAAACGACTGCAGATTGCAGCTTTTTGATACAGAAACATTCCACACTTACATTTTCACAAATGTAAGTGTGACTGAACTGTCACTAGCGTTTCATTTCTTTAGTACGGAGCCCCCTAGAGGACATGGGGAAAGTTTTTATTTTGCGCTACTTTTGCATTCTCTCACAATAATGTACTGATCAGTTTTGTGCAACGATGAACTGAAGGGAAGGAAAGGGAAAAAATCCTGCATCCAAACTACTTGGAGTATTTCTGAGTCAAAGTAAAAAAAAATGTCCCCATGTCCTCTAGGGGGCGCCATACTTTAGAGCGTTATTAAAGTTTTTTTTTTTTTTTTTTTTTTAAATGCTGCAATTTTGATGTGTTTGTTGGGTTTTATGCAATAAGGCAACATACAACACTTACATGATGGGAATCAGAACTTGCATCAATAATTGGAAAAATGAAAATAAAACGTTCTTTAGTTGAATCAGGGCGCCAGTTCCAGTGTCATGAGTCCCTTTTGGTCTTTCTTGAAGGAATGAACTCAGAAACCCTTCACACTGACACGCTTATTTTCAATCAAGTCTGAGAATGTAAGGAAATAGCCCACATTTACAGCTGTATTACTCCACAAAAAAACCCTCTTAACTACTGAGAAAAAGGAATACAAGACTAAACCTTTCCTGCTGTAGGATTCCCAAAATGATTTCTGCTTGCTAAATGCCACAATAATGAGCATGACATGACATTTTTTTTTAGAGATGATTTTTATCACTTTTGTCCCAGATTCACAGATTAGTTTATGTCTTTTAAGCGATATGATTTGGGCCAAATGTTTGGAATTTTCTCCCACAAATGTCTCTCAGATTGCAGGAATTTTGGCCCAGATCTCCGGGCTGAACTGGTGTAACTGAGTCCGGTTTATAGACCGCCTCGGTCACACTCAGACATTTTCTGCTCCGCACACAGAGTTGTTTGTGAACAAACATGGACACCATGTTTTTCAGATATTGGAACCAATGTACGGTTCTCTTCATATCCAGAATGAAGAAATACTTGGTGTTGGTCTCTCACGTTAAATCCCAACATATCCCATTGGAAAATATGTCTATAATGATGTGGATTTTGGTAAGCCTTCCCTGCAACTTTCTTCAGTTGTTTGTTTGTAGATCTGGCTGCTGTCAGGAAAAGAAAAGGACGACACTGAGGTGTTGCCTCAGCCAGTGCACTGTGTTGCGTTTTATTTTCTCTGCTGCTCTCGCTGCTTTTGAACTTTTTCTGACTTCCGTCCTCCTGCAGCTTTCAGTGCCCTCCGATTCACCTTGCAAACAAATATTATTATCTATTTTCACAGTGAAGTGATAAAACCGCTTCCCTTCCGTCCTCGGTCTGACTGCATCACCGTACTGCTTCCGCTTTGACACGGATAATGCTGAACGTCTTCAGATCCTGAGCCGTTTTCAAGCCTCGCTCGTACAGTTTTTCTTCCCGCTCTGCAGCAGTTCGGCGTTTTCTGTCCAAAGAAAGCTTTTTTTCAGAACTTGTTTGGCTTCACAAGGAAATTCAAATCTGTCTTTGCGTCACGCTGAGATGAAAGTATTTAGTTTTATATGTCTCGGTAACTTGAAGCTGACATTTCGTCTGAATGGAACTCTTGACATTTTGAGGCGTTTTTAAAAATTGACAAATTTTTCCGTAACTGAAATTGGCTCAGTATAGCAATAAGCTATTATAATCAGAATGCTGGTTATCCAGTATGTAGTCTTCACTTATCATTTGCTAAATGGACCTTTGTCTCAAATTTTGCCATCCTGTGTTTGACCAAAACAAAGTTGAAGCAACCTGAACTGGGTGAGATTTAGAAACTTTCAGTCTTCCTCCAACTCACACGGCTCGTCTCTTCTGCCCATCGTTCTGGGCTGACGAAGCAGGAAAACTGCCATGTGTTGTTTCTCCCGCAGAGCTTGGCAGATCTCTGAAAGTCTGAAGTATTTACAACACCGCAGCGCGTTTTCCTCCAGCGACGCGTCCTGCTGGACGGCATCGCTAATGGGAGAGATGCGGCCAAACGGATGGAGCGGCAGAGTCGGCTGCTGTCTCCGAGACGTTCAAATGGGCTTTTATTTGTTTGTGCCGGAGAAGTAGCTCGTTTATGGGGTTAATCTTGAATGCGCCCTCCCCTCGTGGGCTTCAAACGCTTCGTCTGGAGCCAAAAAAGCATCATGAATCAAATGGGGAGGTAACTCTTCACAGCAGAAGTGTGAAACAAACTCACTCCTTTCAATCGAGATCTGGACAGAAGAGGCACCTGCTTTTATGCGAAATAGATCAAATTATGCAATATTTATTTATTTGCCTGTGTCGGTGACACAATACAAGATGACATTATAAAGAGGACAACTGTTTACAAATAGTTTACAGCCTCAACAACATGAGTGATTACAAATCTGGAAGCCATTACAGAACAGAAAATATACAAATATTTACATAAAACTGCTCTGCAGTTCGTAGTCCGTCCAGCAAGAATACAAGGCGTTTCTTAAATCCCTGATGTATGCTTGGATTAGAACACACAGCAGATTTGTTGTTCATTTTTCTAATATTCTGTTCGCTAACATAATAAAAAAAAAAAAATACAGGTTTACCTGTGAAAGAAAAGCAACCGTTAGTGATGAAACTTGACCAAATTTTGAATGTTTTTGTATTCAGTTGAAGAGACTGATGGGTCAGGTTTCTGTAACAGTGGTATTTAACTTAGCAATGGAGCAAATGAGGTTCACAATATTGTGATACTGTAATTGCTGAAAATAAATTTGTACTTTTTTTCCCCCAGGTTGTATTTAGCCATGCCTCTTTTCATTTCCTTTATAATTAATACAGCACTCTGAGAAAACAAGCAAACAGAAAAATACTCCTGGCCCGTCAGACACTCTTTTGACGAACCTTTTTAAAAATCTGGGTTAGACAAAGTTTAGTTATGGGCAATAAACAAAACTTCTGACGGTCAAACCTACAATATGGAGGACTGGTTGCATGGGAATTGGAAAGAAATACTGCAGCAGTGTTCACACTGGCATGACGTCTGTACTTGTTTGTACTGCTAAGTTAGTATCAAGTTGTTTTAAATGATTTTCTTTCAGCACATGTATAGTCCTTGCTTCAGATCTCTTTGATATTTATCATCATTACTGATTTCCACTGAATGATTTATCAAAAGAGTATTCATCTTTTATTCAGGGTGAGAAAAAACAATTTTTTATCAAAGGTAAAAAGAATGCACTCAGTTTATTTCTAATGTGAAATAAAACAAACTGACAAAATTCAGAAAAGTTGATTTGATTTCATTTGGCATAAAGTGTGCAATTAAAGTTTTTAAAAACATAGAAAGATGATATTGGGATTTGAACATTACCATGTTGGAGTCTTCTTTTGATGGCCAAAAAGTTAATAGCTAATAACTCTAGCTAATGGCTAGCTACTAAAGCTAACAGCTAATTAAGATAATATCTAATAATTAAGTTAATAGCTAATGAATATAGCCAATAGCCAGCTAATAAAGTTAATAGCTAATAACTAAGGCTAGTAGCTAACAACTAACACTAATGGCTAATAATTGAATTAATAGCTCATAACTAAAGTTGGCCACAAGAGATGATATTTTTATAGTTGGTCTGATTGCATTTAAACACATTTTGCTTCCATAAACCCCGTGAAGAAGATTTCAGAGGAAATTATTAGCACCACAAAGAACAGGAAGCATGACCTAATTTGTACAAAAATGTAATTCAAGTACAAAAAAAATAATCTCGGTTTCCTTTCTCAAATACTGCTTTTTTATCGTTCCTCTTTATTTATTTATTTATATATTTTTTTGGACAGCCTCTACTTATGAAAGCAGCACATTTCCACTCACTGGTGAAAGGAATATTCAATAGCACCACTTGTACAACGTTCTCTACCACAACACATAGTGGTAGAGAATGTTAAGAGAATTGAAAGGAAAAAAAAGTGAACCATCGAACATAGATGCTCTGCCAATCCTGATTTCACTTCCAGTCTTACTGGATGCCTGGTGCCACCAGGTATCCATTGAAGGTGATGTAAACATCCACATCGTCGCTGTAGATGGCGTTCTCGCGCTCCCTCTTGTAGAGGCGGACCCACACCTCATCATTCAGGGCCAGGTCCAGCATGACGCTCTGGCTCTGCATAATTGACCTCTCGCTGGGCTGCGCATACAGGATCACCTTCTCCTTGTCGTTATGCATGAGGTGCAGGTAGGTCTCCTTGAAGTTCCAGGTGTGGATGTTGACGTTGAAGAAGTAGATCCCCGGTACGTAGCAGTAGAACTTTCCCTTGAACATGTTGAAGTGCTCGTGGAGGTTGACGAACACCGTGTCGAAGACCAGCGCCTGGTAGTACTCCACGCTGTGCAGGGACTTGCGACGCCCAACGGAGAAGGAAGAGTGCGGGATCTTGCAGGCATCGCCGGGGGCACCCACCTGGCCTTTGCTGCCTTTTGGCCCCAGGGGTCCTCGCTGCCCGGCAGGCCCTTCCAGACCCGGCTTCCCGGGCGTGCCTTTGTCTCCTCGGTCGCCTTTGTCACCTGCAGCCACAGGAACAGGGGGAAGTTTGATGGAGGAATTTGCTATCTACATAAAAGACAAAGAAAACTTTAGCTGTTGCACATAGCAATGATAGCTATGCATATGCTATGTCCTTGGTTGTTTTGAGTTGTTTTTGAGGCTTGATTATTCTGTGTTCCTTAGTTTCTTTCTTTGAATAGATCAGTCTTGTTTCTGTTCTACTCTAGTTTAGTCCTTCTTGGTGTTTCTAGTTATGTTTAGTTTTGTCTCTAGTTATTCCTTGCTTCTCCAGTTTAATTATGTTTCCTTTGTTAGATTAATTTTCTAATCCTCAGTGTCTCTCTTCCTCTTTCTCACGCTCCCTCCCCTCATACCTGCAACCAGTTAGCCAATCAGCCCAGATCTTTTGTTCAGCATTCAAACTCCCAGTACTTAAGCTCCTCATTCTCAGTCACTCCTTGCTGGTTGCTCCCAGCTACACCTGGTTTGATGTTCTGCTTGGTTGTGAATCCTTCCTGAAGAAACTCTCTCCATCTCATGCTATTAACTTCTTTCTTTTCATTAACATGGAAAGTTCTCCGATATCACCTCTTTTTCTTTTTTGTGTCTCTGCTCTATCTTCTCAAACCCTGAGTTGGCTGCTTGGACTCAGCCAGGTTCTGGTTCTGCTGGAGTTTTCTTCCTGTTAAATGATAGTTTTCGCTCTCCACTGTCACTACATGCATGCTCTCTGTGAAGGTTTGTTGCAAAGCTAGTGATAGTCCATATGTACTCGTCCAGGAGGAGTGAATGCTCGGTGCGATCTGCTGAGTTTCTTTAGACCTAAAATTTTAATAATAATCTGAGCTTAATGCATTGTTTCATAACTAGGTTCAATTGGACTGCATATGTGTTTGAACTGAATTTACATTTGTTGTGAAATGACACTGTCTGAATAAACTGAATTAGATAAAACTTCAGATTTGCATTTTTGAAGAACTACTCCTGATATGACTGAACAGTCTGTTCTCTTTTGGTATGCTCTCTTTTGGCTTGAGGGTTACACTATCTACATCTACAAAAAGCAACTTCATAACAACAAAACTGCTAATACATTTAGCCAGAACTGTGTGCATGAGTTGATTGGTGTAGATGGTTTGTCTCCATTACGCTTCACAATCTTGCTACAGTGTGTGGAGTTCTGACTTAGCCGCTCAAAAGTCTTTATGTTTAATGTTGGATAAAAATGTGGACTTTGGGTTTGAAACATTACCATTAAGCCTAACTGAGAGTGAATCTGTCGTACTTCAGAGATTATGATTGTTGACTTTTGGAGGGGTTTTTAAAAAATTTTTGTAATGTAAAATCCTAAAGACAAAAGGTCAGCGCAGATGTGACGTTTTAGTTGCTAAAGGTCCAGGATGTGAAACCACAAAATTATCATATACTGTTTAAAATACTCTGGATAAATTGGTTCTGAAACAATGTTTTATGTAATAAAACCAGGCTACAAAATGTAGTAAAATATCACTGAAACCAAAGTATGTAATAATTGGCACAAATGTAATAAAATCCTTGAACACATTTTGCTATGCTTTCTGCTCTGTATGTAATAACATTACTACACTTTGTGCCAATTTCAGGCATCAAGTATCTTGAAATTGGCCCCTAAGGCGTGCTGTGGTGGTGTAGGGGACAACGCGACCCACGTTTGGAGACCTTCAGTCCTCGACGCGGCCGTTACGGGTTCAATTCCCGGACCCGGCCGACATTTGCCGCATGTCTTCATCCCTCTACATCCCCCTTTCCTGTCAGCCTACTGTCATATAAGGGACACTAGAGCCCACAAAAAGACCCCCTGGAGGGAAAAAAATAAAAAATTGGCCTCTGTCTCTTTAAGGCTCCTGTTACATTGAGGGTCAAATTGATTGAGTCCTTTTTACAAATAACATGTTGGTGATACAAATACAAGTTTATGCTTCAATGCTTTTAATAATTTCAACGTCCAGGGCTTCTCTGAATCTATATTTTTTTTTTGATGCATTTCCCTTCGATAGAAACTGTCAAAAGTTGTACAGATTACCGGCACTGATTGTTTACCAAGAATCATTGAACTGTGGTTGATTTTAAAAGTGGTTCCTGGTCGTTTCTATCAATGGAGCATCTAATTTCCTTTTCAAACAGCACGTCTCGTATCGCATTTCCACTTACCCATGAATGCATCGTTACAGTCGGCTGCACAGTTCCAGCATGATTGCTCTTCTGATTAAGCACTACTACACCGAGGCACACTGCCTTCTGCTTTAAGTCGAAGAAGTGATTAAAGCAAAGCAGCGCAGAGATACGGCAGAGTGCTGGGGCCGTTGTACACAGAAAGAAAGAGGAGTAAATTTCACACTAAAAAGTTAGAAATTTTGAGCTCAATCTCAGAAATTTGATAGTAAAAACAAGGAAATTTCTCAGTTTGAAAAATCAAAAATTTGCTTAAAAAACCTCAAAACTTTTGAGATTAAACGTGAAAATTCTAGCAAATTTGCAACTTTTCAAACTGACATTTCCACATTTTAATGATTAATTTCAAAATATTTGAGTTTTTTCCAGCAATTCTTTGATTTTACAAACTCAGTTCTTCTTTCTAGAAAATTTCTGAGATACTTTAGCAGAGATTTACTGCTCCTCCTATTTCCTATACAAAGGCCCTGATATGTCGTCATAGAAATGATATACTTGCAGAGACACTGGGATTAAAACGTCACAGTAAAGCACCATTTACCTTCTGCATTTCTCCCTGCATGGATTTTCTGTGCTTTATGAGTCAGAAGAAAAGCAAAACCCTGAATTTCTCTCTGATCTTTACGCTTCTTCCTACAACAAACACAGTTTGGAGAAACGCCACCGTGACACAGTAAGACTTGCGGTACCTTTGAGAATGGTCATGTTGATGACAGTTCTGACTTCAGGCATTTGATAATGAGCGGTGGTGTCCGGTGGATCCAGCTGGTCGCAGCATCGCCTGCAGAGCCGAGACGGCGATCTGGGTGAAGAGGAGACGCAGCACACCAAGGCGAGGAGGAACAGCAGGCTGGAGCTAGCAGTCAACATGGCTGCCGTCACCTGAGGAGGCAGGACAGAAAAACAAAAAACAGACTCATTCAACTATGATGACAAAAATTACACAATGTTTTTTTAACAATTTTTTCTTTTTCCCATTCAACGTCTGAAACATCAAGTAAAAGCTAAAACCATGATTTTCTTTGTTGGTTTGACTGCGTAATATTTTTTTTTACATTTTTTTGCATTCCTTTGGATTTCTGGTCAAATGTACAAATACTTCATTGACAAGAAGAATGTCCTCCTCCGAAAGTAATTCTCACACATGACTGCCAAACATTATAAATTTGGCCATAACTCGTCTCACTTAATGGAGCCCTGGCACAACCGAGACATGCAGGATGAAGAGCATGCTGCGTTTCCTGTGATTTCTCCAGGGATTCAGACTTGCAAACATAAAAAAACCGAAGCAAATCCTGAAAACCTCCGTGGCTGATTGTTGGCCATTGGGAGGTGTTGGACCAAAACAAAAACATGAGGCAAACGTCGAGACTAAAAATGAGGAAATACCGCAGTAAGGCTTTCAGATTGCATTCAAGTGAATGCAAACAAACAAACAAAAAGTATGGATTTGATCCTTTGACTTGCTTTCACAAATATTTTCAGGGGAAATGTGTGCGCTTTCTAAGCCCACAGATTTCTGTGTATGATTTCCCTGAATCACTTCAGAGATTTGTTTGATTTGCATGAAAATGTGATAAAGTAGCAGCGCTTCCCAGCCCATTCAAATGCAAACGTGATCCAAAACGCCTAACAATAAACGACAGAATTATATTCATCGAAACAAATCCAGCCACCTGATCTCTACTGACTTTATCTGTTTCAGAAATGCCCAGAGATATGGTAGATCTCTGCCAGCAGTCATTTGTTGTTGTTTTTTTCCTCATTTCTCTTTCATTTAATGGAGTGAATTGGAGGAGCTGCAGAGTTCCAAAGTTAAGGCGGACAGTCAGTTGACAAGTCAGCCATTAGTCATTCTCAATATTTTACACTTTATGGATGAATGAGAGCTGTTGTTAAAGGAGCAGTATTACATCAAATAAACTTTTTTTTTCTAGCTTTACATCATATTATAATGTTATTCTTTCATCAAAAACATACCTGAAGTGTTGCTTTGATTCTTTCATGCATGTTTGTGAAATCCATTAATCTCCATTAGGAACCACTAAGCTGTGTAAACCGCCTGACTGGACCTAGCCCCGCCTTCGAGAGGCAGCTCCTCCCCTGAACTGCAGTTCCCAGGTTTCTGTGTTACAGAGCAGCTCTCCCCTGCGACTTGTGACAGCCGTAATTGTTTAGCGTCTCTTTAAGATACTCTGGTATCGTTAATGATGTCACTAGTGTGGGAGAGACGTGCTACAGATCGACATGTGGACTGAGACAGACATGTTAGCCTTATTCATGTCTATGATATTATATAGCAGCCGTTCAACCGGGCTTTGTAAGGTTGGTGAAGAATGTGTTTATTAAAAGACAAACACTCTGGAATTCCCAGTACCAGTGTGGTTGTGAGTTTCTGACCGTCCTGATGAGTCTGCCGCCTCCTCTCCTCCCTTGAATACAACCCAAGTGTTACAGACTTCCCCTCTCAGCTCCTTCAGACTAGCCAGCAGCAATTAGCAAACACCTGGTGGAACTGTTATCTGCTGAGCTCATTATCGGAGCTACTTCTCAGGGCAATGGTGGTGAAAACATTGTTAAAGGGTTAATAGAAGAGCGATGGTGTGGTGACGTCTTGGAGGTGGAGTTTCAGAAAGAGCAGGAGTTTCTTAAAGAGTCAAAGGTCTAATCTCAGTGGGACCTTTGCCATGTTGGGGAGACATGCAATAAAGTGCCCAGCTCAGTGGAGAACAGACAAACCCTGTGGAAAATGTAGTGTGCAGAGCAAAACTGATTCCGATATGCTTAAAGAAGAAAGATTAATATCGGCTGATACCAATATAAGTGCCGACATATTGTGCACGCCTAGTAATCATGGAAGAAAACCTGAAATAGACTTGAAACTTAGAGGGAGTTTTAACTCCTGCAAGAGAAATAAATATCCAAGTCATTAAGTTTATTAATTAGAATTATCTGATTGCCGCTGATCTCCATAATGTGACCCCATACACTCCTATCTGATTAAATTAACAACGCTAACGAGTGGAAATTTTGGATGTAAAAGCCTGATTGCATCAATGAGTTCATTGTTTTTTCTTTTTTCTTCATTGCATGTTCTTTCTCTGTATCCAGTGTACTTCATCTCCATCTTTGAATCTCTCCACCTCCGTCTTTCTTCTACCACTTTCTCCAACAGCCTTCATTTACAGGACATGAAAAGCCAGGATATAAAATAAAGCGTGATGAGACACAGGAGGGAAATAACAGAACACCTCTTGTGTTTTTCCAATGACGGATGAACGATAACAATATTTCAGACGAGGGTGACAGTGAGAAAATGAAATGTTTGGATCTCTGCCTCAACATTTCTATCTGACTTCTGCCAGTAAAACACAACCACTGTAATTATAAGGATCATCTGTGTCACTGTTAAAGTCAGCCAGCTGTCAGAGGACAAGCTACTGCTAACTTTTCCAATATATTTATGTTGTTGATTTAAAACTTCTCTTCTTAGTTTTGACATCTACCAGAGTATTTATTGTCCTGCTGGTCGACACAGATTGCACCAAATATGGAGTTTTGATATTCTTAAGCTATATTTTTCAAATAGAGTCCCAGTTGGTTGAGACAGATGGTTAGTGGGTGTTTTTTTCCCCTCCTGTTTAAAAGAAAGCCCTTCCTTTCAACTGTCGCCAGATGCTTGCTTAGACGTTTGTTGTGAATTGGCGCCACATGAATCGGCTGAATTGAACAGCATCCATCAAGAAAACCTGTCACAATAAAAGGAGCAAATTTAATTAGCTTGCATTTACTTTGTTTTCTCTTTTTCTCGGTTAAAATCCGCCCCCAAAAAATGTCCTTTAGCTGAAGTGACAATTTCACTTCAGATGAACCAAAGTTTGGCAGACAAAGGAAAGTGGAGTTGCCGGTTATCATTAAAACATATTCTTGTTTGAATATGCATCATTTTAGCTGGCCTGCACTTTGTCCTAATCTTGAACACATTAATGTCCCTTACAGCTGGAGCAGGACTGATCGCCACCTGGGCATGGAAACAGAAGATTTCCAATAAGCAGACGTTCGTGGTCTTCCAGGGTGAATTGTTTTACCTCAGACGTTAGAAACCGTGAGCTGTTTGCATTTTCTGGCTGTGAGTCAAAGGACTTATTAACCTGCTGAATGCAATGAGGTTTGTCACCGACGCTACGACACAGAGAATTTGAACTGCAGTGTGTGTCCTCATTGCTGTAACCAGACTTGACATGTTAATAAAATACCTCCCCACATCTTGAGATCGGCTGCGAGCGGCTTCTTTATGAAGATGGAACAGGTGTGTGTTTTTTGGAGTGAATGTTTTGAGACGGTTTTCTGCATGAAATTTCACCTTGCGTCAAAAGTAAAGATACAGAAACGCAAAGCGTTACACACAGTTAGCAGATCATCCACAACAGACACAAACATGGCTTGGTAGGTGTTGCATTATGGATATCCATGAGGTTCTGGATATTGTACAAGTGTGCCAATAGAAGTTACTAGAAATAAAACATTATTTGGGTTGTTTTGAGCTCTTGCTAGCATAAGGATGAGAATGTCTCACTTCAATTCAACTTTTATATAAACACAACTCCAATGTCCAGTGATGTTTATGGCCCTAAAAGACATATCAAATTATCTTTAAAACTAAAATATCTGGCACCATAGAGCACGAGGGGCTACTGCTGTAGGCAGGAAGCGGAGAGCTCTCTACACAAATAAAATAAAATGCAGAAAATGGTAACGCATTCTTCCACATATCGGCAACACAGCGTTTTTACTTCTCCCAGAAATCTCAAGTGAGCGCTCTTACAGGTATCCTGGTTCTGGTTCTGCTCTGCATCCCCAGAGACCCAAACTAAGCATGGAGAAGCAGCATTCAGCTTCTGTGCACCACTAATCTAAAACAAACTTCCAGAAAACCGCAAAACAGCTGAAACAGCTGTTTGTTTAGAGTTGATTTTGATTCATAATTACTGGAGCATTGATCAATATATTTGCTTGATGGGAATTTAACAAAATGTAATGTTCATTACTTGTTTCGTAATTGTATGTATTGTGTTGTTATGACGTAAATCACTTTGGACTGCCTAGTTGCTGAAATGCGCTCTACAAATAAACTTGACTTGGCTCAGTTACTCTGAACTGCACTTTCAGACCATGCAATCAGGCTTTTTCTAAACCTTGGCAAAAAAATGGAGCAGAGAATCAGGGCAATAACTTTGAACCATTTAACTGAGATCTATGTGTTGCATCATCGTTGGCTTTGACCCCGTGTTAGAGAAGGGTCAAGTTCAGATATGTCCACACCCTAAAAACCGCCTGCTCTGACAAAGAAGTTTAAATTTACTGCACTCACAGTTACTGCGTTATTTGAGCAACCCTCATTCTAAAACCCCTTCCTTTCCCCAAACACTCTGTGTCCAACTTGTCCAACTTCAACGAAGTGAACACACTCCACTGGAACTGAGTCAACCACATCCAGCAGTCAGAGGGATTTCATTGTGGAAGCCACGTCTACAACGCCAGAGCATCAATTTGGCATGCAGCGGGAGTCCGGATAAACCCGACAGAAAGAGTTACACAACTCCCTTACGCACACACGCACGCACGCGCGCTGGCGCCGTTACTGTAACTTTTGAACAAAGAAAACTTCTGCTGAGTTGGCGACTTATGAGGAACTTCAACAATCCTGCGCGTCTCTGCAGGCACGCCAACGCGCCGCCGGGTGTTTCTTTTGGTTTTCCTCCTTCCCGGCCCGCTTCTCTTAGACATTTTTCCTCCCTTTCTTCCTCCCGTCTCTGTCTTCCGAGAATTTTCTGCAGAAGCTCGCGCGCTCGTCGCAGGTCGCTAGCTGTCACTTCGCGCGCGCGCGTGTCGGAGAGAGTGTGCGGGTCGCTTCTCTTACCTGGTGGATTTTCTCCACAGTCGAGGAGGAGGAGGGGGGAAGAGGCAGTGCTGCTGCTGCTGCTGCTGCTGCTGTCAGATTGAGAGGTGGAACGACTTAGAGGAAACCTCTCTAAAAACACACACACTCTCTCTCCCTACTGCTCAAGTCTGTACACACACACACACACACACACCCACGCACACACGCACGCACACACACACAACAGACCTCCCTCCATCATGAAACTCTAGAAGTCAGAAGTTTATCTTCCTGCACACCAGTCACCCCCCTATTGCAGAGGTTTAAGCTGCTGTTCCTCCCTCCAGATGTTCTGTCGAGAGCAGAGAGTGGCACTGACAACCTAAAGAGAAGTGTGTTTAAGTCATTACTCCTCCCTCTCTGCCTTCTGCCTACACACTGCACTTCTATATGGTGTGTTTTATGCATCGAATTTGGTGTTTACATGCTTTTTTCCAACTGTGCTAATATACATCCCCAATGCGGTCCTTTAATTTCAGCCATCTTAGTTGCACACCAAGCCGCTGGTTTAATTGTCGAGCTCCTGCTGAAAAGGCCCTGTTGTGGTGTTACCGTGTTAGTGTTATTTCATTACATACACTCAAAACGGTTGGGTTAAAAACATTTAGAACTGAGTTGCCATTAGCCTGTTAAAAAGTGACCCCTTGTCCTACGCTATGGTACAGATGGTATTGAGAAACGTTTGGTTCCTGGAAACGTGGGCTATGTTGAAGTTTGGCCATTCGACGGTGTCAGGCTTGGCAGAAATAGGCTTCGTTGTAAACAACCATCCCTCACTGAACTAACTGCGAAGAGAGAAGTTTCCAGTTGAACCAGGCAGCTGTTAATGTCAATTCAGCGGTTGGAGGCGTGGCCAACACGGACTGACCTGCTTCCTTCACTTCCTCTGCTGCTAAAAATAGGATTCTGCTACAATTCTGAAACAGCAAGAGTGACGTCATCTTCCACCGCTTCTACCTCGTTTTGGTGATTGGCTGAATGAAATTCTGCTCAGGGAAATTCAGTTCAATGGGAGAAAATATATATATATAATGCAACATAATTTCACTCTCTTACCATTTCTTATTTTATCCTACTGAAAAGACTCAACAAATTCCGAAAAGGTAATTTTATTGTTCAAAATGGCGGCCAGTGAAGAACGATGGAGCTCCTTCTCTTCTCTGCCCTGATAAACTAGACTGCAGATTTTGTCTAGTGAAAGCAGGGATGCCCAAAGTGTGTCCTGTGGACAATTTGAGGCATCTGAAATGACAGTGTGGCCCCTGTAATCACATTTTAAAAATGACACAAAACTGGTCAACCAGCACAAAAGTTTGGTAGACCTATACTTTTTACTTGACAACTTAAACTCTTCTTAAAATATTGCATTTTGGGTAAAACACCAAGTATTTGTCTGCTCTCAGCTGAATGCGATGCTAAGAAGTATCCAGCAGTCTTTGCTCAAAAGAAGATGATGGCACAACAAGGTAACCGGATCTTTTTTTCTTCTTTTTTTGTTTGTGTGCCTTTAATGAGCAATGTTGATTAAAAAAAGTGTTAGGATCTATTGTCATTTTTTTTTAATCGCTAAATTAAATGTGATCAATCTAATTGTTGTAAGATAGTTTGCTGGTGTGAGGAACCATTAGTGGTTTCTGATATGGGTGACTTGGCCACCGTCCAGGGCTGCATCTCATCAGAGGGCGGCACAGCTGAGTGGTTGCCAGGTGAGATTCAATGATTTCTCAAATATGCATTAAAGAATCAAGGCAACACTCCAGGAATGTTTTTGATGAAAAATAAAAAAACATTATAACATGATGTGAAGCTCAAAAAGTCAGTTTTACATATTACCGCCCCTTTGAAGAAATACACGAGTTTTTCATACTCTTTCATATTTTATGTTTCTTTTCTTGAGTATTTCTTTCATTTAAAAAATATTACATTTATCTGTTGCTTTATTTTCTCACTCTGGATTGCATTTTACGATGTGTGACGATGTATGCTCTGTGTTTTCATGTAAGACATTACACAAACCAACATTAAATCTAAAAATCTTACATTTATGTCCTCACATACTTCACAGATTTAGTTATCAAAATAAAGTCAAGGTATTTTCACACTTTTTCAGCCCACAATTTGACAATAAACAAAAAAACCCCCGTAGAAATCTGTGAACAAAAAAATCCCTTTGATCACCGCCAACATCTGCAAACAGCTTTATCTTCTACGGCTAATGGAGTGTTTCGTTTTACGCCCAGAGCCTATTGATTGTTTGTGGGGCTTCCTAAAGAAACGTCTCGTTTATCAGAGCTAATGAAACATTTTTACAGGCCTTAATCTCAAGCTGTTGTGCCAACACAATCATTCAATTAATACCGCTGCTACAATTACAGAACAACCTCTGCTGACAAAATTGGATTGGATGAAATTGTCCTAATTACCGGTAATCTTAATTAACTTCTGATAAGTATAAATAAATTGAAAAAAAAAAAAAGAAGAAGCAGAGTGAAACGTGATGATTTAATTCAATTTGAGACGAGCCTCCGTCTCCACAAACGAATCAAAGCAAAGTGGAGTAAAGTCCCGTTTTCGTGCCATCAGCCTGAAGCCAGTTCTCGTCGACTAAAACGCAGAACGATGGAACGGAAAAAAACAACCAGATAATTACACGCC
Organism: Gambusia affinis; assembly: GCF_019740435.1. Taxonomy (NCBI): domain Eukaryota; kingdom Metazoa; phylum Chordata; class Actinopteri; order Cyprinodontiformes; family Poeciliidae; genus Gambusia; species Gambusia affinis. The sequence goes on along the minus strand of NC_057871.1, from coordinate 26,611,008 downwards.
GGTCGCCCCATGCGTTGCCTCGTAAAGTTTATTTGTTACCAGAAGCTCTTTAACTGCGTTGCTGAATTCCAGCTCCGTGCTTCACACCGAGTCACGTATGGTTTGTCCTCCAAGCTGCAGGGTTTCGTTCTTCACATTTACAATGATTCATTGGGGCTGCTTCCCTTGAATCATCTTCTGTCGTCTTCAGTCTGATAAAGTACACTGCAGAAACGTAACGTTTTTAACACAGATTTGTTTTTGTCTATTTTCTAGCGTGACACATCTTGGTTCACCTGAAATAAAATAAAACTAAATAATAGGTAACTTTTCAGAAAGATGCAGGAGTTTATTTTAAGTAAAAATAAATCCTTACGTTCTAGCAGATTATTTCACTTACAACAAGACATTTTTCCTTAAGTGAAATAATCTGCTAGTGATACTGGAAGAATTAGTTTCACCTCAAACAAACTCCTGAATCTTTCTGAAAGTTTTATCTTATTTCAAGTGAACTAAGATATAGAGCAAAACTACTCTGTAGGATTGTTTTTGTTTTTGCAGAGCGTCACTTAAACTCACCTGTTTTCCGTTGTGAAACCTATAGATTTCACTTTTTTACTCTTTCATTTTGACCCTTTCTGTGTTTTTTTTTCTGTAAATCCCATAAATTTCCTTTCATTATTTAACCCTGATTTAAATTGAACCCTGATTGCCATATAAATCAAATTGAACCTATCTTGTATCGTAATGAACGAGTGTCTCCGTTCTCCCGTGAATCATAACTGACTACCATACTAATAATATATTATGTATTTTGCCCCATGTCTCAGCTCCATCCTTCACCTGTCTGTCTGTCTGTCTGTCTGTCTGTCTGCACCCACCACTTTTCCTTTCATCTGTTTTTCACTTGTTAAATCCAATTTTCCCATCTTCCTTCCTTCCGTCATCTCCTTCGCCAGCATCCGCACTCCTTCACACTTTTCAGCTCTTTTCATCTCCCTGTCATGCTGCCTACTTGACTGGGATTTGCTGTCATAAGTCTGCAGCTCTGAGGTCACTTTTTTGTCTGATCCAATATGTGAATCTCCTTCTAAATTCCTCTTTTTCACAACTCTTAGGACCCTTTTTTTTTTCTCCAAACGTTTTCGCAGATATCCTTTTTCCTCTCCCTCTTTCGTTTGCAGTGCTGTGAATTCTGTTTCTCCTATTTTTATCAAGGATAACCTGACCAAATGATAAAAGAACATTTCAAATTATTTTGTTCGTTAAAGCTGTAGCGTGTAACTTTTATATGAAAAGCATTATATTAGGAAAAGCTGCCACTATTTAGTGACCGTTTGTTAAGAGACAGATAATGTCTCATAAACTTTGAGCTCCTCTGCTATAGAAATACAGTCTCAGTCAGAAACAACCAATCAGAGCCAGGAGGAAGGTCTTAACGCTGTCATTTATGTTTATGTATGCTACTGTCATTAGCACATTTAGCAGCATGTAAACAAGCTTGATTGACAGACCCTCCCCTTGGCTCTGATTGGTTGTTTCTGACCGGGAGCGGTGCATTTCCACAGACGGCTATAGAAGCACAGGGAGGAGGAGAAACTTGATCTTTTCACAGGTTATGTCTTATATTACACTGTCAGGACATAGCTAACATGTAAAAGAAAAAGAAAGCACAACATATTTTTTGAATATTTTAAAATGAATAACTTTAAGGGAATCATTTCTGTAAAGCAGCGTTGCCCAAACATCCCTTGTCAAATCATAATTATGAGTAAACACACTTGCCCTGCGACAGACTGGCGACCTGTCCAGGGTGAACCCCGCCTCTCGCCCGGGACGCAGCTGGAGATAGGCACCAGCAACCCTCCCGACCCCATTAGGGAAGAAGGGTGTTCAGATAATGGATGGATGGATGGATGGAGTAAACACACTTTTGGCTCAGTTTAGTGAGCCACACCCAGGTCTGATTACTGCTTGACCTGCAAGTAAATCCTTTAAATAGAGCCTGTTTATTTCAACGATTCTGCAGTAAACTGTATATCTGAGTTGAGCTCATTATTTGGTTTGCCTTTTGTGTTTTTTTTTTTAACCACACTTTTTTTTATCTCATGTTTTATTTTCCATTTAATTGGCAATTCCAACTTTGCAAGAAACTGATAGACAGATTTTATCATTTTAAAAGCTTAATGTCAGCTAAAATTCAGCATGACTGAAAAGCGCTTTAAAAGTCACATTTTGTTAAACGTCGTTGTTTGTCTGTGCACAACAACCACAGACTCTTTCAGTGAGTTATGGGGTAAAACAACTGCTTGTTCTCCACATATTCCAATAAAACTTTTAATCTTTTGGTATCTCTCAGCTTTATGTTGTTTCACTGGAGTAAATTTCATCCCATTGTTTCTGAAAACAGGATTGATGGGTTTGCTTTCCATTTTCTATACAACTAACAACAGTGGAATCAATATAACACATTTTTCACTTTTTCAAGGTAATAAATACCTGGAGACTCATGAATTCAGTACAGATTTTTGTAAATAAATGCATGAAAATGTTCCTTTTGTTTATTTATTTATTTTTTTTAATAGGTAAATTAAAGACAAATATCTGGAAAAAGAAACTTTCACGTTGTTATTCTTTCAAACTTGACAAGTTTGAAAGAATAACAACGTGAAAGTTGTTATTAGGCAAGGTCATTAGGCAATAGGAATATAAATTTCATAACTGTCAGCACTGATGGACTCTGGAACGGTTCAGATCTATGACTCAACACACCGTTACACTGCAGCTGCAGACCTCAGGTCAAGTTTCACTTCCTCAGGCGGCGGATGCAGGTCAAATTAATCAATGCTGTATTTTTAAATCAGAAATGATCCCTGTATGCATCTGACTCTCAGCATTTCTGGCAGGATCTTTCTTTAACTTGATGTAAGAAAAAAACTAAAACAAAAAGCAAGGCACTTTTGAGCAAGACCTGTGGGGTTCTGGTCCCTTGCCGGGTTTTACAATTTATCAAAAAACGCGTCACCATGGCAGAAGCTATGTGTATGACGTTAAGATAGAATAAGCTTGTGTGAGATGTATTACTTACTGACGTTTATGAGCAGGAATTCATGATTTCTTTGCCAAGAAGATCTTCTCACTGCAGTACAAAATGATAGATTCAAATTGCTGGAGGTCACAGAAAACGCTGTGCAAGACACCAAACTTGAACCAGGACAAAGGGTGTTCAGAAACTCCAACTAACTTCAATTCAATAACATCAAAGAATAGTTAGCAATGGACCAAACTCAAATAAATAAAAAGATCAAATAATAAATAACATGGACATTAACTGAACAATAATTGAACTCAATCTGAAAAGGGGTGCAGTACCCTAAGCTTGCCAGATGAGGGAGTTACAGCATTACAAAGGAACAAAAAACAAAAAACAAAATTAGCTAAAGCGACATATAAAACAAAGAAAACAAAACGATCAGCACAATTAATAACTTAATAATAATTAAAGTGAAAAAAAAAACTATACGGCCAACTTTAACAAATATACCTGGTGCATAAAAGTAATGCAGACTCAGCTTTACGAAATTTAAGAAAATAAATCTCCATGTAACCACTGATTTATTGATACAATGAGAAAGTTTTGTGGTAGTTACAGATTTGATATGGGAATGTTTTTGATTTAAAAAATAAAAAGCCATTGAAGTGGCAGAAAAAGTTACATCATTTGAGTTTTGATGTGTTAACGGTTTTATTCCTGAGGTAGTTTGTCGAGCGATTTTAAAACCCAGAGTCGTTGCAAAAAGAGTTTTCAAAGGATAATTTAGCAAGATGAATACTTTTCTTTTTATTTAAACAAACTCAAACAGTTAAACCAGAGACTGAACCGCCTATACTTTTTGTCATGTTACTGTAAAAGGTTGCAGAGTTACAAAAAAAGTGTTTGTTTTTTATTATCCGTAAAATTGTAATCTAAAAATGGGAAGTATAAAGAGAAGCCTTTTAGCATGCCTAAAAAAAACAAAATGTAAAAAATGCTGTCTTCAAATCCCTGCTTGTTGTTTTCTATTGTTTGTTTTCACAAATTCTTTTGTCCTCTGCGCTCATATTTTCTTTGTGACCTCTGTGCTCTTGAAACACCCTCCTCCCACGTCCTTCTGAGCCTAACCACTACTCCCAAGATAAATCTGAGCCGCTGTTAGCAAAAACACCCACACAGGCTTCAGCTGTGGAAACCATCATCCGGGGAGAGGATCCCAAGGGAGCGATGGAGAAAAGGATACACGAAGAGAAAGAAAAAAAAAATAATAATCTAATGTTTTAAAAAGACAAAATTGACTTGCAGTGCTTTGCAAGAGTGTTTGAAAACCTTGAATGTATTTCAGTTGGAATTTAATTGATAGTAGGGAATAAATTACAATTTATGAAAGAAAAATATGAAACCTGTGGTGGCCCCTACATCAATACTGTGCAGTAACAGCTGTAATTTACAATAAAGTTTTTTATTTACAATAAACTTAACTGCATAAAAATGTCTGTACATCCTTTCTTTGCAAAATTAGCTAGGTGTGATAAATGAAAATCAATTGAAAAATCTTTCCGCAGATTTTCAGTTTAGAGTTTTGGACCAGTTCAATTTTTTTTTGACCTGGTCCAAAAATAAATGAGCTCCTGTGCCTGCAGCATCATGCTGCCATCACTGTGTTTCATTGTAAGGACAGTTAGTTTGTATAAGACTGAAAAGATTCAAGGATTCTGTCATTCTGAATGCTTTTCAGTGGAGATTGTCACGTGTAGTTACAGAGAGCCATAAGGGGGATACAGATGAGTCTTGAAAACTTTGCATTCCCTGGCAATAAATGAGAAAATACACCCTATTTTGTACACAGTCTTAGTGATAACAAATGTCAATTTAAAATTACACACATGTTCGCCTTTAAAACGCCTGAGTGGAAACGTGTTCATACATTCTTAACTGTTTGAGGATGAAAACTGGTTGAATATTGATCTATTGCCTTCAAAGTTCATGTTTGTTTGTGTAATTTCTATCGGTGGAGAGGAGACTACAAATGAAAATGACCTTTTACTAACCATTCAGAGTACTGACATGAAACTGTCAGATGACTTTATTATCCTTTGACAACAACTCCAAAAAATAGTCCAAATAGTTTCAATTTTTCTTTTTGAATTTATTTCTTTTCTTCTTCCAGAAAGCTTCTGTTTATGCCTAAGAGAATGGGTGGAAAGCCAGTCTTTGACTTGTTTATGCAAGTAATTGTGGTGCGTCTTATCTTTATCTAAAGAAAAACATATAAAACTTAAGATATGTCAAAAATGAGATGGAAAAGCCTTACAAAAACTTCATATTGCAGCAAAAATTATTTTAGTATTCAAAATGCAGCATGAATTGACTAGTAATTACATTATTGCGAGAAAACGCAGAAGTATTGCGAGGAAAGGCAAACGTTTTGGGTAGTAACGCAAAATAAAAAAAAATCCAAATGACCCAATGGGGGCTCTGCCTACAGAAAATTTGAGTTTGCTACTTAAGAAAAAAATAGAAAAATATAAATTCTTCTCTCTGGTATTTACAAGTTAAGATTCTGGTATATTTGGGTGTTTCACAGTTATAACTCACAGTGAGTTTTCACGTAATAACTGAGTCTGTCGACTGATCTGTTAGATATTGGTGAACATCCATCACTAAGTTACTGAGGTTAAAAAGCTCACCAGACAGGATAACGTCCCTCCATCGGGGTTCATCTCCTGCCAGTTTGAGAAAGAGCTTTTAGCTTTTGTCAGTCAGAAGAGAGTTAAAAATGTCAGGAGCTGTTTTCCCCACCTCATAAGTAGGATATAGTTGCAGTGTTACGAGCTCCGTTTGTCTTCAGAGAGTGCTAAAACGTAGAATTTGCACATCACCCACTGGAAAGAAAGGTCAACATCCTCCTCCTCCTCATAGCTTCGGGATGTAAACATTGAAAGAAGAAGTGAGCAACTAGAACTTTACCAGAAAAGGAGCACATTCTAAGAGCAACCATTGTAAAACACGAAAGGGATTTAAAATGTTTAAATTTAGGAGAAAATGTTTTGTTCGTAGTACTGAAGAACAGAGCAGCCCATTAAGAAAAGCTTGTAAAAGTGCACTTAACTCTCGTTCAACAACATCAATCCATGAAGTACATGGGATGACAGAGCAGCAACAGTCCCCTTTTTAACCAGGGAGTCTGGAGCAATATAACCCCATTAGTTTTTTATCTTTTATTTCATAGCTATACCTAGGTCCTTTAAAGCCAAAGCTAATTTCGCACTGTTACAGGAAACCTGACGAGTTAGGGGGAGCAACACCTTCACAAAGTTATTGTGACACAAGCATAGAATAGAAATAACTGCAAAGGTCAAACAGTATCCTCCTTTACACGATAGAGAAACACAAAGTCTACTAATCTCCAAAAGTTGCTGAGTGACCACAAAAACATCTGGAACTCATACTCAGGAAAAAAAAAAAAAAAAAAATGAAGAAAAACGGTCACCACAGCTTGTTTTTGTTTTTCAAAGCTTCAGCTCTCGATGTTCTTCACTCCTCTGTTTTCTCTCATTTCAGCACCGATAAACTGCTAAAAATGGAACAAAAAAACAAACATTGGGTACATCCTCTGAAGAAAGACTTGATATCTCCTGTTCAAATGCGTATCCTTAAAGGGGCAGGATTATGTGTTTCCCAGCCACATAGATTCATTTTATGACACAATCTAGTAACTATGTTACATTATGTTGTTATAAAAATACTCTCAAATTTCTCAAATTTGGCAATTTCAAATATGACTTAAAAGAAATTTGACCTGTTAAATGAACGCTTTGAAATTGGGCCTCTGTCTCTTTAAGAAGCTCCTACTCTTTCTGAGACTCCACCTCCAGGAAGTCATCACAACATGACTCCTCCATTAACCCTTTAACAACATTTTCATCAGCATTGTATCAGAAGTAGCTCATATAATGAGCTCACAAGACATGGAGTTTCACCTGATGTTTGCTAACTGGCTAGTCTGAAGGAGCAGGGTGGGGACGTCACAGGAGGGCTGCTCTGTGAGGCCGGAGCTTGGAAACTGCAGGTCAGAGGAGGAGCTTAGCTCTCAAAGGCAGGGCTAGGTGTACCCAGTCGTTTTGCACAGCTGAATGGTTGCCATGGAGATTAAAAGATTTCTCAAACATACATGAAACAATCAAGGCAGCACTCCATGTAAGAAGGGATAACATTTTGTAAGAGGGGATAAAGCTCAAAAAAGAACATTTTACATAACACTACCCCTTTAATGTTTCCAGTCATATCAGGATTTATCCTCTTTTTGGGTAAAATACAAGCTTATCTCTTCACTCAACACCATTTACCTGTTAATATAATTTTACAAAGCTAACAAGCTTTTGCTTCTTTGTGCTATGGATTGATTTGTTTTGTTTAATGATGAAGATAAAGAAGAGTTTCATTTATCTGTGAAAGGTAACAGACATTTTGAGGGGAGTTTTCCTCTCCACTTCCTGCTAACATCAATCCATCCAGAAGTGAAACCTACACGTCGGTGCTAAAATTCAAAGCATTGTTTTCTCTGTATATACGCAGTGTATGAAATGACGTGTCACTTGATACAAGCTCCTTCCCTTTAATTCCAAGTGTAACTCATGGAAATATGCTGAAATTGGCTCATAAATATTGTAGTTAGTGCATGAAAGGAGAGCTTGAGTCTGGTAATGACGAGCATCATTATGCCTCATTAGGTTTAATTAAACCAAATTCGTCTTTCATAATTGCCTTAAAAAAAAAAGAAAAAGAAAATTCAACAGAGCAACAAGCTGCGTCCATGCCAAATATTTACTAAACACCCCACTTTTTACTGGTTTTTGGTTTGCAATGCTAATTTATTCTCTGCATTATTCGCTCATTTATATGAGTCTGTATTCCCACATATCTGGTGATTTGATCCAGCTGAGGATAAATCTGAAGGAGCTTCTGGCCACCCTTTGGCAGAACGATCTGTTTACTTCTCCTCCCCAGCTGCCACTCTTTTTAGCATAGCTGTCTATCAGTGGCACAGAAATGATTAACCTCCCCAAGGCTGAGTCTGGCACAGTCGATTATGCAGCACAACAAACCCAGACACACACAATTTTTATTATTATTATTATTATTATTATTATTTTTTTTATTTTTTTATTTTTTTTTTTTTTGTTGCAGAAGTCTTACATTTTTGGAGGTGAGCTTGAACTTTTTATCAGAATATCTGGTGATTTGTGTGGAATGGGGAGTCTGTTTCACTTTATGCACTAACTGGTTAAGATACATGTGAAGGCAATGTTTTTAATGATAAAAATCTAAATTGCCTTTGCAGACAGTCTGAGGCCATGTAGTATTATCAATGCTTTGCTTATGTGAGTGGGTAATATGAGTTTTATCACAATATTTTCTTGTACTATTGGGATAATAAAAGTCACTATAAGAACAATTTATTAAATCTTTTGGTCTGCTCTTGAAAAGCATACTCATTTGTAATACACATATTTAGTCATATTTTAATTTGATACTCCTTTATTGAACTAATCATGGTGAAAAATAGTAAATATAATAATCCTGACCATTTAAACAATTTCTTGGTTTTTCTTAAAACATCATTATAAATCCTGTGACAATGATAAACAAAAAGAAGAAATTTATCCTGATAAATGATAAACAATAAGATAAATGCTCTCCCCTGCTTGCTTATGAACCTAGTCCAGTCTAAATTTCAAGAATTATCTACTTGTTTTTCACCAGAAACCTGAGGTAAATAATTTTTTTACTTGTGCTTAGGCTGTTTTCACACCTGATAGTCCGGTAGACTCAGTTCGATTTGGGACCAAATTTCCAACATTTGTTACATTTTCAGCTGGTGCGGTTTGCCTTCACAGTGTTAAATGAACCAAACCCTTTAAAAAAGCTTTTCCCCTACTGGCCTCTGTTGGGGCTGCAACAAGAGCTACTGAAAGAAACGACAAAAAAACCACAGAAGGAGACATGAATGCAACTTCCTTCTTCATGAAATGTAAACATAAATGGAGTGGTGTCAGATTTTAGCAGCTGTAGGATTTGTCTGTTAGTAAAAGACCATTTCTCTCGCTGTCGCTAGCCTAGCATATTTGTTTTGGCTGTAATTACCCAGAATGCCCTGCTTCCTAAGTTTTTCGGTGAACTAGAGTGGGCCTCTTCCCATTGAGACCTCCACCAAACAAACCGGACTTGACTAGAGTTTGATGAAAGCCGACTGAACAGGGCTGGTGTGAACGCACCCTTAGAAATATTTGTTCACTTACAGTTTTACAAATTTATCCCAGCCATCACGGCCTTTTGAAACACACCAAACAGGAAACTGTGGCTAATTCAAACATCACTGGAAGCAGTTGTTATGGTTGATCGTGTCTGTGCTCACTGAAGTCATGTTTTGTGGCTGTAGTTGTGCTTCATAGAGCAAAACCTCTGCAAGGGTTTACAGCCTAGCAAAAGCTCAATATGGGAACTTATGGATGAGGAAACTTTCCCTGCGGATAGGGACTCGTTTCCACAGAGAGAGAAGCATCAGACAAATGCAGAAATATCTGAAATGAAACAAGTCTGCTTGAAACAAAGCCTTGCTAACAAAGTTCAGCCAGAATGAATAAACAGCTGGCGTGCTAATGTAGGCGTTACACCTCACATTAGCACTGTATTTTAATTAACAAAATATCATAGAGATGGATGTTCTTGGCTGCAGATTCTTAGATTTTCAACTGAGAGCGCCGTTACTCTCTGGTGTGTGAACGGCTGAAGTTTTCATCATACCGGCGTCACGGCTCGAGGAATGATGTTAGTATTCATGTCCAGAGCTGTTTGCTTGCATAATGCTTCAGGTGAATTTACTTTCCACTGTGACAAATTACAAAATTTTACATTTAGGTCTGAAAGTGTTTGTTGGAGATGGTTCTCAAACTGTGGTGAAAGGACTAATTGTGGTGCTTTGGCTGTCTTTTGGAGGCACTCAGAAGAATCTTTGATATAAATGACATGCGAGGTAAAGAGAAACACATTAAGTGTGATGAAGATGTATGAAGCATGAGCAGCCAAAAAAGCTTTTAAAGCAAATTAATGTTTGTTTCTTTATAAACCTGTAAAAACAGATGTGCATCGAGGGAACTTCCGGATGGAGGTGTATGAAGTTGATGCCAGTGACAAATGCTGTTGTTGCTTCTGCTAAAGTGGGTTTTATGGAACATTGTGAAAAACTTGCTAAAATATAGATCTCATATTGGCCATACCGGCCATTCATTTTATATATTTAATGAATGAATGGATGATTTAAAAAGTGTAGAATTTGAGCTGGAGTGAATGAAATATTGTCTACACTTTAAAAATAGAGTAGACCTTTTATTTTGTGTTTATTCATAACCTTCAAACTAGATACTTCAGTGAAATAACAAATATCAAGTGCAAAGATCCATTTGATAAATATTAAATATTATTGAAAAGTCCATTTGCTTCAGGAACTTTATCACATTATTTAGATTAATTACACACAAATGGATGTTAGAAAGCCTTTATTTCTGCTAATTATGATGATTTCTGCTTACAGCAAATGAAAACATGACATTTTAATTTAGAATGTTCCATCAGCCATTAAAAAAACATGTTTAATACAGAAATATGGGCTTTATATAAAAAAAGAAGATATGTTTAATGGCTATTTAGGATGTTATTTTTAAACGTAATTTTAATCCAACATCAGTCATATTCAAATTTATTCTTTCAGTGCTTTCATTGTGTTCACCACCAGGGGGCAGTCACTCCTAATTGACTGGACATATTCATAAACGACAAAACACAATTAGGCTAGAATACACAGATTTGTTTGGTTCTTTTTCCATTGTGGTCTCCCATAGGCAGTGTCGCCCTGGGCAAGAACCATATGTACATAAATATAAACACATTTTTAAGGATTTGTTCTGAAAGCATAAAATTCTCATCCTACATTTTCCTCTCAGCTGTTAGCATTTTCATGTAGTTTTTCTCCTGCTCTGTATTGTTTATTACAAATAAATAGATGTTCCAGGGGGAAAAAAATCATATATATTATCAGAATACGGGATTCAAAAGTAATAGGGACAAAAATTGTCCAAATTAGTTTTAAAATAAACAGCTGGATAAAATAAATAATGATATAAGCTTCATTACTTGACAACTTTTAAACAGAAGTCTTCACCGTTTTACCCAGAGGCTTCTCTGATTGGTTGAAACTCACGCATGCCCGCTGTGGGACTGATCCCCAGTGATTTACGGGCTGCTGATGACCTGCTTGATCCAGTCGGTCAGTCTGGTGATGCGGGTGTAGACGCCGTAGTAATCTGGACGGCCGCAGCCTTTGCCCCAGCTCACCACTCCGGCCAAGAACCAGCGCCCTGATGGCTCCTGGCAGACCAGGGGCCCTCCAGAGTCCCCCTGGCACAGACAGTCACAGAATTAAAGAACGAAGGAGAAATATCACACAAATATCCTTATGCTGTCTAAAAGAGGTAAATTAGTTATTATTCAGCGGGATTTCATTGTGGAACACTGTTACGTCTCTTTAGTATTAGAATTTAAACTCAAATTAGCCTGCATCTTGTGACAGATTACCGCAACTGAAACAATGTATTTTATATAGTTGTACCTTACAAAATTATTTCTACACCTTGAACCTTGTCACATTTTGTCAAGTCACTAACAATAGCTTTAATGTTTATAGTTATTAATGACACAAATAACTATATAATAATAAATCAAGAATATGACATCATTTTCAAAAAGATTTGCAAATAAAAGTCAGAAAAGTTAATTTAGTCAAGACTTCCTGGAATCATCTTTATGTTTTTTGAGGTATGGTTGAAACCAGATATTAACATACACCGAGTAAGAACACACACACACACACGCACACACACACACATATATATATATATATATATATATATATTTTTTTTTTTTTTTTCTTAGTGTCTGAAGTGAAATCAGACCAGACTTCTTTTGTTTTAGCTTATAAGAATTACTAAAATTGCTTCTATCTGGCAAATGCCAGAAAACCTGTCAGGAATATTGTTTAGCTTTTTTTTTCTTCTTGTAACTTTTCTGGAATTCAAAAGTTTGGAGAAGTTGTTGAAATCTCTGAAAAGGCGTGTGTGAGATTGGCGGCCTACAAATAGCTCCACCAGTTCTTTCAGGAGGAATGAGCCAGAACTCCAGCAAACTATTGTGAGAAGCTTGAGGAAGAAAACCTTAGAAGGTTTGACCCAAAACAGACTGACACTGAATGTTTGAATTTGAGGAAAGTTACTAAAGAAATTCTACAAAATATTCTTGCTAAGTTTTCTGTCATTTAGCAAAAATACATTTATTTATTTAACTCAAACAGATTTTGAAAACAACGGAACTGTACAATTGGTAAAGAAGTGTAAGTAATTTAGAAAGCAACTGTAAAAGTAAGACTTTGAGCAAATTTCCATTTTCCTTTTGGGAACTGAGTACGTGGACTGATCTGTAAAAGGTGTTTGAATGTGCAATCTATATGAACGTTTCACTTATAGAACATTGTTTTAAATCAAAGGGTTTTTACTTATTCAGTTGGCAGTGGACAAGTGTCTAATTTCTGCATGTCACCAAACCGATGTGTTTCTGTTCACCCAATGTTACTAAAACTTAGTCAAAACATCAAAAAGTACAGAGAGGAAAAAAAAGTTCTTTTGGTCAGAAACACAGAGGGGTTCTGTGGTTCACAGCCTGTAGTTTTTTCTTTGCTAATAGAAAGAAACCAATGCAAATTGGTTAGCAAACACTTAGTGTTGTGTTTATATGTTCGTACCTGACAGGCGTCTTTCCCTCCACTACGATAACCAGCACAAAGCATTCTGGGAGTGACTAGGTAGCCGTAAGAGCGAACGCAGGCTTCCTCACTGACCAGGCGAACGTCCACTTTCTGCAGCACATTGTTGGCATTGCCTGCAGGGGGTCAGAGGTCAGACATCAGGATCACTTTGTTATCACTTCCTCTATTTCACAAGAAGTGTGAAAGACATTGGGTGAAAGTCACTGCTGGCTCCCACCTGCAGTATTATTTCTTCTTCCTCAGCCTCACTGGTAGTCAAGTTAAAGTCTGAGATCAATGTGGCAAAAATATCATAAAGACTCCTTGCAAATATTTCCAAAATAGCGCCACAAAATTTTAGATTTTCACTTTTTTGCAGTTAAAATCACTAGTTTTACGGCGTTAATTTAGAAACATGTTCAACATTATCTAATTTTAAGTTCTTATCGAATGCAGAGACGGCTATTTGTTCATATTTTAACAGTTTAGCTGGTTTTGCCAATACATTCTTCCACTAACGGCCCTATGAAAACATTCATGATCTTGATATCAAGCAAAATAAAAATAAATTTGACATCTTGTCATGCAGCATCTCAGTGAAATGAAGGATCTGGGATTTTAGGTCAGAATTGGCCACATCATTTTTAAATTCAATTTAGCAGTACGTTTTACGTCATTGCCATGTCACCCCATCCAATTTGTTTCAGCTTTAATCTTTTTCCAGATTATCTACACCTTGAATTGAGTGATGTAATCTTTCCAGACACGGTAGTATTTTGGTTTTGTTTCTATTCCTTGGCCGCTCTGCTTTCTGCCCGAGATCTCCGACCCGTTGGCCAGCTCACCTCCCTCCTGCTGTGCTCCCCAGCCGGTGACCCAGCAGAGCAGGCCCGGCTCCAGCTGGTGGGTGGCCGGCGGCAGGCAGGCGGGCCGAGCGTGTCCGGTCAGCAGTGCGTACGCGGGCCGGTCCAGCTTCAGCAGGGCGAGGTCGTAGTCGTGGGACTCGCTGTCGTAGTATTGATGGAGGTGGATCTGCTGAACCCGAGCCACCTCCTCTATGGAGCTGCTGCGGTTCAGCAGCAGTTTACCCAGATACACCGTCCAGACCGAGGGGGAGTACACACTGCAGTGGGAGTATCAGAGACACGGTGTCACGGTGACAAATACTCCAGAACCATAGATTGTCACAGAAGTTATCGCGATAAAACGTAATAGTACTGCTTTGAGACTATTTTCAAATAATATAATAGATAGTATTGCAAAAGCACATTCTCAAAGATAAGTAAATGTAACTTCCAATGAACATTTAACACTGGAACCGGAAGACGTTTTATATATCAAAAATAAATACATTAAACAACAGAAACGGCAAGTAAAATGAAATATTAAGTCTCTGTGAACAAAACTGTCCTTCAAATAAAGGGCCAGGTGAGACCAAAGCATTAGACAGAAGATTTTTTTCATCCAGTTTTTGGTAGAAAGAAAGAAAAACTGGAAGCCACTGTGTCCAACCCTGATTTTTGATCGATATCAATCAAACAATCGTAAACAGTACAACTCGAAAAGCTTTTAATCCTTCCCAAGTAAATTTTAAAGAGGCGTTAATCCCCCTGCAAAACGTTGCCATAATTTGTTTGATCCCGGTTAAGTTGCTTTTGAGAGACAGGTGCAGATCAGACCAGAAATGCACTCAGTCACATCACTCCCTCACTCACTCTGAGACGGTTCTAACTCCTACATCCTTAGTTTTATCCATCACTTCAGCCAAACATGGAGGGAGTTTAAAAGAAAAAAACTAAAGATCCTGATTTAGGAAACAGGGAAATGAAAGAGCGTCCTTCAAAGTGTTGGCAGAGTGAAAACATGACACGTCCAACAACAAAGCGCCTCAGGTTGTCTGTTTGCTGTTGGCACTCACCTGTCGTCGTAGAAACAGTGGGCGGCCGACACCACCCACTGACTGGAGATCAGCGCTCCTCCGCAAATGTGGGTCCCTCGCACCTGCAGACTGGTCTGCCAGGGCCACTCCCCCTGTGAGGCGTCGCTGCCCCCGACGATGCGGGTGGAGAACTGTCTCAGGCCACATTCTGGACACGGGCAGACATTGAAAAAAACACCTTGAAAAAGGATTCATATCCTCTAAAACTTTCACGTTTTGCTTCGTCGCAGCTACAAACTTCTTTTGAGAACTTAATATAACAAAAAGTAGAAGATAACTTTAACATCTAAGGAAATGACACTTCCACCTCCATCTTTCACTATTAACCTTTATTTAGCTATATATAAAAACTACTGATAAGAAACATAACTATCAAGAGCAATGACAGTTAAAACTCTCTTCTTCATGGTCTGTCAGAGATACTTTTACTTCACTGAGCGTCACTTTCTCTCAGTTGACTGAGTCCAACAGATTTACTTTCACAAGTGGAGCATTACTGCTTTTACTATGATGTCTACTTCATATAAAGCTTCATTAGAAATTGCTTTGGGTTTATTTCAAATGTAATAGATATTGAGATGGGAAAGAAAATGACAAAAAAACGTTTGCAGAAAGGTTTAAAGGAAAATAAGCACAGAAACAATACAAAATAACAGGCTAGATATCTGCTTTATACCTGCAGGAAGAGAGGAAACAAACCAAACCAAAAAGCTTGAAACAAAAACACCTGTACATGTTAAATGTGTCCCACAGTGCTTGTTGCTAAATGAAACATTGAATTTTTCTGGCTTTGACATCAGCTTTTTTCCCCTGTCAATGTATGAAAGGCTGATTTGTGTGTCGATAACTATTTGTATTTGTTCTGTAAAGCAAATTGTGCTAAGTGAGCTTTGGGATCTTTTTCCCCACCAGATCCCAGGACCCCCTTACTGGGTTAATGCTCTCCTAGACCTGCTTGTCCATGGAGAAAGCTAAATCTTGACACATCTGCAGTTGTGTTATGACGGCTGCGTAATTTTACATTGATAAACAAATTGCAAAACAATTTACAGTTTATTATTTGTGAATTGTTTTACTATTGGTAAACAGCTTGGGTTATTGTTTACAACCCTTAAATTTCACTAATTTGTCCCTGGAAATTACACTTATCAGGTCCACTGACTGGATCTAATTCAGGGGTATTGTATTTAAAGTAGCTCAATAGATGTACACGCCACACTATTCAGATTTGTTTAGCACATAGTATTTTTTATCCACTTCACAACTGTGTACTTTATATGGTTCTATCACAACATGTCTTCATAAAATAGATTGGTGTTTGGCTCTAACTTGAAAAAAAATGTAAATGTAAACAAGCTTTTGCACCGCTGCAAAATCCTCAGATAACTCATCAGAAACATCTCAACGACCTAATTTAAAATGTGATGGATTTATTTATTAAGGCCAAGTATTGCATTGTTCTAATACATGGGGGCTTTTAAGCTCTGACTGCGTTTCCTTTATGGCTGCTTTCAAGCATTTACATTGAAGGAGCCAGCCTTATTTGGAAACGTTTACTCAAACAAGCTATAAAGTTTTCATGAGCAGAAGGTGGCAACTGAAACTGTTGGAGTTTTACTCCGTCACTATGAACTCAGTAACATTTAGAGTTCAGCCTTATATTTAACTAGTGGAAGGTTTTAAAGCTTTAAAGAATAGACTTTAAAATACTTCTGTTAGTTTATAAATCACTGTACGGCTTAGCACCAGCATACATTAAAGACCTGTTGTCATGGTATCAACCCTTCCGGACCTCTCAGGTCCTCTGCTCCTGGTTTGCTCCGCAGCCCCAGAACCAGAATCAAACATAGAGAAGCAGCATTCAGTTTTTATGAACCACAAATCTGAAACAAGCTTTCAGTTTTTGGAAGCCTGGAAACTGCAGCTCAAAGGAGGAGCTGCGTCTCGAAGGCGGAGCTAGGTCCAGCCAGGCGTTTTGAACAGCTGAATGGTTGCCAAGGGAGATCAAAAGAATAACATTACAACATGATGTAAAGCTAAATATATATATATATATTTTTTTTTCTTTTTTACATAATACTATCCCTTTAAAATGAAAACAATGAATATTATTTAATTCTAAAAGTTACACATGCATAAACAAAATGCTACCCTGATAACATCCACAGAATACTTATGATAAAAACCTGATTAGTTTATGAAACGTCGTCTGATCTCACCGCATCGATTCTCATCCGAGGCGTCGGGACAGTCGGTGACAGAGTCGCACTCTGGGTTCGGCTTCTTCAGGCACGTGCCGTCAGCGCAGACGTAGGTCATATCCGCACACTCTACCCCTGAACGCACAAACAGACCCACACACAGAACCCGACGCTGTTCAGGATAGCAAACGAGGAGAGATTTTCTTACTTAATGTTCCACGTCTAATTAACCCAAACAACTTGCTTTGAAATACTTCACTGCAAAGAGTAAAGGAAAGGGAGATTTTCTTCATGCTGTGACGCCTTCTAATGTGTGTGTGTGAGTATTGGAGGTCAGAGTGTTACCGTCAGTGCAGTTCATCTCGTCGGAGGCTTCGGGGCAGTCTGGGTGTTGGTCACACACTTTATAATAGTCGACACACTGGCTGTCCTCGGGGCACGTGTACTGTGCCACACACACTGAAACACAAATGATAAAGTATCACTTTGCACATCTAATAAAACATTGTAATTACTCTTTACTTTTGATAAAAAATTAAATGCATAGATTTTTTAAATAAATACATTTGGTGCCGTATGAGGTGCTGTTTGCACAATTATTTGAGTTACTCAGCCTGTAATAAAAAAAATAAATAAATCCTTTTTTTTCAAAAGGTGTGGAAACACCAATCATATTTAAAGTGGAGGTAAATATAAAGTTGGTTAAACATTTAACTTGATGTTTAAATATTTATTTTGGTGACATTTATAAATCAATGAACTAGTTATCTTATAGTGTGTTGTTAATTTATTCAACACACTAAAAAGTGCGTTGAATAAATTATTAAATATTAATAATGCATTCAACAATTTGGTAAGCTTCACTACAAACAGCAAAAGATTCTGAGATCTGTATCAGAGTTTTTAAAGGCTCCTGCTGGCATCTGGGTCTTTGGACCAGAAATGGCAGCAGAACACTGATGCGTCTCTGTAGAGTATTTGAGTATTTCAGTTATAGATTTGACAGTGTGTAACTATTCGCCCTTGTTGAAAGGCCGCGATGATGTATGCAGTTATGAATTTAAAATCTAAACTTTATACCACAGTTCCTCTCATCCAGTCCGTTGGAGCAGTCCTTGATTCCGTCACACAGAGGGACACAGAGTCCGTTCACAGAGCACAGGAACCGACCTGGACACGCTGCACACACACAAGACAACAACCAAAACTCACGCTGGACAAAGGGTCTCTTCTCGGGAATCTTTCCTGCATCTGCGACTTACGGTCGGAAAGGTTAAAGATGCTGTAGTGAACCTGAAGGCCCGGCCCGGTCAGCGACACCTCAGAGGTCATAACGACGGTGGTGGAGTTTGTGAGCAGGGAGAGGCGTTCGCAGTACGGCTGCAGACCTCTGGTACCGCACAGCCTGAGAATTCAACCAGCATCGTTTCTTTTATAGTGATAAAAAAGGCACAATGAAGAACTCAAACATAAATGTTGCCATTTGATGCACTGAACCAGATTATTGCAAAAGCTAATTTGCATCTGCAGTGTCTTGACTAGTTACAAAAATGGACATACAATAATAAAAAAAGATAGAAAATACAACACTATTAGTTATTTTCTATTCACAATACACAAACACACATGTACACGCACACACACACACACACACACACACACACACACACACACGCCCACACAGTCAAGCGTTTAATGTTCACATACCTGAGCAGTTTTTAACAACCAAAGCTAGACGGTATGTAAAATGAAAATCATATATTTTTATCCAAACAGATTGATGTAATTTTTGCCTCTGACTGATCAAAACGGATTCTGTAGATAAAGATGAGAAAATGAAACCTGCAGGTTAAAAACAACATAAAAAGGTCACTAGATAGTATTAGGATGCATTAGTGAGACAATAGTGCCACCTTGTGTTCAGACCACTGTGAAAGTCCCCTCACTTCTTGAGAATGATTTAAAAAAAAAATTCTTGAAAAATAATTGAAGTTGTTACAAAAACATATTTTAGAAAACGAATTGGATTCAGTCAGGCTCTAAAGAAGTTGTGAAATAGTAAATGTTTTGGCACATGGACATAATTTAATGTGATTGCAACTAATGTGAAAAATCCAGTTAGATTATTTTTTGTAAGTTCTACTAGCCTTTTAGCTGCCACCTGCATGTGTAGTCTAGGGGTTGAACGACTACATATTTTTTAAGGTCGACTACATCATGATAATAGTCGAGTCGATGTCGACTAGTCGCGGTGACGTCATAGTGACGTAA
The DNA here is from genome assembly GCF_019740435.1 of Gambusia affinis. Taxonomy (NCBI): domain Eukaryota; kingdom Metazoa; phylum Chordata; class Actinopteri; order Cyprinodontiformes; family Poeciliidae; genus Gambusia; species Gambusia affinis. The sequence goes on along the minus strand of NC_057871.1, from coordinate 26,591,728 downwards.
GCGCAAAACCCCTTCACAACTACTTGGAGGCTTTATTAGCTATTTTCATGGCAAATATTAACCCCCCCCCCCCCACACACACACACACACACACACACACACACACACACACAATCCCCTTCTCCTGCTTTTACTAAGTCTATTATGGAGAATTAAAAGAGCAATAAACAGATCATTCTTCGTGAGCAGCGGGGAAAAGTTTGTTGCACAAAGTCGGGTCTGACTTTTTTTTTTTCTAAACACCGGCTGATGCTGATGATCTCTGGATAGTTACTATAGGAGTCAAATTATCACACTGACTACATGGTGCTTTTGGAATATCACAAGCCAAACTTGTTATGAACGGATCCCGTTTGGTTACAGCTGAATTCAACGAAACCACCTGCTTCTCCTCCGCCCGATGCGCGGCAGGAAGCTCTGCTGACTCAGCAGATTGAACGATTTAAGATATTTTCTAGTCAACGTCAACATGATAAAAGTCGAGTCGATGTCGAGTTGTCTAGTCGTTGTGATGTCATAGCAACGCAAGACGCAAACTTTGGAGTAACGTACAGGCTTTATTACCCGTTTTCACGGAAAAATACGGCATTTACACAGAACAGCAACAAGTGAAACAACAAAACATCGGGATAGTTTATGATAAATAATAAGTTGCTGGGAAACCAACATTCAAAAGGAAACGCACATCTTTTAGATGGCATTACCACAGATCTTTATTTAATCAACAACATAACATCATAATGTATTAGTTGTGACAAAGACACTTTCATGAGCCGGCTAAGTGACATCCTTAGCGGGAAGGGGGCGAAGTTTTAGGCTCGTGTTTTGTAGTTGACTGCAGCTGCAACTCCATCTCCTTTTAAAAACACTGTAAAACCACAAATATGCATCCATCTACATATCATTTAAACTAATGTATTAACTTATTTTTCTTGTGTCTTGTGACGTATAGCCTACTGTGCTGTCAGATCAGCACAGGCTGTCACCACCGGCAATCACATGACTGCGACTAGTCGACATGAAATGTAAAAACTCGCGAGATGTCCTAGAGTCGACTAGTCGACTAGTCGACTAATTGGTTCAACCCCTAGTGTAGTCTAAATGGAGGAAGAAAAACAAAGAAGTGGGCCTTGACCATAAATCTGCCTCTTTTACTTCAGCGGTGCAGCATCTGGACTTTACTGAAAAATACCTTTTTATAAAGGATCGGAAATATTCATGAAGCCAGACGTTTGGTTTTTTTCCCTGACTAACATTAACATACGCATAACTTTTTTATTTTAAGTCACTTATAATTCTGAAAGGTCTTTACAATATAATTAGATTTCTGTTTGTGGTTTAAACCTGTAGTTTAGTTGAACACTGGAAAAAGAAGGACGTCCAGACTGATTGTAACAGATCATACCTGCGGTTCTGGATGACCCACTGACCCTGGGTGCAGGCCTGGTTGAAGCTGGCTCTGCTCAGCTCATAGCCTTCAAACTCCAGAGCTAAACCCAGCTCTGTGCCGGGCATCTGAGAGAAAACAGGAAATGTTTGTGTTTTTTTTTTTTTTTACTTTAACTACATGTTAAGAGACACAACGTAGAGGTACGGATGGAAGGGACACGGACGATGAAAGTCCAGGTACAGTTGGTGTTTGGAGGATAGAAGCTGGGGAAGAAAGGCGTCTGCAGAGTCCCCTGCACCCCCTGAACTTCCTCCAGCCGAACGGAGAAGATGCAGTCTGCGAATACCAAGCAGAAAATATCTAGGTTATAAATCCGTTTGGCCTTGCGATATGAAACTCAGGAATTCTGCTACACTTGGTTTGTTAATGAAACTGTGTACTTCAGCAAACTTACTGTCATGTTTGTTTATTTTAATGACATTGCGTGAAGAAACTTACTCATGTGATGTGATTTTAATTGCTTTTCGTGTTCAGTGGAAACACCGTGATTCTAAAATTTAGTTTTTTCCACATTAGCGGAATGTCAACGTCTTTTGCACATTTGTAATGGAAACACAGCTTTTGACGGCAGCATAATAGCAGAATGTGTTTCAATTGAAAACTCTACATCACGGCTGCATAAACAATTTCTTTCGGACGTTTGACAGCTTCAGTCTTACCTTGTTGGGGCCAAGCTTGTGCAGACAAAGAAAATGGGTCCTTGTAATTGTAAAGACCTTTTTTCCAAACCACTGTCATCCACTCGCCGGATGAGAGCACGCGCACCACGTCTTCGTGTCTGCTGCAGCCGTACACCCTTCAGCAGAAAACAATGCTGAAATGTAGCCACATGATTGCTCTTTTTTTGAGGTCTTGAATTTTGACTTTTATGGAGCTCAGATCTTAAAGCAATCGAGTTTGCACTAGTTTTGTTGAAAAATAAATAAATAAATCAACTTGCGACGTAATTAGATGGTGATCGGAGGGGGTGATGGAGTCATACACCACCAGCCGGTCCCGGCACTCGGGGAGCAGCCACTCCATGTGGAGCTCCAGCTGCGACCCGGGGTCGGTCTGGAGGTGCCACAAGCAGGAGGGCCGATGTGTTTCAGGGCCGCGCAGAGCCACGGGGCTGCTGGACACCACCTTCTGGTAACGGTAACAGTCTGAGGACGAAGAAGTCAGAACTCACAATAAATGCTTAGAAGAAGAAGAAACATTTCATTTACACTTCGAGGGCTCATCAAGAGATGAAAAATGAACACTGAATTATTTCAGAACGTAATTCCATAATATTTGCATTAGTTTCTCACAATGTCTTAGTCTGGTACCACATGCTAACCAGGGCTCTTCTAACTGCACAAAATCTTGTTTTTCTTTTCTTTTGAGTTGCTTCGACTAAAAGCCTTTGCTAAATGACCACTTATAAATCCTTGATAATATTCAGCTGAATAAAACATGGAGGGTATGACAAAATGCCAGCTGTTCTGTCTTCTGTTCTACTTCGTGGTTTTTCATGAAATCAGCCTAAAATTACATCAACCAGCTGTTTGTGTCTTACGTAAAACATTTTCCTTATCTCTATCATAAACGCATCTATCCATCTTCACTGAGTTGGGAAAATATTCATACTAATTCAGTATATGAACTTGTTTCACTTTACAGCTACAAATTTGAGTATTTTAATATTTTTGGGGGATTTTATCAACTGAACCAGGAGTCTACAACATTTACAACCCAAAGAACCATTTTTATTCAGGCCATCCAAAGAAAACTTGTTTAAAGCAACAAACGACTATGAAATAAAACAACTTGTAACTTTAGATAAATATCTACTGTTGGAATGTTGTTGTGATTTTAAAAGAACCGCCATTTTATTTCTGTTCTTAAGATTTGAAGGAAAGATAAACATAAAATGTATTTTAGAAATGATGGGAAAATGACACTAAACATAAAAATCTACACTGATTCCAACCTAATGACAAGAAAGACTAAAACATATTACTCGTACCCTTAGTGACAACAAACCGATAGAGTGATAATAAAATTAACAAATTACAAAGTAAAAAATGAAGAAATGGAAAAAAAGAAAGACGTGATACCAAACGAAGATGTCAAAACTTCTACAACTTTGGAGTCAGTTTCTGTGGGGAGGTGAACAAAAAAACAAACAAATGAAACCGAAAATATATCAGGAATACGATCTGTTTCATGATCTCATTCATGACTCTTTGTCTCACCAGTAACACACAGCGTAGGGAGGTGGAACAGGAAGCCATCGACGTTTGCCGTCTCCCCGCGCTGTGAACTCCCGTACCACCTGAGGCCGTCCTCCAGGCTTCTGGTGACTTCCTCTACTGTGACTTTTCCAACGTGACTGCTGGGGACCGACAGCACTATCCAGAAGTGAGCCACCACACTCCCCTGCCTGCAGGCACACAGACAAGTCTTAAATTAGAGTAGAAAATAAATGAGTAATAAATAAATGAATAAAAATAAACTGCTCTGTAACTCTTCAGCACTTTTCACTGTTGATTTTAGACACCACCCACTGTCTTTTGAGGTGGGTTTTAGGTGTATGCTTTATAAAAAGAAGTTGAATCACTTTGGTTTTAGCTTTTATTGCTCCACTACTTAAAGAAAAACAAAGGCCCGCATACCCAAATGCAAAGACAGTGGTGTAGTTAAAGTATCTGGAAAGAGATGAGGCTTTTAAGATCTTCTTTAACTAAAAGACACAAAAAAACCCACATTATTTAACATCCAGCAGCCTTTATTTAATCCTGTTTTTTGAATGGGTGTGATTTCGTTCCCACATTTTAGTGTGATCAGCTGCGTTTCCGTCACAAAAGTGTGAAATTCTTCATCTATATTCTACTAATGTCCAAGAAACACAATTTCACAAATGCGATGTTGCCATTAAATAAGAAATGAAATGCTACTTCCTTTTGTCTTCTTCGACGTTTCGCCAGTAGTAACATCCGGCTTTTGATCATGTTACTCATGTAATGCGAAAAAAGGGTTTCCATTGCAGTTTTGCAAAATACATTATTTCGATACACCTCATCCTAGCACCTTTTTTATTTTATCAGAAAACTTATTTCGATAAAAAACAAGGTTTTGACCGACTTTCCTTAAGTCGGCGTGTTTCCATTAAGCAAATTAATTTTTGTAATTTCAATTTGCACACTTTTATGGTTAATGGAAATGCAGCTACTGATAAATGAAAGTAAACGGAGAACATTTATTCTGAAGACAGGAAGTGCATTTTGTGTGTCAGTCCATCTCAGAATCACCAACACTGTATGCATTAGTGTGAACCCGTATCGACAGAAAGCCGTGTTTCCTGCTCACCGTGTTCTGTACATATTTTGCTTCAGTCTTAAACATTGGATTATTGTGACAGGCCAGATCTGCTGAGAAGTTCCTGTTGACGATGGTTAAGTAAGCCGTGTACTGCTGCTGGACACGAGGCTCTAACGTCCAAACACTGTATTCTGTCACAGATAAAGAACAACACACATTAAAATGTAATCTGTAGACATGGACAATAAGTTGTTGGCACATTTTAAATTGTTCATACTTATGTGACATCAGGTCAAAACCCCAACTTTCATTGGGAAAACAAGATAAAAAAAATTTGTCCCAAATGTTTTACTGAATAATATCCACCAAAAGGTCTTTATCATAGTCCAAGCACTTGCCTTACAGCTGATTGGAAAGGCAGTACAGATGGACGGTGGCCTACCGAACTTCAGAAGAAGACAGTTTTTCATACAATGATAACGATCTCAATGGAACAGCAGAGAAACCAAATGATTCACATGCCATCATTGTCACACAGTAAAGCCAAAAGTCTCCAACAACACATAGAAAAAGTCCCTAGATTTGTTACTTGTTGTTTTGTTTTTCATTAAGAGTCACTGTAGGTGTCTGGACAGTCACTATATATAGCAACAAAGTTTATAAGTAAACAAAAGTGCTACTTTTGCCTTGACCACAGCCACACTTAACTCCTCCGTTCATCCCCACACTTGGTGAATCCATGGGAAGTCAGTACTTCACCACATTTAAGATATGTAAAAAATATAGAACTTTTTTGATTTACTGAGGAGATTTTTTTTTAATTTTTTTTATTTATTTCAGACATTTGAAAGTATTTGCTTGGCCAAAGATGAATAAATCCACACTGAGAAACAGAAAGAATCGCTCACCCAGGAAGTACCAGGCCAGTGTGGCTGCGACCGCTATAAGGAAGACGATAAGGACGACGAGGGAGGCAAGCAAGCACTTGCAGGTGCGCTTCGTCTTCATATGTAGTTCTACATTTTGTGTAGCAGCTCCTACCTGCTTAGAACAACAAAACAAAAAGAAATTACAGTATGTGTGCCTCCAATATAAATTACTGATATCTAAACATAACTTTAGATGATATAAAACATGTTTTGCTTTTGTTACGTCTTGGTTCATCAGGGGGAAATCTCAGATCTCAGGTGGTTTCCCAGTAGATTGTTGCCATACATAATCCTTACAGTAAGGTAGCTGTTATTTCATTCCTCTGGGCAAAATTTTTGAGAGATAACAATAATAATCTGACTTCAAAAGGCAAATAAATTTGAGACTCTACGAGTTCAAAGTCACGTTCCTTGGTTGACACCTTGGTTAAGAAAAGATGGGATTTGGTGATATTTTTCTTTCCCATTCAATTGACACTTTTCGTTGCAGTTTAAATTATAAACTGCTTTGGCTAAATTCATCAACACTCATTTACTGAAACAGAGATTTGTAAAAAAAATAATAATAATAATAGCAATAATGCTTTTCTAAATAAACTGTTAGTTTTGGATTTCACTCTTTTATGAAAACAGACATTTTTATAAATGACGTTTACAAAAACGTCATTTAATTTCTAAATCATCAGTAATAAATAATGATGTTTTATCTTTTTGAGAAAAGTGCAGAATGAAACCCAGTAAGTTTCATAAATCCATAAATCTGTGGGATGTTCCAAACTTTCTAGAAATCAGATTCTAGGATTTTTGCCAAAATCCTAGAATCTGAAAACAGAGTTTGACTGCAACAAGCTGTGGCTTACAGTAATGTCTAAAGTCAAACTTTTGTCTTCCTCCATCCATCCATTTTCCTCTATCCATCCATTTTCTGTTCATCCTTGTCCCTAGTGGGGTCGGGAGGTGCTGGTTCATCCTGGACAGTCTGTCGCATGTCTTCCTTTATTTGGGTCATATGAGGAACATTTTAAACAATTGGAAATCCTCATTGCTTTGGATCAGAAGCAACATTGTTCTTCCTCGTTTGTTGACCAGAGCCATTTTTTGTTGATCATGAGTTACTTTTTAGACAGACTCAGAAGATTTACCAGCTAATTTGGTTTTTTAATGGAGTCCTCCAAGACTCATTCTTAGGCCTCCTTTTATTTTGTAAAGTTTATTAATGACAACATTGATGATTTGATCTTTATAACTAAAGTGCAGCTTTTGAACATGATACTGTGTAATGAAACTAGACTAAATGTTTTCCAGAAATCCCTCCTGGCTCTGATTACATCACTATTTCTACACTAGTGGAAGACTTTATTGAAAGAGAGTCAGCCTTTCTTTTCAGAGTGTATTGACTGTTTAGTAAAAAAAAAAAAAAAAAAGCTACAGTGTTACATTACAGTATGTAGTCAATATTTACTATAACCATTTATTCTGCATTAGTCTTTTAAGGAATGTCTTTGAAGACCTCTGCACTAATTTTTAGTTATTTATTTTTTTGCCATGCTTCTTTGCAACTTTCCACAATTTAAAGCTCGATTTTAATGTCGAGCTTTAAACCAAACCTTTCACCATTGTTTTGGAGTGGTGGCTATATATTTAAGAACTTTTTTGCAATACATTTTTTTTATAGCTCTCTATAAAAAAAAAGGGGGGATTTCTGACAAAAACACCAAAAAAATTCAGTAAGCTCAAAATTATACCCCCCAACAGAAATTATAATGTTACTGTCTTAAAGGTACAAACACTGTAAATGTCACACAAAAAATTTGTGCATGTATAACTTAGTATTTTGAAAGTTTCTAGTGGTCATCATATTGATTTTGAAAACGTTTTTCATGTCTATGGCCTCTAAAATACGTTGCAGTACTACAGACTATTAATCTTTCTATGTTTTTAAGTGGCTTCTCTGATGTTTAGCACAGGTTTCTTTTTCCTTTCTTACTCATCTTCAAAGTAATACCAAAAGCCAACTCTGACACATGAGTGGCAGCAACACGTCAACCTGCCTTTTTATACGTGCAGCTTTTTTTTTCCATTAAGTTGAAACCATATTTTGTTGCATATATGAAGGAGTTCCCCTTTCAAAGCTTCTGTGAAATCGTGTACAAGACGGTTTTAAAACCCCTGAAATCGAGTGTGGCTGAAGAACTCATAACAGGAAGGGGTTTTGAGTACAGGAACCTGAAAGTTAGCATGAAACTATAGCCATGTGAAAGCCCGTTTTTCATGTCCTTACATTTCAGTTTACGCTTAAAACCGCAGCAGAAGTTTCTGTTTCCATAAACAAGGACGTCCGTTATGAAATATGAGGCAATAAAAACAGCACGTTAGACAGTGCGTTAAAGTTTTCTTTTTCGGCGTTTCAGCAATACTGACCTCACTGCTCAGAGTGACAGGTGTAACCTCCTGGTCACAAGAACCGGACTCCTTCAAGCCGCACCCGAGAGCCATTGAATCACTCCAAGTAACTTGTGGCCTGAGTGGACATGGTAGCCTCCTGGAGGGCTCACAGTTGTTCAATCTTAAGACTCTTATTAATAATTTTCAGCTTGCAAACAGCAAAAGCTGCTGTTTTCCACTGCAGCTCCTGTTGTGTTTGTAAGTCCAAAGGTTTCCGGAGCTCGGTTGAATTTGGACGTTGATGTCAGGCAGGGCTGGCGTCCACAAAGCTCAGAAAGGCTTCGTTTTATTCCCACACGGCTGGCACAATTCACATACAGCAACAGGAGCGAGAGTCAAGTGCATCGCAGGTGCACTAATGGCATCGCCTGGCAACAGTGAGGTAACCAGTCAACACCCCCCTGCACAGGTAAGTCTGTTGGGTACAAAGCATGGTGAAGGTTGCTTCTGCAGTTCATGTCAAGCCCAATGCCAAACAGACAGCGGTATATCTCGACAAGATGCAAAACTTATTTTATTGGGATTAATCTTCTTACAGTGCACTACATTTGTTTATTAACAGGATAGGCAATACAAAGGACATCCATAAAAAGAATAAAATATATTTAATATATTGTAAAAATCCCAGAAATTTAAGAGATTTATGGCAAAATAAGCAAAAAAATAAAATCTAATTTAAAGACAAACTGCAAAAACATTAATCCCTGCACTAATGATAATGAAGTAATAGAATAAAACACCTGACTGTGCTGTAGGTTATGCATTATGATTTAATAGTTGGACATTTATTGCTACTTAAAACTTTATTTACACATAATTTACTTTTCTAAGAACATCCACCCTTCATTACGAATCAACACACATCACCCATCCAAGCTGCTTTGAAGTTCAAAGTTCACCTTAGTGCCACAGATCTAAACTTCACAAGTCCTTCTTTTGTTCAGAGAAAAATCACCAAATTAAATGCTACTATACATGTCTTGCAACAGAAGACAGACAGGGATTTCTTACATCCAAGTCTGCAGCTCCAAATACTTTATATTCCTTTATCATTAGTGAGCTTTAAATTTGGGATGTGTGCATTTCCTCCCATCTTTATTAATGCCACTTGTGTTACCAGAGGAGCCAAATCTTTTGCAAAACGACTCTTAAGCAACATTTGTGGAAATTATCAATAAAAATGGTCTGTATTTAGTATCTAGGATACATTAGCCCCATTATTTTCTTCGAGATAAAGATAAACAACTGGTTATAACACTGGATATAGTGTCGACAGTACATTTTGATATAATAAATGCATTATAAGCTCTCACAAGGCTCACTTATATTCAGTGGGAGTTTTTGATAAGGGATAAACATTAGCAGTTGCTCAGGAAAGTAAAAGAATGAAAAACTTTACAATTTAGAACTTTCTGAATTAATTGCATAGCATTTTGCACATGTGATTACTGAATCTTCTGCACAATTACTCAGTAAATACTTGACACAGGATTTGTGGTGTTTCTGTTCAGCCCCCTGCGGTGATGTACATCCTGTTTGCTGGTGGCGCAAGAGGAGGCTGGTTACCTGGCTGAGCTGAACGTCATTCAGCCCAGGATATCTGAGAGGATATCCTGGGCTTTGATTATTTTTCAGGCGGTATGGCAGTTAGCCCTCAATACATGGAGTCCAAGTCAAACTGTGGCATTCTGGTTGCTGTTAGCAAACATGCTGCCCAGGGTGGCATACATGCAAAAACTACCACTAATTACTGTTTGTTTGTTTTTTTAACTTTTAACGAGAAAGAGCGTGGGTAAAGAAAAAAAAAAAGTCAGATAACATGCATTCGTCAAACTCTGGCTCGTTAGCCTGGAAAGTCTGGTTTGCTTGGAGAGGTGTGAATGTGCAGCCTAACTCTAATGTGGACCAAAGAAGTGAACTCTGATCCGTGAACTCTGGAACTCTGTTGGGGTTTAAATGCATATGTGAATGTCAGGTGGACTGGAGACCGTTCCAAAAACAGACTATGCTGCAGGGCTTTCTGCGTAAATACAACAAAAGCGAACCTGTGAGTCCAGCACTAGTAGCAGAAATGGCTCGTGGTCTTTTGCCAATTACAAAAGAGAAATCCTACAACCGCTGAAATCTGGCACCGTTCATTTGTCTGTACATTTTGGAAGTTGTGTTCACGTCTTCTTCAGAGGTGTTTATGTAATTTCCTTCAGTGGTCCTTGGTGCAGCACCACCATAGGCGACGGAGAGGGCAAGAGGTTTTCCAAATGGTTGAGTTCATTTGACGCAGTGCAGCATCAAAGTGAACCATACCTGCTCAAAATGAAACAAATGTAACTTTGGTCCCCAATCAGACCGAGTCTACTGGACTATCAAAAAGACACCCCGAAGTATCAATACTTTCACAGTTTCCACCTTGGAAAGTGGATAAAATCCTCACAACAATAACAATACCAGTGACTAACTGCATATGTTTTATATTGTCATATTTTGCTGGGCATTAAAGCTTGTTGTTTTTCTTGCATGGGACAGAAACTTAAGCCTCCCATTCTTTGCGTTGACCCTGCCTTACTGGTATGTGATCTTTGTCACTGGACTGGTGCACAACGCTGCCTGACGTAATTTGTTTCATTTACAGTGGTGGCAAAGCAGAACCCAGCTTTGATTGAGACGTATCCAAGGGCCGTTGTGACAAAAATATCAAGGGGTTTGCCAAAGCAGGGGGAGGAAAAGGAGGAAATAAGAGGCGAGTGCCTTCGGCGGTCTTATCATCCTCCTCCATGATGTTCTCCAGATTCTCCGAGTTTACCTGGTTAACGACTGAATCCAGGCAGGAAACCCAGGGGAGCTCAGGGCTTCCAGCCTGGATTGTTGGAACTTGTTTGTAATCTGAAAAACCACAAGGAGGATTTTGACAGAAAATGCCTGGACTACCTCCAAACAATTTCTGAATTTCACTCTCCTTCCTCTCCTTGCTCAGTGACCCACCATCGTGTCCTTCCGTCATATAAGTGCTGTCTTCCTCCATGCTCTCCTGACTGACTTCCTCGTAACTTTCCATGCCTGAATCTGCGCTGTGGAGCCGCAGGAGCTCTGCATTCTTGACCGGGATCATGGGAATTTGTTTGTAATCTGAAACAATGGTGATTTTGCCCAAGATGCTCTCACTGCCTTCAAACAACTTCTGAATATCTGATTTTGTCTCATTCCCTTCATTATTTATTTCCCGGTTTTCTTGCGCCGATGGCGTCCCCTCAACCATATTGATGCTGTCGGCCTCCATGCTTTCCTGACTGACTTCTTCATAACTGGTCATGCCTGAGTCCACACTATGGAAACTGTGGAGTTCGGTATGGAGCTTCTGAACCTTCTTGTAGTCAGAAATCACCACTGCCCCGTGGTTAATTCCACCCATCAGAAGGGCCTTCACCATTTCCGCATCTCTTCTCGCGACGTCACTGTCCCGGTTTTTAGTTTTCTCATCTTCGCGACCAGGAACGTTGTTGTAGGAGGCTTCTACGGCATGGGGCTTCGGACTCCCAGCGGTGAGCGGGAACACAGGAGGACAACAAAACTCAGAGTAGCTGTGATTGGAGAAGCTGGAACAAATGGACTCGTTCAGCTCTGGCATCACTTTTCTGTCCGGCGTGCAGAGTGTGACGTCGTCCACGGCGGACGTTTCCTCAACAGAGACGATGTCTGCTGATTTTAAGAAGGACTGATAGAATTCACTGGTGAAGTACGGATCCAACCAGGTCTGTGGAAAGAAATACGAGAGTGGGGAAGCAAGAGAAGATGGGAAAAAAATTTAAAAACCAGTCAGGTTTTTGACCTAAAACCGAGAAAAATGCTTAAGTTAATATGATTCAGCTAAACGTTGAGTTGGTGGCGTGGCCTGCAGCAGCTTAGTTACATTTAAAGTAACAAGGGGCTCAGTCTACATGCTTTTATAGCCCATACAGCTATCCTATAACATAATATAATAGATCACCTTTAGTCTTTTCAGTCTCCCATTGTGTTTCCCACATTATTGTATTAAAATGTTTTTAAAATGTGTAACATTCACATATGAGAAATTAAGAAATCATATTATTTTCAAATGTGGTTTTATAGATTTCCAATGTGCTTTTTTTGTAATTGTTTGCATTAAATTTAGCTTATCGTATGTTTGTTGCTAAAAAGTGAAGCAGGAAAAAAAAGAAAACCAAAAGATTGCCTGGAATTGTGTTGCCTTTGAAGGATCGGGCAGAGGTGGACCTGTAATCTTCTTCAGTATGTAGATCCTGGAACTGAGCACACAATAAAGTTATGTAGGTCTGTGATAATTCGTCTGATATATTTGAATGTATTTATTTTTTTACCAGTTACTTACCAGGTGTTCTTGCGCATTGTGATGAACACGCCAGGCAACAGCAACAAACCAAACACTGCTAGGCTCAAAATAGCCCAGTTCAGATCAACCACATCCTCTCCTGAAACACACAGAGACGTACAAGTCCTGATGGGTTGAGTTCTTCTGCGACATCTGTTTGAGTTTCATGCTTACGATTTATTATTAGATTTTCTGATACGCAACACAATCTCAGAAAACATATCTCCATGGTGACAGGACAAACAAAGGAGAGCTGTATTTGGACAGCCGTGACACCAAATGAATTTACCCAACTAAACTCGCTGGCTCCATTTTAGCTGACCTCATTTTTTATTTTTTATTTTTTTACCTGATCTTGGTCTGGGCACCCAAGACACAGTGGGGCTCCAATCACTCCAGCTTCCCCTCGTCTGTTCGCCATAGAGGGTCAACACACGAACGCGGGCGTCATAAGTCTTGCTTTCTAGAAGCAACTCTTCATCCAGCTGCGCCGTACATTCCCATTGACATTTACTGTTTTTGGTCTGGACGTCCTGTAGGGACAGATATTAATAGACAACGTTTCACATCAGTCCAAAATGCAATAGTTTATAAAAATATATTTTTCACATCTTTAAGACCTTCACTATGTCCTGACAGTGTAGATTGAGACAGATAGCCTGCTTCCTCCCTGTGGTCCTACTGCCATCTGCAGGAACACACTGCTCTCAGTCAGAAACAACCAGTCAGTCAGGAGGAAGGACTTGGCAGTGTTGAATTTGCTGGTGAACACATTGCTCCTCCCCTTGCTCTCTGCTACGCTGAATCCACTGAATTCCTGCCGTAAATGCTAAGTCTCGTTAGCATGGCCACCAATGATGGCGGATAAACGGTTTTGCTGCTGCGGTAATTTGTTTCTGTATTGACACAGCTGCAGCGGCAGTAGGACCACAGGGAGGAGGCAGAGGAGCTAATTTTTTTCATACATCGTCTGCCTCACTTTTCAGTTTAAGAAGATAAGTACATTTCTTTTTGTGAAGGTTGCCCACAGCATGGTTTTTCTTTTTCAAAAGCTTGTTTGCCACACATCATGGATATATCCTTTGTTCTTCTCTTTGTATCTTAAAATGTTTACTCACGCTCCATCTGTGTCCCTTTTGTTTCCATTGAAGCTCTGTTTTGTAATAGTAATATTTAATGTTTGTAGGCTTTCGAACTTGGGAGAACCAGGAAAGGTTGGTAAAGTTGACTTCAGGCTTTGGAGGAGGATTCACCTTTACTGCAGGATCATAAAATGTAAAATGCTCACCAGGTAATGCGACAAGATGGTAAAGTTGACGGTTCCTACTTACTGTGACATGCTGGTTGGTAAACAATGATTTCACTTTGGTTTGAAGGGAAGCAGCTCAAACTCATGGATACCTTAGTATGGGTTTGGAACTGAAAGAAAATAGATCATTTTAAGAAAAGAAAAACAAACCCAAGACAAACCCTTAGGCTACATTTGTACCACTTTTTTGTTCTCGTCAATCTTAAAATGTCAGCTGAACGTTTTATTGATTTTATTTGTTTTAATTGATAAGCACACTTTTCTCTCAAATAGAGAAATAACATGCGATGTTTGTGTCCATCCACATCAATGGACCTAGTTAGAAAAAGCCATACACACACATAAACTAATAGATTATTGTTCTGGACTTTTTTTAAATAACCATAAAAATCTTCAGTCCAATTTAGTAAAGCCATAAGTGCTAACATTGTTTTGGGACTAGAGGGTTTATAGTTTACAGCGCTTGTACATCACCATGCAGAAAATGGCCCTGGTCAACAGTTCTGGTTCCTTTTCTAAGCCTCTATCTAAAACACTGGTGTCAAACTCCAGTCCTCCCGTCGCTGTCCTGCAGTTTTTAGATGTGCCACAGGTAAAAAAAACACTGAAATGAAACGGCTTAATGACCTAATTATTCTATTCAGCTGTGGTGCAGCAGAGGCACATCTAAAAGTTGCAGGACTGTGGCCCTTGAGGCCTGGAGTTTGACATTTCTGAAAGGAACGTTCTCTTTTCTTAGCCATATGTGTGTATGCATATTTTTTCCAAATTGATACTCTTTTTCTCTTTATCTGTAAATAAAGAAACAAACCATTTTGGTTGAATGGAAGTTGTTTTACACCCAGATCCAGTATGAATAATATTGAGCTTAACTCTACCTAAAAAGATTTATAGAATAAATGTGGAAATATATAAAAAATGAAATTAAAAATGTTTATCATGAGCCCTTTAACATAAAGTGATTGTTGGACAAAAAACAATTGGTCACATGACAACTTAAATAGTCTTTAGCTCTCTGGGTTTTAGAAAAACATTCAACAGTATGGCAATGTACAGAGATGTTAAATATGTTGTAGTATAAACAGGACTTTAATACTCACCAGTTCAGTTCCACTAAAAATCAATGAGCACTTCAAGTCTGGTCTGGCGTTATCAAAAGGCTGCAGCTTACAAGAAGCATTTCTGAGTAAAAATAATAAGATAAGAGGGAGAATCATGATGCTACTTTTTGTTTTCTTGTTTTGTTTTTTATATATATAATTAGTTAGAATGTGGTGTAAAACATGTATGGCTCTATATCTATATTTAAATACTTTTTTTTGATGCTCAGTCTTTCAGCATATATTGAGCAGGTATCAGTCTTATGACGTGAGCTTTTCCATGTGCAGCTGATATTATGACTGTAATCATTGTAACAAGTGAGACCTAGGACAAAAAAAGATGAGATCAAGCAAAGTATAAACGTTTTAATTTAAATCCCAGAGCATAGAAAGAAAAAACTGACTGTTATGCAGTTGGCTAGAGCAATCATCAGCGGAGGTTGAGAGCAGATGAAGGAGGATGAACAGAAAAGGAGTGGCCATGTTTTCCTCTGTTTGCTGCCAGTGTTTCCTTTAGAAGATCTCTGCACGACCTGAATATGTGACATGAGAACAGTTAGAAGAACAGGATTACATGTTGGAGGCAGTGAACGCTGGTTTGTCTGCAAGCATGGAAAACTTTTTTTGGTGTCTGCAATGCTTGGGTTAATAGATGCGGTGTGTATTTCAGGGCAGGTTCAGCATGTGGTTACTAAAAAAAAATTACATTTTGTGTTAAAAAAATTTCCAAAATCAACATGCAGTACTTGAACTGTATGTTGAGACAAGTTATAACTGTTTGGGATGTTTTGAAACATGATTCGACGCATTTATTACTTTTAAAACTCTTTTTATTTCCAAAAAAAAATAAAAAAATCTATTGAAGCATTTTTAGCTCGAATAGATTAACATTTACAAGCCTTCAAGAAAATAAATCTTTGAAATATTCTCATTAGTATTATTTATCATTTATTGTGACACATTTCTTATCGTAAGAATTTTGATTTATTGTTGTAAATTTCAGTGAAAGAAAAACTGTCCAGATTGTTAGTTTTAGCATTTTTTCCACTGTTTGTTCAAAGACAATGTCATTACATATCAATACATTTAAAAATATTACTGTGAGCAATTTAGTGACACAACGCTACTTTATGTGAAAAGAAGTAATAAATTGTTTTTATTGTCACAATAGAAGAATGAAATATTGTTTTAAAAACCTTAAGTCTGTATCACCCTCCTGTAATTTCCATTATGTGCTCAAGAGTCAGACAGCAGAAACTTTCTCACTGTTTTCCCATCATAAGTAAGAAATTTGATCTATCTACTTGCCCACCGTTTCTCCTCCAAACACAGTCGACCACTCAAAAACATTTTACTACAGAGTTTAACAATCAACAAGCGATACAAAAAAACTGAAGCTTGCGTCTCACCTGCTTAGGAAGGCACATAAATCCGCTTTAGATGCTGCACTCGATGCAACTGACAGGGAAGGAGGAACTCCCTCCTCACAACGTTAACGCCTCACCACAACCACAGCCTCGTTATTAATGTGTATCGACTACAAGAAAAGGTCAGTGGAGGATGAGTCATGACATTCTTTAGGAGAAGGTGTGAAAGCTCATTGAGTGTGAAGACGTTTCAATCACATGTAAGCCGGTTGTTTTTAGATTGTCCCTGGACGGTTAAATGTACTCGCAGCAGACATGAAGGTCATTAATTTGGAGCCGTACGTTTTACTAAGATGAATATGGAAGAGTTTCTCAAAACAAGAATTTGTTGCACGTTTGAATTGATCCAATTTCTCCATGTATTCCATCTGGAAACAACTGGCTAGGCTACATGATCCTGGCTGGGATTTTGATCAGTCCTGATGCTTGAGCCAAAGTACCAACTTCATATCACAAATATTAATAAGTGGTATTTATCGGTAGGGCCTGACGAAACTCAATTCATGCTATTCATTGTTAATCTGTGATCATTTCAGATGCATCCACAGTCACATTTTGTGCAACAATTTCTTTGTATCAGACCTGTTTAGTCTGCTCTCATCAGACTCTGGTTCTTTTGCCTGGAAGGTTCTGTTCATTTGGGAAGGTGTTGGCTCGGTAAAAACCAGCGGAATAGAGCAGGACACTGTAGGAAGGCAGTGGCCAGGCCATGGAGGTGTGAATGCGTAATCAAACTCCAACATGGGCCAGAGAAGTGAACTCTGGTCCGCCTAAAAACCCAGGTCTCTGTCTGGTTAAAGCGCACTCTAGTTCACTTCTAATGTATGTGTGGGGAGAAAAAGGCAGTTTTTTTGGGCGAGAATGTAAAAAAAAAAAAAAAAAAAAAAAAACTAACTATGAAAATAGCAACCTTGTTTTGCATGACATCTTTATGGTTACATTTTTGCAGGTGATGTACACTTCCATTTTCGTAGCAAAGTGTTTTTACATGTCAGTGTAACATCAGGTGCATTGATGACGTCCCTAATTTATGGTGAAATACCGACAGCTGTGGGTGCCAGAATTTTATTGTATGGATACGATAAAATATACGATAAAATATTTATACGATAAAATTCTGGCAACCACAACTGCCGGTATTTTTACTATAAATTAGTCATCAACGCTATGGCAGAAATGTTGCTTTTGACAGCCACTCAACATTTCTCACGCAGCCAGGCTGAAACTGAAACCTCAGAAGGTGAATTTCATGACATGTTGGAGCTCAGTGGCCCAGAAATGCAAAACACACCAGTGAAAGCGTTCGATATGAGTGGGCCGTTTAGCTGGAATGGGGAGAGAGCCACAGAAAGTAAATGCCTTTTTTACATATTTTAGCACACGAGACAAAAATACTTTAATAATGCCAGTTTTATTAGAGGAAGCAGTGGTACAATAAACGGCTTTTAAGTGTGTTTGTGGATACTTTGTCGATTTGCATGTGGTGGACTTTCACATGCTCCAATCGATGAGGCCTTCCACACGGGGGCCGAAGGGGCCTCTCCTTCAGCCCCCGCCCCATGGACGATTCTCTAGCTGCGCCACTGATTAAAATGCCAGCCTGAAAAGAAATCGTTCTGTTACTTTTGTCAGCTCACAACTAACACAAACCGTATTGATATGATTCTCAGTGACTCATGTCAAAACATTGATATGCTAATGTGCAGTTCCAAAGAAAACTGCTTGTCAAAAAAAACCCATAACAGCATGCAGGACCGGGGTGAGGGTTTAGTGACGGTTGCAGATGTATGTTTTGAGTTAGACATTTTTTACATAAATGTTAACATAACTGCACACATATTATATATTTCATCACAACATTGTGGTAGTTTTCCTAACCTGTGATTGGAGCTTCTAGCAGAAGTTATTTTTGTTTTATATCACATAATAGTTTGTATTTTTAGTGTTTGTTTTTGATATTTTAAATGCAGTTTCTTTTCCCTCTCCTTTAAAACTTGATGCTAGGCTCTTTCAGAACCCAGGCTGCAATGAAATCATCCTGTTTGATTACAAAACCCAGTTAAATGCTTATATAAACCAAATAATGGTTTTATAACTCAGAGTTTTGCTGGATTTTTAATAACAAAGTATTAAAAATGCAGTTTGTTCCATATTCAGTGCCTCAACATATATTAGTCGATATAGATTAGAGAAATTTAGATGAGTTTTTTTTATTTTTTATTATTGCATCTCTCCTTTAAAATTGTCTCCAAATAAAAAGTATTCACACCCCTTGAACTTTTCTATATATTGTCACATTACAACCACAAACACAAATATATTTCATTGGACTTTAATGTGAAAGACCAACACACAATGGCATACAATTGTGAAGTAAAGAAAATCTTGCATGATTCAAAACATCTTTGCAAATAGCAAGCTGAAAAGTGCGGTGTGCAAAAGTATTCAGCTGCCTTTTCAATTGTCTTCGGAAAATGGGTAAAAGTTGCACACCTGGTCATTAGATGCAGAGAGCTGGTAGAGACTAACCCTGCAGCAAAAAGTGTCTCCACAAAGAATTGACTCAGCAGGGCTGAATGATGTTGCACAACGCACCTTTCAGTTTTTTAGTGGTAAAAAAAAACCTCATTTTGAATCCTACATCATTTTCTTGCTACTCCACAAACGTCTACCACTTTATGTCAGGCTTTCACATTAAATTCCGATTAAATGTGTTCATACTTGTGGCTGTAATGTGACAAAATATGGGAGAGTTCAAAAGGGTTGGAATACTTTTGAAGGCCAGTGCATGTGTGAAAACCTGAAACCTGGTATTAGTACTCCTGTTGGGTTTGAGCTCACACGTAACATAACCTACTGAGTTTTTCAGTCAGTGTGTTGTTTTCTTACAAATACATAGACTTTTTAAATAATTATTTTTTTTGCAAAATGACTGCTCTTGTCATATCACCATATTACTATTATCCCTCTTTTGCAAGAATAACCCTGTAAGACCGAAAAATCAACTACTGACGTGTGCTTAGCAGGAAATCCTTTGAACACATTAAAAACTTTTTTTTTTCTTTTTTTTTACTAGCTTATCTGTTTCGGAAAATCTACAAGCTTTGCTCTTTGATATAGTGATAGAGTAAAATAATTTTTTTAAAATAAGTTTTTCACACCTAATCTTCTCAACAGATAAGACCTCATTAAGTCAGTACCAGGAAACGCCATCACAAGAGGCGGCTTTTCAGTCATCGATTTGAACCCGACCACTTACATACTTTTTGGAAAGCGTTTTGCAGGTGTGAAAACTAAACATCACCTCGGAATGTGGCAAGGCGTGGGTTTTTTTCTCCCTGTTTTCTTCTAAAACTGCTGCATATCTCTCTAGTTTTCCTTCTCGCCTCGAAACATCGTCTGGTTTTGATTTCCGTTAAGAATCCTTTTGCCGTCGGTCTACTTGCTGCTCGTTTCTGCTGCCGTTTTCCCCGGCGCGTTTTCTGAATTCGTGGTGAAAAATCACACACGAAGGGCAGGATGCGGTGCAATAAGCACAACTGCGACAACTATTTGATAACGGACGTCTGCCACACCTGGAGCAATTTTTATTTTATATTTTCACATCTGCAAGTTCACTGTTGTACCGCCACATTTACAAATCAGATACGTTATGGAAATCTCTCCAAAATATATACCTAGGATATTATTGTGACCGCAGATTTAACTTTTTCCACATCATTTTTATGCTTTTATAAGAAAATCTGCTTTTCGTTGTTGTAGGTCTCATGGTTTTTGGTTAAAACTCTCCGTTCGGCTTGTCAGCAAGCAAAACAAGCGTCTGACTCTGTCAAAATGTCTTCAGGAAATGTTTTTGTTTCGTTAATAACAGCAAAACAATCATATTCATATCCGGTAAAATTAGTTTTGAGCATGTCACGGTGAATCTGAGGCATCACTGTTTGAAAAGTCAAATGGTTAAAGTACAACCAGGGAGAAATAAGCCTTTTCTCCACTAAAAAGAGAGTTAAAAGTAAAATATCTTACTCTGGAAATATATTATATATATATATATATATATATATATATATATATATATATATATATATATATATATATATATATATATATATATATATATATATATATATATACTGACGTGTGCTTAGCAGGAAATCCTGCCACCGATATATATATATATATTTAAATCCATCCAAGTCTAAGTAAAAAAAAAAAACAAAACAGAGGAAAGCTGCTTGTGGTTACCATTTTAATACCAAGTGACTGCAATGCATTTCAATGTATTTTATCTCCATTTACATGTACTGCTTATTTGTTGTACATTTCTTAGAAGGCAAATATTTGGAGAAAAATTCTGAAATTTCAAATCTTGCTTACTGACACATACATACTAGTAAGCTATGAAATGGTGAAATAACAGTAAAACATGAACAGTTTTCTACAACAGATCCCAGGAACAACATCAGACATCTCAGTCCAGAAATGTTCACTAGTAGGCGTAAGATATTTGAAAACTCAAGCTCCCAGGCCTCTGGTAGAGGACCCGAGCTAGCAAGATAAGAAGAATCACCAAGCATTGAGAAATATATATATATATATCTGATCAGTGTAGCAGGTCCTATCAGATGGATATATATATATATTTAAATCCATCCAAGTCTAAGTAAAAAAAAAAAAAAAGCAAGACAAAACACAGAACTGCTTTCTGTTACCATTTTAATACACGTATTAAAATGCATTTCAATGTATTTTATCTCCATTTACATGTACTGCTTATTTGTTGTACATTTACTCACATTAAATCATATTTATATATATGAAAGAAATTTGCATTTCTTATTCATTTTGACATACTAGTAAGCAAAAAAACAGTAAAGTAAGAGAAGAAAAGAAGAAAATGATAAATAAAAACAATATTCTTTGTAAAGAATATTTAAAAATCTATTAAAGCAGCACAGCTTCTCCACTACGCCTGGATAGCAAATAAATAAGGTCAAGCATTGGAAAATATATCAGCTGCCAATATGTCATCTGATCAGTGTAGATGTCGTTATCAGATGGAACTATTTCCGTCGCCTTTACCAAAGTCAGATCTTAATAAGTAAATAATTTACAAAAAAAGTACGTCATGTAGCTGCCATACACATGTGAAACAGAGATATTGTCGCATGTAGGAACGCTATCAAATATTGCTTAGATTAACAAGCGAGCAGGGCATCCTGAAAAGATATTTGAATTTTTACTCACATTAAATCATATATATATATGAAAGAAATGCATTTCTATTCATTTTGACAAAGCAAAAAAAAGCAAGAAAGTAAGAAGAAAAGAAAAGTGATAACCTGAAAAAGTTACAATATTCTTTGTAAAGAAATTAAAAAAATCTATTAAAGTGTGCTATTCAAAACTACACAATAGAGTCGCTGTAATAAAAATAAATTTGCAACTTGTGTAAAGACAAATGGACCTCATCATGGGCGGCTCACGACGGGGGGTACAAGGGGACCAGAGCCCCAGCAGAACTGGACCTGGCCCCCCACTATGACCACTGTACTGAAGATATAGGACTAAATGAATATCGTTTAATCATCTGTGCTTGCACAGAAACCAGAATTGATCCGGTGGACCAATTTCAGTTTTTTGGGGTTTTTTTTACCTTCACAGTTTCACTTTAACAATGAATTAAACATTACGATGTTGCACTTTTAGCTTCAACCATATTGAGATAAGATCACAGCTTTCATCTGCTAGTCTGCAGTGTGTAACTTTTATGAAAGAAAAAAAAAAAAGTATTTTTCCCAAATTTGTAAAAACTGTTAGTATTTGGTGACAGTACAGTACGAGACAGATAATCTGTAAAAAGATAAATGCTTAATTACATGAAAAAATGCACTGCTCTTTGTGTAAACCAACCAATCAGAGCTAGGACCCCAGGAGGAGGGTCCTAGCGTTGTCAATCAATCTTGTGATACGTGCTGATGGCGGAGAAACAACTTATCATCACACAAAAACTGTTTATCCGCCATTATAGGTGGGTATGCTAACTAGCCCTAGCATCCTGCTACGATGAAGAGTCTCTAGCAGAGGATCTCCATTTAACCACCGATTATCTGTTTTATATCATATTGTCATTACAGAGCGGCTGTTTTAGCAAACGTGTAAAAAATACTTTTCAAAAGTGACGTTCTGTGGCTTTAATGTAATAAAATATTGTGCACCCATAGTAACCTAGCTTTTTCAGGCGCACAACAAAGCAGTATCCATGGTTACAAGGAAAGGCATTTTTCATACAAATAGCATGTCGATTATGTCTCACGTTGGGCCTCGTATCTCATACTGATAAATAAGCTGGTATAATAACGGAGAAAATACATTCATTAAGAGCACCGCCCTCTGTTGTCCGACTGCGACACAACACCTGCTGTCATTATCAGCTCTCTCTCTGCTTCACCGGCATGTAGCCGTCGCCACAGGGCTGCCTCAGCATGCTACCTGACAGAGCAATCTGCTTCAGGATGTCGTTACCGTGGAGAGGCGGCAAAAACGAACTCAGAGCGGTGCTTAAAGGGTGTTGTGGTAGGGCCCCGGGAGGATGAGGTGGA
Source organism: Gambusia affinis (assembly GCF_019740435.1). Classification (NCBI taxonomy): domain Eukaryota; kingdom Metazoa; phylum Chordata; class Actinopteri; order Cyprinodontiformes; family Poeciliidae; genus Gambusia; species Gambusia affinis. The sequence goes on along the minus strand of NC_057871.1, from coordinate 26,568,818 downwards.
AAAAGGAAGCGGGTCGTTTCGGAGGGTTTGTCATCGTCCTCTGTGACGCCTTCCTGTTCCTCGTTCTCCTCCGCTATCGCGCTAACGCCTGGATCCTGGCACGGTCGCAGCTTCGGTATTTGTTTGTAACCTAAACATGTCTGGATAGAGTTTTTGCCCAAAACGTTCCCACTGCTACCAAACAACATCTGGAAATCTAGTTTTGTCGCGTTCCCTCCCTCCCGTTCCTCGTCCTGCTGTTTTCCTTCCTTCGTCCCTTCGTCGTGTCCGTCGGCCGTATTGATGCTGTCTCCTTCCATGCTCTCCTGACTGACTTCTTCACAGCTGCACATCCCCGAATCAACACTGTGGAGCCTGAGCCTATCGGCCTGCTGCTTCAGTTTCTGCTTTTCTACCTTCTCGTAGTCTGAAATGATCACTGCCTTCTGTTTATCATCGCCCATAAACAGCAACTTGACCATTTCCAGTTCTTTTTGCGCCGCAGCTTCTCTATCCTGTTCGGCGTCCCGTTCTCCGCCTCGGCCGCCGGCCGGCTTGTAGGGGGCGTCGGGCGCGCAGGGCTGCAGCTTCTTAGCGGGCACGCAGTCAGAAGAGCAGAGCTCGGAGTAGCTGGGGTTGGAGAAGCTGGAGCAGCTGGAGTCGTAGCTGTCGCTTTCTGGCATCGTTTTTACTTCTGGTCTGCAGAACTTCATGGCGTCCACGGTGGAGGTCACTTCGTAGGAGACGATATCCACCGAGCTCAAGAAAGACTGAACGCATTCCCCGGTGAAGTGGGAGCTTAGCCACATCTGCGGAAAAAACAAATGAAGATGGGGGGTGATTCAATGGATGGAACCAAAAAAAAAAGCAGCAGCTTTATACGAGTTGAAATGTCACCAAGCGTTATGTTGGAGCACGGTTGCTCCAAAACGTGCTCCAACAGTGATGTTGCTGTGGTTTTACCTTTTCACGTTTTCTGCAGGTCTAGAGTCAAGAGCCGTAATGCTCCACTCCTGAGAGTAAATCTGGTGGATTTTTTTTTTTACAGCATTTTTCCTTCCACTCCACTCTTCATTTATATGGGCAGATAAAGAGCAAGGAGGACTGTGGGCTGAAATCACTTTTATTTAATGGGAAAGTTTACTAAAAACAGCACCTGGAACATAACCCACCTTCACTTTTTGAAATACTCCAGAAAGGATATTTCAATAATAAATTGTTGAGATTTACTTGTACGGTACAACTACCTCTGATATGCAGTAAAACGTGACAAAATTATGTTTAGTCGTCACTGCTGTACAATCACTCTGTCTTCTTATGGTACCATCTCCATTTCCTGTTTGGCCTTCTTGTTGTAAAACTCTTTAAGACTTTTTAGGACGTTTACAGGAAAATACATAGGATTCGTAATAGCTCAGAGGTTTGTTTTTTCACTTTCCTGCTCCTTTTCCTTGACTGATGTCTTAAATGTTAAACACTTTGTAAACTTTCCCATTTCAGTGTTGTGTCACAAATATCTAATCTTTTCAGGAACTTTTGCAACAGCAATTACTCTGAGGTATTGAGATAAACAACCAGAAAAAAACCTCTTAAAAGCTCACTTGGACTGCAGATTTTTCAGGCTTTGAAGCAGGAATAACTTCTTGACCTTTTGAGTTCAGAGAAAACCAGTCCTGTGCCGAAAACATAAAAATGTGATATTTTAAAACACTGCTTTGCAAGATTTTTCATAAATTAAATATTGTTTGAAGTGCATTCCACTAAATAAACAACAAGAACAGAATCTAGAGAAATCAGCTCTATTACCTGGAAGATTTCAGATTTGCCAGGGTCCGGTATGGCCGCGCCTTTAAAGCTTTCCACTACGTAGATCCTGAAACAATTAAAATCTCCATCATAAACCGAACCCAAAGACGGCTGACGCCCAATGGGGGTCAAACTCTTAACATAACACATAGCAAACCTAACAAAACTGTTTTTGGAAAACACTCTTTAGTTACTCACAGTTGTTTCTTGCGCAGACAAAGACCAACGCCGGCGAGCAAAAGACCCAACACTGCCAGGGTCAAAACGCCCCTGGTGAAAACAGTCACATCCGACTCTGAAAAACACAGAAGGTCGCATTAGTTGAGAGACTTGCTCACAAGGTTTGTGCTGCTGTAGAGGTTCTGTAAAGCAGAGCGTTGTGTTCGGGATTGATGCACCGTTTTTATGTCCGATTTTAGAAAGTTGATCTTCAACATTCCTGTTTTCCATTATTATTATCATCATCAAAATGGGCTCAACAAAACCTTTGTTCAGGTTTGCGAACGTTTTACCTGCGGTCGGTTTCAATGTTCCCACTTGTGACACCCAGGACGTCGTGGGGCTCCAGTCACTCCAGGTTCCCGATGAAAATGTCTCCACGGTCATCACGCGAGCACGAGCTTCGTAAGCCTCATCTTTTATGAACCAACTGGGATCCAGGTGAGCTTTGCAGTTCCTTCCACACTGGACGTTTTTATTCCGAATGGGTAGATCCTGACAAGAAAACACAGTTAACACATGGTCAGCAGGCTGGGGGTTTTTCGGTCTCTCAATTGAACAGTTAAGACCCAGCGTACTTCACCTGAAGTGGCCAAATCGTTTTTCATTAGGCGCGCTTACACCGACCATATAATTGAGCAATTTTACATTTCGAAAATTTATTCACTTCATGCAAACACACTAATTTAGAAAAAAAAAAAATCTTTTACGGTATTTTATAAAAACGTTTTGGTGGTAGGAAGAGGTAGTTTTTCAGCCGTACTAAAGTTGGTTTATTTTGCAAAACTACAATGGAAATGTTTTTTTGGGGTTTCTTTCGCATCGCAGGAGTCACGTTGTTGCCACTGGAGCAAAAACCACGAAGAGATATGAGGTGGTTTGAGGATCATGGTCTGTTTTTTCTTTTAATAACTTTTCCCGTGAACAGAGTCACGTGCGATTTTAATTGCGTTTCTTACGTAATGGAAACACGGCAAACGTGAAGTTGTGTTTTTTCGACATCAGTGGAACATCGACAATGTTTTGCACACATTCGTAATAGAAGCGCAGCTATTGACGTAGATGCATCACAAAAATTTGCATCTTTCTCATCAGTAAAATGAAGCCATTTTGTTGGCAGAGAGGCGTCCGGCACCGGGCTCGGGTCGACAGAGCTCTGTGTGATGTGTTGTATTATTGGTCAGAGGTTTGTTGCCGTGTTTCATGTGGAAATGCTGACAATTCACTATCCAGTTTTTGTATCTGTAACAGACATAAATACTTTTAAGGAACATTTTGTCTGAATACAAACCGCCTGACTGCGCCCGTTGACTGTTTGGGTGAACTATGTGGGAGCCTTTATTATAATATATTAAAATATTTACTTACAGTCCACGACTCATCCTTTTGCTTCCACTGTAGCTCAGACTTGAACGTCGTAATTTTCCTGTGATGTTCAACTTGAGAGGTCCAGGTCACATCGGTCTGGTTTACAGTAGGTTGTCCTGGTGGGTCCAACTTTACTGCAAAATCCAACATTCAGATGTTAGTTAGCTGTCAGATAATGCACAAAGAGGTTACACAGTTCCTGGAAAAAATCCTTTTACTCCTCATTGAACTTTTTCAGATTTGTCACATTACAACCAAAAACGCCAAATCATCTTATTGGGCTTTTAAATTATTTTAAATTGTTTCTTAATTTCTTTTCTACCTGGCTATTAGAAAAAGAAAACAGTAGCTACCTATGAATGGTGGCTCTAACAGTTCCTCTGTAAAAAATGTCTACAATAAAATGTCTTACAGAATAGTGTCCGGATTTAGTTTTTTTTTCATTTTGTGTTACTTCGTTGCAAACTATATGTGCTTTGTGTTTTTTAGACGGGACACCTCTTTTTATTTTTATTTTGTTTCAATAGACATGGAAATAACTTGACTGTAAAACTTATTTTTTTTTTAAAGTAAATGGTTATCAGTTTAGCTACTTTTACACCTACAGATGTGTCCTTTTGAAGCTCTGACTTGATAAAAAGAACCCAACTTGTTACGCTTTTTTGCAGCAGCGCCTTTAACCAGACTGAGCTACAGCTGTGATTTCAGCCAGTGCGTGTTGAAGACACAATGTGTTACGATTCAAGAAACAGCTTCTGTAAAGGATTAACCACACTCTTGTGAGCAAATCACAGACAGTTTTATACTTTTATGACCGACACTTTAGATTTTCAACCTGCAACTGAAAATGATCCCTCTGACCCCCCAACAAATAGCTGAATGTACAACTAGCCAGCACTTTTTTAGATTATTTTTTTCTTAGAAGGCAGTGTGCTCAGTTTATACTCACTGTTATCCGCTGGCATGTAGTAAATGACTCCACAATGTTCTGACGGCGTGCATCTCACAGTAAGGCTCAGGTTATTATGTGTCATGAACTGAAAATTCATAAATAAAAGAATTTTTACTTTCAGAACGCATTCATAACCATTTTAAACATTTTCAGAAGAAATGACGTCAGGGTTTTTTTTGTCCATTCCTACATAATTGAAACAGGCTGAAATTTTGAAAATGAAACATTTTCCCTTTTTCTTTCTCGTCAAATGCAGACATTATCATTTGAGTAAAGGGTTCAAGTAAAGTAATCTGTTAAATCATCTGGGTCTCCTGACAACATTTGTTTCACTTTTTAACAACAGAAGGTACAATAACAGTGAAGATAATTCACGTCAGACTAATTCAGCCTTCATGAAATGCCTGTTTTTCATCAGCCTGAGAGGCACCTCTATGCTTTTGTAAAGCTGAACACATAATCCCTGACAAAATTAAATTAAGACATGAAAAAGTAGAAAAGAATGGAGGGTAAGTTATTCGAGATATATTTAAGATATAAAGCTTTTTCTGAAGCAGAAACTGCCAATTTGAAGCCGCTTCTCCAAAGAATAATGTTGTATACTCACAATATAGGTAGTCTGGAATTTCATTGAGCAGCTTCTTAAAGCTGGGTTTGAGGCATCAATGGGCTTTAGCTCACAGGAAGCACTGAAGGGCCTGCTTAAAAGACAAAAACCTTTAATTATTTTTCTACAGCGTTACTTAGAAGCATTTTATGTGGGGGGGAAAAAAATTGCTGTTGCTCTTACCTGCCAAAATGATTTTTTGCGTGTATTTTGCACACATCGCCTGTAAGATGGCGGACATGAGAGCTGTTCCACACACAGTTCACAACATTGTTGTAGTCATTGTAGCAAGTGAGACCTATGTACAAGAGGGTAGGCATTTAATTAACGGAAAAAGAATAATTTCAGGTATTCGTCAAACATCGAGTTGAATGACTCACTCTTTGGAGGAAGGGTGGAGCATTTATCAGCTCTAGCACTGCAGATACGAAGTACAAGGAAAAGAAAGAGTCCTATCCTAGTTGTCGCCATTTTTTCACAAGTTATTGTCTTTGAGATATGAACCGCTGGGATGGCTGGATTTCCAACATGTGTGACCAGAGGGTGTGAGCGCATCAGTCACCTTCTAGCTGTTGTTCTTCTCATCCTGTAGTGGACAAATGGAAGGAAAAAAAAGAAAAGTTTTACTTTTTTCCAACACCAATTTACTGAACACACGTAGAAAGAAAGGGTTAGGAAATGTTTCAGGTCAACTGCGCCGTGGTTTTACTTCCACATACTGAGAAAACACCTGGTCAGCATGGGAGCTAACCGCTAACTTCAGGTAAAACCAGCCTGATGAGTCCTGAACTCAACCGCAGGTCAGATCATCTCACATGGTTTCACCGTGTTTCATGGCGCATCGCAGTGCACCGTTTTACAGCTTCACATATTACACTCAACAAACACGACACCATTATTGGAGCAAGCCAGTAGATTTAAAGACGCAGCTGGTAACGTTTAAAAAATGTCTTCTACATAATTGTTAAAACTGTCGCCATGTCGTGACAGTGCAGACAGATAATCTGTGAAAACAATCTAACTCCTCCTCCTCATACCAGTGCTAACTACAGAACTACACGGCTCAGAGAGAAACGACCAATCACAGCCAGGAGGAGGGTCTCAGTGCTGTCAATCATGCTTGTGTAAGTGCCACTCACACCCTTCCTCTTGCTCGTTGCTACGCTACAGCATCTTCCTGATAGCACAGTCTGCCATGAAAGCTAAGCTTAGTTAGCAAAGCCACAGATAACGACAGATGAACAGTTCTTCTGTAATGGTAAGTGTCTCGCCATCATGAGCACATTTAGCAGCACGTACACAAGCCTGATTGACAGCACTCTTCCTCCTGCCTCTGATTGGCTGTTTTTGACAGGTGCATTTCTTCAGTTGGCAACACTAGTGAAGGAGCTTGATTGTTTTTTTTTATATAGGTTATCTGTCTCATTCTAAACTGTCATGACATAGAGACACGGTTTTAACAAATATGTAAAACAAAAAACACATACATACATATATATATATGTCATAAATGTTACATACAAGGTTGGGATACTCCCTGACCTTCCCTTGGTCTTCATGCTGCTTTAAATGTCAACTAGTTAACTGAGAAAATTCAGTGGCTGACTGAAACAATAGTTGCATCAACCTTAAAGCATTAATCATAAACATTAAACAGTAAAGAACTGGAACAACGTGGTATTTAGCAGAAGCTAATGCACTAACTCCATTTCAAATTACATCTGTCCTTATAAGACCACAATCCTCGATTAATAATATAATTTTCATATCATTTACGTGATCTATAATGTCCTTAGATATTGTATTTATGTTTTTGTATTGTTTTCTGCTGTTTTGTGTTGTTCCTGTGTGTTTCTTGTTTGACAAAAACTTTATTGAGAAATATGAGGAGAGGAAACGGAATAGCTCCGTCAAAACCTCTTTCAAAATAGAAGCACTGCTATAAATGGTGTTGAACTTCATTCAGTTTAATGTTTACAAAGCAGCCAAGAAAATTAGGGCTTTAGAATTCATGTGAAAATATTTATTTAGGGGAAGCTAAGTGTGCTAAATGTTTTCAAAGTCAGCAAAAACGGCAAACAAAAAACTTGTCATTTGCACAAAGTTGGCAAATGTGAAAGGGGAAAAGAGTGAATGATAAAAATGCAAAGTAAAAGCTTACATAAAAGTACTTAGAAGGTGTTAAAAAGCCATATAGGTGAGTCTGTTTTATAATCATTGCCCAGGTTGTTCCACAGCTGCATAATCAAAACAGTCTCCCACAGTGTCTGGAGATGTGGGTGTAGAGGTGTGCAGACTAAGATGTTCTAACCGAAAAACCTTTGGTAAAACATTTCCTAAGAAATGTCTTGTATGTAAATCTCATCACAACATGTCCTCTACAAGAAAGTACTCCCACATTTCAGAAAGTCGGCTCTTTTTTTCTCTTAATCTCACAACATGTGATAAATCTTTTCTTTTCAGAAGAGCTAAACACTGAGTGGAGACGAGAAGTTAAAGGTCCGCTTTTAACTCCTCAAGTTATTTCCTCCCACCCGCAGCGAAAGAGCGTCAGACGACCTTTTCCTTCTTCTCGGTACAGATCTCACACACACCAACCGCAGATAAGATTAATGAGACAGAAAGTCATTTTTGAACTTCTGATAGGTCTTCAATAAGAATTGTTTTGATAGCAAAAAGCTGTTGGATATCTTTTCTCTGTTTGAATCTACTTCCTAACTTCAAACGTCCTCTAACGCAGTGATGTTCTAACACTTTGGGCCAAAGTGGGGAAATCAGAATATTTTTTATCTTTTTCTAAAACTACCAAACAAATTCCTGCATTTGTTTTTACACTGCTCAACAATGAGCTAAGCATACAGTAACTCAAAGTAAACAATTAAATAACTCAGTTTTTGTGTAAAATGGGAGCTTAAATCACTGTAGATGCAAAACATAAGATTTTCAAATTAATAAAAGAAAGAGTTTGCAAATTAATTCAAAAAACCCCCAAAAAATAAAGAAAAAGATTCTGCCTATTCTCAGGATTTGTGTCGCTGTCTCTTTAAAAATGCTTGCTGATAAAAACAGATTTGTGCTCTCAGTCCTTTGATATTTACTACGAAATTTAAGAGAAAGGAGAAAACATGGTTGCTAAAAGTCAAATACTTTGTGTTATGCTTAATATTTTCCATTGTAGAAAGCTTAAAATTATCCGAATAACTTTGCTTTAATTAAAAATAAAAAGTCTTTCCTGCCTCAACCACCTGTTGTGACAGGCCACACAGAATCATCAGAGTTCAGTTGTACTTGTGTTTCTCTGACGACAGAAAGTGATACCTCTTTCAAAACTGAGAACAACAAATTATACATCATCTTTTTTAAAAAGAAGAAGAATATAAACATGAGCAGAGACGTGAAACCTTTAGCGCCTTACCTGTCTGCGAAGCAGCTCGGCGTCTTCTTCTTCTTCAAGTTCCTCAATTTATTTCCTCCCACCTGCTGCGAAACAACGTCAGACAAGGTTTTTTTTCTCAGTATGAATCTCACTCAGAATCACAGATAAACTGATAACACAGAAACTAACGTCTGAACTAGTGGCAGATCACTACTGAGAAGCGTTGCCTCATTGACAAAGGGCGTGTTTTTCTCAGTTTAAGTCAATTCTTTCTGCGTTTCAAATAACATCCTCTGATGGTAAGAAATCTATTTTCTAAAGTAAATGTTTTGCTCTTCGTCTCTTCCTGTGAAGAGCAGAAATTTTCTATAATAACACCGGCTGTGGACTTTATGGAGCCCCCTAGGTGAAGTGGGGGGAAAAAAATGTCTTTTGCATTCCCCCATGAAAGGCAAATATTGCAGTTAAAGAGAGTGGTACTCCGTGGTGCCCTAGGGGCCTCCGTAGCACCTGAACCTGGCAACACAGGAAGAAACAAGCTGTAAACATGGTCAGTGTGTGATATTCTTGATGCGAAATCTCAAATGACAAAATATGCATCCGATTTTGCCACGATGCCCCTCGACTCCCTCACGTCCTGCTGCGCACTTTTTTACTCGATTGCCGAGCGACAGTCAACGGTTTCAAACAATCCAACTGGAGCTGGTCGCTCTCAAGCTTCTGCATCAGAATCACAGGAGCCTTCGAAGTGAGTCACAAACAGGACGAAAAGAAAAGCATGTGTGGGTTTCACGTAGGATTTGTGGCCTGCGGTTGTTGCAGTCTAAGGCGAAGTGACCAGGAAGCCCACCAGAACCCTCCACCAGAGCCCCCACCCACAAACGTCTCTGCACAGCAGCAGCAGCAGCAGCAGCAGCAACAGCTGGAGAGGATTCTCAGTCAATTGTGCTAATGCAGACATTTTTAAAAACTTTTTCTTTAACCAGTCACAACGCAATCCCAAAAGAACATGAATGTCTTTGGCACAATAATAAATGGAACAATTAATGACGGCCTCTTTTTGTATTATTAGTGTTATTATTTTTATTATTTCTGCAAAGCGCTGTGCATGTTATTTCATTTCCGTGCGCAGGGGTTCTACCGTTCTCCGGTCACCTGTTTGTGCGGTTTAATAAAAGGTCAGAGTGTTTTTGTAAAAACCAGAAAGTGTTCCATTATTTTTGACAGGTGCACATCCTGCTCAACGACACCTCCACCCCTGTAAACAGTTTTAATCTGATTAGACGCCGGGACTTTTTTAGAAGTCATATATAGTTTACCAAAAGGAGAGGCAAAAAAATACCAAAGTGAAGTGTGTATTTTTTGCTTGCGTGTGTTATCAGTAACAAGAAAAGAAGAAGTGGATATTTTAGTAATATTTAATGGTTATTGTGAAAAAAAAATTGCACTCCTCTTGTTTAGTCAGATTTTCTGATCAGGTTGGTGACCTTCAGCTTCCACCAATAACCTTTACCTTAATTAACGGCTGTTTGCTTTTACGCAAAAATATCCCAAGTCAAAATGATTCTTTATGATTTACTTTGCTTCTTTCAGACCAATTTCTTTTCCCGGTTTGGAACAAAAAGATTATTTGAAACACTGACAGTATAATGAACTACCCTGTTCATTTCCTTCCTTCACAGTTCTGCCTGATTCTCATCTCCCTTAACTTCTTTGTCTGGGATTTCTCCCGTTGACCTGGATTCCTCCAGCCAACCAGTCGGCAAACAGAAGAAGTAGTGAACGATGACGTGGATTCAGTCCGTGTTGGTCACTCTTACAAATATTGAGTTAGCATCAGCATCTGCATCACAGCATCCAACTGGTACATTATAAAAGTCACAGCTAAATGCTGGCGACTGGGTAAAGTTCAAAACTTCAGCAGAGTCCATGCCACCAGGAAGCAAATGTTTATCAACGGCCGAGAGCCTTCGTATAAAGTGAAGCTTAGAAGAAGGGGCTGATGTTTACCAGGCTAATAATGAACCCAGTCAGTTTGGTTTCATGTCCCTTAACCTGTTAGCATTACTAGACAACAAAACAGTAGGCCACAGTTGAATAATGGGATTTCCTTTAATTTATATTAGTGTCAGAATGGAGATAAATTATCAACCATTTACTGATGAGGTAGAGTAAACAGTAACCATCTAAGAAATTACTAAAGTGAGAGTATAGAAAGGATTTGGTAAAACAGACGACTTTAAAAAAAAAAAGAAAGTAAAATTACATCATCAGATGGACAAAAATTTAAAGCTTTTTGAAACTTGAGGTATTTTAAAGACCAAAATGAAGATAATTCTTATAGGTAAGATGATTACAAAATAACTAAATCAGGCAAACATGAACATTTTTCCAAGTCATTTTTTTTCCAACAAGAAACTTTAAGAAAAATGGCAGGCAAGTGTGGATTTGTGGTTGAAACAAGCTTGTTCTTCATTCTGTGAAGTTAGTCAACATGGGCAGAGTATCCAGAAATGTGAAATAAGAGTAACATTTCACTGTAGCAGTAATTCATGATAAAACGACTCGAGTAAAAGAGCAAAAGTACAGCATTGTAGAAATAGAGTATTTCTAAAGTTGCTAAAGTAATGATCCTACGTAACTCTGCTGTTGAGTCACTGGGTCTTATTTGAACTCGGGCCTGAATGGATGCATGAATTGACTGAGATTGAAAATCTGCAGACATTTTCAGCGTTGTGCCTTTCATCTCGTGTTGAACACACCATGCCCAAAGCGTCGCGTCCAGATCAAAGTTATGCTTCTGCACAACAAGCTTTAAACCCACAGAATGAGATTAAGAGCAGCCTAGTTTTGTGCAATGAGTCATATTTGGAAATTTGAGTGACTCACTTCAGCTAACCTTAAAACACATGTACAAAACAGCAGCACCATGTCTGGAAACACAAAATTTTTAATAGTATAATCAGATTAAAACGGTTTTATCTCACTTGTCAGGGCTCTGCTTAAACTGTGCCTACAGCATTTTTAAAAAAAGAAATCTACGTTCATGTTCTGTTTCTGTCTTCCTCTGACATTTGGACTTCCCCTGATCAGGTCCAACAGAAAAACTGAAAATGCAGACTCTTTTTCTTTTTTTCCACTCTGTTTTTATTGAGAACCAAGCAAGAAAACAACCACAAACTACAAAAAGTAGAGAGAAAAAAAACCCACTTCCTAACCTCTTTTTCTTCCCGGAAACCTACTTTTGTTTCTGACAAGAAATAAAAGAAGATAAAAAACTCTTTTGGTCATGTCCTGATCTATATATATATTTTTATTGACTGGTAACTTGTAATAATCCTGAAATCTAACAGAGAAAGTGCAAGGTTTTGTTTTTTATTGTCAAATGAGGCATTTAAAGAAGGAATATTGTAGTTGTGCAAATCTTTCAAATGACTGAACTAAAGATGGAGGCATGTCCAATTCTTTACTGATAAATGTCACTGTTTTTGTATTCTTGTATAAGTAGATTCCATAAAGGTGATTGGTGTTTTGCACTAAAGTTGTGCAGTAGAAGAAGAAAGGTTGAGAGTTTGAGCACAAAATAGGCCAAGTGAGTGCCCTATTTTGGTGGCGTTGCAAAAAAATAGAGAACCAGTGCACCTCTTATGAAACGCAGTGGCTCAAAACGTGAACATATCTTTGATGAAACTCCAGATCTAAAACACTAGAGAACATTCTAAATCACTCCAAACTCTCAGTGTGAAACTGTGCAGGTCGTCATATAGGACGTAGTTGGAGCACATTTAGGGTGTTTCACACCTGATAGTTTGATTAAAGAGGACTAAGCAGGTCTGGTGTGAATGAACCCATTGGGGTGCATTCATACCCTCAGGGTGACACACCATCCCTCGTTTGTGGAGGTGTGAATACGCAATCGAACTCTGGTCCTCCTAACACCCTAGGTATTCGTTCGGTTGAAGTGAACTCCGGTGGCGGTGTAAACACACCGAAGACCGCTCCAAAAGGAGGAAGCGGACTAAATACTGTGCAGATGCGAACCTCACCAGCTGAAAATGTAACGAATGTTGCTATTTTGGTCCCCAACTGAGCCTATTGGACTGTCAGGTGTGAAAACAGCCTTGGGTTTAGTTCCAGCCTTCAGTCTTTTGGGGTAAACGCCTCACATTGCTTACAGACAACCTGATAATCCTAAGGTTAGGATGTTTCCTATAATCATCTTGCCATTTGCATCGTTTAACTTTGGCTCCGGTCCACAGAGAAGTTACAGCGGGCAATGTGATTGAACAAGGTATCAGTCAGGAGAAGGGTATAAAATAAGTCCACAAGATTATATATACATTACGGTAGAGTTAATACACTTAACCAATGTTTATAGAAAATATATAAACGCTACGATTACTGAAACCGAACTTTTCTGGTGAGTTGTCTCAATATTTTGGGATTTTATAAAAAAAAATAAAAATAAAAAATTTCGGGATATTTGAAAATTATAAAGTTTTAGCCAATTTCTTTGGGAACAACATGGAGCTGTTGGACCGGGAACATACCAAGCATCAGTTACACGTTGGTGCATATAATTACCTATTATTGAACTGTAATTTGAATTAGTGAAAAAATATAGATATTTTTTAGAGGACAGGGCACCAAAACTGGATCCAGCCCAGAGCCCCACATCGGTGCAAATCCGGCCCTGGTCTCATCAAAAATGTGGCATTTCAACAGAGCTGAGTTCACTTTTAAATCAGTCACATCTTATCTCGTTTCCTCAGCCAAGAATTTTACAAAGCAAAGGCGACTTTGTCACCTCCGTTTCTGGTTGTAGATGACGATTTATGGCTCTTTCTCATAACTGAGTGAAAGTGGGTGGATGGAAGGAGAAGCTGGCTTTGACAGCAGGATGTGACACGTGGGAGTGAGCGACGTAAACCCCGGCAGCAGACAGCGTGCCACAGCTCAGTGGAAGAAAGGTGTGGGCTTGTTGCTGGATTTAAAACGTTCCCTCATCGGTTCTCGTCCAATGAAAACCTGAATCCCCGGACTGTACCAGTGGGTTAAATGTTTGTTTACGTTGGAATAATACCAAAACAACAACACGTGGTCATGTTACCACCTTAAGCAGACGACCTTTGGATACTCTGTGATGTTTGACTGTCTCCTATGACTCCGTCGCTACCCACCTCCTCAACTGTTGGCGTCATTTCTCTGTCTTGTTGCACTTTCTACACGTTTCCTGCATTTACCACACAAATTTTCTCTTTTAATTTTTCTTTCAGTTTTTCATTTGACTATAAAAAATACAGTCAAAAGGTACAGAATTAAATGTTTGTGAGCGTTTACCACGACTGAAGTCTTTTGTTTTAAAAAACCTCACATGGTTGGACGTTTACCCCATGTGTGGCTTAAATGGAGAAGTTTCATCCTTACATTAAAATACTTTTTTAAAAATCATTTTATTAAACAACTTTAGGAGAGTCCAACAGCAAAAGCTATAAAAATAGGCTTTCGCGATTGCTTAATGTTGTCAAGCTATTATCGCAATACGACAGCTTTATCTCAGTTAGCCGAAAAAGACACCAATGAAACCCGCTCTGTTTTCTCCAAACACTCAACTTTATCGTCATCTGCATCAAGATATCAAGACTGAGGTGACACAACTTCTCGTCAGAGTCATTCAAGAGTAGTAGTGAAAAAAAAAAAACGATTTAAATGGCTTAAAATCAACACCAGTTCACCAAAATCAGCCAGAAAATCAGCCTACCTTCACAGCGCTGTTCAGTAGAGTTCTCAGCTTTTCTGACGGCTTCCTACCTCCTGAACTCAGAGTGACTAATTGTAGTTTTCAAGTTTCTCGTTTCTAAAGTGACGATGGGGGAAACGTACGTAAAGCTCTGACAACAAAGCTGCGGCTGGACTGCGGCGTGTGGTTTCGTTGATAGTAACTGTGTGATCTGCAATACGAAACAGCAGGGTGAAAACCCCAAGGTTTTTTTTTTGGTGGTTTTTTTCCGTTTCCTTTTTCATACAGCACTTTATCTCCAAGCTGAAGGAAGGAGAACCCGCCTTTCTGGAAACTGCTGCGTTTTGCTTACCATGTGACGATTAACACAGTTTTCTTTTCTTTTTTTTTGTCCCCAAACCAGGAATTAGATGACAAAAAAACAAAACAAAAAAAAAACACCTCGTCCTAGCGCAGACATGGGCAAACTACGGCCCCCGGGCCGTATACGGCCCGTTAGGCTTTTTAATCCGGCCCGCCGAACTTGTCCAAATTATCATAAAAACCCATGGATGTGTAAAATCCTGTTTCATTTCCCTTTCCCCTGCAATACCCTCGTTTCCCCGATAGACGGCGCACTAGTCTAGACACACTTTCCAGCTGACATTTCCCCCCTTCGGTAAACATGAGCGGACCAAAGAAAAGAAAAGTGGACACTGAGTGCCGAGTGTTTAAAAAGGAGTGGACAACAAAATATTTTTTTACTGATGTCCGATCAACGGCTGTATGTCTGATATGCCAAGAAACGGTTGCAGTTTTCAAAGAGTACAATATCAGCCGTCACTTTGCCACAAAGCATGCTAACTACGCTAGCAAGCTGTCAACACAAGAACGGGCGGCTACTGCTCAGAGGTTGGCAGCTAATTTACAGACTCAGCAGAATTTTTTTCACCGACAAACTGCGATCCAGGAGTCAAGTACCAAGGCAAGTTTTTTGCTGGCATTCAAGTTAGCAAAGGCTAGCAAGCCTTTATCCGAAGGCGAGTTTTTGAAAGAATGCATGGTAGACACAGCCGATCTCTTGTGTCCGGAAAGCAAAGGCAAGTTTGAAAAAATCAGATTGTCACGCAGGACAGTGACTCGGCGTGTGGAACTGATTGACGAAGATATAGTCAGCGAGTTAAACAAAAAAGCGGAGTCCTTTAATTTATATTCACTAGCACTGGATGAAAGCAACGACATGAAAGACACTGCTCAGCTCCTAATTTTTATCCGAGGGATAAATGACAGTTTTGAGATAACGGAGGAGCTTTTGAGCATGGAATCGCTGAAGGGGAAAACGCGAGGAGAGGACTTATATGAACAGGTGTCTGCTGTCATCGAGAGAATGAAGCTGCCTTGGAGTAAACTTGCCGGTGTCACCACGGATGGATCGCCAAATTTAACTGGAAAAAACGTCGGGTTGCTGAAGAGAATCCAAGATAAAGTGAAAGAAGAAAACCCTGACCAGGATGTTATTTTTCTTCACTGCATCATTCATCAAGAATCTCTGTGTAAGTCTGTATTGCAGCTTAATCATGATGTGGATCCAGTTGTAAAACTTGTTAACTTAATCACCGTCAGTTCATTGCGTTCCTAGAGGAAACCGATGCGGATCACCAGGACTTACTTTACCACTCTCGTGTCCGCTGGTTAAGTTTGGGGAAAGTGTGCCAACGAGTGTGGGAGCTCAAAGAGGAGATTCGTTCGTTTTTGGAGCTAATGGGGAAATCCGACGAATTCCCTGAGCTGAGCGTTGTGACTTTGCGTTTGCTGTGGACATATTGTCACACATGAATGAGCTGAACGTTAAGCTGCAGGGGAAAGATCAGTTTGTGTACGATATGTACACAAATGTGAGAGCCTTCAAATCCAAGCTGATTTTATTCTCCAGGCAAATGTCAAACAAATCTTTCGTTCATTTTCCCACACTGGCCATGCAGAAGGCCACCCGAAACGTGAAGAAATACTGCAAATCACTGGACGACATGCACAGAGAATTCTGCCGTCGGTTCACTGATTTTGAAAAAATTGAAAAGTCATTTCAGCTGGTGTCCTGTCCCCTGTCACAAGACCCCGAAACAGGACCGCATGAGTTGCAATTGGAACTGATCGATCTTCAGTCTGACTCCATCTCAAAAGAGAAGTTCCGATCTCTTAAACTGAATGACTTTTACGCTTCACTTAACGAAGCCACATTTCCAAACCTCCGGAGGACGGCACAGAAGATGCTGGCATTGTTTGGCTCGACCTACGTGTGTGAGCAGACTTTCAGCGTCATGAACATCAACAAAGCCCGTTACAGATCCCGGTTAACTGACCAACACCTCAGATCTATTCTGAGAATTGCCACAACAAAACTAACTCCAGACTTTGATGCACTGGAAAAAAAAAGGAGAACAACAACACTGTTCCCAGTGAAATGTGAGTTTTTCTACCGTGTTATGAAAAAAATAGCAACTTGCGCATTTACGCACAGCAGCGGTACAGTAGCTTAATTAACATGCCGCACATCGCTCTCATTTTAAAGACCCCTTCCTTTCGTTGGGTAATAATATGTTCTGAATGTTGAAAGTGATTCCATTGATTTTTTTTCCACTAAATGTTGATTTCTTTAAATTTGCACCTTCAATTGTCTGTTTTTTATACTTTTCAATCCCCAGGTTTAATAAATTACATTGCTTGTCCAAATGCTCCTGGCCCGGCCCTTCTGTCAAATTTTAGAACCCATTCTGGCCCGCAAGTCAAAAAGTTTGCCCACCCCTGTCCTAGCGCCAAAACTGTTTAGCAAAAAATGGGAGCTATTTTGTAATTGGCACGTTACCATTAAGTGAATTTAATTTCTAAACGTCAAATTATACGCTCAGTGGAAATGCAGCGATGGCGACATTTTCAGTTCTCAGAGACTGATTTCGTCATTGTTGTGGAATTTTAAAGAGTTTTAAAAATAAATATTCAGGAGAGGCAAAGAAAACAGTAAATCTGGTGATCTGAAGACGGGTGGCCTGTGACAATTACAGACAGATCATCCACCAAAGTGTTTTTAATAAGCACATCCTGGTTTATGCTGTGAATGTTACTTTAAACTTAAGCGTCAACTGGGGTGTGGAAATTACGATATATTTCTAAAGAACCTTATAACATTTGCCTTAATATTGTAAGCAGAATCTTCCATAGTGAGCGGACTCTGCATGACAAATAGGAATTATATGAAAGAATAAAAATTACTATTCTTTCTTTATTTATTCATTTTTGTAAATTGTGACTCCATTTGACAAAGCCCAAGAGCGTTTAGATTTTTTGTTCATTTTAAATATAGCAGTGAATATGTCCAAATTCAGAATTTAAATAAAGAAATAATTAAAGCACACTATTTACATTAGAACATCTCAATGACTTTCATGGAGCGCAGAAGTTGCGTCGTGTTCGTCTGTCCCATAATTCATTTTAAGGCATCAACAAAGCAGATTTATAAAGTTGCAAAGCCTTCATATGTACAACATAAATAAAACGTAGCAGCGCTGCAGCCAACATGTCACCCAGTCTAATGCCACGTTAATGAAACTGTTGAACATTCGCTCCTCCAGCTGGCCTGAGGAACATGGAAGAGCCTGAAAACCACAGAGGTTTTGCTGTTTTTAGCATTTTATCTCTATTTCCTGGGGGAGGGCGGTTTATTTTAGGGGGGGGTTTTTTATAGATGGAGACTCAAACAGTCCTGCTGGTATAATGGACCTGACCTTTGCCCCAGCTCTTTTTGGAATTTTTTTTTTCCTCTTTTTTTGTTTTGCAGAGGTAGGTTTTGTTCTTCTAGAATGACTAATGCAGGATTACGTGTTTTGTCATGGGGTTCATGGGTGAAGCTGTAGACTTCTAGAATATTTATTTAGATCTATGTATCAGTGCTCAGATGATTTCTTACACTGTATAAAAAGATGCACAACCTTTTTTTTAATCTCACAAATATTAAAGGAGACTAAAGTCTTCCTGATGACATACAGTGAAGGTTGATATAATTATGATTCATTTTCTTAAAACTCTTTGAATTCAGAGATGTACAAATACATTTAACATTTGGTAGAAGTGCATTTTAAATTGGGTCAAATGTTGTTTGACCTAGACTGACTGGCTTCACTGGTTTTCAAACAGTATTTTTCCTCATCATGATATCAACAGTTTTAAGAAGTGCACCAGTCCCTCCTGGTGCAAAACTCCTGTAAACATGATGCTGGAATTCCCATAAGTCACAGCGAAGACTGGTGAAGTTTCCCTCTCATTCTTCCAAATGTAATAATGTTAATAATGGCCAAACACCTCAGTCTTACTTTTATCAGCCCACAATGCATTGCTCCAAAATGGGACAACTATGAGTGCATTTTAAAACTTTAATCTAGCTTTTAAAACATTTTGAAAAGTGGACTGGCGACCAGTCCAAGGATCAAAACCAATTGGCCAAAACCAGAATAAGTATAAACTAACATAAGAGAAAAAGAAAAAAAAAGAGATTTGTGTAAAACATCTGGTTTCAGTTGTTCATCCAAAAATAAAGCAGACCAACAAAAAAAACATAGGATTGTATCTCTAGAATTACTGGTAGGACAACAAATGCTCAGGCTTGATGTCATGACGACTTCCATAATATTGTTTGCTTACTCTTTTGAAAATCTTAAAAATACCAAGTCAAACTTTTGACTGCGATGCATAAAACCGACCTAGAGGTTGCAGAGTTCAGTACGTGTCAGTAGTCGTAAGCAAAACTTGGCTCACATGATGCTTCTGTTTCTGAAATAGCAAAATGCATTCAGCTTCAGCTTTCTGGTAAGCCACAGACAAAATCTGCTGAACTTTCACATCTGTATTTCCTGCATGTTGTCTTTTGCTTAGTGACAGTTCCCTGTTGTCCCAGTGGCAACTGTTTTGTTTGGCTTTAACAAAACAGAGAAATACTGTGATGTTTTAACAGATTAAAACAACCTTACACACCTTGACGAGACGCTAGCAGTAAATACGTGCAATGAAACAGTCTGGATCCGTCTCTGTTTGATTCAGACATTGCTGCCCCCATGTGGGTAGTGTTACAATTACACCACAGATATCCAAAGGACTCAATCATTTAAATCAAAATAATGTCAATCGAAAAATATATGATTTCCTGTCGGATTTATTATCAAAAATAATAAGTAAACACACAAAATGCTGTAGTTACGCCGCGTGACAATAAAAACGCAAGAGGAACTATTCTCCACAGGAAATGGAATATAAAGGAAAGTTCAGCGTCACAACTGACCATGACTCTTTTTTTAACATTTCTCAGTAACGCTTTTTTTGTGCTTACATCCCCTTTTTGAGTAAATGTTTTTCTTCCTGTCATATTTCTCCAAGTAGGTTTTGTAGTCCTGTGTTATGCGCCAAAGTTGTGAGTCAATATTTGTAACGCGACGTCTTTTTGTGGCTCATACATGCTGAACAATTTTTAAAGGGGCAGTATTACATAAAATAGGCTTTTTCTAACTTTTCATCATGTTATAATCTATTTCCCTCCTCAAAAACACACCTGGACAGTTGCCTTGGCAACCATTCAGCTGTGCAAAACGCCTGAAGGGACCTAGCTCCGCCTTCCGGACAAAGCTCCTCCTCAGAGCTGCAGTTTCCAAGCTTCCCAGCTTTAGCCTTGCAAAGCAGCCCTCCTCTCCAACTCTCGTCAGCATGACCCTAGTGCTGTAGCACTGGAGACCAGTCTTGAGACCACCTTTTGATGGTCTCCGTCACGGACTGGAGCTTTTATTTCAAGACCACGCCTGTACAATTATCACTAAATTACCAGCATATTGTCTAGTTTATTTGTTAACATCTATGCAAAACATACCAATTAAAATCTAAGCAATAACGTGACTCACTAGTTACGTGTTTCTGGCGTCGTCTTGTTAGGAGTGGCACGAGACCTCCACAGATTGTGGCACGGAAATGGAAGCAAAGCAGAACAAAGAGTTTGAATTAATAACGATATTGGTTACATTTATTTCAGCTATAAGAATGTAACATCTGGGAGTTTTTATGGGGATGTGGATCTTTCAGATCAATTTGAGAAGCAATTTTGATATTTTACATTTTATTGTGTCTTGTAGCGCGGGGCACTGGTCTTGGTCTTGGCTCGGTCTCTGACTCTAAAAGCCTTGGTCTTGTCTCGATACACTCTGGTCTTGGTCTCCACTTGGTCTAAGGTTAGGTGGTCTTGACTACAACACTACATAACCCCCCCAATCAGTTTCAACAGGTGCCTGCTGCTGGCTAACAGGAGTTAGCTGCTGGCTAGCAGCAATTAGCATCAGGTTAGGTCATTATACAGCTACTCTTTAGTGCAACGCTGGTAAAAATGTTTTGAAAAAGATAACATAGGAGAGCTGTTGTGATGACATCCTGAATTCAGAAATGAGGATGAGTTTTTGAAGAAACAGCTGCTCAATTAAAAAAAAAAAATAATTAAATTATGAGGTCAAACTGCTTTTAAGTCACATTTGATATATTCAGCATTTTTAGAACAAATGAAGTTAACAGTTACTATTCTGAAGCTGGACAACGCAGGACATTGTCCCCATTAACTTCCATTTCAGTGTAGGTTTAGCAAAACAGAAATAGGATCTTTAGGCATTTTTTTACTAGCATAATGCTGCAAACAATGTTTTCGCACCAACAAGCTGCTTGTCAAAGAGCACCTAGCAGGTCATCAACCCAACAATACGCTATCTGTGAGAATACATTGGTTTGTGTTGGACAAAGTGGACGAAACGGATGCATTCCGAGTCCCATCCCAATCATCCCAGTATCTTCAAGCCAAGATAAATGTAAGTTAATCAGAAAGAGACACTCACCAGTTACAGAGGGAACATCTGCTCCATAGAACATGATGGCTCTCATGACCCTGCTGGTATCTGTAGCTCCATCAGTCTTAGAGGGTACTGAAGTTCGAAGCATAGATTGCTGTCTCTTAACTGAGGAAAAACCAAAAAGGAAGAGGAACACACACCCGCTTCCTTATAACTATTTAATGAAGTGAGTTTTTCCTCTGAACCAGTGTGAAGTTTCTCATCTATGCTGACTCAGTTTCTAAGTAACTCGAGTTTTCTAATGTGTAAAATTATAACCTTAATGCTTAAGGAGTATGATGCAGGAAAAGAATAATTGAGGCAAATTTTAATGTTTGTTTCCCATTAAAAAAAATGGTGCAGATCTAAACTTGTATCTTAAACTTATGACTACAGCACTGGGCTGAAAGTAGCCTCTTCTCACGTGACTACAATAAAATCTGATGATTCACAGATGATAGTGTGTCACTAATTAAATCCAGAATATTTTTACCAAAAGTCCACAGAAATTCACAGAATTTTTCTTCATTGTAGCGCATACAATAGGAGTTATTGTCCGAACAATGACTCCTATTTCCTGTGGAGTTGTGGATTGTCATCTCCCTCCAGTGACTAAACAATGGGAGTTGAGTTGTTCACTCAACTCCCATTGAACTGGATTTCTTCGGTAGAATTTCAAGCGGGTCAATCAGCGAACAGAAGGACGAGTTGTGAACGATGATGTTGATTTCATGTGCAGTTGTAGAACTGTAGTCTGTCTGCAGTTTCATGGCCCTGGCAGCGGAGGAAGTGGATGAAGTCATTCAGTCCAAGTTGGCCACACTTCCAAATATCGGATCGATATTAACGGCTCGGCACGTCTCTCTTCATAGCGATGGATGCTGTCAATTTCCTGTAAGCTTCATAGCGTCAAACTGGCGACAGGGACAGTTGCTCGAGCTTTTGTGTTATTCTGATTTCAAAGAAATTTGATAAAAATGTGATATTGAGTTTATTTTTATTGGTCGCGTAATCTGACAAGATGGTGTGTCCCTGACTCCTCCTGCAGGATGAGCTGTGAATGATGACTCAAAAAAATGAGTTCAAGAGTCGAACAGAACAAAAGAGCCAAATAAGCAAGCCCAGCTGCATCAATACAAAACACTGTATGTTTTGTATTTGCTAAATCTTGTCTTTCCATTATGTTTAAGGAGCTAAACCTCACAGTGGCTTTATTTTAGAACTTTTCTGTGGATTTAAATTTGGTTCCGGAACGATCCAAAGAGGGAAATTATCTAATGACCTGGGTCAGATAAACAAAACGTTCATTTTTCTTCTCCTGTAGCCAGAGAGATTCATTTTCTGGGCTCCATGTTTGCTATGAAACCAAAGCAGAAATACGTTTCTATCGCTTGTTTATATTTTTTATTGTAAGTCGCATCTTTCACCAGTTCACCAGTAGTCATACAATGTCACATATTTTCCTCAGCCCTAGAATTAAATGTGTTAAAGTATTCTATATATATTGATAACACACAATATTGGCAGCATGGGAGTTCCATATTTTGTTTGAGTTATTTTCTTCATTCATCTCTAAACTGTGCAAAGGAATTTCAGAGTGTGCAAATATTAAAATCTAACCTTAAAGCTACCCAAAAACCTAAATACATCGAAATACATAACTACGCATAAGAACAGGTTAAAAGTTATTTTTAGAGCAGCTGTAACTGGTTTAAAGGAAAGTTCTGGATTTGCAGTTTAAATGTCGGTTTGATGCTGTTTATTTTCTTCTTTATGTGCAAAGAGCATATTTCTTAGTGGAAAATATACTCCATGATCAGAATGTGATCAAGCGCACGAAACAGCATTTAGAAAGTACAGGTCATAGGTCAGAAGTCCATCGACTCAGCTCATCGTTTTAGCAAACGATGCAAACTAAACTCTGGATCAGTGCTGTGTGTTTTCTACGGGGCCAAAGGTTGCAGTGGTTAACATTCAAACACACATTCAGTGTTGAACACATAGAGGAGATGGCTTAAAGCAAACCCGTAGTATATTTTTAAAATGACCGTTCCAACTGTAAACACACCGAGGAAAAACTTTTAGTGTTCATATGTTGCTAGTGTACACATTGGATGAAAAGTATCTGTCCCATTTTTGGATATAAGTCACAATAAAACATGTGACATCGTTGCACAAGATGAACAAAAACAGGATGTAGTTATCTGAGCTGAATCCTCCATGTGTAAATACTTCTGTTTACACATGGATTAAATAAAGGTGGCGTAGTGTCAGTTTAAGAGCCGATGAAAAACCTTCTCTGTAACATTAAACTAGAAATCCAAGGCTGCTTCTTTCCATGCCAGATCCGCGGCTGGCTGTAACTTTGTAACTTGAGGTGCTGAACGAGGTTTTCGTCATCTAGTCCCACGCTACGTCTTCTCGGCCGATCACAAGTGCTTCCCCCGGCCTTCGGATATGACGTGCTCGGGAACGGCACGGGTGTACCACTCCGACCACGCACCGTCGTACACGGACACCTCTGGGTGTCCGCACTCGTGGGCCGCCAGCGCCAGGACGCACGCCGTCACGCCGGAGCCGCACGACACGCACACGGGGCGGCTGAGGTCCACTCCGGCTCGGACGAAGAGCTGCCGGAGGTTGTCCTTGGGCAGGAAGTGTCCGGACTCAGACAGGCAGGTCTGAAAGGGAATGCTGGTGGAACCAGGGATGTGGCCGGGCTCAGTGTCTGTGAAACGGAAAGGAGAGAGATAATTATGGAAAGGAATTGTTTATTGATGTGAGAATAGTAAGAGGCGCTTTATGACATTTAAAAAGACAGAAAACACAGTATAGAGCTTTGGAGCTGACGTCACTGCATGTGACGTTTACATCGCTCGGCACCATCTTGTATGGCCACAAACCAAAATAAACTTTATTTCGCTGTTTTTATTGTGTTAAAACAGTGAAGTGAAGTTGTTTTCAAGTTGGATATTGGATATTCGCGCTCCGCAGAGTAAGGAGCGTTTAGCTCAAGGTTGATCCGATTTATGAATGCTAATTCCAGCCAGCTGTTCTCCAGCTCCCTCCTAAAGCGCTTGGAGATTCACACTGGGGCCGTAAATTTCTGAACCAAACACTCCTGTAAATAAATGCCTTATGACCAACGGATACAAAAAAGTGGTAATTCATGTTATTACACGAGGCATGCTATCCTCTATTAAAATTTTAAGTGACAGACTGGCGACCTGTCCAGGGTGTCTCACCCGGAACGTTAGCTGGAGAGGCACCAGCACCTCCCGACCCACTAAACACAAGGGTGTAAGAAAATGGATGGATACATAATTTTAATATTAAATATGTTTTCTTCAGTAGCTTCCAAATCGTGTGCCACATTAACTCAAAATTATTCTACTAGACTGTATAGATCATCTTTATTACACTTTTACCCCTTTTTTTATTTAACTAATTTTATATTTAAAAAATATTTTTAAAAGGTGTATGACCTCAGATGATTATCACATTTGTTAGCTGTAATATTCAATTACATACAATTCCAGGACAGGATCTAGACACAGTCTCTGTAACTCGTTGATCCATCGTGGTCTTGCTGTATCGCCTCTTTAATTGACGCGCATGTCGGTCCGATGTTGTGGCGTTTACCTCGCAGTGACCCAGATTCCGTCTGGATTGAGCTCATCCATTTCATACGTCGGTTTGCCTTGACCACTGCTGTTGAACTTCAGCATCTCACGACACTATAATCTACACCAGGTGTGGATGTCAAGTGCTAAGAGTCCATCCAATTAGCCAATTATGTGATTAGCATGCAGAGTGAGAACCTTTAGCACTTGATCTATAACAGCCTTTAAAATACTGCAGCCGTTTGTGATTTTCATATCAAATACAATGATGTAACAATTATAAGTGTGACTGTGCAGCTCAATTGTGAAGGTTTAATTGCGAACAGGCAACTGAATAATAATTGCCAGTCATTTTAATGAACACACTAGACAGTTAATACATTAAGTAAACGTGCAGCAGTCCTCTGAGTTCATTCTTTTCTGTTCCTAAAAACAGTTTGTTGAAACCCCAACTAATTTTTTAAGTATCATGGTAGTTAAAGTGGTGTCAGTTTTGACATGAACGTCATATTAAGCACTTTTCAGTAAAGTTAACTAGAAAGATGACAGATCTGACTCAGTCACTTCCTCTTTTTTTTTTTTTTTTTACTTAAAGTTTCTTTCACTTTCCCAATGACATTTAACAAGTGACTCAAGTCTTTTCTAATTCATCCGAGGTCACACCGGATATGCAGAAGGCTCTTGGTCAATTCTCCACGATACCAATCTGCAACCCAGTTCTGCATGTTGCAAGTTAGTGTTTTATTTCTTTCATTCCTTTGTCTCAAAGAAATGCACTGGTCCGATATTTTTTATGTTGAATCCGCTACCTGTTGGACTCAATTGTTTATATGTCTATTATTGTCAAGCATCACGTTATCCAGCTCCTGGTGAACCTGTGTGAAACAAAAACCTTTAGAGTGGTCACTCAACTTCCACCCACAGGACTGAAAACCAACACATCTCCCTAAACACAGAAGCTGCCTGACAAGCCAGATCATTGTGAAATGATGCACAGTTTAAAGTTATTTCTAAATGTTTTCCAGAACAAACATTTGAAAAGCATAGTGATGTCAATGTTTGACCCCTGCGATTCACCAGAACTACGTTCTGCAACAATTACACGTCTTATGGGTTATTCCCCTACCAGCATTTATGTCATTGTTTCTTTTGCATAAAAGTAATAATCAGGGAGGAGATTGACCTTTTCACAGATTATCCACCTCATATTATATGTCACAATATGGTGACAGTCTAAATAAATATGTAAAACAGGTTTTTTACAAAAGTTACATACTGCATCTTTAACTCTGGTCATTTTAACATTGTGGTGAAGAAAAGCATCTCCACAGCATGCTGCTGCCTCCACCTTGCCTTACTTCACCATATGAAAGGTTCAAGCTAGTATGCAGTGCTACTTTTGTGCCATGCAGAAAGTTGAACAAATGCCCAAGCCTTTAGTTCACATTATGAGATTTTTACCCTCCCCACTCCCAAAAAAGAAAGAAAAAAAAAAACTTTGTTCAGCACTTTTCTGTTTAGGAAAACACTAAGTGTCTTCCTGTTTAGTGACTGATTTGTAACATTGACTGGTTATTGGGAGGAAGTGATTTTATGACAATAACACCCTAAAAGTGAAATTCTATAGCTGTAAAACTTAACGAAGAGTTGCTTGGAGATGACTTTCAGTTTTGACAAGGTGTCAAGGTGACTGTGAAGGTCACAGTCACCTTGAGTGCTGTGTAAAACAGGTTGAAACAGAGTTGCCTGAAAAAAGTTGAAAGTCATCTGGGGGATAGTTTTATACTCACTGTCTCTGGGTTCAGGGTCAACTCCTCGGAATCTTCCCGCGGACCTGGCATCCACCACCTGGAACTCTTTGGTGTCCAGGTTATTCAGCAGGTCGTCATAGGTTTTAATCCAGGAGCGCTTTATGGACGCCCTGAACTCGGTGGGAGAGGGTCTGACATACTTGTCGCTAACCGGTCGACCCTCCAGTTCCCAGTTCCTGAACCCCCCGTTCAGCAGAGACACCGCGTTATGCCCAAACACCCGGAACATCCACCAGACGCGGGGCGCCGAAAACGCACCGAAGTCGCTGCGGTCGTATATCACGACGTGCGTGTCGTTTTCTATTCCCAGATTCCCAACGTAGTCTGCGAAAACTTTCTCCGACGGCAGCATGTGGTCCAGGGGGGAGGTTTTGTCGCAGCACTGGTCTATGTCGAAGAACGCGGCGCCGGGGATGTGTCTCTCCTTGAACTCCCTTTTGGCGTTTCTCCCCATTTTTGGCAAATACCACGAGCTGTCCAAGACGCGCATTTTCCCACGAGTCGCTATTGCGTCTGCGAGCCATTTAGTGCTGACCAGAGCTCGAGCTTGAAGCGCCATGGTGGGTCCCGCAGAGGAGAGTGGACCACTTGTGTCGGCTTAGGTATGGAGTCGGACCTCTGCCGAGGGTTGAACACGGCAGTAGGTGTAAAGGTAAAAGCAGCGGAGAGAAGAGCGCGTGTCCGCTTTCTGTTCACAGCTATCCAAATCTTCATTTACCCTGAAGCAGTTTATATCAACATAAAACATTGATTTTTTTTAAGAAAAGCTTTTTAGCAAAATTTTTTACCTAAACACATTTGTAAAAGTTCGGAAATTTCCTTCCCACAATGATTGCCTTGTTTATATTTATTGTGTATTATTTATTATTACCTAATAATAAATAATACATCTTGACAAGACCAGCATAATAGAGATAGTATATTATCATTATTAGTAGGAGTAGGAGTCGGAGTAGGAGTAGCAGTATTACTTTGTGCTAGCTTGGTTGCGATTGTTATTGTTGGGTAGGAACTAATTGCTTATCAGCTGTTGTGCGGGGAGCTGCTTTCAGTGAGCACACACAAGAAAGCTGTCGGACTCACATGTTTGTTTGGTAATTCTAAAGCAAGTTACTTTAGATGTAGTTTGAATATAGTGCAACAAATCGGACATTGTTAAGCGGAGATGTCAGCGTCATTGGTCAGGAGAGGCCTGGAGCTGCTGAACGATGA
The DNA here is from genome assembly GCF_019740435.1 of Gambusia affinis. Lineage (NCBI taxonomy): Eukaryota > Metazoa > Chordata > Actinopteri > Cyprinodontiformes > Poeciliidae > Gambusia > Gambusia affinis. The sequence continues at coordinate 26,541,244 of NC_057871.1, read as the reverse complement.
TATCAAAGGTCAGTTTAGCCTGCTAGCTTGTTACAATGCTAAAATTAGCGGTGGAGCTAATTTGAGACCAAGAGCTGATTTTTATTTGCTCTAGGTGAAATTAAGTTTTAAATAATGTTTTAAAATTTATTTGAATGCTTTTTTAAATGACAAACTAATTTAAATATTCAGTCAGAAATAAAACCTTTTAGAAAATGTGTTTTAAACTGTTGTGCAGTCAGTTGTGTAGTTGACAAAAGCACAATGCTTTCAAAAATTCTATACTATCTTGTTGTGGTTGTCTTTACTAAATAAAACCAACAAACAAGGAACTAAATCATCTTAGTAACATTAATGACATGTTCCATTTTAATCTGACATTTCTGTGGCTTCTTCCAGTCAGCAGTCGAGTGAAGAAGAAGCAGCAGACCCCCAGTTCGGCCACAGTGATGGATCTGGTCAGCACCAAGCGGCAGGGGGTCACCAAACAGGTCAAGAGGCTGCAGGGCCGCCTCGGGCCCAGGAAAAGCAAGGCCACAGTCAAAGACAAGCGGATCAGATCAGCAGTGGGTCAGAACGAGCTTTCATTCTTCAGATGATATTAACCATTTGTGTCCAGGATCAAGATTAGTTGTAGTTGGTTACACAGCTGGTCAGATATGTCTCAAACACTGTGGAGAAAAAAAATGTCTTGGCTACTTATATCCTATATCCATCATATCCTTATGGTACTATGTAAAAAGAAAAGGTTTAAATGATTATTTTTTTGTATTCTTGCAGAGGATTTTAGGAAAAACCAACCAAAGAGCCAGCTGAACGCCAATCTGAAGTACTTTTTGGAAACAACAGGCAAAGTAGAAGCCTTTGATGCAAAGAAGGTAATGACGAGTTATTTCTCACTTATCAATATGCTAGCTCTTTAATTCATCACTAAAAAAAATACACATAAACAGAAATTAACCAAATGACGCTGAAATATCAGATTAAATTTTCACAGGGATCATTTATATCCTGAAAATCATGTTTATGGCCTAAATAAGTCAGACACTGATTCCTTTATTATTTCTTCAGCTTAGTTTATTTATTGAAAAGTTGAAAACAAATATAATGTTACAGCACTTTATAAGAAAACTGAATCAGTGTGCAATAAATCAAAGCCATACTGTTAATGTTTTCAGTGTTCTTTCACATAAATAAAGAAACCATGATATCTGATGACTGCGCACACGATTGATTCTTTTTTGTCCTTCTTTTGGTGTGACTCAGATTTTGAAGCACAGTAGAGGGAGGCAGTCAAGAAATCATCCAGACAAACCTGTGGAAAAGTCCAAGGAGGCTCAGTCGTTGTTCACGGAGGAGGAGTTCCAGCAGTTCCAGAGGGAATACTTTGGCAGGACTGTGGAGGGAAAGAAATGACACCAACTCTGAGGGGAAACATTAAAAACCACGGAGAAAGCAGCCGGACTGTGTTGTGTGGATCAAAGTGGATTTTCAGTGAGACTGTACTAGAATTTAGTTCCACTGCACTCCACAGAAATACTTCATTACTGAAACAGTAACACACACCCCACCTATTTAGAGGTGGGGTGTACAGGTTTATTAGATCATATTTCAAAAGTTACTGTGGAAAACAGTAGTGGATGTTTTGTGCACATTATGCTTTTCTAATTAAAAAATGATGAAGAAAAGAAAACACGTTTGAGTTCTAGTACTTGACACAATATTACAGTGTGAAGTATTTATATTTATTTGTACCTTTACAACCAGTACAGTACTGGTTGCTGTTTATATAAACAGTACAACTCACTACATACCAGAATAATTACCACCTTTGTATCGGGAGATGCTAACAAAATCAACCCTACCGTAGCATCGTAAGGCGGATGGTCATCTGATCAGATGCAGAATCAGATTAGCTAAATGTTTGATGAGACATTATGACTTTAAGAAGCTTTAATTTGTTTTCCCTCACAAAGCCTGCAGAAAGTGTTTGTTTCAGACTCCATACGTTGATTCTGGCTCACTAGAAGTTTAGCTGCTACATTTCTAACATTCCAGAAAACTTGAATCTGTGAATGCTGTAAAGAACTGCATTTTCTTAAGCTACCTTTCTAAAATAAAATCTGTAAAAACAACTCAGAGATGTAAAAAAATAAAATAAAAAACATGAAATGGATGTTCAGACGGGTCTTTTCCAGTTCCACAGATTCTCAGCTTGTGGTTCAGATCACTACAGGATTATATGAGACTGTGTGGATACGTTATGTTAGGTTAGGTTAAACTTTATTAATCCCGTAGGGAAATTGAGGTTATCTGTTGCTCACACACTAATTCACACCCACGCAGCATTAAAATCGTACAGCTGGAGACATCCATAAAAGGTACAAGAATATAATAAATACATTACCACTAAAAGAGGTCAAATAAAAGTGCTTAAATATGTTAAAATACTAGTTACCCCGTCTCCCTCCCCCTCCCACAAATAGCAGCATTATAAAGCCTAAAGGCCCGTGGGACAAAGGAATTTTTAAATCTCTCAGTTGAACAACCCAGTGAGAGTAACCTGTCACTAAAGGAGCTCCTCTGGTTGGAGAAAACAGTGCACAGAGGATGGCTGGTGTTCTCCAGGACTAAACTGAGTTCAGACAGTGTCCTCTGTTCCACCACCGTCTCCACAGACTCCAGGCTCACAACGACCACGGAGCCAGCTCTGCAGATGAGGCGGTTCAGTCTCTGTGTGGCAGTATCGTCCAAAAATCTTTGCACGTGGCATGTAACTGAGTTGTATTTAAGTTCAGTCACTCAGAGTCGAGAGAGGCGTTTTTTCTTTTGTCACGCCCTTTAATCCGTTAAATTGTTACATTCTTATGTGTCAAATGTCCCCACATGAGCCACCATCAGTTTTAACTCAGAGCAACAAGATCCTGCAGGCTGCACCATGGAGCGGGTGAGAGAATTTTATTTTTTCAAGAATTTGAACAAGAGAGAGTAAAAGTCAAGAAAGAAAAAAATCCTACTGGAGCTTTTAAAGGTGTTAGTTTTGTCATGAATACAAGTCATATTCTTACATGATTAAAATTAATTCTAGATGCGCTTTGATCCAGCTTAAATGATATTTAAATGTTTAAATACTACACCATGTCCCACTCTGAAAACAAAAAAGCCTTTGCACAAAAAAATTTAACAAAAATGTGATGGTGAAAATAAATTACCAATATAAATACCAAAATGTTCAAATGTTATTGCACATGTTTTCAGAGTTAAGAAGGTTTTTAATGTCACCTTCACATTGTAAGAACAACTAACTTTTTTATAAAAATGAAGTGTTTATTATAATACTTCGAATAATAAATGATAATTCTGAATTCATTTTTAAACCCACCAGCTTTTCACACTGAGCTGCTCCAGGCATTTGTTACTGTAAACAAAATAATAATAATAATAATAGTAACTATGTTTATCTTACGAAACCTTCTAAGAAGTGTTTGAAACTAAAAGTGAAAGTATTAAAACTGTACCAGCTAGACAGGGAATCTTGTTGGACAAGCCGTTCAGGATTATTTCTGTTGTCCGTTGGTCTTTAAACGTTCCACGACATACTTGAATATGTTTTGTGAAAGGCTTTGGACTTGTTTTTAACTCCGTAATCTACTCTCAAAAATGTACAGAGCAAGTTGAGAAACCGCTTCTCTAACGCTCATGTTCCATAGATCAGTGGTTCCCAATTCCAGTCCTCAGGGCCCCCCTGCCTGCATGTTTTAGATGTGCCTTTATACCAGAACAGCTGATTCAAATGATTGCATGATGTCTTCTGCAGCCACCAAGTACTGCAGGAGCCTGTTAGTCACCCAAAGATTCAATCCAGGTGTGTGGCAGAAGGGAAACACCTAAAACATGCAGGGCAAAGAAGCCTGAGGACTGGAATTGGGAACCAATGCCATAGAGCATTTGATTACTGAATAAATAAATTGGCCTTTGAAAATAAATAATTCATTTGTAAAACTTGAAACTTCGTGAAAGGCCAAAGTTAATGTCATTTATTTATTAATGTCATCGGTTACACAGCAGACAATTAAAGGCTCCAATTAACGGTGCGTTCTTCTGCAGCATATTCAGTAATCCAGTCAGGTTTCTAACCACAGCACAGCTCTACGAGGGAAAGAATTAACACAAACACTTAGCTAGAATTTCCTTTTTGTCATGAAGACTTCATATCTTCACTCCATCATAACATTATGAACATTACAGGTGGAAAAGCTGGAAGAATTTTCTTGTATTGTTCTAAACTGGTTTAGATCTTCATGACTGACACTACTGTTTTATTATCAGTTCTAAATTTGAATGATCAGAGACAAGGTGGGGTTCCTCAGGGCTCCATTATCGGGACACATTTGTTTGGGGTTTGTTTAGGACTCGTTTAAATCAGGATTTTTGTTCATTGTAGCTTACCTTCCACGCCTTGCCATTTGCAGCCTCCTGTTCCTCTGCCGAGGAAGATACGCCTTCAGACGCGATCCGTTGATGACGAGTGGCTGAAACGTGACCCCGCTGCTCCTCAGTCTGAGGTTTGAGAGAGAAGAAATCTTTACATTCATACTCCGATGCAGCAGTGTGGGCCATTACCACGAATGTTGACGATTGATACATTGCTAAAAGTCTTTAACCGACAAGGTGACGTTTGTTTTTGTGTGTTGTCAACTCAGAACGGTTCGGAGGACTCCACTCCTCCACTGGGGCCCTCGCGCACGAATGTCAGAAGACAATATTCTGAACAATATGAAAACATCAGAGAGCAAGTCCAGGTATACGTTTTTGTTGTTTTTGTTTTTTTTGTTTTTTTTGAGAAATATTTCTATTATTTGAGTAGTGTGGAGAATACCTTTTTTTTCTTCAAATGTGGATAAGGAGCTCTTTAAGCCGCGACCTCCTCCGCTGCCGGCCAGGCCGCCACTAAAGCAGCTTTCACAGGAACCTGTTTACATGGAAGTTATCCAGGTATTTTCAAAAAAAACTCTTACGGTACATTGATACTGGATGCAATTGAAAACTCCGAGTGATGGTATAATGTAGTTTTTGTCTCCTAGGATGAAACGTCCTCTGATGAGGAGATGAAACGTGAGTAACAAGCTTCAGCTATTTCTGCTGCTGTTGGAAAAAAGACTCTTAGTTGCTAAACGGTGATCTTGTTGACTGCAGCATGGAAAGAAACGCTTAAAGATTTCCAACGTAGAGGATTCTCGGAGATAAGGCAAGTATATAATACTTGTTTTAAATGGACACAATTATGCTTAAGCTGGTGACGTGAGAAGTCTTGGTGCATTGTGGGATTTTTGGAAGAGAATCTGTGGAGTTTTAAATAACCAACAATAGTGCAGCTGACCCAAAGCCACAAAAATCTGATAAGGTGTTGTTCCCTCAAGTTAACTATGCAACCCCTTCAAAAAAAAATCTAATTTAATAGGGATGTGCGTATTTATTACCACTTTTTTTAAAAGTTTTTTTTTTGGCTCTTATGCCCTTTTTTTGAAAATGCTAGGACTAGAACGTAGGTAATAAGAGAGGGGGAAGATATGCAGCAAAGGTCACCACGAATCCAACTGGTGACGGCCGCGTCAAGGACTAAGGCTGTCTTGTGTTTGCTGTGCTCAACCCCTGCACCACCACAGCACTTATTCCATTTTTCAGAGATAGCAAATTTTAATGATAGATAAAGAAAACCTGAGAAAAATAACATATTTTTAAATCCATGTATCGGTGAAAAACGCTCTCCCAGTGCTGGGTATCGCTAACTAAAACGTTAGCTGGGCTAACCCTAATGCGCTAATCATACATAATAGTTCCACTAACACTAAAGCGCTACGCCAAGCTAATGCTAACACACTAAATTCAACCACATTAATACCCACTAGATTTCTGTGACGCAGCATGTGTCTCAACATAGCATCTCACCTTCATTTGGGTCAGATTTGTTGTCCATCCATCCATTTTCTAACACCCCTCGTTGATGACAATAGCCAAAACCTTAACATGGAGGTAAAACCTTATTAAAAAGCCAAGTAAATCTGTGCTTTAGACTCTATCTGGAAGAATTAATGTAGTGGAAGCTAAGTGTGCTAATTGCTTTCAAGCTTAGCAGATACTGTAAAGTGCTAAACAAACATTAGCTGCACTATTAGCATGCTAGCTAATAGCGCAGGTTAATATTCCACCTGCATCACACAAGTCACGCTAATATTTCAAAATTAACCTTGAAATATTTGAAAAAGTAAAAGTGATGATTCTTGTAAATAAATATCTCTGACAAAATAATTCTTTTAAAATCTTAGGATGATCAATGCTAAAGCTGAAAAGCTCTATAAGGCCATTCAGACGTACATCCAGCTGATTTCTAAACACGCCGTCGATCTCAAGTCTCACATCAAAGAGCTGAACAACATTTCTGACAACTTGGACAAGGTGAGGGAATCTTGATTGAGAGGTTTGACAATCCAACATATGCATTCAAAAGATATTTACATAAATATCTTTCTTTTAAGAATCATTAGAATATGATTGAGTTGCCTAAAAGTTTCAAACTTCATCTGGATTCCTTTAAGTTTGCAAAAAAGACAAAGATTGCTGGCATCACTGGAGGAGCATCAACAGCAGCAGGAGGAGTGGCAGCTGCCGCCGGGGTGATCCTGGCCCCTTTCACAGCGGGAGCCTCGCTGGCCCTCACCGTTGTTGGGGCCGGAGTGGTTGCAGCCGGCGGTGTCACCGGGGCATCAGCAGCCATCGCAAACAAGGTAACATGAGGACTAAACCTTACACAATCATAGAGTTTATGATTAGTGTGTGTTGAAATGGTTTTCAGCTTATTTGTTGTTAATTTTTGCAATGATTGTTGTTAGAATATCCCATCTTTCACATCTGACAGATGTGCAACAATGGATAAAAAACCACTGACTGTTCAAAATTTGTGCAGAATTATTTGTGTGTTATATGTGTTCTTGAGTAAAATGTAATTCGTAATCTCATCTCCCTGATTTATAACGACAGCTGGCTTTCCATCAACCATAAAATTGCGCAAATGGAAATGAAGAAAATATATTCGCTTAAAGGAGACATGCTAATTTTGACAAAACTCAAATTTTTTTTAAAAAAAAGGCTGTTGAAATGTTTTCTTGTAGCCGTACCCAAATAGATATATTTGGCAGAACTGTAATGGAAACATATTTCTTGCATCACACAAGTCACATGCTCAAAAGCCGGCTGTTACTACTGGCTGAAACTGGTCGAAGAAGACAACAGGAAGTAGCAGTGGTTTGTTTTTTGTTTTTTCAGACAATGAGCAGCTGGCTCCACCTGACAGCATCACACGATTCCTGAAGAGTACCGTCATTCCAACGTGTTCAATTCATAGCTTTTCTGTAAAATAACCTTATTTTATAGAACTACAATTTTCCCAAAACACCGCATAATTAGCCGTTCCCAAATATAAGAGACTTGTTGCTCCAATGACTGAATAAGACGCCAATGTCTCCTCTGATTGGCTGATAGTTCATCAACTATCAGCTGATAGTTCATCAACTATCAGCTGATAGTTCATCAACTATCAGCTGATAGTTCATCAACTATCAGCTGATAGTTCATCAACTATCAGCTGATAGTTCATCAACTATCAGCTGATAGTTCATCAACTATCAGCTGATAGTTATGGCTCAATGTGATTGAGCCATAAGATGGCTCAATCATCTTATGTGAGTGTTTACATTAATCTCTGTCATGATTTTGAATAACTTATCACGTGAACAAACTTATTCATGTGTGATTTTAATTTAATTTCTTATTAAACAGAAACACCACAATTGTGAAATTGTGATTCTTTTTTTCAACATTAGCTGGAGATTTGCGCACATTTGTAATGGAAACGCAGCTACTTCTCATCATTTTTACAGAACCCTAAATGACAGAAATTTAATTAAGTACTTTATATTTTACCCAAGACATACTATTTGACATCATTACGTCAAATAAAGAATATTAACGCAGACGTCACACAACCAGCCATCATTGCTTTACACCTCTTCTATAACTATTTCTAAAATCTGTTTTTCCAGGCAAATTTAAATCAAGACAAGAAGAAGATTGACAAAACGTTAAACGACTTTAGCGTCCGGTATGAAGAGATCCTGACCTCCCTGATGTTCATCAACGAAGGCATGGACCTCCTGAAGCAGCATGGCGTGACTCTTCTCAACGAAACCATGATGGACTCGAAGGCGGCGGCCTGCGCGGTGCAGCTCGCCACCGGGGAGGCGAGCGCCATGGCCTCGGAGAAGAGCAGCAACGCTTCGGGGATGCTGAAAGGCTTCGCAATCGGCATGGACTTCTACTTCACCAAAGACAAGGACGGACAGAAGCTGAAGAAAGGCCTCGAGTCGAAGCTCGCTCAAAAGCTCCGCAAGCTAGTGGGAGACCTTGATACTGGTCTGGATGAGCTGGTGAAAATAAAAGATGTGTTCTGTAAGCATGTTGATTAATAGAGTCTCTTTTTTTTTCTTTCTTTTCTATCCGAATACCAGTGCAGGTCGAGGTTTAACATTGGGATGAAAATAATGTTGAACCAGCTTTAAATTTTCCGACCAGATAGACATGATTATTAATTCTATGAAACTGAACTTTTATTTGTATTCCTTTAAGTTACTTTGCGATTTTTCCTGTGCTTTTACAAATTGTCTCTTTAATAAAGTACAAAAAAGATCAACAATCCCACTGGACCGAGTCCTGCTTCATTTCTTGGTGTGAGTGATGCCTGTTGTTGTGACCCTGACATTTGATCTTTTAGTCACAAAAACTGGGTGTAGGACCTATGATATACTTTTTATTAACTTTCCATTAATCAGACAAAAAAAAAATTGTGTTTATATTCTGATCCAATGATACAGGATTGTGTGAGGCTTTTCTTGCACATTCAGGCATTTTGTTTTTCTAGTCACACCCTTTAAAATCTTCAAATTCATCATGCTGGTACGTCAAATGCACCCAGTGCATACTAGTTAATCTACATTCAGTTTAAAAGAGGATCAACCAGATTCTGCAGCCTTCATCATGGGCCAGAAACAAATTTTTTACATTATTTTTAACTGCTTAAGCTTAACACAGAATGATAGTCATAAAATGTTTTACCTAATAAAACACAGATTCAGTTTTCATCCTGAATACATGATAGTACCGTAATCACACAAACTTAAAATTAATTCCAGCAGACAGATTGGATTCGGTGTTAGGTTTTGGGAATGAGGAGGGAAAGTAAAATGCAGATTTTATTTGTTCTTTTTCATTTCCATACTGCCTCAGAAACCATTTGGCTCAAAAATATTATTTTGCTTTAAACTGTCCTTTGAGAGAATTCTTGAACTTCTTGCACAAATCAGTGCGTGGTGTTAAAATGTCATCGCAACACCAAATTATCCAATACATTGCATTAAACGGAAAAAAAATGTTCGCAAAATTCAGTTCAACAAAAAATGTGACGTTCAAAGCAATACTTTCTTCTCATGTATTTCTGAGGTCAAGAAGACTTTTCATGTAATTTTGTCACTGCTCCATTTATATATATATATATATATATATATATATATATATATATATATATATATATATATATATATATATATATTGCATGAAGTATTTATGATTAGCTACTAAAATATACAAACTCAGTTAATAAAATAATTAAGAGCCACCATTTGAGCGTTTTAAGACCACCATCTTTTCACATGGAGACATTTCTGATTTGCTTCTGTGTATGGAAAAAAAAACTGATAAAAACTGAGGCAGTGAAAAAATTTGTTTATCTTACATAACTTTCTAATCTTTCTTGCTTTTAGTTAAACAAAAAATGAAAGTATCAAATCTGGACGTACCAGCTAAACAGCAAATCTCACTGCACAAGCTGTACCAGATATTGGTTTCAGACTTCTCTTTAAAACTCAAACAAAGACGGCCTTCTATAACCTGAAGAACATTTCTAGGATTAAAGGACTAATGTCTCAGCCAGACCTAGAGAAACTCATCCATGCGTTTATCTTCAGTCGTATTGATTATTGTAACGGCGTCTTCACAGGTCTGTCCAACAAATCAATCAAACAGCTACAGCTGATCCAGAATGCTGCTGCTCGCGTTCTATCGATTACACGAAATATTTTAAACTATAAGAATTTAGTGGTTTGGTGCAAAATTTCAGCTTGTCTGCTGTGGGTGACCACCTTGCGGCAGTTTATGATGGCTGTACTTAAGCAAACGTTGGGCGTATACCATCTAACTTATATGGAAGTTCACAACATAGGTTTTATTATTTAAAGAAGTGCTATAACTGCAGTAATACACGCGCGTATTTAAACATTTGTCGTGTTTGTATACATTAGACACTGTCGACGTGGCGTGGCCAAAATGGCGCGGGCCGTTTTCTCACCCTCGTTCGACCGCCATGCACAGATGGCGCTTTTGTGAAAATGGCGGTCATCCTCCCACATTTTAGCCGTGACTCATACAAGAGGGCGGAGCCTGTCGCCCAATGCATGACCAAATTAGGAAACGTTTTTCCCCGGTGGAGGCGGGGCGTTTCTCATCAAACACGCATTGAAGCTTTAGGTGAAATTAGCTGGAACTGGCCTCTGCCCCAACAGCAGAGATGTAGCCAAAATGTTACGCGAAGAGCTTAGTAGCTTCATTCAAGGAAGTGAAAATGTTGAATTGGTTTCAGCACTGACACTGGCCAAACCTGAATTGTTGCAAATCAGGTAGCAACATGCGTCATAGTTGCTAATTTCCTTCACTTTATGTTCCACCCGTTTCTTGGACAAAACAAATTCCCTCTTGTCGATTTCAATACAAATATTCTATATCAACAATATTTAATTTATTTTCACGAATGACGTTTTTGGCAATATATTTTCCCTCATCCCACATACATGAGAATTGGCGCTAGGTATTATGCAGGTTTAGGAATGTTTAATCTGATTTGCTTTGTTGTGCTGTTAGTTGATTTACAGCACATAAATTGTTCTCACCTCAGGAATATATGAGGTCATAATGTAATTATAAGCCCTTAAGAAGTATTCGCTTTAAAGACAACGGTGTATGTCAAAACATTAGTCTAGCTCTGTGTAATGAAGTGAACTCGGTCAGTGAACTAATTTGTCTTGTAAAATGTCTCATACTAAATGCATCAAGTAAAAGCTAGTAACATAATTGATAAAAAAAAAAAAACAACGTTTAGAATGGGAGTCGGTGTCCCGAATGGCATATGAAAGAGTTGTATGCCATGTGTTCCATGTGACGTGTACATTAAGATCCCCAGAGCAAATGTGATTGTTTTCTTTTTAATTGAAATCAATAAGTTTTTAATTGTAGGAATATATTTTACATTTCTATTAACAATGACTCGATGCTTCCCCCCCAGGTCTCTCTCAGCAACCACCCTCAGCTTTGCTGCCCTCGACAGCAGTACCGGACCCCTCGACTTGCTGACGTCAGATTCCCGTTTGTTTCCCCAAACCCTTTTGAGGCCATTACCGACCAGCAGCAGCCATGACGCTCTCCCAGCTAGCCTTGGAGGACATGGAGGCCCTGTACTTAGGTTCGTGTTTGGGTGCAGATGTCGTTGATGCTTTATTTCCAATACAGAACATTGAGTATAGACTATTAACTCAGAGGTTTTGCAAAAAGATTCATCTTGTATCTCACGTTGAAATCTTTGCAGGGAGATGTTTGTGGGGTTTTTTATATTTAGAGCTTATTCTTTGGTACATTTGAGTCTCATGGTAACTGCTTGTCCACAGGGTCCTCGTTTTTGATGGCTGACCCCATGGGGCCCCTTCTGGACCAAGATGAAGAAGAAGCTTTTTCTCCTTCCTCCTCTTTCGAGGTGAAGGCGCCTGCTTCGCCCTCCCTCTCTTTCTCTTCTTCCTACGCATCCTCCACTTCTCCTTATCAGACGATGTCCTTCTCCCCGTTCTCCTCCACTTCCCCTCCTCCGTCCCCTCCCCTCTCTCATCCCACCAAGCCTGAAGCCGAGCTGCTGTCCCTGCTGGGAGCCAGCGATCTGCTCAGTGGCCACGGAGCAGGTGATGGCAGAGGTAATTGGATGCTTAAAAAAATGTCTGAAATGCTTTTTTTCATTGAAGCGTTACCAAAGCTAACAATCTTTTTGTCAACAGATGACGATTTGGGCGACATGGAGTGGATGTCAGAAAAGATCGACTTGAGCGACTTTGACTTGGAATCTCTAATTGGCCCTTGCTCAACCGAGTCGCCAAGCTCCCCTGAAGATCTCCTGGCCTCACTTGATTCCCACATGGATCTAGATCCCTTTGACAAAACCGTCTCATCCCTGCACATCAGCCCAGAACCAGACGTCCCCTCATCACTCCCAGAAGCCCCTCCTGTGGCTGAAGACGAGGTGGTGCTAGATCAGGAACTTGTCCTGAAGTCCGACCCTTCATCACCAGACCCTTCGTCATCTCCCTCCTCTCCGGCCTACGCGTTGGAGCTGGGGAGTGAAGTTGACGTCTTGGATGTTGAGAAAATGTCCCCATCTGTCGCCACTGCCATCATCTCAAACCCCAGTGAAATCCTTCAGGCCACCAGTCCAATTGTGCTCTCTCTTCCCACCACTCACTTCGTAGTGGTTCTGTCAAACAAAGATGCTCTCCCCAATTTGTCCCACAGCACCGCTCAGTCGAGCGACTCCGAAAGCGACTCCGGCATAGAGTCGGCTGCCGGGTCGCCCCCACGTCGCCCGTCACCCCCAGACTCACCCGTCGTCGGTTCCTCCAGAACCAAACCCTACTGCAAACCAGAGCCTCCCTCCTCCAAAACCCCTAAAACCAAATCAGTGTCTGGTGCACCCAAGGTGGTGGAAAAGAAATTGAAAAAGATGGAGCAGAACAAGACGGCCGCCACTCGCTACCGGCAGAAGAAGAGGTTCGAGCAGGAGCACCTCAGCTCGGAACTGGGAGACCTGGAGAAGAGAAACAACGAGCTGAAAGAGAAGGCGGAGTCCATCAGCCGAGAGATCCAGTACCTCAAGGACCTGATGGAGGAAGTCCGCAAACACCACCGCGGGAAGACCGCCTCAGTCGCCTAGACACCAGGATATGATCTAATCTCTGCTGTAAAGAGTCGTGGCGTCTTTAGTTTCTGATCCCGTGTTCGCGCGCTTTACCAAAGTAAACTATTTTGTAGCATTAGGGAATTAGAGGTTGGTGTGTGTGAAGGTGTTGAAACCGATTCCTGACAGGGAATGTTTTAGAGTTTGAGAAGAGTATGGAAGTTAATGAGATTAGCTAGGAACGGGGGGCTGAGGGATAGTTAGGTGAAGCATCTGTACATGCTAGTCTCTCAGCCCCCTGTTTGAACTGTGACTTTACATCACCACCTGTACAAACGGGCAGCTTCTGCGTTTATTTTGTAGACTAGGGATGCAAAACGGGAATCGAAGTAGCTCAGTTGTCAACCAGACCCGAGAGTAGTAAGTGATTTTTCTGCAAAGTGTGATCTTCCTTCCACCTTGACGTGGCAGAGTTCTTTTTAACCTGCTATAACCCCCCAGTTTCATCTTCCTCTTGACAGCTTCAAGTCCAGAAAGGGGCCTAATAATTTTCTAACAGTTGGTCAAATGTCAACAAGAATTTGTGTAAATAGTCTTTTTTTTTTCTTTCTTTCTTTCCCATCACTTGGTTGTGGATTTGTGACTCTATTTAATGGTAAATAAATCTTGATATCTGCTGTAGTTTCCTGACTTGATGCACATGGTTGGCTTGTAAAACGCATTGCTTTCAGGTTGTTTCCTAATAAAGATCTTATCGGTACTGAACAAGACGATCTGCCTCTTCAATATGATTGGCAATACATTTGAGCCATACACCAGCCTTGAGTATGTTGGTCATAAAACATGACTAGACAGTGTTGGTACACTTAAAAATACAATGTGTATATAGATAAAAATGTATAGGAGCAGTTTCAGGCACATTTGAGGATTATTACCTACCTAAAATACCTTGACAACATTTAACTTGAAAGATTTATAATGTTTGTACTTCATGAAATCAGTAATTGAGATTATGTAGCATCAATTTAGAACAGATGTCATCTCAAGGCACTTAAATGTCATTTCTATTCAATCATATTTCAGTTGATTGTTGATAAAAGATCCACGCACAACCTGGCACACTAGCAGCCGTCTTCCATTACTGACTGGGGGTTTGACAAAACCAATACAGGTATAGCTGATAATGCATATAATAAGACTTTGGTTAAATCTTAAAGGATGTTTGTGTTGCAGCCATTCTGTCATAGTCCTGTGATGTGAGGCACAAAAAATAACAGTGAACAAGTCTTAAACCAAATGGCTGTTTATTTAATTTTAAATACTTTCACATCTTAATAAATGAGTATACGTTGATGGGTTGCACCAATGAAAAACATTTGCCAGCACCCAACTGCTTAGTGAAGGAAGTGTGATGGTGTGGTAACATCTAACAGTTAAATGCCAATGTGTTTTGTTTCTACAAACTTCAATCAAAACGACCCAGTCCACTCTATAAGAAACACAAAAATGTACTAAATGTGCTAAAAGGAATTTAAAACTTCCAAATAGGTGCTCCACATTAAATACATTTTCAAATTGCTCCAATTAGAATTGCTTCGTGCTAAATTGTCCTTTGAATTGTAAAGATTGTAAAATGCAAGATGTACTCAGATTGCGACATACGGGGGAAGGGTCTCGCTTTCACACCTCGCGCTAAAAGTACATCTCTGTCGTGAAACGAGAAGCGAAACAGCTGCGGGTGGAACCAGATTTAGATGATGGAACCTGTAATTCTGGAACCAGACTAGTCTGTCACATTATGGGGGACAGGAAACAGGAAATGTTCCGCTTGTTCAACGCCCGACTACTACTACCGCATTTCACCTCGTGACAACAAAACTGTTGACCAAATGCAGTGTGGTACAACAAACAACCTTTCAAATGTCTGACATGTTTTATTTTTACTGTGTATGATTACAATATTCCCCTTTGGTTGGGGAGTGAAATATTTGCTTTAAATACAGCTCAGTTTGCTGACTTCTCCTAAGCAGCTGTGTAAATTTAGTCTTGGCACTAAACTCCTTTAAGCACACATCTACACCGTAAACTTCTCCTTGGTGTATTTGTCAGCTACAACAATCTTGTCCTCTTCAGAAGACACAAATAAGCACCACAGTCACAGAAAATATCTGATATGCATATAATCATGAAAAAACACAACCTGTTAATATATTCAATCAAAAGAAATATTCAATATTCAATTGATGTTTGAAGATTTTTTAAATTGTATTTCTATTTAAAGTACAAAGCTAACCTTGTGTTCATTACACAGATTATGTCAACAAAATGTCAATTCCAGTAAAAGTTAGGACACCCTACCCTGAATAATGCGTGTTACCCACTTTCAGCTGAAATAACCCTCCACAGATCTGTGCTGACTACAGACAGTGTGTCCTAATACCAGCTCTGATGTGAACCTTAGTGAAGATATCTTGCTCTGAGGACGAGTGCCAGTTTTGTGTGGAAAGCAATCAAAAAAAAAAAAAAAAGCTCTTTAAATCTCCACCTAATGACGAGTACTCTAGTTGACATGAGAAAAGCTTTGAAAATGTTTCACTGAGGTCATGCGGAGATCTGGAAGTGTCCAGTTGTCCTGCACCTTACCAGGAAGTATCGGCATGTAAGATTTTTCACCGACACATTTCCTGCCTTGTTACAGTCAGATGGGCAGACAATGCACATGATTACTGGAAGAAAAGAAATACAGGCTGCTCTTGTTCTTGTACATTCCTCTACATAAAAAACAAACAATGAAAGCAGTTTCAGCTGGTCATGTGCCTCCACATTCACGCAGGTTTATTAAAAAAAAAAAAAAGGGAGATTTTAAAAAAAAGGATAACCTTGTGCAAAATTTGCACACCTAGAAACCTAAATTACCAACATCTAAATGTTTTTATTCTTGATGCCATTATGATGAGACATTCTGTAGCAGTAAATCATTTTTCTTTTTTGGTTTACTTTACTTTGAGAGGAAGAAGGTTGAGGTGTTAACATTTAAAGGGCAGGTTCTTCTAATGTTTTGTCTTTTGGCAGTACAGGGGACAACATCCACAGCATGTTGGGTAGTTTGGGTTCACTGCAGTTCTGCTTTGAATAGGTGTTCATCATAAACAGTCCACTGAGTTCCTACAGACTCAAACCTTTTACGTCATCGCAGGGTTGAATGTAAATATTGAGTCCTGGGAAAATGTCATCTTGGAGACACCTGGTGTAGAATGAACTTCCCCAATAAAACTTTGTCTGGTGTGTTATCAGTCTGCATGAATAGACTATCGGTTTGACTGACAGAAAGCTTAACATTTTATTTAGGTACACCGTGCTAGTAATGCACTACACTTCCATTTTACCATACTGCCTTTATTCTTTATTATCGAATGGATTCAATAAAGTGTTACACACTTGCAACTGTTTGTCTCAAACAGTTACAGCTAATTTTTAGCTTAACCTCCATGATGCTAATCTCAAATTTCACCATGTCACCAAAATGCTCTGCTGGATTGAGATCTGATGGCAGTAGTGTTGGAGTTCAGAAGAACAGCTGGAGATAATTTGAGCTTTATTCTAACGAGATTGTTCTGATGGAAGCAGTGGTCAGAAGAGGAGTACGGTAGATTTTATCTCTGACATTTCCTGGGTGTTTAAACAATGATCCGATGGTACTATTGGTAGTATACCACCAGCATAAGCTTTAATTGTCAAAACAACACGAAAGCAGGGATTCATCCCTGCTTTCGTGTCAAATTTTGACCCTACCGTCTGAATGATTCAGCTGAGACTCACAGGGCGAGGGAAATGTTTTCCCTAATCTGTTGGTGTCCAGTTTGGGTCAACCTGAGTGAACTGCAGCCTCAGGTAACCACAGCTGGCAGACACATGGTTTGGTCTTCAAGATTCCCATCTGCTTCAAGATTCTTCTAAAATTAACTGGCCAGCACATTTGGCACCAACAACCATGATACAATCAAAGTCAAACAAATCCCTTTGCACTTCCTTTTTCAGATGCTCAGTCGAAACTCAAGCTAGTCTCCTTTCCCATGTCTAGACGCTGATTGAACTGGTGTACCTAAGAAAGTGATCATTGTGGCTATTTTACTTCCTGCTCTTGTCGCTAATATACAGTTCAGAGTTGAAGTTTGGTGTAAAATCACTATACCTATTTCTGATTCATGCCTTTTGCAGCGTGTACTTTAGTGTTCAAAGTGTTGCAGTTCAAGCTGTAGAGACTATCCTGAGTTTTTGGCATTTGCACAGCCAGAATGGGGGAGCTATTTGTAGCTCGTCTCCTGTAGGGCAGTGACACCCTCTGGATTTTAACATGTCTATTTCTGACTGATTTGAAATGCAACTGAGGCAGCGGGCTAGTGCT
Source organism: Gambusia affinis (assembly GCF_019740435.1). Classification (NCBI taxonomy): domain Eukaryota; kingdom Metazoa; phylum Chordata; class Actinopteri; order Cyprinodontiformes; family Poeciliidae; genus Gambusia; species Gambusia affinis. The sequence goes on along the minus strand of NC_057871.1, from coordinate 26,523,764 downwards.
TCATGGCTTCAGCTACAAGTTTAGGGAATTTGGGAAAGAAATATAGAAAGTTCTTCAGTCTTTTTTTTCATTGAAAGGAATGTAAACCAATCATAACCACTAAAAAATTATTATTTTTTTTCTGCATGTATTTTTAGGGGACAAACTTCAAGAAAACTGTGAACTCAAATGAAACACTGAGTTCCTTTAAGTCAAGTCTAAAAACCCACCTGTTCAGAGTTGCCTGTGATGATAGTAACACTGATCAACGTATTAGATGTGTATTGATGATTTTGGTCATCACATTTGACAAACTGCAACGTCTACTTTTTGTTTCACAATACATAGTTCCCCCAAATAGACATAAGTGGGGGCTTGTCCGGGATTATGTTCAATATGGCAAAAAAAAAAAAAAAATGTGGGCGTTTTTAATAAGTGATCCTACCTTACAACAGTCTAATGTCTGCGGAAAAGATGATTTATGTGAAATTGCTTCACATTACGGTGCCTCTGTGTTTAAGTCTCTGCTCAAAAGTAAATGAAAATCTTTAGTGTTTTATAGCTTGGTCAAAAAATACATTATTCTTTTCTGTCTAAGGAGGATTTAGGAGACTAACAGAGATGTCATATGAGAACTATTATTAGTGATTGTATTATATATTTATGAGGCGAAGCACCTTAAACTGCTTTATTGATAACATGTGGTCAGGTCAATGTGTTTAAAAACACAGCCTTTAGTTTTTCTACCTTTAATATTTTAATAATAATAAATTCCTTAATCTATGATTTTTTTTTATGTCACACATTTTTAGGGAATATTATATGAAAGGAATGAATTGGACCTGGGAGCTTTCTCTGCCTACAAGTCAGAGGTTGTTTGAGGCTGCGGTTCACACAGTTTACTGTAAATAAAGTTGGTTGTGTTGGAGAGAAAAGCTCACGGCTCCTAATATCTGACTATAACATGCTCAGTTGCCAAGGACATTTTACGTTTTACCAGGAACGGCAGATAACTATGTTTTTATTACATTGTAATTTTGTATTCTAATGTCAGATCACTTTTTTTACAGCCATAATTCAGATTGTACTGTACGACAACAGCAGCTTTATTTCAGGTAAAGGTTCCCTATGTGATCTTGTTCTTCGTCCAAACAATCAAAAATTTCCTAAAAACCAGGATGTGATAAATGCAAAGCAGTCCTGCCTGAAGCAACAGCCTGCTATTAAACAAACTGGGTGGTTGATCTTTCAAAAGATGTTTTTGTCTGTTCCTCTCTATTTTATTTTCGTAATAAATAAAGTTTTTATTTCTCATCAAAATTAACGTCTTCTCTGTCAGAATCTGGTTTTTCCCTGCAGTCTCAGGGGATCAGTGTTACTGTATCATCTCCTGTGCACTTCAACAGGAAAAAGTATTTTTTCCCCTTCTTCACACCTTTGCCTCATAACAGTAAATGAAAGAAGAACCTGAGAAACAGAGACTCGCTAATGGAGGAAAAAGCAAAGCGGCTGTCAAAAATAATTTTCCCCTTTCATCAGACATCGCTTGTATTATGCAATTTCCTTAAAATATTTCTTCATTTTGCTCTTTAACTGTAGCGTGCTTTTTTCTTCTTCTTTTTTTTTTTAGCTTTACCAGAAATCAACCAGAAGTCATCTGAAACCTTCAAGTCCAGGAAGACGGTATCATTGCCTCAAACTTGGTAAAAAAAAAATAACAGTGACTTCAGAGTGGTTTGTAATGCGACGTTCATACAGCAGCCATTGAAACTCCTACATTTTGGTTACATGTTTAGGTCTGGCTGAGTTGCCCTCTCTCCTCCTTAGCCGGGTGAATCAGCCTCGTTTTCGGCTGACATCGTCCACAGAGGAAACCTGAGCAGCTAAAGCTCCTTACTGAGGTCAGAGGCTGCGGGATTAGGAAGACAGATTTACTCCTCCGAAGTGGGACAGCACATTTGATTGGTGTAAATATGATAGTGTATCAGGGCAATATGAACATAGAAAGAAATTTCTGAGTTGCAAAAGTCCAAGATTTAGGTAAAAAAACAAGAATCAGAAATTTTGAGATTAATTTAAGATATTTTCTAGAAAAACCTTGGAATATCAAACATTTTCCAATTGTGAAGCTCTGGCACATATTCATCTTTTCAAACACAGAAATGTCTTAGAAAAACTTTCAAAAGTTTGAGATTAATCTCAGAAATTTTGACTCAATTTTTTTGACTTTTCAAGCTCAGACATTTTAATCTCAAACATTAATCTCAAAATTTTGGGGATTTTTCTAGCAAATTTTGGACTTTTCAAGCTCAGAAAGGTCCTTGTTTTTTTTTCTGAAAAATGCCCACGTTTAATCTCAAAATTTCTATGTTTCTTCTAGCAGATTTTTGACTTCTTAAACTCAGGCATTTTCTGGTTTTCTTTTTAGCTTTCTTTAAAAAGAAAATGTCTGAAATGAATCCCAAACTTTTTGAGTTTTCATACTCAGAAATCCCCCCAAAAAGATGTTTTGATGGAAATGTACTCCACCTTTTTTTTAAAACTAAGTTTACAGGGTGGAGGTGAGTCTATTATCTGGTCAGGCCTTTTTCTTAGCGTTACGGTAGAACAGGAAAAGTGAGGTTTCTGGTACGTCCAATCAAAACAGTGAATATGTGGGTAATATGTGGGTAACTAGAATGACTCACTAGGTTATTCTAGTAGTTGTGTGTTGACATTCTGTTGAAAAAGCACGCTATGTAAATAAAGAGATTCTAAAAATGTGAAGAACATAAACAGAAAATACGGTAAGTGAGTCACGTAAATGTTTATTCATAAAAGTGGACTTTTTTTCGTTTATAAAGTTGAGAACATTTCAATTCCTTTGAAGCTCGTGGTTTTTGTCGCTCAAGGGCGCCCCCTTGTGTCGCTTATTTGTCTGCAAACTACATCTTCCACCAAACTTTGTCCAAGAGGACAAAGACTTAAAAAATGCCAAAAATCATCAAATAATTTCTGTCGCTTTTTCACATTTGACAGTCTAACCTAGTTATAAAGCACACAGCAGAAATGTTCATCCATCCACTGACTTTCTCTAATAAGAGATTTGGTCACTACCTTCACTGCTCTCTGTTTTATACACAGATAAAGAAAAACACTTACTGAATTAAAACCTTACCTAGCAATACTGTTCTCTCCCTCTCCTTCATGGCGAGACGGTTAGTCATGGCCCTGTGCTCTCATCTTCAGTTGCTTGGTATGATAACAGTCTTTTCCCCCTCCTGAATGCATCAAAAACTAAAGAAATAATTATTGATTTTAGGCAGAACAAAAGCAAGCCAAAACCCAGCATCACATGTTGTAAAGAAGTAGAAATTGATTGAGATCTTAACAGACTTTTGTTGTTTTCTCTTACTTTCTGGGAAAGCAACATTTCTGTTAGGGACAGCAGCAGTCTGACCACATAAGTAAAAGTATGCTCAAAAATAACAATAATAAAAAAAATCAAAATTTCTTATTTTATCTGTGATTCAACTTACACAAAATACGTAGTACTGCACACATGCAGTGAATGGGTGGATTACCACACTGTATATCCACTGAGTGGCTCTAAGCTAACTGCGCAAACGTTAAATTAGCATACTTTAGCTAAAAATAGCAGCAAATTAGGAAGTAAAGTTGTCTGGAGCTTTAATAAAAAAGAAACAATAATAGAAATAGTAAAACGAACAAACTAGTTGCAAGTACAGTATGTTATGTAGTTATGTTTGTAACTATGACTGGAATCAATAAAGGTTTCACAAGAAAAAAATTGAGCGATAAATATGAGTCATGTGACAATTCAATTAAAAATATGTTTTAAAAATATATGTGTCGCTATACATCATGTTATGTACAGGTTTTGCATCATAGACGTGAAAATCACTTCAGTATTCAGCGAGTTATTGAATAAAAGCGCTAATGCGCATGACAAACAGATTACACTGAGTCAAGTGGGCGACCTTTCCAAGATGGCGGCCTCCCGGCAGTACATGCAGCTTCTACTCAAACATATCTATGCTCTGGTCTCTCAGCAGACCAGAACATATTTTAGTTTTTCTTTGCACATATATGGCAGGCCATTGTAACATAAAATAGGTTTCCTCTGTAGCTATCGAAGTCAAAATTGTCAGAAAATGCCACAAAGTAGAAAGACTTGAGCAGTATGAAATATTCCGAAAAATTAAATTAAATTTTGACTAGTCATAATTACAGGCCTGCATATCTTTAATTTAGTTTTGTCTTGTTGCTATTTGCTTTCAAGCTATCTGCAGTATTAGTCAAATCCATAATCCCCTATCTAAAACCTTTAAAATATCTTGAATTACGGTGTCATTCAAGACTTTGAATCATGACTAGTCCAAAATAAAAGTGAGATATATTTATTTACTTTATGCCTAATCACAATTTTAGTTAAAATATATGTTTCAAATGGCGAAATATCTTGAATTAAAGCTTCCATTCAACTCAATAGCAAATCTGACGTCAGAATTTAATTTGAAATATCTAAAATTGGTACTTTGTCTTGTGAAAATATAATTAGAGCGTTCCCAAATTTTACCAAGACGTCTGGTCTCAGATATCTGGAACGTGGTGAAAGGGATTTAATGTTAAATCAGCTTGCCATAATTCATCAACCACAGGTCTGAGTACGTAGATTTCAGCCCCTTACCAGAACTCCGTGGTTCTCTCGACCGGAACTTTCTGTGGCGGGTTAAAGAAGTGGAGGTCCGCTCGGGTCTCGGATGGGTTTTCATCCCTACAGGCTGAATGCTGGTTAGGCTCCTTTTTCTCAGGTTAGTGTGAACTTTAACCTCTGGCTCCGTGCCTGTGACTGAATATGCGCAGGGATCTTCACTTGTGGGCGTGGAGTGATGCATTATAAATGTTTATTTTGTGAATAATATTTTGTGGCAACGAAAGTTTTGTGAAGTGGTTCTGAAGGGAGTTCAAATCCTGCTTTGGAGGTTCGCCCAGTAAAGAGACAAGCAAGTTTTGACCCTCAGTGTGGCTCCAAATTACAGATTTTATTCCGAGAAACTCACGGCTGGATGCCCTGTCGCGGGAGCGCGCATCGCTCCAAACTGTCGCATATTGTTGAGAAAACGGACTGAAACATGAGCGAAGAGGCAACTTTTGAAGGTATTCGTAACATTATCACTTTTCTTAACCTGCGTGCCCTGTTTATTATTTTTTTAAAAATATTGTCTTATTGATATGACACTCATACCAATCTTATTTCATAAAATGAGGGAAAATAGACCGTGCAGATATTGGCAAGCGTAGAAATCGTATTGCCAAAAAAAAAAAAAAAAAAAAAAAAAGAATCTCCACCTATTAAAAGACTTAAGGATGATATAAAATATTGTACACAATGATACAAGCTCTATATTCTCCGTTCATGCGTTGAACTATTATGGCGTTAAAAGAAAAAGCGGGGAATTTCAAACGGAGCGGAGAACATGCTCATCAGACACAGACTAAAACATTCGACTCATATATGTCTCCGTACAGGTGCCAATACCGTATTTATTTAAATTCACTTGCAACATAAAACCAACCGTTTTATAGAAACATGATAATGTTACGAATATCTTTAAAAGTTTCCTCTTCGGTCATATAGTTCAGTCCGTTTTTCTCATAAATGTGCGACAGTTTAGAGAGATGCGCGCTCCCGCGACAGGGCACTCGTTTGTCGACGTAACACCTGCGTAGTGACTCTTTCTAAGCCGTGAGGTTTCCCTCCGCGCTGCTCACACTGCTGTGTAGAGTAAGAACTGTTTTAGTGTTATATTCGCACTCTTTATCATCAGTGCCCGTTGAGGACCTTTGAGCTGGTTTAGTTTTATTAATCTTCAGTCTCAGATAATTGTCTCCTTTGCTAGCTGTACGTCAGCGCCGCCAGTTCCTCTTATGTGCTGGTTAGAACTGGTTTCTAAAGGAAATATATTTTGTTCCAGTTTTCCACCCTGAATAGACTTGCCGTCTCGGCACAATAGAATAACAAGTTTCCTTAAAGTTCCCCCCCCCGGCATTTATGAGCCTTTAAGAAATTAGACTGCTGATGCTTCGGACACTAAACTAATCTAATCTATTGTATCTATAAATAATCCCGTGCTTCCCTTTCTCTTGGCTTTCATTCGTAAACAGAAACCTTTTATAATCTGCTTGTCTTTTTTTTTTTTTTTTTATTTGTGAACTGTCTAGAGCGGATTTAGAGACTTTGAAGTTATTGTACACCAACCGCTTCCCAGAAAACGAAAGTTCACTTACTCTTACGTTTCGAGCTCAAAAAGCGGTAAAAATAAAATAAATAAATAAATAAAAAGAGTTTCTAAAAATCTCCATGGGTGGACCCTGTTCGTAATCACTTAATTTAATAGGAGGGTCTAACAGTTACCAAAGTGATCTAAACAATTCCAAAGATAAAAATTAATTACGGATTTTGGTTCTAAACTAATTTAACTGCACAAAGAGAAACTAAATGGATAGAAATTACAATTTCCCAAATTTAACTTGAATGGCCACAACAATGCCTGATTCAACATAAATACAGAGAGGAGCTAATCTGTTGATTATTGTTTTGGATTATTGATTGATAATTGGATAGTAAAAGGTGCTTAACTGGAGTGTTTTTTTGTTTGTTTGCTCATTTTTACAGAATTAGAACAGGTGAAGTTAAAACTATGACACTTGAAGAATTTTGGGTAGTGTATATTCACAAAGTTTTTTTCTTTAGCCTTAAATGCAACATGTGTAGATTCTTTTGTGGAGTTTTGGTTTTGTTACTGCTCTGAGTATATTGTTCTGTACACTCCTGTTAACGATGAATCGACTACTAAATCCTTGGACGATTATTTCAACAATCGATTTATATTTGTTTTGACGCTACCTCACATGCATTACAGGTCGGAGGGACATGGAGTGTTTTCCATGAATAACCAAGTTGCTTCAGAGTATTGGAGAAAATTGAAATGTTCGTCTGTGCTAATATCAGAATACGCAGGAAATCTGTAAAGCACTCATTCAAAATTTCTTTTAACGACGTTAAACGATTAAAAAAAACTCTCCAGTTCCACCTGGACGGTAACCTCATCTATGTCCTCCTACGTCTCTCGGCTCCGCAGCATGTCCTCCGCTCTGTCTCGTCATGTGATCTGGCAGTCCGAGGGGCTGGTGGCCTACCTGAACCCCCGGCCCTGGACCCCGGGCTCCGTGATCCTGGAGAGCAGTTCTCCGGGCGGCGCGGGAGGCAGCATCTTCCACCTCAGCGAGTCCGAGTGCTCCGCCTGGCTGCTGGGGGCGAGGACCGTCGCTGAGCTGCTGTGTGACAGGCTGGGTGTTCGGAGGTGTGCTCTGGTCAGCAGACCCCACAGAGACAGACCTGCTCAGGTGAGAAGAATTACTCTGGAGGAAAAATAAACTCCGATTTAAAGGATTTGCCCTTAGCCATGGGGGCTAGTTTCTATCACACAGAGGCAAGAGGAGGTGCAAATGGAGTTGGAATTTGCTGGCCATTGCAAATTACGAGTCTGTTAGACGATTCCAGCTGCAAAATTCATTTTTGCAGAACCCAAACGAACTCTACCGATCACTCATGTTTTGAAGCTACTGTTGTGAAAGCTATAACATACCTGCAGGCTAACTAGCTAGCTCGCTAGATCACTATGGAGACAGTCTGAATGTTATCTTGTTAAGCTGCAGCTAACACCTAAAACGACGAATATTCTGCTTAGTAAGAACGTTTACCTAAAGTTCTATATTAAATCTACCACTTACTTATTAACACCTATTGCCCAAGTCCATCCTAAATAGATAATTCATATCTTAACCATACTAATGAATGTCTTATATTATAGTATAATACTTTATTATTATCTGCCGTCGTTTAAAAAAAAGAAACGCAGCAGTGGGCACAGCTAACAAAAAAGCTAGTTGCACTTTAAGGTTAGCGCAACTAGCTAACCTTTGTAACCTTTGAGCTTAAATACTGGGACGTTAAAAGTAATAAATGTCTTCTGCATATCTTTTCCACTTCAGGTGTTCTTGGTTTGCAATGCTTTGGTTGATCAAGTTGAATTCGCTCTGCTCCCAACAGATCCGTGTCCTGCCCCTCCACGGTCTGGACGCAGAGTGGCGCCCCCACCTGGCCGGAGAAGAGGAGCACAACGCTCACGACCCGGGATACTGCACCTCCAAAACGGCTCCTCGATGGAGCGACTCCAGCCTGACTGACGTTCAGAACCGGATCAGGGCGAGGCTGCCGCTCCCCGACGCGCCGCCCGACCTCACGTTCCTGGGCGACGACCCGGCTCACGCCGGCCTCTTCTCGCGCATCGTCCGAGGGGAGGAGAAGCAGTGGCGCGTGTGGGAGGACGAAAGCCACGTCGCCTTTCTCACTCCTTTCCCCAACTCCCCCGGCTTCACCGTGCTGGTTCCGCGGCGACCTCTGACCTCTGACATATTCAGACTGCAGAGAGGAGACTACGAAGCGCTGGCGTCGGCCGCCAGGAAGGTGTCGCTGCTCTTGGAGGAAGGACTCGGCGCCTGGGGGGTGGGGCTCATTTTCGAGGGCTTTGAAATCGACTACGCTCACGCCAAGCTGATCCCGCTGCTGTCACCTTCGCCGTCAGGGGAAGGAAACGGAGCCGCCACGCCGCGCTCCCCGCACTTCCACCCCACTTACCCGGGTTATGTCACGTCAGAGGACGGGCCTGAAGCGGACCCGGAGAACCTGAAGGAGCTGCATGCTAAAATTACTGAAGCTTAATGTCGCTGCGTTCAACTCAAGGTTTTTTTTTTTGTTTGTTTGTTTTTTTTGTCCAATCACAAAACTGTGCTTGTTTTCCGTCAGCCAAGCATGTAAATAATATAAATCATCAAGCAAATGTTTTATCTTTCCATCAAAAACATTGATGTTTTTTATTCAGAAATCTGATTAAAATAATGTGAATAATAACATTCCAGTAAATTAAAAAAATCTTCACAAATGAGACTCCAGTGTATGTATTCTAAATAACTTCTTATTTAAAATAAATAAAACAAAACTCTTGGTATTGATTATACATTTTTAGACAAACTGAGGACAAACTAACTTTATCATATACTCAACACAAAAGTTGCGCGCACACACACACACACACACACACACAATGCCCCCTGCCAATAAATGAAACAAAACAAAAAACAGTTATAGAGAAATTCACATGTTATTAAAGTGATTAGGCCAGAACTGCTTGCAGAGCCACGTATTTCCTGGAATATTTACTTCCTGACGTATTTAGTTAATCATCTTGCATAAACTATATCAGCCCTCATTACATCACTCCTAATTGGTCCCACTGAGCATTTCTTGCTGGGGCTAAATTAATTAGACCCTAAGTGCCCATTAAGTGTTTTGTAAACCTCAAACAGCTTTAGAGTTTCGTTAAAAATAAAAAGAGCTTAAGAGTTTCCATAGCAACCAGCAGTAATTCAGCCGCAAACTTTACTGATAAATTTAAATTTAAAGGTATATTTAAACGAGCTGCAAGATATGATTCCTTTTAAAACTCAGTTGTAGAGGGTTTAATAGAAAGCCTTTAATATTTTTAAACGTATTTTATTTGACGTACAACTTTTTTTTCCCCTGCTAATTCAAATGAGTTAGTTACAGTAACTGTTGCTATCACTGATACAGAGGCATCAAATTACTCTTCTATTGCAGCAGCAAAATCTGAATATCAACCACTTAGTAATTAGTCCAGTCTTTTCAATGGAGAAAAAAAACAACATTTTGAATTATTCTGTTCAAATCTGATTTTGTTGAGTCATACTTTACCTTTTGAGTTATCCAAAGTCTCAAGGAATATTTAATTGGTAGCCAAGACTTTATGTTTCCCTCAGGTATAACTGGTGATGGGAAACAAGTTAATTTATTGTGTTTATCTAATGTAGCATAATTATTAACCTGGATGAACATAATTCAGTTCCTTGTTACTAACTGAAGCAATAAATTTAAGTGGGATCAACAATTCTCTTTTTTCAGCACGAGATTAATGGGATTATCTTCATTAGTCGGTAAATAAAAAATATTGAAGGCGACAAGACGATAAAAATATCTAAGCGGGAGAAAACAAACGTTCTCTTGGCTTCCACCACATCGCCACGATGACTATTTACTTGTAAGGCTCTTGTGTGCATCTGTAGCCGTAGGGGTGTCGGTAAACGTGGAGGACGGGAGGTGACGTCACACACGGCCGGGTTAAACCTTGACGTCGGCCGGGCTCTCCGAGGCCCTCTTGCAGCAGAAAGCGTTCAGTCCCTCCAACTTTGAGATGTAGAGCAGGGGCTCGATGCTGCAGCTCAGGTCCATGATGGCGAACACGCTGATGCTGATCAGACAGAGGTACTCGAACCGCGTGTAGTAAGACACGAAGGGCATGGAGGCCACGGGGGGAAGGTAGTTGAAGACGATGATGCCCAGGTTCTTCAGCACCATCTTGAAGGCCCTCTTCTTCACTGGGTGCATCTTTTCCTTCCCCGCCACCGAGTGCCGGAGGACCCAGATGACGGAGATGTTGCAGAAGAGCATAACGGCGAATGCAAAGAGGATGACCCCGGCGAAGATGCCGGTCACGCTCAGAATGCCGTGGATCCCCTTGATGATGCTGTAGGGCATTATTAAACTCCAGATTATGACACAAACGCAAACGCGGGTGATGGTCTCCTGGTAGTTTGAGAAAAACACTGGGTGTACGACAGCCATGTAGCGGTCCACGCAGATACACACCTGGGGGGTACACACAGGGAGAAATAACTATTTAGCATTTATGTTGATTAGCTCTATTAATTTGTTTGGCTTTCAGGCTTGTAAAATTACTGCAGTGTACTTGTGCTTTTCCCGTGATGTCTAATTTGGGTGTCTGTTTAGAGCTCGACAAAAGCCTTCCTTCCCTTGTTACCTTTTCACATTAGAACCATGTACTTCTGAGTATTTAGGTTGATCTTGTGTGATGAACTGGAACAATGTAGAGCAAAAGTGAAAAGCGAAATGAAATTGATTAAAACTTTAGCAAATAAAAATATGAGAAATGTGGTGTCTGTTTACATTCATCACCAGGCAGGGTGAAAGCAGTTTTGAATTCCGGTAATGTTTCACCTGCACCAAAAAGCCGCTTCGAACCGCCCGCGCGACAAAAACACGCGCGAGCTCACAAGAGGCGTGCTGCGCTCGCGCCGCAAGAGAACTACTGACACCGTGATATTAGACACCGCGTTTCGATGAAGTTGTCGTGCTTTTTTATTTGCTCGTGCGCTCTAACCAGAAAAGCTGATACGTTTCCGTTAAAAGATATTTCGACGGACGGTCGGGTAGACATTCAGATACCGTTCTCTCAGTTCTTCACAGAGAACCGTATCTGACCGGCTGTATGGAGCCGGAGCACCGATAATTCTTTTCTCTCCAAGGCTGAGGCACTGACTTCATGACGAGCAATCTGCTTCTTAGGTGGCTGGTTGAGAACAAAGGACTGGTTTTGTCTCACAGAGACCGAAACCAATCAAACTGCTCCTAACGCCATGTTTAAAACTTGAACAGTCCCTGACATCGAGGCGATGTAGGCAAAGGCTAAGGGCGCCAGTCCAGTGGGCGCCAATAAAGGTGGCAAGTAAAACATTTTTACTATTATTTTCAAAGCTTATAGTTAATAATATAAGGATTCTATACCAATCTAGCAAAGAATATAAAATACTTAATCTAATAATATTGATACTTTACTAAGAAGCCCCACTCCTCCTTTTCCACTAGTTGGTTTGTTCCTCACAGTCACAGTAGAAGGACAAAGTCAAGAAAAACTTACAAGAAACAGTGGTGCTAGGTCTTTCACCCCATATGCAAACCTCTGGAAGATCCAGATGTTCTTGTCGTCCAGCTCCAGCCTGTTGACCAACTCTATAGGGGTCATCAAGCAGAAGTAGGCGTCCAGCACGGCCAGGTTGAGGAAGAAGATGTCCGACGTGGAGGTGTTCTTCTTTTTCGAAGCGATTTGCCAGATGACGAAGATGTTGCCCGGAGTGCCAACGACCAGGTTGATCACCTTGCACGCAAAGTAGAAGGCAAAGGGCTGAGGGGACACGACGCATTCTGGGTAATTGTACCAGAGCGGGCGAACACGACCCCCGGTGCTGGTCGAGTTGTCATAAAGGCTGGTGTTCAACATGTTTTAAATCTGGAAGGAAAGCTTAAAAAAAAAAGAGTTGGAGTAAAAGTTATGGTTTATCATTCATGTCTAATCCATTAAGATCGTAAACATCTCATCAAACACCTTACCTCAACACAGCACCGACCTTCTTATCCTGACGATCACTGGGACGAATAACTCACTCTACAAGAACCAAGTGTACAGTTTCAGGACTGGAAGAGAATTTACATCATGTGATTCCCGTTTGTAACATTGAGCTAAGTTGTAATTGGTTATCTCCATGAACTTGAGTAGCTGTGTTCAGTGATTGGATGGTGTGGAGCTGGATGAAAGGCGTGTTTAGGCTGCGGCGGAGACGGATGGTGGAGCAACATTTATATACAATGTGCAAAGTTGTAAAAGCTCTCCCGTTACCCAACATTTCTCCTCTTTTTGATTTTAGAAAATGATATTTTAGGTTGCAGACTCTTTAGTAGGAAATATAACATAAGCCACCAACTGGATGGTAAGTTTTATGTGTCTCCGGCAGCACAATGATTCTCCCATGAGTATTTTATCTACAGTAGCAGTACAGAAGCTTCATCGCACTGATGCAACCTGAAACCGTAAACAACTGATGTAAGGTTGGCAAATGAGAAATCTAACGCAAGGTGTTACTGTAGAGCTTCGACTGAGGTAAGGAACTTCACAATGGACACGAAGAGATGCATTATTATGTTGGTGCCAACCACAGTTCAACATGGAAAGACGTGGAAGTGTTTTTTTTTTGTTTTTTTTTTTCAAATTGTAGTGCGACGACATTTCTCTGGTACTTCAGAGATACTGGCTGGCCATGACCTCTGCAGGAGGTCTCCATCTTGACAGAAGGCTGAGCTGAGATCTTCAAATCATCCCAACTTTGTGTTCTGACCTCAAAAAGTCCTGAAATCATTACGTTTATTCCGATAGTTTAGAACCACAAAGAAACCGTGAGTAGTTATACCTCTAAGAATACGTTTTAAAAAAATTTTTGAATATAAGTCTGTAGCCTCCAAACCGTGTTTGTCCCTGAAAATGTAAATGAAGCCAATTGTTACATTTTTCAAATGAAGTGTGATTCTGAAACGTTTTTACAAGTTACATTATTTCTCTTAAATTACGTAACAAGTTGGTGCAATGACTTTGATAATTTACCATTCAGAATATTAATAGCATTTTATGAGACTGATAAAAAGTTTTAATGTACAAATACAACATAATGTAGCCTTATCCTTGCTACACTACAAAGTAAAACAAAATCTGATGGCGACATTTGTCTTAATCCAAACTTTTTCCGTTTATCTTTTAGATTATTCACGTTTTCTTTCCATTTGTTTCCTGAGCAGATTTTCCCAACTCTACCAATTTCAGCAGGAAAGAAGAAGAAGAAAAAAAACAACAAAGATGTTATAATCCTTTATTCACCAACAACCTTATCACATTTTCTAGCTGAACGGAGTCTGCATTTCAAAATTGAAGCAGTTGGGTAATTTTTCTGCTTTGTTTTTATTAAGGAGAACAGAATAAAAAAAAAAAAGAAGCAAAAATATGATGTGTTTCCTCCCCCCCAACTTTCTCACACAGATTTATTTCTGCAAAACCTTAGGAAGAGTTACATATGTTGAGTTGTCTAGACAGGAGAGCCAGTAAAAGAACTCAACATTTGGTAAAAAAAACAAAAAACATGTACAACATAAACACAAGCCTTATGTTGTAAAGATGTAAGACATTCATCGTTTAGTAAAGCATATTCAGGGATAATCAGTTTATTTAATTGATAAAAAGTAAAAAAAAAAAAAAAGGAAATTAAGCAAAGAGTTTCTGTACTTCAGTTCTTTGCACTTTAATATGAGGATGAAAGACACAAATTTGGCTTTCTGATTTAAAAGTAACACTTCGGTTCCACTTTACCCGCCGTCCTATTTGATTCTGTTGGTGCAGTAGCTTTTAAAAATGGGTGGTAATGAGTCAGACATGTACAAAAACAAATACAAATCACCTTAAACTTTGAAGCGATCTCACACCTCAAAGTGCTACAATCTCTGAGAAGAAACAGATCCTGAGTTTATTTTTGTCTAGATTCGAAAAGGTGGGTAGGAATAAATTATTTTCCATCATATCTAGTGCAGATCTGAGTAAATTAATACGGATTCCTCTTCTAAATCCTGTCTAAATATGCTATATGACATGTGAAACAAAAGGTACTGGCAGTTCTGCCAATTAATTAAAATTTTGATTCGTTTCTGAGAATGTTTAACGACTTAAGAATACAGTTGTAGTCAAGTCTACCCTTCAAAGCAGATAATATAAATTCATAAATTATATCTTTGTCTAACGAATAAAGAAGCATTTTAGCTTGAAAAGTTCCTATAAACTCCTCAGTTCAAGGAAATGGAAAGAGATCTTTCATGCGATTAGCATGGCGTCTATTAAAAAAGATGTTCAAGTATTTCAAGTACCAGAAATTAAATAAGCACACTGGAGTCTCCTAAAAGAGTGCAAAATATAATCACACAAAACTGCATATTTTTCTCTGTTTTTTTTTTTCCAGAATTTACCACAATAAGAAACAATGCTGATTAAATATGCTCCCCTGCTGCCTGTCATGATTCTTACTAGCCAATCAAACTGTGATACATCATGGCGGTGAGACAAAAATCAAAAATTTATTTCAAAAAGGCATCCAACATGGACAGAGCCTGTCAGTCACAACGTGCTGTTTTGTTGTTGTTTTTTTTTAGTTTTGACATCTTATTTGTGGCACTTTATTATTTATTAATTCAGCCTTCCTCAGTTGTTTTATAATCAAGAAGAACTAGCAAAACGAAACAAAACAAAAAAACATTAACTAGAAGAAAATTCTGGCTTATTCTAGCACACTGAACCACGAAGCAGAAAAATACTCATAAATAGAAATAATCAATAGCAAAATTTGAAAAACTATCTAGTGGCACGCTCATGATTGTAAGCATAAAGTTACCAGAACCTCATGCTACCAAAAGGTTTCACCAGGCAGACGTTTGGTCAAACTTCATTCTTCTGTCCGCCAGGCTAATTGTGCGCTGCACAAAGAGCTCCTCTATCGCCTCTAACTTTAATATTACCAAAGAAAAAACACTGCAAAAAAACCTGCTGCTTTACAGACAGCTGGGACAGGAGTAACATTACTCAACACCTTTTCAGTAGAAATGAGTCCTTTACTCATTGGACAACAAGGGAGAACTTTCATGTCTTTAAACACGTGATGCAAAGGGATTCTCAAACGTAGGCGAGCGTTCCGTGCACACGGAACCGGTAAAGGCACGTGTATTCGACGTGACCCCAGTTAGAGAGAACTCGCAGCTCCACAAACCGAAACACCTCGTCACTGGGGTTCTGCGCGAGAGCAGGGGAGAAGAAGACAGCGGGACGGACGGAGGAGAGGAGAGGTGAGAGAGGTGAACGAAGACTTAGACTGTATTCTGTTACTATGGAAACAGAAACGAGATGCACTGGTGATAGTACGACGGCTTATTAGGGATATTGCAGATAGAAAAGTGAAGGACGGGTACATTTGTGCCAAAGAATCTCAGAAATTTAAAGAGTTTGAAAAGTCAAAAGTTTGATAGAAAAAAAAAACTCGGAAACTTTCTGAGTATTAAAAGCAAAACATTTTTTTGCAAATCAAACATTTTCCAATTTTCATGCTCTGAAATTTCCATGTTTCTTTCTAGGAAATTTCTAAGATTAATCTAAAGTTTTTGAAAGATTTTTTTCTAGAAAACTTTCGACGTTTCAAACTCAGAAATTTAGAAGCTCTTTCCTACAAAAATTCTGAGATTGATCTCAAAATTTCTGAAACTTTTGGTGGAAATTCACTCCTCTTTGTTTCTTTTAATTTTTTTAATCTACAATATCCCTAATACACCGCCGTGTAACAGAGACCAGTCTGAACTTACAGGCAGTTTAAACGTCTGAGTTGACTCTCCGTCTTCATCATAAAAAAACGCCCCGAGCAGCGCTCCTTCTTCTGTGTCATTTTTCAATCCCTGGAGGAAAAAGAAACAGAAGAAAGCTGCTCTGAATGAAGCTCTCTCTACTTGAGTTGTCATAGTGATTTATAATAATAATAATAATAATAATAATAATAATAATAGCTAACAATACACATGTCACCTATTAACACAATTAATCCCATTATTTTAAATTTTTCTTTTAAAACAAACAAAAGTCTTGAGCCGGAACCTTTGTTTTCACGTGTTTCTGGCACCCCCGTAAATCTGACGCACAACTACAAACAGCAGCGATGGTTGACAAAGCCACTGGGAGTTCATTTTTACTTTTTTACAGGAAAAAACTATTGTTGTGTGCAAGTTGTTTTTCTTTTTTAAATCAAGTTGCACCACTCGATAATAATAATAATAATAATAATAATAATAATAATAATAATAACAATACAGAATATTAATAATAATAGTAATATGTTTCATACAAGATTAGCAATATGAAAGTTTGGAGCACAGTTAAGGCTCGCTTCAATCTTCTGAAATGACATATAATAAATACAGTTTATCACATTTGACAATTATAAAAGTCAGCTCCAATATTTGCCAAGAAATTTTTTTACACTCAAATTAGACACACTGGAAGGCATGATGAATAAAGTTCTATATTTACTAATGAACTAAGTGAAATAATTACAGAAAGTCATCCATTATTGGCAGAATCATTTATCATTTTTTCTTCTTTTATGTTGCTGTGTGTTATTGTCATTTTTGTAACCGGCTGACTTGCTGGCTGAAAAACATGCGGTGCCACAAATGTATTTAAATCAGCTGAATGGAGCAAAATGCACCACTGACATTGCAAGGCAACCAGTCCCACCACAGAGTTTTGTTTGAGCTACCGGGATACACAAAACCCCCCGAAAAATAAAAAATGCGTGCAGCATCGTGGAACTCACGTAGACTTCAAAGTTTTTTGGTGCCGAGTCAATGTTGCCGGTGGGGGAGTTGTAGCGAGGCAGGTGGTCCAGAGTCACATGACTTATCCTGATGGGGTGAGACAGAGAGATGACCAGGGTGCCTTGGACGCCGTGGAACGCCCAGCATTTCCCAGGGAGCAGCACCGGGTAACCCTGGAGAGACAGCAGGCTTCGTTAGCGACCCCGCCTGGGAAAGCCAACGTTCACCGACGGAGCGAACAGGATGTCGTGCCTGGATGACGGTGCGCGGGCTCTCAGACGGATACCAGAGAGGGAAACCAAAGAGAGTGATGCACGCCGAGCGAATGCGATACGTCTCTGAACACCGTGTGCTGACGATGCTGGCACCTTCACAGACACGCACACAGAAAACCGGATTAATGGAAAGGAGAAAAGGTCCTCGTGCGTCTTCAATGCACAGTTAAAAATAACAGATATTTTACACACACTAAGAAAAACGTTCAGATTGATGTACATATTTAAATATATCTGGGGGGTTTTAATTTGAAAAAACATCCAACCTAAGGAAGCCGAGAGAGGTCGTATTTGCGTAGTTTTTTTTCCTCCTTAACATAACAAGATATTTAAATTTTGTTATCACAAAATAACAGTTTTCTTCAGATAATTTCTTCCGTTATCAGAATTTAGTTTTTCAATTGTTTTCTAGCGAAGAGTTACAGTTACACACACATCCCATGACCTACACTTAGTAGTCCTCTCAGGCTGTCGTGGCAGGCAGAATGGAATCACTCACACACACACATACACACACACACACGCACACACACACCAATCAATTATCTGAAAAATACGATCTGGAAATTAACTTATCTTGAGAAAACCATCGGGGGAAAGTATCTGTGGTCTCGGCTTCCGTACCAAACAAAGCAGACTTGGTAGAACTTTAAACACAAACTCTGGCAGGAGATTTTAAACCTCTGACCTTGAGTCTCAAGAGCAAAGTCAGGCATTTTGTCAGCCTCTGGACGTCTACACTCCTTGCAGTCCACTTTGACCTCCATCCGGTTTGCTTCCTGTTTCTGATTGAAGAACAGAGCTAACGGTGAGAAACACTCACAGTTAGGAATTCATACTTCCACGACGATCTCCAGACTGGCTACCTGGATGCGATCAGAGAGCCACTTCTCCATGGCCAGCTGGAGCTCTGGTGTGAGCTGGTTGTGGGCGGAGTCTGGAGCTGGCGTCGCATGCATGGAGGACAGCTCCTGGGACAACTACGGCAACACAAAGGGGCCACAGTGAAGCCACAGTGTTGGAAGTGGGAGGAAACGTCTCCACCAGTCAGAGGCGTTTCCGGCGGTTACCTTGGCGTTCTGGGTCTCCAGAGTTTGGATCTTGAGGCTGAGGCTGGTGGCAGCGGAGCGGCTGTCCAGCTGATGAACTTCCATCTGCTTCCCCAGACCAGAAACCTCCTGCTCCAGGTGGCGGCGGATGTCAGAGTCCGCCACCTCGATCTTCGCCTTCAGGAAATCCACGTCCAGCTGATGTTTCTCCTTCAGCTGCGGGAAAACGATAAAGAGAAGCTGTTGGGTGTGGAGGCTGCTGCTCCTTACGGAAAGGCAGTTACTTTTTGAAAATAATCACACACTCATTCTGCACATTGTGTACACAGACTTATCTGTGAAAAAGTATTTGCCCTCCACTTCCAATCCCATGCCCAGATTTCTTCTGTATTGGCTTATTTAATTACTCTCACAATTCAGATTCTCAGAGACATTTTAATATCAAACTAAGATAAACACAAAAAGCAGTTTTCCAATAATGATTTCACTGGATGTACTTAGAGGAAAAAAGTTATCTAAACCAACACATTGTGCCCCATGCTAAAAAAAACAAAAAAATCTGAGCAGATCTGAAATTTATCCATCACAAAAAAAGAAACAAGTGCTATATAAATAAAATATGTAATTATTATTATTACCGTAATTTCCGGACTATAGAGCGCACCTGATTATAAACCGCACCCCCTACATTTTTAAAGGAAACACATTTTGTACATACATAAGCCGCACCGGTGTATAAGCCGCATGTGTCTACATTGAAACATGAGATATTTACAAAGAAAGACGGTACACAGAAGGTGTTTTTAAAGTTTTAATAATATGCTGTAGCTTTTCTTTCTGAACAGCAGCAATATAGCAAAACAACACTAACAGCGCTGGTTTAAATAACATACGGTTAAAAGTCACGGAGAGCCGTCATCCTCTTCCTCCTGTGCACTGAAATCATGGAAGTCTTCTTCCTCAGTGTCTGTTTTCTTCTTTATCGGCCAGCTCGATTGCTTTTAACTTTAAAGCTGCATCATATGCATTTCTTCTTGCATTCTCCATGATGAGGGTCTGTTCAAGCTAATTTTATTCATGCACAAAGCACGATGTTACATTAGTCTTCCTCTACAGATATATTCCAACTGTCTCACGCTTACCTTTTCTGCTCCAGCGCCCCTACTGGCCGTTAGAAAAAATTCATAAATAAGCCGCATCGTTGTATAAGCCGCAGGGTCAAAAGCGTGAGACAAAAGGCTTATAGTCCGGAAATTACGGTAAATGATGTCAGACAATTAAAGCGATGTGGTTAGAAATGTTAGACATAAGAGCTATTAAATATATTTTTGTCAATGTATACAATCAACGTTATTAAAAATAAAGCATTCTAGTTTTTAAACCTGCGACAGCAAATAGAATCCAACAGAAAATCTATCATTTCTGCAGTTTCATATCTCAAACACCAGAGGTCACTCTAAGCGCAGGTTAGCTACGATAAACTGAACCTCATTTTCTTTTAAGAATCTTCCAACAATAAATATAGAAACGGCTCATTAAAGGAGCATTTAGGACATTTTCTCTTTTTGTTGAGTGATATATGGCAGCTGAAGAGAGTGTGTGTAGGTGAAGGTTGTTCTGATGTTAATTTTTCTGGACATTGTATTAATTGATCACCATAGATGCTGCCAAACAAAGAGCAAACAAACCTGGCTGAGAAGCTGTTCTTGTTTCCGCTGAAGCTCCGCCTGGGATAGAAAAACACAAACAAATTTAATAAAAATCTGTTTCTGGATCAGGGATCAGGCCTCGAATCCATTCTAACCAATTTATTTTGTTTACTGTTCAGTACCATTTGTAATAACCAGATATTACAAATGTTAAATTTCTCTCTAACTTTCCCTTTGTCTTACCAGAAAATCTTGCATCTTTGCTTGTATAGCAGCAGAAACGACATCTGGATCCTGGATGGAAGGAAAATACACTTTTAATTAACTCAAATGAGAAAACATCACAGTTGTGAGCAAAGCTAAAATACACGGTATCTTTTAAAACAAGCAGGTTGCAAATGAATGTTTGCACCTCTTCATACTCTGACTACATACTAAACCCATGTTTTGATGGTGGGCATGATGCCCTTTCTACAAAGTACGTTATTATATCGTTATAACCCAGAAAACACAAACCTTCAGAAAGTTTGTTTTTTTCACGTCAGTCCACACGGCATTTTGCCAGAAGTCCATATGTGAGTTGGAGTATTTAGCTAGAATTTGTGTTCGTTTTAAAACTCTGCAGAGATCAGGCCTCCAGGTGACTCGTAAAACTAAACACTGCTTTCGTATTTACTCAGATTAACTTTTGTCTGATATCAGAATTTGTTTAAGAACCTGAAATATTTCCATTTTCCAACGTAGCAAAAACTAGGGATGGACGGATCCACTTTTTTCACTTCCAATACCGATATCTGAAGTTTAGTATCGGCCGATACCGATTTGATACGGAAAAACAGCTGAATTGGATTAAAACGTACCTGTACCGGATTACAAATTTATTTGATAACTCTGCACCAACAAAGAACACAGCTAATTACACAAAAACAACTTTAATTTGTTCAGTCGGTGCAAATAGGAGTAGAAAAACCAATGCAGAATAAATAATAAAGAAACTGACAAAAGCAACAGGTTGACTACTTTAGCCAAACACGTACAAATGAACTGCAACACACTTTCTTTCAGATGTTTCTCAAAGTGCAATTAGGAATTCTACATATAAAATAAATAATAAAGGATAGAACTACAATGAATATATCAACTCTTATCGATCAGCCACATCGTCACAAATACACAATATAGAATTTATTTCAATAACGAGATTGATACAGATATCAATATCGGATCGGTGCATCTCTAGTGAAAACTGAACGAATCCGTAAGAAGGAAGTAAAGTTTTTTCCCAGCAGCGCACTGTGGTAACCAGAACAGACACACAGAGAGAGGAACACAAGCTGTAGCTGAGTCCTACCATCACAGGTGTGGGGATGTTGCTGGGTCGAATCCCGGGTTCTGTGCGAACGACGAAAGAGGTGAACAAAGGAAGGAGCAACCAAATACCTGCAGAAAAAAAATAAAGAGGGGAAAAACAAAGCTTCAGATAAAGCCCTCAGAAACACGCAGAAACTACAGCATCATTTAACTGGTGCGTGACACGTTCGGTCACTGTGGGGTGGAACATGAAACACGGCTGCTTTGAGTCAGACCCTGCCACCTCCTCTGACTGCCTGGGGAAAACCCTGCTCTTGATAACTTTATACCCTTCACACAACAGCGGCTCTAGCAGCGCTGTTAAAGGGCGTGTGCTGCTTTCATTAAAAAGAAACGTGATCACAGTCGTTTGAGCTGCAGAGATCTACACAGATCTGCTAGAATAATGCTAGTGTCTTTAACACAAGGCTGAAACATCAACCAGACGACGCAGCAGGCTCCGATACGTTGAATGTTGGCGTAACTTACACATGAGTATGATGAGGAGCAGGAGAGCCAGCAGGAAAGCCTTCTTCGTCCGATCCCTGACTGAATCGTTAGCTGTAAGAAAGAGAACTCATGTTTTATTTACAGAGATATTTTTATCAGGTAGAAAAATCACAAGAAGCTATTTTTACAGAAATATTGGCATGTGAAAGCAGCTTATAGTCCACAGGCAGATGTTAAAAAGTAATAAAAATATTGCCGTTGTCTAGGTATGCACCATACATCGGCAATAATATCGTTATTCTCCGATGTTATTGTATTCAGTCATTTTTTTAACGTACCAGTCCGATATCGACAACCAATGTTTATTTCTAGCTTGTAAGGTGTAAAAAGTTAGAACACAATTAATTGCTTTTTTGCACACCAAAGCATTCTGGTATTTTACATGCCAGGTCGGAACCTTTGTTGTCTGTTTCTAGTACGCCCATAAATCTCACGCACAAGCTATACCCCCAAACAAACAACAGATGACAAACCTGCTTCTCTTCTCTGGGCAAACTTAGCAGCTTTGCTAAATACAGATACGGTAAAAACAACAACAAAAAAACCACCCTACCTCCTACACACCTAGCAGCAAAACTTTTTAGCATAAAACAAGATTCAAAATTACTTGTTTCCATTAAGCTAATGTATTTTCAAAATGTCAAATTGCACATTTATATGGTCAGTGGAAACACAGCTAAAGATGACAAACCTGAAGATGTGACATGAAGCACTTTTCTGTGTGCACGAGCAGCCATCACTGAGGCTGAATCTGTCACAAAGTAGAGACAAAGAATTTCATTAGGGTTCGCCAAGAAACACAAACACACATATAAAACACAAAGTAGTTCTCACTCATTAGATTAGAAAAGGCTTCACTGATTCTTCTTCTGTATCCTGGACTGGGGGCTGCACCGTTACTGCAGGGTGGGGTTCTGGTTGTGCTGATGGCAGGTGAAGGCTTCCTGTAGGGGCCCTCGGCGGACGAGTACCCTGAGCTGTCGGCGCCACTTTGACTCTGCTCCTTGCTTTTGGATCTGTGCTGTTGGGGCGGCAGGCTGGCGCTGCAGTGGCCAGGAGAAGGGCTCCTCTCCGGGGTCCTTGAGTGGCATCGCTTGGACGTGTGGTTCTGAGGAGACGACAGAGTCAGTGCCGGCCGAGGGGTCGGCGCGGCAGGGGCGAAGGTGACGCTCCTCATGGGCGACAGGGTGGGAGCGCTCCCTGCCGTCAGACCTGGAAGGGAACAGATAGCTGCCGTGTCAGATTGTCCCACTCCCAACAGGATGGTGCTTCCTCAGTTTGACGGATGACATGACATTTAATTAGCTGTCTAATTATTATTGTTTTGTTAAATTAGTAATTATTTAGCTCCGCTGTTTTGAAAAGAGCTCTACAACACAGATCTGACTAAAAGTTCAGGAGTGACAGGGTGTACTGGCCTGGCCCAGGGACCGGAGTTTCTGGACTGGCAGAACTGCCGTTGCTGCTGGTGCGGGAAGCCGACTTCCGACCTCCGGACTTCTTCTTGAAAACCCTGGAGGACAAATGGGCGTCAGAGAACAATCACACATGGGACTCAAGTTGGATTTCCAAGCTAGAATCCTTGCTTTGCACACAAATACTGGAGATACTTACTTGACAGGGTTTTCTCTGTAGGATATGTTGGTCACACTGCTGGAGTCGGATTCCTCATCTGAATGGTAGTAGCCACCAGACACCAGGCGAGAACTCCTACGAGCCATGACTGAAGGGATAAGATGAAGAAATCATAGGATTAAGTAAGCTTCTTTTACTAACGATGCTCAATATATCGGCACCAACATCGCTATCAGCCGATGTATCGGTTTCAGTTTGACGATCGAGAATTCCTGGAAAGTTATTCGAGAGGATATGGCTCGAATATTGTCTCGATATTCGATATCCTCCTGCTGCGTGAATACCCAACCTTGCAGCAGCTAATTAATTAAGATTAATTAATGAAAATTGGCAGTTTAATTAACTGCTAATTAATGAAATCTTGTTGCCGTTTATTTGCTAGACAAGAAAAGGAAAAGGTTCGTCATGATGTATTTGTTTGGTCACGTGACAGTAACAGTGACGTAGCAAAGGATTGTGGGAAGCAATGGTGAAGTGGTAGGCTGACTGTTTCTTTTCAAGATGTCAGAAGTCTGATAACAAAATTCTCATTTGAAACAGGCGCTTTCTGGACGACACTTACTTAAAAATAGTGTGATTTGTATCACTAAACTTTACACAGTAACTGCATTTAATCATAGTTACAAATTTACTGATATTTTGTGGAACATTCAAAAAAATAGATTTATTTTTTTTAAATATACCACCAATAACTGAAATGTATTACAACAAATCCATGCTCACAGGAAAGACAAGTAGATTCTACACATCCCAGCTGGGAATAATTTAATAATTTATAATAATAATTCATTCACATAGCAGTGGATACAACCGTAGGAGCAACAACACGCTGTGGTGGAACAGCAGGAGTGAAACATAACAAAGGAGCAACATTAACCTCGTTAGCGGTGGTGGTAGTCATACCAACAGTTAAGTCTCTAGAAGACGCTTTTGCAGTTAATCCTGGGCACGTGTAATCCAACTAATACTGCACACTCCCTGGGATTACACAGCAGGAGTACATAAACACAACTCTACAGGACATGCAAACAATTGTTCCTGTGATCTTATGCAAACAAAAACACACACGTACCTCCTGCAGACCTCAACAGAGCCGGTGAACATAAAGGAAAATATCTTACTATTCAATAAAAGAAGACTGATAGAAGGAGGGAGCAACCTGGTCTCAGCTGCTTTGTTAGCTTGTGGTCACACATGCAGAATAAGCTCAAATGTCATCACCTGCCAGTAACACAACGCATCCCAACGATGAGGCAACAGCAACTTTAAGCTGTGCGGTCCGATTGGTTAAGGATGTGTTGTTACAGTGAAGATAAGCAGCATAAACTGCTCAGCTTTACTCCTGACTGCGCCAACCCTCTGGTGAGCTCTACGTTAAAACTACACACCTGATATGCTGAAGTTACTGTCTTTGGAACTGAGAAACACTGATCTAGAGTAAGTGTACAGCTTCATTATTACAGATGTAAACTACAGATCAGGCCTGAAATCTGGGGATAGTGATGGACTCTGACCTGAACATTCAGAGCCACATAAAGACAGTTACAAAGTCGGTCTTCTGTCACCTGAAAAAACATTTCCAGGATTAAAGGTCTAATGTTGCAGCGAGATCTAGAAAAACTCATCCATGCGTTTATCTCTAGTCGCATTGATTACTGCAATAGTTTCTTCATAGATCTGCCTAAAAAGTCAATCAGACAGCTGCTGCAGATACAGAACATTGCTGCTCGTGTTCCCAATAAAACCTGAAAAATAGAGCACATATTCTCAGTCCCTACTCTGGCTTGCTGTAGAGGATAGGCTCTAAAATACTGTTGTTAGTTTAAAAATCACTGGATGGCTCGGAACAAAAATACGTTATAGAGATGTTGTCCTTGTGTAAACCTCCCTCTGGTTCTAGTCTACTCTGCTTACCCGGATTCAGAACCAAACACGCAGAAGCTGCAGTCTGTCTTCATGCACCACAAATCTGAGTTCCTTCGAAGCAAGGCAAAAACCCCACCTGTTTAAAGTTATGTTAGGTCAATATTAACTAGAACATTGAAAAATTCTCGTCTTCATTCCAATATTTGACTATAATGATCTTAGATGATGGCATTTTAGAAAATGTGATGTTTTATGTTCATAATTGTTGTGTTTTTAATCAGGTAAAGCATTTTGAACTGCATGTGTTGCTGAACTGTGCTGTACAAATAAGTACTTCCACTTCACAAAAATGTGCTACTTTGAGTTTGTGCATCACATACAATTCAAAATACATTCAAGTTTGTGGCTATAAGATGAGGAAAAGCAAAAGGAGCATGAACCTTAATGCAAGCTCGATTAGCAGAAACACATTAGCATACTAAGAAGAGTTAAAGTTGCTCTCAGAATGGTGGGTGTCATTATAGCCATATATTAATAGACCCATCGACTGACCGAACTCACTTGAGCAGAGTTACTCATAACTTAGTAATTCAAACAGGAGAAGACTTAGAAAGAACCCGGATCTAATCATCAGTCCATCTTCTCAACAGGGTGTTACCCAGCAGAGAGACAGCCAACGCTCAACTCACTAGAACGTAACAGAAATGTCAAACTTTCAGCGGAGACGAACCTTGTATTGTCTTAAATTCTTACCCTGGTCAAAGTTAGCAGGAATCCTGAAGTCATTAATGTGGGTTCGAATGTACAGACCAGCGTAACTACAACACTGACTAAAAAAAGAGCGGCAGATGATGACAGAGGGGGAAGCTGTGGCAGTCCCGACCCAACAGACAGGAAGTCTGTATGACAGAACACATGCACACAGAAAACACTGTCGTCCAAACATTTCATATTGACTAATTAGCATTAGTAGGAAAATGAGACACAAACGTTTTTGTCCAATGAGATCTTGTCTGGCTTAAAGGCTCAATATTACTTTCTGTCCGTTTATCAGCCGCCGCCGGGTTAAAAAATAAAAAAGGAAAGGTAAACCAGGAAGAGGTGATGTTTATGCAAGCAGACAGTAATAACATCATCATGCTAACTGTGCCTTCCAGTGCAGTGGAAACAGGCCTTTCTCTGTTTACACTAAATAACAACAAGACAGTGTGTGTTTTTCTTTTGAGCCGTGTCACACACACACAGGCGTGACTCCGCTCTGTGGAATACATCTTCACCCTGAAAAATAAAGGTCAGTACTGCTAGAGTAACACTAAACAACACTGAGGTAAAGTTTAGAGTTAAGAGTTAGATATTAATAGTTTCTTTCCCCTCTCGTGATAACTACCAGGCTTCTCGCGCAATATATTCATTTGCATAAAAGCCTCCATTGTATATATATTATCAGATATTCAACAGAGACAACAGGAGAAGTTTATTCTGATACGACGGACAGTAAACTAGAGGTGGGTAAATAAAATACAGATTCATCAAGGCATTGTAAATTACTTTTTCTCCAATTGAACATCTTTTCAGGAAGAGAGTGGGTCAGAATGGTAATATTGATCAAATATGCTTTAAAATTAGGATTCAAAAGTGAATTATCTCAGTTTCCACTAGAAGCGGAGAATTATTTACATTTTGATTACTTACTGAAGTAGCCATCCAAGAAATTACTCTAGGATAAAAATGGATTTGGTGGAAAGGCTACTCAACTGATCAAAAATAAAAATCAATCATTTGATTTATTTATTTATTTTTTAAATTACTTCACATGGACCAAATACAAAGTTGTGTGGGATTGCTGGTATTTCAAATATCAAACTGAAAATAATTCATATAAATAATTATAAAATAACATAAATCAGGCAAACAAAACATAATTCCCAAATCAATTTCTTTCAATAAAACACTTATGAAAGTTTACCAAAAACTGCAGCAGTGTGAATTTTTGGTTCATTCAGTGAAGCCAAAAATGTTACTAAAGAGTAGGAATACATCATAACAAAATGACTCAAGTAAAAGTAAAAAGTGCAGCATTGTTAAAATATTCCAAAGTAGATATTTTTCCAAAACGTTAACCAAGTAAATGTAACTAGTAACTACATAACTCTGCTGAGCACAAGTGTTCTCGTGCTACCGTTTTAGTTTCAGATGGTTTACTGCTCAAAAAGTGAAAGTAATGTTATACGTGATTGTTCATATGGGAATGAAAAATTTTAAAGTAAATAATTATTAATATTTTTATTGATTAATTATTTGTATAATACTGATTCCTAAATCAGTATTTGAAGCAATATTGAGTCAAATGGTAACAAAGAATTGAATTGTGGGGTCGTCAACACTCAGCCCCAGCCAAAACTAATGGCTGTGGTACAGAACCTACAAGAATGTAAGATACAAAATGATGCCAGTTCTAGTTGAAGCATACTTTTGAAACCATAACACTGATCCTATCTGACAATGGAGATAAAACTCATACAAAATATTTGGACTCCACAGCAACAGCAAGGAGAAGAAAAACCGTTTTAGCATTTCCTTTTCTTAATGCATCTGAAAGTGAACTGAGAGAGCAGTTTGCACAGTAATTCGTGAACATGCCAACTTCCTCCCCGGTCAGCGTGACCTGATACCTCAGGCACAAAGCTTAATCTCTTCTTTAAAAGCTGCATCTTCCAAAGCCAAACTAAACACAACAAGTCACTGTTCGTTCTCAAATTGCTGGAAAGTCGTATTTGTAGAGAGACGGCGGGACTTGTACAGAGCCGTGGAACCGTCTGTGCAGACGTGTGAAAACATGAACAGGCCACAGTGTCAGGAAGATGAAAACATTCCCCTGGGGAAAGAAAAAGAAATCAGATTTAAGTTCTACCAGGGATCATGTGAAAAACAGACAAAAGGGGACTTTATCCAGAAAGGGTAACACAGCCTTTTCACCAGTGACGTGCGGTCAGAGAAGGTAGGGGAGGCAGAGTAAATCGGAAGCCAAAAAAAGTGCCTGATTAAAAGTCAAAAGACAGCAGAACAAATATAAAAGGCCTTGTGAAGATGCTGGCTCAAGTGGTGTGATTGGGCTGAAAGGCCACTCAGCAACTGTCAAAACATTTGGTGGAAAAAAAACGGGAAGCTTGTACCCAATGAACACCATCCCAAGACTGGAGAAGAGCTGGTGCACTTCATAAAATAGATGGCATCACAAGGGAAGAACATTAAGCGGCAATATTGAAGCTACATCTAAAGACATCAGTCGGGAAGTCAAAATGAATGAATTGTCCAAATGGATAAGGACCCGAAGAATGCAGCCAAAGTGGTTCCGAATTGTCTTAAGAACAACAAAGTCATTGTTTTGGGGTTGCCTTGATCTAAATTGAATTTGAGGGCTGATCTGCCAAGGCATGCGAGAGCAAAACGACCTACAAACCTGACTGAGTTCCACCAGATCTGTCTGGAGGAACGGACCAGAACTCCATCAAACTATTGTTATAAGCTGGTGGTAGGAAACCCAAATCATTTGACCGAAGGCATACAGTTCAAAGGTAATGCTACTGAATACTCGGGAAATGAATATAAACTTCTGGTTTAAAAGACATTAATCAATGAATCTCTGCCATATTCATTCCCTCATTATTGTGATACTTAGCTTATAGAACTAATTTTGGTAATTACAAGAGAGGTTGGTCTGATTTGACTTCAGACAGTGAGAGGAAAAAAGCAGATATCTCTTATGTGGTGTATTTAAACTTCTGGTTTCCCTCCTCAAACAAGATTAACAGCAAACCACCAAGCGTCTAATGAGACAATAAAATTGACTTTCTCTCTCAGAACATTACGCTCCTTATTTTGGTCTCAACATTTGTCGGCTAAAGAAAATACGTAAAGTAACAACCACAAATAAAGCAATACATCTAAAAAACCCCTGGCCCGAATGAGGAATTAGGTGAGAAGGCACAGAACAGAAAGGCACATAAAGAGTAACATTTTAACTCAGCAGCAGGCAGAGTGAGGCGTTTCTGCTGGGTCTGAGAGCCCAACTATTGACACTGGCAAAACACAAAGACGGAAAAATGGCATGAGAGAGAGAGGGGTGAAAAAAATACAGAGAACCAGACTGTTTAAAAGACTATAGAGTCTAGTCCTTTACACTGTCTAGCTGCTAGACAAAAAAACGAAAAAAAGAAGCAGGTCACAAAACAGGAATAAAAGATGGGTGGGTAAAATGACGAAATAAGGTTGAAAAGACGAAAGAGGGAGGTAGACGAGAACTTTTTAGTGGAAAAGAAGCAAAACCACAGAAGGCGAGTGAATGGAGGGTAACACTGCCAGCCAGAAAAACATTTAGGTTTAATTTGAATGGAAAAAGAAGGGACGGGAAAGAGGGGAAACCATCTTGGAAGAATGCGACTACAGTTGGAAGGGGCAAACTTAGAATGGAATGCAGTGAATTGGCTTTAATCAGAGCCAAACTGGCTGGTAAATAGCTGAGGATGTGGCTAACACTGCTGGGACAATCCAGTGAAATGTGAGTCAGACACAAAGAAGTTAAGTCGTCTCCTTGGTTACCCTGAAAGCAGCGTGGAAGGTAAAGAAGCGCTCGGATCTGGGTGCTACCTAATAAATTCTGTTTACATCAGTGCCGTCCAGATGTTTCCTTTGCATTCTCTCACTTTCTATAGTTGCTTTGTGGATTTGTCTGAGGCACTGGGTAGTTTTCTTTGTTCTGGTTTACAATAAGCAGCAGAGGGGCTAATCAACGAATCCAGCACTGAGGCTTTAACTCTCATAAATCACCTGAAAAACACATGAAAGCTCTTTGATCTTAACCATCTCACTGTGTGGCTCTGGTGTTTGTTTAAGGTAGTTCCCCTCATGGAAGGATAGCCTCAGTGTAGGTCACTGTGGAAGATCCAAAGAGCAAAAACTTCACCAATAAAGGACCAACTTAAAGAAAGATATAACAGCAGCAGTTTTTCAGACTTTTTTTTTAATGGAATAATTGCACTATAAAGACCTTTACTATTATTTTGGTTTTTTTGTGTTGTAAGGTTGTAAACCTAATAACAGAATCAGAATCAGCTTTGTGAGGTGAATATTGTGTGCCTAAACAAGAATTTTGACTTCGATTTCGATATATGATTTCAGAGTGCACTGATTGCAGTTTTCAAGCCGATTACAGACTTAAAGAAATGTAATAAATAACATTTCCACAAATATCAACATACTGTATAAAAGTATTCAGGAACTTTATTGCAAAAAAAATAAAAAATTGTATCTTACTTCATTTTTTTAACTTAAAAGGTTAAATAAAACGATAAACGGGGAATACATTTTCTATAGAAAATATTTAGCAAAAATATAAAAATAAAAATATATAATGTAAAATTTTAGAAGTTTTACTTAGCTGAACAGCATTTTATTTTTGGTGTACCCGAATTACAGCACTTTTTTTGTTCTAATACTTAAAATTTCCAAAATAAATGTCATGTGAAAAAGTACAAGGCACTCATCTTCATATGTAGTAATTTAATAATAATTTAATTCAAAGAGGAGTCCATGTATTGTTTAAACCATGA
The DNA here is from genome assembly GCF_019740435.1 of Gambusia affinis. Classification (NCBI taxonomy): domain Eukaryota; kingdom Metazoa; phylum Chordata; class Actinopteri; order Cyprinodontiformes; family Poeciliidae; genus Gambusia; species Gambusia affinis. Next base: position 26,492,681 of record NC_057871.1, on the reverse strand, counting down.
CAATATCATGGATATACATTGTTTAATCTTGAAATTCATCCGGATGTGTTTTCAGATGCGGCTACATTTAACATTTGATATTAAATGTTAAAAGTCTTGTGAATCTGTCATTATTTTGTCAACGTTTTTCATGTCTTTGTGTTCATTTCTGATTCTAGATTGGAAACCAAACTACTTGAGACCTTGGAGCCGTGCCTGGTAATAAGGGATGTATTCAAACCATTTGTGCTCCAGTAATGCACAGCTGTTCTTCTGCTGTAGCCAGATTGGATCTAAATTGGTGCAGTGACGTTCTGCACCACATTTTATATATGTATATATTTATTTAATTTTCAGGACGACAGAGTGTTTAGTTGTCATATAAATGTGACAACTAAACATATTTTCAGGAAAACCCCTACAGTGGTGTTGCGTTTCTAAGGAAACACTTAGAAAAACACATGGCTTTCAGCCCAGGATGACACAGCATAGGGGGCACCACAAGAGGGAGTGATGTTACTGAACTGTACACTAAGAGGTTTTTTTTTTTATTGTTTGTTTGTTTGCCTATTCAAGTCAATTGTGTGTGAGCAAAAATAGTAAATCATTACTGTGCTAAATTACAGACTGTTTCAGTGTCTGAAATGTATTTTTTTTTACCAATTCAAATTTAAATTTGAAATTTTACATATTTGCAACATATGTAAAATATGTTTTACATATGAACCTTCTACAATAGCTCTGAGTAACTTTAGCTTAAAATGATAGAGTCAACTAGTGCTTTTAATATAAATTTGATAATAAATGCTAGTTTAAGCAGGTTTTTTTCTTGTAATAAATTGCTTTTCCACATAAAAATACTGAAGATATTGTTTTAGATCAATTTTTTCCATTAAGTTGGAAACAATGTTCTTTTTTCATTTCAATTATCCATAAATTTAAACATCCAACAGAAGGATGTTTTTCTTATTTTAAAACCTAAAAACAGAAATAAAATGGGGTTCTTTAAAAATGCCGACCAATTTTCTTTAGTAGACATTTGTCAAACAACTTAAGTTGTCTTAAAACTTAAGACAACTTAAATTATATATATATATATATATAATATTAATAGGTAAGGTAACATTAGAGCTCTAAAAGAACCACTGTTTAGTTGGACATATGGTTTTCAGGATTTTAAATACCTGCACGTATATAAAATAAAGGAGCAAAGGTATCCACAAGCCCAGGTGGTCCTTGAACGCAGCAGGGAGCCCAACCGACAAAAGTAGCATCACGAAGAAGAACAATGTGGTGGACACATGAAGCGGACAAAGTGTGTGAAACCTAAACGCAATCCGTTTCACGGGCACGAGGAGCTGTTTTTTTCTGGGCGTTCATAACTTACCTCGTCATGTAGAGCCGTCTGCCGTAGATAAACAGAACAAGTCGCTAACAGCCAACACAACTGTCAGTTTCCAGTTGCTCAGGAGATGATAATCCTCTCTTTGGAAGGTAAGACTCAACTATTAAGATTCATTTAAAGCGTCATAATCCCGCTCAAGGTTCTGCTACGATATAGCCGAAGCTAAAATTAAACTGCGTTGTATTTCATTAAGTTAGGTTTTAATTTTGGAAACCGTGACAGCAGAGTAAAGCTGCGGTACAAGCACTGACGGTTGTTGGGATGGCTTCGCTTCGCCGCTTGTTGACAGTAGTCAAGCTAACAGGCTAAAACGGACTTCCGGACGAGATTTTCAAAATAAAGCGGTTGTGAGGATGATAATAATAATAATAATAATAATAATAATAATAATAATAATAATAATAATAATAATAATAATAATAATAATAATAATAATAAAAGTAGTGCAGACAATTTGACAGTTATGTTTCAATTGCGGTCCTTCCGCCAGTATTTTTTTTAATTGTAGAGAAATCTAAGAGAGAGACATTTGTAGTTGACACATAGCAATTGAGAACTAATGTGAAATTTAGAATTTTGATAGTTAAATTATGAAACGGTCAAAGACTCGACAGCATTGCTGCTTTAGAAAAAAAAGATGCAATATATAGCTGAGGCATGATGTAGTTTATCTTAGCATTTTTTTTCTTCTTAGTTTATTTCCTGTATTGCAACTGCAGTAATACTAAAATAAAAATAAATAACCGTCAAGTGTAACATTTATTTATGTGATCAGACTAAGACCTTAAAGCAAACATATCTCACCGGAAATGTGGACCACAGCCAGCCCCTCTTCTATATATTTTATTTATTTATTTACCAGCAGCTGTACACGACCACACAGGTGATGTTGTTCACTTTCAAACTGCTTCCGGTGACGCTTTTGCATTTCCCAGCAGTAAGCAGCAGTAAGCAGCTACCAATGCTACCAAACGACGTCATGCTGTTAGGGGTCGGTAGCTGGCATCCCCGTATACCAGCTGTAATTTAAAACATCTGTCACCAGAGGGAGCCGTTTAGCTATAGACGCTTGTGACGATACTGCCTGTTTTTGTTGTGTTTGTTCTTGAAGTACAATGTTATTGATATATGACTTTGATAAATCAGCCACTGTCAAACATTAAACTACATATTTTTCTTACTTTTTTCTGAAAAAAAAAAATACAGTATGATGTCAACTCTGCTATTGACAGCAAAGAGTGAAAATAATTCTAAAAGAGTAAATTATTATTTCATTACATAAACTGTATTAATCCATTAATACTTCAGATTGAGATATTTAAAAATACACAAAAAGTGAAAGAATAAAACACATTTATTTATTATGTGTTTATTATTATACTGGGAACACTGGCCACAGGCAGGGCTTCAGTCTGCTGGTCACGCTGGGAGAACTCCAATGACTTCAATGCCCTTTTTAAATTTGAGCCCCTGCCCCTCCAAAGGTCTCTGCACGGCTGTGCAGGGATCCCCAAACTTTTTGAGACCAAGATTTACTTTTTCTGTCACCAGCCAGCTGAGATCTACCTCATCACACAAAGACATAAAAATTGTAAATGAAACTCCATTGACTTGTTTTATATGCAAATACACATCAGTTACAGCAGAAATAATAAAGTGATAGAAAACTTAATGCAGTTTCTTCCTCAGTGAGATTCTGACACTGGGAGGAGGTTACTGGTTTCTCAGTCACAAGCTGGTTGCAAACCTGAGGCCAGCAGGTGTCAGTAAGTTATGGTAGATCTGAAATTTGTTTTAATGACCTCAATATGAAAAGCTACAGACTGATAGGAGGAACCAAAGAGCTCTGTAAAGGTAAAGGCAAATCTTCTGAAGCTGGGATATAATTAATTTAATTTCACATAATTATCGCGGTAGAAGCCATTTGTTTGTTAAAACTTAATAATGTCCTATTTGATGACATATACTCACAAAAGAGGTAATTAGGGGCTGCACAGTGGCGCAGTTGGTAGAGCTGTTGCCTTGCAACAAGAAGGTCTTGGGTTCGATTCCCAGCCTGGGAATGCATGGAGTTTGCATGTTCTCCCTGTGCATGGTGGGATCTCTCTGGGTTCTCCGGCTTCCTCCCACAGTCCAAAAACATGACTGCCAGGTTAATTGGTGAGTGTGTGTGAATGGTTGTGTGCCTCTGTGTTGCCCTGCGACAGACTGGCGACCTGTCCAGGGTGACCCCGCTTCTCGCCTGGAACGTTAGCTGGAGATAGACACCAGCAACCCTCCTGACCCCATTAGGGACAAAGGGTGAACAGAAAATGGATGGATGGACGAGGTAATTAGTCCAAGTTTGTGTTTATTGAACGTTTAGAAACTACAGCGGCTGTAATGAGCCACAGCAAAGGTAAACAAAGGTAAAATAACCTGAACAGGTGATCAACTCAAAACCACTCGTACCTTTTTACTCTCTCTCTCTATTTTGTCGTTTAAACACACCCGTTGCCGTGGCAACCACCTGCGCCCCGCAAGCCGAGCAGAGACATTACATTAAAAACATAAAGTTCAGTCCATTACAATATCAGGTTTCCAGGCTTGGTATTTATTTTGCGGTTATTAATAAGCCTCTCATGAACACAGTGGAGGTTGATTAGCTAATTTAAACTGCTGCTCTGCTACTCAGTCTGTGTTTGAGTCGCCTTCTTTTGATAATGGAACCGAAACACACTGAATTGCGCAACACCTTGTTGAAACAATAATTACCGAGATTATTAATTTCAACACGTTGATTTAAAAAAAATTATTATTCTTTAATGAAGCTACAAACGTTTAGCGATCTTAGTGAATATTTTGATAAGCGCGTCAGACGAGAAAGTCTTGGCGGCGTTCAGTTTGTCACCTTCTGCAGAGATCGACTCAAAACCTTCCCATGATTGACCCGTCGATTGCGATCAACGTATTGAGCATCCCTGCTGTGACACATCATAGACATGAATGTCTGCAGCAGATCTAGAACTCCCATTCAGTTTTCAAATGATCAAATTTAAGATCATTGAAATGTCAGAACCTATTCTGTTTAAATGTCAGAATTGTCATGGTTGATTTACCTTACCAGCTAATTTTACCATTATTCCACAAAAATATGGGGTATGGTGAAAGTGTTTGGGGTTGACTTGTTATCGGAGAGGAAATCCCTCTATACATCCATCCATTGTCTAGACCCGCTTACCCTTGCATTGTCACAGGGAGTTTGGGTGGGTAGGGTTGGTGCGTATCTTCAGCGGTCATTGGGTGAGAGGAGGAGGATACTTTGGACAGGTTGCCAGTCCATCACAGGAAAACACAGACACACAGCACCAGAGCGGACAAGGTGAGGTAGCAGTGCACAAAAAGTGAATGCAGTCAGGGGTGTTTGTAAAAATAAAACAAAATTTAAGGTATATCAAGGTCCAAACAAGCTGTGGTTTCCAAAATAAATCAAAACTTTTTTTTTACCACAGAGTTGATGAAAAAAACTGTACAGTAAACAGTACTTTAAACTGTATTATTAACAGTTTACCTGATTAGACAAAATGTCAACAAAACAAAGTTTTTGTTGATTATATTGAGCACAGAATAAAACACTGTGGGAACTCCCTGACATTTTGCTGCTCACTGCTGGCTATCTGGCTGAAAGAAGGTAGCTACAGAGTTCTGAAGGCCTTCAGAGCAGATCTCTGGGATTCTGCAGCACCACAATAATCATAGCCTGACCCAAGAAAAGGTTTCAGTGTTGTGGAAAACGTCATGATTTGTTCCAGTATCACAGAAAACTCACTCTTCAGTCATCAACAACTAGACCTGCTGCCCTGACATCACCGCGGAAGGTCCTGAGAGACTCCTCTGACGCAACCCCACAGAACCCCCAGTTTGCACATTGCTGAGCAAGGAGCTGGTATCATCAAAACCTGGTTTAACAAACCCATTGTCATCGGAGCAAAGCAGATGACACTGTGAGGACATACACACACACACACACACTTTCCATCTCTGAAACCTTTTAAAGAGGTCAAAACAGACAAAAACAAGAACCTTTTAAGGAACTCCCGAATGGTTTCTGAAGAAACAGCTTAAAATAAACCTGATCTGACCTTGTCACTGGGCAGCACAGATCAGGTGATTTTAAAGAAAAACTGGATGTACAAAAACTTAAAACCAGCCCAACAATCTCTTTACAGAGCAAGAACTCACAAACTGATTGTTTCTTACACTGTACTGTTAATCCCCATCAGAAACACCTGATTTCCGCCACTCAACTTTAACCATCTGCGCAAACACCCGGCTGGTCCCAGCCTCATTTGAGGAAGATGTCCACCGAGAGTGCAAATCAAGCCTGAGCTTTCCCTACCCTTCCAGCCTAGACCAGCCAATTAGCAAACACCAAGAAACTGCCACTTGAACACTGGCACATACGTTTCAGCTTCAGCATATGAAATTTCTGTTACATTGCAGGAACCTCACCAAGCCCTTCAGCCATCCACAAGACCACCACGACAAGACCGTGCCACTCCACGGCACCACGCCCGAAAATGATATACACCTGTGAATCACCAATCTTCACAGCACCCATCAAATGACACCATCATTTACCACTTACTTTATCATATATGTATATATGATAAAACCGTCTCGCATGGCCTTTACCAGCCTGCACCAAACACACATCAATCACCGCTCCTGACGTCTGCACCAGCCACACGATTTCCAGACAACGCCCTTTCATGCCCTGGTATTTCCAACCTCACACACACACGCACGCACAGACTCCCACCCTGCTTATCTGGCAAGCTTTTGCCCCAGACACAATCACAGTATGCAAACAAACAGCTGATGTCATGGGACACATGCACACATACACTAGCTAATGTCATTGGGGTGGAATGTGATCAAAATAGAGTGAGTGAAATGTGTATGTGTATATTTGAGGTAACAAGACAGTTTAAGTAGAGTTGTGTATAATGAAGGAACATGAGCGCAGAGACAAGGAGGATAGACAAGAGAGAGTGATTTGTTTTAAGAAAACAGACGGGGAGGGAGGACACACCTATAGACAGTGACACACACTCACACAGACACACACACACTCAAACAGCCTGAGTCATCGCTGACAATCTATTATCAAGGTCCAATCGGCAGAAAGTACTACAACTTAGTGCAACAAGTCTACCAGAGTTAAATATTTCTACACCCCCAAAACCGTTGTTTTACCTCAGAGCCATTTTTTTCCACATTTTGTCACATGACAACCTCAAACTTCTGTTTATCTTAATGGGTCTTCAATTCAAGTCAAGTTTATTTGTGTGGCACATTTCAGCAACAAGGCAGTTCAAAGTGCTTCATGGCACAGAAACATACAGTAAATACAGTAACCAACTGTTAAACGAGCAACAAACGTTACATTTTGTCAAATGCCATCGTCAAAATCAGCCACCAAATACACATCAAATGTGTTGATGAATGTTCAACTGACTACTAATCAAAGGAAACTCTAAAAATGTGGATTTTTACCCTCGTTTCAAAGGAAGTCAGCGTTTTGGCATCTTTGCAGTTTTCTGGATGTTTGTTCCAGATTAGTGGAGCATAGAAACTCCACTATGTTCTCCATGTTTGGTTCTGGTTCTGGGGATGCAGAGTAGACCTGCTATATCTGGAAGACCTGGGATTTCTGGAAGGTTGATACGATTGCCTTCAGAAGTCAATTAATGTGTTTTAGAGAATATTTGTGACCAAAGTTCACAAGACCAAGAAACGCATCAAACAGGTCCGGGACAAAGTTGGGGAGAAGCACAAAGCATTACCAATAATAAAATGACCATCTCACAAAAATTTTGCATTTGACATCTAAACTATCAGTCGTTCAAGAAAAGCAACCAACAAAGAAACTGCTGAGAGGTCCATGGAAATGTAATTAAAGCATAAGGTGGTAAAACAAAGTATTGGCTTAATGGGATGGAATACAAATCTGAATCACAATTTCAGATTTTCACTTCACAATTCAATAGTGTACTTATTTGTGCTGGTCCATTGTGTGAAATACCAATAAAACACTCAGATTTTAGTGGCTGTGATGTGACAACATGCCCCAAAAATTCAGAGTAGGAATACTTTTACAAGGCGATGGACCTATAAACAAAGGGAGATTATTTAAAACACAAATGATGGATTTTTATTATTTTTACACTACAATGTGGATTATAGCATCACAAAAGCGCTGTTTCTTGGTGTTGAGTGAGCAATTTTTTGAAGAAAACTCTTGCCACAGAATTCCTTCCAAATTCTGTTCTTGGAAGGAAATCCCGTTTTTCTTTGCATCATAAATATTCAAAAATTCCCAGGATACAAGCCTTTTTCTCCCACTTTTGTTTGAGGACTTCTAAGGTTGAGCAGATGAATAATACATAATAACAGAAATGTTGATCACCATCAGCCTTTTTATATGAAAGGCATGCCATTACAATTACAAGAGAACACAAGGGTGATGCAAATGGGAAAACAAGCCAAACATGTTAAGACGGACATTCATCCTCTATAAAGCCTTTAGCAGAGAATTATCAGCCGTGCATTACTCCCATGGTCTCTTTCTGACTGAACTGAAACTGGCTTTGCTCCATTTATTTCAGGTCACATTCACTAAATATTTTATCGCACAAGTCTGTTGAGAAGCTTATATTTAGAAAGTCTGGGAACCGGGCCAGACATTTACGACCGCTACCTGATGACATGTTATTGAGGAAAAGAGCTGCAAATCTCAGCGGTCACTAAGCCTCAAACAAAAAGCCTTAATTTTCTCCTTGAAGGTTTTGTAGAAACTCAAAAGTGACTGAAACCTGCGCTTTGCTTGGAATAATTTTAAATCCTCAAGAAAAAAAAAAAGTTTTACGCATTAATACTCTTCCCTATAAGTCGCAGACTTGCAGAAAAAGTACCTGTCAGTCAACACTGTTGGGTTGAGCCAATTTTTAACCACTGAGCCGACCAGAAAATGGAGCCCCTCCCCACACTCTAAAGAACGGTGATGCCTTTGGAGAGAAGCTGGCGGGACATTTCCAGCCAAAAATCTGTTTTCCTGTTAGGAAAATGGCTGAAGTATGACCGTTGGAATTTCAGGAAAGTCCATAAACAGGATGGATTTTCCTTTGTCCCTGACAAGCTTTTACAGTTTATGAGGGACACCCCAACACACACACGCACACACACGCACACACACGCACACACACACACCCACGCACGCACACACACACACACAAATGTCCTTAGTGTTCAAAGGTGTTGACTGAGGAACAGGCACTGTTATACTGGTGAACACCCTCTTAACTCTTGTTGACTTTAAACTTAAGTGGACAGTGATGCTGTTGTTACAAATGATTCCAGGTTATGACAGGCCTGTTGTTAGGTACTTGAACATCCTTATAAAGCTGGTTTAGAGTCTTTAGGCATAGAGTTAAGCAGTATTATGTAAGATTAACTTTTTTGAGCTTTACATCATGTTATAATATTATTCCCTCATCAAAAACATAGCTGGAGTTGATTCTTTCTTACATGTTTGAGAAATCCTTTAATCTCCCATGGAAACTATTCAGCCGTGCTAAACGCCCGTGTGGATCTAGCTCCGCCTTCGAGGCGCAGCTCCTCCTAAGAGCTGTTGCTTTCAAACTTCCAAGCCTCACAGAGCAGCCCTATTCTAAATAAATATTAAGTGACAATATTTCCACACATTTTGTTGAATTTCTCTGCAACTTGCTAAACAACATTTAACCACATTTTAATGGGGGTTCATGAATAAATAGTGGCATGTAATATATAGTTTTGAATCCTTTAATAAATACTAGATTTGCAAGCAGTTATCAACATGTTTCCACCAGTAACGACATCTAGTTGTTGAGCACATAACTCGTGATGCAAAAAAAGTGCTTCCATTGCAGTTTTTGCGAACTACATACATTTTGAAACGGATGGAAAACCACCTCATCATTCAAAAACGTAGCAAAAAAACATTAGGTTTTTTTTTTTTATGTTTCCATTAAGCAAATTTATTTTCAGAATTACAATTTTCCCAATTATATGGTCAATAGAAACACAGCTAGGAACATCTTGTGCTACACCAGCCAGTACTTGGAAACTACCAAAACATAATGGAGTGGTTAGGTATCAAAAAACCAACAGAATTTAAATGTATGATTGGTTCTCTGCAATAGCCACTTGACTATTTTACTCAAACCTTCAGTCATATGAAGAGACTGTGCTACCATTTTATCTTTCAAATTTCACCTTCACTTCAGACTTCAAAAATGATTATTCAATGGCTGGGGTTCGCCGAAATGACTGTGGAGATTATGCGAAAAGCAAAGAAACAGGGATGAAAGGCAATATAGGTCACGCTCAGGCCTCAACCTCATGACATCATGCAGCACAGCGCATACTTTAATCTGCTGAGCCACACACACGCTAAGCTACCCTGGACCCATCATGACAGCCTTCCATCGGCGGCTTAATCCGCTCACAGGACAGTGACTTCACCGCGGTGATGTCATGAAGGTGAGTCAGACACGTCTGAGAGAGTGAGGAAACTCAGACTGCCGCACATTCACCTGTGACACAAGATGCCAAACGAGCGACTTCTAACAGAAGGCCAGAGTCATCAAATGAGGTTGCTCGGATGAACAATCTTTTGCATTAGACAGTGGCTTACACAAGTATTCATGCACCATGGAACTTTTCCATATTTTGTCACATTACAACCACAAACAAATATGTTTCGCTGGAATTTGATGTGAAAGACCAACACAAAGAGATGTACTATTGTTAAAGAAAATTACACATGATTCAAGACATTTTTTACGAACACAAAATGTAAAAATGCTCTCCATCTAACCTGACTGAGCTTGAGATGTTCTTCAAAGAAAGAGCAAAAAAGACTTTCAGTCACTAGATCTGACTGAAAGGCTTGCAGCTGAAACTGCATCAAAAGGTGGTTCCACAAAGTATTGACTCAGGAGGGTCTGAGTATTTTTGCATGCCACACTGTTCAGTTTTTGATTTATATGTATTTATATGGAATTCAAATAAGGTTGTTACTTACTCAAAGTTTTGCTAAGTGCATTTTGTAAGGTTTCTGCTCATTTTTTATGTTAAATTTCTATACTTTTCAAAACTCAATTTCCCAAAGCTCCCAGTGATATTATTTAGCATTTTTTTGAATACATGTTGAAGATTCCCATTAATTTATGGCATATATTTCATGGTCATTATTTCCAAAACTGTAACTGTATAACACGGGTGTCCAGACTTTTTGTCTCGTGAGGCAAGAACACAAAAACTAAAATCAAGCAAATAAATCCCTCCAATTTTTTGTTTCGTTGTGTAGGAAAGGGACATTACTCACTGCAGATCCAAAAGTTAAAAAGCTGTATTTAAAGAAAGATTTCAAATTCTTGTGAGCTTGATTCAACACTTTCTTTCAAAAGAAGCTTGGCCATGTTTAACCATAAAAGCAGAATTGGAGGCAGCAATGTCAGTTTTTCAGTATTAGTCTCTGAATAAACGTTGTTCTACTTATTTTAAAATCTTGGTTATACAACGATGACTACTTTGTGTTGTACTTTACATTTCTTATTGTGAGAAAACTATGTTGGTATTAATATTACCCCGACTTCAGGCAAAAAGTCTTCATCTACTCCAACCAAGTGAGGGACGAGTCAAATTTGAATCATTCTTGAATTGCAGCTACACAAATTCTGTCCCAGGGACACAAGTAGACACTTTGGAAACCAATTCTTTCCCAGACTGGGTATTGTGTGTGCCTGGACTTATGTTTTTTTAACGAAACTGAAACAATCCAGACAGCGTCTCTCTTTCTGTGTATTAGTGTGACATAAGTGCCAAGCTGTTTTAAGGCCCCGTCACTTATTAACCAGAAACTGCAGTCTCGGAAGCGGGAGATTTTTCATCGGTGACATCACAGGTAGGGACTGACGAAGAGGTTTGGGAAACAAGAGAGAAGTCACCTTAAAAGGAGAGCGGTGATGCTGTTTTGCTGTTCCTGTTTAGCAACATTAGAACACATCATCTCTGCTTCCTCCGATTGTCTCAGAGGTTGAGTGGACCGGAAGATGCCTCAATCTTTATCCAGAGGCAGCGACTGTGAAAAATATTATCCACACATGCTTGTGATTTCGTTAATTTATTTATTTTCTTTTAGCAAAGGGAGCAAGTTGGACTCATTTCCCAAACCCTGGCAACCCTGTGTTTATCTGGAAGTTACACTGACAAGAACAAATAAAGTTCAAACGTCTTTTACCGGAAAACAGTTTAGACTGAAATTGAAAGCGGCTAAAACGAACCGATTTGCAATTGCCTTCAACAACAAGACTGAGAATGATGGTAAAAATAATTTATATGAAAAGAGACACTGGTTTCTGACATGTAGATGTCTCACCATTTATCATGTGTTTTCTAGCCACATAGTACCATTGTATAGTACAATCAAGTAACTACGTGACTTAGTTGCAATCAAGCAATTTTTATATAAAAATGCTGTATGCACCAAATAAAATGTTAAAGAAATTTGTCTTTTTAATGTAATGCCTTGAAATTGGGCCTCTGTCTCTTTAAATACTCCTGCTCTTTCTGAATGTTCACCTTAAAGAAGTCATCACAACATTGCTTCTCTATAAATCCCTTAACATTTTTGCCAGTGTCGCACTGAGAAGTATCTCCTATGATGAACTCAGTAGATGAGCAGTTCTACCAGGTGTTTGCTAATTGCTGCTGGCTAGTCTGAAGGAGCAGAGTTAGGGGAAGAGTGCTCTGTAATGTGGAAGCTCAGAAACTGAAGCTCCAAGGAGGACGTCCCTCCTGAAGGCGGGGCTAGTTCCACCCAGGCGTTTTGCATAGCCGGATGGTTGCCATGGGAAATTAAATGATTTTTCAAACATGCATGAAAGAATCAAAGCAACACCCCAAGTGTGTTTTTGGTGAAGGAATAACATTACAATTTATAATATGATGTAAAGCTAAAAACAAAGTTGATTTTACATATGTTAGGCAGCTTATGTGTGTTCTTTTATTTTCATTAACAAAGAGGGGGCATAAACAATGTTAAGCTGTTTATATTACCAATCAGCTCTTTTGTTTACAATCACATCACCAAATAACTGTTCTCCGATGCCACTTTTATGACTACAGTCAAAATCATGAAAGATAGGAACATACTAGACTAGTCTTTATTGCATAATTCCTGGAATTTGCTTTATAATCCCACAGTTGTTTAAGGCATCTGCAGGATCTCCTAACCAATCAACCTTCAGCAAAGTGTTGCTTTGGACTGCAAGCAGTTTTCTGCGCACAAAAGGAAGGTCTAGTTGTTGTCAATGCACTGATATGTACAGGTTATTGCTCGCTTACTGAAAGTGTGTGTGTGTGTGTGTTTCTGCACATCTAAGCACAGTTTTAATGTTTATCAACCATTTCCAAAACACAGCAAACCCACCTGAGTGCTGCAGACACCACAAGTGTTCACCTCTCACCTCCCCACCGCACCAGAGGGAGTCTCCGTGTGAGCTCATGTCTGGAGCTCTGCCTGTCTGAAAAGGAATTGCCACCATTAGGTAAGCTTGTGCTTATTAATATAAGAGAATATTATATAACATTAAATTAATTCCATTGTACTGTCTACCATTATTGCATTTATGTTTACAGTAACCTATTGCTTTTTTTTCATCCATCCATCCATCTATCCATTTTCTTTACACCCTTGACCTTTAGAGAGCTCGGCAGGTGCTGGTTTCTATCTCCAGCTACGTTCCAGGCGAGAGGCGGGTTCACCCTGGACAGGTCGTCAGTCTGTCACAGGGCAACACAAAGACACACAGGACACACAACCATTCACACACACTCACACCTAGGGAGAATTTAGAGAGACCAATTAACCTGACAGTCATGTTTTTGGACTGTGGGAGGAAGCCGGAGAACCCGGAGAGAACCCACCATGCACAGGGAGAACATGCAAACTCCATGCAGAAAGACCCCGGGCCGGGAATCGAACCCAGGACCTTCTTGCTTCAAGGCAACAGCTCTACCAACTGCGGCACTTTTTTTTTTTTTTCCATTTTCTTCCATGGAATGTGAAATTAAAATTGCATATGCAACACATTCCACTGTGACTGATACTGTAGTTCAGTGCTTAGAACAGCGTGTGATTTATTGTTGAATGGAAGCACGAAAATTGCGAAATTGTGTTTTGTCGGCATTAGCTGAATATTGACAAAGCTTTGGGCACATTTGTCATGGAAACTTAGACACAGAAAAGTTATTCCCAAGCTCATCTTTGTAAAATAAATGGAAATCATTGCTTACATATGTGTTTCCTAACGTCTTAACTAACGTCTTAGACAAATAAAAAAATTGCATATGTAATGCAACATAAACTATACTAGACAAGGTAATCCTTTCAACACTTACAGCAGAGAAATTAAACCAACAATCACAAGAGTTGTGCAAGAATCAGAACTACCTTCTCGAAGACTGAGTTAGGGCTTTTCCTGGAAGCTAAAATCTTTGGCAACTATTTCAAAAAATTGGAAAATTCACACCCAGAATATTATATTTGAAAGGATTTGATCTCACTTTGATATGTGGCTGATCACTCTGAAAGAATGCCATTCTCCTTACCATACAACGAAAGATGTTTCATGGCAGGCTAGACCCCCAAAAGGCAGAATCCACCCAGAGACTCATGGAAGAGCATCAATGGAGGCATTGATACATTAAAGACTGGACGGAGGGAAAATGTGAGTGTTTGAGCTCATGATGTTGAGTGTGTGTCTGAGTGTGTGATGGAAAGAGATTTATGAGGACAAATCTGCCAGATGAAGAGTATGAAGCAAGCGCCAGAGACTCATATTTGTTCGGGTCGTGACCTGAAGGACTGATTGAGTTCCTCCCACCCCCCTTTTTTGAGCCTCTTTTTCTTCTTCATTTGACAGAACTTTTAGTTTCATTCAGTTTTTAATAGTTGACCTCTAAAAATTATAATAATCAGGCTAAAAATAAAAGCCTGTTGTGTTTTGATTCATCGTCACTCACCTTTACAGTTACAGAAATGTTTCCATTCATGCCTCACATCACCAGGCTCTTTGGTTCCAGCACCGCCACACAGGTGAGTAATCTGTCTGGTATTGTAGCACCAATAATAGAATTGACAATTAGACAGTTTGCATGATGAATTACCTATCTTTTCACTTGACAGCTGTTGATGTAGCATTCATTAAAAGAGGGATGTTTCAGTTTAGCAGCTTTGTTATGGTAATTTGGAATTATAGAAATGTTTGTATTTCGCACAGAAAATCTCATATTGATTGAAATAGAACAATAAAAACACAAAGCAATTTAATCTTTGAAAAGCCATGGTTCATGATAGCTATTATTAATGTTATAATTTGTTTGTCTTTTTTTCACAGGAGCTTTTTCTTTGAAGATATTTATAAGTTTATTTCATATTTCTATATTTCATTTGGCCATATTTTGTCAGTGTCCACTCTCCTTCGTTTTGAGATTCCGTTTTGTAGGTTTTCACTTATTTTAGATGTTCTGTTCTCCTTGCTTTGCTAATGCTCTGCATCCCGAACTTATTGGTTTGAATCCATCTCAATGACGTCAATGTATGATGAAAAAAAAATGCGACAATTTAGAGAGAAAAACCCAGGCATTTATCACGTAGACACATTTCTTTCTTAAAACGGGAAAATCTAGGGTCAACAATAAGGTTTGCCTTCAGAATAAGCCATTTCTAAGACGTTAGCATTCATATTAGCATTCACTTGAGCCGCTCTTCGGACGCCTCTTAACGGTGAACAGCCATGAATACCTTTTCTCTCTCCTTCCTGTTCCGTCCGTCTCCTTTTCACTTTCTGTTTGTCTGTGCTAACTCTTCCACAGCAAATAGTCCGCCGTGGGCATGGGACCAGCTGTCCATGTTTTGATTTTCACTTGTTGCTCGGTGTTTAAGCGCCAGCTGAACTGTGGCTGACATTTCGTTTTGCGCGCGCGGACGAACGCACACGGGCACGCACACGCGCGCGGACCAGCAGACGCGCGCAGTCGCCGTGGAAGGATGGACGGAAGGTGAAACTGCTGCAGGCTGTCATAAACATCACTGACATGTCACATAAAAGCGCAATATGATGGATGTCAGCGGCGGTTGGTTGCGTTACGCCTGAGCAGGTTTTTATCACCTTCAAACCTGGAGACGGTAAAATGCAAATGCTTAAGGTAGTTCTGTGGCATATGTGGACATGTGTGCGAGTGTTTAGAGTGTGTGTCTCTGTAGAAAGAGACTTTCTCTTTCTTTTGAGGAATAATATAAATCTTGACAAGTTGTCTCTGCAAACATATTCTTGGACAATCCGAATTAAATTGGCTTTGTGGGGAATTAAGAGTGTATAGAATTAATGTCAGCACTTTTGATCCAGTCAAAATTGTCTTAGCAGAGACAGAGATTTACTGGATTTTAAGGCATAACACCGACATATTGGAATTAGGATGTCTACTAATTGGCACAAGAAACTATTTACCTGCTGCAAGTCACGCAATGCAATGAGAATAAATCTGCTTTGCAAGTCAGTCCCTGTGTGTGGGAGTCTTATAATTTCTGATCCTCGCCCCTTTGTGTTTATGTAAACCCCAGATTAAAAGTCTGCACATAATTCAAATCTGTTTCTTTACAGCAGGAATTACAGTCGTGATTTCACAAAGTATTTTATGTGGGCTGTGTTTTTTTGAAACGCAGTAATGTGCAAAATGTGATAAAATAAAAAAAAAAACTCTTACAGGATAAAATAACAAAAGATATCTCACTGAACCAAAGCGAAATATCATTTCAAAGTGCAATATTATGTACATTATATTCCAACCACATAGTGCCATTTTACAGCACAATCTAGTAATTATATTACCTTTTCTTGTTATAAAAATGTTTTGATATCAAGTACGTCTTGGGGTTTTATTCACATTATTAGGTATTCCTACTTTCTGCCAGTTTTCTAATTCTCTTATTATTTTTACTAAACTTAGTTTTTGTCTTATCATTTATCTACCTGTGATGTTGTGATTATCATGAAACACTTTGGTCCACTGAGGTAATTGTAAATGCCTACATGAATAAATTTGGACTCGACTTCATCCTGAGAGGCGGGGCTAAGTCCCACCAGGCGTTTTGCACAGCTGTACGGTTGCCACGGGGTAAGTGGTTTCTCAAACATGCATAAAGGAATCAAACCAACACTCCCGGTAAGTATTAGAGCTGAAAATAAAATATCAATTTAACACATTACTGCCCTACTGATGTTTAGTGTGGTAACAGCATGGTGTAATGTAAGCACTGGTCAGGGATTAGACATGCAGAGCGGAGGATTTCTAGAAGACTGGGTAGACGTGCCGATATTCATTCTCTGAGGGGGCAAAAAAAAAAAAAAGGAGAAAAAAATCCTAAGCCAAGAAGATTATACTGGTGATGATGATTGCGTAATCACGGTGTGTGTATGTGTGTGTGTGTGTGCGTGCATTGGGAATGTGTTTGTTATGGTGAGCAGACAGCACAATTAGTCAGTCGCTCATTTACGGCCCCCCGGCTCTGACCTGACACACGTAACATCACGCATGCAGCTGCATGGCTGTGTGCACTTTTACACTTGGCAGGCGTGCAGCAGATCACTGATGAAAGAGCTGCGGCGCTTCGCTCTCAGCTGTGGCTTTAATGAGGAACATGTTTTCTCTCCTTCTCTCCCGCACTAATTACCTCCTGTCTTTCTTTCTGCCATACATCATGGCCTCTTTCCTTCCCTCAGCTTCCCCTCTGCTGCTGCTGCTGCTTGTTTCACGAGTCTCTCCCCGATTAAACTGAAATGTGCAAAAGTCGGTCCAAACACGCCCCAAATTTAAATCAAAAGTCCTCATGGATGATTTTGTTATGTGTTAATCTGGATGATCTTTCAGAATCTAAAATAATATTTTTGCCTTAAGGCTCACAAGTAATTGAAAGGATCAAAGGTTATAGTGCAGTTTTCTTTCATCAATTGGTTTATTTCACTCCAGTTCATGAATCTAGATGTCATCCACTCATCCATGCTCTGTCTCGGTACACTCTCTTACCATCTTCCTCAATCTGCAATCTTCTTGGCCCCATCATTTGCTCATTTCCCCCGTGTTGCTGTCCTTTGGACCTCCATCAGTCAGCCACTCTCACTTTTTTCTTTTCTTTAACGCCACTTTTTCCATTTTATTTCGTCTTCTCTTTCACTTTTCCCTTCCTGCCTATTTTTTTTGCGTCATTTTGAATCATCTCACCTTGATTTCTATCTTCCTTTTAATCCCTCTCCTCATTACGTTGCTCTGTCTCGCCTGTGCTGCTACTCGCCCTGCCATAAATTCAAAACCTCTAACTACCTCAATCACATTTTCCAGTAATCAAATCCCCCTACGCTTGTAACATCTTTTTTTTTTTATGACTTTTCCATGTCTTTCTACTTCTTTCTGCCTCTGACATGTTTGGTTGCTACTCTATGATTTTGTTGGTGATGTCATTGGGTTTGTTTCCCTAAATTTCTTCCATTGTCTCAGACCTGTAAAGTCCCCCGTCTGTTTTTTGACGAACAGTTTTTTCCATAATGTACAATAGATCATTAATAACTTATCCGCACCGTCTGTCTTCATGTACAATATGAGAAGCAACATTTGCCTTGCCCTTCAATTAAACGTGAGGTTACGTAACGACATCCACAGGAAACGGTTCTTGTTGCTCTGTTAACTGAACATGACACTAAATGCATTGTTAGTATTAGTCTCCATCTGTTTTTGCAATTCCCGTGGTACTGTTGTGAGTGCATAGCAACAAGTCATGTCTCATGCAGTTATGTAAACATAAATAAACAGTGCACCCTGTCAAAGTGTGTAAAATGTGATAGATAGCATGAATACACAGCATTTTGATGTACCGTAAGTTTGCCCTCCTTAATTCTTTGCTATTCAGTTTAGTGAACACTTTTGGTGAGATTGAAAAAGTTGTGTGTGACTTTGCAACGGGACAAAAAAAACAACAAAAAAAAACCTAAAGAACTCGTCAATCAATCAAGTAAGCAAACTGGGTTTTCACATATTCTGCTTTTGGTGTAAAATAATCTGGTCCAGGTTTTAAGACTCAAAGTATGGAAGTTCCTAAACTACAGCGGTAGAGGAAAAAGGTTAAGTGGAATCGCTCTCTAGCCATTTCACAAATTACATGCCAACTTCAGCCAAGTTCACTGAGCGTAGGTCTGTTGATGTCACGTTGCATTGCAATAAATTCTGTAAAAAACGACATGTCAGCACACATAACACGTGTTGCTTTCAGATATTTTACATTAATCATTTTTCTTGATAAAATTGTCTTTAAAGGAAGAATAACAAATCTGGGAAAATGGGCAACCAGTCCAGGCATGCTAATTGTTAGCTTGTACAGTGTTAATGCCAACCGTTCCGATGCTAACGCTAGCCTATCTGTGCTAATGGAGAGTAGACAAAGAAGGCAATCCAGTGGATGACCAGCCTTGGCATGATAGTCACTAGCATCTGAAAGGCTAACGCGAGTAGGCAGTCTCTCGCTGGTCACTCAGGTGTCATTAATCATATCAGTAGCTAGCTTTGGAATAAGATATAGCCTCCTGTGACAGGGAAGTAGCCGCCACCAGGTGTTCAGTAGTCTTAATTTTGGTCATAATGCCACACACTGGCCTTCAAAACAACTGCTAACATGTTCAGATCTAGCAGACCAAGCTAGCGTACTCTGAAAGCGGGCCACACAAGGCTAAATAAAGTCTCCAAATACCTTAAATGTCCTCACAGGAGCTTCACCAGGATCTGGACACTGTTGATATAAAGATTTATGTTTACTAATTTTATACAGATTTCACAGTTTTAGCTTTCATGGGAGGTGGGCAACCAGGAATATTTTGTTCTCGAACAAAAACATGAAGGCCAGTCAAACGTTTGCCTCAGAGAACATAGGGAGAGATGAGTCTAAATTGTGTAACATGACAATGACCCAAAACATACTGCGAAATTCTCCAAAGCCTGGCAGAGAAATAAGAAATAATTAGTCCTGGTCGATTTAAAGCCTCACACTGATATCAAGCATAGACGAGGTAAGACTAACAGCTAGTCACTAGCTGTTAGGGTGTAGGACGTCCTGGCTTTGTTCTTAGCTATTAAACTTCTCTTTCTTTTCCAGGGTTAAGAAATAGTAATTAGACGTTAATATTTGAAGTAATTATTTTTGGAAAAACCTCAGTTAATGGAGTGTCCAAACTGTTTCAATTGACTGCACATTGTTATTTCTGCTCCGTTCCTACCATCCTCTTTCCTGATTGTCACACCTGTGTGACAGTCAGCGACACAAAAGCTCCTGGTTTTCCGTCTCTGTCCGGTCCTTCGTGATCTGTCGTTTGCGGCGTGGCATTTCCAGGACGGGAGCAGCTTGATAAAAATTGGGAAAAGGGATTAAGCTGGGACTAAGCTGGGTTTTAATGTAATCCCTTAATTTGACCAACAGGTTTCTTCTGCCTGGAAGTGATATTAAGGTGTTAATATCACTGAAATCTGAAATCTCTGGATTGAGCTCAAGATTAAGGTGATGGCAATGAGACCTTCCAACCTCAAAGACTCGAAGCATATTGCTAACAGCATGTTGACATTCAAATTCAGAAATACTTTTATTGTTCCTACAAGGAAATTAAATATTGTTGTAACTCATAGTAAAGAGTTATTGTAGCTAATGATGCCTGTTTGTAAGAAACCGCTCTTATAGTGGTCTGTATTATAGTGAATTGTAATATTGTTACTTCTACTAATAATAATACATAATACTAGAGGACGCATTTAGTCAAAAAAATGTAAATAAGGATAATTTCAACAAATAAAAATTCTCCCTTTAGGGTATTTTGCAGGTCGCCTATCGTTTCCCATCAGTAGCAAACTTCTTAGCTGATTGAAAATAACTTTAAATGTAAACTGCATGGGATATGTGTGTGGGCGTGTGTATGTGTGTGTTTATGTGCACAGATATGCGCAGGTTTATTCTGGTGAACCTGTCTATTAATCTGTAAACACGCCCCACAGCTGTTCCATTGAAATCAATGGCCTTGTGTGAAGCTCAGGCTTGCTATTATTATCGGATTTAAAAGATTAACACACACCTGTGTGGCAGGACATTAGAGAGCAACGAGTGTGCGCACAGTGCGTGAGTCAGCATGTGTGTGTGTTTATTTGCATTTAGACATAAAAAACATTTTAAAAGGGAGCGAGATGAAAGAAAATGTGGCCATTTGAGGCTCTTTAGCAGTAAGCCACTACTGAACAACCAGAGGGACAACAGGGACCAAAGGAACGGAGGAGCTGCTTCTACTGGCCCTTTGTGTTACTCCTCGACTTATCTGGAGAGAGACAGCGAGACAGATACTTCACAATAGGATGGTGGAGCGTGAGTATGACGTCAGGGGTTATTTAATGCGACGCAAAACCGCAACGTTTTCGTCTTCTCGTTTAAGAATTGTGAGGGAGAAATAGTTGGCCAGGTGGAGAGAAAAAAAAACATTGTCGCGCTCGACTTGCAAATGCTGCACCATTGCCATCAAATGAAGCGTAAACAGGAAGTTCCCTAAATCAGATAACATTATGGAAAGTGAGTGAAAAGGCAGCGATTGTGTGTGTGTGTGTGTGTGTGTGTAGCTTGGTTAGCCATTACGTGGAGGTGCATGCCTGGAATATTTTTCATGTCAGTCACCTCACTTTTAGATTTTCTCTCTGCACCATCCACCTTTTAATTTGGTGGCCAATATATATATATATATATATATATATATATATATATATATATATATATATATATATATATATATATAGTTATGAAAAATAACTTTTGATTTGTGTAAAGCTGTTTGTTTGCTTGCTTGTTGGATCCCCATTGCTGTAACAATGGCTGCTCATCCTGGGGTCCACCTCATAAAAAAGTAGTACTAAAACAGTTGCACTTAATATAATATCAAAAACATAGCACATTAATTCAGAAATGCACAATTATCACAATTTATATAATAAAAAAGTTCTATTAGAAACAGAACACATTTAAGCAATTATAACACTGCATAATAAAATAATTAATCAGCCCTCAAAAACAAATGTAGATAATATGTTTTTCTCTCTATCTGTTGTATTGATCATTACAGATTCGGATCTAAAACATGTGAGCAGACGCAACCTCCTGCAATAAATTAATCCAAACTTATTGGAACAGATCAGCGAAATCCACACGCAAGTCATTTATCATGATAAAGCAGACACTATACAGCAAATATATTTAAAAAGATTTCTTGCCTACTTATATCACAGTGCTCCTGAGGCCTGATCATCTGCCTGAACTTGAATTAATTTAATTTCATGTCTGAAATCAAGTCCTAAGGCGACCAGGTGAGCAAGTGAAAAAAATAAACGTCTGGGGCAGCAGGTTGTGGCAGAGAGACTGACAAGCAAGAAATAACCAACACTCAATCAACATAAGGTGATTTTTAACCAATTATGGCAACAAAAGTCACAGCCGTCACGTCGCGTTGCATCTCGTCAGCAAACGATTTGGTCTTTTAAAAGTCGGAAGAATCAGTTTTACTTCCAGCAGATCCGACTGGAATCCACAAAAAAAATCACATTTATCTTCTGCTGTGCTGCAGAAGATAAACTCACATTGATTCAGATTCAGAAACATTTTTTCTCACTGACTGACAGTAAATGAGGTGAAACTTTTCAGTTTCGATTTTTTTTTTCTGTTTGCTGCTGATTTTTTACTTATTTATTTTTTCCTTCGTTATTGTTTTTAATGTTTGTAGACATTTTGTTGGAATTCAAATTAGAAGTCAAGTAATCAAATTACTTTATTTATGCAACACCATTTAAAGACACAAAGCAGCTCAGAAGTTCTGATGAACAGTAAGGATGAGCATTCCCTTGTGCAATGATCTAAAAATAGAAATTCAAATTTTGCTGTGGTAGCGTAGGCGATAGCATGACCCACGTTTGGAGGCCTTGAGTCCTTGACCCGGCTGTCGCGGGTTCGATTCCTGGACCCGGTGATATTTGCCACATGTCATACCCCCTTTTCCTGACAGCATACTTTCATAGAAGGGACTCTAGAGCCCACAAAAGACCCCCTGGAGGGGAGGAAAAAAAATAAATCAAATTTTAACTTTAACTCCAACTTCACAGGAAAACGTTTTAAAAGTTTTTCAACAGATGAGGAGCTGCATTCTACATGAGAGAGCTCAGATTGCCCTCCAATCAGCAATAAAGACTTGTCTTCTTGTCTTGAAGACTATAGTGAAAGTCTAAAAAATATGCATTTTTGGGACTCTGGGGTAGTTAAATATGTGCGATCAAAAACGTTTCGTTTCTAAGGCAGGTGCTGGGTCCAGTCCGATATAATGATACTCCAACTGGAGAGGGAGACGGCAGAGAAACGACCTCGCTTCCCGGTGAGCAGCCCGGCCGTTACTACCTGGGTGCCTCTGGAATGCACTGGAGCTCAAATGAAATAATTAGTTTGCATGTGCACACAGGACTTCATTCAGGCTCTCTGTCTCTCTGCTGCGTTTAAAGTGGCCGGTCATGAAAAGCCGTTTGCGAAAAGCTGATTGTATTTGCTTTTCGGAGAGTGAATGTTGTTCTTTCTAAAAGGGGACGGACCACTGAAGGCAGAGAGATCTCAACAGAGGAGAACGGAACTGAACTGTGGTCAGCGCAAAACTGTACACGTCCCTGAACATGACGTCCCTGTGGCAGCATCATGATGAGGGGATCCTTCTCTTTAGTGTGGGCAAGGAAGTTGGCCAGAGTCGATATGAAGACATATTGAGCAATCCAGCAGGACAACAACTCTTAAAGGGGCAGTATTATGTGTTTTCCAGGCACTCAGTGACATTTTACATTATGTTAACTTCATTTGATATTAAAATAACATATATGAAGCCATATAATTTATATATGACTTGAAAAAAATGTTACTTCCAGATTAAACACCTTGAAATTGGGCCTCTGTCTCTTTAAGAAACGTTCACAAAGTCATCACAACATGGCTCCTCTATTAACCCTTTAACAGTTTTTATTATTATTATTTTTTTACCAGTGTTGTGCAGCAGATATGAAGCTCCACCAAGTGTTTGCTAATTGTCGCTGGCTAGTCTGAAGGAGCTGAGCGGTGGAGGGCTGCTCTAAGTGGCTGAAGCTCGGAAACTTGGAAACTGCAACTCAGAGGAGGAGCTTTGTCCTAGAAGGCGGAGCTAGGTCCTCCCAGGCGTTTTGCACATCTGGATGGTTGCCGTGGGAGATTAAAGGATTTCTCAAACATGCATGAAGGAATCAAAGCAACACCCCAGGTGTGTTTTTGATGAAGAGACAACATTTTAATATGATGTAAAAGCTCTCAAAAGTTGATTTTTCATAATGCTTCACCTTTAAAACTGCAGTATGAAACTTTAATAGAAAAATATATTTTTCTTTTTTTACATACATTTTCACACCCAACACTCTTCTGACATCAGCCAGATCGAAAACATTTCTCTGCCGTGGAATGGAAGATATTCTCAGTCCTGGACGGATGACGACCTGCATGGTGAGGAACAGTGACTGGTTGTTTCTGCAGATAGGAATAAGAGCAGTTTGCAAATCTTGTCACAAACTGCTGTACTGTCGCGACACACTTTAAACAAATGTGTAAAAACCATATTTGTTTGTATAAAACTTACATACCGCAGCTTTAACTTACAGGCTGTAAGCCTTTAAAGTCACGTTCGTGACTGTGATGAGTCTTTTCCATATGTACTTATATTCACATATGATTTAGTCACACTCAAAACTGTTGTTATACATCTTATAAAAATTTGTTTAATTTCCAGTTTTACCACCTTTCCATGCACTATGAGACAATGAGCCTGACTATGCAGAGTCACACACACAGAGTCACACACACACGCACACACACACACGCTGAGACTGAATTCACTCCAGTCTGTCTGTGAAAGGACGGGTTTGTTTCAGAGGTTAGTAGTCCCCCGTCTGCTGACGTATTTCCTCCACTCCGCGTCTCCATGCCAATCTTTTTTCTTAGCAAAAAAAAAAAGAAAAGAAAAAACCCACAACTGTGCATATTTACACAGAAAAACCACCTGAGCTTCCCCAGATGTCAACTTTTTTGGGGAAGTGGCTTTCCTTCACAGGGCTGCGTGACATCTATATTTATGCGCTCCGTAACGTCGGCTGTGCACGTCGTTTGCACCGACTCGTGCCTTATTTTTTTTCTTTATTCTTTTTCTGTAACACTTATGACGCTTTGTTCCGAAGTTGAAAAAAACAAAGAAAAAATACAAATAAAACCTGAGTCAAAGTTTGTCTTCTTTTCTCGGCTCGCCCCTCACGTTGGGAAAATATCACGGGCTGGAAAAAGCTGTGGTCACGCCTCGCTGAGAGTCGCTTGGTTTGAACAAAGGTTAACTGCCACCGTTGGGGAGACGGGAAATCCAGGTGCAGGAAAAGCACAAGTTATTTCAGATGCCGTAATGTGCGTTTCCCTAACAGCACTTTTAGTGAAGAGCAAATATTCACAGAGCTGTGCTCCAAAGCCTGGAGGAAAAAAAACAAAAACACCTTTTTGTGACCGTTTTAGAAATGTCCGCTGTGATATTTCAGCTACAACTCACAATATTTGTACGAACGAGGATAGTTTTCTAAAAGCAGCCAGCCATAATTACTTAAATGTAGTCTGTGGGATTAATGTCTCCCAGGAGGTAAAATGGACATTTGTTTCTTTGTTTTGTTTGACAGAACAGATGGGTGAAAATGTTTTAAATTATGTTCTGGATTCCAACCGAAGAGCATTTTAGTTTACTTCCGTTTTCAAAGAACGTCAAAAAAAAAGAGAAAATTAAAGAGAGCAGTGCATAGCGGAAAAAGAAGTTCACGCTGAACTTCTTTATTAATGCGTGACACAATAAAAACCACATCCAGAAGTTGGGATTTCAAACTGCGAAGATCCGATCTGACCTTTTGCATGAAAGGAAAGTTTGAAAGGACCAAGAAACTTTCTCAGCGGCTCTGCTTCTATGAGAGCGCCATTCATCAGCACGGCGAAGGTTTTCTGAACTACTTAAAGGCAGTTGTTTGAAGTAGGACACCATGACCTATGGAAACTATCGGCGGCCGCTCTGCGTGAGGATCAGAGGGCCAGGAACAACAAGCAGATTGAGATTAGCTTCAAGACGAGGAAAAGAAGAAGATGAAGGGAAAAAAACAGGAGTGGAGCGTGTAAAGCTTCCATCGCTAAAGGGCAAACCTTAAGAAGCTTCAGAAGGGCTGGATGAAGGAAGAAAATGAAATGCATTTCTTTCTTTATTGGAAGGTAGAGGAAGGGGAGCCTCCAACAGCAATATAGCAGGGAATTTCCCTGCATGGATCAAATGCACCTCTTGGATCAAAAGGTCTGTGGACGTGTTTCTGTGAGCATCTCTGACCTAAGAAGGAAGACAGCTCAGGAAGGAGGACAGACGGACGGACGGGTTCTCTTAACGCAGCCTGTTTTCCTGGACTTTATTTTTTCTTTTTTGCGTGTGATGCAGGGTTTTAAATGATTTTTGAACAGATTCATTTGTGCTTCTTGTGTCGAGTGAACCAGCATTCCTTCAGCCAGTCAGTCTGTGTGCGCGGACCGAGGTTGATATGGTCAAGTAAAGCTTACAAAATAACAAAAACAGAAATTGAGGAAACATTTTTGTAAACTGAAATAAATAAAAACAGTAATTAATGGGGGGAAAAGCTATAAGTAACCAGAACTATATTTTGTGTTTATAAAACTAACTAAAACACTGAAATTATACATATAACACCCTTTGTTTTTGGGTTTATGAATCTCTTTGTTGGCCTTTTACACTGATGTGAAATTGACTTTTTTTCCCCCCCACAGTTTACATCAACTGATGACAAATTACGACACTCCATTCTCCTCCTGTCGGCGCTTACGCTGCAACAGGAAGAAAAGCAATTTTATAAAGTTTTAATTGATTTAAATAACAAAGAGTAAATTGCTTTGTTTATATGTTTGTGACCACTTGTAGGACTTGTATTTGACTGTTCTGAGGTAACATAATCTGTGTTGTGCAGGGATGGTATGAGCAATGAATGATGTGCGTTTTGTTGTTTTCTTTCTTTCAAATGCTTGCGTAATAAAATGTATGGAATTTCTTCACAGGCTTTAAATAGCTTCTTTGGAGACCTGATTCACTTTCTATAACTTTGCAGTTGCGGTCTGTGTTGATTTGTGATCTGTATTATCTGGTGAAACAGTATGTCATGGAACGTATTAAAATTGTGTGAGTGAATAAACTGAATGAGAAAAGTGGGGAGAAAACAACAGGGTCGGTTGATGTTCATTTTGACAATTCTATCTTCTGTTGAATATCCATCCATCCATCCATTTTCTTACACCCTTCTTCCCTAATGGGGTCAGGAGGGTTGCTGGTGTTTATCTCCAGCTAACGTCCCGGGCGAGAGGCGGGTTCACCCTGGACAGGTCACCAGTCTGTCGCAGGGCAACACAAAGACATACAAGACAAACAACCATTCACACACACACTCACACCTAGGGAGAATTTAGAGAGACCAATTAACCTGACAGTCATGTTTTGGACTGTGGGAGGAAGCCGGAGAGAACCCACGCATGCACAGGGAGAACATACAAACTCCATGCAGAAAGATTCTGGGATCGAACCCAGGACCTTCTTGTTGCAAGGCAATAACTCTACCTACTGCGCCACTGTGCAGCCCCCTGTGTTGAATATTCATTACCCAGTCAATATACACATAATCACCATGCAATACTTTGACCTCTTTGAATTCTCTGCCGAAAAACTAACCAAAGTATGAAGAAACTAAAACTACCACTATAACCAGTGAAAACTAAACTACAACTGAATAATGTACATATAATAGAAACAAGCAAACACACTCTAAAAACTCAAGCTAACTGAGTTAGACAAACAAAAAGTCACAACGGAATAAAATCAAACTTTAATGAAAAACCCACCATTACTCTATTCTTCTAAAGTGACTTTCCTAACATTAGGAAAGTATTATTTTAGCTCTATGTTTCAAAGCTGGACACACCTTGATATCAATAACCTATCCCTACATATTAAGAACTGAGGTCATTCTGTATGCAGGTTACTGGACATATTGACTTCCCAAACAGTTAATACACTCAACTACATAGGTGAAAAGTAAATCCAGAATGTTAACATGTCACCAGGTTACTGGGCACTAGCATGACTTTAATCTGACCTGAAGCATGTCCAGCCACACACAGCAGGTCCAACCACGTCAGCACATCCTGATCAACTCAACTGGACACAGAGACCGTGGAAGTCTATCAAGCGGAGATGTTAACTAATGATTGATGAAGGCAAGCATGTTGCCTGCAACTTTGTGTAAGAGCAAAAGTCAACATTAACGCTAACAGCACTAATGCGTGAAGTTTTTTAAGAAGTTGAAGGGCAGAAGGGAGCAGTTTGTCAAAGTGTGTGTCTACATGCACAACATACACTGGATGCCTTAGTTTGTGTTGAAATATTTTTATTGAGTTATTTAGTTAGAGATATGCATTATAAACAGTGTGTTTTTTAAATGAAAAGTTGATGCTAGGGCTAACTCTTTATGACCAAAGTTTCAAATCTCCGCCTGGATATTTTTTTTTGCTTACTTTAATTGTACGCAGAGTAAATGTATTTACCCATTTATCCATAACAACTGGAACTTTCAATATCTAGCAAGATATTTTCACAATTTATCATCTATTAAAAGAGCGACCCTCAGATTAATTTCACTCTCTGCGACATTGGGGGGGAGTTGTTGAAATTACCGTAATAACTAGATATTGGCTGTAAAGCGCAACGTCTCCGCCTTCATAAACCGTTGGATTTTCTAGATAGCACAACGTGTGGCAGAGTTACGGTACTGCAAAATTTGGCTGGATCTCCAGCGCTCTGTTTGGTCTGGAAAGGTTCAAAATGATAAACATTCATTAGTTTTCACTCTTAGTCTGACCTGCTAACCCCGTCCCACCTTACTGCCCTCTCTGAGACGCTGAGACGTAGCCGGCTCTCCATTCAGTGGGTCCTGACTGAGATTCCGAAAACAGGAGAACATTAGTCTAATCGGGATTTGTGGGAAATCTAATTTAGCTGGTTTATAGAGGTAAACCCACCCACATACCCACATCTGAGTGTCTCACCGCCCATCCTTTTCTGAATTTGACCGACTAGTTCACACAGGATTCCCAGATCACACCCATTAGCAGACAATCTCCTATTTAGCAACTTGATCCAGGAATTATTTAGTGACTCGCATGGAGCCCCAGGGTTGTTGCTTTACCAACTCTGGGCTCAAGGGAATCGTTAAATACCACCTGAAAGTTAATGAACCATGCACCAAGGTGATTTTACCTTTGAAGAACATTAATTACATAAGAACTTAAATAATATTAAACATCTTTTCACACTGATCAGTCCATCCAGGATTTGTGATTGTTTTTCTTGTAATCAAAATCACAGAATTTTTTTGGTGCTAATTTAGAATTATTTGTAAGAACTTTATAAGATATGTGTGTTGTTGTTTAGTGTGATTTTTTATTAATTGCTGTATTGGACACAGAGCGTAACTTTACATCGACTAAGGCTGAGCCAGCAGTCACTTAGACCAAATGTTTTTGGCCAGATTTGAGAAAAAATGTTAGTAAAGTCAGAAAAAAATGCAGGGATTTGTTGATTTTGTGTGAATTTCCCGTTTTTGTGAAAAAACCAGAGTGACTTAAAGATGTAATTTGGAGCCCAGAGGGCCACATAAAAAGCTCTGGCGGGTCAGATCTGGCCCCCAGACCTCGAGTTTGACACATGTGCCGTCCACTATTCAATTGCCAATACTTTTACGCTCTAACGTACTCACATAATTATTACTCTGGGAGTTGCTGAAGGTTTAGTAACCAATCCTTTCGGCCATAAATATTTTCCCTGCGCGTTGATTGGTCAATGGCTGGATTATTTCCTTCTTTTCTTCTGCTTGTTTTTGCTGTATTGGGTCGTTCCAACTGCCATCCCACACATGTTCACTTGTTTGATCGTTGAAGGCATGTCTCGGTTGAATTTCATCTGCTCTGCTTTGTATCACCATCCGATAAAGTCTGCTTGCATGACGACTGTTTAAATAAGAGACACTTTGAAGTGCCGTGTGTAATTGTCCTTCCAGCAACCTGGTGGGTGTGGGCCGCGGGAGGGGGTTGAGGTCGAGTTGTGATTGGCACACTCCGACACGGTTTGGTATCAAAACACGTATCGGCACAAAGGGACAGGTTGAGTTCAAAAGACGGCCTACGTAAAGCGTTTGTTGTCTAATGCCGTTTTGACCACAAAACGGTTTTTCGGTGAAAGCCGTGTTTGAACAGACCAGCTCTTGATCTACCTTCAATTGTTCAAAACCAGGACAACAAAGCCAAACACATTCATGTTTGACTGACTCTAATTGACTTGCATTATGCTGGATTTATCAAGCTGCATTTTAACATGTAACATGGAATTTCTTTTGCATGTTATTGTCATTTTATTGACTTGTAGTATAAAGTACTTCTTAAAAATTGAATACAGTGAAAAAGCAAAATTTTTAGCAACTCAAATTCAATGCACACAGAAATCTTTCAAGCCTTTATTTCTTGGAATTTTGATGACTTAACCTTTTCTTATATTTTTCTATTTTTAAACAAAAAGCTGTAAACGCCCCCCCCACCTCCCTAGTAAATAGGCAAAATAAAAGGAAATACACAAATAATCTTAGGTGATAGCAACCAGCAAAAACAACTTGACATACAGCAGTTATTAATACTTTTTTTTCCCTCCAGGGGGTCTTTTGTGGGCTCTAGTGTCCCTCATATGACAGTAAGCTGACAGGAAAGGGGGAAGACATGCGGCAAATGTCAGTCGAGGACTGAAGGCCTCCAAATGTGGGTTGCGGTATCCCCTACGCCACTACAGCACGCCCTTATTAACATTTTACAAGTTCCCATTTTTCTTCCAGTACATCTTCGTTCACTTTAAGAATAAAAGTTGAGACGACAGAAAATGTGACTCAGTTAATTTGATGGATATGGTTTGCAGATAATGAAAACCCAAAATTTTGTGTTTCAGAAAATTAGAATATCCCATCAAATGTATAAAAACTGGATGTTTTGAACAGAAACGTCAGGCTGTCAGGAGCTGCTTTTCCATGAATCGCTGCATCAACGCAGTTTGAAACGGAGGCAGAGGCCTGCGGTGTAATGGAAGCCAAAGTTGGTTTGTTTATCCTCTTTCTTTTTGACAATGCTCCATAGGTTTCCTTTGGGGTTAAAGGTCAAGGAAGTTTGCTGGTCAATCAAGCAGAGTAACACCATGGCAACTGAACCAGGTTCTTGTGCCTTTGGCAGGGTGGGCAGGTGGAAAGTCCTGCTGACAGCTGCATTGTCTGTGGACTTCAGAAAACCCAGTGGACCAAATCCAGCAGATGACATGGCACCCCACATAACCACACTGTGGGAATTTCACACAGATGTGCTTCTCCGCTCTCAGAGACTTTGATTTCCAAATGAAATAAAAACTTAAGATGACTTTGGACCAGAAGGAACAGTGTGGTTCTTTTTCTAGGCCTAGGCAAGAGTCTTCTGATGTTCCTCCTGAATTAGGAGTAACTTGACATGAGGAGTGGGACATTTGCAGCCACGTGTAGGGTTCGTCTGTGAGAAGTGTGGCCCTTGAGGCTCTGACTCTGTCCACGCTTTGTGAAGCTCCCCTGAATTCATGAATGAATTTTGCTCAAAACGGAGACCAACCTTGATTCCGGCGCACCTTTCCTTCTCAAATACCAATGAGTACAAACAACCAACTTCTTTAGCAATGACCCCTTGTGGCCTCATTGCGAAGGACATCCATAACCGTCTTATGGACGGCTGTAAAATCAGCGGTCTTCCTCATGATTGTGTCGCCTACCGATCCAGAACGACAGACTGGCTAGAGGCTCAAGAACCTTTGCAGGTGTTTAGATTTAATTGGCTGATTACAATGTGACGCCACGAGATTCCAATATGTACCTTTTTCACAAGATTCAAATTTTCTAAGACACTGAATTTTGGGGTTTTAATATCTGTAAGCCACAATCATCCAAAATACAAGAAGTAATGATTTAACATCCCTCTGTGTGAGATCTGAGTTTTCCTTTTTTAAAACAGTGACAAAAACTACTGAACTTTTTCCAAAATGATCATTATCTTAATTTGTCCCTGCATTAAGCCATTGTTACTCAGTGACCTTCCTTCAAAATGTTTCATGCTAACTACAAACAATTGCATGCAGTAAGTGATGTTTTTTTTGTTTTTTTTGTCGGACACGTGTAGTTGTGCTTACAAGAGTCACTAGAAGGAAAGATGTTTCTGTTTAATATGATTATATTTTCAGCACAAAAACTCATTTTAACATTGCAAGAGTAAGAAGGATACATTTCTAACATACCATCCTGTTGTTTTTTGTTTTGTTTAGTTATTTTTTTTAAGTGGTTCCGAAAAATACCACGGATTCTTATATTATTTGGGTTTCTGAATGCACATTTGTATGTCTGTGACGTATGAATGTGTGTGTTTTGGGTGTGGACGGTGGCTCAGCTCCCCGTTTGTGCACCTGCTGTGCATCACTTAATTCTTTCTATATACATTCTCTCAACTCATCTGCAGATTAACTAACCGTCATTATTATTCTTTAGCTCTGACTGAAGTATTTTTGGTATGTCTTTTTTTGTGGTGTGCAGTTTAGGTTTGTAGTTTGTTTTCACATTAGCCCGTCGTTGTTGAACACTTCTATTTTTATCTTAATACACTTGTTTGATGAATCGCTGTCTTTTGACTCCATGATTGAAAATAAACGCAGCAAATTTGTTCTTAACTTTCTTTGGATTCAGAAGTTTGAACTTTTGCCGGACGTTTAGGGTTTTCCTAAACCTTTTCCCTAACACGAGCTTCTTGGAAAAGTTTGCTGGAATTTTATTCCACTGGACAAAACTGGGGCGAATTGAGTCAGGGCCTCATACACACGTTTTTGGCTTTGCCCAGAAAATTTTCAAAGTAACGGAAATGGCAGCTTTGTGATGGCCACTCTAGAACATGGACTTTTTTGTCCCTGAGGCATTTTGTAACTAGTGTCATTGCTCAGGTAGAAGACTAATTTCTCTAATCTGTTTCAGACAGTAATACGTAAAAGGTTTTTATACATTCATATGTTGGATCTCAATGACACGGTTGAAAAACTTGTCTAGAGATGAGCATTTCATATCAGTCGATATTGATACTTATTGATTAGTTTTTTGGTTTTAAATATCCAAAGTACTATAAAACGTTGATGTGACCTTTTCTCTTTTATCCAGTTTCCTCTTGAGCTGTTGTATTCATTCTCTGCTTTCACTCCACGCCGATTGTTTTTATTTTTAAGCAGTTTAGAGACAAGATGGCAAATTATGAAACTGTTCCCACTTACTCAGGCGTACTGTGTGTATTCTGCCAAGCGCACCGATTGTCTACATTTCTTGTGATAAATCCTTTAATTTCCCACAATTCCAATGGATACTAAGTAGCTTGATGAGCTGGTTGGGCGTCCGGTCCAGTTTCATCTCCAGGGCAACAAACGCACAACTGTCAGAGCTACACAGAGAGCGGCAGTCACACTACTCATCCTTGCAACTATTTGCCCTGACTCAACATCGTCAGCTTGGTGAGCCAAACTCAACGGTTCGATGTGAACATTGTCTCCTGCCAAGCAGTTTCCTGTGAGAGTCAGCGTATCAGCGTGTATGTGGCCTCTTGTCCGGATGTTTGACAGACTCACCTTTGAGTCTTGTCTTGAGTTTGCGTGGACGTCCAATGAGTTATGTATGCTAGTGGGTTGTTGGTCGTTTTCTGTTGGACACGGATGTAGGTACACAACAAGTCATTGCAAGGTAACCAAACATTGGGTGATGCCACAAACCTTTTTTAGCTGAGCCAGGGAAGGTTGAGCGGTTAAAAACTTTCCTCTGCCTAACTTCCTCAGAATACTGTGCGGTGGTGGATCAGAGTTTAGTGAAATGATCAAAATTTGATCTCTCTATTGAACTCAATCGCATGTCTATCGCGATAAATATTGTTATTGTTTCTTCACAAATCACTACAGTATGTGAACACATGGTTTCCACTGGGTCTCTTCTGGAATCTTCTAAGGATCTCGCAGAAAGAGTTGGAGAGTTTCACTAGGGAGAAGAAAGCCTGGGTTTCCCTCCAGCGTCTGTTACTCCCAGTTCTGAGCTGCGGACAATGCATGAATGAATGTGTTGGGTGTGTCGAGTCCATTTTTCCTGGATTCTAATTAGTGTCGGGCAACCGATCACAAGCTCTGGAGCGAGATAAAACCTTAAGCCAATGAACTGAATCAGGCAAACGTCTCGTGCTAATTTTAAGGATCCGTATCACAAACATTGGGTCTTCCTCACTGAACGGAGTGCAGTCCTGACAGCCACACTCGGTTGCCTTATTGTGCCGTTTGTATATTTAGCTGCCCTGTTCCACTTCCTCCACTGCTAATGTTGGGAAAACACACAACAATACAGCCGTGATTCTGACCTCCCCTCTTTTCCTCTGCTATCGGCTTCTCACCATCTTCTCCGCCCTGTGGCACCTTCCCTTGAGTCGGTGGTCCCTTGTTCACTTTCCATCCCATCAAAGCCTTCTTTGAGAAAGAAACTGTGAAGTGATTCACATGACCCAGGCAACGCAAACACAAACTTCCCTACGCTGGAATTAGATTAGAATACAATCCGAAAGCCAAAACAAAAAAAGAACTATTAGTGAGTAAAATCTGAATCACTCCTTCAGATGAAAATAATAGCTGCAGTGACTCACACACACACACACACACACGCACACACGCACACACACACACACACATATATTTCTAGCGTCATGGTTCCTTCCACGTTTTGTCTCCATTTATGAGCTGTTCATCAGTTTACTCTGCTGGACAGATTAGGTGACAGAGATAAGATGTAAATATTCTCATTTGATTATTCTCATTTGAAGACTTGAACATGGTGCAGATCAGATATGGGACCTGTGAGTTTTGGGATCTCTCTGTATATTTACACTCATTAGGAACCCTAATGGGAACGCTCATTACAAGCCAGGAATGGAAATAGTTCTTTCATCAAAGTTCATACAGCTTCATGGGAGAAAAGTTTTTATTTAATTTGTTTGTTTTTCTGTTGTTGTGTATATAATGTATTGGCCCTGCCAATAGATTTAGAAAAGAATAAGAAAAATGTGTCAAATTACCAAACAGCTTTTAAAAACAGCTTGAAAATTGTTCTTCTTCATGTTGTGAGCTATATAAAAAAAAATGAAGGTACATTAATAGTTTTTTAAAGAACTAGATTAGGACCACTCAAAAATAAAATGCAGATTTTTTTTCTCAGAATTTTGACTTTAATTTTCTGAGATTAAAGTAATTTTGTTTTTTTGTTTTTTTCATTGACCCCATTGCTCTTCCATAGTTTTTCATTGAGGAAAAATCTAAAAGAATGACTTGATTCTTTAAGTGATTCTTGAAAAGAATCAAGAAAGTGACTCCAATCTCACTTATTAAAGATCAACATTGTCACCAAATAAATGAGATATAAATAACAGGCCTTCTCGCTGAGGTTAAAGTTAGGACATTCCTACCCCTGATAATTGCTAGTTTTGTCCTCATTGCTTGAAGAAAATGCAATCAGATTCTTCTGGGCATCTACCAGCAGTTAGATATTTGAAGGGTTTCTTCCATGTACCATATTCCTTTTTCAGGTCAAACTACAACATCTCAATGTCAACATCTGGATCTTAATCCTCAGTTTCATGGATTCACTCGTACGTCTTGAGTCAGTAGTTGTGTTTCCATTAACCATAAAACTGAGCGAAACAAAAATAAATTTGCTTGATGGAAGGTCTGTAGTGACGTCCAATAAAAAAAATCCGATTCGACTCTCGTCTGTCCACTGAACGTCACTCCAGATGAAGTTCTCATCTTTGTCTATGTTCCATTGGACAACTTTGACCTCGGCGGGTCAACCGAAACGCATCCGCCACGGCGGTATTTGCTGAAACGTTCGCCGCTGGACATTTGAGAATATCTAAGACTGTCAAGACGAGATCAAAGCAGGTTGCAGAGGTTGTGTGTTAAGTCTGTGGCCTGAGTTTGAACTTTGCCTCATCCTGCAGCAGGCTGTGGTGACAGAGGAAGTTGGCTAAAGCAGAGAGGGGGAGGAAGTCACACCGCAAACTAGATCAGGATATTAGACAGGAAGTACATCAACTCTCCAACTCATCCCTGAATGCCGGGAAGGACACGGCTAATGAAGAATGATGACGACACCAATGGATAAAGGATTTCAATACTTAATTATTAATAAATTTCAAACCGATTAATTTAATGGCCTCTGTTTTAAATCTGACCTGCTTCCAGGTTGATGAACTTCAGAGTCTTTCGGAATCGAAATTGCACAAATTTCCAAAAATTAGATTAGCTTGGTTCTCACTGTAGCAACATTTTATCTCCACGTCCTTTCAGGGGATGTGATAAAATAGGAGATCTCTGCAAACAAGCGTGCAAACCAAAACAAGTTTTCTCTCTAAATGAGCAAAATTTGGCATTAAGGATGGTTTTTTAAAACAACAACAACAAAAAAACAATAGTTAAAAGGTTTATTGGCAAGGCTTCTAATAACATAACCTCATAGTGAAGCTGGCTGAACTTATCTGAGGTTGGAGCAGCAAAGAGATTTTCTTACCAAGTGGCTGCATGAATATTCATCGACTCGTCGTTGGAAATAAAACATTAAGTTTATGATCTTTTTACTTGTCCATTGCTCTCGTTTGAGCTCCCAGGTTTGGTAAACAGCCAAAAACAGTAACTAGAGAATTCAATGAACATTTTAATTAATGGCTCAATAGGAAAGTTCATAATTGTGTGAGAAGGAAGTGATGGGTATTTTACTAGACTATTTTTGTCAAATAAAAATCTGACTGTGCACACCAGAGAACCACATTTTGCTAGAGTTAAAGCTGCCAGATCTCATTCCCACAGCATAATGCTGCCTCCACCATGCCTATTAGTCAAGATGGTGTGTCAAGACTGACTTGCAGGTTAAGTTTTCCACCACATTGTGTTTACAGTGATTATTTTAGTGATCAATTATTCTGATAATGAATCAGGTAAGCGAATAAAAAAATTGGCACATTTTGCAACTTTTTCATTTAACAGCTTACACCTTTTTTATACATTATTATAAGTATTGTACGAAATAACTTAGATTTTATATCTACAGCATTTTAATAAACTGAAGGTAACATAGTTACTTGATTGTGCTATAAAATGCCTCTATGTGCCCCTTTAATTCGTACACATGCACTTTGTTGTGGTCCATCACATTATTGCCAAATATATTTCAGTTTACAATTCCAACACTGTAACTGTTTCATAAATGTAAAGGTTACAAGTTTCTGTGGTGAGGTACCTTAATGACAACTAAAAACAAACTTGCGGCGTAAAATCATTCGACAAACAAAACGTGTGTTGATGTTTTTCAACAGAGAGGGTTTGCTTTGGAGACGTTTTCATATTTACCTCTTTAGCAGCGTGACAATTCATCTCTTTCTATGCATCGAGTTGTTATGACGCTAAAAAAAAAAAAAGAGAGAAAAGAAAACTGTTGCGGTCCATCTCCTGCATGTATCTGTGTCATGGACAGCTGTGAAAAGTGTGGAAATGTTTGACCTTATCGCACCTGCAGGAACTCACTCACGCACCACAAGCACACGTTCGTGTTAGAGCTACGTCTTACATACCGGGAATGTCAAAGTTGGAGCACTGACAGCGAGCAGCTCTGTTAACCTGATACAGACACTCCTAGGAGTACAGCGGGGTCATTGCTGCGGAGAAGGGGTCGTGCTTCATTCTGTCGTTGACTCAAGTGGCCTCTCAGTCAGCCCTATCAGTCTGTATGCTGCAATGAGGCTTTAATTAGACATAACTGCTTTGCCACTTGCGCTTTGACAGTGAATTCTGTCCCATTGATGATTGTTTTGTTTGCACGAAACAAGAAAATCCTTGAAAACCGTCAGCAATGGAGCCTTAAGTTTATTCTTATGGAGCTAAATATTACAATGGTAGCATTTTACACGGGCAGGTATTTCTGAGTACGTGTTTGTGTGAAGTCCAGAAATAGCCCCCACCGAGATGCCTCTTTCCTCCGTCTTCCTAAACCACAGAAGAGGAAGAATCTGCCTTGACCCCCAGGTTTCCGCGACGACTTGTCACAATGTGACCCGAAAACAAAATGTCGGAGCTTCCTGGAAAACACCCTCTGTCTCCGTCGTCTCTGGAAATGAGCGCAGATTGGTCTTTTGTTTCAAAACAAGCTCATCTATAATGATTTGCCACGCAGCAGGTCAAAGCGCCGCTGCTAATGCGAACAAGATAAAAACCTAAAAGGAGGGAAAGTGCATCTGGGTCCTCCCTGCTTGAAAATTTGGATTCCATATTTACAAGAGCCCTGGACTTTAACGCCAAGACTCTGAAATTAAATTAAATTAAATAAAAACCTTATTTATTTTGTACATGTAAAATGTCAAAATGATGTGTTAAGACTAAAGAAGAAAACAAAACTAAATACAATAAAGCATAGAAATACAAACCTTTTATATTGCTCAAAAAGAAGTAGAAAGGAAACAAAGCATGTTAAATCTTAATGTTTGTTGGATCGATTAATTAATTTTGATTAATTACTCGCACAGATTTTAACATGCTAAAAATATTAGCACAATAAATTGTATTTCTATACAAACAAAACAGCAGAGATGGAACCTTTGTATTTCTGGTGCTCTCGTAAATGTGACGTACAAGCGACATCGACAAACAACAGCAAGCTGCTTCTCTCCGCACAATGGATGGCGCAATTTCAGCGCTAAATAGAGACTGTTGCGCACCTGGACGTGGCTACTTCCTGGTCGCAGGAAGCTGCATCCATTCCAAAGCTACCTACTGATATGATTAATGACGGGCTGGGACGTTAACTGAGCAACCATCATCGCTAGCTGAGCAACCATGACCGCTAACTGAGCAACCAGCATCGCTAACTGAGCAACCATCACCGCCAACTGAGCAACCAGCATTGCTAACTGAGCAACCATCACCGCTAACTGAGCAACCAGCATCGCTAACTGAGCAACCATCACCGCCAACTGAGCAACCAGCATTGCTAACTGAGCAACCATCACCGCTAACTGAGCAACCAGCATCGCTAACTGAGCAACCATTACCGCTAACTGAGCAACCAAGCAACTGAGTGTCCGGCACTAGCAAATGAGAAGAGCGTAGTCACTTGTGTTAGCTTTGGAGATGCTAGTGACTAGCATGCGTAGGCTGGTCACTCGTTGGATTGCCTAGGGTTAGACAGACAAAGGTTAGCACTGGCTATGCTGGCCACTAGCAAATCGTCTCTTCTTTAAAGAAAACTTAATCAAGAAAATGGTTAGCATCTCTAAGTGACATACATTAATTATGTCCATTAAGTGACATTATGGAACAGATGTATCTTTCTGCATCAAGGAAGTAGCAACCGATGGACAGGGTAGTCTTAACTTGCCACTGAAACCGCGCCATAAATAATTTTTACTCAGCTACACTAACAAGCAAAGGATATAAATACTTACCAGAGCAAGGCAGAAAAAAGACATCATCAGACAGTTAGTGTATGTGTGGTTTCCTGAAAATGCAAAGAGGTCACACATTTTACCATTAAATAGACCTGGACAAGAAAGTGTGATGGCAAAGACTCATCAAGATGTTGAAGAAAATCTCCTGAACACCACAATTATCTTGACAGTCTAATAATACCATCTGTCCTATGCAAAGTAGGGGCTATCTATGCATCTCTTCACGTCCAGAATTTGACTTCTAAGACCAGAATCTTTTGCAAAGCAAATGACCCCTGAACACAGTCACGGCATAAAAAAAAAAGTTGAAAAGAATTATCCTCCTATTCACCACTCTGCTGTGTAGCTTGTGATAATTTGAGAAATGCTTATTTGCATATTATTTATTTATCCTCTTCTGGTTTAGGCAGACAAAACAGACAACAAAAATAAAGTAAAATAAAATCCTTAATATATTATTTAGCCCAAATTTATTTTTTATACTGAAACACTAAAGAATATAATAAAAATAATAATAATCTTCTTCTTTTGTTTGCAAAGCTCCCACACTAAGTCTAAGCAATAATCCAAACAGATTACAAGAAATCATTGTGCCCTTTTCATCCATGCTTTCAATTGCTTTTAGCATGAATTTAGTCGTACAAGTTGGATGTTTTTCACGAGTAATACATGCCCTATTTTTAACATTGCAGGGAATAAAAGGAGCACAGCTTCTCCACTATTTTTTCCCATAATGCTTAGAACCCAAATTTACCATCATTTTTAGAACAACAGTGGCCAAAACTGAGAGACGCCTTAAAAGACCTGCAGAGAATCTGAGGGAAAATAGTGTGACATCACCTGATGTCCAACATCAGGTGATAATGTTTGACATCAGGTATGTCTGACATTATCACCTGATGTCAAGCATCAGGTGATAATAGTTTGACATCAGGTGATGTTTGACATCAGGTGATGTCTCCTTCGAAAGGAGACTTTCTGGCTGGGCCAGAAAGTCTGACTCCTTTCAAAGAATTTATGAATAACTCACGATTTCAGCAGAGTTTAGACGCAAAAATTGTAGTTTTAGTCGGCGTCATGTAGTCGACTTTATTGTCAATTCATCATATGTAGCTACTAGACCTACAAAGAATCAAAATTAAGTTTCATGCAGTGTCCCAATGAAACTAAAAACTTAAAAACATCACCTAACAATAAATAAGAACAAACAATAGTAAAAAAAAAATCGAAATTGATTATATTATAAAAGAGATACATTAACTCTGGACCAGGTCTCCCTTTAGGGGCGCTTCAGTTCCTTCTCACCTAATACGGAGGACACAAACCCAGCCTTCACTGCGGAGACCTGCATGCAAACTTGGGGGCCAAAGATAAAGACAAACATTTGTAAAGATAAATATCCGCCGAAACACTTTCAAAATAAAACACAAACGTTCAAAAGGGAATCGTTTCAATTTACACAGATTACTGTTTGTTTCTTTTCTAGAAAAGATTATGAGTTCGCTTTTTGCCACCTTTGTGATTTGCTCAGTGTTTAGAACACATGATGTAATAAAAATAGGATTCCCTCTGTTTTGGCGAGTAAATATCTAAGCTTTAACTCGTCCGAGTCCAGATTTGACCCATAAAAAAATATTTAAAAATTTAAGGTTGTGGAGCTGTCAAAAAATAAATAAACTAACAAGAGTGAGAATTTCTGCACATTTTTACAACACAATATCAACTTTCAGCAGTAATTAAAGTGAGTTTTTGACTTTGAAATCCAATCTTTATTTCAAACAAGCAAAATGACAGAGAAAAATGTGAAGAGTGCAAAATTATATAACAAAAATTATACATAAAAAAACAAAACTTCCATGTCCAGTTTGAAAAGAAGTAGGGAGAAGACAGAACTCATTGTGTCCTACCTCCAATAAGTAAATAAAAACAATAAATGACAACTCCTAACGGGGATGGTAAGGAGACGGTTAAATAACTGAGTCATAAGGTTACCCACGCCGTTTTATTTTGAAAGGAAAATCAGCCTACTTCCGGTATGAATTTCGTTTCTCCCCGTGTCTGACTTGACGGATAAAAGTTGAGGAGAGACGCCAAGCTCCCGTTGAAAGCCGCTCGCCGCTCGGGACGCAACCAGAGAGGAGAGGCGCGCGAGGCGAGACCAACCTGAGCCAGCATACCACGAGAGGCACGAGCACGCAACAACACGCGTGGGAACGAACATGCAGAGAGAAAAACGCTCCCTTTGGACGCAGAATTGCATATGCGGTTAGAAAGATTTAAGAGTTGCGTTACAAGGATTACACACGAAGCGTCTCTTCCCAAGGTGAACCAGCTTTTTTAGATTATTTTTGGGGGACTTTGGGGGATGAAAGATTCCGCGCGTGAGCAGAAACCTGCGTTATTCTCACGCTAAAAACAAACAAACAAACAAAAAATGACATTAAGAAGCGGGAGCTTGTTGAAAACTGATCATTTTTCCGTGCGGGATTTTGCATGGAGAGCGGACGCAGTGAACACTTTGCCACATGTTGATGAACGCTTTCAGAGCCGCACTCGGACTGGCTTGTGGAAGCAGCCTCAGTTGAACTGAACTTGGACATTGTGGGAACGGTGTGGGCAGGCAGGAGGACCGTGCGGTAGGTAGTCACCACACCTGCGCACTGGTCCCACCGCCGGAAACCCTCTGAGTGAGTTTTGACAAAGACCAACGGTATGGACAGAGTCGATCCAGACGTCTCTCCTGCGCGTGAGTCACCGTGAGCGAAAAGAAAAAAAAAACAAAAACATTTGGACGAGGATATTATAACAGCGCGTGCTTTTGCGCAAAAGCGGCCACACAGCGCACGCGACATTCCTGGGACGAGGCTCGGTGCGGCTGCGGGATTGGACCCCCGGGGCTGTGTGCTAAATGCCCAGCCGGACCCCTGCGGCTCCTCAGCCTGGGCGGAAACATGAAGTCCTGGGTCCTGCTAGCGCTGCTGCTGGCTGCGCTGTTATCGGCCCGTCTGCGGCTCGGGAACGCTGAGGTAAGCCCGGTACAAAATGACCTCTAATCGGTGAGTGGGGAGGGGGGGACGACACCTGCCGGAAGCATGGAGGACCATA
This sequence comes from Gambusia affinis, assembly GCF_019740435.1. Lineage (NCBI taxonomy): Eukaryota > Metazoa > Chordata > Actinopteri > Cyprinodontiformes > Poeciliidae > Gambusia > Gambusia affinis. Next base: position 26,450,259 of record NC_057871.1, on the reverse strand, counting down.
TAGACACTCGAATTTAAATTTAAATTATGAAAATAAGTGGCTGTGTGATTTGACTCAGCGTTTTGTCAGGTTATTTTCCCAGGATGGAGTTACTTAAAGATTTACTTTTGGGGCAACGATACGTCACATTTTATATTACAGTGGAGATACAGAGTTTGGACTAATTTTACTCTGAATAATTTTCAATAGGGATAGATTAAGATTGTATTATTTTTGATAACTTTACATCCCTATCTAATGTGCAATCTGTGAGATAGATTCCCAGCTAAGATAAAATGGGTCTAAATCTGGTAGACTAATTGGTCCCATGCCGTAGACAAGTTACGTAATGAGGTCTCAATATGTTGATGGCCTCTGAAGGGTCAATTCAGGACTACTTTTGGGTAAAAATTGGAATTTTGTGCAAGTTGAGTTTCAGTGTTAACACATGGTTCTGTTATTTGGTAGCATATGACACTTTATGTTTCATGCATTCATACTTTTCATATCTGTAATATTTTCGGCTAGTTTTGATGGACTCTAAAGTCTGTACCTGAGGTACATGGGACTCACAAGCATTCTAGATACATACTCAATGGACAAAACATTATAAAGATCGCACTGGGGGCCTCATTTCTGGGAGCGGCCAGAATATATATATTTTTGGAGGAAAGTTATAGTAAATTTTTTTCAGAACAATATGTATTCAATCTACCATGCATCAGTTTATATCCACTGAAGTACAGGACTACTTATGCAAGGTTTCCCCCAGAAAACGTACTAAGCCTGGTGGTTGGGGCGCTCAGGCAATCATTCAACCAGCGGCCCGCCGTGTTTTTGAGTTAAAAAACAGGAGATTTGAAAATATCACTTGATAATTATGTGTTATTGAAAGATTAGAATATTAATATCTGAACACCAACTATCAATTTTTAACAAATCCAAACATAAAAAAATAATCTTAAGTAAGCAACGCTCAGCCTGGTGGGGGCACAAGTAAAGCCTGTTGGCCCGCCAGGCTTATAATGAACTGGGGGAAACCCTGCATGGGGATAGGGCATAGGGCACAGAGGCCCACATTGCTCTAATTCCGGCCCTGCAACAGGGTTGATTCGGAACCACTTTGGATAAAATGTCGGACCCCATATGGTCTAGAAAAATTAGAATTTCAGCAGATTTCTGTTTTCTCATATCCAACTATTTTATTTGCTGGATAGCTGCTAAAACAGGAGCTAGTCCTCAGCGAGGTTTTCCCTTTGCAAATTGGTAAATATGTGTGAGGCTTGTGTTCAGGTGCAGGGAGGGAGTCAGTCTGTCGTTGGAAGATGGAGAAGAAAGGCGAGATCTTATCTCTGCTTCCATCCAGCAGAAATTAAACTGCGATGCTGAAATAGCTTTTCTTTCACTTTATCATTACAGGTGTAGACCGGTTCCCAGTTCCTGAAATCATTTTTCTCAGAACGATGTCCGTTAGAACATTTAGTTTCACTTAGCTTCTTGTCAGCCCCCATGCTGAAACAAAAACATGCATATCTACAAAAAAAAGAAAGAAAAAAAACCCCTGTTATAATTCGTATAGTGATTATGTGCTGATTATTGATATGGCTTGAGCAGAAAGGTCTTGTGGAGATTTCCTTTTCTTTGTGGATGATCTGCCAAAACCAGGCCTCCAATTAACTTCTATAAAAGCAGGAAGTGCTTATAAAAAGAGAGACTGATTAGTTACACTTTTCACTGATTTCAGTTCCCTCCTCCTCTCCTTCAGGGCGTAAAACAAAAGATAAGAAGAGGAAGCAGAAAATGAATTAATTATAAGATTTTCACTGATTATGAATCAAATATGTGCCGCACCTTTGCAGATTGTTGTTTAATTAAGTATATAAATTGAGCATTTCAGAAATAAAATGAGTTGTTCAGAGTACATGCGGATGGTTGATGCACTGAAAAAAAGAAAATGGCAAAAAGAAATGTGTGAATTAAGTTTAACAATCTTAATTTTTTTTATGTTTAACATGACAACTTAATACATTTACTTGGATAAACTTAATTATATTACATGTAACAACAAATTAACAAAAACAAAATTAAGTTGGAGCTCTATTCTCTTTTCTTCAGTGTGGATTTGTAGAAGAAAATTAGTGAAACTTTTTTGTTTTGATGCGTGTAGATCAGATTTTTCATCATTTGACCGGCCACTTTACAAATCAGCACAGATCCAGAGCAAACTAGTCAGCTCTGGTTTCTGGCTGATTGGCTAAACCGTTAGCATTCTCAATCTGCCGGCAGAAAGGGGAGACGACGTTGTTTTAGTTCGGCTGCTACATCCACAGCAACAAGAAATTCTCATTAAAACCAGGAAGATAGAGCACATAACACCAGTTTTAAAGTCCCTCCATTGGCTCCCTCTAGCTCAAAGAATAGACTTTAAAATACTGTTGTTAGTTTATAAATCACTGAATGGTTTAGCACCACAACACATTAAAGATCTGCTGCTGTTGTATCAACCTTCCAGAACCTCTCAGGTCTTCTGGTTCTGGTTCTGCTCTGCATCCCCAGAACCAGAACCAAACGATGAGAAGCAGCATTTAGCATCAATGCACCAAAAATCTGGAACAAACTTCCAGAAAACTGTAAAACAGCTGAAACACTAACTTCCTTTAAATCTCAGCTAAAAACTCAGCTGGTTAGAGTTGTATTAGAAACGTAATCAATTACAAATTTAACGATTTTGACTTAATGTCATGTTTTGATTGTTGATTCTATGTTGTATGACTTTGTGTGTTTGTGTTTGTTATGATGTAAGACACTTTGAGATGCCTTGCTGTTGAACTGTGCGGTACAATTAAAATTTGATTGATTGACTGACTTGTTGAACAGACGCCACGTTCAACCCGCTTGATTATTCAGCAATTTTTCAGCGCAGCAACGTCATTAGCGCTGCGTCTCTGCTACAGTTCGTAATCCAATAACACGCTGCCGCTTATACAACGTGTTGTTGAACACAAGCTAAGCGTGCCCACACATGCGCCGGGAATTGTTACGTTTCGTTTTCAGATCCACTATAGAGCTAGAGTTACACCCACAAAAATGCTCTCACGTCAGGTTAGACCTCAGCTTTCTCCCCCCCTCCCCGTCCTCATCATCTTCTACTGAAAAAGTAAACAACTGTCGATTGGTGACTTTGAAACAGGTTGTTTTTGTGGCAATTGTCTCGGCGCACAAGCCGGCCGCCGCCTGTTCGCCTGATCCATTTTACATAAGAACAACAAATAATCTGCCGGGGGATTTTGTGCAGTTTGTGCTGCATGTGTGTGCTCACATCTGGACGCCTGGGTACATGTTAGAGTGACATATGTGCATGTGTTTGTGTGTGTATGCATGCGTGTGTGCGTGCGTCAGGGGTTTGCGCTCCAAACGTCAGATAGAAAATGTGCAGTGCCACATAAGAGCATTTATTCGTTAAGCCTCGTTTGGTGTGATTTCAGCAAAAATCCGATTAATGAAGAAAGATACAAAGTTGTGCATGATCGCTAATGTTGCAAATCTAAAAATAAAACTAAAAAACATTTTTAAAGCATGTGTGTTAAATTTGATCAGATTTTGGGACAGATGATGCAGCTTGGGATGAATCAAAGATTATTGCAGCATGCATCAAAGTGACTCATCCATTCTTTCAGCTAGACTCCCAACACCTGGAAGGCTTTTATTTCGAAGCAGCTGCAAGTATGTGCAGAATGTAGCAGATTTCATCACAGCAGCTGGTCTGAAAAGATGTTTTCAGATATTAATCACTTAACTTTTTTTTTTTTTTTACACAATTAGAGGAGTACGGAGCTGTTCCATCAAGTCATTTTGTTTTAAAGTGGAAATGTTGGCGTCTTGTAAAGTTTCACAGCAGTAGCATGGACTACTCCAGTGGTTAACTGAGAACTTCAACTTGCCTTATGAGGGGGTTTTTTTGTTCCCCAGTAAGGTATCACTCAGTGTAAGAAGACAAAAAATGGTACATCCCTGTGGCGAATGTTAAAATATATGTATTTGCAACACTATTGGAGAAACCTTGGCGATGGATTATACAATTAAATCACAAACTGACCTATCACGATGATAAATTTTGCTGGACGATAAATCGTTCATGGAATTTATCACGGTAAACAATAATATTGTTGTTTTGAAGCCAGTTTCCAGTAATATGATGGTAATGGTGCAAAAATGCAAGAACACATTCTCGTAGATCGATATACTTTGAATTCTAACGGACATTTGGAACGGGAAGACATTTTAAATCCATCCATCCATCCATTTTCTGTTCACCCTTGTCTCTAATGGGGTCGGGAGGGTTGCTGTTGCCTATCCCCAGCTACATTCCGGGCGAGAGGCGGGGTTCACCCTGAACAGGTCGCCAGTCTGTCGCAGAGACATTTTAAATATCCAAAATGAAGAAACAAAACAGAAATGACAAATGAAATGAATGATGAAATCTCTGTAAACAAACAAAAAGCCTAGTTGAGACCAAAACACCAGACTTCAGACTGCCGCCCTCCAGGATTTGTCAGACAAAGAAAGAGAGATGATGAACAATGAATCATGCAAATGGAAATATTGATAACAGGAATATTACTAACAATATTGGTAAATATTGCAACGGAATTGATAATATTGGTAAAAATTGTGATGGCGATAATATTTGTGGTAGATATTGCAATGACAACAATATTTGTAAATAATATGATGACGATAATATTGCATTAACCGTTGCAATAGGTGCTTATTTTCTTTCTTATCCGTTAGCATTTTTGGACGATGCTATTTGTTCATCCGCAAGACTTAGTCCAACAAGCTAAAGACGACATTAAAATGTACAATGCAAGTTCAGAACACTTTGAACATATTAGCCAACAACTATTGCACTCCAAACAATCTTTTGCAATATGAATATCGCGCACAATAATTTTGTGATGAGGATATATATATCGGATCCACAAAGTGGCTGTTTCAGTAAAGCTAGCTTTACTAATCACTAACACAAGACACTAAAAGATGACTCACTTTTAGACAATGTGTCACATTGTCACTGTTTCTTATTTCAATAAATAATAACTGCTCATCCTGGCAGAAGAGTTCCACGCTGTTATACTGTGTTTTTGAATAAAACACGGCAAAGTTTAGCAACACTTCTTTAAATCTTTGCAAAGATTGCATCCCGTCTGATCTCAGTTTGGACCAGTCGCCTCTTTTAAAATAGGTCAGATCAAACCTAAGTGGTTTCCAGTGAATAACTTACATTAGGTTGCTGGACCAAACCATTTTCACTTTGGGTTTTGGTTCAATGCAGGAATCTGTGCGGCGTGCAGGAACACAAAGGTGACAGCTTTCTCCCAAGTTCCCATTAAAAGAAGAATGTTAACTTGTGTACCCATGCAGTCGGAGCTCATCATTGTTTTCTCAAGTCCTCTCCTCTTTTCTCATTTACCGTCCCTCCATCCATCACCCACACCCTCATCTCTTCAGCCAGGGGTGGAGCGCAGCGTGCGTAGGAGTGGTGTGTTTGTGTGTGTGTGGGTGCGTGTGCGTGTGTGTGTTTGCTCTGCTTGCTGCTGTGTGTGATTGAAAAACTACCCACCGAGCTCAGCGGGCCTGGATTTTTGTTTTTTGTTTGTTTTCTTCTTTGTTCCTGCAGCATAAAGTTGGCGACCTGCCACTGCCGCGCTGATAAAAGGAGGCATGTGGCGTCGCATCTCGGTGCGACTGCGACTCAAGCGTTACATCGATTCTCCGGTGCTGTTTGTGTTTGCCCTCTGCTGAAAACTTTGATCGTCTTTTTGACAGCGTGTGTGCGCTGGCTGTCTGCTGGCCCCCCATAATTACATTCCATTACACACTCCACCTTTCTCCTCAAACATTCCTTACAAACCCCGCTGCCGTCAGGGCTTCCTCCGAGGCCCCCTGGCAGTGTGTGTTCTCCACAAGTGCATCTGCGACCTGCTTGTACGTCGCAGCAGCCCAGCAGATTTCCCTTTTGACCTACAGTCTGAGCACTCACACTGGACCAGAAGCTGAAGCGATTGGAGATTTCTTCTGCGCAAATTGTGTGGGTTGCATGAGAAATAAAGAAAAAAAAAAAGCGTTGCTCTCAAATCACCGATTGCGCAAATTTGAGCTACTAAAATAAATTTGCTTCAGTGTTTCTATGCACTAATTTCAATGCATCTGAAAAACCATCTCATCCTAGTGCATAAACTTTTTCACCAAATGCATTTTCTTTTTTAAATTGGTGCGTTTCCAAAGTCAGCCTTATTGTCAGTTCATCGTATGTGTGTCCTAGATGAACGAGGGATCAAAATTACATTTGTCGTCGTCCCCCCAGTGAAGCTACAAACTTAAAAGCATCACACAATAATAAAGAAGAATAGTGAGAACTGTTTAAGTTACTATTTGCTTTTACTTAATATATGATGTTTTTAACTTTTTTTGAGTGTTTTGTGCTACGATGAGGCTTTTTTCCCCCCAGTTGTATTGAATTTTGTGTATTTTGCAAAACCCCAAATGGAAACACTTTTTTCGCACTAAGAAGGAAACGACAGGAAGTGACAGGAGGATGATGCCGTTTTTAATCGCACACCACCGAAAAAAACTTTTTTGCCCGTGAGTTTAATTGCGTTTCGTTTTTAACAGAAACACCGCAGTCGCAAAACTGCGTTTCGTCAGTGGAGCATCGGGAAAGTCTTGCGCTCGTTCGTAGTGGAAACGCAGCTACTGTTGTTTGTCCAAATCTTGCTGCCATTTTAAACCAGTGGTTGAAGCTTATTTCCTCCCTCCAATCTAATTTGAGTGGAGGGAGGAAATAATGGCCTGTTGTAGAGTGAAAAGTGTGTGTGTATGTGTGTGTGTGGTTGTAAGGTTGCCTTGACAAATTGGGCGGACAGTGGTTAAAGCATCTGTATGTAAAGGACAAAAAGAGACGAGGAGTGTGTGTGTGCGTGTGTGTGTGTGTGTTTGCTAAAGTGGGTCAGCCAATGGCTGGTGAAAGTCATCCAGGTGTCCTCAGCCATCACCGCCCACCAAGCAGACAGAGAGCAGGGGAAAGAAAACCGGGAGTGGAGAAATGAAAACAGCAGAAGATTCATCTGGAGCTGCTCTGGTAAAATGAAAGCAAAAACTAGGATTGAAACAACCGTTTTTTTTTTGTTGTTTTTTTTTGCACGAGCAGCCGTTGATTTTGTGAGCATGATGAGCTGCAAAAGTCGTCTCATTAGTTGTCTGCCTATGAAACCAGAGTGTTTGCTGTTTTTCCCTCCATTTGGTGGGAGCTAAATTTATAATGCAGCTGAGTGGAACTGCTGCGGAACCTTACGGAGGTAAACGACCCTAGAAAAATAGAACCAAGGATGGAAAAAAACATGGAGGGAAAAAACTCAAGTCAAACATCTAATTTTAAATGGAGGCACTTTAGTGGAGTTACAGCCACACACATTTATACGAGCTGCCATTTGTGGGCCTGTTTCTATTAATGAGATGTTCAAAAGGCACAAGCTGTTCATTTAAAAAAAATTTTTTTTGTATTGATTCTTTTTACATTACATTACTGTGTGAGAATAAAGAGGAGTAATGAAATGTAATTAGAGCCAAAAAGAAAAAAGAAAATCTATTTTTCAGGACATCAGTGTTTCAGCAGTTTTGCAGTTTTCTTGAAGTTTGTTCCAGATTCGAGGAGCTTAAAAACTGAATGCTCCATGCTTGGTTCTGATTCTGGGGACATGGAACGGAACCAGAACCAGAAGAACTGAGTGGTGTAGAAGTCACAACTGAGGAAATACAACAGCTGATATTATCTGGTTCAATTTTCAGAAATGTACATGATATCAGCTGCGATTGCAGAATTGTTTTTGGGTTTGTTTCTAGTTTTGCGAAATTTTACAGACATCATCTTAAAAGAAAACCCCCTTCATACCAGCTCTACCCCAGAGAGAAATGATGTTGTGTGCTGAGTTTCGTTACGGCACCAGACATGAGCTGTGATAAAATCACATGAGCAAAAATAAATGAATGTGCCAAATATATGACATTCTGTCCAAAGTAGGTTTTGATTTACATTTCTGAAGAAGGAAAGACTTTAATCTCACAATCATTCAATCATCTCTCATGTTTCAGTTTCCCTTGACATCTCATGCAAAAAAGAACCGTTTCAAACATTTTCCTTTTCCTTAATGCTTTTCTTCGCTTTGGCAACCGTTTTCTGTTTACTGATGCAATGTGGAGTGAAGTCCAAAGCGCCAGCTGCTGATTATGCAGCTGCAGCTTTACTTTGTGTGTGCCGGTATTTAAATCATGATCGTGCGTCGTCGCTGGGATGCAGGATTTCTGAAGTATCGCTTCACTTCCCAGCTGGTTGTCTGTCTAACCAGCTGGGAGTGTAAATCACATTTAAAGGAACTCAAGGTGAATTTGAATAAGACAGCACATTGTCCATGTTCTCTGTGAATTTGGAGTATTAAAAAAAAATTAAGCAACACATTAGGATCTATTCAGCAGCATAATTGCAGTTTAAATAAATAGGAGCATCTAAGGAATTTTAATTTGACTAATTAACGTTTAGAGACATACACTAAGTGAAATTGAAGAGTTCTGACAGATCCGTCGTCATTTTTTTTTTCTCACAGTTCTCACTTCTCACGATTGCCCTCCCTTAATTTGTTTCGGCATGTCTTTTTTTTTTTTTTTTTTTTTTTTTTAAACGTTCCTGTATCAGTTGTTTCTCTAAGATGGCATCGAGTAACAGCCAAGCAAAACAAAACGCTTCAAAGAACGTTCGCTGCCATCTCCGTTTGATCTCCACAGTGAAACCACAAGCCTTTCCTGCAGCACGGCCGCGCTGCATCCATCAGGACTCCCTGCAGCGGCACTCATTAAAACCTCATTAAGTCTCTCAGTTCAGCTCTTTTATTAAATAATGGATCATTTCACTACATACATTTTAAAAAATATTGAGAGAGGAAGAGAGAGGAGGAGAGAGGGAGGGGAAAAACAGGGGGTCTTGTGGGTAAACAGACAGGGAAAGGAAGCAGCGAACACCAATCACAAGCCTAATTTCCTTCAAAGGAGGAAGTGAAACTGGAGCAAGTTTTGACTGGAGATCAAGGACAGAGATACTCTATAAGAAACACTTTTTCTTCTTCCAGTCCCACCATTTGCCCCTCTTGATTTCAGTGTAAAAATAGTGGATGAAATTTTCAAGTATTTTCCATTTAGATATATTTCTATTTAACTAAATATAGTCACTGTTACATTTTTCAACAGTTTAATAAACCGACTAATTAACCCGGTAATGTCACTGTGTAAGATTTCTGTTGCTCTTAGATTGAACAACCACTTTTTTAAGTGTATGTGAAATCCCTCATTCTCTTGAAAAGTAGCAGAGTGACTGAATGGTGAAAATGTGTCTGTAAAAAAAAAAAAATCTAGCTTTTTTTTTAAAGGTGTCTCTTCCAACTTCATTGTAGAAAAACCTTCATTAACTGAGGTTAAACTGCTAATTTAATCTCGACACCTCCCCAAACGAATCTGACTTCACTGCCAAACGAACTAGATTTTGATTAAATCAGACTAAACACGGTCACAGAACTGGAATACTGCGACGCATTCAGATTGTCGTGATCACTCAAAGACTGCATAGCTTACTTTAACAATAATATTGTTTCCAAAACTAGCTAATAACACACTGTGACTGTATGTGTCTGTCTCCGCAGGGCGATTCACTCCCTCAGTCACTGATTGACCTGGTGTGGGACTCTCCCATCTCCTCAGTGGAGGACCTGAAGCTGCTGCTGCTGCTGCAGCAGGAGTCCAGCACAATAGGTACCACTGGCCGTGCACACAGAAACACACACACACACACACACACATTAATTAAACCGACATGGAGGAGGTGAGGATGGGGGTGTCTTAACAGTCATGAATGAAGGGAAACGCCGTCTGTGAGCGTGTCAGCAGACATTCCAGGCTTCATTGCTCAGTCGGTTATGGAAGAAGTCTGAGAGAGAGCGGCTGCAACTTTTGCACTTCGGGAACCGAAACAGCGAAGAGGGGGAAACGCTTCCAGCACAAGGTCACTGAATTGTTCTGCTGCTCTGGATTCCTCAAAAGGCCTGAATTATGGATGTGAGCATTTGTGCCACAGAACCACCGTGCATGCTGCGTGTTTTCTTCACCTCCACAGAGTCCAAGAACGACGCGGCTCGCACGCAGATCAGCAAGCCGTTTTAAACTTCTGCCACGGCGGAACCAAGTCACACATACATGTATTAATAGACGGGACTTTGATCATCTCATAATGTATAAATAACACAGTGACATAACAGTGGCCACAGAGAGGAACAAGCAGAGGGAAGGATGCTTAGAAACAGGACATGAGGGAAGTGACTCAAAATCTTTTTAATTCAGAATAAACCTTTTCATGAGGCTGAGGCAACTTAATCATCTTTACAGGACATTCTAGCATGCAGGCAAGTGAGACATTACAAATGGTCATATGGCATTTAATTAGCTTAATAAAAAAATATTAAATTTGCTAATCACATCTGCCCTTTGAATCAAACATAGAAGCCATTTTGGATCTCCGGTTAACCCAACACATACATCCCATTGGACTATGGGAGGAAGTCTGAGTAGCATGTTGCTATCACACAATAATGCAAAAATAATTATTAATGATGATTTATTATTAGCTTAGTGACATAAATGATAAGAAAATTGTGTTGTCAAAAGATTTTTAACAAAGTATAACCCTGAGCTACACTTTGTTAATGCGACCTTCACATGCTATTAGCCATGTTAGCATGTTTCTGTAGCCAAGTTAGCCATGACAGCTAAGACTCTCTCAGAAATGATGGCAGAGAAATTCACTTTTTTTTTTTTTTTGAAATTGACTAAACCATTTACATTTTATTGATTTCAATCGCCTGAAAAAACATTGTTTTTTTCATACAACAGGACAGTGTGCAAAACACGTCAACAACAAATGCTTTGCACCAGATTTAGCTTCAGCTAGTTTCCATCTGCAGTGACCTCTGTATATTTAACAGTTCTGAATGGCCTTAAAATTGATGCTACACTAAATATAAAATAACCATTCATACTGTGAATGCTTCTTTTAACAAATGACAGTACATAAATAAATTACATGTACAGTTTATTTAGATACAGATAAATGGACACCTAGCAACCTCTGTAAACAAAATCCTTCACACCAGGCAGCTAATTAAAGTTAGCAGGCAACCAAGTAACACCTTCATTTGTGTTTTGGAAACACACACACACACACTCACTCACACATTGGCCAAAGCAGCCCACACCAGGAATATAATTAGGACTTGGGGGCTACAGTATGAAATGAGAGTATACTTACACACGCATGAGTCATATTTAACAAGTCATATCTTTGTTCAACAATTTTCATGACAGCAGCGAGACAAATCGTGGCAGAAAATAGCCTAATTGTTTGAGAGAGGTTAAAAAAAGGCTTCCTTTGTGAGTTGAACAATGAGCTTGGCATAAATCTGCCCAACAGGCTGCTCATGTTTTACATGTTTAACCTTTCTATTCAAGATCAATGCTGTAAAATGTAAAGGTGACCTAACTGTGTCTTGTCCTTTTGATTTCTTTACTACAGAAGATAAAGAAGACGAGCATGACAGTCTTCTAAGCCCCGTCCACGGTCGATACATTAGAAGTCTTGGTAGGTTTCCTCACCTCCTTCTGTTCCCAGCATTGCTCTTCTTTCATCTTGACATTTTATGTTTTGTTTTTTAAAATAATTCTTATCTTAGTTTTGATCTTATGTTTCTTGGCGTAGAAGCTCAGCAAGCCCAGAAGGCGGATTGTAAAGTCAGAACAGAGGTGATGGAAATAACGAGATCCATGGTGGATCGTAGCAACGGCAACTTCCTGGTGTGGCCTCGGTGTGTGGAGGTGCAGCGATGTTCAGGCTGCTGCAACTCCAGACACCAGCAGTGTGCCCCCGTCGTTAACGCCACCCGAAACCTGGAGGTACGCAACAAATACCGCTGCCATTAAAGCATGACTTCACCACCTCCTGCAACGTGACAGCTGAAGAAAAGTTTATCATGTTTAACTTCCCCCAAATTAAAAAAAAGTTACTTTTGACGTTTTGGTTAATTACATTTCTTGATTAGAGGACGTGAAGTTTTTTGTTTTAACTGGTATGTTTACCTAGCGTGGTACTGCTCCCATAATGCATTGAAAATTCATTTCCCACAAATAAAGATTTTGTAAATCTCAAATGGTGAATTAAATCATGGCTGCTCGGTGTTTGAGCAGGATTACAGAGTCTTTCATCTGTCTTTCTCAGTGTAGTACAGTAAAAAAATAAAAAATCTATTTAACTTCAGTACCTGCATCACACTGAGATACCTGCTTTTCCATTACCCAAGAACTACTTTCTTGCTTCAAAATATTGCCCTAAACAAAGATGCGACATCGTCTCACAACTGCTTACTCTGGGTTACATTGAGGTTGTTATCTAAACTCTTTCTTTGGAGCGGTTGCTAAGCAACATCGAAATGTTTACTGGTCTTTGTAGGGAAATGGCTCTGGATCTCACTGCAGTAATGACATTAAACTGGAAATTAGTTCATTCAGAGGAGCAGATTGCAGAATGTGGACAGAGAAAAGCACTTTTTAATTGGCTTAATGCTTCATAAATAATGAACCAAAATTTTATTTTCATTTACGAAGAAATGATTGAATTGGATCTAAAAGTTGCTTGACATGCAACAAAACAACTGTCTTTTCTCCCCAGCAAGTTATCCCTTTGATTTTTGGATCAATTCATATTCTCATGTATTAAATGTTGAAGTGACAACATACTTGTGCGTAATTCTAATTAAATTCTTACAAGTCACCCTGCACAAATTCCCATTAGGTTTTTGCTCATTTTGCGATTTTGTACTGATACATTTCTGTATTGACACGCCGTTATGGAAGCCAGATTAATGGGTAGATATTGGAAAGTGATGAAAGCTATGTGGTATTTTTATTATATTGTTTGAAGGACTAATGATAGCTTGCATTTGAATCAATTTACAGGCGGGAATTTTTACAAACAGGAATCTCAGCTTCACTTTGTGAACTTGAGGAGGAAGCAGGTCCTGACAGGCAGCCACTTAAAACTATGGAATCAGATGTCAATACTAGGAAGTCAACAACATTAAATATGGATTGTTATACTCACTGAACAATTTACCAGGTTCATCAGGTTGGACTCCATTTGTCTTCGTCTCTTGGTAACGTAGACTGAAAAAGGCGTCAGACACATTCCTTAGTTTTTGGTCCGTGTGGTTGTCATAGCATCATGCAGTTGCTATTATGGTGATGTGAATCTCCCTTCCCATCATATCCCAAAGTTGCAACAGTGTTGAGATTGATTGTGGAGGCTGCTGGAGTAACAAACAAACAAACAAACAGACATTTAACCCAACGTCACGTACAACAAACCGATGTGAGAAGATTCAAGTTTTGTGGCATACTAGAAGTTGCCATCAGAGGGGTAAATAAAGGTCATAAAGGGATAGATAATGGTAAGCAGCAATCGTCTTGTAGTCTTGAGAGGCCTAAGGCAGGGGTCCCCAAAGTCGGTCCTCAAAGGCCAGTATCCTGCATGTTCTAGTTCTCTCCCTGGTTTAACACACCTGGATCAAATGATGGCTCGTTAGAAGGCCTAAGGAGAACATTGACATGCTGAAAAGGTTGTTGCTACCACCAGGGAGAGAATAAAACATGCAGGATGCCGACCCTCGAGGAATGACTTTGGGCACCCCTAGTCTAAGGGTTGCAAAGAAGAATATCCATGACACCCCCAGCAACCTGGATGTGTAGTGTGGATACAATGTCTTCAAGTTCAATTCTCAGACCATCTCAGACCATCCTCACAACAACAAGAAAGTTGGTTAAATCCCATTTTATCCCTATTTTGGTGCTTGTTTTGGACTTTGGTAAGCTGTCTTCACCACATACAGCTGCCTAAATGTATTCAGTTGCTCATTTGTGATTGATTGATTGATTACTCTTCATGTCAACTATCAATTGAACTGATTGATTTACTCAAAGGGTTGGTGGGTATATTTATGCAACAGGTTTAGAAAACCGAAAGCATCTATTGGATGCACCATCGTGTCTTTATCAAAAACAAACAGTTTTCTTATTTGGTCTTTCATCTGTCTTCCTCAGGTTACAAAGATTGTGTACAGGAACCAGAAACGTTTCATTGAAACCGCCATCATCCCAGTAGTAGATCACGTGAGCTGTCGGCTGCAGGCGATTCCTCCCTCCACATCGTCGTCTTCTTCATCGACTGTCTTCGCCTCTCAACCAAACCCTCTTCCAGCTCCCCCGCAAAGATACCCTACATCCTCCCTGCCTCTTTTCCCATCCCACAGCTCCCAGCCGCTTCCCCCAAAGACTCCCACCTCCAAGGCCGACCTCCACCGCCACGACGACCTCAAGCACAACCAGCACCACCACCTTCCGCACAAGCAAGATCCTTTGGCAAGGCAGTGGCAGCAGGGCAGCTACACTCAGCTGGTGCGCTGGACGCAGCCCCGAGCGCATCAGGCCCCCACATACACGCAGACCCGACTCACGACGGCCGGGTTTCTCGGCTCGGTCGGGACCTGGCCGTCTGAGGCGAGGGCAGAGCACAGCGTTCTGGAAAGTCCGCAGCAAGTCGGACACGAGAGCGGCTTCGACAGGAGCCGCGAGGAGACCAGCGGGGAGGCGCGCCGTCCCGACCACGAACAACGACAACAAGAGCTGTTAAAGCACCAGCAGAGGCAGGAGCATCATCATCATCATCATCAACATCCTCAACATCCTCACCTCTCGCAACAACACAACCCCAGAGGAGATGAGAAACAGGAGATGAGGACGCAACATCTGCTTCACGCTCCCCAGTCGGACAGCACTTCCCCGCCCGTCAGCATGACCCCGGCGCCCACGACCAGACAAAATCCCACTTCTTTCACAACTGTAATTCAAAAAGACTCAGTGACGAGCCAAACGTATGGAGAGGTCACTCGTCACAAACAGGTGGAGAGCAAAGGAGACGGTCCGAAAGACGGGACCGAGAGGGAAGAAAGCGGGTCCGCAGTTAGCGGTGACTCGGGTCGGGCAGAGGCAGCCAATCAAGAGAAGGAAAATGACTCAAAATTAAGTGGTGGGACAGACTATTTAACAGAGGAGGAGAGACGAAAGAAGCTACTGGAGATGGTGCAGAGTGAGCCGGAAAAAGACCCTCATCTGCATTCTCACCAAAGACCAAAACCAACGACATTTAAATCAGGTAATTCTTACATTTCTTAGACAATGTAGTGACGACACCTGTTGGATTACAACAGTTTGAATGCTGCGTCACATTACCAGCTATAAGACTCAGTGTTGTAATATTACATCTTTATTTCACACTCAAACAAATCTACAAATGTAGACTTTTCTTTAGTTTGTTTTACTCAAACTTAGAGACTGAACCTCGCTGTTCAGCTTGGCTTTGAAACAAAATTCCTAAACATAGTTTCAATAATGCAAAAATAGCATTTTGAGCAGTTTATATTACATTGTGTTTTACAACCATTTGCGTTGTCTCATTTTGCGATCAGTGTTCATCTGCCGTCCCAGAAAAGATACAATGTTATTATTGCAAATGAAAGTCTTACTGCATGTGAATGTTCACAACCAAACCCAACAAAATCCATCAAAATCCATCAAAATCCATCAAAATCCATCAAAATCCATGCACAACAACCAGTTTGAACACTAAACAGCTAAACGAAAAAAAAGAAGTAAATAGACCCCTAACCCGTATACATGGAAAAACACAAAGCAACAACATTTTAACGCAAGAAACTTTTCTAATGAAGGCCCAAACTGTGCTCCAGTGATATCAGTATCACTGCTCCACGTGCAAAACTCACCGAACAGCTGATGAAGAAAAGGAAAATCATGAAGCCGAAACTTAAATTTAGTCGTAGCTTCGCTGTTTTACAGTCATTATTTTCACTTGGCATCTGTAATCTGCTGCCTTTGCTTCACCCTGGTGTTTAACCTTTTTACTATTTTGGTTGTTATATGATCGCATTTTTAAAATGTTATTTTATTGAACGCGTCAAGTTACAATTAAATGCTCATTTATTACTCTCATTGAGTTTTTTTTAAACATATAATACAAGTGTTGTCCAATGTAAGCAGATATATTCAGATTAGGGAATGTGTAATAATGTATGGCCACATTTAATAACTTAAATATTAGTTTATTATGACAATTACTAGTTCAAATCCAAGAAATGATTTTGGTTGAGCAATTAATTACTTTTCCATTCATTTTTGCCTTTGATGATGTGCAAAATAGACAGTGTCCTGTAATATTTGTCGATCTTTAAGCATTCGGACTCGGTCACGGTCTCGACCTTGGAAAGTCTGGACTCGGTCTCAGGAGAATCAGCTGAAATAACCGAACAGATGGGTCAACAGGAGTGGCGAAAAATGATGGGAGACAAGCAAACGCACAGCAACGCGTAGAGTTTAAGTGTAGAAGAGGCATAAAAACTGAGGAAGAGGAGGAAATGACTAAAGGAACCAGGATGGATCCAGCTGGGGAAAGGAGCAGGTAGAGGCAAATGAGGAAGAAACTAACTATTGGGATGGGGAGCAGATTGTTGGGTTAATCCAACAAAATAAATGCAAAACTCAAGATATGACAAGATATAGGAGAACAAATAAAGAAATGACCAAAACAGAAAGTAGCTGAAGCTAAAAGTCCGAGCACCAAAGGAACATGATGACACTCCACAATGGTACATCGACTGAATTTATATGGAGTTTTTCTACTCAAACTCAAAGCTCTTTACTCTACAGCCATATTTATCCATTCATGCTCACAAATCTGCACACATTTATACACCAACACACAGACAAGGAGGCAACTTGGGGTTACGTTTCTTGTCAAATTGACATGTGATAGGAACAAGTTGTAATCAAGGTCACGACCTTTCAGTTACAAGACGACTAGTTTACCCAGTGAGCCGCTGTCGCCCAATCAGATCGCCTGGCATAACGGTGAAAAATATTGAACTTTACCTGCCCCTATTCTCCACGGCCATTATAGAGATGAAGAACAAAGATTACAATCTTAGTTTGTAACTCACGAGTGACTAAGTATGTTTATCTGGGAAGATGTAGCAATCGGTACATGCCAAAATAAACAGCAGCACACCTACGTGTCCAACTATTTGTCCTCACTTGTTCCGTGTTCTGCATTCGAAGCGTGAGCACAAACGTACGTATAGTCGCTCTGAACAGAGTTCTGCTCCCTTCAGGGCACGGTTGGTCAAATTCCAAATCCAGTGTTTTTCCTTCCTGTCGCTTTCCTTTAAACCAAGCCGTGATGCAGGTTTGTGCTTCCTGGCTTCTATCTTTTACTGAAAACCTGCCATGAATGTGTGTTTCTGTGCTTATTGTTGCCCGATTGCACCACCCTGCATCTTTATCGACCCACCGGGAAAAGAAGGTGGGCAACTGTGACTCAGTGGGAAGAGTCGTCGTCTTGTAATCTGAAAGTTGTGGGTTTGGATCCAGTTTTTCTCCTGTCAGATGTGGATGTGTCCTTGGGCAATTCACTTAACTCAAGTGGCTTACTGATCTGTTTATCGGTGTTGGCCTGCGTGTGTGTTTGTGTGTGTGCGAATGGGTGAAAGTGCTTTGATTGGTTGGTGTGACTGGAAAAATCCCTAAATACAATCAGTCTTAATAAGCCTGGAAATAAATACATCTCTTTTTATTTGCATAATTTTACAAGAAATGTTTTGGTAAACATTAACCCTTAATTCAAGTCTCTTTTCTCAGTGGGGATTAAAAAATACCACATTAAAAACTAATGTTGCTCTCACAAAGTGAGCCTGTGAGCCATGAGGATTCCCCGGTGCAAATCCATTGAGATTTCTGTGTGACTGGGTGCTTTTCTCTTCCCATGGCCTCTGGGAACCACTTTAAAGTCCCATCCATCCATCCATCCATTTTCTTTACACCCTTCTTCCCTAATGGGGTCGGGAGGGTTGCTGGTGCCTATCTCCAGCTGCGTTCCGGGCGAGAGGCGGGGTTCACCCTGGACAGGTCGCCAGTCTGTCGCAGCTTTAAAGTCCCAAAACATTTTAAATAAAAATGTTAAATTTTAAATTTAACTTTAATTTTAAAATTAAAGTTAAAAAACCCACCAAAAAACAAAGATTACTTGCTGGATTCTTTTTAGTAACATTAACACAAGGCCAAGTCAACATAAAACTGTTTCATCATGTACCAAAACAACCAACCCTCTTCCATTGCCATCCCAAGTCGCCTCATCCTGTCTTCTTTTGTTCTGTACGTTTTCTCCTACAGCGTTGTCCACTGTGGTACCCACGTCGACGGCAGCTCGTCAGGTACCGTTCCGACCCGCTTCTCCTCGCCGCAGAAAAAGAAAACACCGCAAACGCATCAGCAAAGCTGCGATGAGGGCTATGATCATGTAGCGATGAAGGTAAGAACAACCTGCAGGCGTGGAGGAGAACATTTTGTTTAATAAAGTTTGTTATGCTCTCAAACCCTCGGTTACGTAAGCAGAGAGCAGACATTTTTCGACATACAAAATCTTGATAGCATTTTGAAAATCACTTAATTAAGGGAAGAGCCTACATTGTGTAGAAATCACAGACTTCTGTTTTAGTAGTGCTAGCTGCGCTATATAAGATGCTAATAAATGATGAATAAAAATTGTCGTCTCATAATAAGAAGGGCAGGAAACACATTTTGAAAGCTGGTAGTTATAGTTCCCAATTATAAATCTGAATTAAATCAGAAGGTGGACGACTTTTTTTTTTAAATCATATGTTTGAAATTTTGCTCCTTTCTTTCTCCAACAGGAAGCGGCTCTGCAGAATGAAAGGTTGTGGAGATGAACGATGCGTTTCCTGAAGCTGGATGTTCAGACCTGCTCTTTTACGTACCCGGCTTGGCAGAAAGTCGCCTTTCCAGCTCTGGAGATGCTGCAAAGTATCCATTAGTCTGGATTTAACAAGTGCAATCTCGTGAACTCCTCAAATCAGAGAGGCTTTGACACACTAAACACTGGATCTCAACTCGTGTCATCTTAAAAGCACAAATGGATGAACTAAATGAGGATTTATCCGTACAGCGCTTCAGGAACGCAGGACAAGAGGCAGCCATTGACTGGCTACTTTCAACAAGTTGCTTAATAGCCAAGATGGATATTGAATTGCTGATTTGGGGCTAAACATGGAGTTTGAAATAATAATAATAAAAAAAAGCGAACTGACCAGGAGAACTGGATTTCTACACTGGGAAGACTGGAAACTGTAGCCTACAGCCTTGGCCTCAGTGCCAAAAAATAAATAAATACTGTTATCCTGAAATGTTTGAGTCTAACATAATGTAACACTGGAGTAGTAACACACTGATCATACTACACTGACTTTAGAGTCTGCTATGTACTGTAGCTAATTGTACAGGAAAATATCAGTAACCTGCTCAATCATTACTACTGTCTAATAAAATAAACAGAACAGCAACTAAACGCCTGCTTTAACAAAATGCTATAGATATCCACAAGTCTTAAAGACATGGCTTTTAGAGGCTGCTGTGAACCAGTTATATAGATAATGCTACATTGTAAGAAAAAAAGAAAGCTTTTAAGAAAATTATTTCCTGGTGAAAGAAAAAAAAAAGTATTTCTTAACTTATTGAAGAGGAGGATATGAAGTCGTTTGGTTCTCAAGTGTAATTATTGCCACAGACATGTAATATTTGGTTGTACTGTAATGAATATTATTTTTCATAAAAAATAATAATAAAAAAAAATTATCAAGAAAAATTGCAGTGATGTCTTTGGTGGGTGTTTTGGGCAACTGCAGAAAAACCATGCACATTATCAGCGCCTGCACTTATGCACTTTGCGTGTTTAGCTGTGTGTTGCATATTAGAATCACATGCTAATCTTTGCTCTATGACTGCAAGTCACGAAGCAAAGCAGCGGTCAGCAGAGTTTCTGGTTGCTATAGGCACTCATGGACAGATATGTCAACAGAGGAGTATCGAATGTTTGAAAGAAGGACAGGGGAGGGAGGCTGTCAGCTCAGGAATGACAATGTGATGAATGACAGAAAGGGTGAGAGCATACTAAGGGTCCTGAGAGGGGTCCAGGAACCTGACAGGAATGATGAGAGACCAAATCCACACACAACTAGAAAAGATGGAGGGGCAGGAAAAATCATTTTAGAAGCAATAGTTAAGCGTTTCTCACATGAGCTAGTTTTAGTAGCATATTCTTCTCTGCAAGAATATTTTTAAACTAGAACATTTCTGAAGAAATTTAAAAGGTGTCTACAACATGTGCGTATTGGTCGGACCCATATCAGGTGATCTAATGCAGAAAATGAGCAAAACTGCTGAGGTTTGCTTTAATCCTCTCAGTAGCATGGGGGGTATAACTAACATATTGGCTAACATGGCCTTACTCCATTGATTATCCAAGCAATATTATGTAAGCTAAAATTAGCTAAAATTGTATAGTTAGCTTAAATTCTGTGGGGCATCACTAGCATGTGGACGTACATTGACTTACTCCATTTAGTATGCTAAATGTAGAGAACATATCAAAAATAAGACAAAATGCTTATTTTAGCTGTAAGGCAAATGTTAGCATCAGGGCTATCACTAGCACATATAGAGACTAGCATGTAAACACTACCAGTGGGATGCAGGATCCCGGAGGTGCATGGGAGTTTGCACAACCAGTTTAAATGTGTTTTGTGGACTTGGAGAAGACGTTTGACTTTGCCCCTCTGGAAGTTCGGTGAGAGGTGATTCTGGAGTACCGGCGACCAAGCCCCTTGACACCTGCATTTAGGTTCCTATATGACTAGTTTCAGAGTTTGGTTTGGTTTGCAGGCTGCAAGTCAGGCATACGTTATGGTGGGACTTGGACTCTGCCAAGTGGCCCTTTGACATAGACGCTGTAAATAATCTGTAGGGACAGAGTTTCTAGGCACAGTCGAGGTGTAGAGGGATTCATTGTGGAGCGCTCAGGATTGTATCTCTGCCTTTTACAGATGACATTGTTTTGTCGGCTTCATCAGCTTGAGATCTACAGTAATCCGCAGCCAAATTGGAAGAGGTCAGGAACTAAATAAACACCTCCAAATCTGGGACTAAGGTCTTGAGCTGGAAATGGATAAACCACCTTCTCCAGTTTGATTACAAGTAATGCCCCAAGTTTGCAAATAAGGGGAAAGACAACAGAAGATTGATACGCCATCTGCAGTGATGCAGCACTGGTCTGTCATGGTGAAGAGAGAATGGAGTCAAAAGGCAAAGATCCCGTTCCTGCCTTCATTTGTGGTCATAAACTTTGCATAGAAACTTTGCAAAGTTTCTACACAAAGACTGAATGAACAACCTCAAGGTCAGAAGTGGCTGAAATGAGTTTCTCTCTCAGGGTGTTTAGACTGTCTGTTACAAGTAGGGTGAGAACCGGGTCATCTGGCAGCGGTTTAGAGTAGAGCTGCTGCTCCTCTACATTGAGAGGACCCAGCTGACTTGGGCATCGGGTTAGGATGTGTCCTTGACCCAGAGATGGCCTCACTGGGGAGTAGAAAGTTCTGGTGGAAGATAATGTATAGATGGATGATGGCAGGCAGGAGTTATTAAAGTGGAAAAATTTAATATCAAAATAAAAAATGTGGAAGTTGCACCTAAAATCCCTCAAGGAATAAAGGACAACAACACCTGGATGGTGTGTAGCAGATGAATCCAGCAATGACTGACTGAAACATGAAGGATTAGAGACTGAATATCACAGATTAGTGGAACGTAGAAATGTAAATATAATCCATGTTTCACATGATCAAAAAGCATTGTACAAGAAGACAAAATACATAAAGTAATAAATGAAAAAATAAATGGGTGCCAATTGACTTAGTGGTTCAGCAGGCACTGCTAAAGCTGTGCAGAGGTTATTGTCCTTGAGGCAAGGTTCAATTTACGCCCCTGAGCCATTTACTGCATGTCTTCTCCCATTCTTCTTGATCGACGTCCAATGAATGAAGGTCTCTCTCTACTGCTTCAAAATCTAAAATAAACGAATAAGTACAATTCAGAAACCTCTCAGGGAGAAGCATGGTTAAACAAAAAGCTTTCACAGAGAATTCATTATAGGAAACTATTCTCTGTGCCACAGGTCCTGTCAAGAGCCTGGTTGATGTCAAAACATGCAGAAGAAGCACACAGATATTAAGTTAGGCTGCCTACAAGGGAAACGTGTTCTCATCTCATCCCCAGACGTTTATCTGGCTAGACTACAATGTTATTTAAGGAATGAAAATAAGGCCAATGTTGTGCTAAGACTCTGATTGTGTGGCCCCTTCCCGCCTTGAGATGTTCCTTTGTGGGCTGAGAAAAAAATAATCTGACAACTTCAGCTGACAAGACTCCTGTAGTCACAGGACAGTTTGAAGAACATCTTGTCTTGTTCAAAAAAATATTGTAACAAAACTGCTGTCTCCTTGTGATTTTGTTATTTGCTGTATTTTTTTTTTTGTAATACAGTTTCTTGTGCGTCTTTGCAGCTTCTTACAGATTTCTGCTCCTTATAGGCCTCTCCTCCCATAAATCATAACCGCCCTCCGATCGGGTTGTCTGTAGAGTAGGTGTGAGGTTTTGTGGTCCAATGAACCATTGAGGGTGAGCCAAAGTTCAGCCAGGTCACAGAGGCCACACAAACGCTCTGCTCCCAATGCATTATGACGGTTTACGAGAGTGGTGGCACATGCACATGGTGGGCAAGCGAACATGGCCGCCTGCCATCCCTGTGGCGTTCCTCTGACAAGTGTGTGTGATTGTGTTCACGGTGTTGTGAACCAAATGGAGAGAGTGTCTTTTGGCACGACGTCCCCCCACGCCGGCAGCTTAATGAGCTGGTAGCTGGCAGCCACTCGGGGTCGGTGGCACCCTCCGGGGTCGCACCCTGGTGTTTTGAGTCAACAGCTTGGCGGGTCCTCGTACATTTTACACTCCCCCGAGAAGACGAGTACACGCTTTTCGGAGAGGTCACAGCAGCTTGGCATCCGATCAACATACGGATGGTTATGTGCACACAGGGCGACGTCGGGGGAACACAACTTTCTTGCTCACCACTATGTGTTTGCGTTCACATTTTTTTGTGAAGTTAACCCTATGATAGTGGGGAGCGATTACATAAGGCTCTTGAGGTAAACAGAGTTTTGCAGATTCAATTTCTCACCTGTTACAGACGTTTCACCTGTCAGGAGAAGCAGTTACCAAAAATATTCAGGAGTTTTAATCTTAGCTCGGGCCTTTCTGTGTGAAGACTCCACGGTTCTCTCTTCATTTGAATAAAACATGCTTGTTAGGGTAACTTGTGTCTTTTACGCTTAGTTCACACAGCAAGATTTTTAGGATGGTTTTTAGTGATTTCTTCCGTCCAACAAACTTAAGGATGCCCCGATTATCCGGATGGCTCTTAAGATAATATTAAAAGATGTTCCTGCTTTGTGTGGTGGGTCCTAAGAGTGATCCAGTCTGCTCCGATGGACTTCAGGACCACTCTGATCTAAAAAAGAAAAGGATATTAAAGCGATTGGATAATCTTGGCTCCATATAGGTGGGTGTGTGTTGTTCCCGGCCTCAGCAGGGCGTCTGCAGTTTAATTTCACCCCAGGATCTTTTTTCCCAAAAATCAGACTGTTCAAGGTATGACACAAATGCCTACGCGACATTTATAGGTCGCGCAGGCCGTCAAGCACAGTCTCATTTTGGAGACAAACGAGAGTGCAGCCTGTTCTGCTCTCGTTTGGTTGAGCTTTCTGACTGACAATACGAAAGCGGCGCAACGGGAATTCAAAGTAGACAGAAGACAAAACGACTGAAACGGCAAACCAGAATCCTGGTGGACGTTGGCGACGTCGTCGTTCATCAGAAAACAAACTAAACAAAAAGATGTATGGTCCAAAAACTGCTGCCATGTTTGTTTGCTCACATTGGTTTGAAGAGGTTTTGAGAGATTTCTCCGTCTTGAGATTTCGAATGTTGACGAGGGAAATCGGTTCATGTGTGGTGTGCTGCTGCTCCTGCCGTGTGGCTGGTCACCACACACCAAATCTCTTATTTTCTCAGAGTGTGGGGTCTCCCGGGTTTTGACAGCTGGTTGATCATTTTAAAATCTTGCCGTGTGCATTAGTCTGGCGTAAGTGTGAGTTGATGCATGATGGACTTGCGGTCTATCCCACCTCTTAGCTAGTTCACAGCAAGAATAATAAAGCAAATGAATGAATAGACATTTCTCCCTAAAAGAAAAAGTATAACAAATGTACCCTGCTTTGTCTTGTTCAGGGCCAAAGGCATCAAAATAGACTCACAGGAAGCCAGTTGACAGCATGTATATTTTTGGAGAGGAAAACACATGGACAGGAAAACCAGGCAAATTCCCCTCACAAGGGCTCCTGCAGCTGAAATTCACCCTGAGATCTTTTCCCCAAAAACCATATTGTTAAAGGTATTTGTATGTCGCATAGGCCGTTAAGCACAGACTCATGTTTTTGGGGGTTTTTTTTCAGTTTGTACTGGGGATGTCCCATTCCAGGGGTTTTTAAATGATTAGTATCATAGTAACTGATTAAACTCAGTATATTGTTGACTCCCGCCGAGCCTTGAGGAGCGTTTTGTTAGACCCAGTTTAGAAAATTAGGGGGCCATATTTCCATGCTTACTACCGGCCTGCTCACAATGATGACATGTTTACCAGCCATGTCGTCAACAAGTTGAGTAAAATAGAAAGAAAAACTGCTAATGCTAGCCCATAGCTTTAGCGTAATTTCTCATGATTACTGTGGGAACTTTTATCAGCTGTCAGCAAGTTACTTAATCCCGACTGATGAAATGAGTGGCTTCTCGTTTCTTAAACAGCCACGTTGAAACGGGCACTGCATGCTGGTGGAAGTGTGTTAAAGAACGGGGTGATTGGATGTTTTCTCTGCAGGAATCACGCAGAGAAAACATCCAAGGAAATTCCACAAACTACTAAAACTGAGTGAAGGTCAGTCCAATGCAGTATGACAAACGTGATGGAAACTGAACAGCTGCGTCGCCATAAGAAAACCACGAATCAGTGATGAGGAGCAGATAGTGTCCACTGTGTAGTCCTGCTGCTGCAGCTGGTCGAGTCTTTATTTAGCGACATTATAAAACATGAGCTCAACTGACTGCAGTTCACTTAAAGAAAAGTTCCCCTAATTTGACCACTTTTGCTACTTTCCAGAAAGATACCGGCTTATGATTACTCAGCCCTCTTTTGATCAAATTTGATTCATTCTCTTAAGGTTGGTCCAAACCTGTCCGCATAAGCCCGGTAAAGGTCAAAGCACTTTGTTGAATAAAAAGAGTTTAGAACAGTAAGTTAATAAACTGCTTCAGTGGAAAAGCTAAAATATATTACACTAGTTTCATCCTTCTGGCGTTCTGCGTTCCCTGGGGTTTTAAAGAAAATCCCCAAATCCCATTTGTGGGGTGTTATGGAGCTTTAAAGACCCGATAAATCCTAAAGGATTAACTGGCACTTATTCGGCCCATGAAATTCAACAGAAAATGATTAAAGAAGAAAAAAACAAACATATGAGGAAGATTTATTGTTAGAGGAGTCCAGGTATCAGAAGAGATGAAGTATTTGTAAAATAGCGATCAGGATGGAAGTTTGTCCATGATGTGAATCTGAACAATGCATTTCAAGTTGAATTTGTTTAGATGATTAAAAAAACAAACAAAAAAAGAGAAAAAAAAAAAATCACACTTGCCGAAATTAGATTTAGTGAGCCGAGAGATTTCCATTCTCCGCCCAGCAGTTTGCACATTTCTGGCTCGGCCTGCTGCTCATTGTGACAGACTTTGTCAATATTATCCGTCTGTCCCGATGGGGAAGTGAATCTCCCTAAAACCATTTGTTTCGCTCTCTGGAGGAAACCCGGTTGACCGGCACCGCCCGAGCGAACGCCCGCACACACACAAACACACTCTGCCTCGGCCACAATAGTGTTGTCATGTGGTGACGGTGGGTTTGTACTGGTAGTTTGGTCTCTTTGCTGGTTGCTGTGGGGGTGTTGTGGCTCCACGTGTCTAAGACCCTCCACCCACCGTTTGTCCTGGGTTCACTGTGGGTTACAACGCTCACAGGAACATCCATGTGAGCGTTTTCCATTGTGTTGAATATGTATTTGCAAATATAAGGCCAGATTGGGAGCAAACTCTCTTACCATTGCTGTCGATTTTGATTGAGTGGCTACATTTGAGTTCACTGCTCTCTTTCTTTTCACAAACCTCAGTACTACTCTGAACTGAGAGGAAAATCTTACCAATTGCACCCAAATGTAGAATTGCATTTTACATGATTGAATTAAATAAAGCTAAAAAATGGGACAGATTGGACTCAAACCCAAACCCCACCTGTCCACTGGAGGATGATTGTGTTCTGGCATTGGGATATAAAGTGGGTTTGTCTTTAAGCTTCAAGGTGCAGACTATTACCAATTATCAAATGTGAGGTCGTATTTTTAGGAAGTGCTTACATCGACAGTTTGAACACATGAAGATCGCAACAAAACAGCAGTTCAAAAACACCAAATGTTACCAAGTATTCTTAGTTAGTACAAATATCTACAATGGAAAACAGACAAAACTAGCTTGACTTTTCAGCATGACATAAGAACTTGCTTCAAGTAAATTCTTTGATAACGACTTTAAAAAGTACTGGGTCCACTGGCAGATTGTTTCACCTAAAAGACCTTTTTCCCATGTTAAAGGTGAAATAATTTGCCAGTGGAACTAGTAAATCTTCATCAATATGAACCAACCTAAAAAACAAACTTTAAATAAGTTTGATTGTTGCTTCTACCATCAGCGTGTGAGAACAAAAGCTTTGGCGCTGTGGAGAACCTTGGAGGAGTTTCTGTGAAACTTTGATTCACACTCTAAAGCGAGACGAAGCAGTTTTAATCCATCATTAACAGTTTAAAACGGTTTAATCCCATTACAATCCACAATCCAGATTTGAGTTTCTAAGTTCAAGATAATGCCAAAAGTGACATGTTAAGATGTTAGTAAGTATGTAAATCAATCAATTCAGCTGGTAAATAGTCGTTCAAAATGTTATTCAAGAGTCCAAGTGCTTGCTGTGGGTCACAGGTCAAGGTATTAATGAGGATATTATTCTCATTTAATTTTTAGCTATGATGTAAAGAATCGACACGCTGGCGACTTGAACTGTGATAGACCCCAACAGAGCAGGCGAAGCATCACTCTGTTCCGTCATTTTGGCTCAAAATAGATTAAGAAAACAAAAATAAAGATAAAAAAGGAACGTACTACGAACTGCTGCCAAGTTTTCATCATTATTCATCGCTTCAAAAATAATCTGGAACAATTAAGGGCAATAAAACCTCTGCAGTCAACTTGCTGAACCGGTGATTATTCCATTTAAAGACGAGTCAGCTAGTCTTCCATGGAAAAAAAAAAAGGTCCAACCTAAGCTCTTCTTAGACATGCTATTAGCACGTCTCTCAAACAAAAGCAACTCTTAAAGCAGAAGTGAAACCAGTTAGCCCTGGCGCTGCTTTCCAGTGCTGAAAAAGAGTTCCTTGAGCTTTTGCTTCAATGACATCTCCTTTAATTGCGTTGCCAAGTTGGTTTGCTTTTTGATGCTCAATTCTCCAGTAGCTTTTCATTTAACTGACGAACTGAAACGGCAGCAAATGTTGGCATGTCGAGGCAGAAAAAGCAGCTCTTTTTGGGTTGGTCCAGCTGTCATGCAACTGCCTAGTGACAGCAAGACTTCGATAGAAACAGTTACTGTAGTAGTTCTATGGAAACGTCCCACATGCAACCTGTAATTTGGCTACAAACACTCAGGCAACCAGGCATTTATCCAGAATGAGCAGGAGAAGTTGTTGGGTCCGATCCTATTAGCTCTACTCTCTTCCGTCTCCTGTTGACTTGGTGTTGTACTCAAGAACTCTGCTAGTCTCCTCCATGTACGCCCAAGAATCTTCCAGACAACCTTGCAGTATTTACCCGGATTGCTGGTTTCTCTCCATGGACATCTACTCCAGATCCTAACCTAGGAACCCTAAACCACTCCAAAATTCAAACCAAAGACACACCAGAAGCAATTTTTTTCTTCTTTTTTTTTTAAAGAACATTCAGGTAGAAACAGGTAAAACCAGCCTTTTGTTCTACGTTTTGCTTCGTAACCAGAGTCTGGACTCTGAGGTACTGATAAACAATTGCTTGATGGAGGCCTGAAGTTTTACATTTTACCCAAATGCTAGCGATTGGCCGTGATGTATGTAATGCACCAGTTCGAAGCTATGAACTTTACTGGAAACTGCCTGCGCTGTAAACAACCATGATCCCTGTGAAGAGAAAGTAGAATGAATCAATTTGATACTTGGAGGCATGGCCAACACGGACTGAGCGGCTAAAACTACAAGCCGACTGCGATTCTTTCTAAAACAGCGTCATCTTCCACAACTTGTTCTGCTCCACTGATTGGTCTGTTTGAAATTTTACCAGAATAATCCGGATCAATGGGAGAAAGCCCAAACGGAGGACTGAGGGGAGATGAGAATCGAGCAGAATTGCGTAGCAAGGCAGCGGCTAGGCTAGTAAAACACGATACAGCTAACAGGTTTTAAAGCAGTATTTTTTAACACAGTGAGAACAAGTGTGTCTTTTACTTTCTATATTGAAGTGTTGTCGTGAAGGTGCTTTTCCACAAAACATTTGTTGTCCTTTTGTTCACCTATTTTAAAAGGATATTAAGCTGAACTTAAAGGAAACAGGTCTACAGCAGGCATGCTAACTTTTTGTAGCATTTTGAGTTTACAATTATTGTAAAAAGAGAGTTGATGGATGACAAAGCCGAGGCTGTCCTATTCAGATGTTTACGCAAGAAGCAAAACTCAGACATTTTTAGCACTGGGTTCCCAGTCCTTTGCTAAACCGACAGCTCAGTTGTGCAACTTCAGATCACCACACCGTCTCCGATACGTCTTAAAAACTGTCTCAACTGTAAAATGATCTTCTAAAAAAAATGTTGAATCTCCGTAATAAGCTACACATCATAGATATAAAGCTTTGAATGACGGTGTGGGTTTTACATGTTGAGCTTCATCACTGCAAAGTTAAGATTAGAGTTAGAAAATCAAGTTTTTGTTGTTAAGCTCTGTGAATCAGTTCATATGATTAATGAGCTCCAACCAGAGCCTCAGTCCAAATTGTTCAATAATCCATTGTGTCAGACAGTGAGGGCTCTGTCCAAATGATCTCATTTTCCAAAAATGTTCAAAAATCAAAACAGCCGACTCTCCCCTAATTTCTGCAAATAAGTACGAAACGCTTTGAAAACAAAGAACCCGAGTCGTCAGTCAAGTGATGACAAACATGGCGCAAGACTGCGTTGCACAATAGCTCGGCATTCAATATTTCTGCACATCCTCCTGCGCCGCTTCCTGTTATGATCTTGATAGGAGCTCGACTCATGTTTACGCTCATGGGAGAAAATCATAAACAACGGTTATCTGTCGCCCTTTGTGTCACCGCCGTGTCCCAACAACGTCTGCACAGCGCCGACATCATGAATGAGTGAATTTGAGTTATTTCACAAAGAGGATAAAGCATATCAATCGTTGTGAATGCATCAGATTTTCTTCTGTAGTCCCTCAGTTAGCATGCATGACTTATCATTTGTAACAGATTTCAATGTACAGCTAAAAGTACAATATACTGTAAACATTAGTTAATTAAAAAAATTATTCAAGGTGTTTGTACGTTTTGTTTTAATCTTGAAGCCGTTATGAAGTCCATGATAAAAACTTAAATCTTCCTTCTAGCAAAAAAAATTAATAAATAAAATAAACTAAAAAAAAAAAAAAAAAAAAGAGTGTGAGGTTTTGGACACATTTAGATTTGCCCATAATGGATTTGAAATTTTTTTCGACATGTTTTAAAGTTTTCTAATGGGAAAAGTTGGAAATGTGGAGCAGCCAGTAAATCAGAAGAATCACATTTTGATTTTTAGTCACACTATTTGTTTCGGGAGTTGTGGTTACGGTAACCAGGCATCAGTTTGCTTCCAGATTTCCATTTTAGATACACAGAAGTGAAACAAGGAGCTCATGCTTCTCGTGTTCTTTTTCACAAAGCTTTAACATCTAATTCTCTCTCTCTCTCTCTCTTGCTGTATTCCCTCTTTCCAGTCAGACTCCTCTCCTCATGCTGCTCTGCATGTGTCCTCATGCAAAGATGAAGAAAGTAACACAGAAAGCGGAACGCCAGGATTGACCAGAACGGCAATCGACTCTGGTTTCATGAGGCATAACGCAACATCCATGTTGCAACACGCATACATCCTCAGAATACGGCAACTTTTTTCTGTTTTTGCAGAAGTCTGTGATATATATATATATATAAACAAATCTTGTTCTTATTCACACATTTCTGTCAGATTTCATCATTATTCAAAGGTGCATTTGGGAAGTAGAACTAAGGTCAACCATTTTATGCTTCCCTCACAAAACTTGACCAGAGACGCCCTGCTTTTCACAAACACTTCACATGTAGTGACGAAAGAAACTCCACCTCATCTGTGGTTAACTTCACTATAAACCAAAAATAATACGTTGTAAACAAATCAATAAATGACCTGAGTTCATGAATGATTTTGCCCACAGGTCATATTCTCATGAACTGAAAGGAAACCATCTTCTTCTGATTGTTTCTGATGATTTTATTTTACTTTATTGTGAAAACATAATCTTACACTGAATGCTGGCAGTTTGCTTTACAGATTCTATTTTATTTTTTTTTACCCCTTTTAAAATCCGGTGAAGGTAAAATGGATCCCAGTCCTCAGCCAACCTTTCATTGCCACATTTTTAGTTGTTCTAAAAGGTTTTGTCATTTCTCTGACTTCAGACACATGCAGGTTGAACCTGCTAGATATTTCCAGCCATTTCTTGACAGTCGTTACACATCTTCCTTACTTGAATCGTGTGCTCTCTTGCCCTTCCTACACTGAACAGTAGGTGACGACAGGCGTCAAGTCGAAGTAACCAAAGTATGCAAAGTAAATGCTCTCGTCACATTTGTAGGAATTGGTAGAGCTGCCAATGAGTGTCTGACTGATGAATTTATTGATAAATAAAAAAAAGAAGATATTTTGTTATTCTCCAACTACAAAATGTACTAAAGATAAATGTTGGATTTCTTGAATTATTACCTAATGTTACTTTTTTTGGCCTAATGAACTTCGTCATGTTTTAGTGTCCACTTGGAGTCCATCCTGCACATTAATCTGGTAAATTAATTTGGCCAGCTCTGTTAGTATTTAGAATTTGACGGGTAAAAAGAGAATATGACAGATTTTTTTTTTTTTTTTTTTTTTGGATGTTGTCAGTGAAAATGATGGACAACAACAAAGTCTAGCGTGACCTCTGGTTACACCTTTCTGTCTAATCCTGGAGATGTGATGTTGTTGCGTATCATTCCCTGAAGAATGGGCCAAGTCTTTTTTTTTCTTTTCTTTTTTGTTTTTTTGCCAATAGTGATTTATTTATTTATTTTTTGCCTAAAACATATTTTGGAAAGAAAGAGTCGGTGCTTATTAATTTTTTGGTCATTATTTTAGGAGAGTGACGATATTATACCACCATCTTGCTGCTGCAGCAGAGAGTCAGAAGAACCAGCTGTGACATGAAAGTAGCGCCACTGACCGTGTCCAACATTCATTAACATGCGAGTTTCAAAAATCAAACGGTGGACCTGAAGCTCTCAGAGCGCTCGCTCTCAGCAGGGGCTTTCTAATGACATCATCTGAAATTCTAAGAACAGAAAAGGATTTTAACGTGCATCGTCTCCTGGTTCGGAGCAACTCCAATACTTTACTTGAATATTTCTGTGACCATCTGTTGTTTATCTTCTCCGCTCGTCATCACGCACTCTTTGGTCGTGATGTCAGCTCCACCTAAACTCTCGACACTCTCTCTCTCTCCCTAATCACCCTGATCTCCCCCCTGCACTCCGTGTCACTCTGTAATCCGTCTCTCCGAGCCCATTGGTTATTGTGCCACGCATGTTGCCCTGTCATGCCCCCTCCTATGCGTGTGGTGCTCCATTTTCACTGTGGGTCGACTTCTCTCTTTACTTAAACCGCTGCTGGCTTGGTGCTGATTCAGCACCTCGATCCTAAACTTTTACCTGAAAAAACTAAACAAAACAGAGAAGACAATAGCCCCAACACAGAGTACAATGTGTGCACCGCATTTCTAATAACGTCACGTTTGTGTGTCTTTTTCTTGTCTGCGTTTCCAGATCCCAATGTAACGTTTCCCAATAGGAATGTTTGCGCGCCGTTTAAAAGCACGTGAATGTGCATGAGATCAGAGCAGTGAGTGGAAACTCGGAGAGGAGGTGCGCTAGGGGTACCTGTTCATCACACGAGGAGATGCACAAGCATGTGCAACCAAACTTGAATTGGGCTAAAGCCTGTGGTTGGTTCAAAACAGATGTTACTAATTTGATTCGTGACAGCTGGCTTCAACTCAGATTTATTCTTTTACCCTAAAGTGAAGGCAATAAGCCATCGCGTGTGGCAAGAATAACAATACAGGTATCTAATAACAATATGTAGGATTATTAACGTATCAACTGGGGCATTAATAAAACTCAGTTCAGTTTGGGAAAAAAACAGGAGCCCAAAACCAACTTCTTCAATTTTTTTTTAATGCGACTGCATAATAACGGATCTTTTGGATCTTTTCTTGCATCAGTAATCGTCGACATCTGGGTAGACATTAATTCACATTTAAATGGGATTCAGTGAAGCTCGAGTCAAAGGCTTTAGTGATGTGCCTCGCCCCGTACCTGAAAGTCTTTTCTTGCGAGATTCAGCCGTCGCGTTGCTCTTTGCCGAGCATTTCTCCAGAACGGGTCACGTTAGATGCACGGTTTATCTCATCAAAATGTAAAACGGTTTCAACAATGGTCGGCCCAAACAACCAATGCCTCAATGCCCCACTCATCCAGTGGGGCATTGAGGAGTACCTCTCACAACCTCCTCCTCTCTGCAAGTTTCCTTGCGTGCCAACAAAGCCATTTTTGTGAGCCAGCGACAAAGACTCAAAGAACAAGAGTCTGTATGCGACTTTGTGCCGTGTCCCTCTCCGTACTGTCACAGGCTGTCAGGGCCAGAGAGAGAGAGAAAGATGAGTCCGACAAAATGACAGCAGGACGACGCTTCAATCCCCCCATTGTGGTCGGGTTGGGGGTCATGAACCTACAGTGACTGTCAGAAAGGAGACAGAAAGCGTGTCGAGGGAAGAAGACACAGGGATCTATTTTCCATCATTTATTGTGATAAAGCAGAGGCAAAAAAAAAACCATAGCTCAAGTCTTCAACATGTGACATACTCGCCAATAAATGTTCTTTTCCTAACATATAATAAAGTATTTTTGAGTCTTTGGGTTTGGTTTTGTACAAGTAAAGATCAATAAAAGGTAATGTAATCACTGTCATATTCCATTCGTCTGTACAGAAAAACTGGAGGTTTGTCTGTTTGTTTTTTTTAAAACACCAGACTTTTCATTGTTTTTATGAAAATATAAAAAACAAGTATACACTTATGACAGTGGGTTTTAAGAGTCTTTGATGACATCGGTTCATGGTTGAAGTTCCTCTTTCTGAACTTAAATCAACATGTAAAGTCCGCAGCACCTCTTCAACCTTAGCTGGACCCAAGAAAAGGTCCCAGAGTTGTCGAAGACGTCCTGCCTTGTATCACAGAAAACTCCCCATCAGTCATCAACGACTACAGACCCGTTGCCATGACGTCCCGCATCACAAAAAGAATCCTGTCGGCCCACCTGAGGAAGCAGGCGAGCTCACATCCAGACCCCCTCTAGCATGCTTGTCACCGTGAAGTTGGAGTTGATGATGCCGTCAGACACCTGCTACAACAAACCCACCGTCATCTGGACGAAGCAGGCAGCACTGTGAGGATCGGGTTCTTTGATTTCTCCGGTCCGTCTAACACAATTCAGCCTGGTCTGCTCTGTGGGAAACTCCATGACTATCTCACTAACAGACCACAGTTTCTCAGACTGAAGGGCCGTGTGTCTAACCAGACCAGGTGGTCACTGGAGCACCACAGGGCACCGTACTCTCACCAATCCTTTTCACTCTCTACACTTCCGACTTCCAGCCCAAGTCCGACTTCTGTCATCTGCAGAAATACTCAGATGACTCTGCGGTTGGTGTGTTTGTCGGAGATGAAGAAGAATCTCAGTAGGGAGATCTGGTGGAGAGCTTTGCGGCACGGAGTGAGATCAATCATTTGATCTCGAATAAAAGGAGATGACTGTAGATTTCAAATCAAACCAGGTTAGATCATGAGGGCAGAAGAAGCGGAGGTGGTTGAGGGATATTCATATCTCTGCGTTCTTCTGGACTTGAAGATGCAACAGTGAGGCCGTCTACAAGACAGGACAGAACAGACTGTACTTCTTGAAGAAGGTAAGGTCCTTCGAGGTTTGCAACAAGATGCTACATATTTGATAACTGTTGTCGAGCGTAATCTCTTCTGACTTTATCTCCTGGGGCAGCACCACTTTTAGCAACCTAAAAAGGCTCAACAACCTGATAAAGAAGACCGGTTCTGTTCCGGGAATGACTGTGGAGCCTCTGGAGATGATCGTGGAAAGAAGGATTTCAAACCAAGAAAACTGTGTACAATCCTGAGCCTCCTCTTCATGAGACTGTCATATAAAACCAGCGTCTTCAGTCAGAGACTTTTTCACACTTGCTGTAATGCAGGCTGCTACAGGAGATCCTTCCTGCCCGCAGTCAATGGCATCTGCAACAACTCTTTAAACGACCTTGTGTAACATGAGTTACAACAACACTTAATTTCAGTTTGGGATCAATAAAGTATTCTTAAATCTGAATCGTTTTGATGTGTGCATGGATTCCATGTTTTCAAATGGACCAATATTAGAAAACACATCGATTGAATAAACATGGACTCTTGTTATCCTGTGGTCACGAAATCTTGTTTTCTGAAGTAATATTGAATTTGCATGTTTTTAAGTGCTTCACTTAAAAAATTTGTATGGTTACTACTGTTGTCTGTCATAGTAGATTTTCGCCAGTGACACACAGGTTTCCCAGCTCCACCGGCAGGAAGTGCTACCTTAGCAACCGGAGGAAAACAAAGGAAGTTCAAACCACATGTTTCAAATTCCAGCGCTTTTCTTACCCGAGCAAAGGAACCAAAACCAGGGAGGGAGGGATGTAGAAGGACGGGAAACAATGAACAGCACACACACACACACACACACACTTTCCACCCCCCCCCCCCCCCCCCCAAGAAGACTCAAACGTTCAAACTGAAGAGCCACAGTCGTACAGATGGCTAGACACAAACAAAAGGTCAATTATGAAGTGCTGGTTGGAAAAAAATAAATAAAAGCAGCTATGCACATATTTCATGAAACAGTGGCAGGGCCGAGGTCATCTATCACGCACTGAAAATTTCACCACAAAAACAACCATGCCGAGGTCAGAAGGGAAATCTTAATATAAACTCAAGTTAGGAAAAAGAATTATTGTTTCGGTAGAAAACAGGAACTGTATCGTTCACATTTCTTGCAAAGAGACAAAGCAACTTCTTTCCCTTTTGTAAAAGTCTCCCACACAGTCAACGCAGATTGTGACTGTTTGCTGTAGCGTCGATATTCAAGATCCTCCAGAGGTAGTTTTAAATAAAATGAGACATTTTACTTAACATATATGACACACGGGAGGCGACGTCTCTCTCTCTCTCTCTCCATTCATTTCCCACTGAAGAAGCACCGACAATCACTTGCCCTTTCTCCGGCCAAGCCACCAGCGAAATTCATGCATGTGAAATTTCAGGCTCACACACATAACGACAAGAACGACAAGGAAGCTGAAAAACGTTCGACTTTTGTTGTTGGGTTCACCCCGAACTGTCGCATACGCTGTCGTCGGTCGTTCTCAGTGTGTGGAGCCCGTTACTCTTCACCTCGTCTGACTTTCATTATTCGTTTGACTCCTACATTTGTCCCCATAAATCATTACATCAACCCTCCCTACATCCTCAGTTTTACTCCATCCTCTTTTCTCTTACTGCAAGATCCTTTTTTATAAAAGGTTCCTAACAGTAAGAGTGCTCATTATGTCTTCTTTAGCTTATAGAAGCATAACTCTAGCTAACTCAAGAAAACCTACGCTACCCTACCGATTAGCTTACTAAAAAAAAAAAAAAGAAGAAATGTTTTAGGCCTAAACAGAGAGGGCGTGTCTCACAAACTAAAACTGGGAGCTGGTTCCGCCGTGTCTGAAAAGCTTTGGCACAAGATTTTGCAACGTTCTTCTCATTCAACCTGAACGTTTTGTTGATAACGGCTTAACTTTGGTGCTAAGAAACACCGTGGCGTTCTGAAGTCATGGATCTGTGCAAACCTGTCAGGTCTTTCTTTTTTCCTTTCAATGATGAAGGAAAATCTGTATATATATATGTGTAAAAAAAAAAACAACAACAACAGAATACCTGATAACTGGCTAAACTTGAGTAAAAAAAAGCTTATTTAATCCTGCTGATCTGATGAAATACATCACGCTGTTTGTGAAGAAATGCACCTGCATGTTTCTCTCCCTCTGCCCCTTTCACCTCCTCCCTCCCACATTCTCTCCGTTCTGACAGTGTGATCCATGGGGGCATTATCTTTCCATTATCTGTCCCTCCCATAATCATATCCCTCACCTCGGCCGGCGTCTCTGGAGAATATTAATCAGCTCACAGACAAGACTAATCACTGCTCTGTGGCTATAATGGGAGATGCAGTCAATCTTGCCAGCGTGCACGTGCACACGGAGAGGAGCAGTTTCCAATTAGTGAGTGACTCCCTCCATGCCTGTGAATAAAAAAAATAAAAAAAAGCTAAAATCTTCATCAATCGGAACACTAAACGTTTGGCACATCCAGATTCGCCTGCTTTGACGACATATTTACACAAATGCATTTAGCTTGTCACTTTGAGCTGCTACATTTTGAATAAAGGGCTCTCATGTAAAAGCCACAATCCACCTTAATGTGTTATTGTTCATGTCAAAGATGGAAAGAAGTTGTTATTGCACAGCAACTGCGACAAAGACAACATATTGTGCCAGTAATTTGTAACAATCTTTCTTCTTTTTTTATTTTTAAATCTGCAACATTCAGCTTAGGGAACGTTATTCTGGGAAATACTAGAAGTTGCTGCACATGCCTGAATGTTGTTTTGACGCTCAAATACACTACAAAATCTTATCAAGTGCTTTTGTGTCGTTTCTAATGCAAAAAAAATCTTCGTCCACTTGAAATAAGATAAAAGTAACTTACAGGAAGCTTGTAAGTTACTGACACGTTCCAACCGGCAGATTATTTCACTTACAAAATGAGAAAAATGTCTTTTTGGTCCGGATGAAGTGAGTCGAAGGACTTTCCTGAGGCGACTGCAGGTTTCTTGGTAGAATCTGAATGCTCCCTTTTTATGTTCAACAACCTTTATATTGGAAACTCAGTGATTTATAACCTGCACCTCCTCAATACCACCATAAAAAAAGGCCTTTCAAATCAGCAACACAATAAGTTGTACTACTTTTCTTTATTTAGATGAACCAATACTAGGACAACCAGGGATTTACTAATCAAATTAAACGTGTGTCTACAGCTGTCACCATAACAAATTTTACTGGACGATAAATTGTCCCTGAAGTTATCGCAATAAACGATAATATTGTTGTTATATTGTTGTTAGAGTCCATTTCCAAGTAATATAATGAGAGTGACATAATAACACATTCTGAAAGATCAATAAAGTTTCATTTCTAAAGAACATTTACCACTAAAACTGGAAGACATTTCACATATCCAAAATCAATAAAACAACAAAGACAGGAAAATGAATTGATTGTCTCTATAAACAAAAATGTCCTTTTTGCCATCCAGTTTTCAGTAGAAAGACAGAAAAGAGAAAAACGACAAATCGTGCAAATGGAAATTATTGAGCTTGTTTTAGTTTATCCTGCGATTAACTGATCTAGTTTGCTTATCGTCCAGAAGGTAGGTGAAGCAGATGAGTTACTCTATGTAATCTAAAAACAAGGTTTCTGACTTCACATCCATGGAACTGAAGTAATCTGAGAGCAGTAGGAAGCACAAAGAGTAAAAAAAAAAAATTGCGAAATTTAGCCTGCATCCAAAAATCCGCCCATTAATCATCTTGCAAATTAATAAAGCCCTTCCTAACGAAAGAACCACCGAGAGGGGAAGAAAAGGGCAAAAGATGAAAGGATCCACAGCTTTCCCCCCTCGACGGACCAAAACTAGATTGTTCTTGAACATGAACCGTCGCCCCGAGGACGACGACAAGCGGAGGAGAGAAACGGAGGGATGAAAAGAGGAGGAGTGTGGAAGATCAGAAGCTGAGGAATGCCTCTTGCCATGGGGATGCAAAACTACAAACCGTATGAAACTGTAAGTGTCCGCGTGTATGTGCTTGCAGGCTCAAAACGCGCATAAAAGACGAGGTGTACTTTCGTACGTGCAATGTCAGCTGCTCGCTAAACACGCCGACAGAGACTTGCCGTCTCTCAGCGCTTCCTCAAACTCCCAAAACTGATCTCCAAGAGAAACATCAAGGTGAAAGACCTGTTAGCATGATACTGGAAAGATAAGGAATGAGCGGTTATATGAAAGATAAGGAATGAGCTGTCGATGACTATGTGTATGTGTGTGTGTGTGTGCGTGTGTGTGTGTGTGCGTGAGAGTGTGTGTTTGTACTTGGGCCATAAATCCTAAGGGGGACTAAAGCAGACACAGCTGTTTCACACCAGTCCAGATGTCGCAGGCAAAAGATCCACAGCGATATTACGACGAAGGAAGACATGACCAGGCCCATACTACACACATCAAAGACTGCGGACTAACAGACACGCATTGTGGAGAAGAAGAAGAAGAAGGAAAAAAAAGACACAAACACACATTACAGATGGCGTTAGGTCTCGGCGAGCATCAGAAGAAGCTTTGAACCAAGTGAACTGGCTTTCCCAGTAGGGCTGCAGATTTCAGGTGGGGGGTGTAAATGTGCCAGAGTAAATATTTAACCTTAAGTAGTGCTTCAGAGCTTTTCTTCTTCTTTTTTTTGACTTCTTTTAATGATTGAGCTACTTTATTTGCAACTCCCACACCTTGAAAACATCCCTGTCCAGATCTTTGTGGGCCCGTTTTGAGCGTTGGAGCTCAGTTTTGCTTGACCCATTCATTTTGTTCCTCCCTACAGTTTTATATTGGGTTGTTCAGACATTTTTGCTGCACGGATTCCACCTGAAAACGACTAGTTTTCTATGAAAAAGACACTTCTCAGGTCTTTTTCTGATGTAAGTGAAGCAAAAGGGAAGCAGTGGTTTAAACATGTGTGGCGATGACGATGCCAGGGTAAGCCACAAATGAATGAAGTGGTGATATTTCATAATAAAATTATGAAATTAAAAATAAACAAACACAGCATATAAAAGGACATTTTCTACAAAAAGTTACTCAAGTGAATGTAACTCAGTAAATGTAGGTAGTCACCACTCAACTCTGACAAACTCCCAACAATAAGACATTTTGGCAGCAATGGAAAAAAACGGTGTCGATACATTTGTTTTCTCAAAATACAGCCACCAACGTGAAACGGAAAGAAGAACAGCGAGGAATCACGAGTGCCTACCACGTTTTCCACTAAAAAATTCTTACTCATTATCAGTGTTGTTCAGTACAGCCCTGATGTGGGTCCAAGCTGATAAAACGACTGAAACAATGGTGCCTTTTACAATGTAGATGTCAACAAACCAGATTCCACGTCTCTTATCTGTTCATTTCTTTAAAAAAACACAAACTACCTTCAATGTAAAAGTAAAACCAGTTTTGCATGCCAACACTCTTATTTCACCGTTTTCTGTTATGTGGCGGCGGCGGCGGCCTGGAGAGTTTCAGTCTCCCATCAAGTCATTTATAGGGGACTAGTTCTCCATCGCTGACCTCCGCCTCTCGTGTTGCACTGAGGGCTTCATCGTATACTACCTGTATCGGGTTTCCTGCGCAGGATGTTTTGAAAGTAAAACTAGCATTTTTCTGTCTTTCTTGACACGTTCACATATGGGTTCAGGTTTCCCAAGACGAGCACACACACACACACACACACACACACACATGAGCACACCAACTGACATCTGTTGCAAACATACAGTTGTGTGCAGAGGCAACGTTACAAAGAGAAATTCCTCAGACATTAAAGCAGAACATCATGAACGTTATCTGACTGAATGAACTCGTCACGCCTCGTATTTTCTACATGATTTATCTTTTTCTGACGCCTGCTTGGGAAATGGCTTACAACGTTTCACGCGCCACTTCCTTGCATTACTTTTAAAGTATGTTTACAGAAACACATCCGTCAGATTCCTGCGTTTAATTCACCACCGGTTTACTGATAAGTCATATTGTGAAACTACTAGCTCCCTGTCACTTTTCATTGCTGATCTTATTGGGGTAGTCACTCTCATTAGTATGAGTAAAAAAATAGGTTTAGAACGCTTGGATCCACATTTACTGTAAAAATTATTATTATTATTATTATTATTATTTTATTTAAATCAGAATTTACTCTTTACATGTAAAAAAAACGAGGGCTTCAAAAGCTAAGAAAAAAAAAATCATAATCCCAACAGAAAACTCCCTGTTGAAATGGGCAAATAAACATCTCATGCAAATCAAATGTACATTATAGAGAGATTCAGCCTCTGTCTCAATAAATCTGGAGCAGGTTGCTCAATGTGCAGGACACATTATATGGCTGCTGTGACTGACCTTTCAGTGCTGTAGGATTTTATAAACTGCCAATACCAACCGAGCTACACTAAGAGCAACCGGGGGAGAAGAGGCGTAAACCTGAGATGGCGATGGGTTTAAATTAAAGGTTGAAGGTTGAAGAGTTAGCTGGTGACTGCAGGTACAGATTGGTGGCAGGACGTTCAACAGGAAAAAAAACCAAAGCTTGTCCTCACTCAGATGAAAGCAAATGTTCATTTTTTGCACATTTTTGTAAAATAATTTCTCACAAACAAGTTTGAGTAAAAGCCTTTTTCACCCAAACGTACATTTAACATCCACAGGTACAGAGTTGGGTAGTAACTAGTTACATTTACTCAATTACATTTATGTGAGTAGATTTTTTTTTTTTTACTTTACTTTTAGGAGTAGTTTTACCGTGCTCTACTTTTAAAGTTTTATTGAGTAATTTTATT
Source organism: Gambusia affinis (assembly GCF_019740435.1). Classification (NCBI taxonomy): domain Eukaryota; kingdom Metazoa; phylum Chordata; class Actinopteri; order Cyprinodontiformes; family Poeciliidae; genus Gambusia; species Gambusia affinis. The sequence goes on along the minus strand of NC_057871.1, from coordinate 26,408,750 downwards.
ATGAAGTATTTCTACTCTTACTTGAGTAAAATGTCTGGATTCTCTGAATGAAGAACGAACATATTCAACCGAAATTAATTCACCAGTCACAGCTTTTGTTCAAGTTTTACATTGAAAAATTTTCTTTTACCCCATTTTATTTTTTGTTACTTATGTAAATTATTGTCATTTTGGTCCTTAAAATACCAACATTTTCACTCAAATTTTATTTTGGTCCATTTGATGATGCACATTTTAAATATTAAGCGATTGATAATTTGATCCGTTACTCTACTTGAGTAGACATTTTATCTTTTTTTTTCTTTAACTCTTACCTGAGTAATTTATTGGATGGATACTTTTATATTTTCACTTGAGTGCAATGTTTGGGCTCTCTGTCCTCCTCTGTAGATGTACCAGTCATATTTGTGATGAGTTTTTTCAAAATTGGCGCGTTTCCATCATAATTTCAACATGTGCAATATGGTTAATGGAAACGGGGTTGTAGTAAAGTCCTTCACGTCATCGTGGCGAGACAAAAATGAGTGGGAAACATGGCGGCCTGATCACCAGAGAGATCCATCACAGCCTCATGAAACGGCTGTTGACTCAGCTGTGCTGTGTGAGGTATAAGCCACGGAGACCACCTCAAACACACCTCGGTCAGGGAGCGCAGGTACTCAACCACTCTAAAACAACACCGAAGTGTGAATCTTTCTGTAGTTTATCCACACAAGGCCCATCAAGGGCTTTGGCTCTTTGTATGGGCAAACCCTAATTACAGCCTGGACAGCCATGAAAAAGCTTCCGTTCTGACATCAAATGCAAAGTCATTGAAGTACAAAGGCTTTCATTTTTTTTATTTCACCCTCCTTTGTTTTTGATGGCAGAAGGCGCGTAGAACCGAGGAGGAAACGGCGAATGGATAACGCGACTTACAGGGAGTTTGGCAGAGGAACGGATTTTGTCGCAGACAATAGCGAAGACAAAAATGGCACCGGGGAGACAGACGAGAATGAACAAAAAATGGAAACATGATAAGAATGATGGATGTTGGACGAGAGCTCCACTTGCGTATCAGTGAGTGTGTAAATAGCTGTCGGTTTTTGGTGGACAGGATAAAAGAGCGTTGGAACAATGGCGCAGACGAGATGATTCACAAACATTATGAGTGGTTTTTACATCATCCTGGTTCAGTTAGAGACCACACACTTGTGTGTGTTGGACGAACATTTCTGAAATGGTTTTCCTCTCTTTGTTGCATAGAAACAACAATGGTTTGTGCTGCACCACTTGGGGAGGAGGAACCAGTTATCCCAACGCAGTCTGGAAAACTCAGAAAAAGTAGAAAGTTTGAGTTACCGGTAAGTATTTTAGGTCTGGATGGATATGAAAAAAGAAACTAGAAAAGCATTTATATTTCCATACACTTATATCTTTCCCATCCTCTAAATTAACCCATCCATCTGGCTATCAACATGTCAATACATCATTCCATCCATCCACTTATCTCTTATTTCCACTAATTACTCCATCCGGGTTTCATCAAAATGTAGAACTGAAATCTCTTAATCAAAACTTAAAGTACACAAAGTAAGATTAAAACTATCTCAAAAACCAATATATTATGCCCCAATTTTCTTTAGTTTTCCACCAGACCTTGTTGGGTTTACTCATATGTTTTGGGTAATTTTCATTCCACAGGATCTAGTTCTGCTTGAGCTTACCGGTAGTTTTTTATTTTCCCCTCTTTCTTTCTTTTGGTCTGGAATTGTCCCTAAGAGCTGTCTTCTTGATTCTTTCATGAATGTTGGGAAAAATATGAAAGTGAAAGGTTTTATGCTGTAAAATCCAGATGTTTTCACATGACTATGTTGAAGCAGAAAAACATTAAAGATGGCTTAAAGGAATGGAGTATTGGTTGTCTCTGGGTATTTAAAGTAATTATTCAGGTGTGGTGTCAGGAATGCCATCTTTCGTTGATAAGAGTTTATTCTTGTGTATTTGTGTTTGTCTAGGACCAAATCATTTGCCGTGTTCCTGTTTGTCTGAAGCATGAACAGACGGTTCCTGTGTAGGTGAGGATGCAGAATTATTTCAGTGGGTACGTGTGAGTTTATTTGGAGAAAGGGGCTGTGTGTTTATGGTGAGTGTCCACATGCGTGTGGTTCTTCCACATAATATCCGCTTCTCGCTTTTGTACTCCAACGGCAGATTTGATTGTTAGTAAATTTAATTTGAATCTTGGAGCGACTGTGTTTTTAGGCTTGAGATGAAACCTAAAAAAAATACACAAGTGATGTTCAACCCTACTAAAAGTGCTACTAAAAAATCCAGCTACTTACATGAAATAAGATGGCAGATGTATTATCTTAAAGAAAAACTAAAGGATGGGAATTGCTGTTTTCTTTTAAAGTAATTATTCAGGTGTGTGATAAATGCCATCTTCGGATTTGTGTATTTGTGTTTGTTCTAGACCAAATTATTTCAGGTTTGTTTGTTTGTTTAAGCATGAACAGACTTCGTGTAGGTGAGGATGCAGAATTATTTTCAGTGTGAGTTTATTTGGAGAAAGGGCTGTGTGTTTATGGTGAGTGTCCACATAAACGGCAGATTTGTCTCTGTTTTTATTCCTTATTTTTTCAGATGTGGATGTTTGAAAGATCAGAGAAGGACGATGACCGCCTGTCTCACAGCAAAATGTTTCCTTCTACAATCAAGCGACTTATTATCTAGTACTGATTTTAAATATGCTTTTTCTTTTAAACGGTGTAGATAAATCCTACGAACTCTTGGTTTTCTGAGAAAAGGTCCAGGTTTTGTTGAATTTGTTTAATATTGCAACCAGAAAGCTGAGTTACAATTTAAAGAGACTTAATATTCTGAGCTGTTGGATTTGAAAAGGGGATAATACAGTTACTTTGAAATGGAAATGTTTTTTTGTTTTTTTTATTTCACTGTGGTTGTGGTGAATCGATACCTTACTAAAACTAAAGTAGTCTTTGTTTGACGGATCAGCAGTCAAGCTTGCTGCTACTCAGAAGAGGGCTTATTTAGGAGTTAATTTTTCAAATGTAAAACATGCTTAACAGGAAAATGCCCCTTTAAACATTGAATGCTAATTACATGCATAACTCAGCTGTACAGTGGTGATGACAAAAGATGGATCAACAGCCAGTATCCTGCTTTTTTATGTTTGTAAATGCCTTTTTTGTCTCCAACATCTATGACATAAATGTGCATCATCATTATTTTCACTTTCTCCCACTTAGAAAGAAGATCAGATCCCAAATGTTGGGTGCCAAACCAAAGTTTTACAGCTTCCCTGTTGTCCACTCACTCACTGTGTACCTTTTTTTGCAAAGGCAGGTTGACACGTTGTACAAAACATATTTTACTCTCGAGTAGCTTTTTACATCTCACCAATTCATGTGACTTGTTTTTAAACCAGCTCCATGTTACTGAAAATAGTCTCCATTAAAGTCCTCCTCCCCTCGGCGACACACCCAAAGCAGTCATGAATTTCTATAAAAACCCCAGAACTATTTTGCGATGGCCACGTTTTTGTATGCAAAGCAGTTAACACACACAAACGAATTCATGCAAGGAACAACAAACACCGCCTAATGGTGACCCTGGGATGCACACACTCTGTGTGCTCACACCAACATCACAAGCCAAGTTCTTGACAAGCGACTCCAAGCAGTCTCTGCCTCCTCCACATGCTTCATAATTGACCTTCTGTGTGTGTCTGGCCATCTGTGTGACTCTAGTCGCCCTGTTTGAACATTTCCATCAACCCGTCTCTGCTCATTTCGTTTGTCCTCCGTTTCTCCTCCGCTCCCTTTGCCCGTCCAATCACACTCTGCAGCCTTAAATGACAAACGCTGTTCGTGACTGCTTCCTCATCTTGGGTCTTATCTCCGGTCTAATGGAAGATTAGCTGCCTCAGGACGCCAGCGTATCAGCCCGTGTTTTTGATGTACATCAGTTCATGCGCCGTCGGCGATGCGGTAACTACTGGCCATTCTTTTCATTTGCTCTGGATTCAAAGTGGATAAAAGTGTCAAGCGAAAGTTTGAGATCTTAATATTCTGCAATAATGGAAGATGAGCTTAAGATACCAGACGGAAATAAGTTTGTTCATTGGAGTTTGCTCATGGGTTGGTGCCAAACAACGGTGGTCGTTTGGCGAGAGGCGGGGTACACGCTGGCAGGTCAGCAGTACATTATAAGGCAACATTAGCTGCGTTTCCGTTGACCACATAGTTATGCAAATTGGAATTATGAAAATAAATTTGCTTAATCACAACATGACAATCTTGGGGGGGGGGGGGGGGGGGACACCCGGTTTTCGATAAAGGACAAATTGGTTTGTCGGCCGTATCAAAATTATTGCATTTCGCAAAACTGAAGGATGTTACTACTGGCAAAAACGACAAAGACGACGACAGGAAGTGGTAGGAGGATGATGGCGGGGCATGTTTTTTAACTACTTAATTAACTTATTCACATGTGATTTTAATTGCGTTTCTTATATATTTACAAGATCTTGTGCGCATTTGTAATGGAAACACAGCTGGTGAGACGAACTCGCACCTGAGAAAACAAACCTAGTCGTCATGTTTCTGGACTGAAGCCCGATCACGGGTACCCTGAGAGAACCCGTGATCGGGGATGACATACAGAAATCTTTTTGCTACAAGACAACAGTGGGCCACTATACTGCCTGTTCAGAAATCAGCGTAAGGTAATTTATGCATCTTGCCTGACCTGCAGGACCCAAGTTGCTGCATTGATGACAAGGATGCGCTGGATGACGACCCCTGCAGCAGGTTAAGTTCAAGGAGAAGTGCATTGGTTCTGCAGCATGATTATTGCCCCACATGTGCGGCAGAAGCAGAGCAGCAGCGCCTCTCTGTGGCAGCAGGGGTAAATTCAGTCTGAGACAGAAATATGAGAACATCATTTTTAACATACATAGAGAGAAATCTTTAATTCTTCAATTTTCAAACGGAAAACAAAAACAAAACGGTTTTATATTTCACTTCCCTGGCTTTCCTCGTGTCTCTGACACTTTTTTTGATACCTTGGAATTTGATTTGAACTTTTTATCATTTTGAAATGATTGAACATTTTGAAAATAACAGATCAACTTAACTGTGAACACTCACACATGTTTTCTGTATGCATAATTTTTATGTCTGTCAGTTTGACCCACCAAAAGCATGAATCTCTAATGTGTGAACAGCGCCTCCTTGTGTTCTACTGCGAAAACACAAAGACATCCCAACAGCAACTAACAGCATGGTTAAAGATTTAACTGCCCAAAAATAAACTAAATAAATAAATAACATTTTAAAAAATGCAAAAAAGAATTTGATTTTGCTTTATGATCAAACAGTGATGACAAAATACAAGTTACTAAAGTAAATGTAGGTTTACACAAAGTCCAAAATTAAACAGCAACACAATGAAGTTAACAGTTACAGAAGTAAACGTATCAAAGCTCTTAAAGTAGAAGAAATAAAGTCAATACTACAAGAATGTAATACTCAACACTTAACACTAAGTTTTCCACTTCTACAAATGTTAAATTACTTTTTTTTTTTTTTTTTTTTGCATGTTGCTCCATTTTGTTTCAATAAAAAATTTCTAGATTTATTTACAGATTCAACACAAACAAAAGCAGGCAAACAAAAGAAACAGGAATAAAAATTCTGACACTCCAACATGGCTCCTCTCTAACAACGTTCTACCAGCAGTTCACTGAGAAGTAGCTCCAATAATCTCCCTCAGCAGATGTGCAGTTCCAGCAGGTGTTTGCTGATTACTGCTGGCTAGTCTGAAGGAGCTGAGTGGGGGAGTCGCAAGGTGAGGGGTGCTCTGAGGCGGAGCTTAGTCCTCGAAGGCGGAGCTAGGTCCACCCTGGCGTTTTGCACAGCTGAACGGTTTTCACGGGAGATTAAAGGATTTCTCAATAATCATGCATGAAAGAAGTTGCACTCCAGGCATGTTTTTAACATTATGTATTTTACATTATCATAACATAATGTAAAGGTAAAATAAAAAGTCGATTTTACATAATACTGCCCCTTTAAATATTTCAAGCTCAATAAGAGCAACTCTAGTTACAGATTTAAAATCTTGACACATTAACACATTTTGCCCTATCACTTATGCACCGTTTGCAGTTTTCTGACAGATCATGATCATCGATCTTTAAAGAGCCCGACCTACAGATTCAGACTTCAGCCGATATAAATTTTTTGTGATATGAAATCTCATCAAATATAGCAAGAAAGTCATTGATTTGGCAACAGTGGGGTGACTACGGTTAACTGCAGACACGCAAATGTAACCCGACTGGCCGGTCTGTCAGCCAAACCTTTCTAATGGCAGAGCAGAGGAGGACATCGACCTTTGTGATAAGATCAGCTGCATGTGTAAGTATTGGTGGAAACCCAAAATTGAGGAAATTGGGACAGATGAATTGGCTGATCGATAAATCGCTGCACCCTTAGTATTGATAGCTCTACGTTGAGGATCGTCTTCCTGAAGGAAGGCGAACAAAGAATATTTTAGGGTGAAATCCTCCTGGTGGGTCACACAGGGTGAGGTCACGTTCCCATTTCTCCATTGACAGCAGCGCTAATTGCGACCTCGCCATCCTCTGTAACCTTCCTCAGCTCTCCTGTCTCCGCCCCTCTGGATTCACGTCCCTCCTCTGATTCTGACACTAGAAACTGGCCGAGGACGGACTCAGAGGAGCGAGCGCTTCTAAAGAAGATCCGACCCAATTAACCTATCGCACCGAGCGACTCCATATTTAGCAGTTTGCTGCTCGTACCGGTGTGATCCAACGCATCCCGATCCGTCCGGTAGATCATTTTTAGACGTTGCCATTCTCCTGGTGCAGAGCTACTGAACTGCCTGCCTTCCCTGTGGCTCCCCCGTTGTTGATTCTTCAAGCAGAGGCGAATTCCCAGGAGCGGCTCCCTGCAGGGTCCTCACTGTCAGACACGCAGCGTACGAAGTTCCTCTGTCAGCGCCTGCAGCTCAAGTCTGCGGTGAAACGTCACTTCAGCTCAACGTGTTTTAGATCACCTGCCGAGACTCTGCCTCTGCGACCGCTATAACCTTAATTCAAATCAACAATGCTTCTGAAAATATACTGCAAAAAATACTACTAGTAAAACATGAATAAAATGTGATCTCAACTTCCAGTTTTCTGGGGGTTTTTTTGGAACGTTTCCCACCTTTTTATCAGCAGTACGTTTCTGCACTCTGACGCAGTGCTGGCCTCAATAACATTCATTATATTCCTTAATTTGACGTACAGCAGCAACTCCCGAGGAAGAGCTGATAATTATCTTCCGGGGAGAGGTTGAATGTGCCTCCATGGCGGGTTATGCGGGGTGTGAGATGGAGAGAAATGTCAGGATGTCAGAGTCCCTGAGAGGTCTGACAGGCAGAAATATGCAGACGAGAAATGATAATGCAGGGAATTTCAGTTTACTGAAAGGTAGATGCACTTTATAAAGTACTCCCAACGTTTTGAAATATATATTTTTACCATAAGAGTACAATAGCCTAAATTGTCTTTTTCCTTTTTAAGCATATTGTCATCTTCACGAAATAACGGCCCAAGTAATTTTTTTGCCAGAAGTGATTTTTGCAAAAATAAAAATACTACTACTACTACTAATAACAATAATAATAACAATAATAATAATAATAATAATAATAATAATAATAATATTAATAATAATAAATAAATAAATCACCATCTTGATTTTGATTTTTTTGAAAAAAAAAAAAAAAAAACATTGGCAAATGTTATTAAACTAATGTTTTCTTTAAAATCAGATTGTGGAATTTCTCAAAAAAAAGAAAAAAAAAGCTGACTCTGTGTTTTATCTTTTCACATTCTGGAATTGGCCATGAAATGTGTAAGAATGAGCTTAGTGAAAACAAAGTGATTTTTACGATTAAAGCTAAGCTCAAAAACTACAAAAAAAAACAAACAAACAAACAAAAAAAATTCCCTGCAAGTCTCTTTTAGCTTGCTTCATAACATAAGGAATACATTTTCAAAAATGCAAACAAAAAAAAACTTCTAAATGTACTGAGCACAAAGCTATGAACTATATTCAAATATTTAGACAGCATACGGTTATTATAACCACCTAATTTTAGCTAAGTAAAATCGTGTTAAACAACAGTAAGAAAAGAAAAAGAAGCAAAGCTCAATCGCGTCGTCATGGTTAACTCTGACTGACAGTTAGCCATGACGACGGTGAAGGTGGAAATGTGCAAAAGTCCTGGTTTGAAATAAATCTCTTTTTCTTTTGATGATTGAGAAACTGACCAAAGAAGAACTGAAGCTCTTTTCCAGAACGTTACAGAGGATCTGACATTTCCTCTGCTGGTTTCGATGTGGCAGCCGTAGTGAGCTGAACAGATGGTTTCACTGGAAGTGACTGTTTATAGAAATGTTTCTACCTCCAGTTACGTCAAGAGATTTTAGATCTTTGAAGCACAAATCTGCCACAGCCACACAAACAGATAAATGAAGTCAGTCCCACTGATTTCCTGATTTGCAGGTCCTCCATTAATGCAGAGTGTGATTCATGTCGTCAAGCAATTGACCAAAAACCAAAGAGGCAGGAGAATATTTCATACAACCGGCACGATCATGGAACAAAACAGAAAAAGCAGAGATCTCATCCAAAATAGCTGCGTTTTCACTGACTATATAATTATGCAATTTGGTGTTTTGAAAATAAATGAGCTCAATGGAAACACAACGGAAATGCAACTTAGAAGTAACTCTTGTTTTTTGATCAAAGGTTTTGCCGTTTGATTGACCTACGTTTTTTTTTGGCCACATTGAAGTTGGTTTATTTTGCAAAACTGCAATAGAAACTTTGATTTTTCTGCCTCACATGATGAGTCACCGGATGTTACCACTGGTGGAAAACAAGAAGAAGACGACAGGAAGTAGCCGACATGTAATGAACTGGTGTAGCAAAATAAATGAGACGACATCTGGACATTTTCACTTTCTGAAAGAGGTTTTTGTGTCACTCAACAAGTTTAACACCAAACTCGTTTACTTTAGTCCAAGTAAAACGTCTTCTTGTCGTCAAACTGAATGCAAAAACCTTTTAAATCAATACAAGTATACAAAAATGATTTGAAACGAGTTTATTCTGCTGAGTGAAATGTTTGGACCCGTTAGGAATAAACGTACAGCAGCGATCGTTAGCTCCCGTACTTCCTTCTGTCTTCCTCCACGTTTAAATACTTCCTCTCAGGGTTCAGTGCCGTAAACTGAGAGGTCAGAGGCCATGCTCACGTGCAGTTCCCATGGAAACTGGTTGACAGGCCTCTGGACCCGGCCCTGCTGGCGCCTGCCCTCCTTGATCATCAGCTGGACGTCCTCGTCGTCGAGAAGCCGAATGAGGTCGCCCTCGGGGTCGCGGTAGTTCAGGGCGATGTCGTCCACCTTGAAGACATTCCTGACCGAGAGAGAGAGAGAGAGTCTTTAATAATCTAGATGAAACATGTTAAATATTTTCAACAAGTGTGTGTTGTAGAATTGGTTTTGACTGCATTACGTTTTAGATCTATTACACTTAAATGCATTTTGACACACACACAAAAAAACCCACTTCCCAGGAATATTCCTTTATCTAAATTAGGAAGGATTTTAATTTAGTTTTAGGGTGTAACCTCTTAAAAATTGTGATAAATTGTAGCTTTGAAACTACAGATTAATAATCCCTACTGGACCTCTGCTGTAATCTACAACTTATAGCTGTGCTGGTGAAAGAAACTTCTCTTGGCTTTTAAACCATAACTGCTGTGATTCAATCTGAGATCAGAGCTGATTTAGGCGGTTTCACTGCAGTGGGCAGTCCCACGTTTCCTTAGATAACCGAACCTGGAGCAGAAACATTCCCACAGGAACAGCAGGGATACAAGCCAGAATTTATGGAAACAGAACGGTTTTGGATCCCACAGTGAGGATGGACTAAGCTGATGGCTAACGTAAAATAAAACGTTAAGAGAAATTAAAGAAGAGAGAGAAACGTTCTGGGTCAAACAGATGAAACAAACGTTTTCCACAGCAATCGTGGCGCTGCTTACTGAAACTGCTAACAAAGAGAAGTGAACAGAGTCTAACGTGATTCAAACCCGGAGAATTAGAGAATAAAAGATCCATACACAATTAATGTTCACTGTTGCCACATCTTTGGTCTGAAGGAAATGGACTGCTGCTTTTTTTTATTTTTATTTTTGCATATTTTAAGTATTCCATTTAAAAAAAAAGTTGATAGAAAAGTCAAAATAACTTCCTTAGTTTTCCAAAAAAGAAACATTTTTACTGAGGTCTGACGTGGTTTTTGGTCCATGTGCCAGAGGAGAGATGGAAACACATTTGCCTAATAAGTTCTGACGTTTATCTCACATTACTGACCAGCTGTTTCCAGCTTCATTTCTATCACTTTGTCTCCGGACAAAAAGTAACATCTTCAATACGAGACGCCAAGACAATTACAACTTGACATGCATTTCCGGAAACCTCTGTTTATTCTGAGAAATGAAAAGCATGTGGTCCAGGGACGACGTCAGGATCTGATGAAATGACGCTGTGGGTTGATGGAAACACGCCGGACCTGCTTTTTTCTTCCTTTCTTTTCTTGTGACGTTGTAAAAGTCAGCTCACAATTTGCCTGGCGGTCGAGTGGAAACTTAGATGGAGCCTTAATGAAATGGGCTGGATGGCGTTTCACCAGCAGACATTATGTCTCTGTGTGACTGAACTGAAATGTTTGTTTTTGCAAAGAGCCTTGTGAATTGGAATTATATAAATAAACTGAACTGAATAATACGCTGCATTTGACAGGACTTTCATAGCTCTGTTGCCTAGTGACCCACCGTGGATTCATGGCGTCAAAAGTTTTATAATCACATAAAATTGCAGACTAATTTACACTAAAAGAAAAACCCAACTCAATCACAGCTTCTTCCCTATTCAGTAAAGTGTAATATTTCCTCTTCTCCTAAATCCCATTTACTCATTTCATCCAGCATCACACCCTCACGCTGTAACCTGCCTCTCTCCCTCTTGTTATCGGCGCTGAGCCGTATTAAAACTCAAGAGCAGAGTCTCATCCGTCCGACTCTGGGGCACAATCGCCCCAAACAAGGAGAAACAATAATGAGCAGATAAGCAGAGGAAATGAGCTGATTCTAAATAGAGGAAGGGGGGGTTGAATCGTCGTAGCACTCACCTATCTAAATGAGAAAATAATGAGAGATGGAGGGAGAAGATGGATGAAAGGAAAAGGGACAAAGAAGAACAGACGGTGTCATGCAGTCGGTGAAGCGGTGGAGGAGGAGACAAGAACGGCCCCAAAGGAATTTATTTTGATTAATTCTGATGATTGGAAAGTGGTGAGTATTGCAGCGCAAAACAAGGTCTGCTCTCCCTCAGGTCAGTGAACAGACCGTCAGCCGCCTTAAGATGTAGAACATCATCGCGAGACAGGCTGAGATTGACAATCAACTCAGATCCGCAAAACATAGAAATAAAAACAAGCGCCTTGAAAAAGTATTCACGCTCACTTTGGTTTTGTTTTTTCTCTTTGACGACGTTACAAACAAACTGGAAAGCCTTTGATTGGGATGTGATTGAGTGATAAATGACAACAGTGCATCTGCAGGTTTCAGCAAGTCGATTTCAAGATCTTTTTAATGCCACCTTGAATAGTATTTACGACAAAAACAAACAAACAAAAAACTAAGAATATAGGATGATTCAGGGATTATTAATCTTGTCAAAAACTGTGAAACTTCTGGGTCTTTTTGCAGCTCTGTGCATCAAACACAAGTTAAAAAGGGAAAGAGTTTTTAGCTCTTAGCCTCATTCTGGTTGGCAGCAGAAGTGAGCCAGTTGCAAAAATTAATGTCGTCCATTTAACTGGCAATAAATTTGGCCTTACTCATAACAGAAGCAAACACTTAGCTAGCTAGTAAGGGTGTATTGGTAGCTACTAGTTAGCGTTAGCCTCAACCACCTCGAGTCACAGAACGCGACAAAGATTTCTGCGCACGACTTGGACTTTTCTGGCTGACCGAAAAGTCCTGCAAGAAAAACACTACTTATGCAAGAATGTCCGTTAAATAGTTCTGCCACAACAACATTTAAGAATTGTGATGAATGTATTTAAGGCCAATGGGACATTTTTTAAGAAATAAAAGAAAGTTTAAGAACTTGACTTTACACACACAAATTTAAAACTGCTTAAGTCTTTTAAAAGAAGCGACAACACCCTCTGCAAAGTGAAAAAAAAAAGGACTTGGAAAATGAGTTTGCATTCAGCTCCCACTTTCTTCAGACAAACTGCATTTATCCTGAGAGTAACACAAGAGTTTTGTAAAGAACTGGTTGCACTGACAAAAAAAAAAAAGTTCAAAAGGTTTTCATTCTTTTTGCGAGGCGTGTAGAAGTGAAATCGTTTACCCGTCTGAACGAACTCCAGATGAATTCGATCAGATGCCAATCAGTGCAAATTTAATAAATACGTGTGGATGATTTCAGGTTTTCTTCCCTCCAGGGGGTCTTTTTGTGGGCTCTAGTGTCTCTTATATGACAGCAGGCTGACAGGAAAGGGGGGAGAAGAGGGGGGAAGACATGCAGCAAATGTCGGTCGGGTCTGGGAATCGAACCCGTGACGCCCGCGCCGAGTACTGAAGGCCTCCAAATGTGGGTCACGCTGTCCCCTACGCCACCGCAGCACGCCCCGGATGATTTCAGTTTTAATAACAGCAGAAAACAGATTCTGTGTCTCTCATTTGCAGTAAGAGGCAGATGACACCCGACTCCTTCACACATGGAAAAATATCCACAGCGTGTCCCCGATCGTCACCCCATTGTTCTACCAAATAAGCCGTTATCACACATCTAGAAGGTGTGAAACTGCACATGATACCTTTACCTCTGCACATCTTATGAAACGTATATGAGTGACGCCTGTATTTGTGTCTCCTCACACAGATGCAACTGCAACAAGCTCTTACAGACATCAAATTCTCACTTTTGCCCACAAAAACGTCGAACCGACACGACGAAAGCAGAAGCAGCACGGCGCTCACCTCATGCGGGACACCAGTTCGTTGTACGTTGGCTGGATAGTGAGCGCCTCTTGTACACACACGTCTCTGTATGAACGGACAAAGATGGCCAAAAATTAGCCAGCAAAGATTAACACCTTAATTACCAGAGACAGAAGGAGAAACAGATAAATTCCCCAGTGAGGACAATGTTTGGGGGGTTTTTGTCTTATTTCAGTAGATTTTAAGTGGTGCAAAACAAAGTCTGTCAACCTCACACAGTGTACAGTTGCCCTGTTGAGAACAGGGAGTCGCCTTTGTTCTGACTCCATCTGACCCTGGAGGTTCTCTGCAGCAGCAGTACCGTTTAGAAATGCAGTAGAAGCCATATATTTACATGCATAATGCATAATTTACATTTACAGACAGGTTGCAACGTGACGTCCAGCCCTCATCTCCCTGCTGGAGGCCAGAAAAACCTGCTCACCAACAATCACTACTGTTGGTTTTAGCTGTCAGGTTGTCAACATAACAACTGAATCTTAAATGTGCGAGTGATATAAAAGACAAAAAGGGACACAGTGCTTTAGATGAGGAGGTTCAGGGTCATCACAGTTCACAGGTCAGGAAAAAACTTGAAGGAAAAATAGCAAGTGAGAGGGACGTAGCTCAGTCATGCTAGCTTGACTTTGACAACCTTAGCATGTAGACATGCTGTGTAATTTGTTGTGTTTCGGTTCAGTTACACTGACCGACTCTGACTGATCCTCCATAGAGCAAATGTTTGGCTAATCAACCACCACCACTTATTAATTACCACAAAATAAACACAGAGCCTGAAAACATAAAACTGTAACAGACTGGATGTTCTGTTCTTCGTGTGGGAAACGTTTACGTGGTTTCGGCAAACTGGAACGTTATCTCTGACTTGTCATATGGTGGAGCGGTTGTAAGTCAGTTGCTATGGTAACGGCTCTGTGTGTAGCACAGGCGACACAGTGAGAAAGAAAAACAGGAACAATAAGAGTGGTTTTGAGTTGTTCTTTAGTGGTTCTTCTGTATTATGTTTTGTTTTGCTGTGGCACGCAGCACTATTAACAATACCTACATCTCCAGGTTTCATTCAGTTACCAGAATTTTTCTACCACAGCGACGCTGCCATGGACGGCTTGTAAAAAAAAAAAAAAAATTGTCTTCTTGCCCTTCAGATGTGTAGAATATCCTGACGTAAGCAACAACATGCAACATGTCTGTGCTAATCCTGTCTGGAGGAACGGGACAGAAATCCAGCAAACTGTTGGAAGAAACTTGTGAAAGGACTTAATTATACTAAGGAAATGGATGCAAACGTCTGAATTCAAAGAATAATAATAATAATAATAATAATAATAAAATCTTCTCTGGTTTTTCTGGAAACAGACATGTTGGAGAATCTAAACGACCTAAAACATGAAATGTTTAGTCTGATTAAATGTCAGGAAGTGAGAAAAGAGGAATGTGTCTTTCTTTTACATCCATCCATCCATCCATTTTCTTTACACCCTTCTTCCCTAAATGGGGTCGGGAGGGTTGCTGGTTCCTCTCCAGCTGCGTCCCGGGCGAGAGGCGGGGTACACCCTGGACAGGTCGCCAGTCTGTCGCAGGGCAACACAAAGACATACAAGACAAACAACCATTCACACACACACTCACACCTAGGGAGAATTTAGAGAAACCAATTAACCTGACAGTCATGTTTTTGGACTGTGGGAGGAAGCCGGAGAACCCGGAGAGAACCCACCATGCACAGGGAGAACATGCAAACTCCATGCAGAAAGACCCCGGACCGGGAATCGAACCCAGGACCTTCTTGCTGCAAGGCAACAGCTCTAACTGCGCCACTGTGCAGCCCTCTTTCTTTTACAATAAATGTGAATACAGAGCAACAATAAAACTCAAGAAACGTCGTCAGTTGATCAAACCGACCTGGTTTCCACTCCGGATGGGGTGAGCAGGAAACAGCGGAGGCAGCTGTAAGTGTGGCCCCCGCCTTCACCCTCAGAGTCACTTTCTGGGAGGGGCTTAATAATCTTCACAAAGGATTCTGGGAAAATACCTGTTTGATTGTTCACCGTCCCCTGAAGGAAATAAGAGAAGAGAGAAACACTGATGTGATGAGGAGAGTCTCAGAGGATGGAGGTAATTCAAAGAAAGAAATGAGGAGAAAAAAAAAAACAGTGATAATTAGGCAGCTCATAACGAAGCTGCTGATGTGAGAGGCACTCGGCGCCGTCGTAAAGCTCCTCCAGCACGCCTCTGATATCTGAGCATGTTAGTCTGGAAACATTAAAACCATGTGGGAAATTTTACAATAGAACTGTGATTGGACAACACAAAGAGGACAAACCAGATCCATGTTCAGGATTTGTACTAAGTGAATGCTGCCTGTCTGTAAAAAGAAAAGAAAGAAATCAGTAAGTTTAAACTCTAGAGTTGTTTCGGACCCGTGGTTTTGTTGGGGTTGGTCCACGTCAAGAAGGGAAACAAACTCATTTTAATTTTGAACTTTAAATGGTCTGGACCTATTTTTCTTTCTTAAAATCTAATTTTCAGATTTTTTTTAAACTGATTTTCAGTCAAACATGTCCGTTCAGTGAACCATTTTTCTTTTTTTTGTTGTTATTTTTGTTCAACAAACCCGGCCTATAAATGAGTCAGTCACTAGAAAAGCCTGGATGTTTAGGCAAATATCTTGTCTCAAAGAAATACGTTTCTTTCATTTAATATATTGAATAGCTTCTTTTTTTTTTTTTTATGGAAGCTTTTTTCATTTCCTTTACAAATGTATGCAGAACTTTGTCAGCATTCTGCTAATGTAGGAAAAAACATAAACAATCTCAAAATTGTGGTGTTTCCATTAAATAAGAAACAATTAAAGGTGGCTCTGCTTGAGACACAGAAAAAAGGATTTTAACAGTAAATTCAGCATTTAGAAACACAAATCAGTGTTTTAGGTCTTTAATTTCATAAACACAAAGATTTATTTACTGCATACACAATGTAGCTGCTTCCTTAGACCTGACACTGTTTTTCTTTCACTTGTCCTGATGTCTCTTTTTCTTTAATAATAGAGTAATGAAGCATCATAATCAGACAAAAATAGAT
Organism: Gambusia affinis; assembly: GCF_019740435.1. Lineage (NCBI taxonomy): Eukaryota > Metazoa > Chordata > Actinopteri > Cyprinodontiformes > Poeciliidae > Gambusia > Gambusia affinis. The sequence goes on along the minus strand of NC_057871.1, from coordinate 26,392,502 downwards.
GGACAGAAGATGTGAATCCAGAAACAGCTTGAAGAAAAGTCGATCTGAACCCCGCTGAAAGATTACATCAAAGTTTTTCTCAGTGAAAGCAACACTTTTACAGAACATTGTGCTGCGTTTGTTGGCGAGAACGAACAGATCAAGGTTTTCATGTTCTGCTTTTTTGGATCCGTTTCTGAACTCCTGTTCAGGTTAAGTGCCTTTTCCTCCTCCATGTTTACTCTCACTCCATCACATCAGCTTCCACCTTCTGTTTCTTTCTCCCACTCACTTTCAACTCTTGTGTTTTTAACTTTACATTTTTATAACACATATCATGTTGCCTGACTTTTTTATTTATTTTTTTTTTTACATTTTTTTATTTTAAGATTGACCAGAATTTATTCCAATTATATTGCTTGCCAAGGTCTGTACTGCAGAGTCCAGCTCCTAATTAAAATGTGTAATTTTGGATGGCAGGCTTAGCTTCTAGTCAGACCTTTTATTATTATAATCATTATCATTATTATTATTTCTCATTTAATTAATACCAGTTTTCTGTCTTCTCTTTTCACTGTTATTCATTCTTTTTTCTTTTTCCCCACCAGGGGGTCTTTTTATGGGCTCTAGTGTCCATTATATGACAGTAGGCTGACAGGAAAGGGGGACGGAGAGGGGGGAAGACATGCGGCAAATGTCGCCGGGTCCGGGAATCGAACCCACGACGGCCGCGTCGAGGACTCAAGGCCTCCAAATGTGGGTTGTGCTTTCCCCTCCGCTATCACAGCACGCCCCCACTGTTATTCATTCTAACATCTCTTTGCTCCTGGATCAGAATCAAAGAGACACTTTTGTGTTTTCTGTACATTCATGTAAATCTAAATAAAACCAGATTTATTTCCACAATGAGGAAACCCATAATCGTTGCTAAAGAGGCTCTGCTTGAATACATTATTATTATTTTAAGCCACACTTGAACTGGGAATGACATCACAAGTGTCTAACCTGAGCTAATGTGCAAAAGTTGCTCAGTGGTCCAAAGTCGGCTTTGGAGTTTTATCAGGTGTTTGCTAATAGCTGCTGGCTAGTCTGAAGGAGCTGCTCTGTGAGGCAGAAGATCCTCCTCTGAGGAGGAGCTTCGTCCTTGAAGGCGGGGCTAAGTCCAACCAGGCGTTTTACATAGCTACATGGTTGATCCGGGAGATTCAACTATTTAGCTTTGCTTTGATTCCTTGCATGAAAGAATCAAAGCAAAACTCCAAGTGTGTTTACACTAGAACACCATGTAAAGCTCAAAAAGGTTTATCTTGCATAATACTGCTCCTCTAAATCAAAAATCACATTCTTCAACAATTACAATAAACTTTCTCTTGCAGACATTTATCAAAATATATGAGTTTATATGAGTGTTTGGAGGCCTTCAGTCCTCAACGCGGCCGTTGCGGGTTCGATTCCCGGACCCGACGATATTTGCCGCATGTCTTCCCCCCTTTTTATCCCCCTTTCTTGTCAGCCTACTATGATAAAAGGGACACTAGAGCCCACAAAAAGGACCCCCTGGTGGGGAAAAAAAAATTTAAAAAAATACATGAGTTCAAAAGATTACATCACATCACATGATTTTTAGTGAGTTGGCTCCTTAGATTATGAAGACTGTTAGCTTGTTCGGTTTTCTCCATGATGTGTTTTATTACTTGGACAGAAGTTCTGATTTTGTTTCCATCTTTCCATCGTTTAGTTTCTTTCTCTCACATAAAGTATGGATTTTTTGGAGGGCATCGCTTGCTGTAATGTGAACAAACTGTGAGGTTTTCAGAGCTGGTCGTTTTACTTTACAGCCCAACTCAGCTTTAAAGTTCTCTACAACTTTACCAGGGTTGTTCCTAGATCTTTATGACGCCGTCGGTTCTTTCCTTTCCTCCTACGTGAATAACTCGAAGTTGGACTTGGTCGACCTTTTATTTCGGCGTGTCAGATCAAAATGGATAGCGTACTCTTTTAGCACCTTTTAGATTTTTTAAAATGTTTTATAACAGCTACCAGCTGATAGCTTCACTGGCTTTTTTTTATCCTTCTCTGTTCCTTTCCATCCACCTCTTCTTCTCCTCCCCCTACCTCTCACTCATTCCCTCTCTCCCTCCTCCGTCTCTCTCTCTCTCTCGCTCCGTTCTTACCTCCAGCCAGTCGGCATTGACTCGTCGCAGCAGGAAGATCACTTCTCCCCTCTTCAGGTTTAACTCTGCCTTGCCGTTCCCGCGAAAGTCAAACATCGCCTGAGACGAACAAGACGGGGGGGGAAGAAAAGAGAAGATTACAAAAAGCAAGTGAGTGAGAGAACGAGAAGAGAGGAACGGAGAGAGTCAGAGCGAAGCAGGCGGACTGAGCACCAAGAGTGAGCAATGACGGGTAAGACTTCACACACCTTGTAGTGTCTGGAGAGTGTTTTGTGTGCGAGTTAATGAAGGATGTACAACGGGAGGATGAAGATTTTATTCTGCTTAGAAAGTTGAGACTTTTGCCCGAAGAGGGGAAACTGATACACAAATAAAATTACAATCTAAAAACAAAGGTACGGTAAAATAAGTTGAAATTATTTGAAGACCAGTTCAAATACGGATTATTCTACCTAAAACGAACAGACAAACAAAAAGTAGCAAGCTGCAAGATGACATTTTGGCGTCGCCTGGTGATATTTCTAAACTGGCATTCGTTAAGAAATAATCAGTGTTGCCAAACAAAAAGAGAAATGTATCCAGTCAGGAAGCTGAGGCCATCAGAGGTACGATCTGTGACTAAACTGCTACATTTTCACGCAACAGATGCAAAAACTGTGTAGGTGAAGAGCAGATATGAAAAATGCTGCAAAGCAATAAAAGGCATTTTGTAAAGGTGGGTGAATTGTCAACCTTCCAGGTTATCATCAGTGTGTGAAATAAAAGCCTGTCAGAGTGAATTTGCATGGAGTAGACTCCAGACTCCATTAACGCGTTTTAGACTAAAATAAATTTAAAAAAAATATCCACTCACACAAACTACTTCATTCACCGTGCAACTTTTTGGACACAATTTACCTAAAAAAAATAAACCTTTGTTATATTCATTTTCGCTTTGAATATCTGCTGAAGTCAAGCTTGAAAGACTAAGAGACATTTATTTATTTTTTTTTAAGAATTAGGAAAGCAAGCAGCAACAATAAAGAGAGAAAGAGCAGAGAGAATTACAACCGTGACCGAAAAAAGAACAAGGGGCGGAAAAAGCAGTGGGAGGAAGGTGCGGAGGAGGAGGAGGATGAAGAGTAGGAGGTAGAGGATGGTGGGTAACAGGAGAAGGAAAAGTTAAGCAGAGGTGCAGCGCTGCAGAGAGTTGATCGATGCTGCTTGTTTTAATGCTGCTTGTTTCCCACAGAGAAATGGTGATGGTGCCAACAACGATGTTTCCAGAATGAAAAGGAAAAAGGTTGTTTTTTGCCATTTGCAATATTATTGAGGCTGAAAAGTCAAAAATAAGTAAACAGATCAGATCAATGGAAATGACGATTGTTTCATTGGAAATCAGTTAATTGTTTATTTGACTGCGAGTTGCTTTTGACGTGTTGCAAAAGTGACATTTTGTAAGTAAGTGTCAGTGGGAAACTAACCTAACTTTGAGCTTTATGTGCGGTTCGCGTCCATGTTTTACAAGTCGGTTTCACCTAAACGTGTTTTGTCTTTATGTTGGGTTTTTTTTGCACAGATATTGTAATTTTGCTAAACATTTAATACATTTGTTTTCTCCTCTCCAGTTTTACAATCTCAAAAATGTCAGATCAGTTTATGCTAATGCTATTTTATAAAAAAAAAATTAGGACCATATTAATATTTGGGTTTGCATTAGAAAGTTATCTACAGAGAAGATTATGGTTTTTACCCAGGTAATTGATTTAAGAGGTGGCGTGTGACCAGTAACCTCCCAGTGCAGTAAGATGTTGACTGGTTTGGTCGCCAACACGTTTCACTCAGGAAGATAATTGGTGTTGCACCATCTCCAGCCTCCAATCCAGTGTGGACAATCTCCCAATGCAAATGTGACAGAATCATAGAAGTTTATTGGAACGTTGTTCAAAGATGGTGAAAGTCTCTTTTGCTCTAGTTTGATTCTGAACTACAACTAGTCTGTGAATGAAGCAAAGAGAGTTGATCACTGCAGGTAACGTATTAATAGCGTATAAAACCTTTTAACATAATCTCACTTTTAAAAAATCCCAAACTATTCCTTAACTAGTTCCCTTCTCTCCAAAAGAAGTCAAAATTTCTTCTAATCTTTTCATGGTTGTTCGTAACATGTCTCCATTACTTTTGCCCATGTCTTTTGTTTGACATTTGATTATTTCTATTGCAATATGTTCTTAAACATTTGGACCTTTAGACAATTTGCTATCAGCCGTCTGCAGAGGGATAAACTGTTTTATGTTCCTAGAGTGACTATGTGAGAAACTTTGTAAGACAACACATTTTGACAGACATAAAACTAAATGATTCCCGAAGATCTTAAAACATAAACAACTCTTGTGAAAATCTTTTTAAGATGTTTTTAATGACAGTTTTAATACTTTTTTTTAGTAGTAGCAGCATTTCCACTGACCATATAAGTGCGCAATTTGACATTTTGAAAACAAATTTGCTTAATAATTTACAAAGAACTCGTCTTTTGATGAAAAGTTTTGGTGCCAGCAAGAAGTAGTTTGTTTTTTTTGGCTCATTGTGCAAAATTTCAATGGAAACACTTTATTTGCATCACACACGTCACAAAGAGAAAGACGACAGGAAGTGGCGTGAGGATGACGGCGCGGCATGTTTGTCAGGGACTGAACAAACTCGTGAACAAACTTATCCATGTGTGATTTTAATTATGTCTCTTATTTAATGGAACCACAGCAATTGTGAAATTGTGTTTTTTGTCCGTTAGCAGAATATTGACAAAGTTTTGTTCACATTCGTAATGGAAACACAGCAAGTGACACTTTGTCCCTGCCCCCGCCGACTATCACTAGATCCTTTTTGTGTGTGTGTGTGGGTGTGTGTGTGTGTGTGTGTGGGTGTGTGTGTGTGTGCGTGTGTTGTTCACGGTGAAACAAATCCTGCTCTCACATGGGCTGAAAGGCCACTCGGAAAGAAAGAAGCCGCTATTCCAAACACTACATAAAAAGCAGGTTGAAATTTGCAAATGAACTTAGGGACAAAAGTCTAAATATTTGGTCTGATGAAACTTGATGACTGTTGTTGACATTGGAATCAGTCACCATCCCAAACGCCAGAGGGCGTCTGTGTCATGTTGTGTGAGTGTTTTGCTCCAGAAGGGACAGAGGCACTTTGGGAAATTTGAGGAAATTTGTGGAAATGTTAAAGAAACATTTCAAAATAAGAGAGAAAGTAATGGGTCTTCCAAATGGACAGTCATTAAACACTAATTCAGCCAGAATAGGTACAAATTAGCTAATATGGCTAATTTGGTGCTACTGTAAGCCAGAAAGTGCATGCTAGAGCCAAATATTTGACAAAAGATTGATATATTGTGAAATACACGTTGCCAAAATATGTTTTTATTTTAGAGTGGCTACCTCAAAGTTCCAAAGAAAGCTGAAAGTTATGAGCAACGTGGCCCAAAAACCTGAAACAGTAACACCAAGTCTGTCACAAGGAATGGGACAAAATCCCAAAAATATTGCGTTGCTTATAGGACAAGTTACCCTACAATGACATCGACTTAAATGGCAACCAAACTGGTAACACAAAGGTAAACTTCTAAATTTGAAGCAGGTTAAAAAAAAAAAAAAAGAATCACTGAAATAACACAAAATCTTACCAAGTGTTTTCAGTCTCGTTTCTAGAGAAAATAATAGTACACTTGAAATTAGAGGTACTTACTTTGCACTAAAGGTACGAGCACCTTTAATGCAAGACGTAGGTACTTGTTTTAAGTAAATAAGTACTTAATATTAATATAAAAGTATTAGTTCAACTGACAAATAATTTCACTTAAAACATGACATTTTTCCCATGTTACAGTGAAATGATCTGTCAACAGAAGAACCTTTTCATCAATATTAAGACAAAATTGACCTAAAACAAGCTCTTATATTTTGTTGAAAAGCTACTTGTAAGTCAGTTTTCTCTCATTTGAAGTCTGCCAAGATATTTGAACTAGAAACTAGACCAAAAGTACTTTGTGAGATTTTCCTCTTTTGTAGCGATGTGATAACTTTTGGTATTTGATAAACAACATAAATGACAATTCATGGAATCTGAACTGCTCCAAACCAGGAACGGTTCAATCTGATGTCAGACACTGAGATAAGAGGTCATGTTTCGGTCCATACATTCAGCTGTAAAACATGTAGATGTGGACAGTGGTGAGAATGCACAAGCTTTGAAAATGAATAGCTAAATCCAAAAAGAGAGATTGCATCAGAAATTGATTTTGACAGGTCGACAATTTAAGAAACATTTCTTCAGAATACTCCACATGTTCTCTTGTGCGTCTCATTCGCTGGCCTCACAGGAGAGGAAGTGTGTGTGGATGTGTGACAAGAGAAAATGAGCCACATACTGGTGGCAGATTAATGAAGCTGGGGAAAGAGGGAGCAGCTTGGATTAACAATCCGCTGAGATTACACTCACCCAGAGGACAACACACACGAACACGAACACACACTTGCTCTCGCCGCATGAATCCAGGGCCGCTATTTTTAATAAATGGCTCTTCACACTGTTTTATTACAGTGTGGACCTTCAGGTTGCAGTAATTTGCAGATGATGTGAAAATGTGTTTGAGGCCACCATTTCCAACTTAAACACCAAATACGTTGTGACAAAGCAATTTACCGTCTCCATACGCCTTCTGTCGCTCTATGACCTTATCATCGTTGTTCCACCCTCTCATCCTTTTAAGATTGTTTTTCTGTTCTCCCTGTTGCTGTCTCCATCCATAGCAATTGATGGCCTTACAGAAAATTCCTTTATTTAATAAAACTAAAGAGAAACAAGAAAAAGTCATTGTAAAAAGGTGAAAACAATGCAACAATATTTTCCCTTAAAGTGTAGATTTTCACTGGGAGTCGCAGTTGAATAATTAGTTGGGACAAAAATATTCAGTTTTATTTATGTCCAAAGACATAAGACTCAAATTACGCAGCTAATTTCTACTATTTGTCATTAGTTTCCATGCAAGTTATTGATTAAATTAATCTAAAGTTAATTGATTTTATCCATCGACCAATGATTAATTGGTAAGCAGCCATTTTCTTCAAAACGTTTGTTTTCTCTTGTATCAAGAGGGCCGACTGTCTTTCCTTAACATAAAGGGAAACATTTTTCACAATATGTTAAATAAATAAAAACAACATTGATTTTTCAGCTGTATTTAATACTGACTAAATAAACTGAAAATTGTGATTTTCTCGCGCTATTAAATTAGATGCAAAATGGGAACATCTTGGGTTGCTGAATATAAAAATAATTCCCCATGAAAAGACAAAACAAACCTTGCTATTTGTTATTATGTTTAATTTATTTCCCCACAGTGGTACAATTTTTCTGACAGGCTCTGATTTTCTGTCAAGTTCTCGCCTTCGCAACACAAAAGTAATTTTTGAATCAGGAGTTTCTGCTGCTCCATCATATAACTCGACTGGACGAGCGCTATTAAGGTTATAACTTAACAGACTTAACTGAGCTGGTCGAGATTTTATATTTCAAAACATTATTTAAGTGCATTTTCCATCCCTCACCAGACTCTCTTCGGACCGTTTCTCTTTTCTGTTCTTCTGTGCCACCGCCATCTTGAATCCTGGTCATCCATAAGCTCTGCAGCTTATGGATGACCAGCGGCGCCCTCTGCTGGATGGCGGCCAAACTACAACACTAAAAGAAGGCCTAAGTGGACGTAATCACTTAATCAATTGGAACTAATTTAATCAAATAAACCATTAATCAACAAGTAACCGTAAGTTGATTACCTGTTTGCATCCCTAGTTTAAAGGTTTTACACAGAGTCCCTGCGAAGTTGAGTTCCCTCCTCGGTTATTTATTATTTATCTTGGGAAACGATCTCCATGTTTTTGAGGCGGATTATTATTATTTATCTTAAAGGTAGTTCTACATATTTGTCCATACATATTAAACCACCTCTTTTCCAATAATATTCATTAAAAAATCTGCAAAAAAAATCTGCAATGCCATATTTACTAGCATGCGCTGCATCAAGAGGTGTTTATTTATCCCGTTTCTGGCAGCAATTTAAAATGTGTTTTCTTCTCGAATTCTGCTTTTCTGTTCACTTGTGCTCATTTTCCTGACTGGACACACCGTGCCCCTGTCTTAAAGAGACAGAAACTCCCGCCAACAGCGAGCAGCTTGTCTCATTGACCTCGTTTAAAGCTCATAGTAGCACAGCTAACAACAATTACTCATATCGCTGTTTGGGGCAAAGCCTGGAATAAATCCCTGCGCAGTGGGAAGTGTTGCAGAGAAGACGGTAGTTCTCTGCAGTGACAAATGCCCGTGTTCTCCTGTTATCCATAAGGCTCAGACCAGCCATTGATCATTGCTCGGATAGAGCTTAATAGCTTCTTTCCAGCAGCACTGAGACCACACACACACACACACACACCCACACACACACGCACACACACACACACACAACATAGCCCCCCAAAAAATGCACAGAGGATCACTCACTTTTCCAGAGAGAAAAAAAAGACAGAGCTAAAATAAATGTTGAGTAGGCTGGCAGCTTCATGAGTGGAGTACATCAGTGTTTTACTTCTGTGTGGGAGAGAGGGTAAGACAGAGAGGAGGCAGTGAAATGAAGTTTGCCGATTAAAGACTCTTTCAGTGTGCAGTAAAGAAAATTTACTGCGTGTGTGTGTGCTTATTAGAGTCCCACGGTTTTTGGTGCAGCACAAGGTCAGGAAAGCTAAATGCTTTAGCGAGGGGATGAAGCACGGATAGTTCAAGAGCTTCACTTCACCTGCAGACACGCACTCAGCATGCAGGCTATTAGCCTAGCAGACCGAGCCGCTTACACAAGAGGGAAAATGTATACTGAGAGCACACTGACAGCGCTAAAGTAAGGGGAAGGCAAAATGTGCAAAGTTAGTCTCTTCCAGGTTTAAACATATGTTCATAGTCGTGACTGAGAGAAAGTGAACCTCTGAGTGGTTTTCTACGGTGGCCCTGAGGTTCAAACCACTAAACACAGCTACAAATTGAAACACACAACAACATTAACTAAGCCCAAGCTACAAATTAAGAAAACACAACAACAAAACGGTAGAGCTAGGTCCCAGTGGGAAACCTCAGACATCTCTGACTGGTCGACGCCACTTTTAGCTTCAGACACAGACTTTAATCTGGTTGTTGAAATCATGAACGTTAGCAACGTGTTGATGCTAACGTAGCCACTGCTATCCAACAATAGTTTGAGTGGGGGCATATTTGGAGGATGATTGAGTAAGTCTCTTCACCCAAATCATGATTTCCACACTTTGCTTCATCCATTCATGCAGAAAGTTTAAAACACAAAATCTTAACAGGAATCTTGGTCTAGTTTCTAGTGCAAATATTTCAGTACATTTGAATTAAGACAAAACTAACTTGAAAGAAACTTTTCAGCAATGTAGTTTTGTTTTAATTCAAAGGTTCTTGATGACATTTTGTATTTTTGCAGTGAAGAGCATTATGTTTCTTTTATATCCTAGACATATAAAGACATGGTATCTCTGGATTTTCAGTCATTATTTAGAAAAAACCCACACTGAAAACACAAGAGTTTTAGCTCAAATGTCCTTTTCAAATTGAATTACAGTAAATATGCTGAAAACCAGACTGGCTTAATCCATCTGATTATTCCCAACAAATTAATATCTTAATGTCTTCATGAGGACGGTTCCTCACTTTTTACTTTTTGATCAAGTTAACATGTTTTCAAACAAAAAACATTTGTCTTTTTAATAACATTTTGTGGTTCAATGCTCAGTTTGCAGAAGACATAGTCGCTCAACCATTGGACTTTATAAAGCCTGTACAGTTCCTTTCAGCTGCAGCCTTTTGAAAAGCCCACACATTAAGGACACACTGGTAGAAGGAAAATAAACACTTGCACAACTTTGATAAAGTAATAACATAGATTTAAACACGTAAAAAACAGTACACAATTAATCACTTTTTTTTTTTACATTCAAATGTTCTCAGCTCAGTTTTAAAAGTTAAAACTTATTAAATAACTTTGTTGTTGAGCTTATATGTGAATTTATTCAATATTTTAGCAGCAAATGATTGTTTTGGATTGAAAATATATTTTTTTTCAGTACATAGTTTTAAAAGAAAAAATTATCAATTACTATTTGTGGATTACAGACCCTGGAATTAATTTATAAATCTTAACTGAGTCCCACCACCAAGAAAGATAAACAGCTAGTTTATTAGCTAGATATCACATTAGTTACATAGCTCATTAGGTCGATAGCTAGACAGCTCCCTCCCTAGCCACAGAGTTAGATAGCCCATTAGCTAGACAGCTAGCTGACCAGATAGCTAGCTTACTTACTAGCTAGATAGCTCATTAGCTACATAGCTCATTAGCTACATAGCTCATTAGCTAGATAGCTAGGTGGCTAGATAGATTAACAAGCATCATCACTATGTCTTCTAGCCTACAGATTGTCTGCAGCATGTTTACCTTACTTTTGCTGCAATAGCTTCCCAACCAAACCTGTTCAGCTCTAAGGTGAATGACTGCTGCATGAAAACAGTTTTAGCAAAGAAGAGAACAATAATGACAGAATGTGACGAAGAGGCAGCAGAGAGGATTAAAGCTAGAAGGTTACAAAGTTGTGTAGAGAAAACTTGTGTGAGGGGCAAACAGAAGGACAAACCTAGGAGGAGTTTAAGGTGTCATGGAGAGCTTTGAAGGGAGAATGATGTAGAGGTAATGCAAGGAGAGAGCCTCCAATAAAAGGAGGAATGGATACACAAATTAAATTAAAACAGGAAGTGAAGCGAGACAGGAACGTTTGATGAGGTCAACAAGGTCACAGTGAAGTGGATGAAGAGAATTTCACTTCAAAATCATAAGGCCTGTTTGACGCAGGAGTCTAAAAGTTTCCACTTATCTTTTCTGCCTGTTATTTTGAGATCATTAGTGTTAAATTTACGGCAGGGCTTTTGGGATATATCACATGTATATGCTATGCTTTAAAAGAACCAAAATGATTAGCAATAATAGTTAAACAGGCTTTTCCTGAAGTGATTACAATTCAGTGACTCAATGAATTCACTTATTTTTAGTGTGTTCAGTCTGTTGGTGTGTGTGTGTAACCATTTTCACTGCAAATGCATCTGATATAAACCATGTTTATGTTTATGGATGACAGTTCAGCAGACCAGACTGACTTTTAAAGAACTTTGTTCCTACCAACCTTTCATAAGAATGCAGACATTTTTTCTGCCTCTTGTCTTGCAATCGTGAAAGAAACAATTATTATTATTATTATTATTATTATTATTATTATTATTATTATTATTATTATTATTATTATTATTATTATTATTATTATTATTATTATTATTATTATTATTATTATTATTATTATTATTATTATTATTATTATTATGTCCCCATGATTGGGGAGATATTGGCTCCTAGAGGAGTGGCTCTTCAAACCTAAACTATGATCGGATGGCAATTATTCTGAGGAATTGGAAGAAAAGCTTTAAAGGAGAAATCAAGTCATCCAACCCAACTTAGAAAGAATTGAGTTCATTGATTACAAGTAGTCAAACTGAGTTCATCCAGGTAAAAATATTTAGTTTCCATCTTCATGTTGAACCAAAGTAGATAAATTAAAGTTGGCAAATTTTAATTGATTACATGTAATAAATTAACTCAGTTGTTTGAAGTTGGATCTCATTTTCTCTTCTTTTTTTTTTCCAGTATAAATAAAGCGGCATCGTATTTAAGGGTGTCAATATTATTGTATGGTTAGTTCTTACGGCTAAATCATATACATTTTATTATTTTTTTATTCCACATAAAATAAGATTAAGAGTAAAATTACTTGTTGATTACAATTTTTACTCAAATTTGAGTGTTTAAAGGCCTTTAACAAAATGTCAGATAAAAAAAGTCCTGGATTGTCTCTTTGAGCATAATATGAAATAAAATAAGAAAAGCATTAACAACGCTATTTTGCTAATCTAGACTGCCTCCTGCTTTGTTCCTATTTGTTCTGCTGTGATTTACTTTATGTTTTATTACATTACTACAATCTTTACTTCCAAGATGTTTGGATAAAAACCAGCCTGTTGTCAGAGGAACAACCTTTAAACAACTGGCTGAAAACACAGAAATCTACTAGATCCTCCAGTAACCATCTTCTTGTTTTACCCAGAATCCACTCTAGATCATCTGTTTCTACAGCGTCTCGCTTTACAAGCAAATTCAAACCATATTTACACTCTGAATGTTTCACTAAGGCTTTGGAAACTTTACCCCTCCTGTTGTTATTTAATTCCTTTCACTTTTTTCATTTTCAGATTGTGTAGGATTTTATGTGCCGTTTCAAATTTCAATGCATTTCATTTTAATTTGCAGGAATTGTTGTATAGAATTAGCCTAATCGACTTTTTAAAATGATTTCTTTCCCTACTTGCCCCTTAAAACTTTTGTAGCGGTTCAGGGTTTAACTCAGGTAGTGTTTGGACTCTAGGTGTGTGTGTGTGTGTGTGTGTGTGTGTGTGTGTGTGTGTGTGTGTGTGTGTGTGTGTGTGTGTGTGTGTGTATCATGACTTCCACTGAAGCCAACAGGGTGCTGCTAACAGGATAACGCAGCATGTTTCTGGGTGATTTAGTGCATTCTGCGTGGTTGCTTTAACTACGAGGTTGCAGCTCTGTGGGAGGCGATCGTAGCCAAAGCAACAAAGAAAAAAACAGAAAAAAAATGCGGCCGCATGCATGTACCTCTGCCCTGGGGGAGGAGAAGAGGTCCATCTTTGGTTCTTTTACTGTCTTCCTAGAACACAAAGAGAAACGCAGAAAGCGTCACGCAACTGAACATCGTCTGCAGAAGACAGAGGTGAAAAACATGCAAACTGATACAACAAGCTTTTCCAAAAATAATCCACGGCTGAAAGTGAGAGGATGACTTCATGTGTGTATTTTCGGTCGGGACACCGGAGCGGATTAGACGTTCATGCTATTGGCTTGCCTGAAATCTGTCCTGAGAAATTAGATGTGCTGTCATGAGATTTGTTTATTTTATTTTCCAAAAATGCAGATACATTATCAGGCTTTTTTAAAATATATATATGAAATGTTTGGATGTCTTGGATTCAAATTTGGTACTGAAATTTCCTCGTCATTTAAAGAAATATGAATTTAACATCAAATCAATTTTTAACAAATCACTTATGGATTAACAGTTTACTACAAACATAAATATAATCTGAAGTTTTTATTCTTTCTTGTCCTTTATATATATATATATATATATATATATATTTTTTTTTTAAATGCAAATAGTTCACAGAAACTTTATATTTAACAAGGTAGGTGCAGAATTACATTAACATCTCAATGATTTGAAGAAAATCAAAACGCATGATGTTAATACGTCAATAATTGAATCAAAAACTGGTTTGCCTGTATCGTACCTGAGACCAACTAAATTATCTTTCTTGTTCAAAAACTACATTTGTAGAAATCACAGCGACTTCATGCTCCAACAAAAACAAAAAGAAAATAAACGCATCAGGTTGTCGAAAGACAAAATGCACACCGGTTTAAAAATAAACGTCCTATTTACCTCGAGAAGTGCCTCTGCTCTGAGGAGTTGATGGGAACGCCGAACGTGAGAAGTGGTTTCAAACATAGCAACAGTCTCAGAGTGAGACACTCAAAAGAGGAAACATCGGTTTCTTGAAGGTTTCCATAAAAAAAGGTCGATTTTCCTTTGAACTGGCTTAAGGTAAGCACAGGACAGGGCAGGAAGTCAAACCTTTGCATCATTTCCTGTTGAGAGAGCCTTCGCTTATTTCTGATTGGACCACAAGAAAATGAGCCAATGAGAGGCTCTGAGATCTGTTAGGTAAGAGGAAGGAGATTTTTGTGTAACTTTGCGGATTAGTAGTTTCTCTGCTTCTCAGCTCAACGCAGCCAGAAACTGAGAGGAATACGAGGAGATGTTGCTTTGCAGGCCTGTTCATACAACTGAACATTCACATTTTGGTCAAATTACAATTCTGAAGTATTTTATTAGGATGTCATGAGACAGAGCAACACAAACTGTTGTATACCCGTGAAGTGTAAAGCTACAGAGACACGATTCTCAGTATGTTAAAAAAAAAAGGATTTTATGATACACTTTATCCAATATGACTTAGCTTGAGCAATTCTGCAATAAAAATAATAATTAAGATTTGATAAAACAGTTGGAGATTGTTGTTCAGATAAAGGCTGTTCTACGAAGTATTTATTAGATGGATTAAAAATAAAAGGCAAACCACATTTTAAGACTACATGTGGGTAAAAAAAAGGAACTATTCTTCCTTTTCCTTCTATTTTACATTTCGACACAACTTCACGTTAGGTTATCAAATAAAATCTTACTAAAATCTTCCGTTTGTGAAAGACAAGTTTAAGGGGTTGAAATCAACAATGGCTTGTTAGTATTTAACACAATCTGTATTTTTTTCAGTCCTCTCATATTATCTTCAACGCCAGGATGGTTTAACTTCTAGGTCATTAACGTCTATGAGACAGAAATCAGCAATGTAACCAAGACCCGCATCCAAAAACCTGGAACTATATTATATTTAGAGAGGAAGTTCATGACTGCAAAGGTCACTGTTGCCACATTGCATGCACTGGGAATTATTGTAGAACTCCTGGCTGTGGGAAAGCACCCACACCTCCAGATTGTGCATTGGCTGGTTGACCAAAAGAAACCAGAATCCTGAGTGCAAAACATTCTCATGATGGTAGTATTGATTGTGGTGTAATAATCTATTTAGCAAGTATTGAGTGGATTAAGGTTAAGGTTAATTTTATGATAAAATAGAGATTTTCACATTTCTAGCAATCCAGAAACATTGAAACATTTTTAGAGGTTCTTGATACCGTCTGTTAGCCCCAGGCTCTGGATTTGGGGCCCAAATTCAGAGAAACTAACAAAGAAAAAGAAAAGACTTTGGAACTAGAATTGAAATAAATATGGCAAACCAGTGTAAACAACAGACTAAAGACAGGAAGAAGGAACTTTAACCACAACACAATGAACCCAAATCAATCAACAAAATAAGAAACAAAAGGATGTAGTCAGTCAAAAAGTACAAAGACACTAAAACCCACTACTAATGAGTGAAATGTCTTCAGACCCTAAACAAGAGCAGAAACATATAAATATATAACATTTAATGTAAATATAACATAAAGAATGTAGTGTAAAAAAACCCTGTCTCTAATTTACAGTGAAATACCGGCAGCAGAATTTTACCGTAGAAATACAGTATTTACCCTGGATTTTGGATCTTATGGATTTTACCATATTTTTTCAAAACATATTTATATGGTATAAAAACCAGATTTTACCATAAATTAGAGGCTTTTTTTATTATTTACAGTGTGTCAATTGTTCCACTAAGATATATATGTATTTATATATGTGGATATATGATTAATGAGACTATTTAAGGCAGGGCAGAGAAGTTTCTCTTCCACTGAAGTGACTGGAGTCGACATCATTCCAACATCCCTGTGACGTTTGGCTAATAGCTGATGACATCCAGCAACATTTACACCATTTGTCATGAACTCGAACTGAAAACCAAGACTTCCCACAGCCTCTTCAACTCTGAAAGCCGTTTTAGTATTTCATAATTCCTTTGGAAATGATCACAGGAGCTTCCTCATAGTTTGAATATTTGCTCGGGTTGTTCCTTTGTTACACAACAGAAAGTTGATGAGATTCCTAGAGAACTCTTAAAAACGCAGGACGCATTGAGATGGTTATTGTAGCCTCATTTGTCAGAAATAAACACAAACATATTTTGATTCAATTGATGTTTGTCAGGATAGTGACATAAGTGGTCAAAGTTTTAAAAATTGGCTGCTTTTTCAAACATTGTAAATCTAAACCCTGACCATCTTTCAGAGAAGTGTGTTTTGTAATGTACTTAACTCTGACCTACATGTCTTTAAAGCAAAAACAAGTTGCTAAACCCGAGGGTTGAAACGGTGTTGCGTCTGCAAATGCTTAGCAGAAGGTACTTTTTCAAAAATTGGCAGCAGGAAATTGTGGCAAAGACAAACTTTGTTCCTCGCAAATAGTAAGGGTGAAACATGTGACCAGATTTAAAATAATATCTCAGCTCCAGCAAACCAATTGACAAATAACTGTGACCTTTTCTGACTCACATGATCTGGTTAAAAATAATAAGATTAACAGATTAATGTCATCAGCGTAGAGAGTGTAACCTAGTTCCCCGATTCCCAACCAGAATCCAGGCACTGGTGTGTTGACTGTATTGTCAGGCTGCTTTAAACGCTGTTTTAGGCAATACTGTAACTCTGCTTCAGTAGTGCTTTTATTTTGAAAGTGCCAGACTTACACTTTGCGGGTGGGTGGACGAAGACGCCTCAGGGCCCGAGGAGCGTGCTGGCTGTCCTGTTCCGTCTGGTAGAAGAACATCCTGACAGTATCATCAAGTAGCAGCCATGTTGGAAGACCAAGCAGCCTCTGAGGAGAGAGAAATGAGGATGAGTTGAGGGGGGAAGTACTGAAAGGACGCAGTGCCTCCCTATCCTCAATGATATGACAAGGATAAAGGATAAGGATGAGGGAACAGATGCATGAACAATGTCACAAACTAGAATCATATTAGCGGTTTTTTTGGCACGCAAACTGGAATTAAGAAAGAAAGAATCTGCACACCTCTAGAATGAAGAGTACAGGGGGGGGGGCTTTCACAAAGGTGAAAAATTCCCCAATATATATGTATTTTTTTTCGCCATGTAAAATAATTATTAGATTATCTCTGTAGTAGTAACATTTTTCTGTTGAACCGTTTTTGTTATGTTTGTGATTTAAAGGTGATTTAAAGTGTTATGTGTTTTCCAGGCACAAAGTGCCATTTTATAGCACAAACAATTAACTAGGTCAACTTCAGTTGTTAGGAAAATGCTATATATTGTATATCAAATGTGACTTAAAAGAAATTTTACTTTGCAACTTAACGCTTGAAATTGGGCCTCTGCCTCTTTAAGAAACTCCTGCTCTTTCTGAAGCTCCACCTTCAGGAAGTCATCACAACATGGCTCCTTTGTTAACCCTTTAACATCGTTTTTACCAGTGTTGCCGTGAGAAGCAGCTCGTTTAATGAGCCCAGCAGATGCGCTGTTCCACCAGGTGTTTGCTAATTGCTGCTGGCTAGTCTGAAGGAGCTGAGTGAGGTCGTTGCGGGGCAGTGGCACTGTGTGAGGTGGAAGTGAACTGGCAACCCACCGGTTCCAGAACCACCTCCTACCACTGTTGCCACCTTCAGCCCATGCTCCACTCCGTGGTGGTGGACTGCTCTCTCAGGGTCAAGGGTCAGTTTTATTCATCAGGTCAAGTCTCTTGGTGTTCTGTTCATGAGTGACTGTAGGATGGAGTGGGAGATGGATAGACTGGCAGGTTTGTCAGCAGTCATGTGGGTGCCTCCCTGGTATGTAAAGATGATGAATTACCGGTTTGAGCTACATTCTGATCCTCCTCACAGATACAAGCAACAGACTTAGAAGGCTGGACTCAACCTTAGAGAGCTCAGTCATTTGGAGACAATTCTAAGTGCAACTGCTGTTGCTCTGCAGCTGAGGTAGATAAGGGGTGCTTCCTTCCTAGGCAACTTCCTTTAGAGGTTTTCCACCATATTGCACTTGGAGGATACCCCAAGGCAGAAGCAAAACCCAGTGGAGGGAGTATTTTTCCCTTCTAGTCTTTAAATGCCTTTAGATTCCCCAGTGAGAGATGCAGCATGTCACTGTGAAGAACCATATCTGTTCTTGTTAACTCTGCATGCCAACTTTGACTAGGCAAAAAGGCAGCAGATGGCTGGATGAATAAATTTGTAGTGAGTCCAGGTGTCTTGAAGAAGGGAAACTGGAAACAGTATAACACTGAACCGTACTGCACCATCTTATGCTTTGGTTGTTTTCCATAAAAGTGAACTGAAGCATAACTATGCTCTTAATCTTCTTTTTTTCTTTCTCCCCTCCAGGGGGTCTTTTTGTGGGCTCTAGTCTCCCTTATATGACAGTAGGCTGACAGGAAGGGGGGAGAGAGAGGGGGGAAGACATGCGGCAAACGCCGCCAGGTCCGGGTACCGAACCCACGACGGCCGCGCCGAGGACTCAAGGCCTCCAAATGTGGTTGCGCTATCCCCTACGCCACCACAGAACGCCCATGCTCTTAATCTTTTAAGGAAAGAAAAACATATGTTTAAAACTCCTATAGTCTTAGCGTGACATTAAAGAGGAGCACAGCAAATGTCACAGTTGGACAGCAGGGAAGTGGAGGGCTTGTCCAGTCAGACCATCAGTTCCCAAAACTACACGACAACAAAGAAAAACCTTGTAGAAGCGCACACGGGGTCAGTGTGACCCTGTTGGACCGCCCACTGAGTCAAAAACTCATGGGGTCCAAATGATGGTCTCTTTAGACCACATTAAAGTAGTCAAGGACAGGATTGTCACGACTCTTCAGGAGTAACAAGAGCATTGGGTTTGCTCATTGCAGCAATGGGTCCAGTGAAACTCACATGGTTTGGAACACCTGACCCATCTTCTGGCATCACCATCATATTTGCTGGTGATGCCAGCAAATATTTGAAAGGCTTAACGACAACTGCAATGACGGGAAAGGGCAAGGACAAGGCAAAGTGGAGCGGTGGAGTGGATAAAAACAGAGGAGATGACCAGCATTACAAGTGCAAGGCAAGCAAAGGCGATAAGAGTGTGAGAAGTCAGAGCAACGTAGGTTGTAGTAGAACAAGAGTAAAGGAGAAAAGAGAAGAAAGTGAGTGGGAGAAACAGAACCTGATTGTGTTTTTAGCAATGGAGCAGCAGCGAAACATGTCAAAAGTCCAACAACTAAAGTCAGTCAGACGTGATGTGGGCACAGGGCAGAGCAAAGAGAAGAGAGCAGAAACGCCTACATGTTGAGCTCCATCTCCAAACCACTGCTGAAATATCTGAGTCGGTGCTTATCCACCTACAGCATCGTTCTGCCCACTAAGATGTAGGTTTCTGCATCGCACGGCGCAGAAGACTGCGAGCGCCAGCAGTTCCTTCTCCTTTGAACTAAACGTGAAAAAAAAAAAAGAAAAGAAAAAGCGCTTAGCATGAAAATCAAATGTGATTACCTTCATGTACGTGTTGAGTTCAGGTATTCGGCCTTCTGCAATCTCCTTTTTGTTGCCGATGTAGATTTTTCCTGGAGTCAAAGTTAAAGGTTCACAAAGACATGAGAGGAATTAAAAGGCTTTTTCCTTGCAGACGTAGCCTATATGGGAGCAGAGATTGTTACAGTTCAGGTGTTTTTCTTTATGTTTGAGATTTCACATGACTCTCAAGTTACCCCACGTATCATCTGATGTACTAAGGCTGCATAAACTGTGGATCATTGTCAACATGTTACTGTAAATCTAGTGAGCAGAGGTTACTTTACGGCAGCTTAAAAAAGTACATTGCCGTCTTACAGAGTTGGTAGTGATTTATTTTGATGTGCCTTTTCTTGACGTACCATACAGGAGTGCTGGCTGGTTTCATATGCTAGTGTAGTTTTGCTCTATAAGAACAATGTATGAAGATGCTATCCTAATTAATTGGTTGACTTTACTAAATCAATCCAGACTGCATCTGGTATCAAAGCAGAGCGACTCCACTAACGGAGTAGGAACCTGAAAAAGCTGCGTGACCCGAGTTCACCTGAGCTAAAGGTCACAAACTGATGGGTGCACATTCTTCTGTAAGAGGCTTTTATTTTTATTTTTTTGGTAGAATTTATTATTCCAACAAATAGAGCAAATAGTTTATGCCCCAAAGTCCAAGTCAGGATTTTGTCACATCAGGATGAGACCATCAAACTACCAACACAATGTTTGACGTTTTGAGTTTGACAAAGGTAAACAGTTGTTTGCAGCACAGTGTTGCTTTTTATTATATTTTTCCCTACTTCTTGCTGTTGAACAGGAGCCATTTTTATGACTTCATTTATTTCAGAATTTCATCCATCCATCCATTTTCTAACACCCTCGTCCCTGATGGGGTTGGGAGGGGTGCTGGTGCCAATCTACACTGAAACGAGAGGCGGGTTCACCCTGAACAGGTCACCAGTAGGTCACAGGACAACAACCATACACACACACACACACACACACACACACACACACACACACCTAGGGAGAATTTAAAGAGACCAATTAACCTGACAGTCCACATGAGATGTTTTGGTGGTAAATACACGTCGTGTGGCTAGCGACATTGTATTGTTGGTTTGGATAGTTTTGTATTTATTAATGTATATTTTTTTACCATTAATGTATGGAATTGCTATTTTAAAAACTGCTTTTTGTAATTAATGAGGTCAAATTCATCTGATATTACATTTCCATCAGGATCTGAGACTTGTAACAAAAAAACAAACAGAAGAAATCTGAAGGGAGATGAATACTTGCTTTTTACCACCCAGTAGCAGTTTTAGCGATATGAAAAGTGTCGTTTTACAGAAATAATATTGTTTTTAAAGTCAGACGGCGATTAGACCAAAGAAAGTATTAGCATGCCAACACGATCCAAGCAAAAATTCTAAATTGTATTTATTTGTTAGATCTGAGCACCATCCTACGAGGTTTACACTTTGATAGGTCAGCGTGCAAATATTGGACCGTAACAATGGTCAAAACATCCATCAGGTTGACTTTTTTTCCTCTGGATCAAACATCTAACAGGAAGTGCAGAGGTGTGTTTTACTCAACATGACATTCAACTAGTCCGGTGGTTTGTTTTCAGATTCGTCTCAGATTGGCTCTGATTCTAAATTGTTCCCCAGACATTCATCCATGTAGCGATGCTGTCTAATTAAATCCTCATCTAGTCCTCATCCACCCCTGTGGTTTTTGGACATGTTGTAATGTCGGTCATCCTCTGTCCTCACCAACTGGGAAGTGGGGAAAGAGGAAACAAACAGAGGCAAATTCTGACATCAACGTCTTCATGTTCTCCTCCCCTTTAATCAGAGAAGCCTAAACAAACGAAGGAGAGTCTGTATAGTTTTTCTTTTAGCCCGTCTTCCTATCAGCCCGTTCTCCCCACTGTCGTCCTTATTCCCTTTCCATCCTGATGAGATCTGGCAGTCCAATTAAACCAGCAGACTCCATAGTGGCAGCTGCTATATCAGAGTTATTGGGAAAGTAGAACTTTCTTAATATAGTGAAACACATCATAGCCTCAAGGTTTTTGTGGGGGGGTTTTAAATCGGTTACATTGTTCCCAATAAAGACGTTTTGACTACAGACTTTCAAAGAACAAACTGGGTTAAAGAAAGATCTACATTTCAGCGTACGTCTTGCGGATGTTTTACGGGTCGCGTCCCGATGAGAGGAGAACCGGGGGCGGACCCAGAACCTGACGGAGGAAGTAGAAATCGCTTCTGACCCAGAAACACATCGGGTCAAACCAAGGGGGACTGAGAGCGACACTGGGACTTCATGTAATGTGAACGTTTATGCAAAAATCCGACCACTTTGTCCAGAAAACACGATGTCAAGTTGCTTAAGTGAACTGTGGTTTTATTTTGGGTAAATGAAGCCTTAAACCAAGACGAAAGCCTCGTACGTGTTGTTGTTCACTGCATGTTAACGACGTGGGTTTATGTAGTCCACACGCACACCGACCTCCACCCTCAAGATCAATGCCACCAACTTGGAGGCGCCGGCTTCTTATTGGTTCAAATAGTGGCTTCCAGGCGTAATCAATGTTGATGACAAATCCCAGAAAGACAGACTTCTGGAAAAACGACGAGCTGAACGAAGGCAACGTAACGAGGACACGCCGTTTCTGATGGCGGCTCCTAAACTTTGGGATTCTTTGCCTTTGAAAATTAGAGTGGTGCATCTTCACTTCACCTAAATCTCTTCTCCTGATTGCACATCCACACCTCAACAAACTAACCGGACTATCCAGGCAAATGAACAGGATTAAAGTGGACTAAACAGGCCCAGTGAGAACGGACCCTAAAGTCTCCATATATTCTTTGAGTGTCCCGTCCATCCAGGCATTTTTAAAGGTGGCTGTTATCAGAACCTGCCGGCTTTGAACAATTTTTACATTTTGTGAAAAGTTGCTAAAAGTGAGATTTTTTTTTTGTTTGTTCTCCTAGTATGTATTGACAGATTAAAATATTTTGAAACAAAAAAATCTTTACTTAGTGGCAAACAATAAAAAGAAAGCACAGCAAACAAAATTTACAGGAGAAAGTTTTAGGTTGGAGCAACAGAGGTGAGTGATGCTTTTCTGCCAAATTTAGCCACAATTTATTTATTTTTTTATAGTTTTTGCCATTGCAGTTCCTTTCTACAGCAAACAGTCGTCCCCGTTGGTAAAACTTTGAGCTTGTCCTGGTTGAAAAGCTAAAACTTCTAAATCCCAGTTTGGGTTCCAGTTGAGGATTTAAATGGATATATTTGATTTACAAATAGTGACAAAAAGCGTTGAACACACAACTAATGGCTTCATCTGCTTTTAAATTTGCGGTCATGATGTTTTGATGATGTGGTGAGGAAGACTTTTTAGAGAATCTACTTGTCTCTGAACGCAGGAAGCGTAATGGATAAACATTTTAATGTAAAGGTTAGAGAGCAGCAGGGCTTTAGCGGCGCGGCTCGAAGCGTTTCCTCTTTGTTCGGCCGGCAGCAGAAGAAGGAAAACAGAAATTAGAGCCGCCAAGGTGATTACACTTCTTCTTTTCTTCTCCAGTAGTAAATGTTTTGATTCCATTAGCAGCTGCTAATGGAATAAAATGTTTTTATTAAATTTTGAGGCATTTTTGCAGGTTGTTTTTTTATTTTTCTAAAAAAAAATAAATAATCAAAACAGATTCAATGAGTAATGAAGTAAAGCATGGAAAGTATTCAAACAAATCAAAATAAATTAATCCTCCCGTAAAAAAAGAAGATAAATAATGATGCTTAACTTACAAGGTCAATCAGGAGGCGAGTGTGTGTGTGGGAGGCGAGTGTGTGTGTGGGTGTGTGTTGGGAGTTGTTGGTGTGTGTTGGGAGTTGTTGGTGTGTGTTGGGAGTTGTTGGTGTGTGTTGGGAGTTGTTGGTGTGTGTTCTTGACTCATATTCTGGGAAATGCTTTTTTTTTTTAGCATTTTCTGAGAAATCTGCAGTGGGAGGATCGATGAAAACTTCCCTGGTGTTCTGGACTTTCAGGACGAATTGTCCTCACCACACAGAACTTTATTCTGCATGTTGCCACTCGCAGTAAAACGTAATCATATTTATCTGTTCTTGTGTAATATATTCCATCCTTTTGGTTATTCACACTGTTACATTAAAGTGGGCTGAGCAGACAGGACATTTCTAGGAAATGTTAAGCAAGATGAAGTCCTGTTGATTGCTATTAAGGGAATAAAACAATAGATTGGCACAGATTTCCTTAATTATGGGTGATCTGTGATTGGTGATACATCTAAGACTGAGGTCTAAAAATCAGCCACTGTCTCCTTTCGCTCTGCCAGGAGAGAGGACTGACTAGAAACCAGGTTAGTCACTTTTCAGACAACAAAAAAAAGAAAATCTGCATCGTCCAAAAAAATCTGAATGAACAACAAAGGTGTTTTAAAGATTGGTGATCGGCCAGAAGACTGCAATCGGTGCACCAGTAATTATCATATGTGAGAAAGTCTGCTTCGTTATGCACACTAAGTGCAAAAATACTCAAAGGAAACATGAATGACACATCGGCGCCCGTGTTGCACTGCTGGACAAACGTCCCAGAAAGCTAAACAAGTTTAAAACCCCACAATAAAATACCACTTAGTGTGTATTTGCATCAATGACATCACAAGACGCTTTATTACATTATGGTAGATGAGAAATGCAACGTTTGGTTGTTTCATAGCTGGTGACTGTATGTTGTTTTTATCATGAAGTACTATGAACAACCAGGCTGCTGAGGCGTGATACAAGATAACATGAACATTGTTTAGCTTAGCTTAACATAGCTTAACTTAGAATAGCTTAGCTTAGCTTAATTAAACTTAGATTAAATTAACTTAACATAGCTTAATTTAAATTAGATTAACTTAAAATAGCTTAACTTAACTTAGTTTAATTTAGCTTAGTTTAACTTAACTTATCTTGGCTTAGTTTAGCTTAACTTGAAGAACTCTAGTTGCAGCTGGTTCAAATATAATGGTTGAATATAAATGATTTTTCTAACAACACGTTTAGTTTAAATTAATTGCCGCATTTCTTCTAGTCTGTGTTGGTCATATTCAAAAACTGCTTCCAAACGTTTTAATCTTGCTCTTTTTTCTGAAATAAGTTCAGGCTCAAACGTTTTTCTGCATCCACACAGAACACGAGGAAATATTTAATTAAAATAAACAGACAAATAAGATGGAAAAAAAAAACGGATGAACTCAGAAGAACCATGTTTAGCTGCCTTATAACCAGACGCCTTGTTTTTGGGAGGGTAGATTTGATCAATTCACAAAATAAATCAAATTCTCACCATGAACTGGAGTTCTGCTGCTGATCTCAACTAAAATAAAGGATAAAGTTCTTTAGCTTTAAAAATTCCAACTATTTTTTGTATAGATTCTGTCTGACATGGGAGAAAGAATCATGACTAGAAAAACCTCCTCAGTTTTAGTATGAGTGACATTAGGGATTTCTCAGGGACATTAGTCTGACCTGACAATAACAAAGACATAATTATAGCCTGTGACAAACACGTATCTGAACAACATGAGAAGTGACACCCTGATGAGTTGTGTGTCTGTCAATGAGCTGACCTGGAAGAGGAGGCAGGACGCAGGCGTTGGGACCGGGCCGGTCCGGGTCGTCAGGGGAGTATTTGCTCTCCAGGGTTTGGTGGAGGCTGAAAAACTCTCTGTAGCGCCGATAGATCAGATACTTACTGCCTCCCTTTGTCTTCACCTCCACCACAAACCTCTAGGAGGGAAACAGAAACAGAAAAACACGTCACTGCGGCACTAAAAATATTTTAAACGATGCATGCAGAGCCGGTCCCAGAATGAAGGAGGCCCTGGGCAGAATCTGTTTGGGGCCCAATAAGTTTTCTCATTCTTCAGTTAGCCCAACTTTTTCTTTCTTTTTTTAAACAGTTTCCTAGTGACCTAAATTTAAATTCCATGTTCCATATTACAGAATTTGTTTGAGAATTATACCAATAATAGAAAAAAATAGACTTTATAACACAGATACATTGTGGTATAGGAACACTGTTGGGTATTTTCTCCAATTCAAGGACAGCAACGGCTTTTTTTTTTTTATGACAGAGAATAAAAATAAGATAATATGGACACATAAAAACCATGCATTTAAGAAATACGTTAAACATAGTGTTATTATATAAACAGTTCTATTTCGGTCATAATCAGTCAGGATAATTTTTCATTTCTTCCCGCTTCTCAAATTGAAAAATACAATTGAATCAAAATTGGTTTTTGTGATTTAAAAAAAAAAAAAAATTCTGGCTGTTGACAGTCTTGCATTTAAAGCTGCATGAAAATAATATATAATATTATTACTGTTGTTTCTGCAAGCTAATTTCAAACTATGAAGCCATGTGAAAAGTTATTCAAAATATAAGTTGATTCATTAATTCATGCTTTACTTCATCTTATTGTTTCTGGTTATTAAAACAAGTTATAGAAACTGCTTATTACAACCAATTACAACCAATAGTAGAATACAACTTTTACAAGCGTCGGGGATCTTAAAAGTGGCTGTTAACTTCACGTTTAAACTACCCGGGTTTGTTTCCGTGAACGATTTGTGACAGTAAATCTGTTAGCACTTACAAAGTAATCAATGAAACCTTTTTTCTCCTCGATGTCAGCGATGGTGGCGCTGATGGGGATGTTGTCCGGCAGCTGGTCAAAATCACTGACAAGATGGAAAGACGTGATCAGATACAATGTTCAGTTCTCCGCTGTTTCTGTTCTTTTTGGAACCAGTTTTATCTGCATCCGAAAAAGGCTGAATTTGAATTAAATTCTTGATCATTTCCAACGCAAAACAACGCAAAATAATAATAATAATAATAATAATAATAATAATAATAATAATAATAATAATAATAATAATAATAATAATAATAATAATAATAATGTTAAACTTTCATTACCTCTTCAGAAATCAGGCGAACGATCAAATGAACTGAACTGTCTGCTTTCACTGCCAGTTTTTACGCACACTCGTCACTCACCTCTCGTCCCGTAGCTGCTGCGGCTGAGACATGTTTTGCGTGCAGTTCGGTTCCGGACACAAAGGGCAAGAAATCTGGGACTCCGACCAGGAGGAGAAGCGCCTGTTGGAAGAGCTAGAAATGAATCAATCGCTCACACGCCAAAGGGCTGAGAGACTCTTCGGGCATCTGGTGGCTTAAGAGGCGCAACAGTGCGGAAACGGGCAAGAGTCAGGAAGCGAAAGTTCCCTAAAAAAAGATTCATGAGAGGATCCGGCCCTGCAGATGTTCCGCCTGGCTGCGAGGGCGGGGAAATGTCACCAAACAGCCATTCATAGCGAGGATGTAAATACTGGCGCATGTCAAGAATATCAAGCATTTAATTTATTATTCAATATCAGCGGACACCTTCAACTTAGAGTGAGTGGCCTGTCGTGGTTTTATGTGTAATGATTTTGGATTGTATAGTGAACGAAAACCAAAATTCAATCTTCCGAAACAAATGAAAGTGCTTCTTAAATTGAGAAATGTCACAGTATTGTCGTGCTATGGCCTAAATAATCGTAGGAAGGAGTCCTGATTTGAATGTTTCCCAGCAGTCAGTAACCGATAAGCCGCTAAAAATATTTCTTAAGAATCATGGCTGTTTACAGAATTGCATATTTAAAGTTAACTGGAAGGAAAATGTGCAGGAGAAAATTTGTTCAAGAGTTTAGAGGAGATCCACAATTTGCGGATCACCGCTGGAGTGAGCAGCTGCGTATATTGACCATATGTGCGTAAGAGAAACTCGCCAAATTTGTCAAAAAAAAAAGGTTTCTTGATAAAAAATTTAAAAAAATTTAAAAAGTTTTGATGCTCCGATGAGATGCTTTTTCTTTGTTTTTGCTTTTTGTTTTGCTTTGTTTTTTTTTTTGGCCAATCGGTTTATTTATTTTTGCAATACTGATGTGAAAACACTTTTTCCGCATCACATTCATTACATGACCAACAAACAGGATGTTACTACTGGTGAAAACCACGAAGAAGACGACAGGAAGTGGTTGGAGGACCATACTGACTCAAAGTGTGAACAAATGTACCAAGTGTGACTTTAATTGCTTTTCTTATGTAATACAAAGACCAAAATTGCTAAATTGTGTTTTTTTCCAACATTAGCGGCATATCGACAAAGTTTTGTGCACATTTGAAACTATCTACCGGAGTAGGAGCCACCACACAGACGTATCCGGGATACGGGCTGCAACTGATGCATATGCTGCCACTACTGAGCCTGACAGCATCAGACGGGTCTGTCTTACCTGGGCTGAGGACAAAATAATAAAAAAAAAAGAAAAAGATTTGACTGTTGTAGATGTTTCGAGATGAGAGTCAATTTAGCATTTTGTTTTGAAATTAAGGTTCCAGAGTCTTGAAGACGAGTGGTTAGGCAAAAAAAGAAAAAGTTCTGGATTGAAGAGAGACAACCGGTGCATTTCACCTCAAAACTGTTGCAGTGGGATCAGAGGAGAACTTTGGAAAGGATCAACCAACATGGAACAGTCGGAATAATTCCTACAAAACATGCTAATATTCCTGCCATCCAGCGTTCTGATAGTGTTTTTATAACTACAACTTTCAAAACTATAGGTGATAAGTTGGTATCCGACCCAGAACCAAGATCCAACTCAGTTTTGTAAATTGAAAAGCTAAACACAGGAGTCGCTTTTGGGCACTTCTCTATCCAACATCAGTGTTTTCTTTGAGACCTGACGTTTCAAGGAAACACACACACACTTCCTGAATCCACTATTTCAATCTGAATTGATCCAGAGTTGACCTCTGACCTCGTTTTGTCAGCTGTTGACACGAGAAAAAATAGAAGGCAGCCTGTGAGATTTAAAAGTGAAATCTGGTGACAGCCTCAGTCGGACAACCGAACGCCCCCGACACTAGATGTCAGCAAAGCTGCTGAAATGACGAAGGCAGACGTGTTCAGTAGAACCAGTGATTTGGCATCTGGTGTGAAACAGTTTCTGATTTTGGTTTCTTCGTCTCATTCAGTGACGTCGGCTCTGCTTAAGACCTAAACAGTGAACTGTCAGTCCTCTTTTTTTTTTTTTAAAGCTGCAAAAGAGCAGAACTTCATCGCTACCAGCTGGTCTAAACAGAAAGAAAAAGAGGCTGCAGCCGACGTGTTCTGGGCGTGCAAACCGGCTCGCTTTCACTTCCTCTTTCGATCCGACTGAGACTTATTTCCACTCACTTTTAAGTCTTAAAATTTGTTTAAGAGGCTGATGTCAGAGTGAAGTGTCCAATCATTTCTATCCTGCAAGAAAACAGTGCAGGATGTAAATTGTTTTGAAAATTAATTAATAAATGTCTAAATTTGCTTGGCTGAAACTGGCTGTGAGTGACTGTGACTGTCAGGAAAAGCAAACCAAAAACAACAACAAGTGCACTGAAGTATACCGGTGCATAAAAGTGTGTGTGTAAATGAAGCGCATGTTGACTCCGTATCTATTTTCACGTTGCATGAGATGGATGGGCCCAAAGGCTGCTCGCATGTCAGGCCATCGCCAGCCGTAAATTGCAGAAACATTTTTTAAGGTTGTATTTATCTTCAAGGTTAGGCCAGCTGCTGAAGTCTGTTGTGCGTCTGTGATTTGGTGTGTGTGTGTGTGAGAGAGAGAGAGAATTTAGGGATTGCGAATGGGCATTGAGGTGTGTGTGTGTGTGCGTGTGGGTGTGTGTGTGTTTTCAAAAAATTTCTCGTGGTGAAATCTAATAAGTAATTACGTTGACACACACACACACAAACACACAACTAACACATATATGGAAATAGAAGAAGCAAGACTGACAGAAAGCCTCAACAAGCGCCTGGGTTGTGTTGGCCATGTTGACAGCTGGTTTCCATGGGAACGTTAGAAGAGCGGCAGGAAGAGGAAGACCTGGAGATGAGAACTTCTCTGTTCTCTGACGGACGCTGGGGGGTTAAAGATAATGGCTGAATCCAAAACATTCACAGAATATTTCCAAAACAGTTTGAAATGTTAAACATTAGACAAACGGAGATCATGTTTAAGGAAAAGTGAAAAACTTCTTTCACAATTTCTAAAAACTCTTTAAAGGGGTGATGTAAAATCAACCTTTTCCCAGCTTTCCATTCCCTCATCCAAAACGTACCTGGAGTGTTGCTTTGTTTCTTTCATGCTTAAATCTCCATGGCAACCATTCAGGGGTCGCCTGAACTCTTGCTCCCACTGAGCGCCGGAGTCAGCGCCGCGGTCTCCAGGGTGAGGTTTCGCCTCAAAGCGGCGCTCTCCCACAACTTCCCCACTCGGCTCCTTCAGACTAGCCAGCAGCAATTAGCAAATACCTGGTGGAACCGTGAGCCAGCTGAGCTCATCATAGGATCTGTGATGTTTTTCTTAAGGAGTGGTGACGAAAAATTCAATATGATCCAATTTCAGATACAGGAAAAAATTGTTATATCTATTTTTTTTTTTTAAATGTATATAATTTTAGCTTCATGCGCAAACGTGGCAGTAATTTGTCACAGATAAAAGTTGCTGTTTACATCTGTCAAAATTCAGTTTCCTCTGTTGGAGGAAATAGTCTAAATGCTCCTCACATCTGCAAGCGCAGACACCAGCAGGTTCCCCCGGTATTTATTTTTAGGGCTAATATCTGCTAATCTTTGGGTATACGTGGACCAGGGATACCCCTCTAATATTGCTAACGCAACACACACACACATTCACACACATTCACACAGCCTTGGCTTGGGGCTGCTCCTGCAATGGTTGATCTAATGCACCACCTGTTGCTGAGCAGCACATTGGTCATTAAAAACACATTCAATTCCTTTCAGCCGCACCCTCTTCCATCTGTCACTGTTCCTCTCACTTTCTCTCTAATTTTAGTTTGATCTGCCGGTCACACTTTCTATCTTTTGTCCCCCAGCAGTGCACACCCACAGCTCCTAATCATTTCTCATTGTCACTTCAACCTTTAGGGTTCCACCCTTACTTTTTGCCCTTCAAGTTTTCACGATGATCGCTACTTTTGTCGTCTTTCGTCTGTAACATCTTGGCCATGTCCTTCTCGTCAGGTTTACCCCGACCTATATATTAGGCTCCGTTGACCTGGCGCTGCCTTCTCGTCTTGATCCTTTCTCCCCTGCAACAAATCCTCCCAGCATGTTATCCTCGCCGCCTCACCCCTCCCATTCACATTTTCTTACAATGCTGGAAAGTGCTGAGCAGCAGTAATTCAATAGACAGGAAACCTAAGAGAGTCTTGGGACAAGAGACTGGCAGAACTGGGGGTTAGTCCGGGACATAAATAGACACAGACATTTATTATTATATGTACAATACTAATGTTAATGATTGCTTTTCTATATAGCATTTTGTCACATAGGCCTCCACTAAACATAAAGAGCAGATGGAAAATATATATTTTTTTATTCCTTGAACTTTTCACCTTTCAGAAAACAAAGCTAATAATTTGTATTGGGGCTTTGGTTGACAAACCACACGGTATAATACTGCCACAACTATTTGTCATGATGGGGACGGGGCTTTCCACAGCACCTTTCTCCACATTTTTTTTTTATTGAAACAGGATTTATTCAAATAATGGTTGGTTTTCATTTTGTTTCTCTTCCATAAAAGTCAGATTTGTGAAGTGGATAATCACTATTTGTGTTACAATTGATGCCGAGATTAAATTTCACACAGCGGTAATCCATTTTCTGCTCAAGTGACATCTGAGGGCAACTGGTTGTACTGCATGTTACTTGGAAATTTTTGTATACAAAATTTGCATAATTGTGTGTTTTTTGTTTGGTTCAAATCTCAATGATGTCATACTTCAAAATACACAAAATATGTGATGGACACAGATTATAGCTACCTTTTTGGAGTAATTCAAACATTTTATCAAGGTTTGAATTAGTAAGAATAAAATCAAACCTGACTTCAGTTTCTAATGAGCTTGCAAAACCTTTGTTGAAAAAAGTCTAACAATAAAGATGTGAATTTTGGATGAACCTTTAACATTTTAAACCAGTAGAAAAGATACTACAGGCACTGAAGTGGAACTAAAGCAATGTTGTCCTAGTTTCTTGCAACTGTTGGGACAGACTTGAGAAATGCAAGCTGTTGCTCAAAGTAAACGACCAGTTTTGAAATTAATGTCATTCAAACCTGGGAGATTTTGTAATTTCCTGACATTTCCTGACAGTAGACGTCTCCGATAACTAACTTGTACTTTTGTGAAAAAGTAAAAAACACGCCTTTAGTCCATGCTTTAGTTATCTATCTAGACTTCTTGCAGCGTACATATATTGTTCTGTTTATTGACTCCATTTTGGCTTCATCCTTCCTTGATAACAGCCGTGTAGAGTCAGTGGTGTTTGAGGCTGCATACTTGAAGGTGGTTTTAAATCTACTTGGAACATGGTTAAAAAAATACAGTGATGTGGCAAAGTATTTGTCTTCTGGTTTTTGCTGTCGAGTCACATTTATGTTTGTTTATTACCGCCTTCTGACAACATGAAGCAGGTTGAAGATCTCAAAAGACAAAATGTCATATCCTGATCTAAAGCCATTCAAGAACATAAAAGACACAAAGGTATCTAAGGATTAAAATGTAACTTCTAAGGTATTGGGACTTCAGTGAACTGTAGTGCGTCACATTATCGACAAACATGGAAGCCCGGTGATCCGTCCCAAATGTTCCAGACCCAAAGTATTCATCATCAAACTCACTCAAACAAAAGGGACTGGCCCCCCAAAAACGTCTTTATTTTATCTGTTTTGCCAGATTTGGCAAACAACTGATGGCTGCTGTTGCCACCAAGGATAGCAAAGGCAACATCCCAAATCTACTAGAATTAAATAATTACTTTCGGACATGGAGCTAGGTTGAATAAAGTTTTTGAAAGCTACCTTTTGCATTAACTCTGCTTATCATTATCTGACATACTAATTTATCTGATTATCTGAAACATTTAAAGGGGCAGTATTATGTATATTCCAGCCACACAGTCCCATTTTACAGCATAATCATAATCATCTGTTACCTTCAGATGTGACATATGTATCAAATATGACTTAAAGGAAATATGACTTTGCAATGTAATGCCTTGAAATTGGGACTCTGTCTCTTTAAAAACTCTTGATCTTTCTGAATCTCCACCTTCAGGAAGTCATCACAACATGGCTCCTCTATTTACCAGCATTGCACTGAGAAGTAACTTGTGTAATAAGTTCATTAGATGTGCAGTTCCACCAGGTGTTTGCTAATTGCTGCTGGCTAGTCTGAAGGAGCTGAGTGGGGGATTTTTGGGGGAGGGCTGCTCTGTGAGGTGGAATCGTGGAAACTGCAGCTCTCAGGAGGAACTTTGACCTCGAAGGCGGGGCTAGACCCACCCAGGCGTTTTGCACAGCTGAATGGTTGCCATGGAGATGAAGTGATTTCTCAAACATGCATGAAAGAATCAGGGAAACACTCACTTGGAAATTACTTGGAAATTTTTGTATACAAAATTTGCATAATTGTGTGTTTTTTGGTCCGAGCTATGTTTTTGATGATGGAATAACATTGTAACATGATGTAAAGCTCAAAAAGTTGATTTTATTTAATACTTGCCCCTTTAAACAACAAACAGAGAAAAACAGAAGCTACTTATTCACAACACGGTACATTAGAGCCTCACAGGCTGTGCTTTCTTTTTAGTCACTGTACGTCTGTCAGGATGAATTCAGGGTAAGGTTTGCACTTGATCTTGATCTTAAATCCCAGCATAAAAAAACCCCCAACATATGTGTTTTCTTGTTGTTATTGTTACTACCAAGGCTATTAAAAGCGTTGTTACCTAGGTAACATCCCATTTATGAGGAATGCTCAGTCTGTTCAAGGTAGCCTCAAAATGACTCAATCCAAATAAATCCCAGCAGACAAAGAGGAAAAGCGAGGTCTGTCTCCTTGGTGGAGATGAGGTCCAGCAGAAGTAAGATAAAGAGGTATTATTAATAGGCCACCAGTGTTTGCGTCATGTCTTGACAAACCCCTCTTCTGAAAATAGAGAGGTGGGGATGAGCCCGGTGCCCCCGACGAGTGTGTCTGTGTTCGGAGGCAGCTATAAAAGTCTTATTGTGTCCTCCGTCCCTCCACTTGTTCATCTTACCCTCCATCTCCAGGCCTTCTGTCTTCTCCCATCTCCCTCCGTCCACCCATCCATCCATCCAGCCATCCATCCATCACCTGTCCTCTTGCTTTCTTTTCCTCTGCAGGTAGCCACCTATTCATTCAGGTAAGACTCGTCATATATGAAACGCAGTAGCACAACTGTTTGAAGGCAAAGAGATGAAGAAAAAAGTCAGAAATCGGTGAAGTACAGAGATGAAGGCCGTCGTAAACAAGGCATGAAACAACAAAGATCAACAAAAGCAATGTGGGATACTGCAGCTGATTCAGATGCTACAAGTCTGTTAGCATCGCTGATTTAACAACTGTCAGACAGCACAGCTTAATTGAACATCATAAGGTGTGACTCATAAGGTTCAACTGAATGTTTACGCCTTGACAGCCTTGAATGAGACACAGATGGAGTCAGGTGTCCATAATGGCGGCATCACACCATTCTTCTGTGCTAAAGGACAAATAAGTCTTTATTTTATCAGCTACTTTAAAATCTTTGTCGAGACTGAATTTGGAAAATTGTTCCGTCAGCATCTCATACACACTGTAATGTCGGTTTGATCTTTTTGCGAAAACAAGAACCACCTGTTGCTATGGTGATGTCAGGTGGACGCATTTCTCCTATGGGTCTTGCTTTGGCTCAAAGGTCACCAGTGGAAGGCGTTTCCTTGCAGAGCCATCACACCTGGATTTCAGCTTTCGGGGCAGTCGGGGTTTTTTTAACGTCGTTTCAACAAGGAGGCTTCGCCCTTTTTAAGAAAACTTACATTTCATTCAGTACAAGACTTGCGAAAGTTGGTCCGAGCTGATTTATCTGCAACCTTCGGTCCAGATGAAATGTTCTAGAAGTTATTTAATTTGACTAGATCTGTTTTTCTGACGGTGAAAATCTGAACAGGCACTATTTGGGGCAGAACTCTTGCATTGTTTATTGCAGGAAAAGTTCCAGACTCATCTGTGCTGGAGCAATTTTCTTAGGTGCAGTGAGGGGAAAGGATGAAGAATGACTCAAACCTGGGATATTTTACCACAGCAATTGTCTCAGTTCGTTAAAGTTAAAGGTTTGGCTATTTGGTGTTTTAAAAAAAAGAAACCAGAAAGCTGAAAACAAAAGGAGAAAGAACAAGACTCTCTTCATTTGATAAACTGTGATTTCTGTTCAAACTAATTTAAAATCCATCCTATTAAATATGCTTGGTCAATACTCTACTTTTGTTTTAAA
The DNA here is from genome assembly GCF_019740435.1 of Gambusia affinis. Lineage (NCBI taxonomy): Eukaryota > Metazoa > Chordata > Actinopteri > Cyprinodontiformes > Poeciliidae > Gambusia > Gambusia affinis. The sequence goes on along the minus strand of NC_057871.1, from coordinate 26,357,593 downwards.
TGATTATGGATCTTTGTCAACTTTGCGTCTCAAAAGGAGCTGACGTATTTCCTCTTTAAGATAAAGGGTGTAGGTTAACAGTGAGCTGCTTTCTATTTCTTGCCTAATATTGGATTTCAGCTGCTTGGAGGTTCAGGGTCTTCACTGCTAAATGTTTTAGATGGCTGGCAGAACCGATCACCAGGCAGGCCAAATTAAACCGTTTAACTATGAAGTAATGATTTTGCTATGCAAGCATAATGTGGGCTGGAATTCCTTCAAATGCTTTAGGTCAGCTGCTATTTTCTTCTTTAGCCCAGGGAGAAAAAGATATTTTAAAACTATTAAAACTGTTTTTTTTCCTAAGGGGAATCAGCAGAAATTTTGTATCTTATTCAGGTCTGTTTTGCATGACGGCGTTTTCCCTAATACACTGTCGTGTAGTTTGTTTTTTGTTTGTTTGTTTGTTTGTTTTTTAACAGTTTTAGATAGAATCGTTTCCCAGATTTCTGGGGAAAAAAACAAAACTCTGAAACTTCAAGATTATTTTTCTAGAAAATTTCTGAGATTAAAATTTTTCTCTTTTTCTTCTCTTTTTTTGTGGTTTTGTGTATTTTCCAGGGTTAATTTTACATTTTTCTTTGTGAAGAAAACGTGGCACACAGATGGTTTAGCAACACCAAATAGTGTATATTTTGACCCTAATGTTTGATTTCAAAAGTTTGTTCATGTACATAGTTACATGAACAGATGTAACTCATGTAACATGAACATATTTATATTAATGTTTGAACAAATTGACATTTAATCACCGATAAGTGAAAAAGAAATGTTGCAAAAGTGGTCAATGTTTCCCGCTTTATACAACCAGTTCAGCTTGTAAACCTGAAGAGTCGTTCTGTTAGCTTTCTCCCATTGACTCAACATATACATTACATGTTTACGCTCCAGAATGTAAAAATCAACACAATTCCTAAGAAACATGAATCCGTTTTTATTTCAGCCAGTTTTTCTTCAGACAATTTCAAATATAAGAATTAAATGTGCAGTTTTTAATCATTTTTTCCAAAGTTTTCTAACTTTTTTGAGTTGGTGACCACAGAACATGTCCAGCTGTCTTGGTATTTTTTCTTCCAGTGTGTTTACCTTTAGCTCCCTGACAGGACATGAAGATCCAGCGCTACCTGACACTGTTTTGGTAAAAGTTCCCTCCAGGTGAAATTAGCTGAAGCTTTTGGTCTGAGCTGTCTGGCCTACAATGGCGTACTGTTTACAAGACATTAGCAAATAATAATTATTACAATTTATTTTTAAAAGCATTAGATTTCTAGACGTGTTCAAATGCACAAACGGATCCACACTAATTGGCTTTTGGTGCCAAAAGTCAGAAACATGATAGGTGTCAAGAAAGTTGAGAACAAGTAAACAGGAGGGAGAGAAAGAGGAAGGCTGTAAATTCCTGTGCTTATTCTGTCACTCTGTCATTTGGTCAGGAAGGGAAGACAGTTTGTTGGACTCAAGACAGTCCAGCTTGCAGAGGGACTGGTGACATGTCCCCAACAGGGACAGTTGTGTGTGTGTGTGTGTGTGTGTGTGTGTCAGGCCTAAATATGTTCTCCAAGTCCCCATAGTGAGTGAGAAACCACAGAGGCGCATGTTTCTGGGTCTCTGAGGACATAAAGACTCAGTTGTTTGAGACAGACCAGATAAATTCATCAACATTTCCCCGAACAAGAAGCAAGAACTCCCTCTAATGGCTTGTGACACCTACTGACAGCTAGAGGTTACTGCAGCGGAATTGAAAAACTTGTCTTTTTATTTTTATTTTTCAAAAGAAGTTGAAAAGACAGCATTCTAACCAACATGTCTCATTTTTGTTGTTAAGAGCAGGAATGTCCCTTTCTTCCTGTGTCACTTAAACTAAAAACATGCAGAGTTTAGGAAAGGTTTCAAAAACTCACCCTAAGTTATAACTTAAACGTCTTCTCCTTTTCTCTCTCCAGCCGGCAGAATGGTAATGACAGATCTTTTAAAACCTGAGGAGATCAAGAAAGCTCTTGATGCCTTTTCAGGTTTGTTACTGTTTTATTCTCTCAAGATAAAAGTGTTGATCAGAATACTATTTTAACCCTCCCTCGATCTTAGGAAATGGGGTCATTTGGACCCCACCAGCTTTTCATCCCGTGGTGCGGTCTGGCGGGGTCGCACTGAGCCTGCGTGCGCTTTTAAAAGTTTTTTTGTGTGTGGTTTTGGGAATTTATGGTCTGACGGTCAACCCTGCATTCCTGCTGTCCGACAGTGACATCTGCTGCGCTTTTCCTGAGCGTCACTCTAAGATCGCGAGAGGGTTAAAAAGCAGCCAATTCAGACACTCTAAAAACTCAATGTGTCTTTTCCTTCAACTTTCCCAGCGGAAACCTTTGACCCAAGGAAGTTCTTTGAGATGGTGGGAATGAAGGCCATGTCAGCTGAAAACGTCAAGAAGGTCTTCCAGGTTCTGGATGTGGACGGTAGTGGATTCATAGAGGAAGAGGAGCTCAAGTGAGATCTAAACACAAAAATAAAGCCGTTTTGAAATGAGACGCACACGAGATATTAACATGTGTTATGCACGTTGCGTGTGTGATTTTTATTTGGAATAACGTCTGTTTGTCTCAGGTTTGTGCTGAAGGGATTTTCAAAGGACGGCAGGGACCTGACGGATGCTGAGACAAAAGCATTCCTCACAGCCGCAGACAAAGATGGAGATGGAAAAATTGGCATTGATGGTGAGAAGAGAAAGAAAGTCATACATTTTATTACTGGGAAAGGAATAGAACAATACAACAAAGTGGGGTTCTTCAAAGCACAGGAGGTTTTTCAGATTTGAAGAGGCCACTGTATTCAGATTTGTAATTCAGGTGCAATGAATTTTAATGTTTCAAGCTTTAAGGCGGCTTCTTAAATCCTTCTTGATAAAATGTTTAGAAATCCGACATTATGACGACAAACGGCTGCAAAGGAGGCCACAAAATGTTTGTTTTACATTAACAAGGAATGTAATTAAACATAGCACTATATGAAAAAAAAAAACGATAAAATGTTGATTCTTTAATAATCTAAGCACTTTTCCACATAACATAAAATTTACTTTTTAATTACAACATACTGTAAGTCGCTTTGAAAAACAAAAGGAGGATTTTCAAGTGTAAACGTAATGTTCATAATGAAAGAGATTAATATGAGTAGATAACAATTCCTTCTTTAATTTGGTAAAAATACAGGAATCAGTTTCAAGCTGTGACGACATGGTTTCTTATTTTGTCATGTATGTTGGTCCAACTAAAACTGTGTTTTAGGTCCATAACAAAGTACGTTTTGTAAAACATAAAGTTCTATCACACAAAAAATGTTAGGATTACTCCACCATGTTGGGCTGAATGCTCACTACTCAGTGAACAGCTTATCAGGGCCCCCATGTGATCAAATGATTCTTAGAGGAATCAAACAGAAAACATTCCCAACTCCACTGCCATGTCAGCCACTCCAAACATTCAAACTTGCTCAGGCAAGTCGTCCACGCAGACAGAGCCTCTGCATAGTGCAGCATGAGATTAGATGATGTTACTACAGGTCATTAGTAAGACATTAAGGATGAGAAGTTAGTCGTAGTGACGGCTATCTGCGACATATACATATATAGGAAGTCGACATAGCAACGTACATGCTAAACGTTTTGACATCTCTGCAGTAGTCTGGCTGAGCCCAGTGATCCAGTTACAGAGGCTGCTGTGTGAAACGAAAAGTTTACACTGGAGTCTTATTTATTTACAAACTCTCATGTTTGCACATTAGTGAAGCGCTGAGCAAACACAAAACTGCATGGCAGGAATACAACAGTCAAAGCAATTTGTTGTTGATCAAATAGTTTCAAAATTGTTTATGTCCAGAACTTTTCACTGAACTCCTTTTCTCCCACTACAAAGTGTTTTTTACGATACACAAGCTTTTTAAATCAGTTTGCCTTGGTTTTCCCTTATTTGGCACTTTGAGTTTCACTTCAGTTTAAAAAGTGCTATGAAGTGTTTTACTTAATATTCTCAAATGAATTAAAATTAAAACTGCAAAGCTGTATGGTGGTTTTAAATATTGTTGAAATAAGTATGGCATGATGTTCTTACAATATATCACTGAGTAAAATCCCACAGTTCCACTTAATGGAGATATTAACGCAGGTATGTAAGACGAATTGCATAACTTGATCCAACTGCTTTTATTCAACACAGAAAATCAACAAATATCCAGGCTACTGTTGAAGTAGAACATGTTATGCTTGGAAAACAGCAATAACGTAATAAGTGTTGTCTAGCTTCCACTTCGTTGCCACTTTATAAAACATTCCAACATCTGAATCTGTTTTTTCTCGTAAGCAATGGAAAAGTGCTGCAGCCATCTTTCAGCTGGATTGATACAAGCTCCAAACAGTCTAAAAACTATTTTAGAAAACGCAACTTTTAACTCTCAGGTGCGATTTCAGGGCCCTGCTGCTACATGTCGGAATCATTTATTCATGATCTGCAGTGTGTTGTGTTGGTGCACCAGGGCGGCGGCGTAGGCGTGACCCATTTGTCTTTCTCTGCATTTTCAGAGTTTGAGGCCTTGGTGCATGAGTAAAAGGGGGATATCTGAAATTCACCCCCGTTCTTCTTCCTCCGTCTCTTCGTTCCCACATTTGTAAACGCCCTCCTCCATACCCTTCCTGCCTCCCTCCGGACCCCACTTACGGAGTCAGGCCAGGCCCGTTCTCTTCGGAACGCTAACAGTGACGGGCTGCCTGGGAGTCACACCGAAGAGAATCACACCGGCAGCGCATCAGTGTCTCTTTCATACATTTTTTTTTTTTTTATATATATATATATATAAAGATTTGTTTAACTAAACATGCTGTACAGATTTAGGAATCATTACTTACGACAAATGAGGATAGTTTGTGATCTGAAAACGGGTGGTGATAGTGCTGTAGGTGGTGTAGATGTTCAAGGCTCCTTTAAGCTCAACTTCTTGTGCATTCTGTCTTCTTCGCTGGTTTTATTTCTGGCTGTTTGTGCATCAGATCATTTTCTTCCCACTGCTCTTCCTCCTCCCCCCTCCCTGACCTTCCTCTTCTCTCCTCTGTCCCTTCCTCCACCTCCTCCTCCTCACTTCCAAACTCTGATCAGATGATGTGGTTAAAAAAATGAAGAAAAGAAAAAAAAATAATCGTATGTAAGGAGAACTGTGAAGAGAGAAGACACCAGTACGAAATGATAATAAAAAAAAACATTTGAGATACCGTGTCTTCACTTGTTGGTGCTCAGAAAAGGTAACTGTCACAAAATCAAGCAGCTAAAAACTTTTAAAAGACAAGGAATTCAATTTATTTGGTTTTGGTTGTATGTGATTTAACAAACTAATACAAATTTTAGATGCAGTATGAATGACTGACTATGAGGCAGAAGGAATAATAAAACAGCAAGCAATATTCTCCCATTTAATGAGAAAAAAAGTGTACATTTAGACAACAGTAAGTCTAAATGTTCCTTCTACATCCGTACTACAGGAGACAAAAACTAAACAACATAAACTCTTAATTACTACACGGAGACTTGCTAAAGCAGCTTCTCCGGTTTGTGGTTTAAATAATTCAGATAACGAGGTATCGCTTTAGCATTTTCTATACCCTGCAAAGAAATTTCTCTGTCCATCAGCGTTCAGGGCTTTCATGTTTTAAAGATGCACACGCTGCCTTCATGACCCGATGTCAGAGTTTGAGAAACAGACCTCTGCTCGCACGAGTGACGGCCGCTCAGTGGATCCGAGGAGCGGATCTGTCGTTGGTCGTCGTCGGACGAAGCTTCACGGTGGCGAACGGGTTTGTGCCCCTGAAACGAGAGCGTGGTGGAAAATGTTACACAACACCGCACGCGCTCAGCTGGCTCCTGCTGGCGCACGGCGAGGTATTCAAACACGTCCACAGGATCCAGGCAAGGAAATCCACACCACGACGATCCGAACACGAGGGGAGGTGCACTCTGATCCAGGAGGCTGCGCCGTTCGACCTGCTACAACCCAAAGCCTGAGCAGTTTTAGAAATGATCTGTCAGGGTTAGGGCTGGGAATGCACTGTAAACCCAAACTTTCTTCGTTATTTTGTAAAAGGTTCAGACCAACTGTAAACTACTCAAAACGAGTATTTGCTTTAATTAACAATTCTATCAAAACATGGGAACTGAACACTGATAAACATGAGCAACGATTACTGATGGTTGAGTTAATCACTCGTAACCTCTAGTTTTAAAACCTTGAGCTCTGAAGTAATGGATTAGCTCGGACACAAGAATTTATGTAAACATAGATAGATTGTTTTGGTTTTTGATTTTTTTATACACTAAACGTCCCAGTGGAATCACTCGCTGTGTGCTGATTTAGCGATGATTACTAATGTGGTTTTACAGTAGCTGGAAAAACCACAAAACCAAAGTGTTTTACAGAACATACCATTTGTGTCAAATAGTACTCAGCAAATGAAATTTGTGTATCTAATAACTCTTATTCTAAGTGCATTAAACTGTGATTTTGCCTAATTAAACAGCTAGTAAATGCCTTGCAAACAGTGGTACAAACAGTGAGTCTGCAGTTTATGACACACATGGGTGCTGAGCTAAAGCGGGCGCCACAGCAATTAGCGGATAAATACTTGTTGTCTTCATTGTCTGTGTTTAATATCGGTTTGTGTGTGTAAATGATATGATCAATAACAGAGGCATGGCACCGGTTGGGCGCCCATCAGCTCATTCTCCTCCGTAACAATCGCTCCCCCACATACGCTGGGGCACATTCGTTATGTTTTAATCGTGTTGTCACTCGAAGACTGGGAATGAAAGGTGGGGAGGCAGAGAAAAAAGCTAGAGAGCAGAAAACAAAAGAGGGAGAAAGATAATGATGACAAAGGGATGAAAAAATTGTTTTCAGAGTGGTTGAGAGACGTGTTTGTGTTGTAAATATTCAGATTAAGTTACTACTAAAATAAAAGGTCACTGTTGCAACTGTGAAGAGAAATAAAGGAACTAGTTTGTTTGGAATAAGCGTGTGCAGTTTGCCACAAGCCTTTTTGGGGACACAAAAAAGCTTTTACTCTGACCAGAGGAGGGAATATTGAACTACATTTAGATTCCCACTTCTTTTGTTGCCAACGTGACAAATTAACCCAAATAAAACCTATACCAAATGTTTTCTGGTATAGGTTTTGCTTTCAGATGTAAATTTACCTTGGAAACAAAGGGTTATCAGGCTGCCCATGTGGAGACAATCCCTAGGAAAAACAAACAAACAAACAAAAAAAAACAGAGTAAGACTAGAACAGTTCATTTGCAGAAACCAGATAATGTAACCAAAAACACCTGAACATCAGCTGTCACGTCCCCCTTCCTGTCTGGGCCGGGGGAGACGGATCGCACGTCCACAGAGCTTCTTCTGAGATTCAAACTCTGCTGTGGAGGCGGAAGTGGAAGTTTTGTCTCCATCACTGGTTCCGTCCGCCTGTCGGGCGCCGGAGAAACCGCCCGGACGTCCACCGACGCCCTGCGGCTGGGCGTCGCCGGGGGCGGGATGTCGCCGTAACCCTTGACCTCTGGCTGTTCGGTGTGAGCGTCCGTGTCCAGAAGACTGTTCATGCTGTGACTTCTGAGAGAAGCACTGCTGCATTCCAGGAACCATATGTGGAAAAAGAAATATTATACATAGTTGAACTGTTTTCTTGGAGGGAAGGAAGATGAGAAAGGTGAGAATGGAATGAAATTTAATTCTTATTTATTTAGAACAAGAAAAATGTCAGAGTAAACATAAAATTATTAGGAAAACAAAAAAAATATATAATAATGATAATCAAACATAAAACAACAAACCTTTTATATCCAGGAGTAGGATGAAGACAAAGCTCATTAAATCCTAACCCCAATTGTCTTATCTGACTAAGGCTCAGATTATACATATTTACACAGATAACTGAGTGAAAATGAGGAGAATGAGTAAATATTTGACAGTGGAGTTACAAATGCATAAAAATGAGGGTTGTGGAGAGACAGGAGTTCCCACCTGGTTGATAAAGTGTTGGAGAAATCTTCAGCTGGAGCCACATATGCAGCAGGAAACCAGCCCTGACTGATGAGACATGAAACAAAACAGATTAGATGAAAGGGAAGTGAAATGTACCTTTTACATTTCGCTTACCTCCATTACCTCTAGTACTCTTGTACCTGGCCAGAGTACTCATAAATACCCAGATTTTAATTATCTTCAAAGTTCTAATCCACAACTTTGAGACTTTTTTTTCTTATTTAATTTTTGTTTTCTTCCTTTTACTGTTTTTTGTTTGTTTTACTTTTTTGTTATTTTGTTTATTTGTTATAAATGTAAAGCAGTTTTTTCCTTTAATTTTTTAACTTTTTTTTTTTTTTCACAGTCCTAAATCTGATGCATGATGGGAACATTTCCATTCAGCTCCTTGAGTCACTTATTTGCATAATCATGCTCTGCTGTAATTACAGCTCCAGGTGTTTTGGGTTATATGTCTACTAGTTTTGTGTATCTTACAGGAAAAGGTTTGTCGTTATGCCATGGACGTCTTACATCTGTATGATGGATTGGACAGCGCTCTATTAGCTCAAGCTAAACGTTTGCAGATGTTCTTATATCACCTAACCCTGCATTAATTTCTCCACAACTTTTTTTTGGTATGCCTGTTGTGTGCATGTGAATACTGTCAAGGCCCTGTGAAGATATTTGCTTAAGCTTTTGTGGAAAATGAATTGTGTGTGTAATAATGACAAGTCAGGATACATTGTATAGAAATTTTGCCTCTACATTGTGCATAGAGGTTTGAAGAAACACTGTTTTACTGTCGCTGTCAAACACAAGAATGAGTCAAAAGGTGAACAGCCACCTTGCCTATATGTCCTTGTGCAAAACAGGTTAATTCACTGAACACGAGGATGAACTATAATCAGTCTGTCACTTCTGGATGCGTCTGTCTGCACACAGCTCAATAATGACTCGGCTCACCGCAGGCTGCTTTCTGCGCGTCCGTACAGCCAGCCGTTTCGTGGCTCCTGGACCAGCACGATGACAGTCTCTCCTCTGTTAAAAGGCAAAAGCTTGGGGTTGGATGAGGAGGGGTGAGACACCAGGGCTGTCATGGGCCTTCCTCCTCCCAAACCCAGTGACTCCCCCACTGAACTGGAGCGAGAGCGACTGGGAAGGGGAGATGGTGCTGGAGAAAGTGAACACAAGGATGAGATCATAAAGTTAGAAAACAAAACGCCTTGAAGGATTTTTGCTACTTTTTGGGGTTGAAATGTCATCCATTAATAATGTATACTAAGATGCAACAGTAGCAGTTCGTATTTCCCTCTCTTACCTCTAGATGGCACTTTACCCAGTGCCAGCTGCTCCCGCCTGGCCCAGGACATATCCTCATCCATGGTGACTGTCTGCAGCAGAGAGCTGACCGAGCCTCGCAGCTTTGCACATAAAACAAACCGATTATAAATGAGACGAACTCTATGTCCATGCAGGGGGTTTATGGGTAAAAATCTGATTGTATTTTAGAGATAAGTTTATAGAAGTTAAATGATGTAGAGTGGGTGCAGGATTTAGTTAGGGAATATGTACCAAGCAAAAAATAAAAAATAAAATAAATAAATCTAGGCTACCGTTGAAAAACTGCTTTACTTTGTTCAACCCTCTCTTTTTAGGGCCTTCAGATTCAGTTAAAAGCCTTTTATGTAAATTACATGAGCTGAATTTGATCCATGATGTTAGGGGAAATGACCTTTTGAGATTGTGTTCACTTTAATCCCGCGACAAAAATCTATGTTACAAAGTGATGATATAATTTAGTCCATACCACAGTCTCTTCATCTGTGAGAGTACCAGCTGAATTCCCTGAAATACTTTCACAGTAAGAAAATCAAAGGCAGCTGTGACATTTATTTGATTATAAAGAAATTTTTACTCCAGTCCTTCATGTTTCCACCTTCTATAAATGTGAAACATTCATCTGTCTATGCATGTTTGTCAGCAGCTCTGCTTAGAAAAAAACATTAATGTCATTCCTGCTGTAAGCTTAATGCTACAGTTAAGTTGCCATGGCAACTGAACATAGTTACATAGTTGAACATAGTTAATTGACAGAAAAGTGCGTAATGAGAGAAGGGGGAAGACGTGTCAAAGGTCGCCAGGCCGGGAATCGAACTTGCGACGGCCGCGTCGAGGACCTAGGCCTCCTTATGTGGGTTGTGCTTAACCCCTGCGCCACCACAGCACATCCCGAAAAATGTGTTTTTAAACAAGTGAAACTTCCAATGAATGCAAATAATGATACATGATTGATTGTTCCATGAGTTTATACTCTTAATAATCCCGCTAAGCATCCTAATAGCTTATTATCTAATGAGTAACTTTGCTATCTATCTATCTATCTATCTATCTATCTATCTATCTATCTATCTATCTATCTATCTATCTATCTATCTATCTATCTATCTATCTATCTATCTATCTATCTATCTATCTATCTATCTATCTATCTATCTATCTATCTATCTATCTATCTTAGAAACATTATTTATCAAAGCAGTATTAACTGTGGTCAATAAAAAACATAACTGACATTAAAAAACAATAACGGTGTTAGCACCTGAGCCTCTTGATCTACATGAGTTGGAGTGCGTGATCTGGACCCCTTGGTCTCGTTCACTTTCTCTTTCCATCCATCTGCCTTCTGCTGGAGGGATCCGCCGGTCTGAAAGCAAATGGGGGAATTGAACGCCTCATTAAATCACAAAAACAATCAGGGTGAAACAAGATTAGCGCATAAGCCTCAGCAAATTAGAAATTTGCACATTGAGAGTTGAGTTTTATTAGATAAGCAAGCAATTAACATGATATTGCACGGCTGGAACAGAAAAAAAAGAAAAATCAATGTGTTGGCTGGAATAAGAAATTGCAGGAAGGGAGGATGGAAGGAGCAGCACTGAGGCTGCAGCAAAATCTATCTCAACCACGCCCGACTGGCAAAATATGCATCAGGACCAATAAATTTAAAAAACATACATTACCAACTGGGTTTCTGTCGCAATAAAACATTTTCTGTTATGCTACTGAATGAACACAGATGGGGCAAAATAGATACGGCGGCAGACGGACCCTGATGAACCCAAACAGAACACAATGCCAAAGAAGCAGCAGTTCTTTTTAGACTCAAAGAGAAAGTTCAGCAGGGAATTCAGTGGATTCATCTTTCATGGTTTAGGACATATCTGCAAACCCTATTAAGGAAGCGAGTGCCCCCGATCATTCCCACAGAGGTGAGAAGACTGCTTGGTATTTTGCTCATGTTTTATCAAAGACTTTGCACCGCTCCATGACCTGACTAATAAAGACACACCATGGCACAGGGGCCCATACAAAAGAGCTGCAGGCGTTTAAGGACAGTTTGACCAGTGAAAAGATCATGTCGTATTTTGATCCAGGCAAATAACCACACCTCACTCCCCAGTTGGTCGAGGATTCATCCTTTATTAACTTGGAAAGAACAGTGAGGGACACAATGGACATGCTCATTTGTAGAGAGATGAGACTCACATGGTCAGAGCAGATTTCTACGGCCCACTCCCAACTGGCGAGTGTCTGCTAGTGATCATGGAAGAGTACACCCATTATCCCACCGACCCTCTCCCATGCTAGGCACACAATCAGACCAGATAGCAAAGGCAAAAATTTAACTTTACGCAGACATGCGCCATCGACACTGACCAGTGCAGTACACTGCACTGGACTGGACTGACAGCAAGTTACTACAGCAGTGCCACAACCACCACAACACACATCACTACCTCCATTGTCACCCGCAATGGGTTCATTCAATCACAAGGAACTCCTGGTTTTTCAAAAGGATCAACGCCATCGGTCAACACTCAATGTCTTGTTTTAGTCCTGCAGGTGATTTAGGCGACACCCTTCATTATAAAACTTAATTAGACATTGGTTCAGATTTATTTCAAAAGCAATGGACACGATGATGGAAAAGAAAGAGGAAAAGGGAAAAAAGAAAGGAATACAGATGGGGCAAAATGTTAAAAGGGAGAGAGGGAGACAGGACTAGAGAAGAGGAAGAAGGATAAAGAGAATCTGCTTTTACACCAGCAGAAAGAGAGAACAGGAATCCAAGAAACCACACCGGCAAACAACATATGCATTTATAACAACAACGTCACTGAAAAGTACAAAATACTAACTAACACAACATGTACTTAGTGGAAACTGCAGCCCAAGATAGAGTGTATCTCTAAACATTTAAATACAAACACCTGTGAGTGCTTCTGTATATCAGATTTCACCAATGTTAAATAGTGTGTGTGAGAAAACACACACCTGGAGTGAAATAATTTGCTTTATCAGGTCAAGCTTACTTGTATAGCATCTTTCAGCAACAAGGCAGTTCAAAGTGCTTTACATGTTAAATTGTGGTTTTCACAGTCCTCAGTGTCTCAAATATGCATGAAATGTGGGGTGTAAAGTTGAGGTCTTAAATTCTGAAGCGTGATTATTTTTGCAGCAATGTAAATGGCACATAAATCTAAACAAATGAAAACAATAAACTATGAAGAAAAACACCTGAAATCCAGGGCAAGATCGCCAGAAGCCAGCTGTATGAATGCATTTACTGCACACTTGAAATAAACCTGCAGCATAACTGAGCGGGACTTGAAAGAGTATATATACCTTGTTTATGAGAAACAGCAGGGACTGAGTGAGGCCGCAGTGCTTCTCCGCCAGAAAGCGATACCTTCGTTCCTCCTCCTTCAGGATCTCCTGGTGGCTCTGCCTCAGGTAAACCATGTATTCACTGTTCTCCTAAAAAAACAAGAAAGACATGTAGTAAAATATTTGAACACAAAAAGTGGCACAGAGGTTTCACTTCGCCACTGTCTCTGCGCATTGTAGACGTACCAGAGAGTCTCTGAAGGTTCCTCTTCTAAGTTGTTTTTCCAGAGCTTCAGCCTGGTTTCTCACCTCCATCTCATACACTCTGCGGCTGCCCTGTAGCAAATTAAACAGTTAAACTCTCTCGAATCTGCCTGATGGCGGTCCAATGAGTGACGTTCATGCTCGTGTCGATTAGCTCCTCTTGGCTGTCATTACTCCCAGTGAGGCAGCATGCTGCAAGTTTTCCAAACAAAAATGTTTCCCTCATTAAGAGGCTGGCAGAATGCAGCGAATAACAAACCAACAGCGGAGACCAAGCTTTGCCAATTCTTTTACATGTTTTTTTTTTTTTGGTAACTTGATCATAATCAAAAGCTTCATGGTGGTTCTGTTACTTTTTTGGGTTAGCTCAACTCCAGGGATTTGCGCCAGATGTAACATTTATCACACATTTACAGACAGCCTGCTGCTAAACTTGGAGGAATCTGGTGGTCCCCTACACACCGTCTAGATAAACCTGGTCTTGACCAAACTACTCATTTAATGTAAATTTAAAGACTAACTCTTTTAAAAAACATTTCTAAAGACAAGTCCTCATTTTAGGCCCCAGTAAGGCCCAGCGGACTCACTTCCATGTACTCCCCGTCCAGTTTGACGTTCTTCTCCATCGCTTGCAGCACCTCGATCTGGAACCACTGAAACTGATGCAGGAAGAAAAGCGTCTCTGCTCACGTTACGTCAGCCATGCTTACAAAAGTTTGTAAACCTTCAGGCGTTTGTTTGACTAAAACTTCAAAAATGTGTTGAATTACCTAATTTTGCAGACACTTTCAAGATGTTTTTTTTTTTTTTTTATTTCGATGGGAAATGTACTTACCAACCCTTCCATCTCTGCAGTGAGCCTTCGCTGTGTTTCTGATATCTGGACCAGGACGTCGCCTGTTTAAAGGAATAACAGAAAATATCCTCAATGTGCGCGATAAAGATTGATCGTTTTATTGCTATAACTCTTCTTAAGGTCTGTTTAGATTTGTAAGATGTTTTTTGTTATTACAGTCAAGTGAGAAAAAAAATACATTTTGAATTCATATTTCCAACAGAACATCCATTGACACGTCTTTTTGTGTGAATTATTATCAGCAAAAACGTTTCTTCAAGAGGACCTCAGTACTTAAACATGCTCCACAGATATATTTAAATGCTTTGCACTTATTTTGTCACTCAACATCAAATGTCAGTTTTATTTCCTCTTAAAAGTCTAAAAGGTTTTGCAAGGTTTTATAGTCAGCACCATTTACTGTGATACCTATAAATATATGCAATTTTATATATATATATATATATATATATATATATATATATATATATATATATATATATATATACATATATATATATATATATATATATATATACAACAAATTATAAATTATGACTGTGTGATTGAAGGACACTTGTTTTACTCCAAACTGCTGTTTGGTGACATTCTGACCAATCCAAACTGAATGAACCTGAGAAATTTTGCAAACAGGAAGTCACAAAACATTTTAGCATCCACATATGCAAAATGTTCAAGATTACAAACCCCAAAAACTTGAAGCCATAATTGCAATAAATAAATAAAATTGGTGGTTCTACAAATTCTTTATTCAGGGAAGCTGAGTACAAACAGACGTTTGCAATGTTGGATATACAGGAGTAATTTTTGTTGGTCAGTTACGTACGATCCCAATAAAACAAATAGAGGTTTGTGGTTTTCATTTAGTCTGTATGTAAAGACTCAATATATCATCTTGACACAATGCCAAATTCCCAAAGCATTTATAGGAATCTCTGCTGTTATAGTTTGTGGTTAAGTTACTAAACTAAGAGTAATTGAACAACTTTATCTGTAACTCAAAGGACTCCATAAGGTGTGTGGTGACTCTGGTCCACTAACTGACCTTAGAAAGCAGAACAACCTTTCAGCAATCAATATAAACAGAGCAGCAACATAACAACTGTCACTCATAAAACTACTGTAACGGAGCACAGTGTTGTTACCGTAGTGCATCTTCATGGGGATAAACATGATGTATTAAGTTAACATACGGAAATTCATTCAGTACAAATTTAAAAGAGACAACCGTCTCACCAAGAGAATGAGAGGAAAGCGTGTGCAGAGCCTGGTCACCCATCTTAGCCAGAGCGCTGAAGTAGGCCTCGCTGCAACCGGCTAAGGCTGCAAAAAACACACAGCGAAGAAAACATTTCAAACATGAAACATTACAGACAGACATTTTGGCTTTTCAGTAACTTCACCCATTATTATTTTTTTTTAACATGAACTTAATTGGGTCACTTGGCAGCCCCGCTCTTACTCATTAGGAAAATACATCCTGAAGTGCTGACACCTGATCCGTGCTCCTGGTCTAGGAATAGACTCGTGCCGGAGGGTTTTGTATTACAACACTCCGCCGCGACTGAAGGCCTGTTCTTGTTTCAAGAGGAGGAAGAGAGGCGCATTAACAATGCATGCCGCTCTCCCAGTCACCTGTGTTTCACTTACAATCCAGAATAAACGAGGGCCACGAAATGAAATCTAAACTAGCATGTTCTAATAAATTCTGGTGCAGAATAAGGTTAATATTCTGCATCAGATACGATTGAACATTTTAAAATCTTTTTTTTTCTTATGTCTGTTAGATGTAATCTATAGAGAATCCATTTGTTGAATTTGTCTGCGAGTCTTTTGGTTTCATTTTATCACAATCTTCTTCCATTTTGTACCCCAAAACAAACTCATTATTACCCATAAAATAAAGCACTGCATGTCAGTCGATTTACTTGTTTCTTGAGTTTTTTTTTTATTATTAGGAGAAATGTTAAAAATAAAATGCTAAAATTTTGTGCAGAATTGGATTTTAGTCTTTCATATTTCTAAATTAATTCATATTAAGCCTCTTTTACATTAATTGTAGCTCAGACATTTATTCTGATCAGCTAATTTCAATGAAACATAAGAGAATGGGCCCTGATAAAAAAAAAATAATAATAATAATAACTATGAGCAGCCGTCTGATATTGGATAATATTAGGAACAAAGGCCAGCCAGGTTCCACAATTTTCTCCTTGCTTAGTTTTCTGTGACTAGTTTGTGTAAAATCTGATTAACTCCATGTTGTAGCATGAATTTCTAATATTTTTTCAAAAGTTTTGTTTTTATGACACTGGAAGTTAAGAGTAAAGCATCACCAAACCAAAGACACATATTTTTCATGCCAGCACTGATCAACTGGCTGACCTTGAAAGGCTTTAACATAGCTGTTTCCAAGAGCAACAAGTTTCTGAAGACCCGGGTTGAAATGCTCCATCAGGCTCTAGAACAAAGAAATAGAGTTATGAAACAGAAAGACAAAACAATACTTAGCTGTTATTTCTCAAGGGACAAAAAATAAATAAAAAATCCTAAACTTACCGAGTAGACACTCAAAGTTGATTTGCGCAACTGATCACTGCTGACTCCCGACATAGTGACCGATTCTTTAGGTATGGAAGAACAGAAAAACACCAAAAATACTGTGTAATAAAAAGTCTAATAAAAAGTCTGCACTCTCATTCAAGTTTGTAAAAAAAAAAAAGAAAAAAGAGTATCTAGGCGTCTATAGAGAAAGTGACTGGAGTTCCACCTCTTTCCTCTACTGGCTAAAAGCTGGTAGCACTTTTCTGTCCCTCCTTTAGTTATTCAGCGGTGAGCTACTTAACCGTCCTGTCATCGCCCGTTTTCATGGAAAGAGAGCAAGCATGTGTGGAGAGGAGAAAAGGGAGGAGGTGGCACCCATATGACTGGATGAAATATTAAACTGAGACCTGAAAGGAGAGGAGGGCGCTCTATGACATATGAATCCACTCACCTGAGGGACGACCTGCACTGGAGTGGAACCAGCCGCCGACACAACGAGGAGGCAGAAAACAAGGCATTCAAACGGTTTCTTGCGAAGATTTTTCCTCAATTGTAACCTGAAATTAGCCTGAATTCACCAAAACAGGTCAGCGGTTTGTAAAATTTAAGAACATGTGTTTCATCAGCAACTTATGGTTTCTGTCTTCACTACTGTATGATTATGAAAAACATGATCGTACAACAACGTACAGGCAGAAATAAAATTGCAAAATTGCGTTAAAGATTTTGACTGTGATTAAGCAGTATTGTCATGACAACGCCTTTCATTTCTCTTCAGGATATCAACCGACATCCTTGACATTTGGCTTCTTGGGGTTCATAAAAAGCAGAAAGAAAAAAAAACGTTCTTCCAAACGGGCAATTTTGCTGCTCACAAGGGGATTTTAAAAGTAGGATCAGTCAGCAAATATTGCACCATAGAAGTGCTCTGCAATAATTAAAAAACATTCAAATCAAACTTAGATGCAAAGAGAAACATCAAATGAGATGTTGTCATGGATACTGTTGTAATAGTAATCCAGAGAGTTAACATTCTTGCAATCATTTCAGGCAATGTGGAACTTTAAAATGCGAACCTTGTGCTATAAAAATAACATCTTCCATAATGTCTTCATTGTCTCCTGTTTTTATATTTGATATTTTATGTAAATAACACAAACTAGAGCAAAAAGAATAACTTGACATCCCCTTTTAATGTGTTTCAATTATTTAACATATATTAGAAATTTCCTTCAAGAAAACATTATAATCCTAAATAAATCTAATGGTAATAAATACATCAAGCAAACATCAAATTATTTAGGTTTTTTTTCTGAAGGATGCCATGAGGACAGCACACAAATTAACATGATAAAACCTAAATGAAATTCACTGAAAACGTACAAGTCGTGGAAGGAATATTAGCCCCTGTTTAAATAGTCATTATTTTAAAACATAAATCTCATTTTAACGACACAAAATGTACGAGACAAAGCTCTGACACGTAAAAAAAAAAAAAACTAACTCGTTGAGAAAAGGCCAGCTGACAGGTGAAATCCCACCTTTTTGTGTAATTTCAAAACTGAACCACAATATACTAATAAAAAACCAATCAGTGGACAGAGGAAGCAGGCAGCAGAGTGCTATCCACAGTATGAAAGTTTGATGAGTTGGCACATTGGCGCTGGAGGTCCAGACTTGTCAGATTGCACATTGCACTTGTCAGAGTTTCCAAACAATAACAGAGGCGCCGCTGACAGAGTGAGCAAGTCTCAGGGGTGTTGTGTGACTTCAGTATGTTGCAGTATTTTGCATCCTACAAACTAGATTATTACGTCCAGCTCTACCGTATTATAGCGGCTTGATAGCAAAAGGTGTGACAAATACTGATCATAAAAGCATTTCATGGTCAACATTGTGTTCTCTCTATGGATTATGTATAAATGCTACTGCAGCTGCGGGAACTGCAAAATGTAATCCTGAGTTTATGTTTGGAAATAATAGCTTAGACGTGTTGTGCCCTTATAATCTCTTCGTTCTCTTATTTCATATCTGCGATGTCGTCGTAGATGACGTCTTCTGCCCCTGCGTCGCCTTTGTGTTGCTCTTGGCAACGACTTACAGTCTCCAGCACGGTTTTCAAGCGTCGCCTCAGAGCGGCGAGGTGAGGCTCGGACAGCAGCGGGGCCACCTTGTGAAGCGGGTCCTGCGACAGCGACGCCCTCATGACATCACTGATGTGGTACTGGGGCAGAGACAGGAGACGGAGGCGCAGCCAAGTGGAGCGGCGGATCCTGAGGACGGCACAACAAAAGGGACAAATGAGAGGAGAGTAGTTAGATTAGATACAGAGAGAAAACAACCCAGATATTTAAGGTTCTAAAGACCCTTTAAATTTTATTGTATAACAAAGAGTTTAATGAGCTCAGATGTGATTGGATGCATACTTGTAGAGTTGCAGGAAAATACATGGCGTTTAAGATTGATCAGAAATTTAAAAAATCTGAAAAGTGTGGCATGCACTCTTTGTAATTACAGCTGCATATACACTAGCATTTTCACACATTTAGAGGCTGACATTGTTGCCTATTCTTCTTCCATGAAAAAAAAAACAGCCTAAGCTCAGGTAGGTCAGATGGAGAGTGTGTGGAAACGGCACTTTTCAAGTCTTGCCACTAATCTTTAGGATTTTGACAAGAAAATTTTAATGAGAGGGCTGTATCAGGTATTTTCCAAGCACATAGAGCCATTTTATAACACAATCAAGTAACTATGTTACCAGGAATTGTATATCAAATTAATCTGATGTTGCAATTTAACAGGCTTCTTTCCCTTTAAGAAGATCCTGCTCTTTCCGACACTCTGCCTCAAGGACGTCATCGCCACAGAATTTCTCCATAAAGCTTTTTTTTACGTTTTTAGGAGCCCTGCACTGAAAAATAGTTCCTAAAGAGCTCAGCAGTTGTGCAGTCCCACCAGGTGTTAGCTAAGTGCTGCTGCCACTAGTCTGATGGAGCTGAGTGGGGGAGTGAGGCGGAAGCTCGGCTTGGAGCCTGCTGGAAAAAGTCGAGTTGGCATAATAGAACAAACCACTTGGAAAGACGTAAAAGATTTAACCATTTTCTCTCTTTTCTCTTCATACCTGCAGCACTGTCGCAGTGGGGCTAGAATCGAAGGTTCATCTTTTGAGTGACGCCCAAATCTGGACCCCAAGAAAATAAAAGTAACAAATGTGGATAAAGATTTTTCTGGCAAAAAGTAACTGCTTAGAACTGCATTAAAAGCCTGTAAAATACTCACGCCCTCCCATTGTCGAGATGCAGCAGGAAGGTATTGTTGCCAAACTTCTCGAAGGTTTCATAATGATGCCTGTCCAGGTTACCTACAAAAGAAAAAAGATGGTTTCGAATCTTTCTCATTTTATAAAATGGATATATATTGTTTTTCATATATTGTTCTCCTGTTCAAGAAGAAAAAACAAAAAAACAGTTTATTGGTGATTCTTTTAGTTATTGACTTATTTACTCATGTACCTTTCAATCATTTCCTGAAGAGGAATTAAAGAAAACTCGACAAAATAACAAGAAACTCCCAGTTTTAACAAAAGATTTTAATTAAACCCTCTTTTTAAAACGTTACAAAGTTGAAGGAAAACACACAACCGTAAATTTTGACACTTCACACTAAGTCAAAAGGACGAATCCCATCACGATAAAGCAGACGTTGGGCGACCTCACTCTGGGACAGAAGCCACAGCGGCTCGGAAGAGTCAGAGTGTACTCACTAATCTCACCCGTCTCAAACTACACAAAGTTGGATTGAGCTTGGCACAAAGAGGAACTTTAGTGATTATGTTAACATCGCTCAGTTCCCAGGTCCCACTCTCTCCCTCCTCACTCAGATAGATGGGACAGTAGTAGACAGGTAAATGCGAGGCAGTCGGCGTGGCTTGAAGATTGCCTACATCTGTTAAAAATGAACTTTTACAAGACAAGGTATCTATTGCGGTTGTTCTGCTCCTGACTTGAGCCTTGATGCTGAGAAACGGCATTGCACACGGCAGAGGGGAGACGGCTTCCTGCAGGGCTCCCGTCTCTGGGTCCCACGACGCCCCTATCAGCTGCAAGCCACACAAACGCACGGTGTCTGCACGGAGCAAGATGGGGAACGTGCCCTCAGGCAGAACCTGGGGAGGCAAAAACAACAAAAGTTACGGTGATGAGTCACCTGGGTGTAAAGCCATTGTATTTATTGAAGCAGGAGTTAAGAATTTTTTAAGTGAGGTTCAGTTGAGAGGTCAGGATTTCGCCCAGAGTATTATAAATAAGTCTGGCGGGCCACCAGGCTTAACTAGTACTATTGGGAAAAGCTGCAGCATAGCAGAAAGCAGGGGGGGAGCAGCACATACACAAGGATGACTGACTCTAATTGGTTATTTCTGACTGAGAAGTGCATTTCTGCAGATAGAAGTCGAAGCTTGATTTTTTTGTACACATTATCTGTCACACCTAGTGACAGTTTTAACAAATATGGGAAAATGCTTTTTTTAAATAGAAATTACACTCTGCAGATTTAATGTGACATATACATAGAACATAGAAAAAAAATTGCTAAATAAATAATGAATAAAGTGTGGACACACGTTGAAGTGTTCAGAATTAACAGCCTGAATGTGTGGCCATACTTTGAGACAAGAAACTCACTTTAAAAATCCTACGCTGCATTTGAAACCTTTATCTCCAACCTGAAAATGTAGTATTATATCGCTGACGTATTTGTAATTTTCCAGAGCAGCCTCTCGCATCAACGCCAGCAGAAAGCCTTTGGGCTTTCTGAAAGCTGCCAGTCGATAAGCATCTGGTGGGTGAGAGGCGCCGTCGTAGCCGAGGTAAGAACTGAGCAGCTTTACCCTCTCCTCCAACCGAGACAAGTCGGTGAACTTCAACAAGGAGGCAGAGAACGCAGTGTACTGATCAGACTGCTGGAGCTGTGAGAGGTGCAAGGACACTAAGTCAATCAGATCATCCCATTCGGCCTGCAGGAAGTCACGGACGGGATTGCGAAAAGCGGCGGCCTCTTCTTTAACTCTGCCGTCTTTTTTGCGTTTGAGGTAATTCTTCAGCTCCTGGAGTCTCTGTTCTGCTACGTCGGTTGGCAGATGGACAGTCAGATCCTGAGAAGGGCTGAAGCTCCTCTCTGTCCCTAACGGCGATTGGGACCCCTGAAGGAGTAAGTTCAGATTGTGGCTATTGATTTTGTCCACTTCAGGGGCCACATCGGCACTGAAGCCCAGCAACACCAGGTTGCTGATGGCTAAATCCAGAAAACGTCGATCCAAAACATGAAGCAGGCTTGGTAAATCTAAGAAAGGAAGACAATAACATTGTGTTAATGCTGAGCATATTTCTATAACTACAGTAGTTTTAATATGTTTACTTCTTGTCCAAGTTATTTAAGTAGACTCTTCTAACATTTGAGCTGTGCTGGTTTAATACTTTATTTAGAGAGGGCTTTGCAACAGTAATACAGCTGACAAAACCTGAAATTGTTTCGTCACTTTAAAGCCACAAACCTTCATATCTTTATGGAAATTTTGTGTGACAAAGTAGCAAATGCAGCACACTATGTGTGGCATAAAAGGAACACTAAACAATTTTAATGTGAAACACACACTATGGGAGAGGCAGAATCATGGTGTAAGGCTGCTCTTAAAAGCCAGAAATCCAGTTAGTGTTCACAGAATTGGGTAGTAACTAGCTACATTTCCTTTAGTAAAGTTTTGGAAAAAAATTTACTCTTAGGAGTATTTTTGCAACGCTATACTGCTTACTTTTGCTTAAGTACTTATATGATGAAGTATCGCTACTCTTACTTCAGTAAAACCTCTGGATTCTCTACCCACTGTGAGTGACGTCAATGAAAGAAGGAGCTTATGCTAACCAAAGATTCCTCTTGACACACACCTGCAGGTTTTGCACATTGAAAGAAATCAATTTGGAAAAGTGATTCTTTTGCCTGATTTTGCCAATTTGTAATTATGTTAATGATAGAAATTATTTTCATATTGGTCTTTAAAATACCAAAATTTCCACATAATGTTATAATTTGGTCCGTCTGATTACGTACTTTTTAAATACTAAACGACTGACGTTTTGGTCTGGTACTCAGTATTTGTGTCGCCTTTTTAGCAAATACAATTTCACTCTTACTTTAGTAATTTCTTCGATGGTAACTTTTTAGTTTTACTTGAATAAAAATATGTTTATTTCTGGGCACTCCACCCTCCATCCTACCTGACTTACACAACAAGATTAGAAGAAGAATGACGAAAATAAATTGCAAAGAGTTTAGCAGCTGGTTTAAGCGCAGCAAAATGTAATTCAACAAAGAATAGCCACATTGGAGCTGAATACACTGCGTGCACAATTAACAGGCAAGTCTTATTTTTGTTCATCGCCAACTACCGTGCTCATGTTTAATCCAAAATATGAATGAACCTCAAACATGAAACTTTAAGAAAATGAAAATGAGATTTTGGTTTTCCTGAGAGATTCCATGTTCACAGTTATCAGGCAACTATTATTGTGCAGAAATATGTGCAGCTAAATGAAAAACACATTTTCCCATCTCACTTTTTTTAATCCATTTAAACGAAAACTGAAAATCTTCCCATAAACATTTGACATTTAACAAAAGTGATAATCTTTCATCTGTGGAGCCTTGTCAGTTTCTCTGTCTGTTGACGATTAACTTTTTGTGCCACAGCAACCAAAGATTCCCAGGTGCTGCCCAGAGAGGCGGACTGTCTCATTCACTGGGAATCTCCCAATAAGAACAGCCCATGAGTTCTCAAATGGGTTCATGTCAGGTGAGGAAGAGTACAATGTCATAAAGTTTTCAATTTTAAGGGCTTGACTGTCTACACACTCAGGAGCACCAGCATGCACGTAAAAGCACTGTTCTGCATAAGAATCATTGGGGATATGGTTAAAATACTCACTTGCCTAATAATTGTGCACAAAATATAAATAACACCCTAAAACACGTTTCACTGTCCTTTCGCTTCACATGCAGTGGTCAATCACGTAATATCACAAAACACAGCGATAAACTACATGGGTGTAGCAAGACAAAATGTGTCAAATTTCAAAAGACTGAAAATACATTTGCTCAACGGCGAAAGAATATCAAATATTTAAAGACTACCAATGGCATTTCAGCAAGGTTACATAGTTACCATAATGGGAACAGCCCTTGATCATTTCTGAAAGGATGCACGGTCCGTTGCCTGAAAGGGACGGCTCTATAGTGAAGCAACACTTGGCGACACTCTCCACCAGCTCTGAATCTGCAGAGTCTATTATGTGGCCGCCGTGAACAACACCGGCTACAAACACAAGCAACACGCGGTTAAAGCGGGCTCTGACCCCAGAGAGACCGTCGTATTCTTCCATGCCTTACCTGCTATGTAGCGTAAAGCGTTCCATTTGTCATGGCACTGACCGGTGAAGGAAATGTATGCATCTAATAAAGCAATGAGGTCATCTTGACACCTTTATAAAAGGTATTAAAAAAACGTTCATGAATTTGAAATTTGCTTACAAGCTTAAGAAAAACAACAAACAAACAAACCCCAAAACAAACAAAACAGCACAATTAGAATTGAAAACATTTTCAGTTTTCATTACGACGTTGTTACTTACCAGTGATACGTTCTTCCGAAGCTCAGATATTTATAGGTCTGCCTCTGCATTAGAACTGAGTGGAAGATGGCACAGCGGAGAAGCACCTTCATGTTGTCATCTGCGACATCTGACCACGACTGATGCTGACTGACTAAGAAAACCTGTCTGAAGGAAACGCTCAGCTCCTCTTTCAGATTTGAGGGGGAGTCAAAGCACAGCGGCAGGGCCCCCACTCTCACTCTGACTGTGAACAAAATAAAATGTAAATAAAACTGCACTCCTTATGACAACAAAACTGTTTCAATTACAAATTTATTGACGGAACCTGACTTAATGTCGTGTTTTGATTGTTGATTCTATGTTGCATTGTGTTTCTGTGTTTGATTTGATGTAAAGCACTTTGAAATGCCTTGATGCTGAAATGTGCCATACAAATAAAATTTGACTGATTGATCGATTTTAAATAAAGCAGTAAGAAATAGAGATCATTAGTCAACAACAGCTTTCACAGAGTGCATAATCTGATGACAGAGGATCGATTTGGTACAATAAAAAATATCTGTGGCCAACTACCATGGATGGCTACAGAGAAGAACGGCTTTGAACGGCAGCTACTGTGATTTATTCACAAATAAACAGAGCATCATTAAATATATATGAACTATACCTGGTAGACGTTTGGCTGCATTTTCATTATTTACAAACCACAACCGAAAGCATGGATGAACCGGGGGTGTCTCCTCTGGAAGTCATGGAAACATGTGGATAGAAAAGCAGACGGATTGGCCACAATATCAATTAAAGATGTTCTGAATTTACAATAGAACAGAAAGAAGCAGAAAATAGGCTCAGATAGCAGATGATATTTACAGAACGGAAGGCGTAACCTTCACAGTCAATTTTGAGATCAAATTATTTTTCTAACACTGGAATAAATTAAAAAAATGTATCAAACAACACAGTTGAAAGCATACATTTACAAATACCGATTAGAAACACACACACACACGTTTTCCTCACTGTCTGAAGTTAAATCAGACAAAATTTCTTCTTAACAAATAGAAAGTTATTTCTATTTGTTAAATGTCATAAAACATACTGAGAACATTTATTAAGAGTTTTTTGCCATCGATAATTTAGAAGGTTTGTGTGAAATGAACAATAATAAAACATTAAGGATGCCACCTCATTCTAGTTTCTACTTTATTACCAAGATTCATGGACTCCATCTATTGTCAAGTTGATCTATAGTTCCACATAATGCAACACCAGTTATGGTTCATGTCTTTTGTATGCTCCATTTAACTTCTTACAAACAAACAAAAAAGACAGAGGAAAAAGAATGTCATGTGCAAAGTAATGAAGGCTGGGGGTTGTTTTGTTGTTTTTTTCTACTGAAGTGATTTCTACAAGTCTGTATTTATTTCATTTACCATAAGAAATGGAAACGTCACTATCTGAAAACAAAAAAATAAAAAAAGAAAGAAAGGGATAGTGGTTATTGTCCCACAGTGGGGAAATTCAGGCATAAAATGGACTGCTGCTGAAACAGTCAAACGACTTTACCTCCGAGGGAAGGTAACAGCTGCCTGAAGCGCACCAGCACCTCGCTGTCCCACTTGTCCAACAGGTGACAGTTGTTGAAGATCAGCCAGTGGCCCTCGCTGCTGGCTTTGTCCAACCTTAAAAGGATTTCTTCTTTATCGTACAGTCCCCCAAACGTAATTACTTTCACCTGGACCAAAATAGATGTGAAAGAAACAAATGGAAGAAATTAGAACTTTTTAACGAAGCACTCGCAGTGCCTGGCAAAAGTATTCACACAGCCCTTCACCTTTTTTCACATTTGGCACATTAAGCCATAAATTTTGATCCAACGTATTGGGAGTTGAAATGATACGTCAACACAGAGCAACTCATGAAGGAAGACAGGATACATCCTGCAGGATGTAACGTTTTCACATGTTTGTCTGCTCACCATTTTTTGTCCATCTTTGTGGGCCAACCGACGTATGAAATCGAGAGGATCGATGCTTATCTTCATATCTCCTTCTGTGCTTGGCAGTGTAAAGATGATGGGTACGTTGAATCTCGTCAGGTACTCTGAGAGAACATCTGGGTCCCCAGAGGTTGGAGCTGCTGATTTTTTTGAAGACAGTAAAAGCAAGCAGTCATTCATAGCGTCCCCTACTTTCTTCAGGCAGTCAATGCGGATGGTTTTCCACAGGATAGCCCTCTGCAGCAGCGAAAGGTGAGAGTGAGAGCAACGCGGAACGTTCCCTACTATAGTAGAAGAAGTGGAGTAGAAATATTCCTGCCACTGTGTGGGAGCGATGCGGAGCGAATCGATTAGCTTGTTGAAACAGGGAATCTTCTCCAACAAGATTAGCTCTGAGTGAACATTTGAAGGTATCCAGCTGGGTAGGTCTAAGGATTTCACTTCAGCATCACTGTGTTCAATGTCTTTGAGACCCCTGAGGAAGATCACCTTCTCTACCCGAGTGCAAAGCTTGTTGTGCTCGAGTATTTCCAGAGACACCAACAGTTGCAAAATGGCAAAGTGTCTCCTGAACAGACGTGGTCTGTAGTTTAGCAGCAGGAAGTGCGCCATCGTGTTCATAATCTCTGGTAGCATGACCGTTCCCACTTGCCCAGCTGGAAATGATGTTAATGCCCTGATCTTTTCATCGAAAGCCTCTTGCATCACTTTCCGGAATTTCTGCAGGGAAAAGTAATATGCGGGAGAAAGACGGGACACGGACTGGACGGCCTGGTAGAGGGCGGCGCCCAGATTCATTAACAGACGAGGGTGGGCCAACAAGGACTCCTGGTAGTTCAGCTCTTCTCTTAACTTATTCTTCTCATCGTGCAAAGTCTCCATTTCTTCTTCATAGACATCCAAACGAGGCAGAAAATTTGGATCTTTGAACAGCATGCATTTACACTCTAAAATGTAGTCTAACAGTCCTTCCTAGGAGAAGAATTAGAACATTCAGTACAAATACAAAGTAACAGAATAACAATTCATCAGTATTTAACATGATTGTTTTGCATAAAGGTTGTCTTTAAACTAGGGATGCACTGATCCGCGGTTCTCACGTCTGACCCAGATATCTAAGGTTTAATATCAGCCGATACCAACCCGACACAGAAAATCAGTGCTGAATTAATTTACAACAAATTACTTTAAACAGAGATAACTGTGCTGAATTTCAAATTTGCTAACCATGCACCAGTTCAGCACACCTAAACACACCAATACCTTCACAAACTTGGTCAAACATGTAAAAGCAACACAACTTTAATTTGTTTAGTCAGTAAAATTAAGTGTAGAACAACCAATGTGAAATAAATGATAAAGTAAAAACTGACAAAACCAATAGGTTGACTGTCTTGGTCAGATATGTAAAAAATAAACTCAAATGGTTCAGAAAGTGCAATTAGGAATTCTAAATATAATGTAAAATAAATAATAAATTGTGATGTCGTTCAGAGCACAAAGCAGGGTTTCCCCCAGTGTTTTATAAGCCTTGCAGCCCGCCATGCTTTAATAGCCCCCACACCAGGCTAAGCGTTGCTTATTTTAATTTTATATATATATATATGTATATTTAATTTTTTATTTTTTTTGAGCCAGATTGCAAGCGTCTCTTTTGCTCTGAGCGTTTCACTGGCGGAGCAGATGTATTCCTAAAAGATAGGTTTATAATTGATGCATTTAAAGCTGGCAGAGCAGAGCAATCACACAGCTGGCGCCTCTACCAGCAGGCTTAGCAAGTTTTCTGGGGGAAACCCTGACAAAGCTATAGAGTTAGAGTGAATAAACACATTTTTCACTTTTGGGACCGATATAGATATTAGTGTCGGATCGGTGCATCTCTACTTTAACCTTGATTAAAGCTTGACCTCTAAATAAATAACTCAATCCACGAGTTGAAGATTTCCAAGACTAAATTAGTGAAATTTTCAATAATCCAACACAACAGAAACACCCAGAAATAAATAGTCTGCCTCTGTCACCTCTGCTGAGACCAGTTTCTCCTGCAGGAACTGATTGTAATTCTGGAATCGCATGTGTTGCATCAGCAGCACTTTGCAATCAGACTGCATCAGCTGTGTCAGCAGCAGCTCCCGGATCTCCTCTGAGCTCAGAGAAAGGTCAACCACAAGCACTTCGGCCAAGATGGACGGATCGATCCCTGGGGAACAGGAGTAAATGAAACCTTGAGTTATTAATTTCAAATGCGCAGGAAGAGGTCATTGCCTCAAAGTCAACCTGTGTCCTGCTCAGCATCCATGTCGGGTTGCAGCTGTCCTTATAATTTCATCATCCCTTCAAGATTCAGCTCATAAAAACAGCGCTATGTGAACATATTTGCATGCCTTGAGCGTTTTCATGTTTTGATTTTACCTGATAAAATGTGAAACAGCTCAAGAGGTGGAATTTAATCCATGTTAGGACATGAATAAAATAGAGTTTCTTAGAATTACTAAGCCAGCCATCGAACCAAATGCCTGCACACACACAGTCTAATATCAATTTAAGGAAGCTGTTCGCAATAATCAATTAATCAATTAATTTCATGATATATTTTGTCATATTAAACAGATTATAGTATGTTTCTGTAAACAGAAACTTTATAATCCATTTTAATTAAGGTTTCTGTTGTTTGTGGTTCTTATTTCTTCTTATTGTTTTTGGCTGTCTTGTTTTATTTTGGATATTTACAATATCTCCCAGTTCCAGTGTTACTAGCTTCTTTTTTTTTAACATTATCAAACTTTGTTAGTCTGTGAGAGGGTGGACTTGCATTATTATTCTATTATCAATACGTTACGATCTCAAAAAGCCAATATTACCATTTATCGCAATGATTTTTGGGACAATTAATCGTCAAGCAAAATTTGTTGTCGTGATAGGCCTGAATGTAAGAAAAAATGTTGGTGCAGATGATATCGGCTGAGACACCAGCAGCAGATGTTCTTACCCCTGTCAAGCAGTCTGACAGGCAGAGGCGTGCTGAGGTAGAGGCGGAAATCTGGATGAACGGGTTGAGGGGGCTGCTCTCGTCTATAAAACCAATATCGATTTGGAGGCACCAGTTTTGCCAGAAACTCAGGAGTAGGTTTGGCACGTTGCATATTAGTAACAAGTACAACCAATCCTGGAAAAAAAACAAAAAACACAAGATTTGCATCAGTATTTGACTTATAAAAAAACCCTTCATTATTTGAACAATAGGTACTTTATTTGGTTACTTAAATCACCTTTCTCAGCAGCGAGATCCAGCTTCTCAATGAGGTCTGAATCATCAGCACACAGCACCAAATCACAGTTTAACTCTTTCTCAAGACTTGTAACCCTTCCTGGACAGGAGGTAAGTGAGATGTATTGACTGCTAGCACAGATTTGAAGAGGTTTCAAAACAACTTAGAAATAAGACTCGGTGAATTGCACAAGATGTGATGTGAATATTACCCAACAGACAAACACAGAGCCGTTCTTAACTCTGAAGTTATATCAAAGCATATCGTTCGGTCCAATTAAGAGTGTGTGCCATGACTTGAAAGTCAATGTTCACAAATAGCAAAAATACTGATGTTTGTTGTTGTAAAATTGACATAATGTTAGGATGTTCAAATGGTATGAATATTTTTGAAAACCACTCCATTCCCTCAAGAAGAAAGAGCACGTAAGATGATCAAAAAATAAATATAGTTAGATCTTTTCAATCAGAAAACATAAGGTGGTAAATTCTTTATAGTGCGTTGTTTCAATCATAAATATGTAAATGCCATTAAATTAAAATAACTCTGTGTCTAATGATTGTGACTCCTTGTTTTAGATTAGTTCAAGTTAAACAGAAATAAGTTCAACACTGAGAGGACCTACCTGTTGTGAACCACTTCTGACAGCTCAGTTGGAAGTGTTGGTAAGAGTCTGTCAGAAGAGGCCAGTGGAAAAGGCAGGCCTCCTTGTAGCCCCATAGCAACATCTTCACTCTGAGTCTGGTCGAGAACGTGTCGTCTAGCTGCCAGTCGTTTATTTCTAACAGCCAACCCAGAGGCAGCGTCAGATTCTCAGTCACGGGGATGGGAAACCCAGGAGGGGGAGTAATGGTTTCTGTGCCTTTGTCGGTAAACAGGGAGCTCCTGATGTCCTTGGGGTTTATGTCAATATGTCGAGTCCGACAAAGTTCCATCCACTTGTCCTTCAGATCTGTCCGTATAGCCGCCTCAAACGGTCCTAAATATGAGATGGTGGCCGAAAGAATAAGGGCGTCACCGGGTATCTTCTGACGACGCAACTCCAATTTCTGAGGTAAAATAAAAGAGAAATTTGTTACCGCTCAATACTGTGCCCTGAAAAATGTTTTGCCTCCTTGCAGATTTAATGGATATTTCAGATCATCAAACTAGGTTTAAGATTAGGTGACTTAAAAAAAGAGAAAAGTTCCCATTTTATTTATTTGCAAAATGTTATATCTAGCCCACTATTAATATTGAATTAACAATGATTGACCACATTTTTCAGTTCAGTTTTTTCAGGCACCAAGACGCCTAATTCAGGGTTTCAAAAGGTCTCACTGGCTGAAATTTAAGACCTTTAAAGACCATTATGAATAAAATTTAAGATCGGTATCACAACAGAAATGTACGAAAGTAAAGCTTTTTTTCCCCAGGGGACCAAGACTGCAAAATTTTTTATGGTCTTTGGATGTAGCCTTGTGTGGGTTGGCAACAGAAATAAGCCAGTGTTTAAGACAAACGTCCAACCAACAGTTGATAAATGTACGTTTACCCAAAAAAGCTAGTTACTTACTAGCAAGTACTAGCATGTGGTTAACAGTAGCCTTAACGGCCTTGAGACAGAGTGCAGAGAGAGATGAGATCAGCCAGAAAAAACAAACAAACAAACAAAAAAACTGCTATAGTTACAGAAAATGTTAAAAACCTGTAATTAATGTATTTAAGACCAACATACATTTTCTTTAATTTTAGACTTTTTAAGGATGTGGGGGACACCCTGTTTCTCCCAGAATCAAGTTATCACTTAAACTAAATCTGCCTGACAACATGAAGCAAGCAAAAAATATGTAAGAGGACAAATACTTTTTCACCGCATGGCAAATAAACCCCCCCCACCCAAAAAAAAAAAAAATCTGGGAAAACAATTCCTAGAAATTGTGGGTTTAGAAAGCATGTCTGTATCACCTGAAATGCAGCCCTCCAGTTTTGGTACAGCATCACCACACGCATAGCACATTTGGTAGAATCTTCTCCTTCGTCCTCGGCTTTGTACATCTGGCGTTGGAGGTCCTCCAGCTCATGTTGAATGTTTTGAAGCTGTTGGTCGTAGTTCTCTAAGCGTTCATCGGCCTCCCTCTCTTTCTTCCTCAACAAGTGCAGCAGACGCCGTGTAGCTCCGGCTTGACCTTCCAATTGTTTCTTGAGCAACATGTTATGTTGCAAAAGGCAGCACTCATACATGGCCTGGATCCATCGGCACAGGGACTCACAGGCCCTGCTGACTTCTCGCACAGCCTCTGGTTCAAACAGAGGACTATCGATTATCTCTTTAAGCTGCTCCAGCTGCTCACCGGTCATACTGGAGCGGTCAAAGAACTGCAGCTCCTGGGGAAAGAAAATTATTGGATTAAAAGCATTCGACAAAGGTGCAAAAAAAAACCCTGATTGTTTCATTGGTATACAAACTGATGACGATGAATGAGCACTGCTTTGAATTGCATTGCATTCTGTGTGATATTAAGAAGATTTCCCTTCACGCACCTCATAAAAGTTGGGCCGTCCGAGGAGATGCTTGGCACTCTCCCAGCCTGGCGGACGGTTAAACATCAAACATATAGCGTCCATCATCTTCACCACCCCCTCTGGTGGATCCCTGTAGTGACGCACCTCCTCCAGGTCAGCTTGATTCAAGCAATTCAGAATCTCAACGCCTGCCAGGAATATTGATTGTATCTTGAAAAAGACAAAGCAAACAAGAACAACCGTAAACTCTTAGATGTCCAAAAATGTTGCACATTTGCAGCAACAAGACTGTTCAAAGTGCTTTACATGAATTAGAAAAAATTCAAACCAAACAACAAAACTAAAAGAAAGAGAAAAAGGTAATAGTAACAAAAAAAGCTAAATGTTGATTCTACATATTTGATTCTTGTTCTGGGTTACTAAGTACTCCATAATTTAGAAACTAACAGGAGTTTCTCTGGGGTCTTGCTCCAATATTAAAAGTATGAAGCTAAATGTTGGTCTAACGTAATAAGTACTCCATAATCCATAATCTAACTGGAGTTTATCAGTCAGTCAGGTATAAAACTAAGTGTGGTTCTCCATGTTTGAAGCCTCCATGTATGTGTGAGGGAAAACGAACAAAGCAAAAGGTAGTTCAACAGAGTATTGACTCAGGTGGGCTGGACACATACAGTATACACACCAGACTCTTCAGATCTATATTTAAGAAAATGTTGTCATGATATTAAAAAAAAACAACACATTACCAGATTTTCAAACTGTGAAATCATCTTCTCTATGTCACCCAGTTTTTTCTCTCCAGCCATGCGTCTCTCCACAGCTTCTTCATATTCAACCCTCAACCGTTGTAAAATATCCATGAGCTCTGACTCAAGCTTTTGAATAGAGAAACAGATTTTTGATTTTAAAAGTCACTTCTAGCTAATTCAGCAAATGTTCTGCTATACTCATCACTAGAGTAAACATATGTTTTAAAGAAACTTTGAAAAATATTCCAATGACAAACAAAACTGCAGTAGAGTTTAATTATATTAAAAGTGCATTAAATTGCTTTGCATTACCTTCCGTGCGTTACCAATCTGTTCTTGCAGTCGCATTAAAAGTTGTTTACATAGTTCAGATGTTTTATTCACAGCATCCAAGCGCGTCAGAGCATTAGCAATTCTGGAAAAAATATATAGAACTTTATTATGTTTCAGTCCAGAAAAACCATGTGACATATTGTATTTATCTCCATTAAGGAAAAAAACAAAACCTGACTAGAATGTTTGAATTCTCAAAATACACATAAATACAAATGTTATGGTAACTAAGGAAATAGCATAACAATTAGAGAAAGAAATATCTGATTTAAAATATTTTACCCTCATAACACCCAACATATGTCTGGTTTGATGCATAACAATTTCCTTTATTTGATATTATTGTTTGTTCTTGTCAATCAGCAAAAAAGGAAAGCAAAGTGTGATATTATTGTTTACAATCCATTATCGCAAGAACTGAAACGGTCTAGAATATTCTGATTCTGCTTTACCTGAGTGAAAAACAAACATGCTGTAATGTACGTAGCTATACTAAATTTTGAAACACTTAAGTATATTTGCAGTCAGAATTGTCAGTATGTTTGAATGGTTCTATAGCACATCTTTTTTTTATGGAAAAGCTATACACCATAGCATGTTTTATATAGCTGAGTCAATGTCATATTTTTGTCAGTTTAAGGTTTAACCTTAAAATATTATATATATATATATATATATATATATATATATATATATATATATATATATATATATATATATATATATATTTAAAAAAAAAGCTACAACAAAACAGCAGAACAGTTACCTGTCATGTTTGGTTTGCCATTTGCTGTACAGTTTGTTGTAAACGTGGGCAAAGCAGGAGATGAACTCCAAATAAGTCGTAGGGGTCAACGGACAAGATTGAACAAAGATAGAAGAATGCTTAAATGAAGACTGGTGGATTCCTGCCATAGCCACAGGCAAGGTATCCTCTGAGAACTCTATGGGTGCTTTAAAAAAAACAAAAAAAACAAGAAGAGAACAAACACAACCACATAAAACCAAAGAGTTAATGTTTCAGGGGCAAAAATAGATTAAAAAAAAAAAACAAAAAAAAAACCACATGGTAAGGTTTAGATGAGTTCTATTGGCGGGACTCACTATTAAAAGGACACAATTTAAGGCTCTGAATAGCTAGTTCTGCCAAAGACTGAGAGGACCATGCCTGGTAGACTTCCACACAGCTGCTGAGCTTCAGGGCCTTGGTCAATTGTGCCTAAAATGTAAAAACATGCAGGAAGTAAAATATTGTTGCACAGAACATTACATTTTTTTCGCCCGGGATATTGGTTTTATCTTCCTAATGATTGCATGTACAGTAAATACAATAGATCTGACATCTTTAACCTTGACAATAAAGTTGCTGTTAAAATGTTTTAAAATAAGGAATGTATTTTGGATTGTCTGTCTATAAAAGTGACCATAAAAGAATTTTTTATTTGACACACTTAATATTTCAGCACTTACACTCCAGAGCTCTGTTTCTTTGTCTGCAGGTAAATCATTGACTTTTGTGTAAGACATCAACAGGAACACGTGGATATTTTTGTAATCTTTACCAAAAGACCTTTGGATCACAGAGAAAGACATAACACAGAGTTGAGAGTTCACACACAAAAACCAGAAAGCTTTGAACAATTCCATGCCACGTATATGTATATACTTATATATATATATATATATACTTATATATATATAAAACAAAACAAACTCAGTTCAAAAGAGGTACATTTGTTAGGCACTATGACATTACAACCAACTAAATATCTGTACATCACCCTATATGTTAAATGTTACAAAATACTATGCAGAAAGTGAATATTTTCCTCTTAAAGTTGCAGTATATAGCTTTTTTTTTTAACAAATAAAAAAAAGTTACTTATTTTTGTTACATTTCTCATTATGTTTTAACAGTATAATACGAGACAGATAATTTATGAAAAAAATCAAGCTCCCCTGCCTTTTCCCAATGCTCCAAGTACTAACTGCAGAAATACCCCAGTCAGTAAGAAACAACCAATCAGAGCCAGGAGGAGGGTTTCAGTGCTGTCATTGTTCTCACCCATTCCCTCTTGCTTCCTGCTATGCTACAGCTACTTCACCAAAACAGTCTGCCACGAATCCTAAGTCATGGCCACAGATGGTGGACGAACGGTTTTCCTGTGACAGGAAGTTGTTTCTCTACCAATAGCACATTTTTCGATGAGTACACAATGGTGTCTGACAGCGGTAAGACACTCCTCCAGAATCTGATTGGTTGTTTTTGATCGGGAGCAGAGCATTTCCTTAGACAGCAATAGCAGTACAGTACTGGGAGGAGGTGGAGGACCTTGATTTTTTTTTTTTTCACAGATTACCTGTCTCATACCCTACTGTCATAACACAGTGACTGTTTAAATGAATATAGACAAGGACATTTCTGTAAAAGTTACATGCTGCAGCTTCAATTGGTGTGTTTGGAGCAGGAAAAAGAAGCATGCTAGCATGTTTTCCTCACGTTTAAAAGGGGCTAATTTGTGATGACTAGACAACTGATACAAAGCATCCCTGAAAAGCTTTGGAAAAGCTGTCCTTCATGCCAAAAAAAGAGTTACTTTAGCTTAAATTGCTAAATAAATTTGGGCTGCTGCTGACAAAAAAGTGTCAGGAAACAGTGTATTGCAATGTCCTATCAGGATGCCTATTTTGGTCATAAAGATGCATATGTTTGGTGTGTTGCTGGTCTTTATTCTTTGAACAAGTACTAGTTTTGCACAATGACTAAGTGATAAACTTTGTCTTCCACTTACTTTTCATTTATCCAACTTTCCATGCGGTATAGACTTAAGTATTTCAGAGAGGTCACTCTGAAAACATGAGTACTCAGTTTTTCTCCTTTGTAATCCACTGGGGAGGCCTTCTGTGCCATAAGCATCAGTATTTCTTCTCTCACAGCCGGATTGATGTTTTCATGGACCAGTATGATGGTATTAATGTCATTTAGATTGGTTCTGCGCATTGCATCTTTTAGGATGTCATGGAACTGATTCTCATTGCTAGTATCTAACTCTATTAACTCATAACCTGTGATGTAGGCAGCTAAACGTACAGCAGTTTTACGTCCTGTTTTCCTGTCTGAGCCGATCAGCACTCCATGGCCTCCAGGTAGAAGCAAAGCTCTGAGTATGTGTAATAGCTGCATCATTCCCTGTGTGTGCAAAATGTATCTGTTTGTTATGCTATAGATATCATCGACTTCTCTATCAAGGAGCGCATGCAGCTTTTGCTGCAGTACATCAAAGTCATGCTGCTGATACGAGTCGGGTTTAATCTTTGGGTGATGCTTCATAGATTCCACTACAGGATAGAACTCAGGAGCACACACAAGACTGGTCATGTCATCCACCATGAGCTTCAACAACTCTGGCTCAATAGTGTAATTTTCCAGGCTTATCTCCTCTGTGGAAAATGCTGTAGACTCTGCCTGGTCATTCAGAAGGTCTGACTGTTCAAACATACTCCTCCTCCGATGAAATTGTGTAGAATCAACATTCTGACCTACTGCAAGTAATTGTTGGATATCTTCAACTTCCAAAATGTCCGTATGGCTTCCTTTCATAAACGCATGTCCATAGTGGATTAATGTTGTCTTGGCAACAAGTGTCAGAAAAGTATTCATTTCCTTCTCTGAGCAGAACCTGTCACCGAAGGTGCGTATGCACTCATGCATCCAGAGATGTATTATGCTAAGAATAGGTTCTGAAGTAGTTGATGCAAACGGGAGGAAACCTGAACGTATTTTTCTGTCTTTCTGGGTTTTTGTGTTTAAAATGTTATGCTGCCACAAGTACATCCCTGAAAACACCTTCTGAATGTCATGGTACGAGAATATAAAGAAGGGCCTCTGTCCAGTGGGATGAAAATGATCACGTACAGCATTGTAAAGACTTATAGTTGCAGTGACTATGCAGCTTGACATTTTGTCGACACAGCAATCTAGTGGCATTTCTCTAAGCCACCTTTTTAGAAATGCAGAATGGAAAGACAAAATAGCATCTTCAGAAAGGCCAGGCAGCACAAAGATGGAGAAGAGTCTTGAGAGTCGCAAAGATATTCCACCACTGTCACGATCACGATCACCCAGTCTGGAGATAATAGACGTAGTCAAATAGCTGACAGTTTCAGATGTCAGAGACTCAAAAAAGTAGGTGTCAAGTGTCACAATCTCTCCCTTTGACATGCATTGACGTAGTGCCTCCAAGGCTGTTGATTTCCGCCCAAAGACATCTTTCAACAAAAATAAAATATATTAATTTCAAATGCTTTTTCTCTATGAAATGTAACGGCCATTATTTTTACTTACCACAGGGGGCATCATGCAAATCCTCCACAAACAAAAGGAGACTTGGAAGTTTTACTGTTGAAAACACATTATCTTTTCTGTGCTTGTGTCTGCAGATATTTTTAAGTATGAGGCGCAGGTCTTTGTAGCTCAGGAGTGGACTTGCTGCAATGTTAATGTGTGGCAGGTCAAAACTTGACAAGCTGTTGCTCAGAGTAGTTCTTCCAGAACCCGGCTCTCCTGCAATCAACACTGGCTGGTGTGCCTCCAACATTGTGTCAACCAGATGCCAGTATGTCCAAAACTGTTGTAATAAATTGGAAATAAGAATAGATAGATTCAAAGACTAGAAGACGATAACCTGAATGTTTTATTCATTTTCACAATTGTTGGTTCAATATAATGAACAAACCTTTGGAGTAATGGTATTTGTTGACAAGATAGCACTGGGATCCATTTTACTGTCTTTACTGAAAAAGTGTTCAAATAAACTTTCTCGCTCTGGAACTTGAATTTTGTACCTGGAAGCAAACATCACTTCGCGGGTTAACAAGTCAAATTTTGGCCAATGCCTGAAAAAAACAAACAAACAAAGAAAAAACAGAAAGGTAAAAAAAGTTGTTACAAATATTAGAAGAGTTACTCAGCAATGTAAAACTGCTCAACACACAAAGAACTACATTTCAAAGGCTCCATTAAGATCTGTGTACCTAAAGTGCAGATGTCCTCCAAATGCCCAAACATAGGCCACCAAGAAAAAGTTTCTGAAGAGCAGCTCTAGCTCACTTTCAGTATTGCTGTTTGGGTCATCGCTTTCATCTAAAGTCACATGAGATAGACAGGTAAGTCACACAAAATGGACAATGGAAACTAGCATGACTATCACAACTGTATCAGCTCATCTTTTGTGATTAACACACCTGTTTTCTCTTTTACGGGGTGCCTTATAAAATGATACAGAAGAGCTCGCAGGATCCTAACAAAAGATGTGATTTCTTGAAGGCCATAATTTTCACATGATCCACTTTCAAAATTATTGACAGAAGTTAAACCATGTTGTCCAAGTAAACTCAACGTTTTGGAGAAAAGGTCTTGAGCCAGTCGTTTCCACATTTTCTGTACTCCTTCAACCAGTCTATAGTCTTTTGAGAGAGCATTCATTTCACTGTTCCATATGGACTTCCACAGATCAGTGTGTGTGAAATAAACAAGGCCACACCGGGTCACAACAGAGGGACTTGCATCACATAGGTCGGTCATCTCCACAAGCAGACTGAATTGTGATGGAGATAAGATTGTTTCACCTGTTGACATACACAGATGTGGATCCTGGGGACTGCACAGTGTGGTAAAGTAATCTAACCAGCAAGGCTGACCTATAGGCTCTCCATCCAATACCAACCACTTCGCAAGTGATGTCTCTTTGCTGTCTGTGTCATCCATAAAGATTTGAAGGCATGTTCGATCGTATCGTTCTGAATCTTTAAGAACTTTTGCGACAGCTCCATCTTTCCATCCTCTTTCTTCACAGAAAAATCCAAATAGCTCACTGTGGGACATGGCATTTGGAAACAGGACCACAGTGTCAACATAGCACCATTTCAATGCAATGATCTGTGCTTCTCCATGTGAGGTACCTTTGTTGTTTATACTTGTGCTTGCCAGTCTACTTAATGCCCCAGCCAGAATTCTGTAACAAGTAGTTTTTCCACTACCCGATGGGCCAATAAGAATGACAGATTGAGAGAACTTCAGGGTCTGGTAAAGAGTAAGGGTTTGCTTTATTATTTCCTTGTCACAACTGAGGTGAACTTCTTGCAGCTCTTCAACAACTGCATCTTGAAGTTGTTTTTTCTCTCTTTCTTGAATAAATTTTTGAAAATCTGGAAACTGAACTGCTAAAGGGAATGTGTCCTTGAGAATAGTGTAGAACTGGGAGGCTTTTCTGTGTTCTGGTGTCAAAACAGAAAGGATAGCTTTGACAATCGCTGTTTCCTCCATCAAAGCCTGTAGAGTGCATAGCAGAGCCTTGCGTAGCTGTGGAAGCTTTGTAGATTCTTTTCTTTCCACTGTCAAAGGATCACTCTCTTCAGCATCACTTACTTGATCCCGAATGGAAAGTTCTCGCTGACTTACAGCATGGTGTAAGTATATTTCTGAGGCAGAGATGAGCTTTTGCAAGACAACAAGAAAACAGCTTTGATTGTCATTGAACAAATCAGGGAGGCATTCAGAATCTTTAACCAGGGTGATCAGGCACAACAGACGATGGCTTAAAGACAATGCATCTAAGAATCCAATGGAAGCCAGAGTCACTTCCGCAACAATTCTGTAATCAGGGTGTGCTAATGAAACAGGCCTGGCAGCAAATCGCAGGCAATCTGGAATCTTTGAGGCATATTGATTAGATGAGGTAAGAACACATCCAAAGCTTGTGTTGAGAAATATTCTTTTCCCTAAAAGCTCAGAATCGCATTCTGGATCTAAAATCTCAATGCAACCAGTTTCACGGTCTGACTTCTTTATCAGCTTTTGAGTCCTTTTTTTCTGTACAGCCACATAACAGTGGTGTATGTCACTGAGAAGTTGTTGTAGCACTGTCAGGACACCTTGTGATAGCAAGTCCACAGATTCCAACAGAAGCCACACTCCTGCATGAATGGCACCCACCAACATTTGTTGAACAACAGCAGATGCCGTGCTTGGAGTGCACTCTTTAATCACAACCAGCTGTCCAAGAGCTTTTCCTAGCTGGATTACAGTGTTTGTTCTCCCAGACATTGAAAGTCCACCCATAAACCCAGACCTGTACCTTATCAAAGCAAGAACAAGCCCCAGTGTTGCCTTGTCTGTGGTGGGAGTATGCACCAACAACCAGTCATGTGGTCCATAATACTCAAAGCCATACTGGAAATGGTGATCCAAAATATCCACATAACATGATGGATTATCATTGCAATCCAGAATCTCATCTTCTGTGTTGATATGATACTTCATCATGCTTAGCCACTCAAAAGATGACTCAGGTACTACTGGTAGGTCCATGAGTCGAGACAGCTGCTGTCCATGATTCATTGCAAGTTGAACCAAGGCCCGCAAGCACATCATTGCATATTTGGAAATCAAAGATTTATTTTCAGAGCCCAGGACTCTATTCCTGATAACATTGCAAAGGATTGTCAGTTTTAAATTGTTCTTTGTCTTGATCTCGTTCAACGCTTCTGGAGTTCCTTCCTGGAAAGCCTTGAGAACACATCCACAGAAGAATGCCTCCTCTACCACAAGCAGACATTGAAGTGGAAAATCCAGAAACAAATCTAACAATGGGTGTGCATCTTTCATCTCGTCTGCATTGCCCGACTCAGAGTCAGCCACTTTACTGACATACATTATCTCATGACCGACCGGCTCAAGCTGTCTTCTCAGCACTGTGCACTGTTTTATGAGTTTTACCATTGACAATTTAAAGTGTTTTTCAAATTCACGTAGCCAAATCACGATGTCAGGGCTTGATTCCAGAGGAGGCTGAAAAGCAATGTGTTCCCGGAGGCTGCCAAAAACACCCAGAACATTTATCTGTTTGGGATTTTCAGGTAAAGGCCCAGAGCTCTCCAAAATGCTTGTGTGTGACAATCTTTTAAGATCCACTTCAAGCGAATGTACACCTTTGAAGCATTTGCGCAAAAAGAATTGCTGCTTCAATACCAACGGGTGAAAAGAGAGTAACTGCATTATCTCACTCTTGCTCAAAAAGAAGAATCTTGGAAACTTCTCACGAAAGTTCTGAAAATAATTCTCCATCCGGTTGGAAATATCTTCCATTGTAAACAAACCATCCATGAGGGTCTTGCAAAAGCTGTCACTATCATGTTTGCAATTTAGTTCAGAGCTCATAAATGTCCACACGTGAGGGTCGGTTGAGATTGATTGCATTATTTTTTTAAAAGCATCATCAACAGGTTGAAAATGCTCCAGCTGCAAAAAAAATTCAATATGAAAATATTTAGTTACAAAGCTTTTAAAATGAGACATGTTCAACTTGTGAATGCATTAGAACTTACCAGATCCACTCGGTCACAATTTGATGTTTCTATTAATGTCTTTGTCAGGAAGACCCAAATTGGCTGAAATCTTTCCAATAAATCAAGCAGCTTATCTATAAATGACGAGAAAAAAGGCAGATTATTTTAAAGAGCTGAAGACAAACAGAAAATCTTTTGATATACTTTCATAATCACTACTTCACCAAGAAGTTTTAGACACTCAGACAAATTTCTCAACTGCCGCCTGATCTCAACACTGTGTGGGGACTTCCTCATAGTGGAAATTGTTATCAAATCCTTTTGTATGTCAGCAAAGTATGTTTCTAGGCCTGAGAGAGAAAGTAGGAGAATATTGCTACAGCGTAAACTCCTAAGGTATAGAAGCAGTGAAATCAAAGTCTTCATGTGAAATACAGAAATGGTGCAATTTATTTGGTCATACCAACAATGGCGAATCTGGTACCATTACAGAAGCATTGGAGGGTGGTTTTAACAGGTAACAGGATGGATCCTATGAACATCTCATCTTCATCGAAGTCAGTTGCATCGAAGTCAGTTGCATCGAAGTTAGTTGGAACCCGACAATGACGGCAAGTAGGGAGAACCAACTCATGTAGCTGAAAGAGTTTCTCTTTCCATTGTGAACAAAGCATTTGGAGAGCCTTATCCAAGTCTCTCTCTATTTGTGCGTCCCTGCATGTCTGATAATAGTAAAAAAAAAAAAAAGGATGGTTTACATTAAGTAATTATTAAGCCTGATTTCCAAAACATGTTATCTTGTCTTTTGTTGCCATTCAATCACTACTGTACCAGACTGCATATAATCTGAAATATTTACTCACCTTTTGTAAAAGAGTTTCGTGGGTTTCAGAGTCAAAAAAAGACATGAATGTACCGACAGTCAGGTTGATCTTTTTAACATCAAGGAGGCCCATGTCTGTGTGACAAAACACAGTAATATGAATAGTTCATATTACTCTTGGAATCATATGTACCTTGTAAAAGTATTTACATCCCTTAAGCAATTCTACATTTTGCCAAATACAAATTCTTGAGTATTTTATAGCGGTTATGTGTTACAGACCAACACAAAGTAGTACTTAACTGTAAAGTGGGAAAAAATGATGTAGCATTTTCTAAATTTACAAATTAAAACCTTAGAGATTTTATTACCACGACTCGAATAACCTTGCGTAAAAGTCAATGCAACCTTAAAAGAAAATCAGAAAAATTGGTAAATAATAAAATTCGCAAACAAACAGCAAAAAGAAAGTCATTGTTAAAATAAAGAAACAAAAGAGTCCTACTGATGGATTGACACAAGCCTTGCAGAAGTCAAAATAGCCTCAATGTAGAACAATTCTTTCAGTAGGAAAATGAACCTAAACATTCCGTGTTAAGGTGCAATGGAGTAGTATAGATCAAAGCATAGTTTGTGTTGGAATGGAAAAGTCAAAGATTATATCTAAATCCAGAGGATGTGAGACAATTCTTCAAACTTGCCCTAGAGAGGCTGTCCATTTAATATGGCTAGCTTGAAAAGTCGGAAGGGCAAATGTTGGTGGTTTTACAAAGTATTGACCAAGGGTGCTTAATATGGACCCATGGTACACTTTTCTCAATTTCAATAAGCAAAGAATGCTGAAAACTACACATTCTTGTTTGTCCACTTCACAATTATGTGCAACTTAGTGTTATTCTGTTATATTAATTCCCCTCCCCAAAATCAATTATCTTAGTAGGAAAAAGAAACAGTGAGCAGTGAAAAAATTCACATGAAATGATTATTTTTGCAAAGCACTGTATAAGATGTGGTTAATGTGGTAAAACATACATAAAAAAAAGTCCCTAACCGTGGAGAAGAATTTTCCAGTGTTTCTCCTTAAGCATGGACTTCTTCAGATTTGCCAAGACCTCAGCCTGGTGGCTTAGCTTTTTCAGGATTCTTGAAGTCTCTTCCAGCACTGCATCATCAGCAGGGATGATACTGGTCAAAGACAGCGCTTGGTTTTTCCAAAGGATAATTTTCTCCATAGCTTGTGGCACTGAAACCTAACAATGAAAACAAATCAGGAGATAAATGAAGCATCATAGAATAGTAAGGATTTCTAGAGCACAGGTAGGGATGAACTTAAAAGTTTTATATTTTGTAGTACTATTGTGATAATAATAAAACTGGCAATAAGAACTATTTATTACTTATTTTTTAGGTAACAACAACAAATACTGTTCTTAAGAAACATACCC
Source organism: Gambusia affinis (assembly GCF_019740435.1). Taxonomy (NCBI): domain Eukaryota; kingdom Metazoa; phylum Chordata; class Actinopteri; order Cyprinodontiformes; family Poeciliidae; genus Gambusia; species Gambusia affinis. The sequence goes on along the minus strand of NC_057871.1, from coordinate 26,314,031 downwards.
ATTCGTAATACACTTCTTTAGGATACCAGGCACGTATAGAAGTTTGATTTGTGTCATTAAACTGCGCACGGTAGCTGCATTTAATCATATTTTCTAATTTATCAGTACCTATTGATATTCTCATAGAAAATATTGCTCAATTCCTAAAATAATGCTTTACAACAGGCCTAAACCACATTCACACGTTATATGTTGTAGGTTTATTCAAGTTATTTAAGCTCCAAATAAATTAACTGATGCCATAAGAATCCACTTAAGAGTGAAGGACATTCCAATTTACTTAAGGAGTAGATGGAATAAAAAAAAATATATTGTAGCTATTTAATTTTCTCTGGTAATAAGGTAAAAATGAATGACTTGACAGGTTACATCACTGAGTTGTAGTAGATTCCACTCTTCCATCCATGCAGTGCACTCAGCTTTAAGTTGCCACAACTCTCCACGGGCGAGGATTTTCTTGACATCTACTGCCAGACTAACCAGATCCAGTTGCTGCTCTAATGGGACGCACAAAGAGTCAGAGGTTTGGTAACCTGATAACATCTATTTCTCAATTAGCTGCGTAACTATTAAAGATGCCTATTCTTTTTTTTTCCTCACACAAAATATTTTTATCTAGACTCACCTTGCATGGATTGACTGCAATTACTAAGCTCCTCCAGTTTGGTCCTGAGTGTTTGCACACGTGTGCCCATGTATTTTAGTTTACACACCATCTCGTTGGCATTCTGGCTCGGGTCAAGGAAAGGCCCAGAGGTGGCCTTAAGGACTATATTTCTGAGGTCATATGACAAATATGAAAACATTGTGCCCAGTGCGTTGGTCACAGTGGGAAGGCTTTGGGACACGAGGGCATCAGCCTGTTTCAGGTGGGCAATAAAATTATCCCACATCCTCATCATCTAAATATAAGAACACAAACGGATGCAAATGAAAAAGTAATATCTTCGAGATCTGACCAAACGTTGCAAGTTTTCAAGTTTATGCACATAGAAGGAGAGCACATCTATGAAAAGCCTTATTTATGGCATCATTTTCACATCTCTGTCAGCTAACCTTCTCTTCCAAAGCCAGCTCCTCCTCAGTCATCTTCCTATAGATCATGCAAATTGTGTCACGGAGAGAGAGAATGTATTCCAAACGCCTCTGCATGTCAGCCAACATCTTCTCCAACTCCTTGACCTGCACAGGCGCAACAAATAACCTGTTTATCAAACATATTTTAAAGTATCACAACTACATTAACTGTGACTGAAATACCCTCCTCCCTCGACCACTTTTCTATAGCAGAAATGTCGGTTGATAGAAAGATGTTAAAATAAATGTTGCACAAAGATCAAATCCTTGAAATGAAGAACTTTTAAAAATAGAACAAATAGACACATTGTTTTGTATTTCAATATGAAACAGCGGTGCATAAAGAAGCATCTGGCACGGTAAGATAAAGACACATTTAGGATAAATCATTCACTTGGGATGACAGTGTAAAAAAAGACGGTCTGAAATGACACTTATTATTCATAAACCTTTCTTTGTAAAACAAACAAAATTGTCTTTAATTTAGAGACATAAACAGATTTTTAGGGCATCCTGGCAAAGATCCAACCTAATTTGAATATGCTTATTCATGGTGAAGAAATTACCGTTTTTAATCTAATTACCAGAGTTGCTGTTGGTACTTCTAACAATCAATTTAATATAAAAGTAGCACTTCTTTCTTTTACTTTTTAAGGTGATGAAAAATGTCTAATTAATAACCCACAACTTTCTGTTTCCATCGCAACAACCAGCAGGACGTACAAGGATGTGTATTTATTTTTATCTTGCCAGAACACACAGTAAGTGTGTGAAAAAAGAGGTAAAAAACTACTTCATAACATCTCTGGAATTTAGCTAATATAAATATATTTGGTCATTTTAAGTCACCTAAAACAAGAGAGTTTGGTTTGACTTAACATTTGACAGTGAGAAAAAAAAAATCTGTATTCGGTGTACGCAAGTATCAGGTTTTAACTGTATTTCACGTTGATATAAGGCATATAACCATTACTTTCAAATGTTGTCCTCTTTTGTGTAAACGTCTTATTTTGAAAAAGTTTCTTTACCGTAAAGACGAATTGAGAAAAGTCATTCACATCGTCTGGTTCTGTTTTGAGTTCAGCAGTCATCCTCTCCAACTCCTCCATGAGGGTTTCTGACTGCCTCTTCATCTGGTCAACAAGCAGGCTTTGCACTTCCTCCTTAATGATGCTAAGCACGTCCACTGATGAAACAACAGGAAAGAGAGGAAGAGGATTCATCATGAGACACAAAGTACATTTCTCAAACCGTACAGACATTAGCAGACCTTTCATGAAGCTTAAAGAGCTTCTTGGTGGTTTGTACGTCATGTTCTGTTAACAGTGTGCCATTTTTTTTGCGACAAATCAGGTTTAATGTATTGTTTGATGCAGATACCGCATGCAAATTTGCAAAATCAAATCAAGTTAAAAGGTCTTCAAATGTATTCACTGCTCTCTCTTTTTTCTTTTTTGCAGTTTTCAGTGCTTTACATTACTTAACATTTGGAAAGGTTTCCAAAACCCCAGAATATTAATATCCGACTTTCAGTTTACGAAACCACAAGTTGCAGTTTGAGGTTTTATGAAAAGGAAGCTTTTGTTTTCGCACAGTGAACACATACTTAGAGTTTGCTTTGTACTGGTAGAATGGATGACGATCAGATTGTTGGATGTGCGGCATGATGGGGTCACTGTCTGGACTCTCTGAGCCCAGCAGTGCAGCTGCTTAATGAGCTCCTCATACACAGACGCAGGCTGATCCTTAATGGTTTCCAGTAAGGCTGAACTCCACTGACTGACAAACAAATGGATGTTCTTCAACCATGAGTAATTCGCATAGAACTGTTCTATTTCTAGTTCGGAGTCCTGTTCCAAGAGACATGAAAAGATATGAACAGACTACTAATATTTAAGATTAGCTTCTAGTGATTGTAAAAACAGATGCTTTTACCTTGATGATCTTGGCATGCTCAGTATCAACTTGCTTTGTAACATCATTGATGTTGACGTACCACTCAAGCTGGGCTTTGGAAAGAGGAAAGTAGCAGCCATTCACCCTTTTACCATCCACTATCAAAGAAGCTGAATGAGAGAGATTGGTTGATCAATCACTGCAACTGTGTTTTTGTTTCTGGAGAACAATAAAAACTTGTCTTTCTTACAAAATTGCAACTCAAAGCTATGGAAGCTGAGAGTGGACATCTTTTGCATAAACGTTTTCCAGATGGTTTTCTGGAGATAAATTCATTTGCCAACGGTTGTCTCAGAATAAAGAGTTATCTCGATGGTTTCCTCAAGATGAGTGTTTTTCACAATGGTTTTCTCAAGTTAACGAGTTAATTTTATTATGTTTTTATTGAAATAAGTTAATTTCACAAAGGTTTTTTTCCAAATGAGTTAATTTTTCCGATGGTTTCTTAGAGATAATGAGTTATCCCTATGGTTTTCTTGAGATTAGTATTTTTCACAATGGTTCTCTCAAGATAACGAGTTAATTTCACAATGTTTTTATTGAGATAACTAGTTAATTTAGTTCTCTCGAATTAACAAGTTAATTGAGGTGTGTGTTAAACCTGAATCCATCTTTCAAATTCATGCCACTGGTGATAGGTTTACTTGAGAAAACCATCGGGAAATTACCGTAAGTCATCTCAAGAAAACCAAGGGAAAATAAGTATATGCAGAGCATGTCTGCTGCTGGCTTCCGTATAAAGCAACTGATGTTACTACAATACAACATTAATAGAAACAAAAAGAAATTACCGTACTTGTCTCAGTAGAATATTCATCAGAGGTTAAATCCTGATCCCAGTCACAGCCTCTGCTGCCAGTCTCCAGGAAGAATCCTAAATCGTCACATATCTGTCAGGGATGAAAAGAGTTGATGTCCATGCAACGCATATTCTAATTTAAATATCATAAAATTTGTATTGAAAATAAATGTTTAGCTACCTGAACAATGGTGTCAGCCCTCAGGAAGGAATTGGTCAGTGCTTTGTGAAACTCAGAGATTGGTGGGTCAGTGCTTAACTGACTATTGGTACTGAAACGCAACTCAGTGCGGAAGACACTGCGCCGCTGAGATGAAACTCTCTGAGAAACACATAATACAATAAACATCAGCGTACCAACTCCTAAAAGATGAGCTTCAGAATAGCTCTGTGTCCCCATTTATGTTAACAGGAGAAAAATGTGTCTTAGTTTTGAAAATAACTTTTAGAGGACATCACGTGAAAGTGGCTGGTGACTGGTGACTGGTTTTTTCCCAGTGTTAATTTCAAATGAAACGTTTGCTTTCCACAAAGGCCAGATTTGGGTAGTACACTACAAAAACCTAACATGTTACTCCACCTAAGCAGTGGATCTCTGCAATTGGTTGTGCCAAACTCTATAAACAAGAGTATATACAGGTTTCAGAAAGTCAAACTTAAGACCATTTTAATGCCACCATGAATGAAATTTAAGATTGAAAAAACTATAAATAAATGGAATATTAGAGGGATCCCTCTCTATTACCATCATCCGTAGCAAAAGCTATGAGATTTCTGGGCTCTGTTTGAAGCTCTTGGCAGTGGCTTTGCGCTTCTCACACTACATATGGCTCTCTACAACCTTAACACCGATAGCGCCAAGCTTTTTGTTTTCCATAGCACGCCAAGCATCATAATGGTAGGCAAAAGAAGTGAGCCAATGGAGGGGAAAAAATATGCCATCCAGCCAACTGGCAATAAGTCTGCTCTTGGCCATGATTTAAAAAAAAAAAAAGAAAAAAAGCTAGCTAGCAAGCACATATTAGCAGGTAGTAACCATTAGCTTAAACCGTCTTGACTTTAAATTTTAAAGTCCTAAATTTTAAAGTCGTCGAGACAATGATCACTGAAGCGTTTTTAAAAGCAGACCCACACATCCACATTGAAGGCTCTCAGGGAAAAATCCTCACTGTCCTCAGCTTCAGAGGACAGAGTGAATATCTTGGATTCATACATTTTTTAAATGAATCCAAGATATTATAAGACCTTATTTTTATAAACATGTATTTAAGACTTTTAAGACTTTTTAGGGAACCTGATAATTTGATGAGTTAAACAGTATTCTTTGAGATATTCAAAACCTAGAATACCTTTTTACAGCCTGACCTAACTCTAAACTGCTCCACAACTTTATCATTGCTCTGTTCATTGGCATTCATAATGCTGTTAGTCTCTCAAACAAATTCCTGAGTGACTGAATACGTTTGCATGCTCTCTCTTTACGTTAAAGTTTGTGCTTTTAACTTCACGCCGTATAAAAACATTTGTGCTACATGAATATTTTTGCAGTACAGTTTGTATTATATTCTCTTAATACCTTAAAGAATTTAAGAAAAGAATTGGCATCTTGCTGAACGACAGTAGCAAGATTCTGCATAATGATGTAATGGACCAGCAACGCAAAGTTTCCCAGTTTCTTCAAAGTGTTTTCTGACTGGGCCAGCTGTTTCTTTATGCTTTGCCGATGGGCCAAGAGCTTGCAAATGGCTTCAGAAGAATCCCTGATCTTTTTGGAAAGTTTTAGTTGCAACTGGAGCTCTTTGTGATTTTCGTAAGCCTCATCTTTTACCTGAAGATAAAAAAAGGTTTCATCAAAGAGTATTGGATGTTTTTTAATTAATAAAAGAAAAGCAATAAAAAAATTGCATCTTTTGTGGAACAAAGACATACCGAATTCAGAAGTGCGGCCTGATATTTGGATAACTTCTGTAGAGTCAGAAAACACTCATTGTTTTTCACCATCAGTACTTTGTTGAATTCTAGCAATGAAAAGCTTTTAGAATCATCCAAAGGCATCCAGTTTATTCCTTGGAGCTCCTCAATTACTCTGTAGGCACAGGGAGTGCAAAAGTGGCTAAAAAGTCAAATTTTGTTTGCTTCATCTAAGCGTTTGATACAGTTTGCATTCAACACAAGTGTTCCAGTATTATTTATATCACTATTCAAACTGATGTTACTCTTAACTTACCCAGACAACAGATGTAGAGCAGTTCTGAACTGAGGTACAGCTAAAAGAAGCAGGTCCTGAAGCTCGTCGCACTTGCGCCGAAAATTTATCCTGCGTACCGTCTTATGCCAGCTGCCACACCCAGCCAAGAGAAGATGAAAAGAAATACATATAAATAACGTTGGACATTATAGCCCAGCGGGTAGAAATAGGGGTTTTTAAAAATCGGCAGTCGGTGATTGGCCAGGAAGCTACGACTGGTGCACCCCCAGGAAGACAGACAAATTATTGTAGAAGCACTTTACCTGGAAAAAGTTTTGATCATTCTGAAGTTTTTGAAAAGACTGATTTTCTGCAAAGTCGTCCATAGCACGTACTCTCTGTACCACTCTCCAAGACTGACAGCTCCACCAAATCCTGTCGTTGTCACGTGAACCACAGAATTAGGGCAGAAAACGTAGTGGTCCGTTCCAGCATCTGTGGCCTGGACCACTTGCAGATCATAAGGCCTACAAATCAAAATTACACTTACACACTCATTTACATTTTAACTTTCAGCATTCAAGCAACAAAAGTAATCAAGTGTCAGTTCTACCTGTATGTATCCTCATGAATTTCCTTCAAGTAAAACAGTTCCTGCAGGCCTTTCCTTTCTACAAACAAATGAAAAACCTCTATGCCAGTCATAGGATATGCATTTTGTTTAGTTCCTTTTGCAGTTTTCAATTTTTTTCTGCCCTGCCCCTCTGACGCATGGATCGATTCCTCATCTGCTGCAAAACTGAAGCAACAAGGAAGAATCAACAAATGAAAAACTCCTTTAGGACTCAAAGGGGAAAATCTTGAGCCTTTGAGATTGATCAGATTTTCATGAAAGGATTTCAGTTAGAAATATAACCTTCTGTTCAGCATTACGCCATTAAATGCTCAGCATTTAGACACAAAAATGCTATTTAATTTTTTTCTTTTTTTACCTACCAAAGAATATTACCTCTCTGCTTTCAGCTGAGCGATTCCAGTGGGGGTGTCAGCTCTTAAGGCAGGGGTCACTGGTCGAAGTCCTTCAGCCCATTTTGCCTCAGCTATGGCTCTCTGTGAACCAGCATGACCGATGAGATGCGGTGGTTTCCACAACAACTCGGGTTTGTTAGATGGAAGGTTTTCGGTGAAAGACGAGAAACTGAAAAGGTCCTTCGACCCAGAGGATGTTGGGAAGGATTTCTCAGAGAACAGAGGCAGTAAAGTTCTTTCAGGGGACTGGGCCTTTTTTCTAACTATGGGTCCACACTTTGATTTGTCTCTATGATACATCGGAGAAGAGCCATCAAACATGCTGCTGATTTGTTTGTGTACACCATTAGCCGGTGTGAGAATAACAAAATAGACCTTGAATTGCAACAGTCAGTTTCTGTAGGGAATTAAAAGAAATGAGAAAAGGTTACAGTAGCCATACACAGCATTGCAGATGAAGTTGAAACAAAAGTGCACATGATTTTCAATATTTTTAGCAAATACAAATCTGAAAAGTTTTTACTTGTTTGCCCTGAATCAATGCTTTGTATTATTGCCATTTGCAGCTGCAGGTGTTATGGGGTATCTTGTCACACTAAAATCCCTGCTAATTTATGCTTTCAAAAAAGCTCAAGCTTAATCAGATTGGATGGAAAGTGTGTGTAAACACAAATTTCAAGTCTTGTGTCATTCTAACATATGAATTATGCTTCTAGTCCAACCTTTGCTGCTCCAGCTTTATGTTTAATATTTCTATTCTGTCAGGAGGTGAACCTACACCCTCATACATCTGTGTGTTTTTAAAAGCTTGGGATATTTTTTTATCCAATATGAAGTTTTGTTCTCTAACAAATTAATTAAATTGTTTATTCACCTGAAGGCAGGTGACAATATTACCTTCAGAGAGTAGTAAGGTATATATCCCAACATCTTTTAGAGTTTTGGAATATCTTAAAAGATACTGAACCATTTCCACATCACACTTTCCAGATTGTTATTTGGAAGAAATTGTCTATAGCACGTATCCTTTGCCTTTCTCTACTTCATGTTAGCGCACCACATAATATCACAGAAAAATACATGAAAGTTTGTGGCAAAGTGTGAAAAAGTTCCGAGAGTGAGAATTTGGTTGGCACTGTAGCTTTAAAGATTTAAATTAAATATATAGTCAACTAAGCAAGATGAACGTAATATTTAAACGAAGAATGGCAGAGTTTGGTTAAATTATTGACAAGCATTAACTACCCTGTAGTCGTAGCACAACACCTGTGCTACTACATTTAGATTCTTCCACTAAATAGCGCTGGGTTTTTTTCAGTAGTTTACAGTAGTTTTGTCTATTACCCATCACTACTGCGTGACCAAATTTACCATTCTAAGCTAAATGTGAGTTTTCACTCCGCTTAGCTAATTATGCTAACAGACGACGACTCGCAGAAAAAAATAATAAAAAAGCTTATGAGTGTCTGCAAATAAAAAAATTAAATAAAGTGCCAATTTTAAACTTGAACGATAACTTGAAACATAACACGCTCTCGCTAACAAATTACAAATAAATAAATGAAAAGGACACTTTAGCAACTTTCTTTCTTACCTGCGCAGAAAAATGTTGTGAGGGAACCACGGCGACAAACTCGTTGTTATGGTAACGCGCAGTGAATTCTGTTGACGTGAGGTTGTCAGGCGTTGAAGGTTACGTGAAAACAGACCTGTAGCCTTCATTTTTTTTAAAAAAATTCTCGTTTCATCCCTTGTTCGAGAAGTTTCTTATGCACTTGTTGGAATTGTAATACATTTGCTCATTACAGTTGGAGTATACTTGTTTTCAGAAACCGTTCTCCGTTTATAGTGATTCACGTTTTACTGTGACAGCCAATGTTTGGAAAACGCTGACCAATAAAGTTTTGAGAAAAAACTTTAGACAATCTTTTGAAAACAAGTCCCACTTATTATCAGAAGAAAAGTGTGGGAAGAAAATAAAAAGTTGAGTTTACATTATAATTTATATGTTTTATGTAAAGGATGAGTTTTTTTTATTTATTTCAATTAGGACGTGTATATTTATTTATTTACATTCAGTCATGAATTACTTATATCACTCTTAGGTATATTTTATACATTTTATCTCTTAAAATGTATAAAGGTGTTAAATATTAATAATCCTAATTATTAATATTTAACACCTTGGATGGAGTAGCTGGCCAACTAATAAGCAATTTCCCCTCAGGGATCAGTAAAGTACATCCTACTTTATTTTGGTGAACTTCAGGGAGGCATGAAGCAATAATGAAAAGTTGCTAAGAACAGACTCTACCTAAACGCTACAAAAATTGAATGCTTAATTTTTTTTTCCACATTGTTATACTCATTTAGTTTTGAACTGCTGCTTATAAAGTTGAAATGTACACACAGCTTTTCATTACTGCTCCATGACTCTATGAAGCTCTCAAAAATCTAATAGATTCGTATAAAAAGCTTGAAATGTTTTGATGTCATCCGTCTAGACAGCATTCAGATCAAGTCTGTTTGTCACCTTGAGTCTTTCTTTTTTTTATTACAGTGGCTGTAAAAAGTAATTTTCAATCTGAGGCCGGTGCTAATATCATAACGGAGTTCTCTCAGTCTTGCTGCAGATCAAAGAAACTGGGCAACTACAGGGACACTTATTTTAATTTGTGTATGTGTTACCTCATACTTGCCCAGGAGGCGGGGTCGCTGCAAAGCCAATGACCCAATGCCACGGACTGGGCTTCTAACATTTTCTGACATTAAAAAGTGATTTAGCTGCTTTCTATCTTTAGTAAAAATACTAAGTAACTAGAATGCAAGTAGTTGAATTAATGTTTTCTGACAGGTTCTGATGAGTTGGTTGGGACTGGATGGGATATGAACAAACTGAATTAAGCTGTAGTGTAAAGCAGCTCTGTCTTGAATAAACATACTCATCAAGAAATCCAACACGACCAAATCTATGAAGTCCACCAGTCTTGTGCCTTTGTCATATGGAGGGGTCTTCTTCACGTTCACGCAGTAATTAGGATCTGTTTCCCATCTGAAACACACGGAAAGTCATATTTTCTTAAAAAAAAAAAAAAGACGATACTTCCTTAGCATTAGGGAAATCGTAGGACAATTCTGCAAAAAAAAAAAAAAACTCTGTGAGTTTATTCCCAAAGGATATTTTTAGATTAATCTTAAAGAATTTTCTAGAAAAACTTGGAAATTTCAGAGTTTCAAAAATGAAAAATGTCAGACTTTTGAAACTCTGAAAATTTCCAAAAGCTGAATTTTTTTTCACTCTTGAAACTCAGAAACAACCAAGTTTTTTCCAGCAAAATTTTATGCGCAGAAAATTTTGTATGTAAACTTTTTAATTTAAACTCAGAAATGTCCCTGTTTTTTTCTAGAACATTTCTGACATTAATCTCAATTTTTTTTGTCTTAAATTTACTCCTTCTCTTTTTCTAACTACAATACGCCATCTTGTAAATTCTTTTTTTTTTCTTTCAAAAACAAACACTCGCTCACAGACTGAAATCTCAATCCATTTGGTATGATGTGAAGTTCCTCAGGGGCTGCACAGTGGCACAGTTGGTAGAGCTGTTGCCTTGCAGCAAGAAGGTTCTGAGTTTGATTCCCGGCCCGGGGTCTTTCTGCATGGAGTTTGCATGTTCTCCCTGTGCATGGTGGGTTCTCTCTGGGTTCTCCGGCTTCCTCCCACAGTCCAAAAACATGACTGTCAGGTTATTTGGTCTCTCTAAATTCTCCCTAGGTGTGAGTGTGTGTGTGAATGGTTGTGTGTCCTGTCTGTTTTCTGTGTTGCCCTGCGACAGACTGACGACCTGTCCAGGGTGAACCCGCCTCTCGCCCGGAACGTTAGCTGGGGATTGACACCAGCAACCCTCCTGACCCCATTAGGGACAAGGGTGAACAGAAAATGGATGGATGGATGGATGGATGGATGGATGAAGTTCCTCATTGTAAACAGCTCGACTTTTCCGGGTCTACTTACTGCGCCAGCTTGCTGCGGCTGTAGGAGCGTCTCCATGGAGACCTCCAGCTCCTGCGTTTGGCCAGGGACAGGTCTGGCAGCATCACGGCCAGCGAGGCCTCCAGGTCCTGGGGGGTTCCACACACCGCGTGCTCCGTGGAGCAGTAGTAGGAACACTGGCCATAGAAGCACACATTGCCCACTAGAGGGAGAAAGAGACGCACAAACAAGAAAAATGAAAAAGAGACACCAATGTCAAAGCGAGAAAAGAAAAAGAAGAAGTAGAGAGGACTCGCGTGGTTTACATTCAGAATTTCAAAGGCCTTGCAAGCGGGCTGCATGAATAATTGAGGAGTGTGTGTACCGGGGGAATTAAAGAAGGTTTTTGCCAATTTGCGGTCAGTTGTGACATCTTTGATCTCCTTCACCACGTCCACCAGCCTCCCGACTGCAGGAGGGACTCTCCGGTAGCCCAGGATCCTGCAGAGAGATGAAGAGGAGGACGAGAAGGAAGACAAGTACAGAAAGGAACGACATAAGAGGGCGGGGAAGGGAAGGGGAGAAAGATCTGAGACGCAGCGTTACGTAACACGCGTTCATTAAGTCAATACATCATGTCGCTGTTTAATTGACGACACACGTCGTGGCAGCGGGGCGGATTTATGGGCTTTAATTAAGCGATTCTCTACCTGTCCAGATGAAAGGCGGCAATTTCCGCGTTGTGTCGCTCAAAGTCGGAGAAGTAGTAAAGGTTGTAGTTGGTCTCTTCGTCTCTCTCCTGTCTGTTCGGGAAAAGAAGAATTCACTTATGCAGGTTCTAGTAAATTCTACTCAATTCTTCTGGTTCTGTTTGACACAATCTGTCTAATCCAATAATTTAGATCCAAACCCTAAAGGTAACACTAGGCCATTTGAAATAAAGGAGAGCCTGGGCAGTCACAGTCGGTGGCCTTAGAGTGCAACATAATTTGTCTCTCTTTGTATCTTTAAGGATTTCCTGTTGAGTTTGTTCCAGGAGAACTTACATTTTGAAATATATTTTATCGCCATATATTCTAGGGGTGCACCGATTGCAGTTTTCCTACCTGCTGATATCAATTTTTTTGTTTTTCTTTTGTCTGAAATGTCACTGAAATACTTGTGTATATTTACTTTCTAGGAGTACCAATAACTGTGAAGGGGTCACCCCCCTATGATGCTTCCTCTGTCCAGCAGTTTTCCAACTGCTTTTTTGTATTATTATTATTATTATTCAGGGGTTTTTTTTTTCATTCTGTCTTTGCTTATTCTGTCTTTGGGATGCGGTACACTGCAGCTATATAACCTCCCTTTGGGGAATGAATAATAGATGAGATTGGATTGCCTTCCAACAATGCTCTTCCTTAAATCTGGTGTTTATTTACTGGAGCCATTTCAAGAAGCTTACATTTAGTGCAGGCTTTGCTAAATGGTCAATGTGGGGATTTTTTTTCCTTCTCCAACTCACTTCTTGGGCTTGAACAGAGCCTGTCCGTAGTTGGGAAACGACATTACCAGCTTCAGTTGCGTCCCCCCGGACTTCTGCACTGAAAAACAAGCACAGAGAGCGTTACCATCGCAACACACACACACACACACACCCTTACGCACGCCCGCACACATACACACACACACACGTCTTCTGCTGCTTTCATTGTGGCTTTCTTCCCAATTTCCTCCTGAGTTTCCCAAACACATTAATTCCCAATAGTTACATAATTGTTGCAGATTATGCTTTTTCTTTGCTTTTGCTCTAGGCTTAGAATGTTCCCATATTTCTAGATAAACCTAAACAGGAGTGTGTTTAGTTATCCACGGGTTTGCAGTGCAGTGTCCCTAATCGGGACATTTGGAGCTGACTCTGATCATTATGACCGTAGGCCATTAAAAATGAGTTTCTGTTGTATTTGCTGAATGAGAGACGCCTGTCAAATAGGCGTTTTCAAAGGTGATCATGACTACCAGCACTTTGCCCTGAGTCCTAATATCTCTGTAATTCTAAAGTTCTTGTACTGTTTTCTGAAATGCACTCAATACAGGTGAGTGGAAGAGCAAGGATTTTGTCTCCTGTGGTCGTTTCTCTCACTATTTCCCTTCTGTTAAGGGCACATTAACACTGCTACTTGAAGTTCATTCAATTTGTTTACTAAAACAAATAAAGCCAAATACAAATCTGGCTTTATTTGTAAGAGAAAATGTCTGTGAGCAGCAATGTTCAAGCTTTGACCGACGTTCCAAGTCAGGACTTTGACTGGGCCATTTTAAAGGGCAGGGCAGACTGGTGACGTAAAGACGCCTGTCAAAAAATACACACATCTTTATGTCACATGTTTGCTCTTATGTATTATGAAACAAGCAACACACATCAGCATTTCAGCTACTGTGGTTGTTTTTCTGTGCTGCTTTGGTAATTCTTCCTCTATGGTTGCATTGAAGCAGTGTCTCTGATGGGAAAATACTTCAAAATGTACAAAGTCAGATACGTTTTTGAGAAAGAGAAATAATAAGACATTTATGACCTAATATGTTGTTATTTAAAAACATGGGCAAAAAAACCATTACCTTCGGACTTGTTTTATCTCTCTGGTGTGAAATCAAGCTTAGGATGATACTAAGCTAATGTTTGCAACCCTCCCACAGTCTTAGCACGACGCTCAGGAGGAACGCGGCAGATGTCACGGTCAGACAGCAGGGAAGTGAGGAGGGAGGGTGAATGTCCCATCAGGCCGTCAGTTCCAGAAACCACACACAAAGAAAACCTCATAAAAGAGTGTGACCCCGCTAGACTGCGCACATGGCAAAATCTCTTAAGATTGTTGGAGAGTTAAAATATTTGTGTAGGAAATATTTAATGCAATGTAGTGGTATAAATAATTTACTTTTAGGTTTTTTATGATGCACAACGCCATTTCTCATAAGTGGATAAATGTGTTTAAATAAAACCCACAGAAGTATAGCAGTCTGTTCTAGTCTAGTAGTTCAGTACACCATTTCATACACATTGCCTTCAAAATATAAATGTATCTTTATTTAAACCATTCTATTGTACGTAGTTCTGAATGTATTAATCTCCATCCATCTTCCCATCCCCCACATCCACACAGCATGATGCATCATGCATGTTTTTTTACATTTTGCATGGAGCTCAAAGAATTTTGGTTTTGCAAGCCATTCCATAAACACGTGTTAGATTGTCCAAACTTTTTTCTACCATAGCGATGCTTATGCAGAGGATAATTTCAGCTACCTTTTAAGAAACACTCTGGTCGAGATCTGGATTTCGTGATTAACCTCAAAAGGGTTCAGCCAAATAATAACAATAAAAACTTCAACAGTGAAGAAACTTGCATGACTGACTCAGAGAAGTTTGCTGCAAAGCCAGCAACTCATGTATTCCCGGTGATCATCTGCTGAACCCTCTTCCATCTGCGTTGAACCTCAAAGATCCTCCCCAAGCTTCAGTCTCTCTCATTTGTGAAGAACTTCAAAGTCCTGTTTGAAAGTCTAGCCCCAAACCTCAGGTGTTGCAGGAATACCAGAACCCTCCTTTTCAGCCTGACTCTTTACTCTCTGCGGCCCCTAGTTTGCCACCACACATTTTGCTAAGAATATCAATGACGTTTCCGTTTATAATCACAGCGGGTTCTGATTCAAAGGTCTATCCATTTGAATTAAAATCAGTACATTTTTTTAATTCTTTGCTTAAATATTCTCTCCTTGCCTGGAAATTCAGCCAAGACGCCTGATTGGGGGTGTAAAGCTTCAGCCCGTCTGCTTTAATTATTCAGCAGGAGAGAAAAAGAACACTGCATAAATATGGAAAGCCAACACTGCACATGTCCCTACCTGCGCTGACGATGCGATGCGTGGCGAGCTGCTGGGTTAAAGGCTCCATGTTGGGGTCCTGGTGTGGGTAGAGCTCCCAGCGTGTGATGCCCAGATGAAAGCGTAACCATGGAGGCTGGCTGCTAACGCTGCTGTTCCACTGGACATTGTCATATATGTCTTGAGTGTCGCTTTCCCTGTAAAAATAAAAAAAAATCTAAAAAACATACCTCTTCCAAACAGCTTCAGAGCTGTCATGCTATGCAAACACCTGCAATACTTCAGGCCTGTGTTTGACAAACTGTGGTATGGCTACCACTGGTGAAACTTGGCTAGCTTTAGCTTTAGAGGAAAATACTCCAAGAATCTTCTAGAATGTGAACTGAAAACATCTGCTGGCGGATACTTATGCTGCCGACTATTTATCTTTGACACATTGATGTGGATGAAGGAATAACATCACACCCAACCAAGATTAGTCCTGCTTGCCCGTTGGATTTAGCAAAGGTTTAACTCAATGACTAGGATGTTAGCAAAACATGCTAGCAAACTCTACATTTTAGGCTTTCTACACCAAAACAACATGTTCAAATGGAGGTTGCACATATGAGTGGGAAAGTTTGAATGAGATTCAAATTGCCAGAAGCACACGAGTAGTTTATTACACACATTAATTGTGGCTATCAACACATGGCAGCCATATTGGTCTTTGCTGAGAAACTCCTCTCTTTCCTGCTTGGTGACTTGATTTTAGGGGGCCTCCCTGTATATTTATATGACTAGTCACTTGAGAATGTTTACTTAAAATATGCAAATAGATAGGATTTTTGTTCTTTTTGTGACAAACCCATAACAAAAGAACACATCCAACTCCTTCTGCAGTGTTATACTACATATCTAAACTAGGGATACACAATATATCGGTATCAACGTCGGTATTGGCTGATGCTTCCAATTTGTAAAATATCAGTATCATTCAGAAGAGTAAAACTGGGCAGATATTGAAACCCAATGTTGACTTTCATCTTGTTGCCATTTGTATTTCAGACAGGAGAGGAATGTGACCATTTGGGATCTGTTTGGTCATGTGACAATGATAGTGATACAGCATAGGATTATGGGTTGTTTAAAGGAGCAGTAATATTGTTTTTATTTTGAGCTACAGCTGTATGAGCTCCTTCTCAGTGCCATGTGAACTGTGTCTGCTCCCTGCAGTCTGACCCATCTGGTAGAATCTCCCACTGTACATGCGAGGAATAAGCTAGGAAACTTAGTTAACTGTAAGTAAAATTACACATATAAAAGGACAGAGTAGATGTGTTTAAGGTTTCATTTGCCTCATCTCTATCTCTCTCTCTCTTCAACCTGGAAATTCTCAGATTATTTCTTCTCTCAACACTATAACACTGACCACATCTGGGAGCTCCTCTGACTCGGTTTGATCTTTGGTTTCACTTTCAGAAGCCAGTCGTCCTCGGGAACAGCCGGCCTGGACGTGTTGTAGAGCGGATGGTCGAACAGCGCCTTCAGCTTCAACATGTCGGACTCCCAGCGTTCCGTTTGGTTGGCATTGCTCTCTGTGTTGTTCTCCGTCGCTCGTTTATCTCCTTTCCATGTCAAGCGTTTGTAAGGAAGCCTTTGAACGTTCACTTTTGCTTCCCTTCTGCCGTCTTGATTGGAAGAATTCCCCTGAAGGGCGTCTGTTGGTGGCTCCGCGTGCCCTCCGTCCCTCGCCGAGGCGTTGGCGTTGCGCGCCAAAACCCTGAAGTGCATCTCGGGTGGCAGCGGGGCGTCACAAGGCAGGTGAGGGATGGAAAGTGTGACGAGCGCCAGGAGGAGGTGGAGGAAAACGGTCATGAAGGCCAAGGAGAGACAGATTGTCCTGGAGCGACGCCACATGCGCCTTGTCATCCTCCTGGAAAGACAGACAAGCGGGTCAAAGGGATAAGAAACAGCTGGGACACTAAAAGATACACAAACAGTAGGGTCTGAATGAGTAAAAATAAACAGCAAAAGTAGTCATACCTCTTTAGACTCTCATTTCAGAATAATAAAGCCTTATTGGATTGCATGTGGCAGAACAACACAAGGATACTTGTGGAGGGGAAGAAAATAATACATGTTTTTCAAAGTGTGTTAGCATTACTTTATGTTCCAATTACCCTAAATCTGGGGTGTCTAACATGCAGCCTAGGGGCCATCTCTGGCCCCATACATTAATTTTTTGTGGCTGCCAGCTGCAGTTTTTGCCCATCCAGGTACAGGCACAAGTAGTTGATTCAAATGGAGACTTTTTATTTTTAAATCGGGGTCAGGGTTTCACCCAGTGTAAAACTGGTGGGCTACCAGACTTTACTTGTGTCCCCCCCCAGGCTTAGTATTGTTTAACCCAAAGAAAGTGAAACAAATCCTGTTCTTACCATTTGCTCAGCTGAGTCAAAAACTATTTGGAAACCTGGATGTCTTTCTGTCTGTCTTTCCCCACGTGACAAAACGTTTGAAACTGATTGTAACTCACTGCCTTATGAAGTCGTCTAATTATTAAATACAGTCCATGCAATTTACCTCAGAAAACAAATACAACTGCTCTGTGAAGACCTCAGAGATTTGTAAGAGAAAATTAGCAAACAAATAGCAATGAATGCTAGAAGTTACTCTGGTCAGACACATGGTGGTGGTAGCATCATGCTGTGGATGTCCACTTCTTCAACAGACACAAGTAAACAAACAGAGTTCAGCAGCAGTTAAAACAAAACAAGAAAACAACCTATAAACATGCAACAAGAGCTTCGATAGAAGGATTTTGTTCAAATTTATTCACATCTTAGAATGGTCCAGTCAAAGTCCACATATAAATTAAATTGAAATTCCGTGGAAAGACTTGAAAATTGTTCTCACACATGACCTAGATAATCTGACTGACTTTAATTTATTGTGAAGAAAAAGGAAATAGGCAGGAAAAACAGCAAAGCTATGGACACAGAGTAACCAAAAGCACTTCATTAAAATTTGCAGTAGGTTCTCCAAAATGAATGCCTTCCTGGTCACACATTATATATTCCGTCAATATAAGAAACATGCACTGTTTTGTGTTGCTTTATCATGCAAAAATCCCCATATGTTGCATCGTGGTTGTGATTTGGAAAGTTTTGTAAATGTTAATGTTCTCTGGATGTGTTAGCAAAGCGCCTGATGTTTGGACAAAAACAGAAAGAGCAAACATGCAAAGAACAAAATCAAAACTAAACCAAAACTGTGATCAGAATTTTAACAAGGTCTTTAAGATTTCTTTTTTCCTTCTAAATCTGAATCTAAATCTAAATCTTTTAACATCCAGAGTAAAAAGGCAAGGCATGCTACAGGAGACATACTCACATGTTTCTTTGTTTTACCACTTATCTGCTCGTACTGGTGTCTTTTCCAGAGGTACGACTAGACACTGTGTTGCACCTGGGTTCCATTCGTCACATCTTTCTCTATTTTTTTCTCTAACTTCACAGAATTGCAAGTTGGGAGGGCTGCCAGGTTAGAGTGATCTGGGCACAGATCAATGTGTTTGCTCATTACTCTTTAAAACTGTTTGTCTTATGTAATGTGACTTCTCTCTGTTTTTTTTTTTTTTGTTGTTGTTTTTTTTAATGCCTGACACACATGAATTATTGAATACGCAACTTATTTCATCTGTTAAACCCAACATGCAACCCAGAAGATTTTATTTATTACAAGAGACATTATTTACATTTGAATACAAATGTAGTCTTAATCTATTTAAGCTTCCACAGCAGCCATTGACAAAACGATGAATATTTCACCACTCGCGGTCAGTCTCGCACGCATTCAGAAATTTAAATCGACTCCATTCACGAACCGTGCGCATACAAAAACTTTGGTTTTTTTTCCTCTTTGCTGAGCAGCTGCAATGAACCTGCAGCTCTCAAAGCAGCTGCAGAGAAAACCAGAAAACCAGCAAGAGAAAGGAAACATTAGTTTAAAAATTATATATATATATATATAAAGCATTTAAGCAAAGCAGCTGTCAACCAGAAGAGCTGGGAGACAGAGGCTTCATGTTCTGCGTTGAGACTTCATCAGGCTCGCCAGGCCTCATTGAGGATCCCTAAAGATACGGCGCTCTTGTGAAGTCGGGCTCTTTAATATGTGTGTGTGTGTGTGTGTGTGTGTTGCTGCATGTTTTATAACTGCGCGGGTGCTCGCTCAGCTCGCTCCACGTGCTGCGTGTCGTGGCCATGTGACACTCTTGAGAACATATTGATGAGAAATCACAGCGTGCGAGTCATTTAATATCAGCTCAAAGCACTAGACTTTTTTTTTTTTTTTTCCTCACAGTTGGTCACATTCATTCATTATTCACCGACATTTGTAAAGAAACATCATAAATGAAGCTGGGTAACAACATGTTTTGAATGCAAACTAATATGCAGACCACAGGAGATTTGAATAAATATTCCATTTTAAAAAAAAACAAACAAACATAAAACCAACAAAACTGAAGGACTCACAAACACCTCCTCACCTCGAAGGACTGTGAACGCAGCCAGAACTCGGTTGGTAATTATTTCAGTGTTTGCAAAAAAACAAGTCGATATCAAGAAGAGAAATCTATGGGCTTAAGAGTTTCCAATAGCGCTGGGTTTCTGTGCAGGATAACCAAATATGAGCATTGCAGTTTACACAGGCACTTCTAGAGTTTGCCAATAAAAAGTAGACATTAAAAACTCTTTGTTCTGTAATACCATAGGACTTGGTCGTGTTTAGGACATGTGACCTGAAGGTCATTGCCATGGCAGCAAAGGAGATGCCTGTGGGTGGCCAGATTTGTTGATCCGGATGGAGTCACTGAGACGGCTATGAGAGTTGCTTCGCCCGGTCTTGATGTGTTTGATGGATCTGGAGAAAACTCCCACGCTGAGGGTCTTTGTGGGGTCATGCTTCAGGAACACAGGGTCTGTACGCATCGTCTTTAACATCAACCCTTCTAAGTTCAACTCAACGCCTCCTGTGGTTGATTTAAGGCTCCCATGTGTCCAAAGCAACTGTCTCAACTATGATTCCTGAATAGTTGGCAGCAGATCGGAGACGGGTCCAAACTTTGTGGGTTTGAGACTGAACTGTTACGAGGCTAATGAGTTAGCAACCCAGTAGCTACCACACCAGCAAGCAGGATCAAACACATAAGCTTAGTCCTGGTGTGATCAAGGCACAGGAAGTCAGTGACAAACCAACAAGTATCCAGACTCCATTTCACAAATTAAAATAACCGGATGGACCAGGAGAACAACAGGAAAACCACAGGAGTGTCTTTGAAGAGATGATGACCGGGTAGATAAACATGAGGTGAGTAGGAACACAGAACTGGTGGGGAATATGAGATGCTAAAGATACGAGAAAATGTCCAGAGATAATTGTTTCTTGACAGGAAAAATGTCAAGAAACAATTATATTGACTGCTAAGAGTAGCACTAAAAAGAAGGACAAAAGAAAGCACAAGATAACCCAGAAATAAAACAAAACCTGAAAGCCAAACATGATAAACTCAGACCACTGCAGCCACTGAAAACAATAATTAAATTAATATTTAATCTCAATTTGGAGGCATTCAAGAGAAACAAATGGAGAAACAACCAATCATGCAGTCTCATAACCTAAAAACACTTTGTTATTTGACGGTAACCAATTACTGCCTAAAGTTATTTAAATTTTTTTTAAATAATTTTGCTGTCAAACAATTATTAAATACTGATCAGTTGTGTTAATATAGTATACATAATTTAACAAGATTACACATCATTTGATGTAAATCCAACCAACAGATGATGGCTTCTATTGAGATCCTTGGAGATCCTTGGTATGTGTTGAATATGCATCAATAGGCAATAGCAGTAATCATACGCCATATTAATTACATAATGGTTTGAGACATATTTTGAGACGTAGCTCAAACCATCATACAGATAATGTGGTTCTGACACTAGTCATAACAGGTTTTTTATTGACTGTAAGAAGAAAACATGCAGTTTCAAGGCCTGGATTGACATCTGAACCTAAGACCCTTCATATGGCAAGAAGAATGGCCGCCTTCTGACACCAAAGTTGTTTGGCTGTTTTGCTTCGTTTTAAGTCCCTCATACTTATACACGATTCTTAAAATAATTTGATGACAGTGATCAAACATTCACTAATTTCTTGTGCTAACAGTGGGACTATGAGTTGTGTTATTCACATGAAGTAAGATTTGTTTTATTTGTTTGTTTGTGTTTCAGTGAATTATTGAATGATTTATGTTTTACATAATTTTCAAGGTTAAAGCAGCAGCAAAATGTTAAAAGCACACCATGTTCCATCACAGCCCAAAGCACACGTTTCAAGTGCAATAGATTGTTCTCTACTTTTTTTCACTTTACTTTTTTCAATTTGATATGTTTGGAGAAAAAAGCGATCACAGACATGAAGGGGGGGAATATTAATTATAAGATTCAGGCCGAATCAAAGCTGCCAACTGCATGTCTTTCTTTCCAGTATTTTATCATTCTTACATGAAATAATCCACAAGTCCCTCTGGAGTCTACATATTGCTAACTAGATTTTGTCTGCTGTACTCTCTGTCTCTGTACGCTACTGATGTATTATAAACAAGCTATGCTAAGTTTGATCCATGGAAATTATTCATCTTTTATTCCTTCCATCTGCCTATTCTTGTTCTTTTTTTAAATTCAATTTCCCCAAAGCTTTCAGTGCCCCATTTTTTTTTCTCAGTAGGCATTGTAGCCAAAAATGTCCACAGGTACAGCTACTCAAATTAAAAATAGAATTTGCCTTATGCACCCTCACAGAGAAAGAGACATGCACATAAATAATGGATTGTGTTTTGTATTTCTCGGTTTAAAAAAGAATCCCAGTGGTGGTATCCAGATGAAAGATTCATCCCTTCCTATATGAATATGGGAGGATTTAAAATGGGAAATATGGGAGGCCTTCATATGGGACTTCCTGGTGGACTTTAAATACGGTGGATGGGAGCACTGTGGGGGGTTCTCTGGGAGTACGGGGTACCGGGTCCTTTGATCCAGGCTGTCAGGTCCCTGTATGACCGGTGTCAGAGTCTGGGGACATGGAAGAGATCTTAATATGGGAAATGTGGGAGGACTGAATACAGGGACATCCAGGAGGACTTAATGAAGGACCTCTTGGTGGACTTAACATGAGGAAATATGGGAGCATCCCGTTATACTCTTAAACGTATTACAGATTTTTAGCTTACAGAAAAAAAAGAAAAATTAGCTTACAGAAAAACGCCAACCTGTGAAATAAACAAAAGCAAACTGACCAATAAGATTTCGGCTTTGGGGTTCCCCACCTCACAGACCGTACACAGCTGTGTGTACCAACACTTTTCACACAAAAGATCTTTTTTTCTCCACAATTTTGCTAATAGTAAAGATGGTTAGAAAATAAAACATACAATAACTTTTCTTTTCTTTTTTTAATTCAAAGGAAAATCTTAAGGTACTCAGTATGTACAGCTGTGCAGCTCCAGGCTTTACTGCACCAATCCAGACTCTTGTGGGTAATTTAGGATCACACAGAAAAGCTCCAAAAGGGAATCAAACAAAAAACTAAACTAAGAACTTCTGATCACATAATAGCAATTAGCCATATCTACCATGGTAAATCATTACTGATAACTATTGTGAGTAGTCCCTAACATTAATATAATCAGACCACATGTAATTATATATGTATTATTGCTATAAAGGCTGAGCCAAGAAAATTTACGTCTGTATCAAACAAGTAGCCCTTCGTGTTGCTCTGGACCCGTGAAGCAGCTCCCAGTCTCCAAAAGGTTGGTGACCCCTGCTGTAACGTTACAAGTTCACCATCATGTCTGCAAAGCATCTCTCCTGGCCAATGTACAGTAACACCGGGATGTCTGTGTTTGCTTTCCCAGCAATCTGGGAGGATTAACCGCCATGCCGGCGGATTTCATATGGGATTTTGAGACACATGGGTGACGGGGTCTTTTTCTCATTTCTGAACCTCTGATGCCTCAAGTCTCCAATTTCTTGGCTGCCTTCAAACAATTTCGTCTTAGTCATCTACCCTCAAAATCTTTTCGTCTTCCAATAACCCCTAAAATCAGAATGTTCTGGAAATCACCACCCCCTTAATTGCTCCTCTGACTTGTAGGAGCTGGCTTGCCTTAATGCATTCATCTTCTTTCATTCCCCCGTTGTGCTGCAATAACACACTTGCACACCTCCACTTGTCATCACAGGTGGTCAGGTGGTTGCTAAGATACAACACTAAAGCTTTTCTTGCTCAAAGGCATGCTTTGAATAAAGACACCAAAGCAAAACTATCAATGAGTAGAGGACTAACTTTAATACCACTGCCTCATCTTTTCAAACCTGAGCAGCAGGAGGTCTTGCCAAAAAACAAACAAACAGTGAAACGCCTTAGTCAGCAATGTCTGTCTATCGACTTGCTTTCAGTCTCGGTGGTGAGCTGCTAGTGCCAATACACATTTATCTGGATTCAGACAACTTATTGCAATGCAGCAGATCAAAACACAAGCACAGAAGCCCCTTTCTTGCAGGTGAACTTGTCTCTGTATGTTTCAAACAGTTTTACGAAAGACAAACGAGGAAAAATGTTGATGCAGTTAAGAAGTGCAGCTCAATCCAAACCCGTCTCTGGCTAATGGCCTCACTGCACATCTCGTTCTGTACCTTCTTGCTTGGTCCCCTTGCTGTGTTTTCTGATTCAGGAGCATCTGACGAAGCTTGCCTTCCATCTATAATCTTCCATACATGGCATCCCAATCTCCCTCAAATATACCGATATAAAACCTTGCATGGAAATCCAACATGCTAAAAATAACACTTGCCATTCATTGAGACCGTCCACTGCAAACTGGGAAACCAGGTCATCTGATAAGGATGGAGAATAAGAAACATCACCAAGGCACTTTAATCGTGGTGGCTAAATCGACAGTTTTGAACAGTAACAGTATACTCTGCAAATAAATAATGAGGATGTCTTTAAGCAAGTTATGATAGGACTCCAAACTGAGTCTTTTTTTTTTTTTAAGTTCTTCCGGTAAAGCTTGTTCTCACCCATTCTAACTTCAGCTAGCACAAAGGAAACAGGGCTGTTATTTCCTGCACCAAGAGCGCAAAGTTACTCACCCACTGAACACGGTGGCAAATACACTTTCAAACAACAGGTGAAACATTCAGGGAATGTAGATAATGCTACATGATGGATTTTTCAATGAGACAATAGCTTTAATTATCCCTCAAAACATCTAATTAGCTTATTATCTATCTAGCAAGTAACCTTGCTTATTATTAAGCTAGCTATTGTTACCTCCATCTATCTATCTACTTATCTGAGACAAACGCTTGCTTAGCATAGTTTAGTCAAATCAGAAATAATAATTTACTTTTGTGAAACAGCACTTAGGGGGGCAGCAAAGAGGAAGTGAAGATCAGCAGCAGAAATAGAACCATGCACACGCAGAGGAGTGTGGACGCCTTTCAGCATTTCCCCTACACAGAATCGTGACTATTACTTCAATGAAAGCCCCAAAGAGCCTCTTTCAGAAAGATTTGCCGTTCCCCGCACTCACACTGGGGAGAGATTTTCAGACCAAACAAACCAGAGTGTTTTGTGTGACTTTGTGGCTCTGCATAAATATTTCACGGCGTGGAGGAGACACCGGGAAGAGGTGGGGCCTTACGTAAAAAGTCTCCAAGGTTAATAACGGATGAGGCCGCGCCTGTGATAGAGGCATGTTCACCGACACACTGTTCGTCGGATTAGTCTCGGCGCCGTTACAGTAATTGCAGAATGTAATGGCCTCTCCCCATGAAATAGGTCAACTAGGTAAATCCAGGTGAAAGCTATCAGTGTATTATGCTGGCATCAATCCCACGGTATCCCTGTCACAACACGCTCAGTCATTACGCTCGGGTGTTTGCATGCAGAATTGGGTCAGCGATTGGAAAACTGGGGCTGTTTGTCAACATCCAAAATCTGGTGAACAAACTTGTTTTTAGCAGAGCTGCCCCGTACCATAGAGCTGAACAGTCTTGGATCTTCACCCTACATGTGAAATGTAAGGGTGCTGCCTGTAAACCGTGAATCTGATCAACATTCACAGGGATCTTTCTCTGGCATTTAAAACTCATCAGAGCTGTTTGCCGGATTGAGTGGATCTAAAAACTTTAATTATTACTGAAAATATTTTCTTGTTAGTCCAGTTTTACATTTTTTATTCATTTATGAGCTTTTTTTTTTTACTCTCAACCACTTGGCCAAAACATTTGCTAGGTTTTAATGTAGCCTACGTTTCTGTTTTCTCTGTCTTCCAGAGTCGTAATTAATTAACTTGTCATGTCCGTGGGGTCCAAAATGCTGTGTAATGTTATTTTACGTAGTTCTTATTATGAGTCGGTTTAGTTGACGCAATGTGACTGAACAGTGTTGTGAAAAATATTTCTTTGTTAAAAGGGTTTTATCACAAAAGCTGTTTTATCACAATCGAGAAACTGTGCTGCCTTCAGCATGTTGTAAAAATGCTGCACATATTAAACATAACTTAAAAGAAATTTGACTTTATAATTTGCGTCTGTCTCTTTAAGAAGCGCCTGCTCTTTCTGACACTCATTGTTTTATCACTTCTACAGAGAAAACTTTATTTGTTCACAACTAACCAGGTATTCTAAGCGCTTTCATTCATCATTAAAATCGTTTTTTGGGGGGGGTTTTCCCCCACAAAGTTTTATCAACGCAAATAAACTCACAATAAACTTTGTGGAGCGAGTAAATCCCAAGAACAAACTCTTGACCAGTTCTGATGCTTCGTGCCTTGTGTGGGTGTCAGCTGTGGTCGTTCGCTCTTCCAGCGCTACAGGCGGTTTTTGCAGGTCAAATGGACAAGAAGCTTATGATTTCCATTTTAACTACTTCCATCAGCATGTGCAGATCAGATATCAATCCCACTGCATAGAAAGCTACAGCAGGAGACAGGATTCTTCAAATATCACCAAGACTGATAACAATGTTTGTCCTCCATTTGCGGTAACACTGTAAGTTGTAGACATGCTTTTTATCAGAAGCAATATGGAGAAGTAAGGATCCGTTTTTGATTGATTGTAATTAGCTGCACTGACGGTTTAGCTGAGCCAAAACATTACAAAAAAGCCAATGGATCAACTTTTTTCTGTCATCCATTAATATTCTATTAAAAGGTTCACCTTGCAGTAGACAATTATTACCTACAACAGGGGTGTCAAACTCTTTTTTGTTTTGGGCCAAATCAAGATCCCCAACGCTCTTAAAGGGCCGGTTGTGCCAGAATGTATCGATGAAACCCGTTCACCAACATTTACAATATCAATGAATCCTTAAAATTAAATATTATTGAACATCTCTTTAGTCCCTCCAGGATTTTGTGATTCTATTTGCAATAAAAATCAGTGCTTGTGGTGCTAACTTGGAAATATTTGCGATATCTGCGCTTGTTTATCACGGTAAAAGCAACTGTTTATTACTCGCTGTGTAGATCATGGACTATAATCTGACATCAATTAAGGCTGAGGCAGCTGTTTAATTCAACAGTTTTTGACAATTTTTGAGAAGTATCTGCACTAAACTCCCAATTATGTATTAGCGTTAAAAAGTGCAGGGGATTTGTTGATTTTGTGTGAATTTCGACAATATTTCTCAAGAAACTGAAGGGACTAATTGATATAATTTGGCAGGCCACAGATAAAAACTACATTGATTTGATTTCTAACATAATATTTAAGACTAAGTCAATGTTTAGTCAAGAATGCAGAGGGCCACATAAAAAGTTATGGCGGGCCACATGTGGCCCACGGGCCTTGAGTTTGACACATGTGACCTACAAGAATGCAGACAGAGATACAACAGACTTATTTAGACTGCAGCATATTCATGCGGTGGAATGGCCTATTCAAAGTCAGACCTGGACCTGATTGTATAAACATGAAAGCTAAAGTTTAAAGTCTCCTGTCATTCAGTCTGACCGAATTGGAGCCAAAAACAAAAACTACAAAATGCTCCGTCTCTAAATGTACAAAGCTGGTAGAAACAGAGGAACAATAAGGACTTTTAAATGCTCTAAAATAAGTAGAGAAGAAGAAATCCGGACAATATGACATGTTATTAGCCTCAGAGGTGGCAATGAATCCACCCCAATGTATTCAGGATATTTGTGATCACATTTAGTGAGACTAAGGGTAAGAGACAGTGAGCGCAGAGTGCAGCCTGACCTGACATGACATGACCTGTGGTTATGGTGATGACACAGAAGTTGGCAAATTCTGTTGATATGTCAACACTGGTGGCCTTGGTAGCTTCACGGCTGGGTCACAAAACCCTCCTGCCTTTGAGAAGAAGGAAAAAAAAAAACCTAAAACACTCAAATAAAATCACATTTCATCATTTATGAAATGGGGTAAAGGAATGCAATTTTTGCGATTGTGCTGCAGGTGGGTGGATTTTGTGTAGGAATGCAGATTCATTTTTCACAAGCAGGAATAAAGGAACACAGATTTGTTGAACTCCAGCCGTCCTCATCTAAACTGCAGGTGTTCATGCTTTTTCTCTCTCTCTCTCTACAAGGACGTTGGAAGCTGAACTGAAATTAAATGTTCTGAAATTCAGCAGCTTCTTGAAACAAGTTACAAAGTAATCTTGCCTCATTCACTGGCACTTCTTCACACAGTTTTCCTGCTTTTACTGTAAACATTTAGAATTAATTTATTAAATAGTCCTTTGTGTTTGCTTCTTCTGAAAAAAGCCGTTTCACATACTGGTGTGGTTCGATTTCTGAAGTGCATGCTTCTTTTTCCCCAGACGTGACATTTCAACTTGAATACTTTTGTCAGAGTAAATCAAAAGTATTTGGTCATTCCCCAGATTCTCATTTGGATTACAGTCTGGACTTCAACTTGACCGTTCTAATCTGTGACTCTGCTTTCTGTTGGCGGACTGTTGACCTGCTGTAAACTCCACCCACTTTTCTATGCCTCTCTGTGCAGCTCCTCCAGAGTTAACACAGTTAACAGAGTTAGCTAAACTGATTCTGAACGACACTCAGGTGGATTCTATGTAATACTTGAGTAATATCTGAAGGTTACGCTAAAAATTCCTGTCTTTTTTCTACTCATTTATAATTACAGGGGGAAATGCTAATAAAATACACCGAAGGTTGTGGCCACAGCCAAACAAAATGTGAAAAAGTTTTTGGTGAATTTCACACAAAGCACTATAAAACCAAAGGAGGAAATGCTTTAAGACTAGGAACGCACCGATGTTAGAATTTGGGCCGATATCAATAACCAATATTTTGTGTTGCAGTTTTGGCTGATATTTTTATACCTTTCTTTTAAAACCCGCCTTTTGACACTTTGGGAGGGGAAAAAAACTAAAACAAAAAAAACCACTGACTGTTGACTTTACCACTGCTTTTCTAATTCATTCAAACTTCCCACAATCCTGCGCTGCACTGCGGTTACTGTCAAATGACCAAACCACCAGCACCCCTCCAGAAACAAATAGCAACAAGACGGAGATAAAGATCGGTTGTTAATATCAACCTGGTTTTATTTACTGGGCCAATACCGATATATCGTCACTGACATCAGCTGATAATGATGTCAGTGACGATATATCGTGTATCCCCATTTAAAACTAATTAGCCACCAAGGAGAACACACTCAAGCAACATATTCTTTTCCATGTATCAAAAGTTATTTTTTCTCACTGACGTAGCCCCAAATTATGCTTATTTATCACAAATATTAGGAGTGCGTTGATAAATTGACCTTGATTTCCTTATTTTGGGAGACAAGTCAATATTTACAAGTAAAACCAAACTTATCTATTTTGTAAAGTTGCTAAAGTTGTATTTAGCAACTTTTCAGACCCAAATAAAAAAAATAAAAGAAAGAATCGGTATCGGCCAAGATTGGAATAGTCAGGTCGGATCGGTGCGCCAAAAATCATACAATTATACCTTTAAAATAAACACTGCAAGTAAAAAAAATACTCTGACTTCTAATTTCTCTAAGTTTCAGTTTATTGTACAATCAAGTAGGTTCACAAATAATGGTCCATTGCATTCGATCATCATAACTGGCATCAACATGAGACAATCACAATGCTATAATAATCTGGCTTTTCACACACGCACACACACACACACGTCAGCAAGGAGGAAAAGTGAATCAGGTTTAGTGTTTGTTTGGCTCAGGACATTCTGAGCCCTTAGTCGTAAGAAAAACACCAGTCTTTAAAACGATGCCTCTCAAGTTGCATTAAAATATGTACACATAAAAAAATCTTACAAAATGTATTGAAAGTAGTGCCGTTGTAGAGAAAGACACGTGTGGAACGTTTTGGACGACGTGGACGGAAAAAAAAAATGTGCACAAAGCTATTGAGAAACATGGCAATATAAGGTTTGTCGGGGGTGAAATACATGTGTGTCCAGCACACACCATGGTGGAAATCAGTCATTCACACAACTGCACTCCCCTGAAGAAAAAAGAAGGATAAAGGACTTTGGAGACCCTGACTGGCTGTAGATTTTTTTTTTTTATTTACTTGCACATGCAAGCTCGCAAGCATTCAAAATGACGTTCAAGAACAGAAGATGGTTTAAATGAAGGGTAAAAAGAATAAAAGATGAACAGTGGCAAAAAAGAGAGGAAGCTTTTTTTTTTATCTGTATCAGACCAAAGTGGCAGTCAAAGTCTGGAAGGAGAATTCCCATCTATCGGTATTTTATTTATGAACAAATACTTCCTTTCTCTGCCACAGAGGCCAGTAGCTCAGACGAACTGATCTGCCGTGGATAAAACGGAGCCAGCGTCCGGGCTGCCGTCGATTTCCAGCGTGGCGAGCGTGTCGGCGGGGCGGAGGGACCGGGAGGGGGGCGCTAAGAGCACTTCCACACGCAGACAGCCAGACTCCCACCAAAAAACATGTAGAGCAGGTTCTTCACTTCATGTGTGACCTCAAAGCCGAAGCCCTCGCCAATCACCACGTGCCACGAGCTACCAAACTTCTTATCCATGGACTCCTTTATCATCTTAGCCGCACTCTAGAAGGGAAAAAAATACTTTTTGTTTTTTTTCTTTATTTCATTCACTCAATAATAAATATTGAGCTTATATAACAAACAATAAATCATGAATTAAAAGGAACAGAAAGAAGCATAAACTTTAGAACATGTCCTCCCTTTTCACATAAAATAAAATGAGCTATTTGGCTCAAGAGATAATTACAGAAATGGTTCAAACACACACAAAAAATACACAACGAAGCAGCTTATTCAATGTTATGATGGCTTCATCATAAAGCTTTACAAGTTTCTTTTAAGTGCAGAAAAAATATTTAGATTGTTCCATAAACTGGCACCTTTAATTGAAACGCATCTTTCTGTCATCGCCGTTCTGAATCTAGTTTTTTGGAAAATCTCACTTCCTTTTAAATTGAATTTTCTGCCTTTTTACTGATCCGTTTTGGATATTGTTTTGGTTAAAAAATAATAATCATGTGCTTTATATGCAGGCCCGTTGCTTTAAGCAATAAATCAGTTAATTGCATGAGAAATTAATATGAACTAAGTTATTTCCATTTGCATTAGTTATTGCTTTTCTCTTCCCTCTTTCTACCAAAAACTGAATGCTGGTGCTTTTGTCTCAACTAATCCTTTTTCTTTTGAAGAATAATTTTGTTCACAGAGACGTAATTCATTTTATTTGTCGTTTTGCTTATTTATTTTGGTTATTTAAAATGTCTTCCAGCTGCAGTGTTAAATGTTGATTAGAATTTAAAGTTTATTGATCTTTAAGATTGTGTTCTTGCATTAATATGCCATCGTCATTGGCAATGGTCTCAAAATAACGACGTTATCGTTTATTGCAATAACTTCCGTCATCCGGAAAAATCTGTTATTGTGACAGGCCCATTTGTACATAAATATTAAAATATTGTACTCCATCAATTCATGATGTTTCAATAAGTTTAACTGTATAAGTATTGGGTTTGTGTGATCTGAATGCCTAACACCAATATCAAAAACATAAAAACAGTAACTTCCGGTCAACGTTGGACTATCAAAGAACAACAGGAGAATGCACTCACTTCATTGTTGGTAGCAAATTTTTCACAGGCTGTTACACACAACTCCATGGTCTCAACCCTCATTTCCTCTGGCATGTCTGTGTGCTGGAGAGAAACACGTGTTACAGGAAAGATGGCAAACCCTCATTTAGTTTCACTCTCAATTAAAATGTTGAATGACACCAACAACATAAAAAAGGGAGAAAAAAAAAAGTTTTCTTTTTTTATTACAGACACATTTTGTCACCATGTGCATATTTAAGCATCTTCATGGGAAGTTTGGTGGAAGGAAAAAGTGCGGCCAAAAAAAGGTTCACATAAAACGGGGAATATTGCGTAGTGAGAGCTTCTGCGATGTCTTTGCTGAACGTTTCGTGGTCGGTTTTTAATCGCACAAACAATGGCGACAGCTGTTCGTATCCTAGCAACTGAATACAGCAGGTGGGAAGACGGTGACAGGATACAAAACCAGATCCTGATGAGCGTTCTTCAAAATAAAACCCTTCCTTTTTCCAACTGAAAGTCACGTTTTGCACTTAAATATGTTCAATTCACAGTTTCGCGATTACGTACAACCGTGTCAAATTTAGTGAACAATTATTTGGCATGTTAATGCAATGTTTAGCCAGTTGGACAGAGACTCACTCTGGAGACAAACAAAGCTGGCCAAAAATATTGAAGGTCACGCAGGGAAGGAAGCACATATGAGAAAGAGGAAAATAGGCATGGATGAGTCAGGCTGCATTGATGATTAATTAATTTTATTGGTCTGATGTAATCTTCTAATGTTTAAAGTCATGGTTTCATTACCTTTAAGTGGAAAAAATGGCGTAATTAACAGAAATAAAGGATTTCAAACACTCATATGTGTGTAATTAACCTATATGTAATGTTCCTGATATACATTTATATTTATTATATTAAATTTTAAAGTCAAATTAATTGAATGGATCTGTGTCCATGTTGCTTTGCAGCCCAGAGTGAGATCTTCACAGTTAGTGATGGTTTGTGGAGCCATGTCATCTGCTGGTGTTAGCCCAATGGGTTTGATCATACTCAATAATATTTGTTTCTTTATATATATATATATATATATATATATATATATATATATATATATATATATAGAGAGGGAGAGAGAGAGAGAGAAAGAACAGGGAGATATTTCTTTTTATTGCTCCTAAATTAAGTTTGTTTTAAACCAAACGACGTGGATCTTTCGGAGTTCATTCATACAGCTTTGTACTACCTTATTGACCAAAGTCAATAAGGTAGTTCAAATGTTATTTTGACCATGTTTCTGCAAAAATGAGCAGAAGTTTGTAGTGCTGTCTTACTCTGATGAGAGGGAAGCTGTGCAGTCTCTTGTAGTCGGCCTCTTCCTTCTTTCCCTCACCAGTCCCAGCCATTCCGACTCCTGAAATAACAGGTGGTCTGTCTTATTACAGAAATACTGATAATATTCTGATTTATAAGGAATATGGATTCGCTGGGTGTTATAGATTAACTGGTGGCACCACAAGCAACACCATCAGGTATGTGATTTCAATTTTATTAAATATGACACCAACCTCATTGTTTAGCAACCTTACTGTGGGTAGTGTTGCTAAAAAAAAAAAAATAAAAAAATAAAAAAAGAGGAAGAAAGTTCAGAAACAGTGGTTGCATTGCAGGATCTGATCCAAAAACACACACTAGGCTAGAAGTGTTAAGCAACTCACATTACAGGTACTAGAGAGTCAATTCTAATGTTTTTTTTCTGATCAGTGCTGGTTACAAAAAGCAGAAACCTTCCACTTAGGTTTGCACTGTGGCTGTCTCATGTTAATTTTATGAGATGAAGTTAATGTATTATTAAATTAATGTGAATGGGATTGTTGTGTTACTCATTTTTCTGCTTATGCTCCAATGCGGTGTTTTCGAAGTTCACTGAACGCTGTTCTGTTGAAACTTGTTTTGAAACATATTTTTCACATGCAACATTAAACATATTTGCTTCAAATGGGATTTATAGTAAAGTTTTGAAGACGGTTTTGTCACTCAGGTAGCATTTTTCAACAGGCATCGACACAGCCACCTACAATTTAGAAACATCTGCGGTGCGCATAGGTTTCAACCAGTTAATTTAGCTACCAGTTACTCTATAACACCAAGCAGCACAGAAGTAAGAGAGAATATAGAAGCTAACGATGCTAAAACATGATCCGACAGATTAGCTTGCAATACTGAGCCTCAACAAGTCAGTAACACTAAACACTACG
Source organism: Gambusia affinis (assembly GCF_019740435.1). Lineage (NCBI taxonomy): Eukaryota > Metazoa > Chordata > Actinopteri > Cyprinodontiformes > Poeciliidae > Gambusia > Gambusia affinis. The sequence goes on along the minus strand of NC_057871.1, from coordinate 26,280,705 downwards.
CACTTATTTACGGTCTCTGGCTTTAACAATGCCAAATACAACTGATAATTTGTAAAGCTGGACTGACCGTAACATGTCAATAACAGTAACTGAAGGTTTCACTAGCTAGCTAATTAGCTTAGCTTGTATTTAGAGCAAACAGCTGATGGAGAGGGTATTTTCTGCCTCTACCTCGTCAGGTTTAAACAAACAGGTTGCAACATAAGGACTTAGCTCATGTTTTACGTAGTGCTAACGTAATGTGTGACTGAAAAGGTTTACGTACCAAACGTTTGTCCGAAGAAAACTTCTCCTGTTTGACTCTCGCATCGGTTGTTAAGGAGACATCTCAAACATGATACAGGAGCAAGCAGGAAACCCCGCCCGAGCAGTCAGGCGTGGTTCTGATTGGTTAAAACTCTGTCGCTCACCGTAAAGGTCGACGTAATCAAATCCCGCCCCCTTTACAAAAAAGCTCTCTCTTTTCCTCTTTTTCCGTCGTTCCCAAACTTTTAAAAAATTTTCAAATGTAGTTCTTTGAGATAAGTAGAATATATTGTTGTTAGAAAGAAAAAAAAGAAGAAAAGAAGAGAAAATTTAGTTTTAAATACATACGATCTTTATTTTTCTCCAGACAATGACATATAGCTTTTAGTGAATCATAACAGTGGTCGATTTTCTACCATTCGACAATAAAAACATAGTAACGTAATAAAAATTTTCCGCACAAGATTTCACAAAAGTATTTAATGTTATAGTGTTCTGCCCAAAATTTAGGATGCACTGGTCTGAAATTTGTGGCTTATTATGACCACAGATTTTTTTAAAATTATTATTATTTAAAATTTAGTGGGGGGAAAACATTATGGAATTAATACAAAAGGATGAAACACAGTACATGTGTTAATATTCTGTTTAAACTTTTCAAAACTACTTGGTCTCTTCCGCTTTCTCAGAGATACTGAAGAGCTGACGTGAGCGTTTATGCTCTTGTGTCCTGTCACGTAATAGCGTGGCGCCATTAAAACTCCAATTATCCCAAAGTAACACATCGGCCATGATTGATCAACATCACTTGTTCTGCCAGACGGGCCTGCGGGAGAAGTGAGCCCAGGTACCAGAGGGACAAGCCTCGGATGTGGTTTGACATGTTGAAAGACAGGCTACTGCAATTCGTCAACATTTTTGAAAACAATAATGGTTTTCAAAAATTAATTGTCGATAGCTTTATGTTCACCTCAACACTATAAACTCCATCATCAATGGGCCCCAGTTTGTCAGGTTGAATCTGAAACAAGTTTCCTTAAGCGCGTCTCTCATTGCACCTGCTTCATGCAAACGCTCCTCTTCAGCCTCTTGCGCTGCTGCTTTGAACCACTTTGAGCCTGTGTCTATCCCAACTCTGAAGGAGCTTACTGATCAAACAAAACCTTTAAATTCGCCGGGCGATACGATTCCCCCTCCCTGCTATTCCGTTTTTAAAGATATTTTTAAAACTAAAGGACCTCCTGATTGTTCTTGAAAGCAGCATTGCCACAGGTTTTGGTCCTTTGTGCTTTAAAGCATGTTGTTGTGCTGCCTTTGATTTAGAAACAATCCTTGATCCAATTTTTTTATATAATTATTTTTCAACCAATCTCTAAACTTTACTTCCATTCAGTAATAAAGAAAAAACTTTCTCTTTTTTTTACATAATTAAATTCATTTCTAAAAAAAATTTAAAATCTGGTACTCTGAAGTGTTTTGGTCTGGTTGTAAAAAGCTTCACAGATGGGAATCTGCTCTTTTAAGAACAGATTAAAAGACCATAATTACCAACTGATACTGGTAATTATGTTGCTTTTAAACCTTTATAGAGTCACAGTATTTTAATTTCTTTTTGTGAGAGTTGCGTTGGTGTTACAGTTGCAGCCTTGGATTGGTCTCGGCTTCACCTGACTGACAGTTTTTACGTCCGCATGAGTGAGTTTGTGTCGTCTACAGTGTCTTGTGGCTGTGGGGAGCCTCAGCGCTGAATACTAGGACCCTTTCTTTTCTCTATATCTCCTGACCTTTGATTCCACTTTCAGGACATTTTGGTACTTAATTTCACTGTTATGCTTTCGATAAACATAATGCTCACAATGTTTATCCTTTGTTGAAGTCCCAAAGTGGAATAAAAGTGTGGAAGGTCCTGAATTTCTTGAGTTTCAATAATAATAATTTTAAAAAGGAGTTAATATTTTTCAATTCAAGTGCCTCTTGTGACACCCACCGTATGAACCGTAACTCTTTAACTCACTGCTTACAGCCTGAGGATGAAATTAGATTTATTTTGATACATAATTCAGTCTACAAATGAACGAAATCAAAACCGTTTTGTCCAGGCAGGATTTTGAAAAGATTGTCAATTTTCTGCCTCACACCTTGGTTTTTGTCACGTGCTGTTTTTCCATCTGAACACACAGACAAGATCACATCACTGGCTGCTCTTCACTTTACATAACTGTGTATTTTTGAGCTCCGCTCAGTGTTTATAATTTTAGATCCCTGAGTAGTTTGATAAAGCTGCACTTCAGATCACAGGTTACACTGTGAAAAGTACTGACTTCTTGACGGAGATTACCTGGATTTGAATATAAATATTAAATATTACTGAATTGTGAAACTGTTTTCAACTGTAGGGAAGCATTGAGCAAATACAGGCTGATTCCATAAATTTAAATATGACTGAAAAGTTTCTTTGTCAGCAAGTGCAATTCATTATGTAGGTTAGATTATGTATGTTTTAACATATTTATTTTTTGTAGTATGTTCAATACCTGCTAAAAGGTTATTTTCAAAAGGTACTATTAATCTGACAAGCCTGATCAGGACGTATGTCCTAATTTATTGACTAAGACTGTATGGCGTTCACATGTAAGTTTGAGCTTTTTAGAACTAAAAAACAAAAGGCCTTCCAGTAACTGTGGCTGCATCAGCCCTCCTTCCTCCCGCTCCCCCTCCTCCCCACCAACTTCACAAAGTTACACCCTTGGTATGGCTGAATAGCTTCATACGTGTGAACTACGAACGTCAACGCCAACTTTCAAAAGCTGGACCAAAACAGCCATAAGTCATTTTTTGGAAAAACTGATTCCTTCCCTCCCCCGATCCCAGTAAATTGTCTTTTGCCAATAAATAAATAAATAAGAACAAAAATAAATAAATAAAAACAAAAATAAATAAATAAAAACAAAAAATTACTTGGTGTTTTTTGGTGTGCAATAATCACTTTTGGCAAAAAAAAAAAAAAAAAAATCACAGGAAAAACAAAGCAAAGGCTGACAATATGATTATTGTTCTATGACAAAACTTTAATTGTATTCAGGCCCCTCTACTCTGATACCCCTCACTAAGAATATTCCGAAACATACCAGGAAGTCCAACAAAGACTTGGGCGAGTCAAAGAACAGATTAAAGAGATTCTGACCACAGTCAGAATCTGGTAAATGGCTGTAAGAAGTGTCTCCCTGAAGTGGTTTCCATAGTTACAACAGTAGCTTTGCAGCAGGTTTTACAGCAGTGAGGTGAGGCGTTCAGCGGCTCTAAAATCCATCTGTTACCTTCGTAATCTGAAGGAAGCTTCAACTCCTCGTGCCCCATTCAAATGCCTCAGGCGATATGAAAGAAAACTCAGTGATGAATATTTGAGCTCCTTCAGATGGGTGAGGCGACAAGCAATTTTTTGCTTTTCATCATGAATCACCTCCCTCGGAGAGGTAATGCAGGTGGGCCGTATCCATAATTCAGCAGCAGAGGAAGCAGATTGTTGGGGAGGGGGAGAGGAGGACCCCATGTGACTCTGCTAGCGAGTTGTGACAAAGGCGATATAAACAGAAAGATGGAGCCAAGAATATCAACCAGGCTGTGGAGAAAATAAAATCTGCACTGACTGATTATCTAACCGAGTGACTGGCTGATGACTGACTCATTTTTTTGTCTTCTGCCGACGCACGCAGCTTTTATGCAAAGTATGTTTTTCACACATTTGTTCAAACTGACACTATGTTGTGACACATAATCTGTGATGAAAATGTTGATCACCTTCCGCGTCTTCTTGAGCTACTGTTGCCATCTGAGGAAACGCACAGCTCCCGACCAAAAACAACCAATCAGAGCCAGGAGGCGGGTCTGAGCGCTGTCAATCATCCTCTTGTACTCTGCTCAATGTGCTAATAGTGGGGGGGGAAAAAATTACTGTTACAGGAAAACCGTTCACCGCCATCATGGGAGGCTATGCTAACTAGCTTAGCATTCCTGACGGGCTAGCCGTTGGGAAGACACTGTAGCATAGCAGAGAGCAAGGACAACTGGGGTTAAGGCAGAGGAGCTAGATTTTTTTTCACAGATTGTCTGACTCGTACTATATTATCACGACATAGTGGCACTTTCAATATGTAAATAGTTTTTTCTAAAAGTTATACTGCAGTCTTGGCCTGTAATGAGCTATAAGAATGTCAAGAAATGAGCTCAAAAGGTCAAAAACTAGAAGCAGCCTCATATCGGAAAAACAGATTAAGTATTAATGTATTCGTTTGAAAGATTTCAATTAGTTGCAAAGGACAAAAGGATATTAATCTCGGGGGAGATTAATTATTTTCTGGTGTGTTATCAGTGGGAGGCTGCTTCGTTAGCGGACAAGAAATGTGTGGGCCGACCAGCAGTCACGAATCAACATGGTCCCAGTTAAAGTCATGAGTAACGGCGTCTGTCTGCTCCCAGGACCAGGCAGGCTTTCTGGGGTCGTCTCTAATGAGAGCTGCCACCATCTCACACATACGCACACGTGTCCTCACGTTGTAAACATGTTGTTTATGTTGTAATCTGACCACAGCTAAATGAAATGACTCACACCTCTAAGCCCGCGGGGACATCTGGATCACACTTTCTCACTTCAGTTTTTATGTTTGTGAGTCCGCAGACGCTCTTGTGACGGTTTTCCGTTTTCATTTCTGTTCATTTTAAAACAGGGGCAGACAAAAAAGGTTCCCGATGATGCAAAGGAGGTGATGAGAAAGAAGATAAAAAGAAGCGGAGGCGATGATTCAGAACAAAACGTAACAGAGGATTTTTTTATTATTATTATTTTTTGGCTGGAAAAGCAGAGCTGTCATTTGGTCGTGTTGTTTTCAATAGATTTTCTTTTTTCCTCTGAATAAATTAAAATATTATCTGAAAAAAATGATTGTTCTAATTTTGTCAGGTTATGTGTGACTTCAACTTCAGGGGAAAAGAGAAATATGCAACTTTCCTGTTACAGTGTGAAATCAGTGGAAATGAGAAATTGAGAAAATCAGACACAATAGGGGACAAAAGTGTGGAGCGTTTCAAAAGCATCTTTTCTGTTTATTTGCTTGTTTTCTCTTCTTCAGTTAGATAAAGGCATGAGATAAAGGCGTTTTTTTTATTTTTGCTGTTTTTTTTCTCCACATAACAGCCAATTATATAACAGATTTCTTCATAAGTCAAGAATCAGTCCAATCAATCCGTTAAGCATTTTCTCTGAGAGGTTATAATTTCCTACTGAAATATTTCCTAATGGGAAAATCTGATTCATTTGCAAGTTTGTCTTTATCTTTTTTTTCTTTTCTTTTTTTTTTTTTACAAACAGGAAACACTCATGCAGACATTCATCTGGTTTACATTCAGGGAGCATCACAGTTTCACCAAACGTGCCGTAACCGCTTGCGTCCGACGCGCAGTCAGGGAGGCAAAGTGTTTATTTTTAGAAGTCAGAAGAGATATACGTGTTGTGCAGCAGCAGATTTTAATTCGTCCCCCGAACTGCGGGACGGTGAAGTGTGAGACATCCTTACAGCGAAGCAGGAGCGCGGACTAGAACAGAGCAACATTACCAAGAGGACGTTACACTTGCACATTTAGAATCGAACGTTTTACTCAATCGTGGTGTGCGCAATAGAAAATCCAAAATCACAATTACTCAACAGAATCAAATACATTTAAAAAACACAACAACAACAAAAAAAACAACAACCCTTTTTTAAAATAATTTTAGTGAAAAAGTCAAAAAGTAGCACAACAGCGTCTCAGGTTTCATTTGAAGTGTTTTAAACTGAGCGGAGACAGAGCGTGGCGTCACTGTGCTGTCTGAGAAATACTGCAGCTTCGTACATAACATAACAAAACATAACCACAGACAAAGCCATCAGACCTTCTGCCCCTACAGCCCCCTAAGGTTAAATGACAAGGCGCGTCTCCGGCTGCGTTTCCACTGCAAACGTGCGCAAAAATTTCTCGATTTTCGGCTAATTGTCGGGAAAAGAAACACAATTTCGCAATTGCTGTGTTGTTGTCAAATAAATAACAGCATTGAAATCACGCGAGTACGTTTGTTCACACAATAAGTCAATAAAAAGACACGCCGTACTCGTTCTCCTACCACCTACCGTGTTCCTGCTGTAGTTTTGCGAAATTTTGCAACTCATCCTGTCTCAAAACGCTTTTACTGAAAAACGTACGTTTCACCGAAATTGCCTCTCGTTTCCATTGGGCGATTTCCATTTTGCGCACTTATATGGTCAATGGAAATGCAGTTTTGCTATAAGTAACGGCCTCATTGAAACTGTAAAAGCCAGAAGCTGATCCACTGTGCTGCCTTGTCAAGCGATTCTGTGACTGAAGGCGCTTCATCTCGCTGCAGAAGTAACCACATGTGCGTGTACACCAACACAAAGAACAAAACGAATACACCACTCTTTACAGCTCGGTAGCACAAACCGTTCAGTTGACCAGTAAGTTTCCCCGCCCGCCTTGAAGCAAAATATACTCTAAACTCGGGTTTGGTACACCTTTAAACATCAGAATGGACTCCTACGTAGACCGCCAAACAGAGCCGTGATTGGCTGGTTACTCCCTCCCCCCCACTGTGAAGCGTTCACTGCTTGGGGCCGGATCTCTGGGCGGCGTGGCACGGGTCCAGAGACTCTTTGGTGGCGCCGTTGTAGACGTCTATGTCCTGATCGGTCCAGGGGGCGATGTTGCCCAGCGCCGAGGAACTGCAGTCGGCGAGAGCGGCCACCTCGGCGGGCTTCAGCACCCGGTCCCACAGGTTGAACTGGGACAGCTCCCCAACCAGAGCCTGGGAGGCGTCGAAACGCCCGCCCAGCGTGTCCTGGGGTGGAAAAACAAACGACTGTGACCAACAAATGGCTGAATGGAATGTTTGCTTATTTCATCTCAAGCAGTGCTTTGCCAAATATATTCATCCACTGAACTTTTAGCAGCACAAACTTATGATAGAAAAGCATGAAAAATGTAGGAAACGACGGAAATGTATCTCATTTGTCTGCAACTCTTATGGACAGTAGAAGTGAGTGAATTGATCCAAAATATCGAAACTATTGATATCAGTATCGGATCAATATCAGCTTGATACTTTAGTTTCAGATTCCCTGTTGAAATATGTATTTAATTTTAATATTGCAGTTTCTCAACCTTAACTCGAAAACAAAATTGTTTTCATTTGCTCTCAAATTAGAAATTTGCTTTTGCACTTTATTTGAGAATAAATGCACATAAACTTGTACTACTTTTCTGTTTATCATGCTGATATGTTAATAATGTAGTTTATAGGCACCTAATAACTTTGTCCAAATTCTGTCTTTCTTGTTAGGCTTTAACAAAATAGTTAAAAGGAAAACCTACAAAGACAAAAGCTTGATGATATATCAAACCTAAATAATAAAGAGCACTGATATTGATACTGGTATCGGTATTGGAATCAGCGATACTGACCCTTTATTTACTTTGGATCTTAAGAAAAATAATTATGTGCTAATTTTTTAGAATCCTTTATGCCGGATTTACATTTTACTTCAAAAAAAAAAAAACTGTGACCATCAAGGAAGTGAGGTTAGAAGACGATCATGGGAGTTTTACCAAACTGTGTTTTAATCCTTTTTTATCATCGTCATCAGCTCACGATTACACTGACCTACTGTAAGTCTGTCGAGCTGCAATGCTGTCAGGAAACCGGTCTACTACTGTGTCCCCTGACCTGATTAAACAGTAATGAAATGGGATCAAAATCCCAAGCATCACGCAGAAGCACTGATTTATGATTTATCTACAAAAATAAGATTAAAAATCTTTATTCTACTCCAACGCTGCCTATTGTGGTTGTGGGGTGAGGTGGTGGGGATTTTCCAATAAAATCTAGTCAACACGTCCACACAACAACAATCCATCAGCTGTTTACAGCAGAGATTAATAAAGAGCCATCGAAAACCTACCCATCAAATCAACTTGTTTAGCATTGGCTCATCGCATTATTGAATTGAAAGCCCTGCTGTGTGCTTTACATGGACGACGCGGTGCAGAATGAGCGTTGGGTTGTTTCTTTGACTGCAGCGGGGAGGGATAACACAAGATTTGATCATGGTTATGTAACGGAGCTGACTGACTAATGAAGGAGGGTGGCAACCAGCTGTATGGATCAGCATCGCTAATGTTCAAGAGGCACCGGCTACTCATCTGCTCATCAGAAGTCCTGCTTACGTTTAATGACTTGTGTTTTGTGATTCTCTCTACAGCCTTAACCCACATAGTGAAAAGGTCTTTACGCACAGATTGCGCCCAGCCTCGTGTGGATGGGCAACAGAAGTGAGCCAATGATTAAGACGAACGTTGTCCGGCCAACCGGCGTTAAATTTAGGCTACCTCATGACAAAAAAGGTAGCTAGCAAGCAAGGGTACATTAGCAGCCAGTTACCAGTTGCCTAAACCACCTCGTGTTTAGTGGTCTGTCTACCTGTTGTTTTTTTCAGTTAAAGATTTCTGTGGCATTCAAACTTTTGCCTGGCAGGGAAAAAAATGCACAGAAAGTAGCAGATTAATGCTGCAGTATGTCACTTTTACAAAGGTGCATATCTGTTTAGAGTGTCACCATGTCGTGACAGTATGTTATGAGACAGATAATCGGTGAAAAGATCTTTCTCCTCCACCTCCTCCCAGTGCTACTACTGCCTTCAGAAGAAATGCACCGCTCCCAGTCACAGAAACAACCAATCAGAGCCAGGAGGAGGGTCTTAGCGCTGCCAGTCAATGCTACTCAATGTGCTAACGGTGGAAAAACACTGAAAAAGTGTTTATCCAACATAATCGGTGGCTATGCCGACTAGCCTGAGCATTCACAACATGCTATGCTAGCTGCAGCGTAGCAAAGAGCAACGCTTGACAGTGCTAAGTCCCGCCTCCTGGCTCTGATTGGTTGTTTATAGCTACCACTTTTCGCAGATTACCCGTGTCAAACCATTCTGTAACGATATAGGACAGTTTGTAAAAAGGTTTTCTTCTACGAACGTTACACACTGCAGCCTTAAAAGTCCTGCCACGACAAAATGAAAGAATTATGATTAACATTTTTAAGGCCAACTTACACTTTTTAAAAACCCATTTAAGACATCTTGCAGCCTTAATTTTAGTTACATGAATTTAAGACGTTTCTGAGGACACGCTTTGTCTGTAGCATTTATTCATTCATTCATTACAAAAACACGATTTCCACAAAAGTGGCCTGTTCTCCAACATTTTCTCCATCCATCTGTCCGGCCCACCTGCTCCTGTCCCAGTATAAGGACTCCTCCAGGCTTGATGGGATGCCAGGCAGCCAGTCCCTCTCCTCTGCCCTTCATCTTGCCCCCCTGGTAGGCCTTCCACACCCCGTCTCGCAGGGTCCAGCTGACGCAGATGTGCTGCCACTCATTCTGGGGTAGGGACAGAGGAAGCTGCGCCACCTGAAGGTAAAAAAGAAAAGAAAAAAAAACACATGATGGTGGTGAATAACTTTTGTTTCACCTCCTGCAACTGTAAACAGTAACAGTTGTCTTTGTTGACATTTTCTTCTACTTTAATCAAAGTGAGGCAGGTAGCTATCATTTGGCTATCACCTCATGTAACTTAACAAATTAAGAGCTGATACCTGAAATGCACACAGTAAGCATTTACTTACTGTGCATATTGTAAGGCTGCAGAGTTCAGGTATTTTTTTGTCTTTCTGATTGGATGAAAACGATCTGTCTGTTAATCGCTGGTGGAGAAGTTTATTTACCTACGCTTTCCGTTGCGAACGCAGTTGCTTGCATGTTAACAAAGTACTTTTCATACAACGGAGACATAAAAAAAATCGCAGAGCTTTTGGGCCCTCTTGGTGTTCCATACATGAGAAGCAGGAAGAGAGGAGTGACACATGATGCAAATATAGCAACTGAATGCAAAACACAAAAGGTGCGACACCACAAGTTATTGTTTGAGTTATGCGCTCACTTCGGTTTCAGCGCACACTCAGGCTGGCGTCACAAAGACGACGACGTAGAAACGCAGCTTCTTTTTTTTTTTTTATAGCTAAACTGCATGAAAAGTGAGGCCGTTTAAACGTCTCACCATGGGAGGTGTGGGTGTTAAAACCCCCCTGGCTGCGACGCCCATCGTTATTTAACTTTAGCTCAAAGAAACCACTAGGACACCTTTTGCCTTAAACTTTTACTTTGCTCAACTTCAGCAGATTTCCAGCCTGGTCGGATCGGTATCGGTCGAGATTAAACCTCAGATATCAGCATCGGTATCGGAAGTGGAAAACAAGTGGATCGCCGCATCATTTAATCAGAAAAGCTCTCTACCTTGTCATTTATGAGCAGCTCCACAGGATTGTGGACTCCCTGCAGCAGGACCAGCTCGTTGGGCTGCGCGGGCACCGAGTACGAGAAGGGGGTCCCGATGCCCCCCTCTTTGGGCTTGAGCCACACACAGGCTGTGAAGGCGTACATCTCGGTTATCTCTTTCCTCACCAGGCCGTGCATGTAGCTGGTCCGCATGGGGAAGGAGAGGACGAACCCGTCGGGAAACGAAGGCTCTGTCAGTGCTTTGGAGACACAGAGCAAAGGAAATGAAGAGAGGTCGTCAGAAAGCAAGATGCAATGAGAAAGAGGGGCTGACGGGTGTTTAATTCAGGGACAAACCTTTTTTTTTTTCAGTTATTTTCGGAAGTAGTTTGTTTACCCTCATTGCAGAAACTTTTGTTATTTAAATTCATTCAAACCATTAAGGCATTTTTCTCTTCTTATCCAGTCTTAGAAAGTTTGGGAAAGTATAACGTTTCATTTCAGCATTTCTATAGGACTGGATCAGTGTGCAAAATGAAAATAAGAGAATGGAAACAAATATTTGTATTTCCAGGCTTTACTCCATGCTCCATTGCTTTAAATGTTCTGTTCTTCCTTCCATTCCTTCATTCCTTGTGTCATTATTTCTTTACACTCTTTCTTTTTTTGACTCCCAAATATCTCTGTCCTTCATTCTTTCATTCAGTTCATCTTTCCTCTTTTTTGTTCCAGTCCTTCCTTCCTTTGTTTATGTCCTACATCCTTTCTTTCCTTGTACCCTTCCTTTTTTCTGTCCTTCATTAATTTCAGCTGAGTTTATTTAGCCAATAAACTACAATTGGTAATCTTGATGGATTCAATTCAAGCTAAAATAATTTTTTTTAAGTTATATAAATAATGAACTTTATTATTGCTGTTATAATTTTATTTGTCATTTATTCATTGTTGTTTTCAAATATAAACCTAAGAAAAAAAAATCTAGAATAAACATCTGGTAATTTGAACGTTGGTGCTTAAAAAGGTTTAGTGCAAATTACAGCTGTTTACCAATCTGCTCTTCATAGAGTAACACACACATTAGGTGGCCAATTAGTTGGGCTATCTGCTGCGGTAGCTAACCTCCAGCTAACGGCTCAACTTCACAGTAGTTTATCAGCTGTAGCAGCAAAGCATTGATGCATCATCGATAAAAGTGATTGGTGGCGTTACTTTTGTTTCTACACCAGAACAACTGATTCATTTACACCGCACATGCCGCAGCTTACATAACTAAAACTGATTCGACTAAAGACTAGAAGAATATAAAGCTAAACTCGAGCTACAGTCTTTGCCTCACTTGGTTCCATGTTTCTGGCCTCTAAATTTGTGACCATATGCAGGGGGACGTTCACTTAGTCATTTCGTTTTGGAGAAAAGAAAAATGGTAGACAAGAGTATTGGCAAAAGCATTGTTGAGGACCCAGGTTTCCATTAATTAGGTTGTTCTGGGTCTGGGGGTCGGTTGAAACTCCGGGCAGAATCTGATCAATTCACAAAAAATAGCCCCCTCCCGTTAGAGGGTGAAATTCAGAAAAAGTCTGTGGTTTCTGGGTCTAAATGGAGAATAAAATAGACTGCACGCTGGAAATTGTGTTTTAGATGAGATAAAGGATGAATGAGGACACACGGCTATTGCACCTTGTCAGGGATTAAGGAAGTGTTCTTGAAGCTTCCTGCCGTTGCTAATCTCTCTCTTTATCCTTTAAATTCCTAGATTTTTGTTTGAAACGTACCTATTTATCATTTTTCGGTTTTCCAGTGGTTTTCTGCCTTGAGACTTGACGAAACAGAGGCTTAAATGACGAAATTAAATCCAACCGTAATGAACTCTATTTATAGCTGTATTATTTGCGCGCCCCCTGTCCCTGCTTGACATTTCCCAACCCTCAGCCCTCATTAGCCATCTTATTTTCATCCACACGGTGTATTTTCCACTGCTGTGATGACCCAGTTCACCCGCGGCGCTCGTTAAACTTTCATTTCGGGCGCCGCTCTTGGTGCTTTCATGTCAGAGCGCGCGGATGCGGTTATCCGCTTCCTCGTGGGTATCGGTTTACTCCCACAGACACTCACTGTGCTCCAGCTCCATGATGCGATGGTTGACCGAGTCGATGCCCTTGTCGATCTTCTCGTGCTGATCTTGCGTCTCCTTCCTCATGCCCTGGCGCTCCTTCTTCAGCAGTTTTATCTTCCTCTCCAGTTCCCCTTCGAGGTCCTCCACCCTCCAGACGCTCTTTCCCCGGCCGGGGGAACCTTTGGAAGAGGTCGGCCTGGGGCCGTGGGAGTGCGGGGGAGCAGGACGACGGCTTCCCGGGCCAGCTCCCGCTGCTGGGGACGGAGAACCGCCGGCCGACGAAGACGGAGTCCTACCAGTGTCCCCGGTCTGGGTGTTGCCGTTGCTACCGCTGCTGCTGCTACCGACGACCGATGAATCTGTGAGGTTCAGGGCTCCGGGACCGATCTCCGCCTGTAGAGAGGAGGGGAAAGATATTATTCTTTAGCAGTGCGGAGAAGCAAAAGGTCAGACACGTACAGAAGTTAACGAAGAAGAAGGGAAAACTACAGTTGTACTAAAAGGCATATGTTATGTAGAAACAAAGACGAGGCTTTTAGCCAACAGCTCGATCGATACTTAGCTATACTAGGCCAAACAGAAAACTTAGAAGAAACTATGGCACTAAATTGGGGCCATAAAATTTGTTCAAAAGAGAAAAATAATTTGAAACTGAAAAAAAAATTTTAAGCTGAAATATTATTTTGGAACTGAAAAACAAAATCTGAAACTGAAAAAAAACCTGAATAGGAAGGAAAAGTAGTTTTGAACATTTTTTTTTCAGTTTCGATTTCAAACCTGTTTTTTTCCGGTTTCAGTTATTTTGTCAGGTTCAAATAGTTTTTCTTTTGAACAAATTTAGCTCCGTAAGACATTTGCGTGTATGGATGACATAATAAACCTGGACAATAGATGATATGAAAATTATAAACCTGACAAATAAACTGATATGAACTTTCATCTTAACTGAGTGGCTCAACATATGGAAACCCTTCAGCATCTTTAAAACGTTAAATCTGATCCCCGTTGTTCGATTTGAACAACCTTTAGAGATATTATTTGTTTAGTGCCATTCTATAGCACAATCAAAAAACTATTTTACTTTCAGTTGTTATAAATGTGCTATTTATACATATGTGTCGTACATAAAAAAGGAATTTTACTTTGAAATTCAATGCCTTGAAATCGGGGCTCTGTCTCTTTAAGAAGATTCTGTTCTTTCTTTGCCTTCATCATCTCAACAATGCTACATGCTACATTGTCATTATGCTGTTTACAGATGTAAACAGCTCATGTGCTGTGTCAATTTTCTGTGATTTATACTGAGATTATATGATGCAGACGTGAAATAACAAAATGTGAAAATGTTTTTAAGGCACCATAGGTAACATTTTTTTGTTCTATTTTCTCAACAAGCAAGCGATTGCAGTAGGAACATTGTTTGTTCATACTTCATACTTCTGTTAAAGAAGTTTCAGATTAAGACCACAAGAGGCACTATGAGATCTTCACGTACTAATTTCAAAATGCTGCATAATGTCTAAAAACAGTGAAGCAATGACTCAATCTGCATCTGTTTTAAACTGTTTTAAACTCTTTATTTCTCAGAAATAATGGGCTCTTTGTTTGATGTTATAGGATTTCATCTCCATCAAGCCATTTGTTTGGTTTGATCCATGACTTTATAATGACAGATTTGGATTAAACCTCATTGTTTCAAGCCTTTGTTAAGATTAAATCTTACACATAACAACGTTCTAAATTCATTTTTTTGGTCAGTGGTTGTCTACAATTTCGGGATACGAGAAAAAAAAAAACACTTCCTGAGGCTGCTATTTTTACTTAAATTTTTTTTGCAGAGTAATTTTTTAAAATGAGCAGCTGCCGTACTGATAATCACTCAAGCCGTTAATAAGATGCAGAGCATAAGCTGCAGAAAATAATAAATAACGTGTCTGTGAAGCTGCTGTACACAGAGGCAAATCCACAGGAGTGGATGAGATGTTGGTGAGTGCGATGTGTAATATCAAGAGAGTTGCTGAGGCGGTGTATCTCCACATCAAGGACATAAATTCACACTGACGGAGACAACCTGCACTCACCGAGGGCTGGCAGCGATGCAGCAGGGCTTCTGTGTGTGTGTTTGCTTAAGACTTTCTTCACCTTGTAAGGCCCATTTTCTGACGTTATGTGGATTTGTGAGGTCCGACACGATAAGAAGAGCTGCGGTTCTTGGGTTGGGCGACGTTGGCAGCTAAGTTTTGATGCGAGTTTATTTTGGGTTTAGCGTTAAGGTCAGGCTTCAGAAATGAACGGAAGTCAATGTGAAGGGAGCAAAACAAAACATGCACGCGCGTGTGTGTGGATAAACATCTTCTGTTCCTCAATCTCAGAACACACACACACACACACACACACACACATACGGGTTTTGGTGGTTTAGAGGGACAATTTTTTCAAACCAGTTTTTTGCAACACTAAACAGTCACCCCTTTCCACTTGTGCTAGAAAGACGTAGTAAGTTGTCAAAAATCTTGTTTGAGCTACACAACATAGATCTCACTTGAAAACTTCAATACACACATCAGAACTCAAAATACAAGAACCTGATGCAATGCTGTATTAGAAGGACAGACGATAATGAGGTGCTTGGCTCCGCCCATGATACCAACAGTAATTGTCAGGGCCAATTTTATTTATCAGGACCACAGCATACACAAACATGAAATATATATGTATTAAGTCCAAACATGGAAATATGGAATATGGCTACACAGAAAGTGGACTTTATTTACAGCACCTTCACTAAGAACTAGAGCAACAATTCTGTTTGTGAACATAAAGGAAAATCTGTGAATGGCAAAGTTAAATGAATTATGGGTCTATTGTTAAATCAAAAAGATGCTGGCATTCTATTATAGTGGCCAGTTGTCCTTTCTTGATGTGTTCGCCAAAGTGCCTCATGACCGCAGCAATCTCCAGGGAGATCATGGATGCTTTTTTGCTCTCCTAGCACTTTCCATAGATGCTAGAAAAAAGAAATAATTCATTAGTGAAAACCAACTCCAATTGTTAATTTTTCTTGGTTATAAATTATGTAATGCCTGTTTTCAAATAAGCATTCATAAAGAACATACATTAGTGGGAGAAGCTACAGAAATGAGCATGTAGGTTGCATCGATGAAAATTAATTTCTGCAAATGCCAAACAGGTTAACACTTGGTATGGTTGCTTGGTATGTATGATTAATTATTTGAGGGAATTCTAGAAAAAAAATTTTTTTTTTCATAATTTAAAATTGCATTTGTTTGACAAACAGGCCTCAGCAGCTGGTGAAGAACCATCCAAAGCCAAAAGACTTGTTCCTCCTTCTAATGCTGGTGCCTAGTCTTTTTTCCAGTGAAGGAGATCCCACTCTGAACCATCTCACTGACTCCACCAAAATACAGGTTCTGTACAGGTGCAGCATCAGCAAAGGGCCTTTTGAGATCTCTGGTTTCCTAAAACCAGAGATTAATCAAATTTAAGATGTTAAATTTGGTTAATATCTTAAAATTAACCAAATTTAAAGATATACTCTGATTACTTTGCTTATTAGTTTTGTGGTGCTTTGATATTTTGAAAAAAATATAAATATGTGAATGTATTTCAGATTAAGATTGGGATAGAGAAAGTAGTATAAACAGTCCCATTACTGATCACCAAATTAGATTTTCTAGCATCTGAACATTGGCTGTGTGAAAGTTTATCATTTTAATACAAGGCACAGTTAAATGGTATGTGTGTGGTAATTTAAGCCAGATGACATATTGGATAATGTCTGCTCAAAATATCATGCATAAAGAAGAACATGGTCACCCTATTGCCTTTCAGTGGTGTAGATCATTACTTTTGACCATGCTTCAGTTGTGCTTTTGAGCTTAACTAGCTTGGTGTTTCAAGACTTGTGTAGGTGTGGTGATTTACCAGAATTTTTATTTGTGTTCCTTTTTCTGCGGGCTCTATGTCCTTCTGTTTTAGTTTTCTGTTGAGCTCTTTCCCCTTACCATCTGTGTTTACTTTGTGCTGAAAAGAACATATAAAAAATATGGGGTTAATCAACTGAAAAGTAAAGAACACTTGCTTAAGGTGAGTCTCTTCCCAATGTAGAAAACAGTTCTCCATATTCCTGCACATTACATGTTGAATATTACACAAGACCTGTGTGTCTGTGCACTTCTACATGTAACTTTCAATTTTGTAACTTCAAAACTCAGTCCTCTATATACCTGCATCTTACATGATGAATATTACACAAGACCTGTTTGTTTGAACAGTAGTTAATACCATTTTAATGACTTCATTTAGAAAATAAGTTGGTCTTTGGAGACCAATAGTACCTCAGGAGGGTTGGTTAAAAGGATCCCCATGCATCCACGTCACCAGCCTGATACGGTTCCTTTTTGGAAATCTGAAATGTAAAGAACACTCATTGAATGCGAGTTTGTTCCCAATGTAGAAAACAGTCCTCCTTATTCAGGGACCTTACATTTTGAGTATTACACAGGACCTGCGTGTATAGGCATTTCTACATGTCACTTTCATTCTTTCAAAACTATGTCCTCCTTATTCTGGCACCTTACATGATGAGTATTACACAGGACCTTTGTGTATGGGCGTTTTACATGTAACTTTCATTCTTTTGTACTTGTAATTTCAAACCTCTGTCCTCCCTTTTAATGCAGCTTTACATATCAAGTTCTAGACAATACCTGTGTGTTTGAACAGTACTTAATAACATTTCAATGACTTAGTTTTAGAAAATATGTTGGTCGTTGGACACCAAAATTACCTCTGGAGGGTTGGTTGAACAGGATCTGCATGTTTCCACATCACCAGCCTGACACAATTCATCTTTGGAAATCTGAAATGTAAAGAACACTCATTGAATCCAAGTTTGTTCCCAATGTAGAAAACAGTCCTCCTTATTCAGGGACCTTACATTTTGAGTATTACACAGGACCTGCGTGTATTGGCGTTTCTACATGTCACTTTCATTCTTTCAAAACTATGTCCTCCTTATTCTGGCACCTTACATGATGAGTATTACACAGGACCTTTGTGTATGGGCGTTTTACATGTAACTTTCATTCTTTTGTACTTGTAATTTCAAACCTCTGTCCTCCCTTTTAATGCAGCTTTACATATCAAGTTCTAGACAATACCTGTGTGTTTGAACAGTACTTAATAACATTTCAATGACTTAGTTTTAGAAAATATGTTGGTTGTTGGACACCAAAATTACCTCTGGAGGGTTGGTTGAACAGGATCCGCATGTTTCCACATCACCAGCCTGACACAATTCATCTTTGGAAATCTGAAATGTAAAGAACACTCATTGAATGTGAGTTTGTTCCCAATGTAGAAAACAGTCCTCCTTATTCAGGGACCTTACATTTTAGTACTACACAGGACCTGTGTGTATAGGCTGCTTCTACATGTCACTTTCATTCGTCTGTATTTTTAGTTATAAATCTAAGTCCTCCTTATTCTGGCACCTTACATGATGAGTATTACACAGGACCTTTGTGTATGGGCGTTTTACATGTAACTTTCATTCTTTTGTACTTGTAATTTCAAACCTCTGTCCTCCCTTTTAATGCAGCTTTACATATCAAGTTCTAGACAATACCTGTGTGTTTGAACAGTACTTAATAACATTTCAATGACTTAGTTTTAGAAAATATGTTGGTTGTTGGACACCAAAATTACCTCTGAGGGTTGGTTGAACAGGATCCGCATGTTTCCACATCACCAGCCTGACACAATTCATCTTTGGAAATCTGAAATGTAAAGAACACAAATTGAATGATAGTTTGTTCCCAAGAAAACAGTCCTCCTTATTCAGGGACCTTACATTTTAGTACTACACAGGACCTGTGTGTATAGGCGTTCTACATGTCACTTTCATTCGTCTGTATTTGTAATTTTAAAGCTATGTCCTCCTTATTCTGGCACCTTACATGATGAGTATTACACAGGACCTTTGTGTATGGGCGTTTTTACATGTAACTTTCATTCTTTTGTACTTGTAATTTCAAACCTCTGTCCTCCCTTTTAATGCAGCTTTACATATCAAGTTCTAGACAATACCTGTGTGTTTGAACAGTACTTAATAACATTTCAATGACTTAGTTTTAGAAAATATGTTGGTTGTTGGACACCAAAATTACCTCTGGAGGGTTGGTTGAACAGGATCTGCATGTTTCCACATCACCAGCCTGACACAATTCATCTTTGGAAATCTGAAATGTAAAGAACACTCATTGAATGTGAGTTTGTTCCCAATGTAGAAAACAGTCCTCCTTATTCAGGGACCTTACATTTTTAGTACTACACAGGACCTGTGTGTATAGGCGTTTCTACATGTCACTTTCATTCGTCTGTATTTGTAATTTTAAAGCTATGTCCTCCTTATTCTGGCACCTTACATGATGAGTATTACACAGGACCTTTGTGTATGGGCGTTTTTACATGTAACTTTCATTCTTTTGTACTTGTAATTTCAAACCTCTGTCCTCCCTTTTAATGCAGCTTTACATATCAAGTTCTAGACAATACCTGTGTGTTTGAACAGTACTTAATAACATTTCAATGACTTAGTTTTAGAAAATATGTTGGTTGTTGGACACCAAAATTACCTCTGGAGGGTTGGTTGAACAGGATCTGCATGTTTCCACATCACCATCCTGAAACAATTCATCTTTGGAAATCTGAAATGTAAAGAACACTCATTGAATGCGAGTTTGTTCCCAATGTAGAAAACAGTCCTCCTTATTCAGGGACCTTACATTTTGAGTATTACACAGGACCTGCGTGTATAGGCATTTCTACATGTCACTTTCATTCTTTCAAAACTATGTCCTCCTTATTCTGGCACCTTACATGATGAGTATTACACAGGACCTCTGTGTATGGGCGTTTCTACATGTAACTTTCATTCTTTTGTACTTGTAATTTCAAACCTCTGTCCTCCCTTTTAATGCAGCTTTACATATCAAGTACTAGACAATACCTGTGTGTTTGAACAGTACTTAATATAATTTCAATGACTTAGTTTTAGATAATATGTTGGTCGTTGGACACCAAAATTACCTGTGGAGGGTTGGTTGAACAGGATCCGCATGTTTCCACATCACCAGCCTGACACAATTCATCTTTGGAAATCTGAAATGAAGAGATGTATACTGAATGAGTCCATAGAAAAATAAAATCCACCTATTTAATGAACCTGTCCAGCTGATTGTTAAACAGACATTTTATGTATTGACACTGCAAAATATGTCTCCTGCTATAAAATGTTCATTAATATAAGGTCAAAATATACTAATTTACATATGACAGTTTCTAGCATTTTGGATAGCGCTGAACAAGTTGAAATGGTGGTCTGGTTAAGTCTTTCTCCAAAATCTGGTTTTTAGGCACTCTGCTAATCACTTCTTGTTTTCAACTATAATGAAAATCTGTACTACAACTTGACATTTCCTTCAAAAATATTTTCAATGCTAGTAGAATGACTTGTGATAGTATTTTCACACTTACTCGTACCCTTCTTCTCCATAGCCAGTCAGAATCACTACAATTATAAGTCATTTCTTCCCCTGGACCAATATCTTTGAGTGCAAACAAACAGAGATGACGTCTTCCATCCACCCTTGTAACTTTCATTTTGTTGTTTGTGTTCATCTCTTCATCATTTACCAGCCTCCCCAATGATCCATGTTCTCTGGCAGCATCAACACTAAAATATTAAGTATGCTATAAGAATAATTATACCATGCAACGGAAATGATTTTGCATATTTGGTGTTTGCATGTCAGAAGAATATTCCTCCTCCAACTAAAACTACTTTTACTGATGAAGCTGAAAATGTTTACATCACTTTGATTAAATATAAAATAAAAAGCAACATTAAAACAGTCACATACCAAAGCTGTTGTCCATTGAACTTGAAATCAAACATAAAAGCCTGGAGTGCATCATGGTAAATTTTCAATCGGTTTTCTTGTTCCTTCCTACTTATGACTTCCCCTCTGCACTCAATAAGGAAATCTCCTTTTTGAAAGCACTGGCAGCTGAACACACCCCGACCTGCAGGTAAACATAATGAGTAAGGTTGAATAAACTTTAAACAATGCATATCTTTCAAATAGTAGCAAATGAGATTATTAAAATTTTTTCAAAATCAGTTAATTGATCTAATTTGAGGTCTTTCTGTGTTACTTGAACATTTGTTTGTCAGCTGAGTGGTGCTTCTAAATGTCACTCATTCTTTTATACTTGGAATTTCAAAACACAGTCCTCCTTTATACATATATATATATGATCTATGCTAGTGTGCAGTATAAAAATAGTTTAAAAGTCAAAAAGCAAGACAAAAGTAAACAAAAACAATCCTTTAATAAACTCTGGAATCCTGTACGTAAAAAAGTCACAACTCACCTTTAAATGAATTGATGTATTTTACATCAAATCCCTCTTTATCTTCACCCAAGGAGAATAATAGCTGGCATCATGTTTGGGATTTCTTTTTGCTCTCTGAGACCTTGTTGCTGACATCTCCTGCAAAGATCAGAGTAATTTGTTGTTGAGTAACAACATGATGCTTTAAATCAGGAGTGTCAAACTCCAGGCATCGAGGGCAGTGTACTGCAACTTTTAGATGTTCATCTGGTCCAAAACACCTGAATTATATGACTGAATTAGCTTCTAAGGGCAGTCAAGTTGATGACCTGCTGATGACCACCTCATTTGATCCAGCCATGTGGCATCACAGACACATCTAAAAGTTATTGTATACAAGCCCTCAAGACCTTGAGTTTGACACCTCTGCTGTACACAATATGATTTGATTTTATTGTATGCGAAAAACCTGTACTGAAGTACACAGTATTACATAATTGACTTTCTATTGACAGGTTCTCAAAACCTTCAAATATTAAAACATTATCTTAATAGTAATGATTATTACAAAGGATAATTTGTGCCTGTGAAAGAATATCACTCACTGATGCACAGAAAATGTCCAAATACAGTTTTGTCTAATTCTGGAGTGAGCCACCTTCCCTTTAAACTCTGGTACACTGACTAAGATGGTTGGTGATAACTAGCTAAACTGAAGCAAATCAGATGCTTTGGTGCATCCAAACATCAAGTAACCTACAACATTCTTCAGAATTACAAATCAATATGTACTTAAATGTCTTAAGAGATTCTGTATGAGTCTTACCTCTTCTTCCACGCAAAAGAAGTTCAATTAATACTAATGGCTTGCACCTGGCCTTGATGGACTGTACCATGTTGATAGAGTAGGAGGGGTACAACAAAAGGAGAAATCCATTTTGTTTCTGAAGCACACAAGGTCAGATTTTTTTTCAGAAACAAGAAAACAAATTTATTTGAGTTATATTTTGTAACTTTCATTCAATATTTCAAAGTTAAATAGTTTATCATACATCTTTCTTTAATTAGGAAACAACAGTAAGATGGTATCTCTCACCAGCAATGTTTAATCTTTTATCAGGAAGGTCACTTCTTTTAATCATTTCTGTTCAATCAATTATTTAAGTTTACTTCTATAGCACATTTCAACACATATATATATACATATATATATATATATACACACTAGATCACTTTATGATATAAAGTGTTCAAAACACTTTAAATCATAAAAACAAAACTGTTGTCTAATGGCAGACAACACCAGCAGAAAAAGGTTGTCTTATGTACCTGCCTACAGACAAATTAGACTACCTAGACAATCTGCATGTATGCAGAGTAGTGACATTGAGATAATGACAAAATATCAATCTAAAGTTTTGTGCTAACAGTAACATAAGTAATCATAATATTTTTGGCACTTTAAATATTTTTAAATAAATGCTTTTTATATTTATATTTGTAATTCTGTATTACTCCATGAGTGGTTATCCCTTCTTAAATTCAAAAAATACTTTATTGATCCTAAAAAGGAAATTAAATTTAAAAAAAGCTTGGGTCCTCTACCACAGGCCTTGGAGTGTGAGTGGTCTTCACAGTATATTAACAGTTCCCAAAGGTGTGCTTCTCTGTATCAAGAGGTCTGATGATGTATTGTTTGAGCCACTCTTCCAGTTTAGGGTCATTACCCCAAGGGTTTCAGTGACCACAGGCACTACTGTTGCCCACACCTTCCACACTCTTGTTAACCTTTTGCATGGCATGCATTATTAATTCATCTTTAATATTGGGGCTGATTGGGCCCTAATGATTCCAAAAACAAAGAGTTATCTTTTTACATGATATGTGGACATAATTCTTCTCAGAAAAATATTTATTCCTTTTAAATCACCATGTTTAGCACCATGGTAAATCTCTACAGTTGCCAACTTTTGTAAACTTACACCACAACAATAAACACTGAACATCTTGGGTCTAGCCTGTAATATGTAATAATCTTCCACTACCACTAAGTCATAAAATAATGACCTAACATATGGACACCCAATCCCATGTAGAGCTAAATTTATTATTGTGGGCTAGACAGCCCAAAATAAGTCATCCACTTATGTGGATTGGCCTCTATTGCTCGGTACTAGGCACCTGCTTGTGTGCCACCATAAATACCACCTCTGTGCTGTGTTTCAGTCTAAGCCTTTTTGTCCATTGGTAGTATTGTTTGCTCGCTATTGTAAAACACCCTGTTGTTATGATTATGCATCATAACAAAATAGCAAAGTATAAAAAATATTTACAAAAATCAGTCCAAATACACAGTATCAAAACAAGAAGGAACTTTTGTCCAAACAAAAGCTATATTTCCCCCAGAAAGGCAGGAATGAAAGTTTAAAAAGTTAAATTCTCAATGAAAGAACAGGGCTACTCCAATGTGCTACAACCTTGAGAGGCACAATTTTCCATTCATCATCAGTAGCATTTGAATTCTTATATCAGTGGACTGAGTTTCCTCCTTTTCCATCTTATCATTCCAGCATGGTATTTGATAACTGTCAATGCATAGCTGTTGATTGCTGGACCTTGTTTCTCTCATTGGACTTGCCTTACTTATTGTAGGTACAGTAGTTTGCAAAAGTATCCATAGCCCTTGAACTTTTCCATATTTTCTGACATTACAACCGCAAACATATTTTTACAGAATTTTATGGGAAAGACAAACACAAAGTGGCATATAGTTGTGGAGTAGAAACAAAACTATACATGATTCAAAACATTTTCTGCAAATAAAAGCTGAAAAGTGCAGTGTACAAAATCTTCAGCCCCCTTTCCCTAAGTGCGACCAATTGCCTTCAGAAGTTGCCTGATGACTGCTAATGACTAAATAGTCCACCTGTGTGTAATCTAATCTCAGTATAAGTTCAACTCCTCTAAGACTGCCTCAAAGGTTAGTTAAGAGAATATTGGGAAGCAAACAGCATCACAAAGTCCAAGGGACACACCAGACAACTCAGGGACAAAGTTGTGGAGAAGCTTAAAGCAGGCTTAGGTTATAAACAGGTTCCACGAATCATCTGGAAATGGAAAGAGAATGGCACAGCTGTGAACCTACCAAGACAAGGCCATCCACCTAAACATAAAAAAGTCCCATTTGCAATTTGCCAGAAGCCATGTTGGGATACAGCAAAACAATAAGACGAGACCAAAATTGAACTTTTTGGCAAAATGCAAAGCATTACTTGTGGTGGAGAATGGACACTGCACATCACTCTGAACACACCTTCCCCACTGACAAACATTTCTTTTCTTCATTCTTGATTGTAAGATGGATTGAGCCAAATACAGGTCAATCTTGGAAGAAAACCTGCCGGAGTCTGCAAACGACTTGAGGCTGGGGCGGAGGTTCACTTTCCAGCAAGACAATGACCCTAAACATTAAGCCAGATCTACAATGGATTGGGTTTAAAATCATTCATGTTAGAGTGGCAAGGTCAAAGTCTAGACATAAATTCAACAGAGAATCTTTGGCAAGATCTGAAAACTGCTGTCAAGTCAAGTTTATTTGTATAGCACATTTCAGCTGGAAGGCAGTTGAAAGTGCTTTACATCAAAGAAACACAGAACTAAGAAGTCATACAAGTAACATACACTGTGTTCCAAATTATTATGTAATTGATATCTTCTCAGATTTTATTAAATGGTCAATGGAAATGATGGTCAGTATGATTGTCAAGTCAAGAACTACTACAGTATAAATAAAATTTTACTGAACAAAGCTCCCAAGGAGAACAGTATTTTTTCAAAAAGAAACTCAAAATGCACTGTTCCAAATTAATATGCACAGCAGATTTTCTAAACATTTTATGGATTATAAAGAACTGCAAACAGTTCTCTGAACTAATCAATATTTGAATGTGCAGCATCACAAGTACTAAAATCAAAACCTAATTCAATCAAAACCTCTTAATAGACTGAGTTACGTGTTCACATAGGACCCCTTCTTTGATATCACCATCACAATTCTTGCATTCATTGAACTTGTGAGCTTGTGGATAGTTTCTGCTTGAATTTCATTGCAGGATGTCAGAATACCTTCCCAGAGTTGCTGTTTTGATATCAACTGCATCCCACCCTTGGATCTTCTGTTTGAGGAAACTCCAAAGGTTCTCAGTAGGGTTGAGGTCAGAGATCAGAGGAGGATGGTGACCTCACCATGAGTTTTTCCCCTTTCATGCCTATACACAGTGGCCTTGCAGCATAAGATGATGCATTGTCATGCATGGAGATGATTTTGGTATGGAAGGTATGGCTCTTCTTTCTGAACCATGAAAGAAAGTGATCAGTCAGAAAGTCCATATACTTTGCTGAGGTCATTTTCAAGCCTTCAGGGACTCTGAAGGGGCTGTCCAGCTCTCTCACATGATTTCAGCCTCCACTACCTCCTTGTTGATGTCACAGCTGTTTTGGAATTTGGTGGCCATCCATCATCAATCTACTACTGCGAACATCTGGACTATCCAGGGTTGCACATCAGTCATCAGTGAACTAATCTGTTTGAAAATCAATCTTCATGTACAGTTGGGCCCACTGCGACTGGTTCTGCTTGTGAGCTCTGGTTAGGAGCTGCCAAATAGTAGGTTCATGCACTGCAAGCCTCTGGAGGACCCTTCACCTTGTGGTTCCAGCTTCAAGTAACTGCTTGCTGCTATGTAAGGGCATTTTAACAGCTGCTCTCTTAATTTGATGAATTTGTCTAATAGAAACCTTCCTCATTCTGCCTTTATCTATACAAACCCATCTTTGTTCTAAATCAGCCACAAATCTCTTCACAGTACAATAATGCTTCAGTTTCAGTTAAAATATTTGATGTTTTCATATCTTGTCATATAGCACTACACTATCTGATGATTTTGGTCAGCAAAGAGATCCTTTCTCTTTCCCATATTGCTTGAAAGCTGTGGCCTGCTTAATAATGTGGAACATCCTTCTTAAGTAGATTTCCTTTAATTAAGCTCACCAGACAAACTAATCCGAAATTAATTATAGTGATTAAAAGAGCCCTGACACACAATACCATCTATAAATTTAATAGCACAACAAAAATGTAATCTTTATAACAGTTAAATCCAATTTGCATAATAATTTAGAACATGGTGTGCATTCACCTTAAGAAAGAAAAACAAAGAAATTAAATTCAAAGTAAAATCAAAATTAAAATCATATACATCAAATATAATGATACATGTACCTTTGATTAAGATTCAGAAACAATTGTAAATAGTTGTGTTTTTGCCTTGATTTAAAGGAATTCATTGTTTCAGCTGTTTTCAAGCTTTATTCAAGATTTGTGGTGCATTGAAGCTAAATTCTGCTTCAAAATGCTTGGTTCTGGTTCTATGGATGCAGAGCAAGCCAGAATCAACAAAATGTTAGCAGTGGAGTGTATAAATAGTTTGGTGAAAAATGGCTCTCTTATGGTTTATATTTCTTTTAATCCATGCACTTATGTCACACATTTATTAGTCATAATATTTTAAATAAACAATATTTGACCAAAATATATATTCATTTCTGTATCTTATAGCACAGAATAATCATATTGCCAACTCATCCCCAGTGTAAATTGCAAGACGTGAATTAGAAGGACACTGTAATAATTAGCAGGACCTTCCGGTAAACAACCAATCAGATTAAGACCTTGTGTGAATATTCATGAGGTCCTGCTATTACACAAACCTGCCATAGGGGGCACTGTGGTGATACACAGATTATACACAAAATCAGGTTTATGTGTATTAAGCGGACATCTCGTTTTTTTTGCATTTTTGGGGTTAATAGACCAATAGAAACCTTTCTACGTTTTTAGATTTTTCTCTGTTTTAGCAGGACACCGCTCCTGTCCTGCTAATTCAAAATGTCCTTCTAGTGTGGTGTGTATTCTGACGAAATGTCCTGCTAAATCACATATACCAACGCACACACACACACACACACACACACACACACACACACACACACACACACTCTAAAGCCCAAACCACCTCCAGCAGTCTTTTTTCTGTCCGGCCAGCCTCATGTTTTATTTACGACAACGTCAGAGTGCTGGATGCTGACCAGGCAGCCGACATAATGGGAGGTGGGGCGCGCTGGGATGTGAGGGCCGGCTTACATGGAAAGATTTCCCCTGAGTCTGTGGGAGTGGGAGCAAGGCATGATGGACCTTTGTGTCAAGACGAGTTGGTTTGTAGAGCGGAGGGGGAGGAATAAAGACGGACAGGCTTTTTTGTGAGATGATTCAGTTATTTCTATCACTCAAAATATATTAGCCTCATTTTCCAGCAGCTGCCCAATGCATAAGTAAACTGGGGTACTACGTCCGACCTCCAGGCCAGCAGGTGGCGCTTGACTCCATGCAGAGTACAGACATCAAACTTGAATAATAAATAATGAATAATGAACCGACTTGAAAATTTGCCATGAATACTAAAAACAAGGATTAAAAACACAACCAAGGGCGTAAATCCCATCTCATCATTGGGAAGGGACAATAAACAGGAAAATTTTTTAAGAGCAATTTGGGTCGGCGAGGTTCTATTGAAATGTAACGTAAAATGTGGTTTAAAAAGTTTATAAACCACATTGAAGCTGCAGGACCAAAAATGACTAGTAATGCACATCAAACATGTTTTATTCTCAGTAAGCAAATTATTGAGAAGTAAAACTAAAATTCAAATGTTGCTTCTATACGAGTTTTGTTCAGTCTGACTGATCTAATCTCTGCTACACTTTACAAAAATGTAAGGTTCTAAATAAAAAAGCTTTAATGATTGACTGCTCTTAATAAAGTTTCTCATAAACATTGATTTATTGAAATGGCTCCCAATACAAGTTATGGCCTATTTAAATTATAACTGGTTACGTTGCTTTATTTTTAAGCCTTTTTTAGTTTTGGGATGTCCTGGGTAACTGAGAACAAATAAGTAGATAGAAATGAATATCTATCATAATTTAAAGGTAGCACTTACAGCACCAGGCTTGATATAGAAAAATATTTGGATTTTATTTTGTGGTTTTAAAGG
The DNA here is from genome assembly GCF_019740435.1 of Gambusia affinis. Classification (NCBI taxonomy): domain Eukaryota; kingdom Metazoa; phylum Chordata; class Actinopteri; order Cyprinodontiformes; family Poeciliidae; genus Gambusia; species Gambusia affinis. The sequence continues at coordinate 26,252,440 of NC_057871.1, read as the reverse complement.
CCCTACGTTGAAGACAGTGAGAAATTAAGGCATAACATTTAGTCAGTTCCTATCTGTTCTCTCTTCTGTTCTCGGGGAACCTCCAACTAGAATGAAGGTTTCATGATTACAATTTTTATAATTAATGATTACACGAAACACTAGGTAAGATATATGACAATTTAATAAAAAAAAAAACATGTCTTTTGAAATGGCCTGAATAAAATCTAGAATTAGGGTAGAAAAATAATAAAAGGGATTTTATTTCAAAACTAGAAAATTCCTGAAGAAATTTAACTGGGGCCTGCCAAAGTGTGCCCGTCGATTTGGACCCAGCGTTCTGATGCTAAGAATTTGCATCAATGCTAAAGAAAGCTGCAATGTAATCAATAGCATGTGGAGAATCACAAGAATGTTAAGTAAGCTGGACATGCAACATTCAGTATGATAAAGTAAGTGCATTAGCTAAAATGAACAAATATGCTAATGTAAGCATAAATACTTTCAGTAGCATGTGGGGTATCATTAGAATGTTTACTGTCATTTACTTACTCCATTAAGTATACTAAACATGGCTAATAAGTCTGAAAAATAGGAAATAGCTTATTTAAGCTAAAAGGCTAATGCTAATGAACTGCCTTGCTGTACAAGGCAGTTCCCTAACCTCGGATAAACAGATAATGCAGAATGATATCATTGCACCGCCTCTTGTGCACTATCAGAGGGCATGTTGAGGCTTTTATTTTGAAATTTGCAGTAAGCTTCATATTAAATGCCCACACTAATCCAATGTGTAAGAGTGCTTTGGATAAACCAGTCACATAAAGCCAAAAAGAGCAATTACATGATGTAAGAATTGCCAAAGCTTTTATTTTGAAATTTTTGTTTAGCTTCATTTGAAAGGGTCAAAGTCATCCCATGTGTAACAATCATTGGATTAAATCAGTCATATAACGCTCAAAAAAGCAATGACCCGATGTAAAAATTTTCAAGGGCTTTTATTTTGAAATTTTCAGTAAGCTTCATATTAAATGCCCACACTAATCCAATGTGTAAGAGTGCTTTGGATAAACCAGTCACATAAAGCCAAAAAGAGCAATTACATGATGTAAAAATTGCCAAAGCTTTTATTTTGAAATTTTTGTTTAGCTTCATTTGAAAGGGTCAAAGTCATCCCATGTGTAACAGTCATTGGATTAAATCAGTCATTTGATGCTCAAAAAAGCAATGACCTGATGTAAAAATTTTCAAGGGCTTTTATTTTGAAATTTTCAGTAAGCTTCATTTCAAAGGGCTAGACTCATGCCATGTGTAACAGTGACAGGGTTAAATTAGTTATATACAGCCCATAGCAGCAAGTTTTTCTAAAGGCCAGCTCAGTCCTCCTCTGTTTTAACTGAACTAGTAGTTAGAACTACAGTGATGCGTATTTGTAGTCCTCAGAAGCTCTCCCTCCTCTGGGTTCCGTTGCCATGGTAAATAATCCTCTCTGCCAGCTGTGAGTGAGACATCCAGGGGGAGACAATTCTCTGTTTGAGCCAGCCAGTTTGACTAAAAAAAGCATTGCAAAAAACTGTTTCCCGTTCGGGAACCGTAATACATATTCGAAAACCGTTTGAAGCATATGAGAGGGCTATTTGTCGTCTCACATAGTCCCGCCATTCATATCTCTACCTCACTCACAGTATTAACAGCGATGAGATAAAAAAAGTGTGTGCCAAGGTCTGAAATTTTTCAGAAATACATGGAAGTGAATCAGTGAGATCTGTCTGCTACCCTGGCGCATGACTTTGCTCTGAAGCACCTGGAGAGAAAACTGTAAGCGCTAGATAATTTTTGAAAACATTTGACCGGAGCAGGCACGCGTATCAATGTCATGACCAAGTTTGATACCAATCATGCAATATTTGTGAGCGTGAGGGCGAGTTAAAAAATGATTTGGGGTCAAAATGTCACTCTGACTCTCACTCTAGCGGAGCAGCCTTCACACTCTGATATTTCCAAAAATGAAAAACTTTGGGTCGCTTAGAAAGACGTTGTGGACAAACCATAATACATATTGACATGCTGTCTTCACTTTAAAAGAGATCACGGACGTATCTACAAAATGAAGTTTGAATGGCGTTTCTACATAAAGTTATGACGACACAGAAAATCCTCAAAAATAGGGTATTTTCAGGATTTACTGGTTGCCTCGTCCCCTTGACGACGAGACTTGCACCTGGTGAGCTCGTTAGTGATTTTGGGGTCGTTTTTTGCTTTTTACGTCGCCATGGTAACTCCAAAGCCCACCAAAAGTAATAGCACACCTCCCGGGATCGAGCCGCACGTTTTGATACCACTTTTGTGGGTGGGCTCGCAGCGGTACGAGCCGCATTCACGGTGACGGAAGAATAAGTTAAGAATAATAAAGAGACATTCTATTGGGTGTAGAACAATAGGTGCCTGCCATGCAATGCATGGAGGCAGTGACTGACTTGCTTCGCAAGTCAGTCACTGCTCTCCTTATGCATTGCTATGGGCAGGCCCCAATTATGGATACCATTTGTTCCAATCACCTAATTACTGAAATCAAAAGATTTGGGTTGTGTAAAGTTTTGATTTTCCACGATAAAAATTATATCATAACTTGGTTTTAGGTCCAGGGTAATTACTGTCCCCCATTTTTCTGCCCTTTCCGGAGCTTTATAGAGACACACCTGCTTGCTCTTCTTTCAAACTCGCATATTTTATGAAAGGCAACCAGAACGTTTAGCCAACTTTTTAAAAATGTAGGCTATTTTGTAATTTTTATGTCCTTCCCCAGCCCCTCCAACGTAGGCCTACATACCTCTAGTTTTTCAATCCGGTCCTTCAGATCCATAATGGCCCTGGCCAGCTCCTCCACCGCCCGGGCCGTCTGCAGCTGCGCCGCCGAGGTAGAGCTCACATCGTCCCCGGCCATGACGCGGCGGTTCCCGTTCCACACCCCGACGCTCCGCGCCGGCGTGGTCCTCTCGTCCTCCAGGCCACTCTCACACTCACTCAGCTTTCCCGTCAGCTCTCTGATGGTCCGCTGGTCCATGAGGATTTGGTCGTTCTGCTGTAAGACCATCTGTCGGAGGTTCTCCGCCGTCGTCCGGAGGTCTTCGTCTCCCCCGTTCCCGTACCGAGGCTCATCCGCCTGCTGCTGCTTCTGCTCCCGTTTCTGCCTCAGATCTTTGGTTTTACACTCCCCAACAGGTAGAGGAGTACAAATCAGCCGACTGAAGCTGTACTGCTTTGCCGACCCGCCTGCCGTCTCCTTCCCCAGATTCATCTCGTTCAGCGTGGGGACCTCCAGGTCGATGCCGCCCAGCCCGTTGTCCACTTCGTAAGACCCCGGGCCGTGCAGAGCTCCCAGCGGCCCGGCGTGAGCCACAGACCCGGACTCCAGAGGCTGGATCAGCGCCTCCGAGGTCATGGTGCCGTTATCGCCGGCGGTCACGCCGCGCTTTCGGGGATAAACGCTGGCGATGATGCAGATGACCGCGCCGAGGAAGGCGAGAGAGCCCGCTCCCACCAGCACCACCACGAACTTCATCACGCCTGTGAAAGCCGAGGAAAACAAATCCCATCAATCCGCTTCACAAACATGCAGCATCACTCCGCACCGCAACCAGCAGTGAGGACACGCGCTACACGTAAAGAGCCTTACAATCACGACAAATCCAGTAAGTGCTAACAAAAACAAGAGGTGTCGTTTTTTTTTATCAGGAGAAAACACGACGCTTACGTCGACTTCAGCTGAATCCAGAAGCGCTGCTGCGTCCTGTCTTTCGTTCCTCCTTCTTGAGTGTGGTATCGATGGCACCGCGCTGTCTCGACCTGCGGGGATGCTTTCCGTCTCTGCGTTGCTAAGCTGCTCTCTCCTCAGTGCGTGCGTTGCCATGAGGACGGCTGCTGGAGGAGGAGCGTGACTGGTGAGAGTAGAGGTGAGCCTCCAGCAGAAGCTGCGCGAAACAAACAAGGCCGTGATGGATCTGTGGGTGCGCGAGCTTGTGAGAGCGCGCGCCTCGCCGCGTGTATCTGTTACTGAAAGGGCGCTGGAAGAAAAACAGCAAAACGCTGGATGTGGACGTGGAATGTAATGTTCATCTGAGTTGGTTGTTTTAGTTTTAGAAAGAAAACCATTTTTTTTTTTTTATTTTTTTAACTTAGTCAGCTGAACGGAGGTTGTTTGAAGAATTTAATTTGGAGGGACGTCCACCACTCACCGCTTCAACACTGGCATGTCGTTTATCATATGGGACTACCGAGGTGTCCAAAGTGTTACTCGGGAATATTAAAAAAAGATAAAAAGAAAATGTTCAATTCATTAAAGTCTGTGTAATTAATTAATCAAAATTAACTTGTTAAACAGCAGGCTTTACTTTTATTTAAAAGTAAAGCCTTAATGAGGTAGCCTACAGTTCATTAAACCGCATAAAGTGTCCCATATCCTGCAGTAGCTTCTGACAACAGACTGAATATTTTCATACCAAGAAAATGGAAAACAGTCAGGCCTCAATGATTTACAGATTTATTTTCTACAAAACTCAAACAACTTTGTTCATTTTGTGACTATATTGTGTTTAGTTTAGTGTTAAGCAATTGAAAATAATTAAAAAGAAACATTATTATAATACAATCCTGGGAGATGGAAGATGACATTAGAGCTAAACGGCAAGCCAGGGCCACAAACCAAGACAACATGGCTCAACAACAAAAGGAATATTTTATGATATGAGAACCAAGACGACATGATCACACAACACAAGGGGACGACAAAACAAGCCTTTAGCAGTACAGACTGAAATAGAACAATGTTTAAATGTTCTGTCAGGTTGATATTTACAGATATATTCACATTGAAATCAGTTTTGTAACTTTATACGTGCTGTTGACAGTTGTACATACCTAAATGTTAACTCATATGTTTAGTGGACATATTATACAATACATATGTAAATATGTTTGTTTTTGAACCCTCTATTGATTCTTCATTACCCGACACCGTTCTGCATGGATCCGGCATTAAAGTGAAGGAGAAACATGCAACAATATCTAAGCAGCTTATTCTTTGGGCCGGCCCTGAGGGTCGCCGTCACAAAATCTTTTGAAAGGCACCAAAGACAAAAACTCAAAACAATCTGTATTCCTATTCAGTTCACTTACAGTTGAACCCCATCCTTAAGCCCTCATGCACACATGCCATTTCATAAGCCGACAGCATGCCAAGTCACATGTCTGTGCATTCACAGATGTGACACAAGCCTAATATGTAATTAATGCAAAACTGGGTCACAAACACACAATTTGTTTTGGGGGAAGGAGGAATACGGAAATAATAATACCAATCTCACAAACTCAAGCAGTTTTTACTGTTTTATCCTTTTTATTACGATGTATTTTTGCAACATGACAAGAAGGGCTACGAGTTACTGTAAGCTTTAGACCAGTACTTCTCAAATAGGGGGGCGCGAGAAGCCGGACTTTATAATTGTCTTTATTCATGATTACCTGATAATCAAACCTCCTGTCACTAGGTGGCAGCAGTGTTCAAACTAATCAACAGGCTGCCTGTTCCAGCTAGTAGAAGTAGCTACACAACGCTAAACGACCAGAGGGGGGAAAATGGAGCTTAGGATACAAGCGCGGGTGTTTTGAAATATATTTACCGTCATGGAGGAGAGATGAAGTTTAACAGTAAAAAGAAAAACGACAGCAAAGGTCAGTAAAGCAAGTATGACGGGAGTTTTATGGCCAAACTAAGAGATTTTTATTTTCACATACAAGAGTACAGTCCTTATAGTACGAGGATCCAGTTGTATTAGCAGAATAATTAAAAAATTGGCGGAGTAAAGACGTAATATTGCTGGAAGAAAGTCATTAAATTAAAAAGCTTCATAGAGTGATATGTAACCCGCTCAGGAAGTCAGGTTCTTTTTATTAAATAAGTTGTTTAAACAATCGTTTCAAAGTCCTGGGGCTGAAAATGTGCTTCTGATGTGCTAAAACATTTAGTACTTAGTCATTTGTTAAACCAATACCAACTATATGTCATGTTGGGTTGAATATTAGCCCAAATGCAGAACACAACCACAGGAGAAGTGAAATCAGTTTTAAAATGATTTATTAAAGATCACACAATAATCAAAGAGAGTGAGTCGGAGTGGTCTGGTCCAGGGGAATAAACAGTACGGCAGCAGCGGTTCACTGGGAGGAAAAAAAGCAGGGTGGTAAGTTCAGGGGTCGTGGGAGAACGGAAAACTCTCGGGGAAGGAAAACGGGTAGATCTTACTTGTCGTTGTTGGAGCGGAGTTGTGGAGGGAAACTGAGTTTGTCCGGGGTCTCGGTCCCTAATGGATCCAGGGATAACGGAGGAGTGCGGCGGGGAGCGGACAGGTAGGCTCGGGTGAAACGGAGACACGGAGGAGTGGAACGGCCGCCAGCCGTGGAGTCCAGAGGAGATTTGCAAACAGCAGAGAGGCGAATCTGGAAACTCGGGCAACCTGAAGGCAACGGAGAAGAACAAAAAGATTCACTAGAAGAATTAGGCAACAAGGAACACTGAGACAAGCTCAAGGGGGGCTCAGAGGTACCGTGACTGGCACAACACTCAGGCGACGTTGGACTGACGGCCCACTCCTTTTGTCTGCTCCGCTGATGAAGGTGATCGGGAACAGCTGGGGAAAATAATGACGTCACCGCACTCCATCCGAAACCTGTCGCCTACTGGTGGTAATATGTAGAACGGTGCGCAGGCAACCCCACCAATAGGACAGAGAGCCCCGGAACACAACAGTACCCCCCCCTCAATGGTCGCCACCTGGCGGCCTAGAAGAGGTAGATGGCAATGAGGAGCGATAGTCTGAAATGAGGGACGGATCTAAGACAGATGAACCAGATATCCAAGAACGTTCCTCCGGACCGTAGCCCTCCCAGTCGACGAGGTACTGCCAGCCGCGACCTCGCCGACGGGAGTCCACGATCCGGTGGACAGTGTAGGCCGGATGGCCATCAATAACACGGGGGGGTGGAGGGGGTTCGGCTGGAGGGCAGAGCGTGCTGGTCTGGACGGGCTTAATCTGGGACACGTGGAAGGTGGGATGGACGCGGAGGGAGGCAGGCAGATGGAGACGAACGGCAGAAGGACTAATTATGGATTCAATGGTAAACGGACCAATATAGCGGGGAGAGAGTTTTCTAGTCATAGATTTGAGAGGAATGTCGCGTGCAGAGAGCCATACCTGTTGACCGGGTGTGTAAGTAGGAGCAGGAATCCTCCTGCGATCAGCCTGACGTTTAATCTGTTCTGCGGTGCGGTTGAGATTGTGTATGGTCGTCCTCCATACCTTCTGACAGCGACGTATGTGGTGGTGGACTGAGGTGACAGAAATATTCTTTTCTTCGGAAGAGAGTAAGGGTGGTTGGTAGCCGAGGGAAGCCTCGAAAGGGGACAGACCTGTAGCAGCGGATACGTGGCTGTTGTGGGCATACTCCACCCATGGGAGGAACTGGGACCAGTCGCAAGGGTTGGAGGATGTGAAACAGCGGAGGGTGGTTTCGAGATCTTGGTTGAGACGTTCGGTTTGACCATTAGACTGCGGATGAAAACCAGATGTTAACGAGACATTGGCATTTAATGCAGAACAGAAAGCTTTCCAAACCTGGGAAATGAATTGTGGTCCTCGGTCAGATACGATATCCTGCGGAATGCCATGGAGCCGGAAAACATGTTTAACCAGAAGTTGGGCTGTTTGGAAGGCAGTGGGTAGTTTGCGCAGGGGAATAAAATGGCAGGCTTTGGAGAAGCGGTCAACAATGGAGAGGATGGTGGTCATGCCTTTTGAAGGTGGCAAACCGGTGACAAAGTCTATAGCTATGTGAGACCATGGACGTTTCGGAATGGGAAGTGGTTGAAGAAGACCAGATGGAGGTTGATGGGAGGACTTATTTCGGGAACAAACAGTGCACGCCTGAACATAATCCCGGACGTCTTTGTGAACGGATGGCCACCAGAACTTTCGGTTTACTAGGGCGATGGTGCGACTGATGCCAGGGTGGCCGGAAAACTTGGATGCGTGGATCCACTGAAGAAACCGGGCTCGAACAGAGGAAGGAACAAAGATCTTATCGGGTGGACAGGAGTCAGGGGCTGGATCGGAAAGCTGTGCTTGTTTTATAATGTCTTCCATCTCCCAGGTTATCACTGCAACCGTGCAGCTGGGAGGAAGGATGTGGTCGGGGTCCCTCTCGGAGTCGTCTTGCGAGTAAAGACAGGAGAGGGCATCAGGTTTTACGTTGCGAGACCCTGGTCTATAAGAGATAGAAAGGTTGAATCGTGAGAAGAACAGTGACCAGCGTGATTGTCGTGGGTTTAGCCTCTTTGCGGAACGTAGATAGGACAAATTCTTATGGTCGGTCCAGACCAACACTGGGTGCTCTGCCCCCTCCAGCCAGTGTCTCCACTCCTCCAGGGCTAATTTTATGGCTAGTAGTTCTCTGTCCCCAACATCATAGTTCCTTTCGGGTGGTGTTAACCTGCGTGAAAAAAAGGCACAAGGGTGAGTCTTATTGTCTTGGGATGAAATTTGGGACAGTACTGCTCCAACTCCTGAATCAGAGGCGTCCACCTCCACGATGAATTGCTTTGAGGGGTCCGGTTGGATGAGGATGGGTGCGTTAGCGAAGAGGTTCTTGAGGCGAGAGAAAGCGGCTTCAGCTTTCGGGGTCCAACTGAAAGGAATCTTTGAAGAAGTTAGAGCGGTAAGGGGCAAGGCTGTCTGACTGTAATTGCGAATGAAACGACGGTAAAAATTGGCAAATCCCAGGAAGTTGCAGCTGTTTGCGGGTCTCTGGTTTTGGCCAATCTAAGACAGCCCGAATCTTCTCCTCGGTCGGCCTTACCTGTCCGCCCCCTAGAATGAAACCCAGAAATGACACGGATGATTTGTGGAATTCACACTTCTCTGCCTTCACATATAGTTTGTTCTCTAGGAGTCTTTGTAGAACCTGACGGACATGATACTTGTGTTCATCTAAGGATTTAGAGAAAATCAGGATGTCGTCGAGATAAACGAACACAAAAATGTTTAAGAAGTCTCTTAGAACGTCGTTTATTAGCGCCTGGAAAAAGGCAGGAGCATTCGATAATCCAAATGGCATTACAAGATACTCAAAATGTCCAATGGGCGTTTTAAATGCAGTCTTCCACTCATCCCCTTTACGGATGCGCAGGAGGTGGTAAGCGTTTCTTAGATCCAATTTGGAGAATACAGTTGCTCCATGAACTGGTTCGAATGCTGCTGATAATAGTGGCAGAGGATATTTATTTTTAACTGTAATGTTATTTAGACCCCTGTAATCGATGCATGGACGTAATGACCCATCTTTCTTTCCCACGAAGAAAAACCCTGCTCCCAGCGGTGACGAAGATGGGCGGATGATGCCAGCGGCTAAGGATTCATTAATGTATTTCTCCAAGGTCTTTCTTTCGGGACGGGAGATGTTATACAATCGGCTGGAAGGTAATGGAGCACCGGGTAGAAGGTCTATGGAGCAATCGTGGGACGAGAAGGAGGTAGAGACTGGGCCTTAGATTTACTAAAAACAGGAGCTAGATCATGGTATTCATGAGGAATCATCGACAAGTCGACGGGGTCAGCCTCCTTGAGTTCAGCCGGCGGGACACCTGGAGGAACAGCTGAACGGAGACATGATGAGTGGCAAGAAGTGGACCAAGATTCGACATGCCTGTCTGACCAATTGATTTGTGGATTGTGCTGTTGCAGCCACCGAAAACCGAGGATTATAGGCGAGTTAGAGGTGGGAAACACAAAGAATGAAATGGACTCCCTGTGATTACCGGAGATTATTAGGTGAAGCGGTTTGGTTTGTGGGAGATTTGTAGCTTTTCCATCTAAGGCAGTTACTCGCAATGGAACTGGTAATGGCTCGATTTCTATGGCCATTTGTGTTACCAAGGATTCATCTATAAGGTTCTGTTCGCAGCCAGAATCCACAAGGGCGGACAACGGAATTGAATAATTCTGATAGTTCAAAGTAGCAGGCAGTAATAATCGAGGAGCATCTTTACTTAATAAATGGTCCGCCAACCTCCTCGCCTCTAAAGGCGGACCTGGGGGTTTAAACGGATCGGGCAACGAGCGAGAAAATGACCAGGGGCACCGCAGTAAATACATAGGCGGGCAGTGATGCGCCGCTGCCGTTCCTCCGGAGTTAACCGAGTCCGTCCTACTTGCATGGGTTCGGGTTCCGGGGAGGCTCGGGGAGGAGAAACCCTCGGAGTGGGAGTCAAGCGTTCTGCCGGCTGATTTCTTCGGCTTATTTCTCTAGCACGAGACCGGATTCTACTGTCAAGACGAATGGTGAGATTTATCAGTTCCTCTAACGTCTTAGGCTCGTCGAGAGTAGCGAGTTCATCTTTTAAAGATTCGTTCAGAGCATTAAAGTATGCACTCTTTAACGCCTCGGCATTCCAGCCGGTTGCCGCGGCTTTGATGCGGAAATCCACTGCAAAGTCAGCTACCGTTCGGTGGCCCTGTTTGAGATTCCACAACTCCTAGAATTAAAGGAGTTGTCTGATTCGTGGCTGAAAACTTGTCTAAATTCCTTTAAAAAATCATTAAACGAGCACCGTACCGTGCGGGGTCCGGGAAACGGGCTTCTGCCCATAATAACGCTCGTTCAGACAACAAGGAAATAACATACGCAATCTTTGCGCTGTCATGGGAGAAACTTTGTGGAGAATGGTTGAAGATTATTGAGCATTGAAGCAGAAATCCATTACATTTATTTAGATCACCTGAAAATCTTTCAGGAGTTGGAGGTCGGACATCGGAAAACGTAGGCTGGACTGCGAGGACTGGAGCTGGATCAGGTGCGGGAGCTGGAGACTGAGTCTGAGGAAAGGCGCGCTGGAGGAAGTCTTTTAACTCCGTTAATTGTTGATTAGTTTCTGTTTGCAATTTGTTTAGTTCCCTTAATGCAGTATCGTGCGTTTGTAAAAGTGATTGTTGTTCAGACAGGGTTCTCCGTATTGCGTCTGCTGGGCTAAGTGGTTGGCCTGAGTGTTCTGTCATGTTGGGTTGAATATTAGCCCAAATGCAGAACACAACCACAGGAGAAGTGAAATCAGTTTAAAATGATTTATTAAGGATCACACAATAATCAAAGAGAGTGAGTCGGAGGGTCTGGTCCAGGGGAATAAACAGTAACGGCAGCAGCGGTTCACTGGGAGGAAAAAAGCAGGGTGGTAAGTTCAGGGGTCGTGGGAGAACGGAAAACTCTCGGGGAAAGAAAACGGGTAGATCTTACTTGTCGTTGTTGGAGCGGAGTTGTGGAGGGAAACTGAGTTTGTCCGGGGTCTCGGTCCCTAATGGATCCAGGGATAACGGAGGAGTGCGGCGGGGAGCGGACAGGTAGGCTCGGGTGAAACGGAGACACGGAGGAGTGGAACGGCCGCCAGCCGTGGAGTCCAGAGGAGATTTGCAAACAGCAGAGAGGCGAATCTGGAAACTCGGGCAACCTGAAGGCAACGGAGAAGAACAAAAAGATTCACTAGAAGAATTAGGCAACAAGGAACACTGAGACAAGCTCAAGGGGGGCTCAGAGGTACCGTGACTGGCACAACACTCAGGCGACGTTGGACTGACGGCCCACTCCTTTTGTCTGCTCCGCTGATGAAGGTGATCGGGAACAGCTGGGGAAAATAATGACGTCACCGCACTCCATCCGAAACCTGTCGCCTACTGGTGGTAATATGTAGAACGGTGCGCAGGCAACCCCACCAATAGGACAGAGAGCCCCGGAACACAACACTATAACCTTACAAGACCCTCAGTATTCCGCAATTTAACGCAGTATGGTGAAAAGTTATAAAATTACAACTTTATTCTCGTCCAACTTTACTTGTATTTAAAACCCAAATCAAAATCTCAGAGCCTGGCGCTTATACTCCATCACAAGCAAGAAATGTAGCTTGCATAAAAAGGCCAAGAAACAGACGAAACCTATCTTTTTATTGTTAATGCAAAATGTTATACACTTTTGTTCTCTTCTCATCATTAATAGCTTTTTATTTACAGACCATCTTGATTGGAAAAACTAAATATCTGAAAAATAAAAAAGAGTCTAAAATTTGTAATTTAAATGTTATGGTTAGCCCAGTAATATAAAGTTTTTCAAAACCTTATAATACTGTTTTCTGATGAGACAAACATCAGAAGAATTGAGTTGCTAATTCAGAATACAGAAACTTACACAACCCAACACACAGTCATGTTTTCATCACTTGTGGGGACTTCACATTGACTTCCATTAATTTCTACAGCCTAACCCTTACCATAATCCTAACTCTAACCATCACTTCCCTAACCCTTACCCTAAACCTAACCATCACAAACCTAACCACTAACCCAAAAAAAAACAATATCCCCCATGGAACCAAGAAAATGTCCCCACAAGGAGTAATGGTCCCCGTAACCCCGCATTGTTACCATAAGGATATGAAAACCTGGTACACATACACACACACACACACACACACACACACACACACACACACACAGAGTCACTCAAGGTGCCTCTTATTAAACTGAGATGTCTAATTTGGTTCCATTTGGGTCTGACTGAACACGGACATAAAAATCCAAATGAAAACAGCTAAAGATGACACACAATATGTTTCAACACCGTCTCTCTCTACCAGCAAAGTAGAGAGATGGTGGCAGGAGTTGTTTGAACTATTCATCGCAGCATCAAAACAGAGATGAAAACCCAGGATGCCCTTCATGTCCCTCCAAGCCTCAGTCCTCCTGAAAACAAATACACACACACACACACACACACACACACACCCACCCACACACACACAGAATCCTACAACCCTAAAACAGCGTAACAGCGACACCTTATGGTGGATTTGGGTGTTGAACTTCAATAATCTCTGCTTATACTATGAATAAAATAACCACGACTATAATAAAAACATAGGCATGTTTTTCTATTATTTTTTCCTTACATCAAATCCAGATATACAATGACATCAAAACAAACTCATCTTAAAATAAAGTTATGTCTAAATAGCTGGAATAACACAGCATATTTGTTGTTGAAATCTGTCAATATTTAGAAAGCATCCATGCAGCTATGCGCACATCAAAATGATATGAAAGAAAAAAATAATTCTGAAATGTAATGGAACATTCTTCATAAAAATCCAAGTAAATAAATAAATAAAATAAATGTGTTGGTTTCCACACAAGACTGTTGTCAAACTGACACAGTCAAGGAGATTCTTCATTTTTATTAGAGAAAAGATGCAAAACTACAAGAATGGACCAGTCAGTAACTTGATTTGTTTGCAGGTGGATTTATAAAAGGAAGTTAAGAAGCAGAATTAGTATAAAGAACCCAAAGAACCTGCAACATCTCAAGACTGTTTGTGTGAAAGTCTGTACAATGCGTCCGACTAGTTTCTCCATACAGGAGACGTCTTCAAATGCTGATAAACAAGAAAGAGTGCTCAACAGGGTATGGTGTGTTCAATACTTAATATTTGTATAGTATTATGTTTTTACCCATCTCTGCACTTGCGCTCTAATTTGCATTGATTTATGTGTAATTCTTGAGTTGTCACCAGCAGATTTTAACTTCTTCTCAATAGCGATTTTACAAAAAATATCTATGAAGAAAAATACTGAAACGCTGAGTACTTATTTTACCCGGTTTTCCATCACATATACAGTCTGCAGTGCAATAGTTTGGATTAAAGCCATTGTGCTCCTATGGCCTAGTTAAAGTCCAGACCTATAACCAACTGAGACTGATATAACATAAGTTCTAAAACTGACCAAGCTTGTTCCCTTTTTACAAAGAATGGGCAAAATTAGTCAATAAACAAAATAAAATAATCAGTGTTATAGCTGAAGTTTCACTAAAAGCAACAAATCATCACTTCAGGAGGCCGTATATAAAATGTAACCCAAAATTATAAGAAATTATAAAATAAATAAATAAAACATACCTGGAGTGTTGCTGTGATTATTTCAGACTTTGTTTGAGAAATTTAATCTCCCGTGGCAACCATTCAGATGTGCAAAACGCCCGGGTGGACCTAGCTCCGCCCCTCAGGACGGAGACCTTCTGAAGGCGGAGTTTTAGAAAGAGAGTTTTTAAAGAGACAAAGGCACAATTTCAAGGTGTTACATAATGAAGTCAATTTTTTAAAGTCACATTTGATATACACAGAATTTTTATAACAGCTGAAGGTAGCAGTTACTTGATTGTTCTGTAAAATGACACTTATGTGGCTGTAAAACACATAAAACCACCCCTTTAAGGCAAAACAAAAAAGTAAGTAAAAAAAAGAAAACCGCTAATCAGGTTCACTGGTACTGCCACATTAATAGTAAAGTTGTGTGTTTATGAGTAAATTCTTATGATCTATTTGCAGTTCAGTGCAGCTATATCTCCATTAGCCAGCAGAGCTGTCAACTGGTGGAAAAACAACAACGACACTCCTAAAGAAACCTTGAAAGTATTTTTAGAGCGCTTTTAATCAAAGGCCTTTTACAAGAAACACAAAAACAACACGTAGCAGGTTCACCGAATGCATTATCTGTACAGCAAGAGGTTGCAAAAACATGCTTCACAAACATTTTTTCATGTCATTAACGCCCTCCGCCTTCTTCTCGTCACCATTGGTACAATGTACTCATCATAAAACCACAAAAAAAAACCTGCAGTCTCAACACATGAAAAACAAAATACGATCATTAACAATGGCTCATTCAAACAAATAGCCTTACATTAAAATAATTATGCATATTTCAGACACGTATTAAAATACAGTACAAATCTGAAAAAAAAAAAAGCTTAAAAAACAACAATCCGTAACTGAGTATTTTCAATTCATACATTAAAACGAGGATCCTTCAGTTTGTCCTTTACATGCTGATCCAGCACTTGGAAATTACAACATGAATTTACAAAACATTTCAAAGGGGGGAAAAACAAAAAACAATATAGAGTCCTATTTGATTACATAACAGGCCACTAAGTTGAGTTGTGCTACACCGTTTGAGAAGAAAAGCAACGCTTTCCAATCTAATGTCTTAAACATCTACCAACTGCTAGTGTCACCACCACCTAAAAAGAGAAAAAATACAGACCATGAGGAATATTTTTGAAAATCATCCCTCCATGCGGAGAGAAAAGCTGTTTTTTGTTTTGTTTTTTTAGTTCACAGCATGTTTGGAGTTAAATAAAACATTAAAGGAGACAGACATCTTCATTCATGGTTAAGGTAGTTAACTTATTTCTTCTCGTATAACAGAATAAATCCAACAGCGGTGTACTGACGTAGCATTGACGACAAGAGCCATCTGGTACAAAACAAACATACGGATACATCCTCTACATCTGTGCCTTCAAAAGAATTATAAAAAAATAACATCAGAAACAGTGTGAACTTATTACAGTAATAAGATCCTTACAGTCACCGAGCTGAAGTCGCGACTATCTAACAGCTGTCCAAAGAAGAGCCAAGCAAGAAGAGTGGGAGCACAGATATAAGGCAACGCATGCGGAAAAAGGTATAATACACAGAACCGAGTGGAGGACTGGGACGGTCTGGGAAGAGCAGGAAGCACCAGAGAAGAAGAATCTGAGCGTCCAAAAATATGATCACTATCAGAGGTTCTTTTGCTTTAAAGAACGAGAAGAAGAGATCTAGAAACATTTTGAAACATGTGGGCGGAAAACTGTTCATCAAAATAAAAAATATTTTGGATCATTTCGGACAAAAGTGGCAACACAAAGAAGTAAAATGAATGAGTTTGAGTGAAATGAATGTTTGACACTCAAACTCTAAATGAATATTTAAATTTAAATAGCGAGCTACACTTTCTCCTTCATTCAGACAATTACTGATGGTAGATAACTATAGAGATGGACGATATATCAGCAAGAGCATCGGTATCAGCCAATAGTAATAATTTTTCATTATTCCGGTATCGGTCCAATATTAACAACATTTACTTATTTTCTCTTGTTTCTTGAGGGAGAGTAGTTTAGTCATGCAGCATTTGTCTGGTCATGTGAGAGTATATATATATAGATATATATATATATATATCTATATATATATATATATATATATATATTTATGATACCATTATATTTTGTTCATCGGCCACAACAGCAATGCTAATATGGACATCGATATCGGCTCAAATTTTCATATTGATACATCCTCAGAGAACAGTTGGTCAAAAGTTTGTTGCTAGGAAACAAAAGAGTGAGTGGGTTAGTTGATGACACCAAAATAGCCAAGCAGGCTGTGAAATGTTGAGCGGCTTAAGTCTTTGCTCTGCCTACATCACCCAGAATGCTGTCATTCTGGATCAGTTCAGTGAAATTATGTATGATGTATTATCTATTCATTATGATAACATGTATGTCGTAATATATATTATTTGTAATGGAAACAGCTACTATCATGAAACATGGGAAGACGGATAAAGCTAAATACAGGGCGGTTCTGAAGGAAAAACTAGCTAAAGGCTAGAAAACGAGGACAACAAGCCCAAATGTTCAGCCGAAACTACAACTGGATGGTTCAGGAATGAAAATGCACAAGTTATATGGTACCTAACAGAGAATCCGAGACAAAAACCTACAAAACAATGTGCAGACTCTGGCTGAGCTTGACAGAAATAGATGCCGACTCAGAGGAGGGTGAATACTAAACCCTGCTTCCTTTACCCCCCACATCACATTTATGCCATATTTTGTTTTAGTGTATTCCAAACAACTCAAGTTTGTGGTCTTAAAGGGAGAAAATGTGGAAGAACCAAACGGCTGCCTCTAATGTGTGAAACATCAGGCTGTAAAAGTCACAGAATCAGAAATCAGTTCGTTTAGCTGGTTGCTTCTGGACCTTCGAGACCTTTCTGGGTTGAGAGGCTAAGAGCGAATGAAGCAGCTGAAGAAGGAAGCTGTGAAGGTTTGGGAGAAACTGAAGCAAGTACGAATTTTGGCAAATTCAAAAGTTGGTTTTGCATTTAAATACGTTCCTACTCTGCGTTTGTACGCATGTGTCTAAGACTGAAGAGGGGAAAAAAAGGCCTTGAGAAGCGGATCGACTTCGCTGAACGTATTTCTTGATGCAGTCAAGTGCATTGCATTCACCCCGCTGTACTGACGCAGTCTTCAGAGTCTAAGTGCAAAAAACACATCTCTTCGTTAAAACATCAGCTGGCTGACCCCCCCGTCCGATCACGTCCAGCGGGGTCAAAAGCTTGACCAAACACCCCCTTGTGTTGCCGATGGCGACCAACGTGGGAACGGAGAGTCCACGTTGGTAATGGGCAAACTCCTTTCACTTCCAGCAAGTGTGCTTGATCAGAGCCCGCACAGCAGATGGGTGAGGGACGCGCTGTTAGGACAACTGGCATTTGTGACAAACAGGCAACCCCCACCCAGCATGTGTGTATCAAGTGAAAGAAAACAAATTCTGTTTCTGGCATGTGTGTGGTGCCAGTTGGATGTAATATGGCAATCTAAATGGCAAGAAGGCATACAAGCTGCCTCTTTTTCCTTTCTTTTTTTTTTTTTAAAACAATCTGTTTTCTTGTACTATTTTATGGCTGGGTGTTTAGTTACATTATATCTGAGAGTTTCCCCCAGTGTATTATAAGCCTGGCGGGCCACCAGGCTTTTCTTGCCTCCCACCACCCTGGTAAGCGCTCCTTGTTTATTTTAAAAGGAAGGGTTTTTATTATTAACACACCAATAACATTGACAGCAAAGATGGGTTTATAGTTAAAGGGACAGTATTATGTGTTTCAAGGCTCACGGTGCCATATTATAGCACAATCACGTAACTTTGTTAACTACTTGATATATATATATATATATATATATATATATATATATATATATATATCAACTATATATATATATATATATATATATATATATATATATATATATATATATATATATATATATATATATATATATATATATCAAATATGAAATAAAAAACATTTTAATTTGTAACTTAGCACCTTGAAATTGGGCATCTATCATTTAAAAACTCCTTCAGGAAGTCGTCATAACATTGTTCCTCTATTAACCCTTTAACAACATTTGTAACAGGGTTGCATTAAGACGTAGCTAGCATAATGAGCTCAGCAGGTGTGCAGTTGCACTAGGTGCTCGCTAATTGCTGACTGGCTAGTCTGTAGGAGCTGAGTGAGAGAGGCAGAAGCTCGGAAACTGCAGCTCAAAGGAGTTTCGCCTCAAAGGCAGTGCTAGATTCACCCAGCCCTTTTACACAGCTGAATGGTTGCCATGGAGATTAAAGGATTTTTCATACATGCATGAATGAATTAAGGCAACATCCAGGTATGTTTTTGATGAGGGAATATTATAACATGATGTTAAGCTCAAAAAAGTAGATTTTACATAAAACTGTCTCTTTAAAGCATTGAACTGGGTGCAAAGCCAAGATGGCGGACCAATCATCCTCACACACTCTGGATGTGCACCTCTGTATTTTTGTAATCGGCTAATTTTCCCTCAAAATTGTCTATTCAGAAGCTGTTCTCGCCGAGCAGCTTCGCCTGTACACAATCCCTCTATGAAGGCTGTCTTTTCAGTGAGTACCAGACCAAAATATACGTCAAGTGCAAAAGACTCACCGCTTGCTCGACTCACTCAGCGCAACTCTCTAAAAGCACAACTATAAAGGCTTAGTCTTGCTTTAAGAGGTTTGCTATGAGCGAGCAGAGAGTCTGATGTGAGAGCATATTTGTTCCACTTTTAACAATTTTTAACAAAAAGCAGGGTGGGCTGCTGGTGGACTGCCCTAGAGCACTGACCACCGGGTTCAGCAAGTTCTCTGGGGGAAACCCTGTATTTCATTTAGTATCTAACAAATAATGGCAAACCCTCTGTAGAGCAGGTAGAACAGGGCTGAAGTGGCAACACTGGCATGATATACCTATATATACACACATACATATATATATGTGTATGTATATATATATATATATATATATATATATATATATATATATATAGTTTTCTTTCCCAAATGGCATTACAGTTTGTATTATTGGATCTCTTATGGCTTTGGGACGGAGGAGTCCTCGGACGTTGCGGTGGGAGGAGGTGTGGAGCCGTTTTCAACGCTAGCGGAAGGCGAGGCGGGCCCTGACGCTGGAGAAGGAAACTCTTTTATGGTGACGGTCACGAGGTTGGTGGTTACATCAGTGACCACCACGTCCTTGCAGCTTGGTGCCATTTCCGGGTGCCAGTCGGGGTCTCCCTCGGCGGGGACCCTTTTGGATTCAAGGGGGGGCGAGGATTGTTCCAGAGCCACGGAGG
The DNA here is from genome assembly GCF_019740435.1 of Gambusia affinis. Lineage (NCBI taxonomy): Eukaryota > Metazoa > Chordata > Actinopteri > Cyprinodontiformes > Poeciliidae > Gambusia > Gambusia affinis. The sequence continues at coordinate 26,233,039 of NC_057871.1, read as the reverse complement.
AAACCGTGGAGGGAGCTTTGTGCTGGCAAGGACTTCTGACTCCCTCAGAGGCTTCGGAGCAGTCCATGGCATCTTCGTCTTGATCTTCCAAAGATGGAGACGGAGAGGGGGGTCCTGCGGTTTTGTTTGCTTCTGAACATGAGGCATTTTGGGTTTCTGGCGATTTACTGGATTTTGACTTCTTGGAGGCGTCTGCGGCAGACTGAGGGTGTTTAGCTGTGATGTTGGTGGAGGTGGAGGAAGAAGACGAAGGAGGCAGTGCCTGGCGCTGTGAAGAGCTGCTGTTGCTGTCCCTGGCTGCTGTAGTCGAGCTGGACCTTGTTTGGGAGTGAAAGGACATGGGCCCGCCACACTGCAGCCCGAAAGGCTTCCCGTACATGGGGAAGCCCAGCATCTTTAAAGGAGGCTGGAAAGGTCTGTAGGGGGCCTCTCCCTTCCTGCCGATGATGCGATTACGAGACGGGATGTTTTGGCGACCCGTCTGCACGTTCCTGGATCCCGCCGCGCCGCCGCCACCCCTGCCCGGCTTGTCGATCACCTTCAGGTTGAGGATTATCCGCCCTCTCTTGACTTCTCGGGGTTTGACCCGGCGGTTCAGGATGCGGACGGTCTCGGAGAAAGGGGAGACGTGCATGCGGGACTGGAAGCCACTCGAACTGGAAAAGGCGGGCCCCGTGGGGTCTGTGCGAGGCAGGGGGCGCCTGGACATCCGGTGGCAACGGTGAATGTCTTTCTTCAACTTGTGGGTGGCCGCGAGAGAGTTGAGTTTGGGGGAAGGTGCTGGCGCTGACGAGGAGGAGGAGAACGGTAAAGCATTAGGAGCAGCAGAGGAGGAGGAAGAGGAGGAGGAGGAAGATGCTCGACTGGAAGTGGTTGAGGAGGACCGAGGCGTGTTCTGCCGGCTGCTGGAGGCGCGACTGGTGGGCTCTGCTTTCTGACCGCGACCCTGAGGAAGATGATGAAGTTAGAAAGCTTATCAAATTAAAAGAACTATTTAGCTTTTTAGCTACATAAAATGGGCTGCAATTTTTTTAGTTAGTACATGTGGCGATATTAAGCTATGTAGAAATATTCTATATTAACAAATATCATGTAGGAAATTCATTAGAATCAAAAGATTTCAGTAAATAGTGGACGACCAGGGATTTATGACCACAACTGCCTGCGAAAAGCTGAAATCCAAAAATACTTGAGACTCCCCCAAAAAATATATAACTGCATATTTTAATAGTTCAAACACCAAATATATCATAGTATGTATTAACAAGCACAGTGGAAACTGTTTAAGTACCATCTATGGTTTTCCGTTCTTGGAGCTACAGCCAATCAATGGCAAGGAAAATGAATGGAGCTCCTGGATTGGCTGCTTTGCAAACACCAGCCAATAGCGTGACAAGTAGCACCGTGTCTAAATATTTCAGTTTTCCCAGCTGCATTTTATTTGTGGTTGTGAATGTGTGGAAACAGAACTGCTGCGAAAACAATTTTCATCCAATTCAAAATAAAAGCATGAAAATAAACACCTAAATACGTGAAGAAAGGACAGACTTTAACATGCATTCAGCTGAAAGTTTACAAAAAAGCCAATTAAATTAGTGCTTTAAAATTCATCTGGAGAAAATCAATTCAGGGTAAGCTAAATGTGCTAACATTTTTAAAGCTAGCCAAAATGCGAAAGGGCTAAATAAGAATCTAGCACCTCTATTAGCAGAAGAGGAGCTAAACACTGTTTGTATCTCATTAAGCACAGTTCTGTAACACATTTATTGGTCAAAATTATTGTTTTAAGACTTCAGAATATCCACTTTAGATCAAAACACTTTAGAAAAACATCATGATAACAATTATTGATTACAAAAAATACCAAATATCTATGGATTGTTTAGAGAAAAAAATATCTGAATATGCTTTGACTGAGCTGAAAGTTGTGAGGAGAAAAGATGCAGTAAAGTGGGTCAAAGTTCTCGTCTGAGGAAGGCAGGCCTTGCAACCTAAACACAAACATGACACGGGACGTGTGTAATGTCTGGCTTTTGCACCTTTCTGACAGCGCTGTGAATTCTCAGGCTGATTTCTAAAAAAAAAAAAAAAACAAACGGCTGAGTGAAAAAGAAAGTAGGTCAGCTCAAACGTTTTTCTGCCAGCTCCACCTTGTTTTCATCTCATTTAGTAATGACAGAACACGCACTGATGTGAGAATCGAAAATAGACTTCAAAAGAACTCAATGGCCTGCTTGTAGACGCCGCGCTCCAGTTTCCTGCACAGGGCTGAAAAACAGGCAAGACTTGGGACACTTTATTGTATTTTACAGTTAAGAGAGAGCTTTCTAATCGCCTAGAACGACACAATGGACATTTCTATTCATAAACAGGAGCTGTGTAGAAAACAAAATGTAGATGTCTTACCTTTGCCGCAAAGTTTTTGGGCTTTGGCCCACGTTTTTTGGGCCCGTGCATTTCCCTCTCCCGTTCCCTACAAGAAGAAAAAAAAAAGGGGAAACGTTAATTAGAACTGAACGAGGAGCAGGCAGACAGAGCACCAGAAGTCACATTTTAATTGGGCCTTGTTCTCATCCTCCCTCTCTCTGTTCTCGTGTCCATTTTTGTTTCCAGTTGATGTGTCAGTTTTAGCTCTGACTGCTTGGGTTTCCTGTAAACATCTCTGAGAGCAGCATGGGTCTTTCAAGTGGCTCGGAAGGACACGCAAATAGAAAGTTTCCTCAGATAAACTCTTCAGAAGCAGAGATGAAGAACAGAAAAAGGCGAAACAGAAAAAGGCAAACACCAGTTTGAAGTACATGAATGAAAATTAAAATCCACTTTAATGTCTTTATTGGAAGACGCAGCGGTTTCGTGAGTAACGGTAACGGATTATCTGGCATGTTTCTCACTACGCCCACATGATGTCTACAAGAACAGTCTGGGGATGCATCACCCTGCTCTGCTTCACCAAGTGTTCAAGCGAGAAGGCAAAGACAGGTCTTCTCAGCAAGAATGTACAATCTGACACTTCTGTGTTTACTTGGAACACCTTCTGATAATCAAGGGACTGGGAATATCCCGAAAAGCTCCTTTCATCTTTGGAAACAGAGGATTCAACTCTGGTCTTCCCCCCTGTGTCCAGCTAAATTGAGATCATTAGTCAGAGAAGCAGGAGACTCTTTTTCTTCCGACAGGAAAGCTGGTCGGTGTAGTTGGGATGATGGAAGGAGCTAAAAATATGCCGATCCTGGGAGGAAAAACTACTTAGCAGCTTCAAAACACTTCAGAATGAGGCGGTTAAAGACCTTCTGACAGGAAGATGACCCTAAACATAGAGCCAGAGCTACAACAGACTGCTTGATGCCTCGTTTGTAGTGAGTGGTGCAACACGAGTCATGTGACTGGGTACGCTGCTTTCTCTCTCCATTGCATAATGGAGAAAGAACAACCGACCTGTCCCACACAACACCCGGGCCCCCTTCATTTGTAAGTCAGTAGCAAAGGTAGAGTTAAGGTGGAGCTACTGCCATCACACAACAACTCAAAGCGGATGTCCACCACATATACTGCAAAAGTAAATTTGTAGAAATCGTGGTGTGTAGAAGTTACTGATTGCAATACTTTGTTTTGGTATGTAACAGAAAATCACACTGAAACATGAGGTCTGTGGCGACAGCAAGGCAAAACCTGGAAAGGTCTATTTTTGTGGGGGGACCTTATCCATCTTTCATATCCTTGAGATGACAAGAGTGCAATTGTCTGTGCTTCCATTCGTTGGCACGGCAACGTCACAGCTCCAATAATGTTCTCATAATAAGTTGATGAACAGGAGAACGCTGTTCGTTCTGACAAACATAACTAACTCTGCAGACTCTCATCACACCACAGTGATTAAACTGCAGTGGCTTCAGTCAGCTGGAGACAACCAAAGCTCTGCAGAAACAGAGGTCATCACCGAGGTCGTTCCTACCCACGGCTATAACAGAGAGTCTCTGTGAAAAGCATGACATACTCATCTTTTTTTGTTTTAATGCATTTATTGACCTTTACACAGACTTGCTATTCTGTGAAAATCAAAAGTGCCGTTACTTTGTTATTGTTCCTTTCACTTTACTTCTCTTTGGGAAACAAATATGAGGGACATGGACACTGGATACAAGACTTAAAAACATAGAAGTTTATGCAATGCATGGATTTTATTCTATATAAAAGCGATGCCTGGAGAATATACAAAAAAACAATCAACAGCCTTATTAATATGTAATATCATAGCTTTTGTTTTATCTTTACTGTGTTGAATTCCCCTTGTTCATCTGATAAAAAAACAATATCTGACCATGTTGTTTACATAAGTTGCTTAAAATCACATTTATGCTACAGCGAATAATGCATCCACTAATACGAGTAGAGCATCCTTTTGTTTAATTTTTTAATAAGTTTTCATTACATCTACATCTCTCTTATACATGAAAGGACACCAGCGTCCACTTTAATCCAAACTTATGCTTTCCCTAATTTTGGAGCTAATTTTATAAATCTTTTCTTATAAATTAACAGAAGAAACCATATATGAAAAGGTGAAAAGACTTATTAAAAAAAGCAGGAAGTGAGGAACTGAATTGACTCACTTTTGCTCAAAACCCAGAATGAGCCTGTCGTCCAGGATGTTCTCCTCTGGCTCCCAGGTGCTGTCCCTACGCAGCAAAGAAATACAAAAAAACATGAGATCACGCAGTCGACTAGAAATGGATTTAGCTCATTAGCAACAGCACGGCAGGATGTGAAAGGATGCCAGATCTGAAGCGCTTGGAAGAAAAGACTCACTTCATTGCCCATCCTTTCCATTTCACCAGATATTCAAGTCTTCCCTGTAACAGAAAATCACACGGATTATTAAAAAGAAAACAGTGACAACATTTTTTAAAACTTTAAACTTGACTTGGGAATCCTCTGCAAAAATATATGTGTCCACATATGTTACTGACTGCAAAAGTTCCTTTACCTGTCATTGTGAGTTTTAAAAGAACAAGAATCTTTGCATTTTTTATTGAATGGCATCTCTCTATTTAGAACATTCAGTCCTGACTCGTTGTAAAATCAGTGATGTTTGTTGCATTGTCATAACAAAATCCAGCTAAAACAAGTCTACTCAATTTATTAAATCATCTTTATATTAAAAAAATACTGCTCTGTCCCACATAACTTTAGCCAAAGTTAACATTAACCCCCACAAAGGGTCTGAAGACCTGCATGTGTCTCCAGATCTGCCGGAGGCAGCAGACCCACTGCTCTTGAAGAAAGCTATGCATTAAACTTAAACTCAAACTCAAACAGTTTGAGTTTAATGCAAACTCAAAGTGTTTTCTTGAGTTTCTAAGTTCTTGTCTGTTTTTAGATTTTTCGTGCCTTGTGTATATTGAATGTACACGAAGTAAAACGCATTTCTCGTCTGAATCTTACAACTGCAGCCCAACTACACCAATCTGAAGTTGGTCCACCATGATCTATATAGCATCTTCCAGAATATACTGGCCACACGAAAACTTCTAGAAGTCCTTCCTTCATCAACCATGCATGATAAAATCCCTTCTAATGACGTTTCGGGATTGAAAGACCAACATTTTAGTACGAGCTGCTTTTAAAGCTCCGTTTGAGACATCCTTTAACGTGACTCTTGAAGCATTAAAGGTTTTAAAACTGCATACTTTGACTCTATAGCTTTAGCCGCAATTAGCTGGTATGAAAAAAAAGAAGAAATCATGCCCTCCTCTCTGCTTAGCACAGCCCACATCGGCGGTGCTCAGATGTGTTGTTCTTTTGCAGCTAGCCGCTTCTTTGTGTCGCTTTTTCTTTTATTACTCTGCCCATTGTCTCAGTATAAAAGCAGCGGCTGGGACGAGCGTTAGCTTTAAGCTAGCCACGGCTATCAAACTATTGGTATCCGTCAACCACAAGGCCTCCATAGCGTTGCATATAAGAAGGCAGACTCGGTCACAGCCTATAGACGGGACCGCGCGCCGTCACTAACATCTGCAGCGACGCGACGCGACGCTCACCTTACGGACGCGGCGTTTCAGTATGGCTTCCGCCGCAAAAATGCGATCTCCCGCCGCAGAGAGCTCCATGCTTGCTCGGCCCGACTAAGCTGCCTGGTGTCGGTTTGTTTCTGTAAAGTCGGTGAGCTCCGCTGTGTCCGCTGTACTATAAGACCAACTGCGAGGGGAACACACACACACACGCACACGCTTTGTCAGTGTGTGTGTGTGGGTGCATGTGTGGAGCAGAAACAGCAGCGGTGCCGCGGCCAACCCAAGTCACATGTCCGGGGGTTATCCTTGGTCGCCACGGCAACTGACCCGCGCGGACTTGGAAGATGCAGAACCGCGAGCGGCTCGGAGCGCTAAAACACGCTGCTGTAACGTCACGCTTTACGTTTAGGGATCAATGCTTTCTCTATTGAAAGAATAATGTTCCCTTCAGAGCGGCTTAATTATAAAGTCTTTCCAGCTGGTTTTTGTTAGAAAAACACCCAACAAATAAATCTTAAATAGCCTTGGCTGGGCGTCAGTTGCAGATTTTAGTCTTTCATGTAAGACTAAACGCATTTCTGACATTCACACCGCGTTTCAACATCATTGTACTATTGTCTTTGTGGGGAAATTTGCGTGGCAGTCTGGTGAAGAATATAAACTACATAAACACTCTACAACAGTTAAAACAGAAAGGAAAAGAAAAAAGGTACAAATATCTTCAAATTATCGGACTAAAGTGACAAAGCAATCGTACCTAATCACATCTTACATTCAACTGAATAACCAGAACCAGTTTTGTTTTTACTGATATGGTCAGACGGGCTGTCTTCTTATGCTTTTCTAATGTTAAATCCAGCAACATTTATTTTTCCATTTCTTCAGCAGGAAAGTTGTGCAGAGTTGATGGGAAGATGATGACGGATAAACTGAGAGCAAATTTGAAAGAAACTAAAAAAAAATTGACATTGAGTCTGGTTTTCACTTTCTGGCAGAACATGGACAATAAACGTAGATGCAGAACAATGTAAGTTTTTTTCTATCTATCTATCTATCTATCTATCTATCTATCTATCTATCTATCTATCTATCTATCTATCTATCTATCTATCTATCTATCTATCTATCTATCTATCTATCTATCTATCTATCTATCTATCTATCTATCTATCTATCTATCTATCTATCTATCTATCTATCTATCTATCTATCTATCGATCTATCGATCTACATTTAGATCGATAGATAGATAGTGATTTCCCACTTTAAATTTCAAGTGAAAATCATGTGTAACTAACTTGGCTCCCATCCAGTCTGACAGACTTTGAGCTGCTTTGCAGGAACTGATAAAAAAAAAAAGTCTGATAAGCCAAAAGACTTGCAGTTACAGTAAAAAGAGATTCAACAGTGTTTAAAATGCTAGCCAATGTTGTTTTTGTCTTTCTTCCTCTTCACAAATCACTCAAAAACAACAATAACAATAAAATCCACTGAAGTTCAACAGGTGTGAGTATTTCTTCTTCAAGGCACTATGAAGTCATACCATGAATTTCCATTCTTTAACATCCAGTCACCCTGTAAAACAGAAAGTCTTACTAAATAAATTTGGTCTACTTTCTAGAGACAAAACTAACTGACAAGTAACTTCTCAGCAAGATAGGAGCTTGTTATAAGTTAATAATTCCTTAATATTGATGAAGAAGAAGTAGGTGAAAGTTGATTAATTTGCAAGTAGAGTAAGACATTTTGACTTATAATGGGGGAAAAATGTCTCGATCCACTGTGCGGTTTGTCCATAAAACATATACACACGCATTAATATTGGTGAGTACAACACTATTTTTCTAATAAACATTTGATTAAAGTAAAAAGTAAAAGTTCAAATAGTATTTAATGAATGTTTTGCAAGGTATTTGATCTATTCCATATTTCTGCTCAAACTATTTAAGGATCTGTCTGAGTAACAAGTAACCAAAGCTGCCATTTTGCTGTTTTCATTGGTGGAAATTCACAGGAAGGTAATTGATACTTGACATTCCTCCTTTTATGCGAGTCTACAAACTTCCGTTGATTGGACTTTGCGTCACAATCGGTGCATTGAGGGCTCATAAAGTTTTTCCCTGAAATGAGTAGCAATTGTTTAGGGCGTTAGCTTCTTTATGCGTTTTTGTTTTTGAAGAAGTAAACCAAGGCTTAGCCATATTGATCATGTAATCTAAAATCTGAATACCATACAAAGATAATGCTTTTAGTCTGAAACTCAGAATATCACTAATCCTTTACTCGTCTTCTACCCTCTGGTGGAGGATATAAGTATTGCAAGTGGCCAGTGACAATTCTTTGTTTTATTCAAGAACTCATTTTGCCGCTGCAGATGATTAATGCATTATTCACAAATGTAACAATTTAGCAATATTATTGGCATAGATGCAAGTCAATGTGACCAGACCCAGGCACGTGCAGACGGGGGGGCAAAGGGGGCTTGAGCCCCTGCCCTTTTTATCCATGATGCCCCTAGTGCCCTTTTTTCCATGTGCCAGGATCCATGTGTGGACAGGAACTCGGCATCAGCTGCTCGCTGTATTCAAAGCATTAACAGTTAGTTGATGATTTTTTTAAATTCCTTTGTAAAATGTAAATGGCAAGTTCCTCAGTGATCTAGTGGATTGGACATCACGGGGCCAGTCATACATCCTCCGTCTGCTTTCATCACACCACCGCTCTTGTAGAGCCTCAGGATAGATGGAGGTGTGGTGCAGGGAAGTTTCTCAATCTCTGCAGTCTCACTTCAGCCTGGGCCCAAGTTTCATTGTACAACTTTCACTTATGACAACCCTATGAATATTCAGAAGGTGTTCTGACAACAGTAAAAAAAAAAAAAAGAGCTGGTTTTGATGGGATTTTCATTGTATTTTACTGGTACAACTGGACAAGGATAAATAATGACACATCTGACCTCATTTATTCATATCAGAAACTATGGGATCCTCCAAGAGCTCTGCTCAGAAAGCTGAGTGAGGACAAGAAGACTGCAAACATCTTCTCTCCTTTCAGCATCTCTTCAGCTCTGGCTATGGTGATGCTGGGAGTCAGAGGAGACACAGCCACTCAGATATCAGTGGTGATCTTTATCCATTAAACAAGTTAATGCTGAATAAAAAATAGTAACCTTTGACCTTCTCTCCTCTGGTCTGTTTAACATCTACAATCTCAGATCAGCTCAGCCCTCCAGTATCGTCAGCAGCAGAAAGAGAAACTTTATACCTGTTGGGGAAAATATAGATTATATTTGCTTTGCATGTCCCCGGATGATGGCAATGATATAGTAGGATCCAATTAGATTCTTGATTAATATGGGTTGTTGCTATGTTGTTGTACTGAGTTTTTGTTCAACGTGCCCCTTTTTTAAATTTGAGCCCCTGCCCCTCCATAGGTCTCTGCACGGCCCTGACCAGACCAATATGGCTTAATTTAGCTCTGACTACTAAAATAAATACATTTTTACAATAAAATCCTGTCAAATTGGACAGATAAATTTAGAATTAATATGTAGTTATCATAATTTGTAGGATTCTATGTAAAGATATGTCTTAAAATCTTAAGTAGTAGTTGTTATATTTCTGTTTTATCAGATGTGTTTCAAGGGTTAGCATATCTGTTTTATTTGTTTGCATATTTAATGCAACGAAATAAATCAGACAAGGATTTACAAAATTAAACATAATTTATTCGGAATGTTACAATTAGGCTTTTTAAAATATAATTAAATGGTTTAACATTGATATGCCTAGATAATATGATTAAATCTAAGTTCATTTAAATTAAAATACACTAAAATAAATACATTTTTATTAGAATTTGAACTTATTGCTGTTGTAAATAGTTAATAAATAATATAATGAAAATCATTTGATTTCTAGACTTAGGAAAAAGGATGTTGTAACATTTTTAATAGAGAATAACTGAATAAAAATTATATATAATAATAATAATTTTTCCAAGTTAAGTAATAATAAAAAAGAAAACAAAAATATTACTTAATAATTTAACTGTTATTGATGACTGTAAACAAGTTAAATCTGCAGGATTTTTTATCTTAAGACTAAAACGGGGCATTGGGGCAGTTAGACCTTCCTCCATTATGATCACTGATGCGTCCCGTATTAACACATTCTCCCTGGAGAAGCGGAGCTTCTCATTCAATCAGGTCCCGCCCTCCTTATCTAGCGCGTCTAAATCCTGCGCTCTGATTGGACAAGCTCGCGCCAATCAAGGTGGACAGAGCAGGTTTGGTTGCGGCGTCGGTTGATGATGTAGCTGTCAAAAGTCAGGCTGTCCGCCGCGCTGAGAGCAGCTAGCAGGTAAGCTCGCTGGTTTTAAACCAGTTTAATGCGGTTAGCAGCAACGGACAACTAAATATCCGAGTCATCTTTACACTGCGATTATTAAGGAACTTTAAACCAGAAACATGGAGGGCAGAAGTGTGGTTTCTATACATGATTCTGCAGAGTGTAGCGCTGGTATGCGCTCCGCAGATGATAATAGACTCAGGAAATAGGTGAACATCATTGGTGGAGCAGTTTGTTCAACATCCAGACAATGAGCAGCTGTATTTGTATTTAGTCTACATAGAAAAATGAAGGTCACAGACCGAGATGGCGCTGTTAACAGCTAAAGTCAGCCCTGCTGGTTAAACCACCAAACGCAACATTGGAAATCAATTGTGATTGTACATGTGGAGCACTTCTTTTCTTTGAAAGGGTGTAACTGAACAGCAAAAGTAGCAACATAATGAAAGTGTCTACTGAAAAAAAACAACTTGTTGCTCCACTTAAATTGTGACATCACTGCCCAGGGGACTAAATAAATAATTCATGCTGACAAGAATCCCACAGGCGTTCCTGGAGAAAACAGAGCTGCTCTAGTAAACAGAGGGATGCTAAGTTTAACACACATTCTAGATCAGAAATCATAGATTTACTCTGATTAATCGTGTTGCTTGTTTTAAGGTAGCGATGCAGTTCCTGGGCCGGCTGCTGGACACCGTCTCCTCCGTGTCGACCCTCTTCACGAACCCTTACCGGGTCAAAGACGTCCAGCTGTCTGATTATGGGGGAGGAGGCAAAGTTCTGCTGAAGCAGGAGGGACGCATGGTCCTGTACAAAAACACACAGTGCCAGTCATGGGACTGCGTGCTCCTGTCCCCCGAAACGCCCACTGTGGCTCTGAGGTCAGTATAGATCACCACTGTAGAAAGTTAATGTCCTCATTTTTCTCAACAGTGAAGGTTTGTTTGTTTTTTATTTACTTTTGTTCACCTTTGACCACCATTGTTAAGCACACCTATAGTTCTCTCTCATGTAGATTAAAACCTGAAAAACAGGTCATGGACTTTTTAAGATGACTTCAGCTGCTTCAAAACCCGTAGAACGAGTTAAGGATTATTCTGTCCAATGTGTATTTTTCCTAGAGTTACTCATGGAATTTATTATTTATTCTAAAGCTACTCCTAAAACGTGAACTGTCTGAGTTTTAAAACGCCAAATATTGTGAATACGTAATTATATACAAACATCCATAGAGTGCTTTGTTAAAATATTTCCGTGCCTTAGACATTTTCAAGCCTAATGTTACCAAACACAGATCTCAGCTACAAACACGAATACGATTACTTTTACACGATGGACCAACACAAAGTAGTGGTGATTCTGAAAGTGATGCGTTGTATTCAAACATTTTGTTTTGCAACAAAATATGTTAAAAGTTTTACAGCAGTGTTATTGTAGTTAAATAAAACTAACAACATAATGAAAACTGAAATTGAGGGAACCTTTTTTGTTAACTAAATTAAATAAAATTGATACCTAATGGGGAAAAGCTAGCTAACTAGAATGATAGTGTGTGTGTAAAACTAACTAAAACATGCTGAAATTATAGATATGATATCCTTCAGTTTTGTGTTTATGAAACTATTTATTAGCCTTTCAAACTAATTTTTAAATATTTTTTCCTGTCACATAAGTAGTTTACGTCAGCTGTTGGTAAATTATGGCACTCCGTACTTCTGGTGGCACTTAGCTGGACCACAAAATGGCGGCAGCAAAAGTTGGGATAAAACACCAGAGTCGTGTTGGTTCCTCAACAATTGTTGAATCAATCTTTTCTTAAGTTCTTATTACCAAACTGATGTATACATAATCACAATGCAACACTTTGACCTTTTTGAATTCTGCACCTCTGAATTAACTAAAACTACTACAATAACTAATCAAAACTAAACTAAAACAAAACAATAACTAATAACATCTAGTAAACCTATGCCAACACTAGTACAAGCCTGTTTTTCTGCCCCTTGTTCCCCGAATACCCCTAAATAAAACAGCCATATTTTTATTTGCTAATTATGTTAAGTCATGTAATATTTTTCTTCCTATTTACAGAGTGTTATGTTGGGTTATCGCATAAAATCCCAATAAAATAAATAAAACTAAGACGTGAAAATATTCAAATTTAGCAGAGAAAAGAAAAGGTGTTATTCTCATTCATAGAAATCAAGCTGGTTAGGTTTACCACATTTTGACGGGGCAAAGTTCAGTTTCTCCTTTCACTTCTTGGAAATGCTCTGGCTCACCACTGCGCTGTCCGCAGGCTGTTTCAGGTGGGGTCAGAGGAGGATGCCATGAACTGGTTCCCCCAGTACGCCCTCAAGCTGCGACCTTTCTACGAGATTCTGCCCCTGAAGGCGGACACGGTGCAGACCATCGTGGACTGCCTTCGCAGCCACCCTGACTGGAGCTCTGCTCACATCGCCGTGGAGACGGGACTGAGAGAATGCCTCAAACATAACTACGTTCAGAGGTAGCTAACCAAGCTGCTACATACTTTGCTCATGGTATTTGACCTTTCAGTAATATTAAGAGAGCAAATTAACAAGATTTATGAATCACATCCAAAAGAACAGAGGCGACCAAAGCTCTAAACCTGCTCAAACCAGATAAAAACTATACGATATACGATACATCATAATTTTTTTTTACATATTGGTTTCGGTCGGGTAAATTAAACCGAACAATCAGTATTGGTCTTCATCTTGTTGCCATTTGTTTCTGGTAGTTTTTGTTTGTTCGAAGGCGTTAAAACGGTAGAGAAATACATATGACATTATTAAATATCGTTTATCATCCATAAGAGCAATGTTAATATTGGATATCAATATCGTCTCACATTTTTATATTGCCAAATACAGCCAAAGAGACATGTAGAGAGGCGCCAACGCAGGAGGGATTCTGTCTCGCTTGGTATTTTCAGATTTGGAAGTTATTAAGCCTCATTGTCTTCATGCCTTTTTCAGTGTGACTAGAAGTCAGTATTGAAATGTCAGGAGGTAATCCTCATCAAAACGTTAATAACACCAACAATCCAGGCTGGAGCCCAATGGAGAAAAATAATGGAGAAAAAAATGGGAATGCAATGTTTGAAGACGTATTAGCCAGATCAGATGAAAATCTTCCATTTGCTTTCGTTTATCTGTAGAATTTAATAAGCCATGGAGGATTTTCCCAATATGGATCTTATGGACACCACAATTTATAGATTTACTCTTCCAAAAACTAACAGATTCAGTATATGCAGAAAAACTAAAGCTTTGGAAGCTTTCTTCTTTCCAAAGGGAACAGAAGTAATAAACAGTCAGCATGGGTCACTCCACCTAACAGGCGTTCAGCGCCATTAAGGTTTTAAAACGCCTTGAAAATGTCAAAATCAATTAAGAGTTATTGTAATGCTTGAAGCCCATTAGCCTCCAATGCATTCGCAACACTGTTGCTTTCTTCGACTAACTCCTAGATCCCTGTTTTATGCGTCATGAAAAGAAAATCTAAATATTCTGTTTGTACTTTTGGAAACTTTCTGTTTAGTTTCCCAAAATTCAAACTAGTAGACTCACAAAGATTCTCAGCATGTCCAAAGCTCTGCTCGTCTGTGTAGCGCGCCACTAGAACACAAGCCAGCCGTAAACCTAAAAGCTCAGCCAGGGGGCCGTCGTTTCTCTGTGGATGTAATTGGAACCTCCAAAGAGCCTCTTCTTAACAGCCAGCAAAGCCGTGTAGCAAGTCATTCTCCAATGTTGTACTTTAAAATGTCAAACCTTCTGCGATTTTTGCTCTCAGCCAGATCAACGCGCGGGACGCGTCGGGCCAGACGCCTCTGCACCGGGCGTGCGAACGGGGCGACTTGGCGTGCGTGAAGGAGCTGCTGGACGAGAGCCAGGCCCGCACCGACATCAGGGACCAGAACGGAGAAACCCCCATGCACTACGCCTCCAAGCAGGATTCTCCCGTCATCATCCAGGTGAGACCTGAACAACGCCCAGGTCAAAGGGCGCTTAAAGCCTGAAGGGGGTTGCGCTGATGATTGATGACTTTTGGTTTTGTTCAGCTGTTAAATGTGTTTCGCCCCGGTTTCTTATTCATATGTTTTTAAAGGAGCAAATATAAAAAAAATAAAAAATCCTGGATATTCAAGGTGAAACCGATGCGCTGAATCTCTTGACACCATGGTGCCGTGTTACTTTCCCACTTGGGATACGTAGTTGTCGGTGACAGGTATTAACACCTGGGAAAATGCGAAGCTACAGCCTGCAGCAGCCTGTCACAAACATCACACCCGACTTCTTGTGGGAAGAGTTCTGCAGGTCAAGGGGCGCATTAGTTTTTACTGGAAAACGTATTTTGAAACGGGCTCCGAGTAATTGTCAATTTTTTCAAAGGATTTGGACAAGTGCACACAGGCTGTGAGTAGGAGGGGGATATTTGTAGCTAGAAGGAGGAGAAATGTTCAGAGAAGCCGACAGATTTGAAGAAGATTCAATGTAATTTGACCGGCCGATTTATCGGTGCACCTCTAGTTGAGACATCTCTACAATTTAAGACTGTCAGAGACCAAGACGTCATCATTTAACCTTTGTCTACTTTAGAGTATACTTTATTTTCAGCTTCATTCTTTAGGAAATACTCCTGGAGATGGACTCTCCTTCCTAATATAAAAGCTACCCTCTTACACGCACAATGTGACCACAGCATCTAAAAATAAATAACTCATGACCACTCAGGGGCAGGGACTCTCAGAAAAATATTTGCATTCAGTTCTTATTTCTTCTGATAAATTGGCTCTTGAACAGGAATCAGAATTAGCTTAAACCTGTATCAGCGGGCCAACGGTTTAGAAAAACTGGAAACCAGGTTGGGTGTGGCTCTGATATCGCTAAAAAAAAATAATTAAAGAATACTTCACAACCCATAATTAAGCAATATTCCTTTTTTTTTTTTTTAAACATAACTTTCCACGCTGTCCTGCACAGGCTCTGTGCTCGCGGCTTTGCTCAGGGGTGAATATTTACTGAATATTCTCAACAGCAAAGAATATGATTTAAATATTTTTGCCGTCTGGGCCGGGTGGAGTCCGTCAAAGCCCTGCTGGAGGGGGGGGCCAAGTGCGACACCACGGGCAGCACAGGAAACCCCATCCACACCGCCATGAAGTACAGCGAGAAGGGGTGAGCGAACAAACTAAAGGAACAAACTGGAGTTGCCTTTTCTTTTCTCCCTGTGCTACAAGGATTGTCTCCAGGAAGGAAGAGGCTGTTTGTTGTTCCTCTGACCTGCAGACTAAATCAGTGGAAACCGATGTTTATGATTCGTTTTGTGCTTTGCAGTAATTGTGTATATAGCATCATTATAAAACAGCCTCACCTGCGCATAAGACAGCATTTTAGCTAAAGTGAAACTTTGACAAACCTGCTAAATGCCAGCGAAGATACCATAAGCATCTGGAATTATAAATGATTCAGTTTAGGAAATGTGAGGTTGTCTGTGCCGTGTGTTTGTCTGTCAGCTGCGTGGAGGAGATTCTCAAAGCAGATCCGTTCCAGCTGCAAGCCGAAGACTCCGTGTACGGAGGGACGCCCCTGCACTGGGCCAGAACCGCCGAGGTAGAGACTTCTGCACACACTCTAACTGTTAATGGTACATATTATTAATCAATCGCATTATCAATTACAATGAGCTCCATGATTTGCATTCTGATGAGTACGATTTTTTTTGAAACTTTGTTTACAGAGACTCAGTATGTGTGTGTTCATTTCCATTTGTTTGTTTTGGTTTGGATATTTAAAATACCTTCTAGATTCAATGTTAAATATTCTTTATGAAATTAATGTTTACTAATAGGGATCGCGCCGATCCAATACCGACGTCTGAGGTTTGGTATCGGCCGGTGCCGATCCGATACAGAGAGCTGGATCCACTTGAAACGTTGCTTTTTTAAAAAAACAAAAAACACAGACATAAATGTACTAAGTTACATTTATGTCTGTTAGTTAGCAAATTTACTTGCTAACTAAATATTTCATATTGAACATGTTTTTACATGCCTCTTGGTCACACATGTAAAAACAAGACAACTTTAATTTGCTCAGTTGTGCAGTTAAGATTAGGCACATTGTCACAAATACCCGATTTTCTTCAATATCAGGTCCGTTACTGATATTAATAGTGGACTTCTGCATTTCTATTCATTTGTTTTTGAGAGGGCGGACGTGCATTATTATGGTATTACTAATACATTACTTGGACATTGTCTCAAAACAACAGTATCATCTATTATCGCAATAATGATTGGATGGATGATAAACTGGCCCAGTAATTAAAAAAATAATAAAAATTTTTTTTAAAGTATTTCAGCTTAACAGGCTCGTCACAATGACATTATTGGATTAGATGAGTTGAGTTGACTGCAGGAAGCTACGATTCATTAAGTGAATCAACTTTCCCATTAAACTTTAAACTTAAACTTAAAATGAAAAAGGAAGGTGTCCGTTTTGCCTCCTCTCTGCCAGATGTGCCGCATGCTGCTGGACCGCGGCTGCGAGATAAACTACCTCAGCAAGACGGGCGAGAGCGCCCTCCACGTTCTGACCAAGAAGGGCCGCTTTGAGGCCGCCATGGTGCTGCTGACCCACGGGGCCAACGCCAACCTGAAGGGCCAGGACGGAAACACGGCCCTGCACCTCGCTATGAAGGTTCCTGTTTTAACAGACGGATAGATTTGTTTGTCTTTTCATGGGGTTAAAGCAACATTTACAGATTATATTGAAATAAAAAAATAAAACTTTGAAGTGAATGACAATCTATAATGGCAAAAATGATTCCCACAGTGATTTATTATTAAGATACTTCATATTTGATGTTTTGACAACAATGCTTATAATTTTTGTGTGTGCCTGTTCTCACTAGATGGACCACATGGAGCTGATTAAAGGTTTGATCGTGTTTGGCGCCGATGTTGAGATCCACAACAACCTGGGAGAAACACCCGGGCTGATCGCAGCTCGCACCAGCAAAGGTGGGAGAGATCGACGGTTAAACCGCAACTGCTGCTGCTAGCAGCCTGGTTTGTTAAAAAATAAAATGAATAATACAGTAAGTTTCTAAACTAACATGTTGATACAAGTCATTGGATCTCACTTAAAAGCATGTGTTGCGGTGTAAATAACAGAAATGTGCATGCTTACAAGTGAAAATATCCAGGAAAAACTACGTTAATATTCTGTATTTTAAAGTGTAGTTTTTGCATTATTAATGAATCTTTAGAGGCATAAAAAGAGGAAATTTATTTCCCAGCTTAAAGTAAAACTAACCCTCAGTTTTGTGTTCTTTTCTGTGACATTCGGTTCGGTACTTTAAAGAGTTCGTGATGTGATGAGCTACTCAAAAATTACAGCTTTTAAGTTGCTCATCACATTATTTTTAATACATGACGCCTTGGTCTAGTCAGAAATTTCAGTTAATTGGACTATTGTTAAATTTTTTTAAAATATAAAAACACTCGAAACAAATTGAACTGATGATCCTTTAAAAATGTACAGAAATCACTATTTTACTTTGAGTTCCTTCGTTTCTCAGTGTAGAAAAAAAAAATCTGAAGAACCATTTCTGTGGATAGCTGGAGTGTGGAAATAAATTTGCTTATATTTCGAAAACAGAGCAGCGTCTATGTAAACATGTCTATGCAAAATGTTGAAGAGACATTAAGGACATTTAAACTGTTAAAATACCAACGGATATCATACCAAAAATAGAAATGCTTGACAAAAGTTTATGTCTCTTAGATGATCCCAACATTATTATTTTATTATTATTAGTAGTAGTATTATTTTTTTTATTTTTTTTTAAAAATGGATCTGTTGTTGACTTATAAAGAAGTTTCCAGTAAAATCTGATTTTGTTCTGAGCGGAAAATGATGCTTAATTGAGTTTCCTGTCATTTATTGAATTTTTTTTTCAAGATGCATGATGATTGCTAACCGTTTGCAAATCTCTCTGCTTACTCTCCTCCCTCCTCTCTCTCTGTCTGTTGCGTATCTCTCCATCTCTCTCTCTCCATCTCTCTCTCTGTCTGTCCTGTGTTCGTGGCATGCCTGCATGCCCGCCATGTTGGCTTGTGTTTTGTACTAACCTGAAAGGTCCTAATAGAAAGATCCTGCTGGACATGCTGTGTAGTGTAGGAGTGCAGCGCTGCCTTCCTCGCTCCCCCAGCAGCCCTCCTCCTCGTCCTCCTCCTCCTCCAGTCTCAAACAAGACCAAGCCTCGAGCCATAGGTAACGCCTGAGAAGAGCCGTTTGTTTCAGGAGCTTCAGCACTAAATGACACACATTTTGAGCAGGGGTGTGCAGGGTTTGCCCCCCCAGAGATCTGGCTAAGCCTGGCGGAGTCCATTGGGTCTATTTTTTTATTTTTTTATAAATAAATTATGCTTAGCCTGGGGGGGCAAATAAAGCCTGGTGGCCCGCCAGGCTTATAATGCCCTGGGGGAAACTCTGATACTTATTTTCATTTTACATTGAGGTCATAAATCTTCACGAAGGGCCGGTTGTGGCAGAAAATATTGAAAAAATATAAATAAGTGTCTAACTCTTTATTCGATGAGTACTTGTTAAAATTAAATTAGGTTGAGCATCTTTTCACCTGGATGTAATTTGGCAGCATACAGATAAAATCTGCTTTGATTTGGTTGATAAAACAGTATTTCAGCATACAGTTGTTATCTTGAAGGTTGTATTTATGTGGCCCGTTAGATCAGAGAGGGCCACATAAAAAGCTTTGGCGGGCCAGATTTGGCCCTCAGGCCTTGAGTTTGACACGTGGATTACATCAACAGCTGGATCTCTGAAAGCCTTTATTTATGTTAGTTATGATGATTTTTCCACTCACTGCTAATGAAAACATGTTTTTGTTAACATTCGAATATTACGACAGAACCATAAGAAATATTACTAAAAAAGAAATTTGGGCTAAATGAAACTCATATTTACTTCCTGCTTAGAGGATATTTTCAAACTTTTAATCTGACAAAAGGGCCTCTTATTGTTGCATTTTACCAAATGTCACTGTGTTTACACTAAGGCATTGCTTGCAATTTTTGAGTGCTCTGAAATTACTGTATATAAAATAACTTACTTTTAGTAAAAGTGCAGCATCAAGATTGATAATTTGCTGTTTTAAAGTGATACAAATGGCTTCACAGCTTTTAGAAATCCCAGTCTCCTCTTTGCTTTTTTTATCACTTTGACAGCATGTAGTTATCGTCTTTTATCACTGCTTTACAGGGTTTGAGGACATCCTGTACGTCGGGGCTGCAATAGGAGCAATTGGCAAATCTGAAATTGATGGACAAGTAATGGAGAAAAAGAAGTAAGTGTGTGAAATATTTGCTGAGAGCAGAAATGTATTTAATTTCCTTAATTTTGGATGATCGGCCGATACTTGCATGAGAAACCGATCATATCTGCATCCGATATTCAAAAGTCTGAATATCGACCACTGAGCCCTTTGTTCTGCTTTGAGCAACTTTAAAAAAAAATCACCAAAAGTCAGAGTCAGCAGCTCAGACTTTTTCAATATCAGTGTTTGGTCAGAAAACTGCAATCTGTGCCTCCCATATTCTGTTATTTTGCTCTAATTTGTGTTGATTTACAACAAGGGTGCTCAATACATCGATCTCAGCAGTAATTGACAAACTGAACGCCGCCGTTCTCTTCTGACACGCTTATCATGCTGGATGGCTTTTACGGAGATAATTATGTGAAATTAAATTAAGTGTGTAATATTTTAAAACATAGTTTGGTGCTCTCTGCCATCTTGCTTTGAGCTCAGAGTCTGAAAGGATTTTCCTCCATCAAACATGCTATTTATTTCGTCTCTTACTTAGTGGAAATATTGATGTTGATGAGATTTTTTCCAAAATAATCTTTTTCAACCTTTACAACTCCAATGTTGAACATGAGAAGCTAACATTCACAAATGACACTGAAATCAATTCCAGTCCAACATCTGGTTTGAGGCGACTCCTCTGGAACCTGTTGGAGGAAAAATATTCCAACTTCAGAAGATTTACCTTTACCTTTACAGAGCTCTTTGGTTCCTCCTGTCAGTCTGTAGCTTCTCATATTTAATGTCATCAAAACAAATTTCAGATCTACCATAACTTACTGACACCTGCTGGCCTCAGGTTTGCAACCAGCTTGTGACTGAGAAACCAGTAACCTCCTCCCAGTGTCAGAATCTCACTGAGGAAGAAACTGCATTAAGTTTTCTATCACTTTATTATTTCTGCTGTAACTGATGTATATTCACGTATAAAATAAGTCAATATAGTTTCATTTACAATTTTTAAGTCTTTGTGTGATGAGGTAGATCTCAGCCGGCTGGTGAGAGAAAAAGTAAATCTTGGTCTCAAAACGTTTGGGGATCCCTGATCTACAATTTTAGGTCATAACCTGATGAAATGTGCAGAATTTAAAGGAGTACGAGTGGGAACATTTTTCTAAGTTTTGACAATACATTAACTTTCTGTTCTTCCATCTATAATGTTATAGTGTCTTGTCATTTATACTTTTATCTAAGTTATTTGTCATTTTCTTTAATGGTTAACAGTATTTAATGCAAATTTGACTGCAGGATAGACAGACTGCTCTGTCTGGACGGTGGCGGCATCAAAGGCCTGGTTCTGATCCAGATGCTGATCGCCCTGGAGAAGGAGGCGGGTCGGCCGACCAGGGAGCTCTTCGACTGGGTCGCTGGGACAAGCACCGGAGGCATCCTGGCGTTAGCAATAATCCACGGTGTGTTTTCGGTTTTCTTATCTTTGTGTGTGTGCGTGTGCCACCAGAACTAAAAGGTTGTGTCCTCTGTGTGAAGGTAAGTCCATGGAGTACCTGCGCTGCCTGTACTTCAGAATGAAGGAGCAGGTGTTCAGAGGGTCCAGGCCGTACGAATCCGCTCCGCTGGAGGACTTCCTGAAGAAAGAGTTTGGAGAGAACACAAAGATGACAGACATCAGATTCCCAAGGTTTAAATCCTATTGTGGCATTAAGAACATTTCAAAACAAGTAATAGAAACAATAAAATTTGAATATTTGTAAAGCAGCAAGTGATAAAATGCTTTGATTCACCAGAACAGCAGTTAGAAACATGATTAAATGTGTTGGTGCTTCCTTCATGTTAAATAAAACATTAGTATCCCAGAAAGAAGTTCAAATTCACAAGTTTAATGACATCACTTTTTCTCAATTATTAACACAAATCAGATTTTGCTTTACTTATTAATTCAGATGAATATTTTGTTTAAAAAAACTACCTGATGATAATCCCACAAACCTTTGTGGAAATTTCAGTTTCTTTTTTCTACCGTCAATAATGGTATCCATGGAGATGATTATGACTTCACATGTGACAGATTCGTCACTATCAGATCTTAAAACTTAAATTGTCTTTGGGTTTTGTTTTATATGTTTCCGTAAGTTGCATGATAAGCAGATAAACTACGACCCAGCAGCGTGTTTACTCTCTTTAATACGGCTGAATGCCTCAGAGGATTCTGATGCTAACTATAGTTGGTATTAACGTAACGGTCATTAAATTTTTAAAAAAATCCAAAGGAATCGCAGCAAATTTGTTCATACGTTATTTGAAAAATATACAACAAATTATCTCAGCGTAAATTTGCTTGCTTACTTGGTCATACACTAAAAGTACAAAGGTCAATTCAATCACTATAAGCAATATTGATTATCTCATAATTAAATAAATCTGTTCTCATAATTGAATGAATCTTCTCCTGTACCAGCATCTTAGCCATCCTTTCTCTATTTCTCCGTTTTCTGTCTGTCCGTCCAGGGTCATGGTGACCAGCGTTCTGGCCGACAGACATCCAGGCGAGCTCCATATCTTCAGGAACTACGACCCACCGTCTGTCAGCAGAGAGCCCTCCTACACCACCACCGCCACCTTCAAGCCTCTCACCATCCCACAAGGTACCCACCGGACCTTAAACGTAGCTTACCCCTCTCATTTTATACATGTGGACCTTTAGCACCACTAGATGGTGACAAAGTGAGCAGTTCTCCTGCAGAATTAGTTTTTTTTTTTGTTTTTTTTTCCTCCCCATGTCACTTTTCTAAATGAATGAAGAAATGCAGTTGTGCTGTTGTTGCAGGGTGGGAGGATGAGGATGTGTTGATAGTAGGATACACAGATGAGCCGCCCAGAAAGCGTAGGAAGGTGACAGATGAAGGTGTGTAGACGTCCATGTAGGAGAAAGAAAGTTGAGTCATGAAATCGTTATTATTTTATTATTATAAAATAATAATAAACCGTTGTGACCCCGGTCGGTCACAACGAAAAGCCTAAAATATCTTGAAATGTTGCTCATTTCGGTCGTAGTATCAGATTAGGCATCTATTTTTTTTTTGTTTGCTTTTCATATCTGTAAATTAAAGTAACATGACAATCTGTGTGTAAAGAAGTTTCTATTCCTAAACTTGCAGAAAGCTGAAGCTGAAGTGGCTTAATAAAACTGCTGCTATCAAGTTGTTCAAGCCGTCCTATAGAATAGTGATATGTGCCTGGAAAATATATATAATACACTTGAGTATTTTGAGATAAATCTAATGAAGAATTAGCATAGTCATAAAAGAGATTTAACAGTTTTGTTTTGCCTTATTTTTATAGTAGATCAGAGTTTTCAACAGTTCCTACATTTATTCTGAAGACGTAACTCAAAGACTCAAAACCCCATTGAAAGAAGCACTCAAGTTCTTCATCAGATTGGGATTAATTCAGTCTATTAATGCCAGTAGGATGTGAATTAAAAACACATGAAAATAATATATCGTGAAACGTCATGGAAGCAAAACGTTACGGTAAAACCCCAAAATCACAGCAGAAACCTAAATGAATCTTACTGTAGTCATGTGCTGGCCCTTTCTGAGCTCATCTGTTATCCTACAGAAAACCTTCTGCTTTAAACCTAAAAGCGTCAAACTTCTCTGTCTTAACATAATCTGTCTTTACGTCAGAACAACTCGTATGGAGAGCCGCCCGCTCCAGCGGCGCTGCACCCACCTACTTCCGACCAATGGGCCGCTTCCTGGACGGAGGGCTGTTGGCCAATAACCCGACGCTAGACGCCATGACAGAAATCCATCAGTTCAACAAGTCATTAAAAGCTGAGGTAGCAGATTTGCATGCTTGGTGTTGTTGACTCGTCCATACGTGTAAAGCTGCACAGAGCTGTTCTACAGATCCGTCTTATTTGTTGTCTTTCTCAGGGTCGTGAAGCGAACATCAAGAAGCTGGGCATAGTTGTTTCTCTTGGAACAGGTGGGTCTAACAGAAAACTACAAATGATGTGACTGAAAGATCAGCTTGTGAAAGTTTTAAGTCATTTGCATCCATCATGCATATCTGCAAACAGCATTTAAAACAGCACACAAAGGCAGTGATCTGTCTTTGTGTGCAGCTACTGTGGGGTTTAATTGTGACGTCATGGGCTGCAAATAAATTTCTGTGAAATACAACTTGCTTTCAGTTCTATTTTCACATGAACAACAGTCGGGGGGTTTTGCGGTTTGTGCGTTTTGCGGTAACTGGTGATGTTGTGTCTTTCCAGGCAAACCTCCACAGGAAGTGGTGACCTCCGTGGACGTTTTCCGACCCTCCAACCCTCTGGAGCTGGCCAAGTCGTTCGTTGGCGCCAAGGAGCTGGGCAAAATGTTGGTGGACTGTGTGAGTGCACCACTCTGATCTAATGCCCAGCTGTAGACATTTCTCATCTTATTTTTTTGCTCCTGATTCACAATCAAAACATTCTGCATCGTCTGTTTTGTCTTAAATTCAAAACCTGTCTGGATGCGCAGTGTACGGACTCTGATGGCTGCGCCGTGGACCGAGCCAGAGCCTGGTGTGAGATGATCGATACCATCTACCACAGGTCAGCTGATCGCCAACATGCCACTTTCTTTGCTGCATCCTGATTTTTCAGTTTCCATACACTTCCCTATTTTTCTGCCAACATATCAGCTAAATCACATCTCTTCCTCAAAACCCCGGTCGGACAGTTTTGCAAGTTTTCATGCGTACAACAGCTGAATCAAATGGCTAACTAACCTTCAGAGGATGCAGCGAACTTCTACAGAATCCAACACAGGACTAAATATTTGACTCGCGTCTAATGAAGAAGATAAATAGTAAATGTCCTGCATTTTCTTGCTCCACGATCAACTGAACGATTGTGACACATGAGTGAGGAGCTGAAAAGATCCCATCAACAATACAGTCCTGATCCTCTGGGGAGGCAGCTGCTGGTAACCTGCAGCAACTGCGAACTAGTCGCTAGCGAAGGCGAGGCTTTGGAGACTTCAGAGATGACTAACTTGTAAAAAAAATTTCCTATAAATATTTCTGGTGCGAACCTCTTTAAGGATTACAATATCAGTTTGAGTGTGGATTTGTAAAGGTGACCAGAATTAATTGAGCATATGACAGGAAGAAACGTTTTGGTTTTTTTTAAACAAGCATTTTCCTTAAAATCAGACGAAGTTAAAAGTTTTTGCGTATAAAACTTTGATTGCTCCTGATACTTAAAGGTATAATGCATTCAAACAGGTTTGCCAAGTCCTGCAGTAATGAATTAATTTGTATGCATGTTTCGTTGTGCAGACTGAGCCCCCAGCTGTCTCAGGAGGTGATGCTGGACGAAGTGAGCGACGAGGTTCTGGTGAACATGCTGTGGGAAACGCAGATGTATCTGTTTGAGAAACGGGACGTGCTTCAATCTCTGGCGAAAACGCTGCTGTGAGGCTGACAGGAGAAAGAGACGACAGAGAGGGACCACAGATATAAACCTATGAATATTTAACAATCTACAGGAACAACCAGTGTTTGAAGAGAACAAACGATTTTTGGTGCTTCCTGAAGGGCCTGTGTCAGAACAAAGCACTGAAACCTTCAACTAAAATAAGTGTGAACCAAGGGAGTTTTAAACCTGACAGAAATCTGACTGAAAGTAACTTAGCATGAATTTATGAAGGGGAGAGACGTGTAGCACTGACCTTAGCACTGACCGTGTTTTCTGCTTTCTTTACCAGGTTCACAGTTTTCATATAAACCATCGTAAAGTTTACATAAAAACTTCTCCAGTATAAAAACTTACCATAATGGTACGTTTGGTAAGAGGAGTACTTACCACATTCGTCTTTAAGTGTGAAAACATGTACCACAAGATACGTGTTATTACCACTTATCATGGAGGAAGTGCTAAAAACAGAATCGGACACAGAAACTGTCAGCGTCTGCTGCTGCTTCCCTCTCTTCACTTTGTTGAAGACAAACGGTTCAAGCGACGTTTTCATTTACCCTCATATATTCACGCAAGGCATCTAAGAAACCAGTGGAGTTCCAGACATTTTGTTTCTGTTGTCTAAAGTAACCACATGAAAACGCTGAAGGTTATTTTCATTACCCGTGTAGAGCAGCTGACCTGCCTTACACGTCCGTAATGTTTTCTTTTCACGTCTCATCCTTTGCATCCATTTATAAGTTATTAATGTTGTTGTATTGTTTAGACGCACTCCTACACGCCTTGCTGCCTATTTCCAAACGTTTTCTGTCTCCATAGGAAACTTTTGCAGAGATTTAAATGTAACAGATCGTGGGACCTGCTGCTACTTGCAAACATAACAAAGGCAAATAATGATTTTGTATCGTTTGTTTGTTGTTTTTTTTCCCCCCAATCACATATTGAGGTGTTTACTTATATGGTAATAAATTTTATTACTACAGACATAAGATTTGTTTCTGGGTTTTGTTGCCACAATTTCTTTTTTGTTACAGTTTATTGCAATTTTTGATCCAATCAGATTGTCAGTTCTTAAACACACACACACACACACAGAAAACAACTCATAAAAACCCGGTGAGCGCGACCGCATATTAAATAAATCAATTAGACGAAGATTTATGTTTTAACATCTTTATTTCTATTAGTCATGATGATTTTTGCTAAAAGCTAATAAAACATTTAGAATTACATCGGTGCAATAAAAAAATAAACCATCTTTGAAAACTGAAGTGTTGGGTTTTATTAAAAGACTGTTTAATACCTTCCTCAAGTACATTTGTAAAAATTTACTTTTAATGACAAATGAGACTCATCAGGATAAATATAGTAAATTATTGAATATGAATGTAAATTATGTATCTAAAATCACATCAGTCCAACAAAGCCACAATAAAGAGAGAAGGCACTTTAAAAGAGTTCCAGATGTCTAATTATCCAGATAAATCCAGATGTGATTGAAATCCTGTAGTTCAGGGTTGTTAATGTTTCAAAGATACTTTTAAATAATAATGAAATATGCTAAAAAATATATGAATTCCTTTTTAAATCTAATATTTAAATTACTTCACACTTTCCCTCCTAAAACAATACATGTTTCTGAACATTTTCTAAAGATTTTACCTAAAAAAAAAGGAATATTCTTTTATAACACTAAGAAAACGGCAAACTTAAAAACCTACACAAAATGAACTTCTGCAACCAGTTGTTGATGCATCACTATTACAGTACAAAATCAAATAAAAATATTTTTGGATTAGTGGTCAGGTGTGAAGAAAGCATGTATCATCTGCATATTGAAATTAGTTTTATCTTCTCGAGCTTGCCTTGAAAAGCCTTAGTCACTTTGTTTTTCTTTAGTTAGGGGTGACAGAGAGTTCCCATAAAAAAGTCTCTGGTTTCACTTCCTCAACTTTATTTCTCACTTTATGTTCAGTAAGTGTTTTCATCAGTGCACTGGGGCTGACTTTCAGAGTTATTGGGTAAATGCTGACCAGTTTTTAAAATAAACAAGATAAAAGAATAGATATACAAATGTTCACAAAAGTTTAGGTTTAATTCAGTATCTCTGTTTCAAAATTGTATCAGATAGGAAAAACTAAATCCTCTTTGCTCAGCCAACCTCAAGCAAAGAGGTTCAGAACATAACCTTTTAAATTACTTCTCTTTACCTTTATTTATTCATACTCACTTTTCTTTTAGCAAAAGAAGTCTACAAACGAGGAACACATTTTTAAAACTTTTGCTTTCACAGCTGAGATAAAATGATTTTAAATAGAAGCAATAAATAGAATGAACTTCTAACAGTAACATACTGAATTATAGAAGAGATCAAACAAGATAACTGTTCTCCCTCTGTGTCTACTGGTTTTACCTTTAAAGCACCTCATGAAAAATAGACCCATTAAGGCCAAATACTGCACAAGCATGAAAGAGTTCTTTTACTCACGATGGTGAGATTGGGAGCACATTTTCTTTTTTATGGGCAGGACATTTTATACTTCACAAAAACTTAAGGCCAGAACTCTTGTAAAGGTGGGAGAATAATGTAAAGTCAATATTTTTGAGCTTTACATCATGTTATAATGCTACTCCCTCATCAAAACATACCAGGAGTTTTGCTTTGATTCCTTCATGCATGTTTGAGAAATCCTTTGATCTCCATGGCAACAATTCAGCTGTTCAAAACGCCTGGGTGGAGCTAAATTACTACTAGATTTAAATAAGACCTGAATTTTGTTGGCCTTTCAAAGTAAAATTGATAGAATCTCTTCAAATAAAAATCTTGCTGTCCATAGTTGAATTCTTACAAATATGTGTCCCAGAGTCCTAATATGCTTTGAAATCCAAAGCTGATGCATTCTGAGCCATACTCCCACCGGCTCAGCTTAAAACTATATTACTATAATAATAATATATAATAATATCAGTAGAGCTGTGTGCGGATGACACACAGCTCTACATTATGATGTCACCAGGTGACTCAGAACCCATCTATTCACTGAACAGATGCTTAGAACAGATAAATGTGTGGATGTGCCAAAACTTTCTTAAGCTGAACAAAAACAAAACTGAAGTTATTATTTTTGGACCTAGTGCAGTTTCAGTTATTACAACTAAAAACCAGCGATCAGGCCCGAAACCTGGGAGTAGTGATGGACACTGACCTGAACATCCATAGCCACGTAAAGACAGTTACAAAGCCGGCCTTCTATAACCTGAAGAACATTTCCAGGATTAAAGGACTAATGTCTCAGCCAGATCTAGTGAAACTCATCCATGCATTTATCTTCAGCCACAATGATTATTGCAACAGTGTCTTCACAGGTCTGCCTAAAAGAAAAATCAATCAAACAGCTGCAGCTGATCCAGAATGCTGCTGCTGGAGTTCTCACTAAAACCAGGAAGATAGAGCACATAACACCAGTTTTAAAGTCCCTCCATTGGCTCCCTGTCGCTCAAAGAATAGACTTTCAAATACTGTTGTTAGTTTATAAATCACTGAATGGTTTAGCACCACAATACATTAAAGATTTGCTGCTGTTGTATCAACCTTCCAGAACCTCTCAGGTCTTCTGGTTCTGGTCTGCTGTGCATCCCCAGAACCAGAACCAAACGAGGAGAAGCGGCATTCAGCTTCTATGCACCACAAATCTGGAACAAAGTCCCAGAAAACTGCAAAAACACTGAGTTCCTTAAAATCTAGACTAAAATCCCAGCTGATTAGACCTGCCTTCGATCAGCTCTAATTAAAGAGCTGATCGATTAGAGCTGATTGAGTATCCATTATACTTCGAAGTATAATGGATTGAGAATTTAACGATGGCATTTGACTTAATGTAATGTTTCGATTGTTGATTCAATGTTGCATGACTGTGTTTTTATGATGTAAAGCACTTTGAAATGCCTTGTTGCTGAAATGTGAGGTACAATTTGATTGATTGGTTGATTGAATACAGAAACAAACCTTTATTGTAATGTCTGAAGTTAACAACAGGTTGTAGGCACTAGCAATATAGATTTTGTTTGTTTATTAATAAAACTGTTCTTTTAACCACAATTAAACTTTGTCTTGAAAGTATAAAAACAACACAACACATGGTTAGACTCACAGCTGTTGGTTCTATCTGGTTGAGTTTGAATTGGTGCTTGTTCTTGTTTTGACCACAGAATAGGTGACATGTTCTTGCTCTTGGTGCTGCTGGTAGCTGGAGTAAATGGGGTTTATTTTCTCCAAAGCTATCTGGCTGTAATGAAGTTCCTGTTCTGCTGGTGGAGCTGCAAACTCTTCATTCATATGATCGGTATTTATCTAATGAAAAATAAATATTAAATTTTTAATTCAAGTGAGCAAATAATCACTCTTAAAATGACATAAAGGTATAGCGTTTAGTAACACTTCTAAGTAAAAATTAACATCTTTATGTTACCAGGGTTATATGTGGATAAGGAAAGAAGCAGAAAAAACAGGTTTACCTCATCCATATTGTTGACAGATTCCCTTTTAGAAGACTGATGAGATGGCTTGAATTTCCTGGTAGGTGAAATTGATAAAACATAAACAATGAAGATGGAGATCAAAGTAGGTATAACATGTTGATCATTAGTAACAGGGCTGTGATAATCACCTATACAAGAAAACAGTCAAAGATACCAGGACCAAAAGAAACACAGAGAGTCCTGCAGCTACTAGTATCCAGTTTACTGTTGTTGCTGAAGAGGTTGTTGTTGTAGGTGTTCTTCTTCTTTGTACAGTCAGAGTCTTTCCAGTTGAGTGGATCGTTTCAACAGAACAGGAGTAGTTGCCTTCATTCTCTCTGCTAACTGCATCTATAATCAGATGTTTGTTTGGTGTTTTAGTCAGACTCAGAGGCCGACTGTTCAAGTACCAAATGTAGTTTGTGTTTTCACTGAGAGGACAGCTGCTGCTGCAGGTCAATGTGACTCTCTGACCCTCAGTGACCTCTGCAGCAGGTTGCACATCCACTAGGAGACCTGGAAGACAGTTGGACTAATCAGTGAAAACATTTAGTCAGTGGTTCTATGAGAATAGGCTCAAGAGATGTAACTTAACTGTAGTTTAGTCATTTTATTATAAATTACCTCCAGCTACAGGATGGGTGTCTTATTATCATATTTAAGATATGAAATGTTAATTAAATGTACAAACGTTATCTTTACCTAGACATAAAAATTCCAGACTTGGACTTTAAATTTTGTAACATGAACATTTTCAGAATAGAATATAATAGTAACACATTTAGATGGGAAACCATTACATGTAAAAACTCATTATATTTACCTGTTACAATCAGAGTAACTCCAGGAAAACGAGATGATTTCCGTTCATATTGCTCTGTTTTCATTCTGAACTCGTATTCTCCTGAGTTTTTCTCATCCAGGTTGTTTAATCTGAGGATGTGTTGGTTCCTTGTGTCATTCTGATAATTCACATCAGTTTTATTCTCCATCACCTCTTCCTCCTGCTTTGTATTTATCTTCATTTTATACCAGCGATTAGTCAGTGTCTGTTGGTATTCAGGATGTGAGTATTTGCTGGAGATGTTCACTGATGAACCTTTCAGGCCACAGATTCTCCTGCTGTCATAATTCACACTCCAGCAGTCGCTACCATTAACACCTGAATATGAGGGAATGACAAATTAAAATAATTGTTCAAATTACAGTATAAAATGTTTCTTAATAAACATAAATGCTGAAAAATAATAAAGTTCTCTCTCTTTTAATCAGTACATCAATACTGCAGAATAGTTCATACTTACAAACTTCATTAGAAAGCAGATCATGATGATCCTTCACAGCGCAGAAGAAGCTGTCTAATGACGAGGCGGGAACTGAAGGGTTGTCAACAACTTTCTGTTCACCACTTTCTGTGTTTTTGTACAACTGAAATGAAGTTTTGTTGTCAGTCAGAGAACAGCTGGAGTTACACGTCATCTTGAAATGGTCCTTGTCCAACATTTTTCTTTCAACACGAACTTCTGTTGGGACATAATGAACGTGTTTCAGATGTTTACTTTTTATGTTGATGAGACGAATTATTGAATTGTAAAGATTATAAGCAGACAGTGTGAACAGGTTGATAAAGTATGAACATTTCTACAGTTGCTGTAGAACAATTAGAGCTGATGTAAAACCAACAGATATTTATGCCATCACCTGTAGGAAATGTGATGGAGCAGGACTGTTTCTGTGATTTGTAGGAACACATTGTCCCTTCAGCGTAGGTCACACTGAAGCAGCTTCCTGAGACAGAATCTGAACAGAACCAGAGATCAGGAAGTGTCTCACCAGAAGAGACGGAAAATAAACTAATCGTGGTCACTGACCCACTGAGACGTCAGGAGCTCTGAGATCCTCGTAGCCTTTGATAGCACAGGAGTATCTGACTGCCTGATCGCTGCTGACCAGTTCTTGGTACCAGGGGGACCAGTCCTCATAGAGGAACTCTCCGTCCTGGTACCAGATGAAGGCTGCAGGGCTTTCAGTCAGAGGACAGCTGCTTGAGCACATCAGAGTCACTTTCTGTCCCTCTGAGGCAGGAAACACCTTTACCTGGAGGTCTGAAATATTGTTAATAAAAAAACAAGCATCAGTTTAATAATATTGTTTAATAACTGAAACATATTTAACAAAAATCATACCTATAACCTGGAGCTGAATGCTGTTCTGCTGACAGCTGTCGGTTTCATCTGGTGTCGCTTTAGGAGTAGTTTCACTACAGCAGTAACATTTTCCTGTGCACTCTCTTAGATCTCTGATTGTCAGAGTGAAATGATCCTCTGAAAAACTGAAGTCTTCATGATTTCTATGTGCAGACACATTATGATAAACATATCCTGCATGATCCTTGCTCACCATGTACCAATTGACGTTTGCAGCTGAACGTGGAGCTGAGCAGCTCAGATTCACTGATGATCCTTTCAAAGCAAAGATGCTGTTTGGTTTTCCTTCAACACCTGAAACAAAGATTAGATCAACTAGCATTTGATTTTTGTTTTTGGTGTAATTTTCTATCAAGTTACATATTTGTCACACTGTTATGGATCGTGATCGTATTTCAAAATACCGCATAAAGGTTCAACAAGTCAGATCTATGTTTTATCAAGCAAACTTACAAAACTCAATTAAAACAGCTAAAGCAGTTCAACGTACCTGAGATGCAGAGAATAT
The DNA here is from genome assembly GCF_019740435.1 of Gambusia affinis. NCBI lineage: Eukaryota > Metazoa > Chordata > Actinopteri > Cyprinodontiformes > Poeciliidae > Gambusia > Gambusia affinis. Next base: position 26,200,601 of record NC_057871.1, on the reverse strand, counting down.
AAACCATCAACACACATCCGGCTGCTGATAAAAACATCATGTTGAGTACTGCTATTAAAACTAATGCTAGAATTGATTTATTTGCAGTTTAATGAAAGGTTATTAAAATAGTCAAAGGAAGAACAGTTCAGCTCAACAGCAGTCTAGTGACAGCTGCTTCATGTGAATCTGTCTGATAAACTTGAAACTCACTTCCTACTTTATCATTTTCCTTTCAGCAAGAGGAGACCCCTAGTGAAAAACCTGAGACACTACATAACTACTTCAGGATATTGTGCTATAAAATCCACACGTTGTCAAAAAGTCATGTTTTATTTGACTTTCTCCTGTTTTAAACAGAACACAAAGACATAAGGCTACATTTTAACATAATCAGAAAAACTAACAGACTGTAGCTATAGAATCGCAGAAACAGGAAATTGACTAACATTTTTTTTTTAGAGGAAAAGAGGCACAGGAAATAGAAAAGCAGACATGATGCATGTTAAGTGACTTAGGGGACCAGGGATTGACGGTGAACAGTGAAAGATCAAGAGCTTACATGAGTGGAAGATCAGGTGAAACATGATGTTGATGAGGCGTCACAGCACGTGAATGACATGATGAGTGAAGATCGTGAGCGTCAATAAAAACGGGAAGCAAAGCACTCGGTGTTTCAATTGATCAACAGGAGCGACGACACAAAGAAACTGTTCAGCTGGCTAAACACATACAGAAGATCTAAACAAAGATGGTTCGATTCCAACAGGAGAGTGTTTATTGTGAGGCTTTTATTGTGACATTCAGTAGAAATATTACAAATGCTTAAAGCTTTGAGTGATGTAAACCTGTTGCAAAACACCTCAAATTTTCAATTTGAAGTTGACATGCTGAAAATATTTTTACTTTAAATAATTCACAGATTACATGGAGTTACTGAGGACTAAATTTGAAGAAAGCAATGCAAATCATTATAATTGAGCACAGAAGATTGTAAATTACAAGTTATCTGTTTTCTTGCAGTCATGCTTGACACAAGCAACAAAATGTTTTCCAAAGAAGGGCATAAAACAAGTTTTGTGAGAGCAAAAGTAACTTTGACGAACATCCAGAAGACGGAGAAAATGGAAGATGGACAGTAGAAATCTCTAATGTCATAATTCTGTGTAATTCTGACAATAGAGACTAGATAAGTTGGATAAAGATCAGCTGTGAATACAAGACATGCCTTTACTAATCCATTCATTTACTCATTGGCTACGTCTGTTTGTAGGGTAGGACTGGTTAAATGTGTTTAGCTAGTACTAGTAGGAAGGACTGGCTAAACACATTTTGACCTCCAGAGGGCAGCATAACTTACTTTTAATCAAAACCTTTTGGATATCAACCATAACAGCAGCAGTTACATTCAACCTCTTCCTGTCTTGGTTTCATCTGTTTGTGTTTTGGTCACTTTTTGACTCGAATCAGAGAATGACGACTGATTGGTAACGTGTCTGCTTCATTTCATCAATAGAAACTATTCACATTGTCATTGCATTCCACCTGACCAATATGAATAGGTTAGAAGTTAACAGATAAGTAAAAGTCACAACAAATTAAAAACAGTTTAAAACAGGGAATCATAGTGGTGGTATTTATTATAAACTATAAGTTGTGAAGTAAGTAAATTGCTGTCGTTGAATGGAAACAAATGGTCAGTGCCATTAATTAATACCTTAATATATTAGCATTAAACAATGTTCTTTTACAAAGCTATTCCGACTTCTCATTCACTCATACCGTGATTACACAAGACTGTAGTACACAACAAGTCATAGTGTTTAAACAGGGAAGTAAACTGATTGATCTGGCATTAAGTAAATCAAATATAGCAAAACATTTATTTGTCTATATGTCAAAAATAATGAGAACTTTGTAAAATTTTATTACTCTCTTCAAATTTGGAATTTTGCATGAACTAAAATTACCATGCTTTTAATAAATTTGGGAAAACCCGGATGAGGATGTCAAGGCTTTACAAAGTTCTGACAGGAGGCGCATCTTCCTTAACCTCTAGAACCCGACGGACCCACCGGTGGACCCACCGGTGGAACCTCTAGGCTTCTAGAGGTTAAGACTGGCGTATGCTTCATTGAATCTCCAACTTGACATGTTTATCTGTTCAAACAATTACTTTGATGAATACACAGCATCCGTGAGATTCCCATGCTTGGTGCAAATTGTGCGGATCAACCACAAAACACAAACACGAGATCTTTTGAAGAAGTGACTAAAGCTGATAGAGTACTTTTATCAGCGGTGACAGCATCATGTTGTGGAGATGTTTTACTGCAGGAGGTGTTGGTGTGGTTCACACAACTGATGTCATCATGAGGAAAGACATGACCGAGAAAAAAACCCAAGTTAAAAATTACAGATCTTCAAAATGGATAATGAGCCTAGCATGCTATCAAATGATCTGCAAAGTGGCTATCGGACACAAATGAGTGTTTTGTAGTGGGCTTCACAAAACTCTGATTTCAGCCTGATAGAAATCTTGTTGGCAGAGCTGAAAATATCTGTTTTCAGTTGTAGCTGATGTTAAACTGACAGCTTAAAATAAACAAGCCATATGGTACATCGCAAAACAAAGCTGAAGCAACATCAGTTTTTATAGCTGCTGCAGCTTGATGTTGATCCCACGTACATTCAGCCCTTCAAGCTGTATCTTGTTCAGCGCTTGTGTTGAACTTTTAAAGCCTTCATTACACTTATATTGTGGATGATAATGAAGTCTGATGAAAAGGGGAGCAAAGCCAGGTCACAAGTCTCAACACAGGAGAGAATTTCTGTCTTTCTGCCATCACATGCTGGCTAACAGGTAATGACAAGACTTGTATATTTCACTCTTAAACTGAGACAGGCATGCTTCAGATCTGCTCCTGGCCAAACAACAGAAGATTGGCATTGGTTTACTGTATTTTTAATAAGGTGAAATAACAGTGATCATTCTGTCCTTTTAAATAAAAACCATTAGAGGCAGGTGTGTATCAAAGACGTTGTTAACACTTGAAAGAACCTGTGCAAAGTTTCTTCTGTCTGACAGATTGTATTTATCCAGCTTTGCATCTGTGTTGCTGGCTGCTTGTCACATTCAGAGTTATTTTTTGTTATCTTCAAGGAGATTATGCTTCTGGTCTGATGAACATCCATTCATGCATTGCTTTCATCTTTGCAGGTTCGCGGGGGTTCCCATCTCTAGTGGGCATTTGGCGAGAGGCAGGGTCCACCCTGGACAAGTTGCAAGTCCATCACAAGGCAACAGAGGACAAACAACCAGGCACACACACATACATACCAAACCTACCTAAGGGTAATTTAGATCATTTAAGTCTGAAAAACGCCGAGCTTTGCTCTCTCTTCACTATTGCCATCGCATTGCTCAGTTCAAAGTTCTCAAAAAAGTCAGGTCCTCTCATGGATGACTTGATGCTCAGAACTGCTCTTGAGGAATCACCATTGTGTTGCTAAAGTACTCTCCTATGTCTCTTTTTAAATTGCATACACAGATTCAACTTAAGGACTTTGAATTAAATAATTGGTCGTAGTTGCATCTCCCTGTATAAAACAGGCATATTACTAACAATACTAACAATACAAATTCAAACTTTTTACGGCCATAAGAATATCAGAATCACTGCAACATGGCATTATACCACAAAAGTAACAGCATTGACATTCTCAGTATTTCTCTCACTGTACAGTAGCTTCCTTTAAGCATTTGTTTCTCTACATAATAAAAGAATTTATTTCCCCTTCTTTTTAGCAATGAGTAATAACTTTTTTTTATGCTTAAAATAGAACAGCAATTTTGTATAAAGATATACCAGTAAATCTGGTATCTATATTACTGAATAAAATAATATGCTTTTATGTCATGTGATTTATGGTTTCACTTTTCAGGTGATAAACAGAAACAAAATTCAACATTTTTCACTGCTTCCTAAAAGAAACATTGTTGTACTGTATGGAAACAAAGCTACGCTACTACAAATATCACCTTCAAAATAAATTAAAATTTATTAAATATTTGAAAAACAAACAAAAAAAAACATTTGGTTATGTGATGCAACAAAACATTGAGAAAAGAGTTCAATACACCTTATCTTTTAGCTGTCTGAGGTTCACACAGAAACAGGACTGCTAACGGCGTTAAGCAGCTAGCCATTTTAGTCAGCTGCTCAAACTCACCAACACTTCACCTGAAGTTATATTCTTGACGGTCCTGTTGTCAAAATCATGGAAGTTGCATCACACAATGTACTTCAGAGGTCGCAAATAAATTATAGCCATTCTAAATCACTAAAAATTCACAATTTCTCCGTTATGACCGCGCATGGGCTCATGTCCGTCTCTCCACTACGGCTTCTTCTCGGAAGTGCCGATTTTAGGGGGCGGGACTTAAACTGACAAGCCAATCAGAGGTCAGCGTTTCTTGATAAAGCCAATCACAACGCTCCTGTGAAACATTGTTATGATCGATACATTTTATAGTGAATAGGAGGCACGTGGGGTTTTGTTGTTGTTTTAAAGTTTTATTACTGAATAACACATTACTAAATCGACAGAATTTATTTTAGTTAAGCAAAAGTTTTACTGACAAATTTGCTAATAAAATGGATTATTAAAGCTATTCAAATTACAGCATTTTTTCCACATATGCTAAATTAAGAACAATCCAACTCCATGAACAGATGCAATAAGCAATCATCTAACTAAACTCAAAATGTTTGTTAGTCTAACTTTATTTTTTTCCACTTTGCTTTCCCTGCTGCTCCTTCCAATCCCATAAAGTGATTATGATTCTCAACGACACTTCCTCCTTCTTCTGGAAGCTACCGTGGCCTCCAGAGTGATGCCAGGATGTCACCTCACCGTGCGGGTCACACAGAGGGGGCAAAACACTACCTCTGCTACTTCCGTCTGTTGCCCCTCTTCAGAAAGCGCTACATTGTTTCTGAGCCAAAGTTAGCAGATCAGCAGCCCTGCAGATCCTTTGCTCCCAAACTGGCCAAACGTTGTGGCCACTCTTTTTCCTCTTTTTGGAAAAAGAGGACAGTTCCCAGCGTGGCGACACCTGCCGTGAGAGCTCTACTAATTGGGCTTCTGATCTTTTGAATCAGAAAGAAAAACAAAAAAACGAGTGGGTGAGATGGGAAAGAACAGGTGGACGATATTGTGGAAGAGTTGGATGTTGTGGGATCCTTTGCTTATCTGTTTGATTTCATGCTTTTAAAAAAAAAATCTTTCTCTGCATGAGGGTGTGTGTAACAGAGCAATAGATCATTTAGTAAGATATGTGCTTGTTTGGGAGCATTTGTGGCTTGTGCATGTGCTTTCAGTTTGCTTTCATGAGTGTGTGGTGGTGTATGTGGTCAGGAGGGGTCCACTAAAACTTCCTGATGATTCATCGTCGGAAAAGCACAATTAACTCCCTCACTGCCTCCCAATTATTTCCGAAGAGGAAATCAAAGTCTCCCGACTGAAACGCTGAACAATGGAAGACAGACGAACGCTGTACCCAAATGTTCCACAGCGATGCCTCGCTCTAACACTCCGCTGTCATGGCTGCCATATGGATCATCTGCACGTAAAACAAAAGCCTCTCTCATTTTTCTTTTTTTTCTTCTTGTTGCCTCTTTGTGACTCAGACGCAGCTGTGTTGATTGCGAGTATTGAAATAATCAATTGGCTTACAATGAAGGCGAAGGTGGCGAAGGAAAAGGAAAGAGGAAAAAGGTGTTGGCGTTCTGCTGATGGCTGGAAAAAGGTCTGGCTCGGGACCCGAAACCAGGCAAATAAAAACTAAACAGTATATTGACTCAAGTCGAACATTCACTGGGGGTTTTTCTCAAGCTAAATATTTAGCAGACAAGAATAAAAACTCCTCTGTGCCCTTTCTTTTTTTCTTTTCTTTTTTTGCTATTGTCAAATTTAAAACATAAATAACTAGTACAACATTTCACCATCCCATCCAGACCGGGTTCTTGAACTTTTCGGTACCAATAGCTTTCTCTTCTTAATGAGAACAGCGTCAATGTTTTGTGGGCAGAGCTGGAGAGGTGCCTGTGAGCAAGGCGGCCTAAAAAACATGACTCGGATGCTTCGGTTCTGCCAGAAGCAAACTATTGTGGGCAAAGGAAGAATACGCACAATGTTTTACCAAAGTCCTTTAATTTAAAAAAGAAGTTCTTCCACACTCTAAAGGAAATGCAAAAAAAATAAATTAATTAAAAATCCATCCATTGTTTGTATCTGCCTGTCCTGCCATGGTTACAGGGTTTGGCATCTATTTCCTGCAGTTGCTATGATGTTGAACAAACCCCAAAAGGGTCGCCACTGACAGTCCATCACAGGGCAACCCAGAGACACAAAAGACAACCAACCAGGCACGCATACCTAACAGTCATGTTTTTAAACTGTGGGCGAAATCTTGGACCTACAGAAGGTCAGGATGTCACACCGAGGACCTTCTCGCTACCAACTGCACCACCGTTCAGCTGGCAAGAAGATTTTCCATTTGAAAAACATCTTGGACGTTCTTGTCATCTAGCAAATGGAACTAATCTTGGTCATGGCAACTGGCAAGTAAAGATTAGGCTAACATAATGTTCTCGGCTGTAGGTGATTACTTTAAAACACACCACAGGTGTGAGCACTTAGAAGGGGCAGGGTTTCGTGTTTTACAGCCACATGGTATCATTTTAAAGCAGTCAAGTAACTATGCTGCCTTCAGTTGTTGCAGTGATGCTGTAAACTTCAAATATGACTTGAAAAGAAATTTGACTTTGTGATTTAACACCTTGAAATTGGGCCTCTGCCTCTGTATAAGAGTCGTGCAATGTTTGAGAAATCCTTTAATCTCCGGTGGCAACCCTTCAGCTGATCAAAACGCCTGGGTGGACCTAGCCCCGCCTATGGGGACGAAGCTCCTCCTCGGAGCTGCAGTTTCCGAGCTTTTGTCTCACAGAGCAGCTCCTCCCCTGCTCGGCTCCTTCAGACTAGCCAGCAGAAATTAGTAAACACCTGGTGGAGCTGCGCATCTACAGTTCCATTATACGAACTTCTTCTCAGATCAGCGCTGATAAAAATGTCATCAAAGGGTTAATGGAGGAGAGATGTTGTGATGACTTCCTGAAGGCGGAGTTTCAGAAAGAGCAGGAGTTTTTAAAGCGACACAGGCCCAATTTCAAGGAGTTAAATCAGAAAGTAAGATTTCTTTCAAGTCATATTTGATATATGCAGCATTTTGATAACAACTGAAGGTAACAAAGTTACTTGATTAGGCTATAAAACTGCACTATGTTCCTGGAAAACACATTATACCCCTTCAGGGAACAAGAGAGGAATTCTGAACATGGTTTTAGCTCGAAAAAATGAGTCATCATCATTAAATCATTAATTCATTAAATAGTCATAAACTGATAATTGTCAGTTTTACTCATAGATCAAATCTGTCAGTCAATACCAAGCTGAGAACTTAGAAAACATCAGGGCATAGATGAAGCTAGTCTATTAAGACAATCGTTTTTGGTTCCAGCCAATCTTCCATGAACAATAAATCATACGACAACAAAAAACACAAACATTCAGCGAGGTTCTTAAAAAAAACTATTTCCTTTAACATATTGCTAATGTGTTAAATGGGAAACTTGCTTTCCCAATTTGAAACGTTCCTAAATGTACACTGCATTTTCGACAGACTGACGCAAACAAAACCCAGAGGCAGAGCCGGCTGCACAATACGAACGTGGATTTGTCCCGCCACAAATCGTTTCCTGCGGCTAATCTTCACAGCCCAGGGGTCCCGTCATTTACAGGAAGAATCGCAGTGAAATCTGCTTTGATCCCGCGGCCCGAGTGTCACAGAAGGTTTTCCAGGCCACCAGGGCTTACGAGCGGATCACCGTTTAATAGTTTACTTCGAGGTTTTCCAGAGGATTTTCATCAATCCAAACCGAAAGCTTAGTGAGACTTAAAGGCACTTGGAGAATGCCAAGCTCTGTACACTGTTGCATTGTTTTGCAATAAGCAGATGAGAACAAAGCCTATCATAGATATCTAAATATCTATGATAGGCAACAATATTTTTTTAGCAGCAGTAAACAGTACCCAGAATTTCCTTTGTCTATTTTCTTCTTTCTCCTGTTTTGTCACCAAATAGAGGCTGTAATTTGGGGGAAATCCTGCTGAAAATGTTTCCATAGGAGGGATTTGACAGAGCTGACTGAACCTGCAACCGGTTCAAAAGAAGTCAAAATTTTATTGATCGCTTAAACTGGTGATATTTTTCTTTTATTTGAGTCAAAGGATAGCGCGGGATTCGTTTTTACCAACTAACTAAATTTCCGTTCTTCTGGGAGTGAGATCTCAAAAGGATTTGGGAAGTGTGACATTTCACTGCTACAATGAAACCCAGCAGTGCAGTAATTTTAGGTAAGCTAAGAAATTAGTTTTATGCTCATCCGACCTTCTTTAGCACCTTCTTACGCTAATTAACTGTAACAAACTTCTAATGACTTCCTTTCACTGTGTTCCTCTTTCTTTCCAGTGACATAGTGAGATTAAAATACACACAGGTTGTGTTAATCTGCTAATTAGTGTGGTTATACTAATTCAGGAGTAAAAAGAAATGTGAAAAGATTCACAACAAACTCAACAGTTTCTCCGATTCATCGATTTAGTGTTGGTCTGCCACATACTGAAGTTTGCATGAGGAAAATGTGAAATAGTCATTTTTCAAGGAACTGCGGGTGAAAAGTGAATTTCGGTTTTGCCATCTGCAGTGAGGGACGGGGGATTAGAGACTCATAAGCAGGACAGGAAGTCCTCAGTGAAACCATGTTTGGTCTTAGAGAGTCTGATAAGACGGTGAGGTTGTGTCTGTCCCGCAGCAGGAAAAATTCCTGCCTCAGCTTCCCACATTCATTGTTTTATTTGACTTAATCTACGTTATTTTCACCTGTTTTGTCAATAATAAATCATTGTAATCCTTACTAATGAGGCTACGCCTCATTAATCTGAGCTACAATAAAAACCACCTCAGGACTATGAGCTGTTTTTTTTTCTTTCTTTCTTTTTTTTTTTTCTTTTTACTTCTTCTTCTTCTTTTAATCTTTTGTGAAAGGCAACCTTGTTCCCATGAGCACGGATTTCCGTACCATCGCCGGCATTTTAATCTAGATACATCTGTGACATGAAGTGTGTATAAATATTTATCTTTTCATTGAGTAGCAGAATTTTGTGGGCACAGAGGCATTTTCTCCTCTGAGGGCTTTCCAGTTTAGTTAGCAAATCCGACTCAGACTGGTGGGAGGTCCGGCGCTGCCGACTGCATGACTTCTTCAGCTGAGTGGCCTTTCTGCCTCCGTGACTCGGAGCTCCGTCTGCACAAGGGCCCCGTGTCCTCACTTCCTCAAACAGAAGGACGTCAGAAGAACCTTCTCTCTGAGTCTGTGACGAACGGACGGCTGGTTGGTGATGGTTTGGTGGAGTGGTTGAGGGTGAACAGGTAAATGCTAGCATGTTTTATACAATAATCCCTCACAAATCCCCACTTGGCTCATGACCAGAAATGTCATGTCCCACACAACTGGCTCTGGCAAGTGACCAACTGTGGACAAATTCTGGGGACAGCAGCAAGAGTGTTTCTTTTTTTTACTTTTAATTTTATGTGGACTGAATTGAATAGAGAGGGAAAGTTTATTAAAGTGTTAGATTTTATTATTTTCTGCCACCACAAATAAATGTGGGGATAGCCCCTTAACCACCACACTGTTCATAAAATGTTTTTTCCCCCCTTGTCTTTAATAGATTAACTCTCATTCCCTCTGTGTTTCCTAAACACTCATTTTACCAAATCTGCTCCAGCCTCCTCCTAAAATCTGCCTGTGATTTTTATGTCTCTTGGTCTCTCTTCCAACGGGAGAGCAGATGGAAAAAGCTGACTCAGTTATGACTTCTGGCTCGAGTTGTCCTGCGGTCCTTTCTGCATGGTTGTTGTGTGTTCTTGTTTCGGGTACTCCTGGTACCACACTCCAAAAAAACGTTTGCGTTAGGGGCAGAATTGGTCTCTCCAAATTGCCTTTGGGTACCAATGTGTGTGTCAGGGTGTGTGTGTGTGTGTCCAATGGACGTCTATGCTCCGTTGGACTCGTGACCCGTCCAGGATATACCTGCCTATGGCTAAGCAGCTGCTGGAGAAACCGTGGAAGGAGGAGAGAGGTTGGACCAGGGGTGTCCAAAGTGTGGTCCGGGGACCATTTGTGGCTCTTGAAATGATTTTGGTCTGCCCCAAGTCACAAGTTAAGAACAGTACAAATTTGATGATGATGATGATGATGATGATGATGATGAATACTTTATTAATCCCTGAGGGGAAATTCAAGGTCCCAGCAGCTTAAGACGTTACACACAACATACACTACAGTTCACACAATATATTACAAAAACACTAGATTACTAAATTAACACAATTACCAGATCAACATGACTAAGAGCTAAAAATACTAAAAACACTAAAATCCTAAGTGCTGAATTTAAATTGAAGACAGTTGCCAGAATGGAGGAGTGCACAACAGACACATACAGAACGGCTGATTGTGATGAAGAGACGGTTTGGAGTTTGGAAATTGTCTGTTTTTCTTTTAACAAGGCCTCAGTCTGAAGCCTGGTTTATGTTTTGGATCATTGAGGACTTGTATATTTAGTTTTTTATTTATATTATTATCATTATTGATTTATTTAACTGTTAAAACAGGAACAAGAAAATAATCTTGCATGTGGAAACAGAATCTTGGTTTTGCCATCTGCAGTGAAGGACCTGGGTTTTTACAGATATTATTCATTCATTTAATGATTTTTGTGGCTTCCCACAACTTTAAACTGGCCAGTTTTGGCCGCAGAGGCAAAAAGTCTGGATGCCACCGGTGTCGACAATGGACGCATGCTATGAGGATGGATAGGTGTACACTTTCTACTCAACAAATATATATTGATGCATATTCTTGCTTCTTTTACTTTTTTTATAATAAATTCCATATTTTATTCAGAAATTCAGATTAAGTTAAATGACATTTTTATACTATTTTATTCTTTAAAGAAATTAGCTAAAGAGAATAATGTGACGACTTAAAAGCGATTACCAATCGCTTTTGCCTTAAACGGACAGTATTGTGTGTTTTCCAGCCCCGTAGTTTCATTTTATAGCACAATCAAGTAACTATCTACCCTTCAGTTATTATAAAAATGCTACATATATCAGCTATAACTTAAAAGACGTTTGCTTTTGTAATTTATCGCCTTAAAATTGGACCTGTGTCTCTTTAAGAAACTCCTGCTCTTTCTGAAACTCCGCTTTCAGGAAGTCATCACAACATTTTTCTCTATTAACCCTTTCACAGCGTTTTTACCAACGTTTCTCTGAGAAGCTGACACAAAGAGCTCCGCTGATAGGCAGTTTCACCAGGTGTTTGCTAATTGCTGCTGACTAGTCTGAAGGGGCTGAGTGTGGGGGGTGGTGCACTGTGACACTGAAGCTCGGAAACTGCAGCTCAGAGGAGGCGCTTTGACACTGAGGGCGGAGCAAAGGCCAACCCAGGCGATTTGCTGAGCTGAATGGTTGCCACGGGAGATTAGATTATTTATCAAACGTGCATCAAAGAACTGAGGCAACACTTCAAGTACCTTTTAGAGAAAAAACTGTCGTGATAAAGACTAAAACAGGGACCACAAATGTGTAAAAAAAAAAGTCTTAACATAATCCATCTTTCATTTCAGCTGCAAAAATTTGAATAAATCTTACATTTAGTCATTAGTTATTATATTCCACAAAATTACCAGTGACATTCTCACAATGTCAGGGCCTGTAGAGGAGAAACAGACCAGAATGTTGACCTTAAGGAAATGTCTTCCTGTTGAAATAATTCATGGATTTGTTAGTGATCTAACTGATAACAGCAAATGCTTGTATTCTGTCTCTTCCTGCTCTGCTATTATTATTTCTTGTAGTATATTTTAACCATGCAAGTGTGTTGTCCTTAATTTTATTAAACATAATTAGATGGTTAAAACGATCAACATCTCTTCTGGTAAACAGAACCTGGGGCTCATTTTCACAGCTACTTAATAACTTTTTTTTTTTCAAGACAGAATATTTTCTTGAAAACTAAATGCTTTCTGCTCACTTTCTTCTTGATGCCCGAGTCTTGCTGACCCCAAACAACTTTGGTAGAGAAAAAAAAAGAAAAGAAACGGACTGGGGAGCAACGCAGTTCAAAGAAGAGGAAGTGGAAGTGACAGGGTCACGGCGCCAGCGATGCCATTCAAGATCCGAGTCGGTTCTGACCCATTTACCCCTCCATCTTTCCGGTTCTTTGTCTCTCCTTCTCTCCCTCTGTCTCTTTGTATGTGTGTATTTTTACGCTGAGGCCTCTCATGGAGGTTCGGAGACAGCGGTGGACTTTTTTTGTTGTTGTTTTTGCTCATATGAAGGGTGTTCGTCTGTGTTGGACTAACTGAACTTTTAATTGGAGGGGGGAGAAGTTTGGTCCAACTCAAGCTCATATTCATCAAATTTCTCTTTTCTTCTGAATCCGATATGATCTCCTCACTTCCGTTCTTGGCCAGCAGTTTCCGTCTGTTCCTTTTGCGTCTACTTTTATTAAAACTTGGACAACACTCAAAGCGAATTGCTCCGATTGCCTAAGTGAGAGTGCGTGAGGTCAGGGAGGATGTGCTAACAAGAAGCAGACAAAAGGGGAAATAAATGTGCGTGTGCGTGTGTGTGTGCGTGTGTGTGTGGATGCTGGAGAGCTTGAGGGTGGGTTTTATAGAACATTAGATCAGGAAAAAAAAAAAAGAAGCCCAAAATCTTTTATATTTTCCCCACACCCTGACCACAGAACCACTTCTGATTTTTTTGTTCACTCACTCTCAGTTTAAACACAATGTCGGCGGGAGTTTGTTTAATTGAATAACACGTTGCAGTTCTTTTTCATTTCTTCTCTCTAAATGAGCTGGGATTTATTTTGATTTCGTTTGGATCCCGACATCCTTTATGATTCCGTGTCTCTTTCTTTGTTCAGATCAGCCTCGTTTCTGTTTCACATTTTCTCAGTCCGTAGTTCGTATTCTCTTTATTTCTTATTATTATTATTTATTTTCTTGTGCCAGTTTATCTCTCTAGCTCTTCTCACACCTGCAGTCAGTTAGCCAATCAGCCCATGTCCATTGTTCCGCAGTCGCTCTCCCAATACTTAAATACTTTAACACTCCTCTCACTCTTTGCTGATTCCTCTCGTTAAATGCTGTTATTTTCTCCGTTTCTTCCCCCGTGTTCCCTGCTGGCTTTTTTCTTGGATTTATGGTTTTTGTTCTGCTCTGGCTCCCTGTGTTTTTTGTAAACTTATCCATCATTTTTCCATTAAACAACCTTTGTTTACGTCTCTACCTTTCTGCATTTGGGCTCATGATCAAAACACACATCAGATTTTACGGGTTTGTCATTAACCCAGTGTGTGAACGGATCCTAAGTATGATCGAGCAAGATCAAAGTCTGATCTAGTAAACTCAGGATAGTGTCCCATTACAATTACAAAAGGTCGTTCATTGAACAGTTTGGTTTGATGTCCCACTCATTTGACGGTCTCATCTCTTCAGGGGGAAACATTTGTTATATATAGATATTCATAAGTCTGAATTTCGCTGCACGTTTCTGATCTCTGGTTTTTAAGCTTTTACTTGTTCATAGTCTTTCTGTCTGTATTTTTTATTTTTTATAGGGGCTTTTAACGATTTAAGCAGAGCACTGGAAATATTTTATGCGACTTTATCAAATGTTCATAGTTTGACAAATTGTGTTCAGCCTTCCTGTTATCTACAAAAAAGTGTCGCTCTCTCACAGCCTGATTGAACTGCAGACCAAAGAGTTTTATCGTTAGCAGAATCTGTTAGAAATAGTTCATTCACTGACCCAATTTCTTTCTTTTTGGACTGTGTGATCACACATATGCTGAAGACCATCCAGTTCCATTTGATTTTCTAAACATCACACATGTAAACTTTTTGGTTCTTTACCAAAAGTCTCTGCAACCTTGGCTGTGTGATGGATCATGGGAGCAGCGAATCTGAGCACAGTTATTATGTCCAGCATGAACAATCATCAATGCCCTTCATTTCACAGCAAGTCAACATCCGACATGGCCGCTAATTTGCTTGACACAGACTCCTGCTTCCTCTCCCTCACGCTCTGAAGGCTCGTGCATCTGTGGTTTTTCCAAACCTGTTTCTGATTGTGTGATTTGGACTCTCGAGAAAACTTGTGTTGAAATGGTTTATTAGGTCATGAATCTAATAAATATTAAACATTAGTCATAAATATCACTGCAGTACATCAACTTCACCGAGCTGTTGGTTTTGTTTGATTGTGGTGGTTTGTCCCATTTCAAAAAAAAAAAAGAAAAAAGGGTCATATAGATTTTATGTTATGTATGACGATGTTTGATGTAAATATTGCTTATCTCAGCTAAATGATAGAGTTCCTCTGTATTTTTGTCTCTTTCTATCTTCATTAACATTTTTTGGAGGGGGTGCTTAAATATCCACGGTTCTCAGTCCCGTCTGATTCTGTATTTTATTAGTTTATTGTTATTTCATTATTATTGTATTAACATATGTTATTACGTTACCTGGCCCAGAAAGACCCATAAATGTTGAAATCTAATTTAAAAAGGCTTTGTGGCCAAGATGAGAGCAGCTAAAGACATAAAATACAAAGTTAATCCAATGTCACAAACATCTGGGCAAAGATTAACAAAAAAAAGCAATGATTTGCTGAAGTGATTATCAAATTAATCACGAATATAAACTGTTAATTCACAATGATAGGACGGACGGAAGGAAAGAAGGGAGGAAGGAAAGAAGGAAGGAGAGAAGCTGCATGGATAAATGGGTGAAACGTCTAGATATAAAGTCTGAAAATTCAAACATCTTTCCAAATCCTTTCATTTTCCCTATTCGCCCATTGACACTCTAACTGTTTTCCAAACTGGGACCAGTGGGGAGACTCTACATTTGGACCAAACTGCGCAGCTGCAGAAACTTGAAGAATTCCTCATTTTTTGACGCGGCTACCGTTACGCAAAGCGCGCTCACGCGTCCAGTACCTCGAGGGCGCGCAGCGTTATATTCTGTGACTGAAGCGTCTCGTGTTCATTCACCCACAGCCGCGCGTGCAGCTCGCTGCCATCTCCTGTCGCGGGCTGCGCTGCGGATTTCCGGACATATTCACCAACTGTTTCAGTTTGGCTGCTGAAGGTTGAGTCGATTTAAGCAGAAGAGGTTCCACATGTTCGTGGTTCCGTCGACACGCTGAAGGAACCAAACGCTGCAGGTGGAATAAAGTGTGTGAATTTGGACCGGATCCCGCTGTGAAGAGCACTGGATTTCTGGATGTGTGTGTAAAAAAATAATAACATATATATATGATTTGATCAACTTTATTTGTTCACCTGTGAATCTGAAGCAAAGAACTTGCTGGAGATCATCTGCCTCCGTTTTATTTGAGTTTTCCCATTAAGGTCTTTTTCTGCTAGTGGGTCTTTATCTCTCTTGGAAAAGTTGTGATTTTGTCACTTAAAGTGACTTATATCAGAAGCACCATTCCGCACTCTTCATTTAGTTTCTCTCATGGTCTAAAACCTGACTTGAATGTTGAGCTGGAGTCACCTCGTCTAAGGTTTTGGAGGCAGCTTTTCCTTCCAAGGGATGGTTGAAAGCTGTGAGGATCAGGGAGCAGCAGCCCGGCTCCTGCACCGGAGTTTCGCCCCGTCGTGCTCATGCAGCGGACTTGAGCGGAGATGAAAGCCGCGGTATTCCACCTCCTGACCGGCTACTTTTGCCTATTACGCACCGCTGCCGAGGTGAGCCTTGAAAATAACAACGCGCCGATTTACCTTCAGATTTGAGACGCCGTACGTTGTCATAGTTTCACGTTACAGTTCAATTAGGCGCGTGTAGGATTATCACAGATTGTGCTTTTGTTGCTTTGCAAAAGACCCAACCAGAGTCTGCTTCAGGGCTCTTTTTAGGATGCGTGATGTCTACGCGATTGATATTTTTTGCACCACTTCGCACTTACATATTTCATTCTGAATTAATGTGGTAATTGTGTGTCTGCACAGGAGTCTCCTCTCCCTCAGGAGCTGCTGGAGCGGCTGTCCCGCAGCGAGATCCGCAGCATCAGCGACCTCCAGCGGCTGCTAGAAATGGACACCGTAGGTAAAGCACTTTTTTTAAATATAGCATCTCGCACTCCTCCAAATCACCAGTTGTCCTTATAAATTTATTATTAAGGACTAATTCAGCGGAAGATATGGTTTAAATTACTCTAGTTACAAATAAATTACAGGTTTTTCGAGGTAACGAAAACACAATGGAAACGTAGCTTTTTTTTTTTTTTTTTTAGCTAGTCCTCCGTCTGATACTGACCGGTTGTACGTTGACTAATGAACACAACATGTGAGTTTAAACCAATTGAGTTACATTTTTAATTAAAAATATGAGATGAGGTAACTCATGTACCACCACAAAACAGCAGATTAAAGAAATAACACTTAAAATATTTTCCAAACCATTGAATTTTGACATGGGCTCTTTCACAGTGGGGGGGGCAATAAACAATGGGTGCCCAAGCAACAAGCAACAACCTATTTGTCTATCAATGTTGCCTTAAAACATGAGATTTCTAATGTTTTTATTCTCACTCAGTCAATGGGGAGTTGGCCGATGGCAACATTCATGCAAGAACTGGTTTGAAAGGAATTTTCAATAACACAATTTCATTTTGCATTTAGAAAGTAGAAATAAAGTGAAAAAGTAGAAATAAATACAGTTTCTAAGCTTGTAAACAATGTAATAAGATTATAGATAAATAGGAATAAATTCTTTATCTCTGACTTCCCTTTAGGGGTCCCTCAAGGCTCTGGTCTTGGGTGGGTCTCAGTTACCAGAAATGGCATAATATTTCAAAGCAAAAATGCTTGCTGTAATATAATTATTTTGTGAATCAGGGAAAAAACACAATTATTTCTACTGCTGTTTTAATATTGAAGCATAGTTATTGTTACTCCAGAGGCCAATAATGTTTCTTTTTATGAAGTCCAATTACTTATTGGTTATGTTAATGTTATTGATTCAAAAGTTAAATTAACTCATATTAATTCACAATTCTTCAAAGAGTTATAGTAGATGGTTATGGGTAGGGGCAGGAAAGATATCCTGTAGCAGTCTGTTTCACAACAAATTTGAAGGAGCTTCTGACTAAAGGAACTCTGTTTTTTTCTAAAGAGAATTTTCTTGATTTTATGTAAAATCCTTTTTCTGCATCTCATTATTTATTCAATATTTTGATATACAAACTTTTAAAAAACAATTTTTATTTTGTCCTTCTTGTCTTTACAGAGTTACATTGGGAGTTTGGGATGCAGATTTTAGCTGGTTAATTTACGCAAAAAAACCATCCTATTTTACCTCATCAAGAGGTGTTTGAAATGTAGGAATGTAATGACTCAGTATTTTAGTAATTTTTGAAGTGCTAACTTTTTGGAGCCTTAGTTTATCTCGAAATTCTGCTGAGAGTCAGACAAAGTATTCTAGGGGTACAGGAAACATATTTGATTCTTGTCTTTAAAAATGTAAGTAAACGACATTGATGGAAACCCTTGGAAAAACCCGTCTGGTTTTTTGGCTAGTTATAAAACGTTAGCCACCAGGAGCTAGTGTGTGCCGTTCTTTGCCCTGCCTTGACCTCTGTTTGCTCCTTGAAAGACTTAAGTATTATTTTCATGTGGTTCATGGCAGAATATGAAGATAGTGAATCATCTCATTACTGGGATGCCTTTCCAGATACTGCTGGAAGCCAAACCTTCTCTGTTTTTTTAATAAAACCAGTTTAAATCATCTTTGTTCCTTTTCCACTTGTTAGCTAAAGGTTTGACCTGGAAGTGGAAACAGTGAACACAAAACCACATTTGGATGAATTAGTGAAGAAAAACAAAAGCACACGCACACAAAAAAAATCCCTGACTTCTGCAGCATTTAAAAATTTCCTGCAACTTAAATCGTTTCGTTTCTCGTGAGACGTTTACTGCTTTTCTTTTTTTCTTGTCTTTCGGTAAAGATCGGTGCCACCATTAATCCTGGCATCATTGAGATGCAAATTCAGAGTGTGACAGCTCCCCAGGCTCAGTGGGGGTCAAGTGGCTCACTTCATTATACTGTTGTCATGCTGCCCATTATTAGTTTGAGAGGAGGGCTCGCTGCAAGGCTGCTGTGTTGCTATGTATAATTCATGCTGGAATTCCAGTGTGTCAGGCCACAAGAGGAGCGAGACGGAGAGAGGGAGACGGTCAGGGGCGGACTCTGTCGGGTCAGCCAGCACGCTGTGTGAATATCTGCACAAACAAAAAATATGTGCGCCGTCACAGAAACAAGTTAGTTAGAGTCATTACCACAAGGAGGTCTGAGCTGCAAATTCTTGGTCGGGGTGAGCTGTAAAAACAGCTTTTTTGGATGTTCTGTATGTGGAAATTATGAGTCGTTTGCAAATTTGTATAATATGATCTTTCTGAACACGGTTTTGTTTGTATAGAATCATATTTCTCCAACAGATGTGATTGTTTTTGATGGAATCTCTAATGTTTTAAGGGATAAAGTAACGTAACGTAACGTAGCGTAACGTATGTCCCGCAAAGTTCAGTTGTCAGACCGGTCATCTTCACAATTTTTGTTATTGATTTGTTAGATGTCTGTAAATGTGTGCAGGTGACACACACATTTATCATTTGTCTCTGAGTCTCATCAACAGCTGGATTCCCACTATGGAGGCTTAGATGTAGACCTGGTACTTCAGTGATAAAATGAGCAAAAAAAGAAAGAAAAAAAAGTTTCAATGCAGCAAATGTTGGATTTTTTTAAAAGGAAGTAAAATGATGAACAAAATAGGAAGCAAAACTAGTTACAAACACTTCAAAAAAACTGGAAATACTGACATAACTGGGGTTTAGTTCATATTTAAAAGCAAAGAGTAAATAAATATTGAAGATCCAGGCAATTAGTTGATTCCATACGTTTGAAGACTGTATCTCATTCTGTACCTGAGAATCAGTTGAATTTTCAAATTTAATTCATAGATTCAACGCAGGAAAATGTCAGGCTCTCAAATGGTACGGCAGTATTCCAGTCTGCAAGGGAAGGATCCATGAATTAATTTTTCTTCAATCTCATCATGAAGAGATGGAGACAGTTCTGAACTTTATTCACTGGAGGTAAATGGAACAACCTCAGCAGAAACCATGAAACCAAACCTGGCCTTTCCAAGTTTCTTGGGATTAAAGGACAACAACTTTGGTTTGGCATAACTTAAATAGATCGGTACTTCAGCAGGTGAATAGTCTTTTATCCCTTAACAAAAAGCTATAACTGGGTTTCATCATCGATACAATGAAAATAATTGCTTGTTTTCTGATCATATTGCTCCCCAACGGATCTTGTGTGCGGGAAAAAAAACAACCCCTGGGAACTAAAGCAGAACCCTGAGGGACACCAACATGTGTTATATGCTCCGTCTGTCTACTTTTTAATTCGTCTTCCAAGAATGATGTCGACCAGCTTTATACATTTTTGTAACACCAATTCACAACAAATTTAGATTTCAAAGCACGCTAGAAGAAAAAGAAGCATTTTTAATTTCTTATTATACAAAAATAGACAATTAATCAAAATCATACCAATACAATCCAGTCAAACAGATTGAAATCAGTGTCTCGCAGTCCAACATGGTCCTAAATGTGTCAAATGTATCATTTAGTCGCTGTCACATGCAAAAGAACACAAGTTTCAAACTGTACCCAAAAGCCTTGAACTCATCGTGTACTATATTGTTTCTGATGGCCAAAAAAGGATCAATATTTCAGTTCACGACAGCTAACCGTCTGTGCTTAAAAAAACAAAAACAAACAAGAGGTTTGCTGTGCTTTAAACTCCTACTGTCTCAAACCCTGACTCAGCGAAACTTTTCCTCAGCTGACGACCTCTGGGTGACCCCAAGCAGCTCCCGTTGGCTTTCAAACTCAATTTAAGAAGTTCTTCACACGCTCACAAACAGGTTTGTTTTTCTCAGATGAAATTCACATGGAGAAGACCCAGTGACCTGTTGACATGTACAAACACCATAACTGAGTTAGAATAACCGCGTTAGACTCTGATCAAGAGGACGTTCCTCTGAGTGAGAAGTTAAATTCATCCTGCTTTGTTTTTCACATTCCTGTTCATCATTCATCAAATGTATCTTAAGAGGTTCTGAGAAAACAACAAAAAAACGACAGAATTCAAGGTAGAGATTTATTTTTTTTATTTGTCCTTTGATGATTTTCTTTGAAGAATATAAGCCCAATATATTTAATTACGAATGTATACATCCTTAAAGGTTCAGTATTATTTAAAATTGACTTTTTTCATCAAGTTATAATGTTATTCACTCATTGAAAACATACCTGGACTGTTGCTATGATTCTTTTGTGAATGCTCAAGAAACCTTTTAATTTCCCATGACAACCATTCAGCTGCGCAAAATGGCTGGGTGGACCTAGCTCCGGCTTCGAGGCATAGCTCCTCCCCCAGCTGCGGTTTCCAAGCTTCTGAGCTTTCGCCTCACAGAGCAGTCCTCACTCCGCTCCTTCAGACTATCCAGCAGCAATTAGCAAACACCTGGGTGGATCTATCGTTGCCTTTGAGGCACAGCACCGAGGAGGAGGGATGTTGTAACTTCCTGAGGGCGGAGCTTCAGAAAGACCTGGAATTTCTTAAAGAGACGGAGGCCTCAATTTCAAGACTTTAAATTTTGAAGTCAAATTTCCTTTAAATTATATTTGATATATTGAATTTTTAGCAATGTAATATGGGTATGTGGCTGGAAAACTCAAAATACTTCTCCTTTAAAAATTCAATTTGAAACACGTTTAGACTGGAGAAAATCTTAAGTTTCTCAAAGGTCATCAAAATGATGTGATGAGTGTGAGAAGTTGCGTTTCACCATGCTCCCAGCAGTACAATGTGTCCTATTTTGTCTCCGTCCAGAGAACGAGGTGATCGAGGAGACCAAACACAGCCACCACAAGGACTTCTCTCACCTCTCCCCGACTCACAATAAACCAGACTTACACACAAGACAAAGGAGAAGCACCGGTGAGGACGCTGAGTTGCAAAATAATTCTGTTTCAAATAAATTTTTAGTTGTTTGCACAGCAAATGTAGCAAGATTATGCAGTCTAGCCCTTCAACAGCAGCTTGCTGAAAGCGTTTGAGGTCCTTTCCCTCCCCCCCCCTGCAGTGGTGGAGGAAGCCGTGCCGGCTGTGTGCAAAGTGCGCACGACAATTTATGAAATCCCGAGGAGTCAGGTGGATCCCACTTCGGCCAACTTCATCATCTGGCCTCCCTGCGTGGAAGTGAAGCGCTGCACCGGCTGCTGCAACACGAACAACATGAGGTGCCAGGCGGCACACAAACAACTCCGTACTGTCAAGGTAAAATGCGAAATCCCACCTCACTGTGTCCATTACTCTGTCAGTTCTGCTCTGATTCAGTTCTTTATGAACATTCAGTTGTTTTGGGTACCAGATAACAATAAAATAAAAATAAAAAACAGTTATGCAATTAATAGCACTTATTGAATGCATCTAAAAATAAAAAAATAGTGCGAGATTGTGATTCTAATAGATTTTTCCAAAATTTAATATTTGTGTTTAAACAGCCACCACAAGGACTTCCACAAGGACTTCTCTCACCTCAAGTGATTCTTGAATTTCAGTGATTCCAGAATCACTGGAATTATCTCCCCCTTTTTTTGTAAAGATTAAAGATGGCTACACTTAAGCTGCAGAGTACATAATTCAAAGTAATTGAAGTCTGTGTCGTCTTTGCTTTCTAACACCATCTTCCACTAACACAACATGGCTTTCTCATGACACCAGCAAACTGAAACTGTAGCTGAATAAGCTTTCATGTTCTTTGTAAACACTGATCACTTCTTGACTGATATGTACAAAAGGATTCTGTTATTTGTCCATGAGTGGGACACACTCAATACTTACACACACACACACACACACACACACACACACACACACACACACACGCAGACATCCACCCACGCACCCACACGCCCTCAAGACTTATACGCACAAAACAAATAAAAACATAAAGACACAGCAGGCCTTTATACTTTAGATAAACACAGAATCTGGCAAAAGTAACTCCTACCACCAGCTGAACCACTGTGGGCGTGTGTGTGCGTGTGTGTGTGTGTGTGTGCGTTTGTTTCTAATACCTTGTGAGGACCAATGTCCTGATACATACTACGTTGTAGGGACCCATTGCTCCTTGTGAGGACCAAAGCCTGGTCCCCACAGGGGACACGCTGTTTTTGGGTGAGGGGTTACATTTCAGGTCTGAGGTGTGAATTAAGTTTTGGTCAGGGTTAGGTATGTAATGGTTAGGGTTATAGTAATGGTAAGGTTTAGGCTGTAGAAATGAATGGAAGTCAATGGAAAGTCCCCACAAAGATAGCCACGCAAACGCGTGTGTGTTCATGTGTGTGTGATTATGAGTGTGTCTGCTGATGCTTGAGATTCAGCCAGTGAGTTTGTTTATGAAAATGTTAGCTTTCAGAACAGAGGCGTCTGAAATGTGCTACACAAATAAACTTGATTGATTGATTGATTGGTTGAACATTAATGGGAATTAAATCCATGTTTCTGATCTTTACCAACTGACTGAAGTTGATTTAAGGAGAATTTTTTTGAAATATTTGTTATAAAAAAAAAGAAAGCTGGAAGGGGCTTCTGAGTGCTTGAGAGTTGCCAGAGACAAAGAAGAGAAGGAGAATTTTATTTTCGAAGCTTTGGAAACCCAATCTCAGATGAAAGGAGTCGTTCTTTGTCTGCTCACAGAGGAAATCAAAAATAAAGTCGCTCGTATGTGCCGAGGTTCAGCATTCAGAGGGTAAACGGTCACAACTGCATCCCTGCTCCATATGGCAGCACTCAGAAGAAAAACAGCATTGGTGTTGCTTTATAAATTTATTTCAAGTCTGATGAGAATCAACAAGTCTTTTCTGATTAACCATTTTTGTTTTAGCAGTGATCTATTGTCAGATACGTTTTTTGAAATTTAACCTCCATTAGAGCTTTAATCAAATCCATTTATTTTATTTAACAAGTGTAAAAAAAAAAGTGATATACAGATAAAAACACAAAACAGATTAAAAACAAAAAGCTTGAGATAAGTGGTGTAAAATGTGGTGGCAGGCACTTAAACATGGTGTAAAATGCACCATGTTTAAGTGCCTGCCAGCATTTTTTCTGCCTGAGGCAGAAAGCCGTGCAGCCTTTGAAGCTGCTGCACTGTTTGCCTTATAGCATTTTTCTATAAAGTTCACAGTGAGGGTGTGAAGAGTTCCTGACAATGTTCAGACAATTCTGATAAGATGCAGTGTTTCTAACTGCATGTCACTCTAACGTATAAAAGAGCAGCTACTCGCACAAAGTTAGCATCCTGCTAAATGAAAACCATTCAACAACTCTACCTACAGCAGAGACTCTCAAACTTGTAACAAAGGATAGTTTTACTACAAAAAAACCCTGTATTGTTATTTTTCTTACTGGGTTCTCTTGGTCAATCTGTATGACATTTAGCAACATCGTGGCTGAAAGCCAGAAATGTTCCAACTCCAGACATAAACTGTGCTACTGAAGATAAACTACATAAGTGCTAAACAAGCATCAGCCTGCCACTGTAAACTTTCAACTGCAATTATTTTTTTTCTCCATTCCCAGCAAAGATTTTCTTTTCTATATCTAAACCTGGAGGGCGTAGATGTGTGGGGTTCTAAATCCGTCCTTGATTTCATCTTTGTTACCATACATGAATATTAAAAAATAAAAAAATTAACTGCAAAAGAGCAAGAAAACCACATTATTAACCTCTAATCTGCTGTGGAGATTTGAAATTAGCCAACGCTATAAGTCTGATAATGTTCTGTTTTTGTTGATGGTGAAGACTTTCCCGCATAAAAATAAAAAATAATCAAAATAGAAGGAAGGAAAGAAAATTTGATTTTTTTCCAGATTATGTCTCCTGCAATAGTGACAGTTTTGACAAATATGTAAAAAAAAAATTATAAAAGTTACATTCTGCACCTTGAAGCGAAGTGATCAGGGTAACTTTGCTCATTCTGTTTTTACGTGACCCCAAAAGAGTGAATTGCTATAAATCACCAAAGCATCGACACAAACACACGCAGTGTAAAAACGGATCCACCGCAGGCCGCAGCTCAGACTCAACTGATGAAGCAACTTTGCGTTTTACAGTCTTATGATGAACGAATGAGGTAGTTTACTTTTACAGGTTTTCAACTTTGCCTCTGAATCCTGCAGCTTCACACTTTGTCATATCCAGGCTCACGGTTAAAAATAATAATAATAAAAATCCCTGAGAATAAACTTTTTTATTTTCTTTTTAAGGCCAGCCTCTGCAGAACAGCAGAGCCTACCTTTCAGCGGCGTCTCACTCTTGTTTCTCACCTCGGCTAACCCCGCTCTGTCCCTCCTCCAAGCCTCGGCGGCTTGGCTGTTTGTGAATTTGTTCAGACTTGAAGCGGAGACGCTGTTCCAATCAGACCTAAAGCTCCAACCAATTTGGGAAGCACTCGCGCTTTATGTAACTGCTTTAGGACTAGATTACTGCGCACACACGAAGAGCAGCTCCTGCAGCACTAAGTGTGTGTGTCTGTGTGTTGACACTGAAATCAAGCCTCTTGTCCTTATGAATGCAATTCATTCATCCAAACAAGAGGAGCCACACCCATCTGTTTACATAGTGCTGGAGGTGTTACATAAGATCAGGAAGTTAAGGAGGAGCCTCAAGCTGATGTGTTTTTAGTTTAAGTTGAAGTAATTATATTTTGATACGGAAAAAAGTGTTCACATGCAAATGAATCGACTTTAAATGATGCAGTCCAGATATTCCGTGCTGCACCTGTTATAGTTTCCTTTTGTTGGTGTAAAACAATCTGTTCATAATACCGATGGCCACAGGTATCACATTTGGACAAGTTTCCTCAAACTTGCTGAATTTCTCCATAAATTTGGAAGTTTATGCGAGTTTATGTTTTATTGAACATTGAGCGCAGGGCTTTTCATGAACATTTAAATACTCTATATTTAAAGTGGCGGTATTATGTGTTTTCCAGGCACATATGACTTCAAATAAATTTTACTTCCTGATTTAATGTCTTGAAATTGGGCCTCTGTGTCTTTAAACACTGCTTTTTCTAAAATTATATCACAACATGGCTCTTCTATCAACCCTTTAACAAAGTTTTTGCCAGCATTTTCCTGAGAAATAGCTCCTATAATGAGCTCAGCAGATGTGCTGTTTCACCAAGAGGTTGCTAATTGCTGTTGGCTAGTCTGAAGGAGCCGAGTGAAATTATGTTGTTTTTATTGGCTTAAAAAAGTTTTCTTCACCTGCTTCTTTGTCGCCTGCATTTTAATCAATCTGAAATGTGCTTTTTGCATAGCAAATTTCAGAAACAAAGCAGTTCAAAGTGCTTTATATCATAAAATCATGAACATATTATACTGTCACCAATTTTGGAAGCCAGGAACAGACGTAGCATTTTGTTAAGTGCTCCCTTTACAGTCATCACTGTTGGGTTTTTAGTCTTGACTTAGAGGAAATCAGTGTTTCCGCTGTTTTGCAGTTGTCTGGATGTTTGTTACAGATCTGAGCAGCATAGAAACTGAATGTTGCTTCTCTGTGTTTGGTTTCAGGTGGCGAAGGTGGAGTACGTGCGGCGGCGGCCCAAACTGAGGGAGGTGGAGGTGACACTGGAGGACCACTTAGAGTGCAGATGCAACAACAAGTGGCACATCACCCAAAACCAGGACAGAGATAATGGTGAGCAAACCATTGAATGCTACCTGTTGCTAATGGCTCAAACTAATTTACCAGCACTTCTCCTGAAATGTACTGCTGAATTAAAACTGAAACACATCAAAAACATTCCCCACCTTTACATAATAGCCATTTTTAAATCACATATTGGTTTGTATTGTTTTACTTTAACTAAGCACATTTAAGCACATTTATTTTCGTTTTTTCAGTTTGCACAATTTTATGGTTAATGAAAATGTAATTCTTCTACTTCTTCATGAGTTTGTCCATCCTCATATTCATAAAGTCTATTCTCTAATCAGGTATCAGGTGAACAGAGACAGGCAGATGCTGCGGTGGATGACTTCCTCTGACTTCGTCACCGCCCGCTGCAGAAGGGACGCATTTTTCTCGATCTTGTGTGGGATTCATGCGACTCATTTGGAAACCTGAAGTGTACACTTAAGAGTTTGCTGCAAAATAGCACATTCTGAAAATCTCCCCAGCTCAGAGACGCACCTCAGATGGACAGAACATTTCTCAACTCAGAGGACGAATGTTTGGATGTGTGATACGTTTCATCATTACATCAACGAACCAGTAGCTCTGCTTCTTCACCTGAACAGTAACAGCTCAGCACTAAAGATCGCCATCTGGTTGAAATATTTTCTTTTTTTTCAAACAGTGACTGGCTTGAGGTTTTCTACTCCAACGTTTGTTCTTCCTCTGGTAAAACATTCATGTATATACCCTGATTTTTATAATCATGTTTTTTTAATGCTGTGTTTTTTTTTCTACTTCTGGTACTTTTTATTCATCAAAAATGGAAGCAGGATTTTACTGAATAAATAAAAATATTTATATAAAATACAAGTTGTTGTTGTTATATAAAACCAGATTAATAGGGCTTGTTTTTAAAGCACATGCATGAAAATGTTGAGAAAATTGCATTAAAAAAATAAATATATATATATATATATATATATATATATATATATATATATATATATATATATATATATATATATATATATATATATATTCTGGACCCCGTGAAAATTGACACCCTGGGCTACTGCCCCTGCAAGGCCCTTTTGCAGTCTGGACCACCCTACAGCCTTTTGTTATTGGGAAAATATGGAAAGTGATCAGTGTTTGCTTTAGAACAACATGTAGAAAGTTGAGCAAAGAGACAAGAACTACAAACTGTTGCATCAATTATACTCCAGCTATTGAAAATGTAATTTAAATGTCTTAGTTATGGCAGGATTTATAGGCCGCCAAAACAAAACAAAAAATCCCATTTTCAACATATGGCTGAATGAAGGGTGTTGTCCCACCTGATTGTCCAGTAGAGTCGGTTGGCTTAGGGATAAAAATTGTAACATTTGTTCCTTTTTCAGCTATTGCTTTTGTCTTTCACACTACACTGTCAAACCAGCCAAACTCTTTGACCACTGAAGGAAACAACACAAAAACCTCTGAAGACATTGAGCATGACTTCCATCTTTGGAAATAAAAATGGGGTGGGGTAAGACTAGCGGTTGTGGGATTTCTCTTTTGTCTTTGGTGAAAGAGAAATGGCTTTTCTCTTACTAGCGCTAGACTTGGGGGTTTGTTTTTGTCCTATTTACCCAGAACACTTTTGAGCGACCCCTGGTCCACATATGCATTCGGGCCGTGCCAGAGTTAATTTTAACTAAACTGAGACCAAGGTTTGTAGGTGGACCAGAGTTTAATTGGGCATTCACACCTCCCCAAACAAAGTGGACTCTCTAGATCAGGGGTGTCAAACTCCAGTCCTCGAGGGCCGCAGTCCTGCAGTTTTTAGATGTGCCTCTGCTGCAGCACAGCTGAATAGAATAATTAAGGCTCTGGAGAACTGATCTACACAAGGTGGAGGTAATTAAGCCATTTCATTCCAGCGTTTTATACCTGTGGCACATCTAAAAACTGCAGGACTGCGGCCCTTGAGGACTGGAGTTTGGGACCCCTGGTCTAGAGAGTCCGCTTAATTAAAGCGGATTAAACAGGGAAAATGTGAATGCACCCTAAGAGAACGATCTCTCTAGCTTTCAAGTATATGTTCTTGGACACCTAGTGTTCATTATTTGGCTGTATTTAGCTTATTGATGCAACACCTTCTTACTCCTTAGGTGCCTCTATAAATCCAGTGGTGGAGACGTTTCAGGTGACTCACATGGATGATAATCACAGACACAAAAAGTCTGTAGAAAAGCAGCACCCCAGGGCAGAACATGCTTTTGGACGTTCTCCTGGTTGGAGCTGATTGCTCTTTAATTTAAACCCGACTGAATTTAGACCATAAATTCAGCATCAGTCGGAAGCTGGGCCCATCTTGCTGTCCTTTAGGATCTGTTGGCCTAGCTCCAGCTGGAGCCATAACAGCTTTGAGCTTGTCTGGAGCAAAGTAAGTATTGAGGCTTTTTTATACGAGTGTCCAGACCTCTGGTTCTCAGTTGTGAAACATTGCTGGGCAATCAAGTAAGTTTCTGCTGTCTGGACTTGAGTCTGCACTTCCATTATTTCCCATAACATGCGTCAGTGGGTGACTTACATTGATTTTTAACAGAAGACATCTCAAATGCTTATTGGTAGGCTGGTGAAAACTTACATAACTTTGCTGGCATATGGCTCTTGGTAGAGGTAAACCACGCTGAGACGCTGGCCAGCAGTGCAACCAGACTGAATCGTTGGTGTAAATACATAAATTTCATGATTCAGTGGTTGTGTGTGAGCTGAACAAAGAGGCTACTGTTGGAAAACACATTTTTAAAGGTTGGGATTTGCTGTCTTTTTCTGCTGTTTTCCCACAATTTTGTTAAAGTAAACGCATAAACCAGACCGGTATCATGTGAACAAGGGAGAACCAAAACAATTTTTTTTTTGTTTTGAGAGAGGGAACAGTGAGGGAGCAGAGACAGATGGGGGATAAGACTGTAACAGGGTCTGAAAGGTGAGAGGGAGGAAATGAAAACAGACAGGATGGACTACAGTGCAAATGTGTGTGTCTGACAGACTTTAAATCAGTGTTAGTGTGTCTTTGTGTGGATGAGATGGGATAAAGCGCAGGTTTGCCTGTATGGGTGTGCGTGTGTATTTGTGCGTTTGTTTCTAATACCTTCTAGGGACCAATATCCTGACACATACAACGCTGTGGGGACCCACTTCTCTGTGGGGACTGAAGCCTGGTCCCCACAAGGGGAAAAACTGTTTTTGGGTCAGGGCTCAGATTTAGGACTAAGGTGTGAATTGAGTTTTGGTTAGAGTTAGGGTTAGGTAGGTAATGGATAGGGTTCGGATAAGGTTTAGGCTTATCCTAAGGTTTAGGTTTAGGCTGTAGAAATGAATGAATGTCAATGGAAAGTCCCCACAAAGATAGCCACGCAAACATGTGTGTGTATGCGTGGTGTGTGGGTGTGTGTGTGTGTGTGTGTGTGTGTGTGTGTGTGTATGCGTGGTGTGTGGGTGTGTGTGTGTGCGTATGTGCAGCACAGGGAGAAACTCCATCTCTCTAAAGCTCCGCTAAGCAGATTAACAGAATAGCGAAAATGCACTGAATGCTGCGCAGGTCAAACACAACCTGATATAGATTGAAAAGCGTCCAGCCCAAGCCTTTGTTTTAGCACATATTTCAGATCAGATTACAGAACCTTCATACCTTCATAACCTTCACAGCCTTTAAGAAGCTGAGACTAAATTCAATCAGAGATCAAGAGGGTTTTTTTCTGGTGCTGTTGCTGCTGTTGCCTGATCACAGCAGATAGAGTTACTGGAACCAGTTTAAAGGAAAAGCCACATGAACGTTTATGCAACCAGTTATTTTACAAGCTTAATGTGAAGATGATGTGATAAGCTTCTTTTCACTGGACAATAATGTATTTATTTTTAGGCATTTTGATGTTTATTTGAATCTATCTATCTATCTATCTATCTATCTATCTATCTATCTATCTATCTATCTATCTATCTATCTATCTATCTATCTATCTATCTATCTATCTATCTATCTATCTATCTATCTATCTATCTATCTATCTATCTATCTATCTATCTATCTATCTATCTATCTATCTATCTATCTATCTATCTATCTATCTATCAGGTAGATAGCTATTTATTGAGGTAAACACAATAAATAGCTATCTAGCTAGCTATTTATTGCTACCTTGATAGCAATAAATAGCTTCTTCAAACGATGGCTTCCAGCTAGTAACTTAGCTTTTTTAAACAATGTGTAGCTAGCTAGCAATTTATTGCATTTACCTCCTAATATTTTGCCCCCTTATTAAATTCTCAATAAATGCTGATTCTATTAACTTTTCGAGAAAGCTGAGTTCAATTTCATGAGCAACTCTCTGACCCTCAGATAAACTCAGTTAAACAGAAATGACATGAAGTAGGTAAAGAGCAATCCTGTTCCAATCCAAAGAGGTAAATAAAATAAAATAAGAAGCAAAGACATTGACATCTATAAATCCTGAGAGGTTGATATGTGTCACTGAAAAAAGCCATTGATGAAGCTTCTGGATTCCAGGGAGCTACAGTGAATGACATTGTCCATAAACTGGAAAAAAAAAACACTGAAGAGTGTTGAACAAAAATGAAAACATGAGGGTTTTCACAACTCATCCGGGTTGCCACCAACACCCCAAAGCAATATGTGTTGCACTAGACTAGAGGCTTCACTTGCCTGAGTTAAGTTAGAAAAGTTGGTACGTTTCTTATGTCTCACCTTCTTCAAACGACGGCCAAATTCTGTGTAGTCAGAGCGTCAAACATTTCAACAACACATTTATCTTGTCTATGTGGGTAGATGCTTGATGTTGATTTTGGAGGAGGAGCTTCTCTTTTGGTCAACTCTCTAAAAGTCCATGGCAATGTTCAACTCCTTTTGGGTAAGCTGAACATTGGGTGAGCATCTCTTTTGTCTTTGGTCAAAGACCACAAGTCTTTTCTCTCACTAGCAATAGACTTGCTTTGATTTGGTTGCATCTACCCACGATGAGAAGAGTAGAGTTGGATCAAAGCGGACTAACCAGGTATGGTGTGAATGCGTCTTTTCTGTTGTCAGGGACACTTGGTTGTTCCTGGTTTGCTCCTAAACGTCCTTTTGTCTTTGAGTAACAGTTTAAGTCAGATTTTTGAAACTTTGTCAACTGGGATTTTACAGCAGGGCAATGATCCCACACATTTAAACCGTTTTTTATTGGATAAAGAAGACTGATATAAAGCCTCTACAAGGGTTTTTCCTGAAAACATGACCCTGTTGAAAAAGCCTGTAGCTGGGTTTGAGACAACCAGTTTAAATGGAATCTATCATTCATGTAAAGTAGTGAATGTAGTGAAACTGATTTCTTAAACATGTTTGAGGTTGATGAGCAACTTACTAAAAGAAATTGATTAATATGTCAGCGGGTCTCTTCAAATCGACACCTCCGAGTATATTTTTGGCTTTACGAGGATTAAAGAAAACGCCCTATGAACTCTTCGAAGTCCTTGAGGTTGTTCTGTCTGCAATCATTTGACCACAAAGCGGAAGAGTTCAAATGTGTCAGAAAACCCCCAAAACGAGAAACATGCCTGTGACCTAACTCATCTATCACCTGCCTTCTGCCTTGTAAGATGTCAAACTCTTTATCCCAGCCCGGTTTCATCTCTGAGTGGCTTCTTGTTGTAATTTCCATGAGTCAGAGCTTTTTTCTCCTTCTTCTTCTTAGACGAATATGTCCGCCTCATTCCCACCACTGGATACATCAGGAACAGAGCCGGGGCTGAGGTTTGGCATTCTGCAGCAGGGATTATGTTTTATTGCTGGCTGATGTTGTAGTGCTGGATCCCGTCTACGTAGATCTGGTTTCCAGAGAACAGTGATGTGAACAGAAGCGGGGGGAAAAAAAAACTTCTAGAGTTACCCGATTGACTGGTGACATTTTGAAGTATCAACCTGTGTCCCACATCTTTATAATGAGAACAGTTGGAGCCACCTCAGCCACCCACCAATCAGCTTTGAGCTCTGGGTCCCCTGATGTAAGGGACACAGGCGGACGGTTTGTTTGCCTTCTCGTGTTTTAATAGAGCATGGCAAATCCATTCACACACATTGGTCAGAATCGTTTCAAATCCCCGCTTAACGCTCAAGTATATAACTTTTTTTTTCAAAGTATATTTTTACACATTTGTTAAAACTGTCACGATATCTTGACAGTATAGTATGAGACAGACAGTCTGTGAAAAAAATCATGCTGCTCTGCCTTTTCCCATGTGCTAAGTGTAGAAGCACCTGGGCCTATTTTAGGGTCTTTCTTCCAGCTTTGCATCCCAACAGTGAAATTGTTGCCCAATGTTCTGGACAGAAACAGCCAATCAGAGCCAGGAGGAGGGTCTTAGCGCTGTCCATCATGTTTGACTGACAGCGCTATAGCAGAGCCTGTCATGCTAGTTAGCATGGCCACTTATGACAACAGGTAAACAGTTTTTCTGAAATGGTAAGTTGTTCCTCTGCCTTTAGCACAAAGAGCAATATGGACACGAATGTGAATGATGGTGATAAGCCCCGCCTCCTGGCCCTGATTGGTTGTTGCTGACCAGGAGCGGTGCATTTTATTCAAATGGCAATAGTAGCTCTAGGAGAGATTATGTCTGTCTCATAACAAACTTTCACAACATGGTGACAGTTTTAACAAATATGTTAAAAAATATATATATTCTTTACAAAAAGTTAGATACTGCAACCTTAAAGGCCTTCAGATTGAAATATAAATGCTTTTAGAGACGTACAAACAGCCTTAGATATTCATAAAGATCCACTTATTGGATCTGTGACGAAACCCTAAATGTTTAACAATGTGTGATATACTCTACTCCATGCTTACAGAGACATGGGATAAGTTAACACAGCATACAGAAGTGTCCACAAACAGCAGCAGTGCCGGTTTGAACGTTATTACAAAAACTTCATTCCAAGGTTTCACTGCCTGTTGGCAGATAAATAGACAATTTCTAATGGTTTCACTATGATTACCGCAGTTCATCCACAGCTCTTCTTCTGTGGTTTGTGTGCTTTGTTATTGTGTTCTAACTTGGTAGTTCTGCTCAATTATGGGAAAAATCCTGATTATTTTGGTCCGTTCTGAATCCAACCATGCGTCCGTCCGTCCAATCTATTACCACTTATCCTTAAACTGCTGAGTCATTACACTTAACCTGAAACACATTACTTTCCATCTCAGTAACGTAACAGTACAAGCTATGTTCACAGCAAAATTCTTAGACTTCAAAATTTTTAAGATTAAAAAATTTTGACTTAATTTTTAAGTCTAGAAATTAAGTTTTTGGACCTAATTTATTTGAATATTTTCTGTAGTTCTTCATGATTCCTGTTGATGGGTTGATGTGGTTGTTCATGAAAAAGTCAGACTTTAAGTTGAAGCTCTTATATTTGACGTGATGAAGCAATGAAGAGATGTTTTGTTCACGTTACATATTGAAAGGAGAAATGGAAAGCAAAAAAATATGTATATATTATTAAAAGTATGAGAAGGAGGAGAAACATTTTAATTAAAGCCATGATTATCTTGTGGTTTGGGTTCTGCGTCAGATATTCTCACGTAGATTGTATCTTTAATGTTCTCTGTTTCGGTGAAGTTTAAAATAAAGAGAAAAATGACTGAACCAGGACATTTTAACTTTGCCAAATCTATTAAACAGATTTTTCTTTCCTTAGTAAAGACGTCTTTGGGTTTTCTTCAGCTTTATAAACGTACCAGCCTCGTTCCCTTGTCTGTTCCCACACGGCTGATTGAAGCAGGCAAGGCGCTGGTGGCTGCAGGTCTTCATTATTATGAATCCTCGGGGGAAAACAGCTGCCTGATCATTATCAGATACTCAAACACCCACTTCACCTTGTAACCACACGCCTCCTTTTTCTGCTCTTCACTGCTTGACTCCATCTCAACCTTTTTTTATTTTTAATGGCGTAATACTCGCATACTGACACTGTGGAAAAAAACTAGCTGTACTGCTGTCAACAGCTCCAAATCACTCAGCTAAACGAACCCCCTTCTTGTCTCCGTCTCCTGCGGCTCGTCAATTGTCTTTCTTTTTTTTGGGAGGGGCCGAGAGAAAGGCCTGCTGCTGCCGACACAAAGAGCAAGGAAACAGTGGGACTGAGAAATAAAAACAGAGCATCAGAATGAGCTTTGGAGGCTATTTTTTAGTGATTCTTTTTGTTTGCTTGTCGTTGGAAAACTCAGTAAAACAGGCCTATTTGTTTTTAAAAAAACGGTGTCGATGTTTTTATTAACTGTGTCAAACTGAGTCACCCGATACTTTCACACAACAAGGAGGCTTGGAGCATTAAATGTTTTCACATCCACAATCTGAACCTTTAATTTACTGCATGAAAGCCCCTTTCCATCACTTTGATGGAATTAAAGAAGTCAGATCTCATAATTGGGACTGAATTATCTCACAATAATGAAATACCATCTCATAATTATGAGATGCCTGAGTCACAAAATTGAGATGGTATCTCATTGTGATTTAGCTAACTCACAGTGAGGCAAGATTAGACGTTCTTTTTCCATCAGAGTGGCGGAAACGGGCTTCTGTATATAATATCACATATACGACCTATTTTCCAGGAACGCACTGGTGAAGATTAAATCTAAAAGCAGTGGACTGTAGTTATTTTTATGCCTGGCGTGTTTGCCTTCTTTAATCCTCCAGTGAATGAATCCTCATTTACGACAAAGCCATCATGAGCCATTTTGAAACCAGAGGATCACCAGAGCATCAGCAGGGAATAATAAATTGATGCTGTTGTCTACATTTTTAACTTTATTTACGCTGATTCAGAAAATGTGTTCCCCTCGAACTTTATTACATTTCTTTGATTTATAACCACAAAGTGAATTGGACTGATATATATATATATATATATATATATATATATATATATATATATATATATATATATATATATATATATATATATATATCAGAAGCCTCCTGCTTCTGATTGGTTGTTTCTGCTTAGGACTTGGAGCACTGGGAGAAAACAGAAGAGCTCAGATTTTGTTACGACATAATGACACTTTTAAAATTATGTAGAAAACATTTATATCTATATATACATACAGATATATATATGTGGAAGTGATACAGCCTCTTTAAAGCTAAATAAAATTCGTTGGACCAGTTCAACACTATATTCGCTCTCGGTTTGCTGTTCCCGGGAGACGTGACGCTGTTAAAAAGTAAACGAATGACCCTCACATGACCAAAGGCAGTAAATGTGCTTCATTCAGGACTTCATGAAGGGGGTCTGACTTCAGAGAGACCGCCACGCAGCGACCCATCAGACCTAACAATGACTCGCCTCTTTATAATCCACAAACCTTGTTGTTCAGCTCTCTGAAAGTGGAGCACTGCACTGTTTGTGCTGTTTCCAGCATAATCGCACTTGGCCTTCAGGGTTTTTAGAGTTGGTGTTTCCTGGGTCAGGCTCAACAGCATAAAGTGCTTCGTTTATAAACTTTGTGAAGGACTCGATTTTTGGAGCGACTCATCATTAATTTCGTTTCATCTAAAAAATCTTCACATTATTGATTTACAGAAAACAGCCCAGTATCTTGGTATAATCACAGGCCTTCATGTGTGCTGTAAGGATTTTATGAAGTGACAGAACAGCATGTTGCTGCCACCACCATGTTCTGCCAAAAAGATGGCGTGGCAGAGACGCATTTGCTGTAGTTTTATTATGTTTTCAAAGTATGAAATGTCCTACTAAGCTTTAGCTTTTTGAAAATAACTATGTAAAAAAAATCAAAACCTGTCCTGCTTCTACATTTCATCTGTTCTGTCATCTACCTTTGGGAAACCACCAGTACATGTGCAATTTTCTCTTCTCACGAGTGCTTAGATTCAAAACTGAAAAATAAGAACAATGAATTCACAAAATGTTTTATTTACTGTGGTTCTAAATAATGTACTAACCTCTCATAGTTTGAATTCTGTCATGAAGGTTAGTGGTGTTAACCATTTCTGTAAATAAATCTTAGGAATAAAAAGAGCTTCCCAACTTCCTGATGGTTAATAAGAAAAAAAAGCAAAACGGTCTGAGGCGTCTCACTGCCTCTTTTTCACTTCAGTATCGGGCTTCTGCTGACCCTTGACACTCAACCTCTTGACCTCTGCTTTGTCAGGCCGTCAGGTGCCAGCTTGCTGTCCACAAAGATCAGGATTACTTCAAGACTCTCTCATTCGAGGCTTAGAGCATTGTCTGTCTAGACAAGAAAAAGAATCACCAGTTGAACACTCATGAATAAAACTACAAATAGTTTTCTTTTAGCAAACTTTTGTTTTTGTGTCACCACTTGTTTTCTTTAAGGGGACAATTATATGTATTTTCCAGCCATTTTATAGCGCAATCAAGTAACTCTGTTACCTTCAGTTGTTATAAAAATGGCATAACCGTTGTGTTACAGCATTTGGTTTGTAGGCTTGTTATGAACCCTCAAGGTCAGTCGCCTGTGAATATTATTCTTTGTAGGTAATAAGCAAAGATCATATCTGACCTTAAACATGGTAACAGTGCACTTCCAGTATATGGTAGTTTACTTATTGCAACAAATCCTGAACATTGCCTATTCCTTGTTGTGCTCCATACAACCTCTCTGTGCCACAATTTATGGTAATGCATTAATACCTTGTTAAACTGCTTTAAACCGTTATATAAAATAGGTAGAATTGTTGCTGCAAGGTTGGTATTTTCGGGGGAGTGAAAAACATTTGAAAATTCCTTTGTCAAATACCAGATAAGTTGAGAAGGCAGACAGTGTGACCTAAGTCTTATGCCAGAGGGGGTTCACAGATAGCAAGCAGCACTCGGGATGTTCTGTGAAGATGACAGGTAATTTCATGGAGGGCTTTGCGAGGATTTCCGGCAAACTCTGCAGAAGAAGTTATGATGATATAGGGTTGTCACTTGCCGTGCCATGCCTGGCAGAGTAAGACCTCAGGATCAGATGCGTGAGAAAAGTTACTTTGCTTTATTCTTTTGCTGCTTCACATAAAAGTTGCCGACCTCTATGCAGCAGATGTGAGGGTACAGGCAGTTGTTCCAGCCAATCATTGTGAGCCTTTAAAACAGCCTAACAGCAGTCATTCCAGTATAATCAAACCAAGAATGAAGAATAAACCGTGTGTTGCTCAGAGTTTTGAAAAGAACTCATAAAGAAGCTTGGGAGGCAGGAAGACGTGCAGGTGGTCAGAGGTGAAAGTGATTAGTTGGTAAGATATGGCACAGATTGTCTGGAGGCCTGCAGCGCAGGAGCTTAGAGTCTGGAAGGATGAAATGTCAGAGGGCAGGATGTTTGTGGGGTGAAAAGTGAGGATGCTGGTGGCAAAGGTATTCGGTCTGTGGCTGTCTGAAAGCTGACCTTGGCAGTGCAGGAGGTCTGGAGGCTTGTGGTGTTGGACGTAGGGTACCAGCAGCAGATGGACTTTGGAAGCTGACAAACACTGGTGGTCTGACGTGGAGGAATCCTGGAGGCTGTATTGATAGTACGGAGGCCAGCTGCAGTGGACCCAAGCAATGCAGGAACTTGAAGACTGAAGGCCAGTGAAACCAGGAGCTTGAAAGCTGGAGGTCTACCATGCAGAAGGTTAGAATGACTCAGTGGCTGAGAAACCATGGAGGCTGACAACAGAAGGAGAATCGATGTTCGTGCCAAGAGATGCTTTGAGAGGCGGCATTGACGTCCTATAGGAACCTTGATGATGACTGGCAATAGAGGAATCCTTGAGATTGTCATTGAGTGCTGATGAACCTTTGGAGGCCAGTGGTGGTGGCCAGCAGGGGCCTTGGTGGACCAATCAGAGGGGGTTAGGGTTAGGTCTTGTACTATATTATAGAGGTCTGGAGCAGTATCATGAGCTAGAGGTCATTGAGGTAGATGTGGAGCTGGAGAAGAACGAATGTTTTTGGGAAGTTATCTCCATGATGGCATTGTTTGCAACAGGAAGAGGAAACAGGAGGTATAGAAATAGGTGGTGGAGAGTCGCAGTGAAAGTCACAGTTTGTGGCTAGAAAGTGTGATTATGATTTTGTCATCCTTGATGGGTGACTGGCCCAGGGAATGGACATATTGAGAAGATACACAGGCTGTGGAGTTTTGAGTTTGAATGTCCCGGGAACCTCTTGATACCACATCCAGTTGGAGCCAAAATCATTTTGAGCCTCAGGAAAGCTGACTCAGTTTGTTGTACTTGATCCTGCCTTTTTCACATGAGTGCCTATTTCTGTGCAAAAGTCTGAGCTATTTGTAATTTAGTGCAATTTAACCCAAATTATTCCAGTTGCCTTAATTATTTCAAAACTTTCATACATAATGGTGACTTTTAACACCATGGAAACAATTGACTCTTGTTGCCTTGAAATAGTCACTTGTTTTTCAAAGCTAGGATTGTTTCCTGGAGAATTTTAACAGTCTTGACCGGTTGCAACAGCTCTTCTCACATCTCTTCTTTTCTTTTTGGTCACAAACGATCAAACTATAGGAATTGCAAGTTTTATTTGATTTAAGATTAGCAGAGAAAATCAGTCAGCTCAACTCTCATTTGTCTGACTTGACCTCTCATTGTCTTCATTTTTTTTTCTTTACTTGTCCGCTCTTCACGGTTGCTGAGGAATGGTGAGAACGCTTTGACAGAAGCAGAAGGGTGCAATTACATCTTCTGGTGTTGACAAAACAGCACAGAGAAAGTAACATCCTGCCAGCTCGAGTGTTTCCAACCGTGGCTGCTCCCTCGGCCCCCCGCCATCTTCCTACCCACTACAAACATCTTCCTGCCCTCCCCTACAATCCTTACGGAGCTTTGCTTGAGACGGCGTGAGGCTTAAGTGAACTTGTCAATGTCTTGTCAAAGATGAAAAGGAGCTTTCTTTGGTGGTCCCTGATTGTGTCTGGGAGTGGGAAGAGAAGAGCGAAGACAAGAAGAAAAAAGGAGGACCAGGCAGGAAACGCTGAAATACCTCAACGATGCACTTCTGGTGTAATGTGCCAGTAGCTTTCTGGCATTGCTTGTCAAATTTGACAGGTGACTTGAGGAGATTTAATGCCTTGAATCATTCAGCGATCGCCCCAGGGGAGGAAATGCTTAAATTTATGAGCTGGATCAGGTTGTGAGGGTGAGACACCACACTACCCTTAGCTTCAGGCAAGATTTTAGTGTCAACAACAAGCGGACCTCTTTGTTTGAGGGCTCAAAGGGTAGACGTGAACTTCCTGGGAAATAGACAGTCAGACGCACAAGGGAGACGTCCTTTTCTCAAATTAGGGACGCACGTACACGGCTTTATAAATCAGAGTGGGCCGGTTGACCCTGGCGTAACACCGACGGCGGCAGATACTCAGAAGGAACTGGGTCAAGCCAACACTGGGGCTTTATGCTGAAAAGTTTTAAACAACAGAAATGCTTCTGTGGCTGCACCACGTCCAATAATAATGGCATTGTATGCAGCACGTACTGCAAAGGTCAGAGAGCAAGAAACATTTGTAGTCTGACGATCACTCAACAAAGCCAAAGGAATCCATGAAAATGAGGACGGAGGGGTGTCCTCATAATACGAGACAAAAACACAACTGATTAAATTTCTGAAATAAGAAGAGATTGGTGACATGGTTCTAAAAATTGGCTTTAGGACAGAAAGCGATCATGTGTAGGTAATGCGTCCATCTATTTCCCTCACCAGTTTTATCCTATTGTTAGAGGATTACAGCCAGTGGAACTACAGGCAAGTTATAGCAGAAATTAAGTGGTGCATGTCAAATGATCTCAATAGAATATTTAATAACCCTCTGTCTAATTGCAAAACAAGTAGCGCTTCTACATTAAACTTTGACCAATCACAGGTTTCCACTACATTTTGTTTTGGGTATTTTTTTTTATTAACCTTTCAAAAACATAAAGACATCCCATATGCAATAAACAACACAAGTTTAATCTTTTTTTTTCTTTATTTTTTAGTTTTGAGAACATACAATTCTGTGCAAATGTATTCATACACCTAGAACTTTTTCACCATTTATGACGTTACAAGAACAATATTTATCAGGTGCATAATTGGGAAGGAGGAGATCGATTATTTAAGGTTTTCAAATTGTTGAACAAATATAAAGTGCAGGATGCCTTAATATTTAGCAATATTTTAACAAACCTCAAATTAAACTCAGTGTAAATAATTCCCTGCAAAAGTTACTTCGCAGAAGGTCAATGAACGAATTAATAACTTTCTCTTTTGTTCTTGTGATAAAGAACAATCAATGATAAAGATTTAATCAACTGATAGTCAATCATGTCAAATTATAGACTTTCAGTGTGAAAGTGCAGGAGCTTAATGAATGAAAACACACAAGGTGAAAGCAGAACGGAGATTTTAAAAATGAGCTTTTTCTGAATTGACAATATGGCTAACAGAATCAATAACAATTGTTTTTAAAGGTTTTATTGGCTCTAGTGGCCTTTATTTGATAGTTAATTGACAGGAAAGTGGGTAATGAGAGAGGGGGAAAGACATGAGGCAAAGGTCGCCAGGTCGGGAATCAAACCTGCGACAGCCGGACTAAAGCCTCCTTATGTGGGTTGTGCTTAACCCCTGAGCCACCACAGAACATCCCTAACAATTTCTTTTTAAGTTTCTATGAAAATAGCTAAAGAAAACTATTTTTGTCCTTTTTTTGTTTTTTTTTTAGATAGAGTCCAGATGGAAAGATCATAAGTGTCCTGGGTAGGCTTGACCTTCAGTGTAGGAGGAAGCCTGGGAACAAACCAGCACACAGTGGATCTGAGTGGGTGGTCTCATTCATGCTTTTATAGTCTACACATCTCTTCAACACATCAAGGTACACTGGTATGTATCACAAATATGAAAAACATAAACAACACACAATGTGCTCAGCTAATCACACGCCCCTGTCAGCCAGAAATGCTTCCCCGCTGTGGAAACAGCGAAATGACTAACCGCGGAAAACCTGACATTAGACAAAAACAAACTTGCAAATTCCTCAAGCGATCAACCACAAAATGTCTGTGGGCTATTTGGGGTTTCAGAGCTCGGATTTATGGTAGGATAAAGTCTGGCAAATGACAACACAATTAAATTGAAAGAGGTGTGTGTTGGGATTTTAATGTACATTCAACTCTCAGGATAAGAGAAGTGAAAATATCCACAGGGACGACATAAAAAAAATTCCCTGTTGATATCAGAGAAGAAAGGGAAGATTGGTTTGAGATGATAGACAGGCGGCAGATTGTTGAACCAGGGTCGCATTTAAAGTTTCAGGACACCGACCCTCAAAGACTGGATTTGAGGACCAACGCTTGTTGTTTTATTACTTAATCTTACCAGTTTAGCTTTTTTTAAATTCCCTTTGAGTTTGTTAACATATTCTGTTGCGTTTTGGATTTATTTCCTCAGATTAGTGTTTTTTCTGTGTACATTAGTATCAGCTTTTTGGTCCAACTTCAACACCACCAAACATAGAAAACACCAAGTCTGAACTCACAATAGTTAAAACCTTGAACCAGATGAGCGTCATTAGCAGAAAACATAACCAGGAAACTGGGGTCTTTGAAATTTCTTGGATTAGCATTGCTAAATGTAGCGGTAAATTGCTATAGAAAGAGAAGACCGCGACTTGTGCCTCACTGCACATGGGCTACAAAGCCAAGAATAGTCATGCCTATATCTGAAAACCAAAATGCAGAAAGCAATCAGAGATGCTGGGTCAGGGAAAAAACACAGTGTATTCCTGCACAAAGAGCTTAGCATGATGTCCTTGCAATTCGGGACATGGAAGGTGGCGTCGCGCAATCTCTGTTGATTTGAGTCCCTCTTGGCAAGCAACAGACACAATTCACGCAGGTGAAATTTTGAGCTCGTACACGTAGACGTGCACGCACGGACTAGCGACGAACACAAGAAAGTTGTAAGATGTTCGTCTTTTGTCGCTTTCATCCGTCGCTCCCTGTGTGTCGAGCCCGTTGCTCTGAGCTGGAAGCGGCTGATGCAACTAATCGATGACTGATCATGGTCTAAAATAACAATCTTTTAAAAACGTGTTTATGGCTGCACAGCTGACAGATAAAGGTTTTGTTTATGCCGTGTTCTCGTGTAACAGTGTTTAGGTTGTAGAATGCCGATGCTTTATGTGCATCAGTGCAATGGGGAAATAGCGCCCCCTCTGTGTGTGGCTGGTTATATGTTGCTGGCCTCTGTACTCAGTGCCAGACTGTGAAAGCTGCACAAGAGTGTGCTGAGTGAAGCTGAGTTCTCATTGCACTGATCTCATTCAGGAAATAAACTGCCTGATCACCCAGAAACTCCTTGTCTTCATTTAAACTACAACTACACAAGGCAGAGTCGAGGGGCCTGGTACGATGGAGTGAAGCAGAACCCGGTTACACTTGCACTCCTCTCTCTTTCTAATGCCGCCCTAGGTAAGTGCCTTTATGTCCTCTATCAAAAACCGCCATTTGGTTTAAATAGAGTCACACACTTTTGGGGAAACAACACCAGTTCTGTTCTGCCGTAACAGCTTGAGTCGCTTCATCCTTACAGCTCATCCAGAGTTAAACTGAAACCGCTTCGTAGCACCTAAAACCTTCTCAGCTCTTACATGTGTTCTCGTCCGTATGTCAGGATTCTACTTTGTGGTTCAACACATGACATCATATGTGTGTTTGAATATCACCACATCCTAGGCTTGTATAACCAAATGAAAACCATCTTGATTGGTCGTCGTGCATTCCCAGTATTCCCATAGTGAGGTGACTCATCATAGGAAATTCCTTATCTAATTAGAAAACGGACCACCTACATGCAGCTAGGAGGACAGTGATTCTGATGGGAAACAAAGTCATTTCATACAGAGTGGACTGGTTTAAGATAAAACTAAGAAAATCCACTGTTTTAATGAAGGAATGAGACGAACTATGAAACATAATTTTAAGGGTTTTGAAAAAGGAGACCATGTCAGTTTCGTAGAACCTCTTTCGTATCTGCTAAGGTTTATTTTATTTTACCACTCATCCTAAAATATACTGATATCAGTTTACTATCACTTTTTAGCAGGAAATTTCACTGACCCAGCGAGTGAAATTTTGTTTTGTGTTTCGGACTCAGGAAAGTAAAATGAAAAAACTGTGATTCTTTTAATGTTTTTTTTTTTTGTAACAAAAAACAACAACAAATTTTCTCAGGTTAAAGTTTATGCAAATTGAAGCCACATCTGCTTTATTAGTATCAATTTTTTATGAAAAACATTTCAAATTAATTTATATGAAACGTTTTCCCTTCTAATTTCCCTCAAACCATACATCCCTTCACTGCAACAACACAAAATCTTACAAGAAGTATTTTATTTATTTTTTGACTATTTTCTTGTGCAAATATCTAAGTACACCTGAAACAAGACAAAGTTAACTGAAAAATAACTTTTCAGCTCAATATATGAGCTTGTGTTAAATGATCAAATCCTTAACATTGCTGAAAAACTACTGCTTCCACTGGCCGGTAAATTGACTTGTTTTTCCATATGATAAATGAAATCATCTGCCAGTGGAACTAGAACGCTTTCATCAATATTGAAGAATTGTTGACTTGCACTAAAACATTTTGCACTAGAATCCAGACCAAATAAACACTTGGTAATATTTTGTGTTTGATGTGCGGAGGCCCACACGACACACTGATTGCAGTAATTCTGAGAGAGCGTTCAGTAATACAGTGGCTCAAGCCTGTTACCATAACAGGCAGATCATCTCCACAACAGAGAGGAGTGCGGAGTGTCACGCTGGACATGGTTTGACATTTTGCTCCCTCTCGCTGATGATGTATGTGCTTTGCCCTGGAGCTGCATCACCAGCTGTGTGCTTCTGAATGCGAGACGTTCGCTCTCCGCTGGCCTGTGAGACGACTCCGTTGTTGTCACATGGGCGTGCACGCACAAAAGCGGCTTAATGGAGATGAAAAAGAAATGCATGTGTTCCCGTCTTCTTTGAAACTTATTTGTGACATATTTATGCATGTCACGGTGGCTGTGGGGCGAAGTGCGATCCACATCACTGGGAAAACTTGTGACTCTGTGACCAAGGTTTAACTACTGCACCCACAGGCCCCTCCAACACTATTGCTTCCCCTGGGAAAAATATGTTGAGATAAAAACGTTTTACAAGAGCATAGCTGTAGTCTACGCAGTGGTATTCCTTTAAAATACTGAGAAAAATTTGAGTAACTGAAGCACTTTACTTGAAATTGACCAGAATATGCAGATTTTTTTCCAGCTGACTTGTAACAGAGGGTTTGATAATAGGATTTATGGTTGTAAATATATTTTAGGTATTTCTGTACACAGTTTATGTTAAACTACCTGTACACAAAAGAGAAGGATAGATCTTATTTCTTTATTATTTTAAATACCCAAATTTGCATACGGCTGCATTTCTGCGTTTAAAGATTCATTAATTTTTAGCAATTTTTTATTATCCTATTATCCAGC
The DNA here is from genome assembly GCF_019740435.1 of Gambusia affinis. Classification (NCBI taxonomy): domain Eukaryota; kingdom Metazoa; phylum Chordata; class Actinopteri; order Cyprinodontiformes; family Poeciliidae; genus Gambusia; species Gambusia affinis. The sequence continues at coordinate 26,156,000 of NC_057871.1, read as the reverse complement.
AGTCATTCCTGCCATTTACTAATTTGCATGCCACTATTTCTTAGGATTTTTAATTCTTTTAAAAAAAATCTTGCTCCAAAATTTAGGAGCAAGATACATTTTGGAGTTAAATGTCAAGACATTTTCTGTTTTAACCCATGAAATAAAGTAGCTGTGTTGGTGTTTGACAATGCTTCTGGCATAATGAGCTCTCCTTCACAGCCCCAATACGCTAATGGCAGCAACAAGCATGAAATAAGCTGCTTTAAAACAACACAATGTGTCTTTGAATGTTTAAATGTGTTTGTGTTAAACTGGAGAAGTGGGAGTGTGACCTTGACTCGACCTCTTTATCAGCTCACTTGACCTCAGACCTTGCACCTACATAGTTTCAGACTTTAAAAAGAGAGAAACCGAGAGCTTGTTGCTGTCTCTGAGAACTGATTATAGAAATGATCCCACTCAGATGAGCATTTCTTTGAATCTAAGTGTGCTATTCTTAATAACTGTTCAGTATTTAGGCAGTATTTTGATTTTGTTATATTTTACCTGGTGAGAATATCCACTTACTGCTGGTACATTTAACTTTTGCCACTGAAAGACAATAAAGGACATTGTTGTCTATTCTGGTTTATTCTATATACTAAGGGGCTTCATAGTAGAGCAGTTGGCAGCACTGTTGCCTTGCAGAAAGAAAAACATGTTAGAACAGGGTTCTAACATGTTTGGAGCTTTTTTTACATGGAGATTGAGTGTTCTCTCTGTGCATGTGTGGGTTAACTCCAGGGACTCCAGGACTACAGTCCAAAACCATGACTGTTAAGGTTTGCTTGCTTCTCTTAAGAGTGAATGTGTTGGTTGGCTGGTTGGCTGGCTGGCTGGCTGGTTGGTTGGTTGGTTGGTTGGTTGGTTGGTTGGTTGGTTGGTTGGTTGGCTGGTGGGTTGGTGGGTTGGCCTTTATGTTCTGGTGACAGTCAATCCACTAGCATGTGCACCTTGTCTGCACCCTAAGTGGGCATAAACAATGGATGGATGATTATGTTTTATATTTACTCTTACACTTAGACTCACACAACTTGGATGCTAATTTGGAGTTTGTTTTGAAGACGGCTGGGACTGATGGCAAAGACATGAGGCAAGAAGAGACAAAAACAAACTTGAGTGAGGCATACTAACATCCAATCAACACTTTCTTGTAAAATGTCCAGACATATGACAGGTTTGATCTTTGTTCTTTTCTAAGAACCACCTGACACATCAAATGACTGGCTGTGTTGCCCACGTGTTGTTAAGTAAACATAGTCTAGCAGAAATGACTCCACTATGCAACTCCCATCCTATGTTTGTTCTGCTGGATAGTTAGTTTTAATACAAAATTACCACCCAAACTAAAGCTGTTAGCATAAATATTTAAGTGAAATACAAAACTCAATCTAAATTAACCTACTTTTAGTGATACTTATTTTCCTGAACAGAACTATAAACCTGAATTGTTATTATAATTTTTTTCCCCTTTTTCTATATCAAACACATAATTCATTTTTATTAAAGAGGACCACTCAATAACAAACGTTGTTTATGCATGAAACATTATTTTAAGTATAATAATTATTACATAACATAACATTGTTTATTTCTCAATTTTATTCTACAGTATGACTTTCTGATGCACAATTTCCAGCCACCTTTTAAAAAGTTAAACCTTCACAATAAAAACCCTATAACTGTCGGTCGACGCTTATCTAAGCGCCTGTCAGCTCAACATTGCCATCTAGCGCTAATAAGAAGAAGCGCTGCATTCTTTTTTTTATGTAAAACTTCATCCATTCGGGAATGATTCATAATGTTTGCGTCCCTCAACAAAGAAAAATAGAACAATTGCTTCAAATTCAAAAATACTTTATTAATCCCAAAGGGAGATATAATTAATTATTATTGTTATTAACTTTTGTTTCGTTAAGCGATTCGCTATGAATAGGTGACATAAATTAAAGGTTTTCACGGAAGTGAACTATACAAGCGAAATCCATTATGAAAAGAAACATTTTAATAAATCAGGTGACGGTCTTCAAATGTGATTTGACCTCAATGTCATCAATAATTGTACTAATACAATTACGTTACAGTTACGTTTAAACCTTTCCTGACAACAATGTATTTATAATAAAACTCGGTGGACTTTCTAAGTGGGCTTTTTCTTAACTACATTTAGTTCAATTTAATTTTAAAATATCTAATTTTGAAAGGCAATTTCCGTTTTAACCTACCACGCATGCGCTATCCTGCTAGCCAACAGCGGTAGTGACGACAAAAATGGCGTGCTCCGCTAGCCGGCTGACAACACGCTTGTTGGGAGCTTCTGTTTCACCTGGGCATTTCTCCGGGCGCCTCCTCGTTGCCCCAAGCAGACATGGAAAGGCTCTCCACCCGGCAGTCTTGCACCCTCACCGGGGACGGATAGCGGTCAGCCTGAGCTCCTGGGCTCCCCGTAGCGTGGTGACATTGAGGGCTCTGTCAGGTGAGAGGAGTTACCTAACTCCAAACAGAATAGTGAGAGAGAGACTGACGGTTCATAAAGCCCTCAGGCTGCTGTACCATCCAGCTGTTTTGGGTCTAAAAAGCTAAGTAGTGTTCAGCTGCTTTTGTAAGCCTAGCTAACCTTGGTGTGGGGATGATGCAACTCCTGTTGCAAAGGTTTTAGAGATAGAAAAAAAAAACCCTAAAGGGTCTACTCTGGGGGTCGTCTAGTTCTTCTGGGGTGTTACAAAGCGGATTATAAACGCACTGTTGCTTAATTTATAATCAAAATCTGTGCAGTGATGTATACAAAAGATCCTCCAGGGTATTGGAGATCATGTTGCTATGACGTTGTGTCTGAAAATATCACTTATTTGCATGAAACCATTTGCTGTGGCAGAATAGAAATGCATATAACGAGCAGAAACAAGAAGGAAAGCAGCTGTAAAAGCACCTAAATCATTGTATAAATTATGGTCAGTAACATTTCTGCCACACATTTCAAGGTTTCCCCCAGGAAACATGCCAGTCCTGGTGGTTGCGCCGCTCAGCACTCATTCATCCAGCGGCCTGCCATGTTTATGAGTTAAAAATGTTGAAAATATCACTTGATAATTGTGTGTTTTTGGAAGATTGGAAGAACACCAACAATAAAGTTTTTAAAAATGTAAGCATTGAAAAAAAAAAAACAGCTCTTAAATAAATAAGCAATGCTAAGCCTGGTCGGGGCACAAGTAAATCCTGGTGACCCTCCAGGCTTATAATACACAGAGGGAAACCCTGCATTTAAGTGAATTAAATTCACTTATATATAAGAACTTAATTTGAAGTTCTGTTAAACGGTTATTGTTTGACTTCTGTTCTTGGGACTGGCCATGTCACCTTTATGGATTTGTGTATAAAGTATAGATAGACCATGTTTTGGTCAGTGTGCAGAATGACACACATTTCCATCAGCTTTATAATGTTTAATCCTTTTGTTCCTTTTCCCTACAGGAGTGAAATGCCCCCATGGCGTCACCTGCCACTCCTTCCACTCCAGCTGCAGACTCCCAAACAAACAGGACTTCTATGAGACCTTGGGTGTCGCTCGCACTGCTACACAGAAAGAGATCAAGAAGGCTTACTATCAGGTCCAAGACACATTCAGATGTTTCTTCAGCCCAGAACTGACTTTTATTCCTAATCTTAACACATGTAACTGTTTGTGTGTGTGTGTGTGTGTGTGTTCCCTTCGTCCAGTTGGCTAAAAAGTACCATCCAGACACAAACCCAGATGACCCGGAGGCAAAAGAGAAGTTTGCAAAGCTGGCTGAAGCCTATGAGGTACAAAACAGTTTGTTTTTCTTTTCTCCTGTGACTTAAAAGTGTTGCTGATTTAGTTTTGAAATCCAGTCATTCAAAGCGGATCTGTCAGTATTGTGGTTCAGCTTAGCTAACTGATTGGTCTTCTGGAGGTGCTGAGCGATGAGGTGAAGAGGAAACAGTACGACACGTACGGAGCTGCGGCCTTCGACCCGAACCGAACTGGAGCGGGCCAGCAGCAGTACTACCGAGCGGGGGGGGCCACCGTAGACCCCGAAGAGCTCTTCAGGAAGATTTTTGGAGAGTTTACGGGCTTTGGAGACTTCAGCAACATGTTCGACCAGCGGCCTGAGGTAATACTGGAGTTATCGAGCTCATTTTAATTTATACCTCATAAATTAACATAAAATAAAAATGTACAAATTAAGATAGATTTTAATTTATCTCTGATAAATTAAAATGAACTTTTAATTTTTAATTTATCTTAGATAAATTAAAATGCTCATTGCGACCGGCTTACCTCTAGGGAAGCCATTTTGTTTTTGGAGGTACTCACTGCGCTGCTGAGAAATTAGCAGCTGATAGTTCTGGGACAAAACTGGTTGGGATACAAAACTTTTGATAATTTTATTGTTTTAAAAAAAAAAAAATTGTGTATTTTTTTAATTTAATTAAATTTTTTTTGCAAAAGGACAAGCTTAGTTTTATTACACCTGTAACACGTTCTCCCAACACGTAGGAGATTTTTTTTGTCTTTTTTTTTTTTTTTTTGAAAGAAGACGCATCTTTATTGCAACCCTATTGTCTAATACAAACATATGAGGAAAACGGGAGATTTTCCTCATATGTTTGTTGGTTGGACAGCTGAGCTTTAAGTATTTTAACAAAAAATATTTTTATTTTGAGTTCACAGACGTATGCTAAGTAACTTGTGAGTTTTATAATGACTTCCTTTTAGACCCACTGTCCTAACTCAAACTTGCAAATCCTTTTTTGAAACACGTTCTGAAACACTGATTCATGTACTCGAAGCATGCACCGTCCATCACATACTGCTTTCCTCCGCAGTATGTGATGGACCTCACGTTTTCCGAGGCAGCGAAGGGGGCGAGCAAGCAGCTGAGCGTGAACCTCGACGAGGACTGCCCTCGATGTGGCGGCAGGGGCAACGAGCCGGGGACCCGGGTGTCTCAGTGCGGCTACTGCAACGGCTCCGGAGTGGTTCGTTTCGCACCCGTTCTCTCTCTCCGTCTCCTCGGATCGGATCCGCAACGAGGAATTCGTTCTTTACACATGCAGTCAGAGTCTTTCCATCCGTCTCCCTCCCCTCCCTTCGCAGGAGTCGGTCAACACCGGACCCTTCATGATGCGCAGCACGTGTCGGCGGTGCAGCGGGAAGGGGACCATCATCATCACGCCCTGCGCGCTGTGTCGAGGGTCGGGCCAAACCAAGAGGAAACAGAGCGTGGCGGTGCCGGTGCCAGCAGGTGGGTTCTCACATTCTGAAGAGGGATAAGTATAAAAATCTGCATCAGTTGCTTCTAAAATTGGTTGGATGCAAAATCTTGACTGCTGTTGACCTTGTCTCGTCTCTGCTGGTGTTTGTATCGAAGCCCGTAATGTTTTTTTTTTTTTTGTTTGTTTGTTGTTTTTTTTGCAGGTGTGGAAAATGGTCAGACAGTACGCTTGGCTGTAGGGTCAAAGGAAATCCTTATTACATTTAGGGTAAGTATTGAAAGTTGAAATGCATTAAAGCAATGTTACAAGTTTATATTTTTTAAATAGATTATTAATTTGCTTCAAGCAATCCCTCCAGTTTGTTTTGTGTGTTTTGTAATTCCCAATCATGGAAATTCATGCAAAATTTTTGTCTTTTTTTTTTTTTTTGCGCTATTGCGTAATTGCGAGTTTACTACAAATATTCCACAAAAATAGACAAAAAACATTGGCTGTGACTAACTCCCACCTGCAGGTGGCAGTATTCCTGATTTCTACTACCCTGCTGCTTCAGACTTAAGTGACATCAAGTTGCTGTCTGTGATTGATATGGCGAGTAACAAAAAGTCATGTTTACCGTCATACATAAGCGCAAATGTTACAATATTCCATGCAAATATTTCTAAAGTAGCGCCACAAAATCGGTTATTTTTTTGAGGCAAAAAATTACAGAAACAATTGCAAAATCCCGATGGGATCATTTATGAGTATTTAAACTCGTCAGACAATCCAGGATTTGTAAACCAACCTGTCTAGATTGTTTTTCTCGTTTGTCAGATTTGTGTCTTGGGACTTAAAGAAGCTCAACTTGCCTTCAGTGTTCAAAATATTCAACTTAGTTTGAACATAAATAAATAAGGGTGAATTCATAATAAATAATCTTTGCAAACAAATGAGCAAACAGCTGATCAAAAATAATAAAACATAGGTATCATGTTGAGGTAGCAGAAATGTATATTATTAAATTTTACTGTTGAACAATAATGATTTTCAGGATTTATTTTATTGGACGTGGCTTATCTTTTTGTCTTCATTGAGCCGTAGACTCGTAGTCACGAACATGAAGTTCTAACCCTATATTTAAAGATAAATGAACAAGAACCATCAATGCAAACGATATTGTGTATCAAAATCAAGCCGTAAGCAGTAAATTTTATCTCTGTTTGGATGTTTTGTGGATTTGAAACCTGCAGGTCCAGAAAAGCTCGGTATTTAGACGGAATGGAGCCGACATCCACTCTGACGCTTTCATCTCCATAGCCCAGGCCATCCTGGGAGGAACAGCCACAACACCGGGCCTGCATGACACCATCAGTATAGCGGTGAGTGACCCACAGAGATGCATCTCGACTATTTGTTAAAAATGTAAAAAATAAAATAAAAATTAGGGTTTAACCGATTTATAGGCACCGATTTCCTTAATTTTGGGAGTCCAGTGATCGGCCGCTACTTTCATCTTTTCTACCTCAGCAAACGTGTAAAAATCCGCCTCTGTCCTCTTCTGCTCTGCTGTGTGACAGGTTTGACTGACAGGTCATGTCTGCACATTTGCAGTTAACAGTCACCCCATTGTTACCAGCTCGGCGACTGTCTCGCTACATTTAGTGACATTTAAGACCAAAAAATAAATAAATTGGTCAAAACTGGAATCGGCAGGTCAGGCTTTTTAAAGATCGGCGATCGGCCAGAAAACTACAATCAGTGCACTGCTATAAAAAAAAAAAATTAAATGACGAAAAAACGCAGAAGTTATGACTTTACATTTATGACTTCATTTGTAGTTGAGTTTATTGGTGGTGTCTGTTTAATCACACAAACTGCTGCTTCGTGTCCTCAGATCCCTGCTGGCTGTCAGGCTGATCAGGTGATCCGCTTGCAGGGAAAAGGCATTCGGAGGATGAACAGCTACAGTTATGGAGATCATTACGTTCACATCAAGATTAAAGTACCAACGTAAGAGCCACACTTTTACCTCTTGGTTGAAACCTAAATCTGCTTGGGTATAAATACATTTGGAACTAACTGTTCATTATTTGCTTCTTGTTTAATCGCATGTTTCTTAGGTTCAGTTATTTATTTATTGCTTTGAGGAAATAAAAACAGCTGAACTATTTAATCTCTATTGTCTGAACAGTTGAGTAAATGGATCATTAACACCCTGTTAGTGTTTGAAGGCGTCCTGAAGTGAATTTGTTGTCTCCTTTATCCCGCAGGAAGTTATCTCGACGGCAGCGGTCTTTGTTGCTAAGCTACGCAGAGGAGGAGACGGATGTTCAGGGGTCGGTCAACGGCGTCAACCCTTCAGCAGGTCTGGAAGACGGTTCCAATCTATTGTAGATAAAGCTCCATGATGCCAGCTAAAACCCAAAATTAGGCTTAGGCGACGAATAAAATGATTCAAGCATCCAAAATGGCCACACCCACTTTTAGGGGAAGGCAATGTTATTTAAATAGGAAACACCTGGGGTTAAATAAGCAACTGGGTTTTAAGTGATAGATGTTTGAATGTCTTGACAGAGCAGCTAACAATAACATGATGTCTCTGTCAGCTGATTTTCCACATTCAAATGAAAAACATTGATGTAACTGGACAAAAAGCTAATCTTTTCAGCTTTTTCCCCAATGAAATTTTCTTCCATGTTGACATTTTTCTTTGTAACTTTGCATATCAGTGACTAGAAGGCGACAACTTGTAATTCCAGCACTTACATTTTCCAAAACGCATCTGTTTTGTTGAGCTTTTTATTAAAACTATACAGCCCAAAAGTTGCACTGACTAACATTCAAACCGCAGTGTCTGCTTGCAGCCCAAAGGAGGCGCTGCCATTTCAGAGAGGAAAATCACGTAAGGTTGAATCCTGACTGGAATATTTAGAAAAGTATGTGTAAAGGCAGCCATGTATGGTAGAGATTACCTTTCATCTTAAACAAAAGGACATCATTACTTGTTGTGATTGAGCATATTTTGTAGTAACCAATAAGGCATGACAATGAACAAATTTTAAAATTACCTTATTTGGCAGTTTTTATTTTTTGTTCCATATTATTTCCCACCAGAGAAAATCCTCTTTACTATAATTCCAGATATTTTTCTAATAGCGTGGTAGGGTCATTGTAAATGGAAAATAAAACAGAAGTATATTTCTACCAAAATATAGACATTAACGCAGAAATTTTGAGATTAAAAACTATAAAATGTAAAAATCACAGAAATTTTCTATGAAATAGAATTAGAAAATTTTAGTTTGAACGGTCGAAAATTTGCTTGAAATTTCTACATTTTTTTTCTAGCAAATTTTTTAACTTTTGAAATTCAGAAATTTTCATGTTCTCTGTGATTATTCTAAACATTTTTGGCAGAAATTTATTTTTCCTTTTTTTTCCTCCTACAATTATCACTCAATAATGCCACAGTGTAATTTAGATCTGTCATTTTGCCCACGACTGCTTCCTCACGCAATAAAATGCCTTCTTTGTCCAGGAGGGGGCAGCAGCGCCTCAGACTCCAGCACAAAGTCGACATCATCTGAGGAGACGACGCAGGACAAACAGAAGGAGGAAGGAGGCTTCTTTTCCAAGCTAAAGAAAATGTTTAGCTAACACTCAGCTGCAGGTCAGCTATTTAAACTCCCAACTATTCTCCTTACACATGATGGATGTGACAAGTGTTGTTTTAACTAACATTAGCGATACAGACTCAAGTGTAATGTGCTTTATTCTTCTACTCTGAATTCTAATTTTGCAGATACCATGAAGGAAGAAAACAAACCTCCTTCTACTGGCTGGACCTCCGTGTCGCTTTCTGGGGAGATTAAGCCAAGGAACAGCTAGCTCATGCTCACGGCGTTTGTTGCCGTGGACACACATACTGGTATATATTTAAAGCCGAGGTTGGAGAACCAGCAGGGTTTATCCACACACCCACTAACCCGTCACAGACAGAGGGTGGCTGAGGAACTCAAGATCTGCTGAAACAAAGTAGAGACAGCAGACTGTTGTCTCAGTGAAGCAGTTTGGTCTATTACAACCAGACAAAACTCAACGAGCAAAGAAGGCAATAACTGATGGAAGCTGGATAAGAATAAACCATGTAAATGGATTCTAACAAGCATTAAGTTTTCATTTATTTTACGGCACTTCTGTGAAATGCTGGTTAAAAAAAATATAAAAAAACGTTGGTAAAGGGTTAGAGGAACCATGCTGTGATGACTTCCTGAAGGTGGAGTTTCAGAAAAAGCAGGAGCTTCTTAAAGACAAAGAGGCCCAATTTCAAGGTACTAGATTATGAAGTCAAATTTTGTTTTAGTCATATTTGATAAACGCAGCATTTTTATAACATAGTTACTTGATTGTGCTATAAAATGATACTAAGTGGCTGGAAAATGTGATACTACTACCCCTCTAAAATGAAAGGGTGAACATAACACTGCACAGGACTTTATACCATGCAAAGTAAAAGCTATATGAAACAAATGGTACTACAGCTAAAGAATACACAAGGACAAGATGCCAAATTATAACTTTTATTAGGAATTGGGATCTCCTGAGGATTAATGAAGTAGTCCAGATGAAGGTTTTACAGGAGGGTTGAACTTAAGGGCACACATCATTGGCTATTTAGATCAGTGTGTGCAAAAATATGACTTAAAACAATTTTTTTTAGCTTGTCTCTACATTTAATTTCCAGCTGCATTTGATGGCTAGCTGTTCATCTAGATCCAATCATGGACTAAAGTGATTTTCCTGATCACCTCTGCTGTGCTGCAGTTTTTCTCAGCGCCTTGTCTGTTAACGCAGTCAGGAAGCAGAAGCTGTAGTGGAACTGCAGCACGTCACACACTTTGGACCAGAAGTGTCCCGTGAGACTCTGGAAGACCCAGTACCGAGCGAGCCAGTGATCCAGCAGCTTCAGCACCACGAACCCTGCACAGGACAGCGCAGCTAGCAGGAGGTAGCGCGCTGTGCGGCTGTCTCCGCGCGCCGCCTGCACTCGGACTCCTCTGTACAACGCCAGCGCGACGTGACAGCCCAACGCCACCTCAAAGCCGCGCTCGTGCGCGAGCGCCAAGCCGTAACTGGCGACGGAGCACAACTCGAGCGCCGCCGCGTGCGACACGCGACACTTCCCCGGCGCGCGTTCTATGAAATCGACCCACACGGGGACCCACGCGAAGATGGGCAAGGTGAGCCACTGGTCCAGCACCGCGGGAGCGCGCCGCATCGTCGCCAGGCGCGTCCACTGGACTGGTGCGTAGAAAACGGCCATGAGGGCGAAGACTTGTCTCAAGTAGCAGCTTTGCTCCGTTTCCGCAACGCCTCTGCGCCAGAGCAGCCAGTACAGTCCCATGAAGATGTACGCCACGTTAACCAAACAGTTGAACGGCATTACCAACAAGGCAGGCATGTTTTCAGCCCTTCTTTCTGCGTAATGTTCGTAAGTCAGGTCCACTTCAACTTCACCGAACAGGTTCGTGTTCACCAAAGCAACACAGAACATGAGTGGTACCGTCACATGAAGCAGAGCCGACCTCATTCTGCATGAAGACACAGGTTATAACCGACTGGAAAGAAAATGGACACACTGAAGTGGTGAACTTTTTGGGTCAAAAGTCTGAGCGTTGTTTATTTCCGGGTTTCAAAAGCACGTGTTTTGAGTGGCGGTTTTACATTGGACGCTTTTTCTCTCGTGCTGCCAGGCCCCCCTTTCTCCGCCTCTGTCATTTGTCGAGTTTGCAAAATAAATGTAGTCATATTGTTTCCAGTCTCTCGTTCAGTGACGTGCGGTCAGGGGAGGCAGGTGAGGCAGAGCCTCACCAGCCATCATGGAAAGAAAGAAAATATATAATCATAAAGTAATTTAAATTCTTATATTCATCCGGTGGTTTGTACTAAAAAATATTTATTTTTCATGTAGCTTCACCAATTTCGATTTTTATTTGTTCAAAATCGCTGAATTTTCTTATTTTCCCATTCAAATGCTTGGAAGCGATGCCGGTGAGGCAGCAGCGAGCTCTGCCTCACCTTGGATTGCGCAACCCCTGGCTCTGCGCTGGCTGCTAAGCGGAGAGAGCATGTTGCTGTACGGCGTCAATAAAATGGTTTAAACAAATTTAATATGTGAACTTATTTCCAATAATTTAGCTTATGTATATAATGTACAGTGCTTTTTGTCACCAACTGTGTTTGTGTAACGTGTTTCGTGTAATGAGCGATTATAAACGGCAGAGAACAGGTTCGAGGTGAGGCAGGCAGTTCTCTTGCCTCATGGCAGGGGGCGCTCAAGATCCCAGACGTTCGTCTTGTTCACTCCTCAACTGCCGAGTAAGTGACAGCGAGCTAGGCTAAACGATTCGGGAAGCAAGTCAAGTGCAGCGATAGATTATAATAGAGATAGTGATTTTTTTCCTCTCGCTTATCCCGACTTTCGACATGTATTATTTTATTTATTTATTTTTTTTTAAGGAAATGTGTGTTTTGTGAGCTACAGTTTGTATGTGTAAGGATGCAGAAGTGAAACATAACCTGTAAACTGCTGTCAATCTATGCATCTATTTGCAAATCTGATTCTGATGACGTCAGTGCCTCACCAGCTATGAACCTCACCGCACGTCACTGCTCTCGTTTATACTTGAGAAAACAATGTGTAGTAATCCTCAGTGACAATAATCGTCATATGGACGTTTTTATTTATGTAAGAACTTTTCAAAAGCTGAATGCTAAGTCGGATATAAAAACAAGCATCTGAAAATGTATAAAAAGTAAAACATAGTAAAAACTAAACGAAAACCACTTTTACGAGTCAAAAGGAAAAACCTACATGTTGAGTCTAATTTAAAATGTTAAGAAATAGCCAGAGATTTGAATACAAACACACCCAATGAAACATAAATGCGTATTTGTTTAATATATTTTGTATAGAATCTAGAGATGTCCCGTTTTTCCTTCGAACCCTAAGAAGTTCATAATAAATTGAGTTGGGATATAAACCATTCAGACATAACATTATGACCATCTGCCTAATAACAGTGTTTTCATCTCCCGTTTGCTGACAAAACTCAAGCCATGAATTCCGCAAGGTCGAACAAAAATAAAAATAATTTTAAAAAGCGTAGCATTAAAACTTGACAACAGGTGGCAGCATTTATTCAGCAATCACTCATCTATATTCATCCCTACAACAACACTGACCAGAATGCCGACAGAAGCTCAATCTCTCTGTTGGATGTGTTTAACCACAGACCACAAACTTTTGGCCGCAATTTAAGCTTTGCAAAAACATTTAGGCAAAGTGGATTTATTTATGCAAACAGGCCTAGAAGTAAAGCAAGAAGAAGATATAAACCACCGATTGGGTTTTATTATGGACAGTTCAAACTTTCACCCTCTTTTTTTAGTTTTTTTTTTAAACATGCGTCTACATGACCTATTGTGACCTCAAATTGAAATTCTAGAAATATGTTGTATCTCTTAGGTTTTTGAGATTGTGTAAATAAAAATATATACATTCCACCTGCACAGAACATCCAGTAGTTATGAGCAGGTTTTGAGCAAGACCAGCGTAATGGAACAAAAGGCAACTTTGTAATCAGAAAAAAAGGAAGAAGGAAAAAAAAAAAAAACTACAAAAAAGGTTTGCACATTGCTGTTTGATGCTGTGGATCAGTGTCTGTGGTAGTGCTACAATGCACCAAACGTCACTCATGAACATAATCCAGGTCTCATTTCTGCAATTTGTTTGAAACATTCACTGAAATCAATGAACTTCAAACTGTCTGCTCAAGCGAACAAACCAAAACGACTTGCCAAAAGAATTCTGGAAGCAACTACGCCTTTACGGCGTGAGTCACACACAACTGCAAAAATAAACATAGCAATGAACTGATGTGTTGTTCGTATCTGATAGATATACGGGAGCACCCACGCATGACTTGCTGCAAGAAACGCTGTGCTTGCAATCGACACGTTGTTGGCAAGCTGTTGTTAATCATAATTAGGTTTCACTTTGCTCTTTTCTAAATCGGAGCAGGTTATTTTTTTCCCCCCAATCGGCATCCCAAATCTTGTCGTCTAGTCAAAGTCCCCCACCCAATGAGCTTAAACAGACACACATGTGGGAGAGCCGAGCAGCCAAAGTGTCAAAAGCTAAGACACTGGAAAACGTTTGAGTCATGCTCTCTGAAGCACAACACGGAGAGTCAGACGTTACATCAGTTCTTTGTCAGTTCACAGACAAAAGTAAAAACAAAAATCCAATTGAAGCTGAAGAAAAAAACAACAACAATATGACTATTGTGGATTCACAGTTTATGTAGAGCAGCTTAAACATCTTTCTATCTTTATAAAGTCTTCAAAATGGTGCAAGCTACCAGATTTTCCGGTTGTTATGACATCATGATAACCATAATTTACTCTTGTTCATGGTTTGCAGTGTTCCATAATGAATGGCTTACTATATGCTGTGGTATTTTCTCTAACTCCTTTCTCTGTTTGCATTGGGAAAAAGCCTTGCTTTATTTTAATCACTATTATTTTCCCTCTGAACTCAGGTTTAAAAAAAATTAAAAGAACAGAGATTGAAACAAAAACCTCTTGATGTTGAAATATAGAAATCTTTTCAAGTTACGGTTTCATTCACAGAACGTTTAGAAACAGATGTTCAGCTGTCAGCTTTTTTTACTTTGTAAAAAAGTGAACATCACTTTTTTTTCCAGTTATCACCAACTGGGTTCACTTGTGAAGGATGTGGCTCATATTTGTCAGAAATGATTTGCTGTGGATCATAATTGTTGTGCCTCAAAACAATAATTTAAACTAAACCATAGAATTACTGCAAATGTTACAACCAAATGTTTTATTGTTTCTCAGGACACTCATTCAGCATCTTATGTAAATGCAGCTTTATTTTTGCATGTTTCTCCACACTACACATCAAATATTGCATATACTACTGGGTATTTATGCCTCTTATTGGACAGGTAATCGGCTGTAGTTTGGTCCTCATGTCTGAATTGTAAAGGGGAAAATGGTCAGAAGACGCAGGTAAGGTCAATGACTGTCCTTCCATTACAAATGTGCACAAACTCATATTTGTCTATATTCTGCTAATGTAAAAAAAAAAAAAAACACTATTTTGTAATTGTGTTGTTTCTACCAAATAGGAAATGAAATTAAAATCAAGCATGAATTAGCTCATTCATGCGACCAGTCATTAAAAATCAAGGCAGTGATGGATGTAAACAGTTACAAGAGATATATTCATATTTCAGTGTTCATCATGTATCAGCCATCAGAGGAGACGTTGGCTGAATTATTTACCTTCCTCTATCTGCCCATTTCCTGTCTGAGTGGTGTGGATGGAGGCCGACTATCTAGAGCCACAGGAAAACAGAGATGTGGCTAAAGCTGATGTTGGCTAATATTAGCATTTTGGCAAATGAGAGCGGGTTTCAGAACAGCAAATAGCATTAGCTGTTGGCAAACGCGCTATTAATAGCTTGTTGGCTAACAACATTAGAACTTCTGCAAGCATTCCCAATAAATGCATGTTTTCTTTCATGGAGTTATTATGATAAAGGTGCATTCCAGAGTCCTAATGGACTTTTTGTTGTTGTTTTTTCAGATCAAGAATAATGCTTGTTTCTGTTTTTGTGTGTCCAGTGTTGCGGTCATAAATCACTGATTCAATATTTATTGAATATCCATTAAAAATCTACTTACCAATGTATTTGGCCAGTTGTTTAAATGGTGTACCACTTTTTATGCCAATATCTGATACAAATGTCAAGAAGAAAGAGAAAAGTGAACAAAATGTGTCGCAGGTTTGTGTTTTCCAAGAACCAAATTGGAGGCTTCAATTCTAATACTTTGTAGAGCCTCAGCTTTCTCATTTTATCCTCTTATCAAAATCCATTTCAGCATTTTTTCTGTATTACTCCACTTCCTTCCTTCATTTATTCAAAGTTGTATTTGTTTTATGCAAAATATGTATTTCATTAGCACACAAAAGACCGTAGTGCAGAATTAAAACTGTAGTCTTTTCATAAGGTAACTTAAATGTTCTGTATTTTAATTTCAGCTCCCAGTTTTTAATGAAAGCCATCAAGCCCTCAGTGAGGAAAACGTCCACAACCTTTGTGAACATTATACCTCAGATTTCTGCTTTGCAAGGCCAAAAGTTAAGTATTCACCAAACACATTCACATTCATATACTTCTGACACTGAAGTAAAAAGCGGGATGGGGGAGGAACCAAAACCTTTGCAAAATCAGAAAGCGGACGATTTTTGTCCAAGACAGCAAGACTTCACCAGAGTCAATAAAAGCCAATTAAACTCTGGCCAGAACAAGCGACTTAAAGACCTCATTTAACCTTGTCTTGCAATTAATGCCAAAAGTTAAACAACCTTTCAGCTATACAAACAGAGAAAAGCTCCCGCCTGCCAATCAAGTGTGACTGACGTGTGGTTGCTGGGAGTAACTGGGAAACCTAAAATGGCATCATGGGGAGGTCTAATTGATTTCTTTCCCCCTTGAGCCGCACAAGTAAAGGAACCTCACATCTTCTCACGGTTCAATACAAAAGGTTAAAAAGAGAGTGTGCTGGGTAATTGGACTTGTAGGGTACTCCTGTGCTACTATGCTACTATTGCACGCTCATAGCCAATTATTTTTGAGAATGAGAATACATAGAAAGAGAAAAGGAACGAGGCCACACTATATAGCCAGCTATTTATGGCAGGAAGCTCTGTCTGCATTTATGTTCATGGACGTTTAGTCTGGAGGACCCCCCAGGCTTAACGGCAACATACTCTTAACAACAAGCCTAGTTTACCAGAGCTGCTACATACCTGCTGTTTTTTCCTTATTAATGAATTTTGCTTCACATGGAGTGCATTAAGTCAGGGATTTGCTTGATTTGTTCTCTGTGGGTTCTCATGTGTTTTAATAAAGACTTTTGAAGGTAATGGGTCTTGGTGTCAACCCTGCAAAAGCAAAATGTAGGGAGGTGATCAGGGCAGGATTTAGTAGACTGTGGCCCCCTGAGCAACAGGCGGTTTTGGTCCCACACAAGTTTCGCTAACACTTTATTTGAAGCGGCGTGCATGACTGACATGACTGTGCCATAAACATGATGTAACAGCTGTTATGAACATGAAGACGTCTTCATGGATGTTTATGACTGTTGTCATGAAGTGTCATTCAGTAAATAATGACACAATTAATGCAAAGTTGGCACATTTAACAGACTGTTAATGTAAGTCTTTAAGCATTAAAATTTTAATTATTTACCAAATAATGGAAAGTGGACACTTTTAATAGACTTTTAACCCAACTTTTAGTGCAACCTTGCATTAATAGTGTCATTATTTACTGAATGACACTTCATGACAGCAGTCATAAACATTCACAAAGACGTCTTCATGTTCATCTTATGTCATGTTTATGGCAGTGTCATGTCAGCCTTATGCAGACCCCCTTCAAATAAAGTGTCACCCAAGTTTCTTATATTTATACATGTTACAATTGCAATAAATTAGGTACTCATAAGGGGGCTGCACAGTGGCGCAGTTGGTAGAGCTGTTGCCTTGCAGCAAGAAGGTCCTGGGTTCGATTCCCGGCCCGGGGTCTTTCTGCATGGAGTTTGCATGTTCTCCCTGTGCATGGTGGGTTCTCTCCGGGTTCTCCGGCTTCCTCCCACAGTCCAAAAACATGACTGTCAGGTTAATTGGGCTCTGTAAATTCTCCCTAGGTGTGTGTGTGTGTGAATGGTTGTGTGTCTTGTATGTCTCTGTGTTGCCCTGCGACAGACTGGTGACCTGTCCAGGGTGACAGGTCACCAGTCTGTCGCCGGGCCCGCCTCTTGCCCGTAACGTTAGCTGGAGAGGAACCAGCAACCCTCTTGACCCCATTAGGGACAAGGGTGAATAGAAAATGGATGGATGGATGGATGGATGGATAGGTACTCATAAGTTCTTAGGCTTATAGACTTTGACCCAATGACGGTAATTCTCAAAGCTACCATTGTGTCTGTCCTTTGAGTCACTACTGTAAAAACAAATTAGTTTGGAGTTTTTCCAGATCCCTTCAGATATTTTCTCTCAGATTCAAGTCTGGACTCTGGCTTGGCCACTCCAGGAGATTCACAGAGTGATAAGGATGGTATTAGCCTGATGATTAATCATGTCTGGTTTCCTCCAAACAAGATGGCTGGCATTCACACTAAAGAGTTCAAATATTGTCTCATTAGACAAAGATTGAACTCTTTGTCTGAGACTTCAAGACATAGAGTTTTAAACTCTTTGTCTTGAATTTTGAAATGTTTTTCTCATGGCTAGCCAACCTCACATGGCCAGAGTTTAAATCAATAGATTCTTTGTACCAAAAGCCGTAGTTAGTGACCAGACAGAAGTTAGCTTCACACCAGCCCAGTTTAGTCTGCTTTAATCGGACTCTACTTCCTTTGCCTATAAAGTTAGGATCTTTTTGGGAGACATGAATGCACAATCACACTCTAATGCGAATGAAAAATCAAACTCTGGTCCACCTAAAATCCTAATTCTCTATGCGGTTAAAGTGAACTCTGGCGCGGTTTGAATGCATATGCAGACGCAAGCAGACTGGAGACCGCTCCAAAAGCAGGAAGTAAACTGGAGCACAGGGCATTCTGGGTATACACAGCCAAATCAAATGTGCGATTCTAGCACTACTAGAGGGAGAAATGGCTTTTACCCAAGACAAAGAGAAATCCTACAACCACTAGAATCTGACGCTACTCTGTTTCTTTTTACATTTTGTGAAGAAGGAAGTTGCGCTCACATCTTCTCCAGAGGTTTTTGCTTAGTTTCCTTCAGTAGCTCTTGGTGCAGCGCCGCCACAGGCAAGGGGGCAGGAGGAGGTTTTTCAACTAGGTGAAACCCATAAGATCTGCCAGGGAGAATTTGTGGGCAGATCTGAAAAGATGTGTTTGAGTGAGACGGCTTACAAACTTAACACAGTTCCACCAGTTCTGTCAGGAGGAATGGACCAGAACTTCAGCAAACTATTGTGAGACAGTTTTGGGAGGAAACCAAAAATATTTGACCAAGTCATACAGTTCAAAAGGAAACCTACCAAATACTGAGGAAATGTATGTAAACTTCTGATTTTGAAGGCGTTTGTAAATAAATCTCTGACATATTCTTTCTCTCATCATTGAGGCATTTAACAAAAGAAACAATTTTGGTCATTCTAATTGACCTAACCAAGAGACTTTTGGTCTGATTTACCTTTAGATGGAGAGAAAAAAAATATCTGCATACAAAAACTTCTTGTTTCAACTGTACCAAAAAATAAGTGTTTAACTGAAGAGTAAAAATGAGAATATTTTACACAAAGGTAAAATATTCTCACTCACTGAAGAAGTATAATCATAGAAAAAACCTCCCGGTATTACCGTAATGATTTTATTTGTATGGCATCTCCTGCATACAGACAGAGAGTTACCAAACTCAACTTTGGGTCTCCTAGCAAAACACAAACGTAAACAAGAACAACATTAATTTTCCTGAGATGCATAAAGGCACCATGACAGAGCGCAACCATGTTTTTGTAGAACTTGGGTTTTGCTTTTACCTGAGACAAAAGACCGTTGAACCATTCATCTGGGATTTTAAAGGCCTGACCTTTTCGTTGTTATAAAAAGTAACCTTCCGGTTACTAATCTTAAACAACCACTGCCGATGACTCTTATATGAGTGGTTTAGAAATGCAGATGCAAAGGTATGAATGAGTAATCCAAATCCGATTATGATTCACGCCGTAGTTGCAGCTTCCAAAACGCCCAGAATGGAACCCGTAATCATAAGGGATAAATCTGCTCCATGCAGCAGGCCAACTCTGATATGTATTTCCAGTCCGGTACGTTTTAGTTGCAAGCGTGTGCATGTGTGCGTGTGTACAAGTGTAAGGCCAAAGGGTAACATTGGTTTGAGCCTGTTTCCCATTTCCCCTCAATCAGGGGAACCTCTCATCCAATTTCACCCTTCCTCTTCCTTCCACCCCCATTTTCAGCTAATTATGGATCCAGATCACTACCACATGCATGTGGGCTGACACTGATGTGCGTGTGTGTGTGTGTGTGTGTGTGCGTGCGTGCGTGTGTGTGTCTGTGTGTGTCTGTGTGGGTGGGTGGGAAGTGCGTGTGCTTGTGTACATGAAAGTGTATTTACTCTCATCTCAAGAGGTCAAGGAGATGTTCTTTACCTCTTCAGCTATTAAAAGGTTGACCCCAGATTCAGTATCAGATCACCAGATTGCCAAATGTTTTCCACATGGTCTTCCCATATCTTTCCACAATCCTCCTCCTCCTCCTCTCACCCTGCCACAGAAACACAATGACACTCAAATGAATGACCTCATGACTGGTAATGCTTTTTCAGAGATCCCTCAGATGCATCACATGGACTGATAGGCTGTTTGCTTTCAGCCAAGCTACCAATTGGCCTTCCTGCATAGAGGTTTGAGGTTTTTTTGGCTGACTTATGGGCCTGAAGCGAACAGAATAGGATATTTGGGGGAAATCAACGCCGGGTGGATGATTATTGCAGAGGCCAGCGATCTGTTCCAGGAGAAAAAAAGAAGGAGGACCAAAAAGAGCAGAAATGAGTTGTAACTCGACCACTGTAATTATGTGGTTTGTCTTTGCATGCAAAACAAATTCTGTTAACAGTTTTGAGCCGCTATAAGTTCTGATAGCAGCAGATTCTAGTAGGGGTTGTCACATTATATATTTAAAATTCGATGCTAAGAAAAGTATTGGGTGCCATTTCAGATGCTAAAGAAGCATTAAATGGCACATCATCCTTTCTGGAGAGCAAAAAATATAGCAATACTTAGAAAAATATATCATTTAAGAATATCTTTCTTCTTTTTTCCAAAACAATAGACAAGACAGCACTTAGTTTTAATGTTAAATAATGCTAATAACTGTAGAGTATGTTTTTCATATGTTGTAAATTTGCCTCTTATTGTACAGTCTGTGTTCTGATGTCAGTTTGTAAGTTATGCTGCCCCTAGTGGTGATATTCTGCAGCTTCAACTACCAGACTTTTTTTCATTGAGGGCACAAATATGCCACAGTTCAGTTGTCTGACCGGAACTAACTGTAAGTATGAACAAAGTTGTTTTATACAACTCTGTGTTATGTTATGGTATTTTAATGAGGCTATTTTGAGTTATAAAGCCGTGGTAACGATGCTAGTGCTAATCGCGAAGCTAATCGCTAGCACGCGCCTAGTTAGAAGCTAGAAATCTAGTTTAGATCATTGTTGAGCTTCGTTTTTGTTGTATTTGTGAATGTGCATTTTATATTATTCCTGTGAAGGCTGTTGTAAATAGTATATTTATATGAAATATAATATTATATATATATAATCCTGGCGGACCGCCAGACTTTATTTGCACCCCCAGAAGGTTAAGTATTGTTTGTTATATTTATTTTACATCTTTTTAATGTTTTTCTATTTTTAAATATTTTATAGTTGGTGTTTAGGTTGTAAATGTATTTTTCTCACATTCACAGAAATACAACTTCAGCTCCATTTAGAGCTACATAACTTTTTTATGCTGACTTTTATGCTATTTTTTTAATACTGATTGTGTAAATCTAATTGAATCAACATAAGATTATCAAAACTAGCGATCAACTGAGTATTTAAATAACAGCAAACAGTAGCCGACGTGGTTTGGATGTGAAGGGAGAGTACGCTGTACATGGATACACATGGGCATGAATGGTTCAGCTCTTCCACATCTGTACAACATGACCTAAGCACCATGAGGATGACAAGCACTGAGAAAAGCACATCGGGGTCCATTAAACTGCTCCCACTAATCATAAAATCCCCCCTACTGTCTCTCCCACTCACTTTCTCTCACAGTCAGGCTCCTCTGGTCGGGTTTTACTGGCCTCGAGGCAAACAATGCAAGCTGTAAATTACCAAACGTTGACAGCAAAGTCTGCAGTTAACCAAAGCGGGAGATTTTATCGCTAATTGTTGCCACTACTTGTGAATCAAGAGGTTCAAATTGGTGTTCAAAGATGGGGCTGGCTGTAATTACAAGGACATAAACTGATCAGACAACCACCTGCCCAATAATGACATGGTTCAACTTTTGCCTGCGAGCAGCTCCTAGCTGTCAGGTAACTGATAGAGAACATCTGTTTTGCTACTAAAAGGGAGGGATTTTTGCAGTGTTGGGGTGTGATTGGTCTGCAGAAATCTTCAGAAAACATCCATGAGAATATCTGCATGGAGTTTTTCCCAGCAGGAATCCAGGCCGGCCTCTGTCACAGTGTTACTGTTGCTAGCTACAGCTACACCATGGGCTGCTGGTGGTTTCATTGTTGCAGTCGTGTTAGCAAATATATTTAATTTGGACATAGTTTTGACACATTAAGCAAATGGCAGATGTTTTGTCCAGTTTAGGCCAAAACCACATTTTTATGGCTGTTTGTGTTCTGCAAAACAGACCATTATTCTCTGCATTATCAAAATGTCTCTTAGCAAGCGGTTTGTATCGGCAAAAAGAAAGAAGGAAATGATGTAAGTGTCTGACTGGTTGGGGTGTAAATGATTTCTCACCTCTGTTTGAAGCCAAAGCTCATTCTTTCAGAGTAGAAATTCAACCCCACCCACTCTGATTGTTCCCATGCTTCGGGTGGGTGGTTTTTTTTTTTTTACATTGCCGCTAACTGCAGTTTATTTAATTGGAACGATTGATTAAGAGGTGTTTTTTTTAAAGTAATGGCAAAAAGTTAAATAGGAGACAGCCTTTGTACATTTAACAGATACAAAGGATGGGAAATTACATGAAGGCAGGAAGAAAATTTGGCATTTAGACACAGAAAACAGACTCATAAAGAAGAAGCTCCATCCACCTGGGGTGCATTAACACCAACCCAACACAAAAACCAATGAAGAAGACACTGAGCGCAACTTTCTCATTTACAAAATGTAACAAAAAATGGAGTTGTGTCAGATTTTAGTGGTTGTAGGATTTCTCCTTTGTCACCCTTATGGTGCATTCACACCAGCCCTGTTTAGTCCACTTTAATCAAATTCTAGTTTGTTTGCCCAGGAAGTCATTTTTTTGAGTGGATGTGTGGATGATGCAGACCAAGAAAAATCAAACTCTGGACCATCTACAAACCTGAGTCTTGGTTTGATTGAAGTGAACTCTGGTGTGGTTCGAATGCATATGTGGATGCAAGCGGACTACGGTCCACTCCAAAAGCAGGAAGCGAACTACAGTGGAGGGCATTCTGGGTAAATATAAACAAAACAAACGCGAGAGTCTAACGCTGGTGGGAGAAATGGTTTGTGGTCTTTTACCAAAGACAAGAGAGCAATCTAAAATCTGACGCCACTGCTTTTTTGTTTACATTTTGTGAAGAAGAGAAGATGCGCTAATGTCTTCTTCGGATGTTTTCCTGTCGTTTCCTTCAGTAATTCTTGGTGCAGCGCCCCCACAGGCTAGGGACGTCGCATGAGTCACGCGTAACATCATGTTACTACTGGCGGAAAAGACGAAGAAGACAGCAGGAAGTGGTAGGAGGATGACAGTGTGGCATGTTTTTTTTTCAATGACTTACCGTGTGGACCAACTTATTCATGTGCCATTTTTAATTGCGTTTCTTATTTAATGGAAACACATTTGTGAATTTTTTTTTTACATTAGTGGAATATTGAGAAAAGTTTTGCAAACATTTGTAATGGAGACCTTCCACACATCTGTTCAGGCTTTGCAAAATGCTTTTATTACTCCAATATCTTCTTTTTTCATACATCTACAGTTTATCATACAATGATAAAAAAGAATGTATTAGAGAAAAACAAAACAATAATTTTATTACGGTGTAGGCTGTGGAAATGACGATACATTTTAAATGCTAGCTTTTAACATCTTTAATAGCACAGTATTGAAGCATTTATTAAGGCTTAGCAATGTTAATTAGTAGTACATTATGACTACAATATCTGTTATTATTACTGCTATTTATAAAGGACTAAGATCTGTCATGTGGCTCTTTGAGATGAGGCCAGCAAACCAAAAAGCTGTTGCCAACTTTTCCATGTGTCATTATTCCTGATGTGGCTTTTTGCTGCCTCACCGAATGTTTCAAAACAAAACAAAACATAAAAAGCTTCGCCGGCCAAATATAACCCCTGCCGTTTCTTCTTTCTTTAGGAAATAAAGTCTTTGTCTATATTAGCATGTCCGTCAGTCTGGTTTTGGCTTTCCGTTGCTCTCATGTGGAATGTGCCAGTCCACCAGAGGCTTCGCAGCCTCGCTCTCAGAGCGGATGGGAATCTTCCTCAATTTTGCCCCCAAATTGTCTTTAATTACAGGAACCCACAAGTGCGGAGCAGCAAGTGGCCTGTAATTACTGCAAATGAAAATAGAGCCTGTTTGTGTTACTCCGAACAGATTACTTAAGACAAAAGGTGTCAGGCCTGGAGCATAAAAACAGCCCTGCCGCTTTCTTATTTTGGAGCCTAAGCTCTGTTATTTGGTGGCCAGACATGTATAAATGTTTAAGTTCTTCGCAGCGACATGAATTCGACTTGTAAATGCAGGAAATGAGGGAGAAAATATAAGAAGGTTTCTGTTATATATGGAGAGGCCAGGCCATCACAGGAATGGATGCAAACTCTCTGCCTTGCGGCGTTCGTCGTCATCTCATGCAAATAATTGTTTTGCGTTTGTATTTTATTGCTAGTCTATTTTTGTTTTTAAGGAACATGAGTTGTGCCTCCTCTGATTTCTGCTGACCTTGCTTGCTGAAAACTGAAATGGTCAGTTTTGGCCATTTCTTGGTCGATTTGCAGCAGTGTCATACTCTATCCTTTTTCATATGATGTATTGGACAGTGAGATGTTCACAGCTTGTAATATTATTTGATAGCCTGATCATAACCCTGTGCTTCTCTACAGTTTCATCTCTACATCTGTTCTCTACGGTGATCTGTGTGTCGTGTTCTTAATGTTCTTTAACAAACCTCTGAACTGTGAATTGGGAGTTTTCGGTTTTCACACCTTATAGTCCTCTAGACTTGGTTTGATTGTGGACCAAAGTTGCAACATTTGTTGCATTTTCATCCAGTGAGGGTCACTTTCACATTTCGTTGTGTCAAACCAACCAAACCGTTTGACAAACTTGTTCACCTTCTCGCCTGTGGGGGCGCTGCACCAAGAACTACTGAAGGAACACGATAACCTCAAGAAGACATGAGCACAACTTCACCGATTACAAAATGTCAACAAAATTGAAGTAGTGTCAGACTTTAGTGGTTGTAGGATTTGTCTTTTTTCAACCTAAGGCTGCATTCACACCAGGCCTGTTTAATCCGCTTTGATCGAAACTCTAGTTTGTTCCCCTGGAACGTTTGGGGAAGTGGAGATGCGTTGTCTGACCAATAAAATTGATCTCTGGTCCGCCTAAAAGTCAAGGTTTTGGTTCGGTTGAAGTGAACTTTGGTTCAGTTCCTATGCATCCATGAATGCCAGGAAACCAGAGAACGCTCCAAAAGCAGGAAGCGGGTTTTAGCGCAGGGCATTCTGGGTAAATACAACCAAAACCCACGCAGGAGTTTTAACGCTAGTGGGAGAAATGGCTCCCAGAGACAAAAGAGAAAACCTACAGCCTCTAAAATCTGACGTGACTCCATTTTTGTTTACATTTCGTGAAGAAGAAAGTTGCGTTCAGCGTCTTCTTCAGAGCTTTTCATGTCATTTCCTTCAATGGTTCTCGGTGCAGCGCCACAAGATCGTTTGACAGTGCAGTGAGGAAGCGAACCATTTTACCAGAAATGTCCGTTTCATTTCTTTTGCCTCCCAGTGAGTAGACTAAAGCTAAATTTACGCATCATTTTACTTTAATAGCTATGAATTAGTATTTAAAAGCACGTTTCAAAAGCGCTGCATTCAGTCGGCCTGCTTAATTATCACCCTGTGCTAAACCAACTGTATTTGTAGCATAAATCTCTTCATTCCTGCCTTCAAAGCTTAAACTGTAATGTAACAACCAGAGGAAGTGAGTAACGATGGCATAAAGTACTGAAGATAGACTTAGACTGCTTGCGGTTTTACTGTATAACATTGTCTGTGGGCGTGTCTGTCTTGATTTTTATTTTTTTTTTCTTATTTTTATTTCCCCCTTGGTGTGCTTTGAAAATCTCTGGCCTGAACGGAGGTTTGAACATGCAGCCGTCCCGCTGCTGACTTCATCTCATACGAGTGGCGTAAGTTGAGGTCAAGAGGGTCCTGCCCTCTTCCTCCTCCTCTGTCATCTCAACAACAGCTGCCTGGCTTCATGTGAGCTCTGCAGCACGTTCTGCGGCACATTTTTGTGTCGGATAAACGTACGCAGATGTTTACATCAGTGTAAACACAATGAGGCGTGGGGAGTGGAGCTGGGGGGGGGGCGATGCGCAGAGAAAAAGGAAAACTGATTGCGTTCTGATGAGTAAACACCGATGTTGAGATTCTTCTTTAGATTCTCTCACTGTTGGGTGGTGGCGCACGAAGAAGTAACTACATCCCAGCGTTTTGCAGTTGAGTGTCGTTCTGAGACGCAGCCGCTAAAAAACACGTTAAATTATTATCTTAAGATGTTTTTCAAAAGGAACGTGGAATTGTACTTTCAGCAGAATGAACAGCAGCAACACTTACACTCACTGTTGGGCTATGTTCACACCGGAGTTGTTGTAGTCAAAATAAAACTAATAAAATAAATACTGAAATTGAGAAAACATTTTTCATTAACTGTGGTAAATAAAAATAGTTGTTAATGGGGGGGAACTGTAACTAACCAGAACTATATTGTAGGTTTACAAAACTAACTAAGACATACAAATCATATACATATATATATATATACATATATATATATATATATAATAGCCTTAGGTTTCTTGTTTCTGA
The DNA here is from genome assembly GCF_019740435.1 of Gambusia affinis. Classification (NCBI taxonomy): domain Eukaryota; kingdom Metazoa; phylum Chordata; class Actinopteri; order Cyprinodontiformes; family Poeciliidae; genus Gambusia; species Gambusia affinis. The sequence goes on along the minus strand of NC_057871.1, from coordinate 26,129,740 downwards.
AACTATTTTGAACTGATGTGAAATTGATTTTTTTTTTTCCCCCACACACATCAACACATCAGTTGCGTCAACTGATGGCAAATTACAGTACTCCATACTCCTTTTGTGTCTACGGTAGCCTGCAAAATGGCGACAGCAATGGTTGGGTGAAAACACCAGAGTCAGGTGGTTGATCAACAATAACTGAATGAATTCTGTGAAAATTGTATTTTCTGCTGAGTAATCAAGTTGAGTCAGGTTTATTTTTATACGTTTCAGCAGCAAGGCAGTTCAAGGTGCTTCATGAAGAAAACACCGTGCAGTCAACAATTGAACGGACATTATGTTTTGATGAGTGCCACCACCAAAATCCTACACATCAAATATACTGGTCAAGGTTTCATTTATTATGGTTCAAAAGCACCTCTTAACACCTGGGTTTTTAGTCTTGCTTTGAAGGAGCTCAGTGTTTCAGCTGTTTTGTAGTTTTCTGGAAGTTTGTTCCAGATTTGTGGAACAAGCAATAATAACTAGTAGAAACTAGCAAACATTCTCCTTAAAATTAATTAAAACTAACTGAATGAGACAAACAAAAGGTCTCAATGGTATAAAACTAAACTACAGTGACAAACCCAAAACTATTACAATCCTGGTTCACACAAGAAGTCGTAATGCTCAATTCCGATAATTTTATTTATTTTTTTCCCTGACATCAGATTTTCATGTTTTTGGTCGTTCGTGAAGGATGTGATCTCGGTCAGACTTGAACCGGTTGTATTCTCACACGGAGAAGGTAGACGTCACACAGCAGAACGCTGTTAGTGGGAGTAGAAATTGACGCCGCCATCTGTGGGTCGATTTTAAACTTTCTTCAGCTATGGGAGCAGACAGGACTGTCACAAAATGATAACAAGATGAAGGAAGCCAACTCAGTGAAATCACAACTGATACGGGTGGCGTTTTGTGGGGCGTTCACTGCAGCTCCTGTAGAGAATGTGTGGAATGGTGGGACTCTGATGTGAAGCACAGTGGAACAGACTTCTTTAATCATTTCATAATTATGATTTTTAATTTCCAGCCTTTGTTTACGTCTGGTCTCGCTTGGCTATTTTCATGTCTGTGCTTAATATGATCTCTCTGTGTGTGTAGGGGCGGCATAAATATAGTTACTCTGACATGTGTGCTCACGGATGGGGGCCTGGGAATCTGTTTTGTCTTTTGAAACCCGACTTGCATTTCAACGTCTCTTCGCCGTTTCTACGCAACAGGGCTTCTGTTGAGTGAAAGCCGAGAAGCTGAACTTTCAGGGGTACAGAAATATAAATATTCAGAGTACGTGAGATTGTGGAACCGTTTGAAATGAATGGCTCAGGAAGGAGCCGGAGAGCAAGAAGTATTGTGTTGTTAAGTGAGAACGGTGTTGCGTCACTTTTAACAGCCCTTCTGAGAACAGGAAAGAACAAAAAAACACAATTTGCACCAGCAGAATATATTAGATTGTCTCAGCTCTCAGCAAGAGCAATAAAAACCTCTGGTAGGGGAAGCAGAAGAGATGAATCATTTTTGTTGATAGAAAACATGACTTCTGGTTTATTTGTTTGTGTTACTTTGACATGCCTTGCCAGTTCGCAGCCCAAACATACATGCAAACCATATCTCTACTATTCACTTTTGTTTCGCCAAGTAAACCCAGTTGAGATTGAAAATCTTTTTAATTCACTTCCTAATTGATTCAAACGGTGTATATTCGTCAACATGGTAATTCAGGGCAGCGTAAATATGCAGAAATGAGCACAATAGCTAAGTGTGATCCATTTTCCTAAAACTTTTAAACTAAAAAGACTCATTATTGTATTTTTGTGGAGTTGTTACATTACGGCCTGACTTTAGAGTTGACCAGCTGGTGATCTTTGACAGCCTTCACAATGAGGCTAAGGTGCAGGAGAAGGTTATTGTAGATGTACTCAAGCATAGAGTGGAAGAAAAAAAGTGTGGCAGAAAAGGCAGAAGACTGTGAACGCAGACTGGGTTCATTTTCAATTGAATTGCAACAGCTGTACATAAACACTAAGATAAGCTCATATTTCTAGATATTAACATATTGCTTCACTGGTCATCCGAACTGCACACAAGGCGAGGACAGAAACACTCTCACAGGGAGGGTATAAGTTTGTTTTTACACGTTTATGCGCATTCCAGTGGCTGTCAGCGCTGAGTGATTTTAGCTCTTTAAATGGTCGAAGTTAAGAACCGTATTTTCACTGCTTACCAGAAAGAGCGAGACAGGCACGGGCTGATTGCCAGCTCGGCCTCCTGCTGCGATGAAAACGTTCTGGCTCACAGTGCGCAGGCTGCTGTCAGCCTCTGCGTGCACACAACGTTTGTGGAGTTTTGTTGCTGCAATCAGGAGCTGTGGATGTGAGCTGCTCCTGCTGTTGTAACACATAGCTTTGGGCATGCAGAACATTTTCATACAGGGAGGGCAACAAGTCTGTTTTAATCTCCACTTTACTTTAAAGTACTTTTGAAACAGAGGCAGTATTAATTTTCACGTTTTATGGCACAGTTAAGTAACTGATATCTTCAGTTATAACAATACAATATGACCAAAAGGAAATTTGACTTTATGATTTAATGCCTTGGAATTGGGCTTCTGTCTCTTTAAGAAGCTCCTGCTCTTTCTTAAACTACACCTTCAGGGAGTCATCAAAATATGGCTCTTCTATTAACCCTTTAAAAACGTTTTTACCAGCTTTGAACTAAGAAGTAGCTTGTAAAATGAGCTCTATTGGTGTTTGCTAATTGCTGCTGGCTAGTCTGAAGGAGCTGAGTTGGGGATTCGCAGGGGAGGGCTGCTCTGTGAGGCGAATCCATCCAGGAGTTTTGAACAGTTGAATGGTTGCCACGGGTGATTAAAGAGCGCATGAAAGAATCTAGGCAACACGCCAGGAAAGTTTTTGATGAGAGACTAAACTTAGAACAGAATATAAAGCTCAAATAGTCGATTCAACATAAAACGGCCCCTTTCCATGTTTTCATTTTGAATAATGAAAAACCTGCACTATCCAAAACTATACGGTTTGTGGTCAGTATAGTTTGAAACTTTGGCTGATTTTAAACAGGTCGCCGTGTGTTTGTCTCTTATCTTTTTGTCGAAGTCAAAAATGGTCTAGATCTGAGAAGTGCTGGTTGCCAAAGCGAGCAGTCAAACACGTTTACAACCTGCCTCGTCCCCCTGTTTGCTTCCTCTTTCCCATGTGCTGTAAACACCAGGATGCAACAGTTCTCACAGCTTTTAACTTCAGCCAGGCATGCTGACAAGTTTACAACGCCACCTTTCTCTATTGACCAGCTTGTCCCTGTTTGCTCTGAGCACATAATTCTGGTTCCATTTAGTTCCAGGCCGCACGCACATGGGGTTCTCTGTGTTTGCAGATGACGCTTTATGGTTCTCTTCAGAGCACCCGCAGATGTTTAGCACCAACGTGGGTCGTCTGGCAGACAAAGACGCAAACAGGAAAAAGCAGGCTGGTGGGCCATCGTCTGGTGGGACAGTCGCAGCCTGAAAGAGGAACTAGTTTAAAGAAAACTTCTCCCATCATATCGTTTCGTGCCAAACCTAGAAAAACGTTTGGGTGCTGTTCATCCACTGAGCATAACGTTTAGAGAAAAAGTACTACCTCACTTTCACAGTGCTAGCATCTGCTATTGTACAAAATGACTAAATATGAAAAAATTAGTCTTTCAATGTCCTATAGAGCTCATTTTTTCCTACTACGGTTCATCATCATCAAATCATCAAACTTTATTTGTATAGCACATTTCACAGCAAGGCATTTCAAAGTGCTTTACATCAAATCAAACACAAAGATACAATGCAACATAGAATCAACAATCAAAACAGAACATCAAGTCAGGTTCCGTCAATAAATTTGCAATTGATTACGTTTCGAATACAACTCTAAACAAGTGGGTTTTTAGTTGAGATTTAAAGGAAGTCAGTGTTTCAGCTGTTTTACAGTTTTCTGGAAGTTTGTTCCAGATTTTTGGTGCGTAGATGCTAAATGCCGCTTCTCCTTGTTTGGTTCTGGTTCTGGTTCTGCTCTGCATCCCCAGAACCAGAAGACCTGAGAGTTCTGGAAGGTTGATACAACAGCAGATCTTTAATGTATTGTGGTGCTAAACCATTCAGTGATTTATAAACTAACAACAGTATTTTAAAGTCTATTCTTTGAACTACAGGGAGCCAGTGGAGGGATTTTAAAACTGGTGTTATGTGCTCCATCTTCCTGGTTTTAGTGAGAACGCGAGCAGCAGCATTCTGGATCAGCTGTAGCTGTTTGATTGATTTGTTGGACAGACGTGTGAAGACGCCGTTACAATAATCAATACGACTGAAGATAAACGCATGGATGAGTTTCTCTAGATCTGGCTGAGACATTAGTCCGGTTGTACCTCTCTTGCACAATAAAATATGTACAATTAAAACTAAAAGTTACACACATCAACTAAAAAAAACTTTTTTCCTCACTGTCTGAAATTAAATCAGATCAAACTTGTTAGAATTATCAAAAACTGTTTCTTTTTGCTAGATACCACAAGAATGCTGACCATCTTTTTAAACAATGGATGTAGTTTATGGCCACACCTCAAAGACACTGCTTTCTTGATGGACACGATTGGCTCTAATGAGGTTAGGATCTCTAACCTGGTTAGGTAAAGACTCTAACCAGAAAATTAAAGACTTCTGTTTGTAGGAGCACTTCTCCTAATGAAAGAGTTTAACTGCTTATTGAATTCAAAATCCCCATCAAGGTTCACACCAGGGTTTCTGATAGATGAGGACAGCAAAGAAGGAACCCAGTCTGGTGAATGACCACCTTATTGTTTTATGTTATCTTTGTCCAGTGGGTCTGGACTCTTGGCAATTGAGAAACAATTGCTCGGTGGAGGTGTGGACTCTGTTGAAGTTTTATCGGATTGGATCCGATTTTACCCAGTCGCTAACATTTGGCCGTGACCTATATAAAGCTCTGGCTCTATCGTGAAGGAAGCTACGCTATGAAGCTTACCTGAAATTGTGTACATTGTAAGCAGCCACAACATCTTTTCCCAGCAATAAAATGTCTTAAACTCTTGATCCCACTTTAACTGCTCAGTATTTGGAAATGTGGCCGACATGGATGGAACCATTAGGGACACAATTTAATTCCACAAGAAAAGACTGACAGGAATTCATTTATTCATTTTTTTGAATGCTTGTGACTAAAACAGATGTGTCAAGGGTGTGCCACGCCTCTCAACCAATGACCAGCCGACACGGCCCTTCATGGATGACGGGGTAAAAACAATGGCTGGATGAATACAAACAGAAAAGAGATCATGCTGAACTCATCTATGACATAGTGTTTATGTAGGACAGTAATCACTTTGCTTTTACAAATTACTCCAGTTTCCAGTAAACTGATGTGTAACGGATATTTTGAACAAAATGTGGTTTGAGTTTGATGTCTTAACCGTTTACACATTCTTTGTGTCAGGGCTGTAACTGACCTTGTGTGCTGTTATTGTTCTTCATTTTCTTTACAGCAAAGTGTGAGGGCTTAATTTATTTATTTTTTATTTATTTTTTGATCTAAGGCTTTAGGGTTAACTCCACATATTCCTTCTTTAGTAACCTACTGCCATCAGTTATTTCCCCAACTCCTAAATCATCATTTAGGAGATGATTTAAGTGACAAATCATCTCCTAAACTTTATCAAAGATGGAGATAGACTACAAAAAATAGCCTAAATATCCCCCAAAGCTGATAAATCCACCAAATACAGTCATTACCATTTCATGACCGGACGTGCATTTCAAAGTATGACACACACCAGTGTGATTCAGAGCGATAATGACTAGAAAAAATGATTTAAGCTGTAGCTTTTGCTATAAAAAGGAAAATGAAGCATAGAATCTTGTTTCTATAACCAAAAACTCTTCCGTGTGTCACAGTTAAAACAATACAATCCATGCTAGCTGTAGTTAGCAAGCACAGCTCGACTGAGCTGATGGGAAAGAAACGTTATAAATGTCACATCTGAATGTAGTCTTTTTTTTTTTTTTTTTTAAAAAAAGCTAGTTTCTGTCTCTGGGAAAGTTTGTTTGTCCTCAGCAGATTAGACAACACTCTATGAATTAAGACATGATGTACTATGGTGGCAGCTTCAACAAAACAGCCAGTACAGATGAGCCACATTAGTTTCTGTTGTGCTGTTCACATCCTGCTCATCAGTCGGCGGTTACCTTAACAAAGAGCCGAACATTCACCAGTGAATTTAAATCATTTGAGAGAATGTGGTTCTGGTTGTGGCCATGTTTGGCGGTTTCAAACATGAGACCACCCAATCTTTATTTCTTTCATGTCGGCTTCAGATTAGTTTGAAGTGTTTTCTTGTGTATTTGTTTCATTTTACATCTGGACTCCACTTTTCTTTTCCTTTCTTTTCTTTTTCTTTTTTTTTAAAATGTAAATATTACTTTAGGGAACGTGAGGTTTTGAAGTTGACGTCTTTAGTATGTGAAACCGACAGATTTCTGTCAAAACATGTTCGCAGGAATTCATTATCACATTTGCACATAAAAATTTACAACGTGATGAAATATGTATACTTTTTTTTTTTTTGCATCTTTTGATAGCAGGAGCTCTCAATTAGCTCTTTTTATGCGAAGAATATATTTTTTCCCTGGAGTTCCTTTCAGACAGAACACACACAGGATTTTCATTTCACGCATACTTCTATTATTGGCAACAGATCCACCTTCAGGATTAACCTCAGAAACTTTCCTGCTAAAAGCAAAGGAGTGATTCAGCAGTGAGACGCCGATGGCCCGCTGCACGTCTTTGGGCCAACATTTGAAAGACAACACTGGTGAGAAAACAGTCCTGGCTCAGATGGTGTATCTGCAGCACAGACCACCCACCCCAACAGGGTTTCTGTTCTTCTTTCTTTAGGAAAGGAAGTAAAAGAAAGGACAGGTAGATCTAGATTAGACTTATCAGATTGCCTAATGTTATTCTCAGAGCTGATAAAGTTGCAGTGTGTGGCTGCTATTCACTGCTGTTCTCAGCTTAAATGACCCAACACGTAAAATCTATGTAGTTACAAGCTGATACTGATGAAGCTAACCTATTGGGTCAATTTTTAAATAGATTGTCTTAGTTTATCCTTTTTGGTTTAGATGACTTTAAAATGTTTCGCCACACTCTGCCATTGTTTTGGTTTTTGCGTTACGGAGTTTGGGTTTTTGTAATTTGAATTGACTTTTTTTTTTTTTTTTTTTTTTAGCAGTTTTTTCCAGCTACCCAGCAAAAACATCAAGTATTTTTTGTCTGGTTTCTACACTTCAAAAACACAAAAATCATCTTATTTCAAGTGTGCTGAAATATTTGAACCACACTGCCCAAACACAAAATCTTACCAAGTAATTTTGGTCAAGTTTCCAGTGCAAATATCTTATTAAGCTCGAAATAAGACAAAACTAAGTGACAAGTAACTTTGTTTAATATTGATGAAAAAGTTTATGTTCCATTGGCAGATTATTTCACTTTTGAAATAATCTGCCAGACATTTTCCCCAGGTTACAAGTTAATTTATCTGCCAGTAGAACTGGTGTTAAGGAATTATTTAATCAAAATAAGCTGAAGTGTCTTGCTGAAAAGTTACTTTTAAGTTAGTTTAACTTATTTCAAATGTACTAAGCTAGCTTAAAAAGAAACTTTTCAGCAAGATAAGTCCACTTAAATATAGAGCAAGAAAAAAAATACTAGTTTCAATGGCACATTATTTTCCTCTTAAAACAAGATATTTTGTCTAGATATCTGTTTTAAGTGAAAAAATTGTATTTATACTCAAGATCTATTGACTTAAACTTATTTATCTGGCTGAAAAGTTACTTTCAAGTTAGTTTTGTTTTATTTCAAGTGCACTGAAATATTAGAACCAGAAACTGGACAAGAATGCTTGGTAAACCTTTGTGTTACTGCAGTAAACTCCCAAGTGTTGTCCTCTCTCCAGATGTTTTACTTACATAGACATTCAGTGGGAGAAGCAAAGAGGCACTCTGTGCACCACCTCACAGACTGAAACTCATTTTGTTTCTAATCTCTCCAAATTTTCTCTTCCAACAATAACAAGACTCAGTCCTTGCTGCCCGTTCTCTTCACCTCCGTGTTACGGGACTTTCCTCCTTCACTCTGAGTACGTTCTGCTACTTCTGGATCTTCACCATCCCAAAAACAAATCTTTTTACTCCATGCACACAACTGTGTTAGTACCACAGATTTCTAAGCAATACCAGCATATTAAATTGTATCTTTTGCTCAGTTTTTTTTTCTTCTATATTTTTACTTTAAATTTCCATTTTTTAAAGTTACGAAGTGGTGGAGCACTTCTTCTCCTTTTGCCTTGTTGGCCACAAAAAGAGTTTTATATCAAGAATGTTGAATATCAAACAAAACCAACCAAAATAAATATATTTTATAAGGTTGATTTAATGTTTTTGAGGGAAAAGCCTATAGAAACCAGCCTAGTCCTTTGTGAAATGTTAATTGCCGCCATGCTAATTGGCCGTGCCAACTTTGCAGACAACAGCTGGCAATAAAGTGGCAGTAGTTATGTGCACAGCTGGTGTCAATGCTAAGTTCCAATTTGTTTGCTGAAATCCAATATATTTTGCACACTACTAGTTAAATGTGACTGCAATCAGACTTCTGTGTGAACGGTTCACGACCCCAGAGTGTGAGCAGAAGACAGGACGTAAAAGTCACACACGTCTGTGATGGACGCCGTGATCTACGGATCGGATTTAAAGTTATTCTGAGCCGACAAGATTCTTACAAGATTGTGGGAAGTTAAGATAAAGAAAGCACAACTAACAACGACGTCCTTTCGTGAAGCATTGACTGCATCTCCTGTAGAGAAGTCTGCTTGGACGTGTAATCGCAGCTAAGAGTGGTGGGATTGTGATGTGATGCGCTTCACCCATACACACTTCTTTCATAATTTCAAACTTTCAGAGCTGTAATTTTCAGCCATTGTTTACAACAGATTTACAGCATCCAGTTTCTTCCGGTGCAGAATGACGATGCAAGTTTCTCGTCAATTACGTAAAAGTCGGATAAAGTGCGACATGATCTTACAGTCGGCAGGCGCTTTCGAAACAACCAGATACGAGTCAGATTTAGTATTTTATATGGAAGTGGCACAAGCCAGATTTTGGGGGCGGGGTTAATAGATCGGACTCTCAGAATGCCTCGACAAAGTTAGATATAAGGCAAAAAACATTAAAAAATCTAATTTGGGTCTCATTTTCCCACTCTGTGAATGTAGCCTTTTATGTCACAGAGGAAGAATTTGTCCCACTCTTTTGTGAAAAGTCGTTTTTTTTTCTTCAGCAGTACTGGAGAGTTTGAATTTCATACTCATGAGTTGGGATGGCCTAGTCAGAGTCCAGGCCTAAATCCAATTGGAAGATTTGAAGCTTAACGTTTTCCCATCCAAGCCGTTAAGCTCTTTTACAAAAATAAACAATGAAAGATCTGAAACTGAAACTGAAGCAAAATATAGTTGCAAGTTTAAATCTGGTATCCATATTCATGTCACACCTTTAAATTTATGTGTAAAAAAACTTTGAGTGTTTAAAGATCAGCATTTGGAGCTTGGATGTGTGTCTATGAGCGTCATTACTGATGCTGTGACGACATTTCTCAGCTGTAAGGACTCACCTCTGTTTGGGTTGAGAAGCGATTCGTCACGTTGTGAATAAATTGAAAGTTAAGGTTGGGGTCAGGCGGACAGCTGTTATTGGAGACAAATATTAGTGACTCTGCTCCTCCCTCCTCCTCAGTCCTCTTGGCTCTGTCCCAGAGAGATCGTGGGAATATACGCCCCCTACGACCCCCCGCCTGGAAGCAAAAGTAAATAGATAAACAAAATGGGATAAAGTAAATAACCCCCAAAAAAACCACAACATCTCGAGAAATTCATCCAGTCAGCATTGAGTCTATCCTTCGACCCAGATAAGAAAATGTTTGGCGACTGTGTTCACTGTTATGGTTTTACTGTAATTTTTTTTTTTTTCCGGTTTCATGAAACGTTTGAGGCCAGAAAATCTGTTCTGTTGTTAAAATCCATCTACGTCTTAGAGCACTCGTGAATTAAGATTTTCCCAAAGTGCTTTGCGCGTGGTTTTATGGTTTTGGCTATTTTTATTCCATTCTCACACTGACTCTTAAGATAAACTATCTCCATATTGTTCACCCCTTTAGTATTCCATCGAGGTTTCTCTGTCCTACCAAATCTGCGCCGTCGTCATTTATGTAACAGTTATTCAACAAGCAGTTCAAGAACTGGTTCTGATCTGCGGAACGGGCTGCAGTTTTTTAGCATCTCGTCAAAAAAAGTGACATTTGAATAGTTTTAGTAGGATCACTGATCGATACTGAATAATGTAACGTAATATTTCCAGTATAAACAAGCAAACAAATATTGTTTCTCATTTTGCAAATTACAGTCCATAATTATATCATCTGAAAAGATTAAATACAGCCTTGGTTATGGCCAACTTAATAGTTTACAGTATATAGTAATATTCAATGATGTCTTCAAATGAGGCCATGATGTCAAATTATAAACATCTTTTGAAAGATACCTGTTAAAGCTCAGTACAGATACTAAACTTTTCATTAATCCCACATTTTGAATTAAATATATGTATTTTTTTAACATTCTGGTATAATATTCTATGTTTTAAACTTCCTGTTTTCATTACCTGCAAATGGAAAATCTATAATATTAACAGAAACGACGGCTTACAAACATCCATCTGCATGTAATTAATCTACTTAACGTCACTTTGTCATAAAGTTCCTGAAATAAATTGACTTTTCAGTAATATTCAAATTTGTTCAATAGCTCTGTAGTGGTTTAGTTAAACAGCCAACGTTAAGTTGTTGCTTTTGGGATTGTTGTCTATGACTTTGTGAGAGTTGCAAAGCTGCGTGTATGTCAATTTATCGCTTTTCAAATGGAAAGTTGTCCTATAGGAGCCAGGACGTCCCATTACCACCCACACCGGTTGACTGACAAGTAGTTAACTAATTAGAGGTGCAGGATGAATACAAAAAGAAGAAAGAAAGAAAAAAAAGATGGAATAATAAAAAAAATAAGTCAACCTTGGACGACCAGTTAAAAGGTACTCGGTGTGCCAAAGGAAAGTCTAATTCATTTTCCTTTTCCACCGTTCATTGACTGCTTTGAATCGCACACACATAGGTGTCTGAGAAGACCTGCAAACAAAACACTAATTGGAAACAAATGGCGCCTGTCGTGTGTATGTGCAGAAAGAAAGAGAGCGAGAGCGTGTGTGGGGAGTTTTCTGTGTGAACCAGCAGTGGGGAAAGTGTGGGCGTCGTAGCTGGAGGGGAGCGGGGCAACTTTCCAGGACTTTGGAGGGAAGGCAGAAAAGCAGGGCGAAAGTGAAGGAGAAGAGGAAGCAGAAGCAAGGGGGAGGGTGAGTGAGGGATGAGGAATTAAGGATGTAGGAGGTAAAAAAAAAAGTGAAAAATGACTCTGTAGATCTAAGTGTAAATATTGAGGTAGAGTATGAACGTATGCGGGGGCCACTGGGGTTAAAACAGAGGATTACCATCATGGTGGAGGAAATAAAAGCAAGCAGCTTTTTATTACACAAGGGTCATGTCCTCGTTTTCCCTTTGTCCACTCTCCTCTCGCAGATGGAGGCATTAAAACACAACGCCGGTATGAAGTTACTGTGTTCCCTTCCACTCAACAGACGCATTTCATGCCACACGCCTCCTCTCTCACGCTGCGGCCACATGGGCCGGGAGAATCCAGATCTGGAGCCGTCCACCTAGACAGACACAAATACAACAAACATTTGCATCGCACAGCCAGAGTCAAACACAAATACCTCAACCATTAAAGAGAGCACCTAAATACACACTGCAGCAGCCAAGCTCAACAAGCGCCACCAGCCTCACACACAAACCGAACATTCGTGTTTATTTGAGGCCCCGGACTGTGGATGAGGGGATTTCCAGCCCTGATGCTGCACAGCTGCAAGACGACACCCAGCGCACCGCCAACCTGACGCAGAGTGATGAGCTCATCAGATCAGGAGCGACTGGGAAAAACGCGCTGAAGAGCAGCTTCAGTGTTGATTTTGACAAATACCGCAGGATGTTGTGTGAAAAGACGGTTCGCGGGGCGTTTCGGTGTATTTTCTGAGTTTGTTTTCCAAGTCTGGGCTGACTAAGAGATTTGAGCGCCGCGGTTGGAATGAGGTTGAGTCCAGATGAATCAACTTTTTGAATTTATTATAACCTCCTCGGTATTTGAGGGTTGAGATGTTTAAGTGGCATTTAAAATGTGGACATCAGCCCCAGAGAAAAAGACCCTCTGAAGACGCTAAAAGGAGTGACACTATCCATAAAGAAAGTCCTGTCTGCGTACTGAGGTACAAAAACCTTCATTTTTGGATACATCTCTGATTAAAGCACAATTAAAACATTTAACAATATCAACCATTTTTTTTTGTCCATTTCCATAGCAACATCTGACTCCAGTTGGATGTCCAAGCAGTAAGCAGCTTCTTTTTATGCAGATTGATGAAACAGTAGGTCTGCCTGCACAGGAAGCCTGTCCCGAATCTGTGGCTACCATCATCCATGGAAAGCACAGTGTTCAGTTACCATGGAGACCATGAATGCTTCCTAGTGGGGAAACTTTGCTGACCACTGACAGTTTCTGCTGCTGTTTGGGTGTCACTAGATGTGATGTAGGTGCTCTCTTTAATTGTTGAGGTACATCTCAAATGCTGAAGAAAGTTATTACTTCAAAAACTATTTAAAAAAAAACAACATTATTTTGTTGCAACATATCTTTCTCATATATATGAACTGGGAAAGTAAAGTACTTGTTAAAACAAGTAAAGGCCATAACATTTCTCGTGGTAGTTGTGAATCTTTCCTTACCCACTTTGCAGATCCTCCCAGGAGGATAATCACAATCTACTTGCTTCAGTTAGAATTATTGGTGTAAAGGGAGAGTGAGAATAAGAAGTTTCCTCCCGTTTCCCTCCGCTGCTGGCTACTGAGTTTTTGTCTTGAAGGACTTGCAGAAGGTTCTCACCAGTTTTGCCAGCTGGAGAGCTTAGCGGCCTTATAAATCGCTGGCTGCGCCGTGTGCGTTGAACTTCCTCCACCTGCAGCCGTTGATTTGGAGTTGATGAAAATTGGAGTACATGGATTTAAAGATTTGACGCTCCAGGTGGATTTCGGTTGAGGACGCATTGTTGGGTGAATAGAGTTGAAGGAGAAGGTGAAGCTACTCCGAGCATGTGCTTCTTTGGGAGAACAGGAAAAGAGAAAAGCCTCGTCCCTTTGATATGCAGATAAAGAAGATAAGTCTCAAAGCACAGTAAATTTACACAGTAAATTCTAGTGTAATTAAAAATAAAACCCTTGGTCTCTCTGTCTGCGTTTTGTCCAGCCAGTCCCCTTTTCTTTACTTCTCATCTTGCACAATCCAGTATTTTTTGCACTTTCTTAACTCAGCATGTTTTTATGAAGTCTTTCATCCGCTGTTGGTGTTTTGTTTTCAGAAACTGCTCTCCAGAGCTGCCAGAAAACACTTAAGTACTCACATATGCCTAGCATTGGATCAACATGTCCGCTGCTTGCTGTGAGTTGCCTAACCGTTTCAGACTGTGTGCAGTTCGAATCTGATTTTCATTTGTTAGAGCTCATTTTACTGGCAGAATCCAACAAACACAAACCCCTGATTAATGCCTTTCAGGTTAAATGTAGGTCGCAGCAAAGAAAGCAAACTAGAAGGTTAGAAAACTGCTCTTAAGTAGAACTTACCTCTCTGTGGATTTTTTTTTGTCAGGCTCCAAAAAGAAGAGACCTGAAAAAGTCTGTGGGAAACCATTAAGCAGTATGTAATCGAGCAGTGGTTGCAGAACAAACACTTATCTACCTGTGCAGCAAACTTTGTGCCTTTAAAGGATAGAGTCAGTATCAGGATGACGTGTGTTTGTGCGCAGGAGTTTTGTGCAGCAGAGACATTGTTGGTACCAGAACAAGTCAGTTTGCCTGATGAAGAGAGTCTTAGAGAAATGGGCATGTATAATGAGAACATGTGAGGGCTCCCACTCTGTGTGGCTGCTATCACAGCCACATGCCCATCACAGCACTATCATACTGAGTATTTTAATCAAGAGGTTAATGTTGCTGTTGTGGATCAGTCAATCAAGTTGATTTGTGTTGCGCATTTCAGCAACAAAGCAGTTCAAAGTGCTTTACAACATAAAAACACAAAATCATTGAAGACACCACACAGACGACAATTGTGAAACCATTAAATGTTTTATATTTTGCAAAGTGTCATCATTACACATCACATTGGTGGTCAGTGTTTCATTTATTATGATTCAAAAGAAACTAAACTGGTGGGTTTTTAGTCTAGATTTAAAGGAAGTCAGTGTTTCAGCTGTTTTGCAGTTTTCTGGACGTTTGTTCCAGAATTTTGGTGCATAGAAGCTGAATGCTGCTTTTCCGTTTTTGGTTCTGGTTCTGGAGAGGTAGAGCAGACCAGAGCCAGAAGATCTGAGAGTTAAAGGAGGCTGACATGTGAGGATGCTGTTGCAGGAATCAATGCTACTAAAGGTAAACATTGGTAAGGCGTTGTGTTGGAATGTATTAGCTTGATTGAGGATCCTGCACACCGCCAAGGTTCTCAGACTGTCCACGCTGTAGAAGCTTGTCAACCAGGCAAACTTATTCCAGCTCCTATCAGGAACATTGGCACAGTGACTCCCATCTATTACACCCTGGATGACTCAGTCTTTCCATCGCTAGACTGACTCTTAAAACCATTTCCTGACTGGAAGACTGACAGCAGAACAACAGATGTGCACTGAAAACTTTTGCAGCACAAGGGCCGTTGTTGAGAATGCTTTTGATAGACTGAAAGGAAGATGGAAGATGGACTCTGATGTCTCATCTGGTCAAGATTGACCTTCCTGCCACAGAAAAACCAGCAACAAGTCACCAGACCAGAAACTGGCGACTAGGTGATAAAGACTCGCAAGACCGGAGCTCATAGCCTTACAGGAAAAATGGAATAAAAACTGAAAACTTCTAATATATATATATATATATATATATATATATATATATATATATATATATATATATATATATATATATATATATATTTCTAACTAGGTAAGCCAGGCAATAGCTCACTTTTGTCTGCACACCTTCCAGTAATACCTGTTGACAGTCAATGCTGGGGGTTATTGCAAAGTAATGTAAATTAATATGTTTGGGGACAGTTTTTCTGTTTTGTCCCTAATCGTGCTTCTACAGTGCCAACATTCAAATGGCCAAATCTTCTTCATTTACTTTTGATTTCTATGTGTTTGACATTATTAGAAAGCGTAGGATCCACACATTCAGAATCTACAAATAGCTCAAAATGCTCCCAGAAAGACTTGTTCCTGGTTTTGTTGTGGCCTCTCACACTCAATAAAGACTCACCTGCTGCCTAAAACTCTCTGCACTTCAAATTGCGTTACGATAGATTTATGTCTGGACTTTTACTGGAAATGTAAAATATACTGCGTGAAAATGATTTGATTTGATCCATTGTCCTAGCTGTAAGCCTTCCAGGTAGACGTTGACCCTCCACTCCATTATCATGTGTTTTGTAACTTCTAGTTTTCAGAAATGGTGTCATTTGGACCCCACAGGCGTTTTGCACGTGCACGGTCCGGCGGGATCGCACTCACCCTGTGTGCGCTTTTATGAGAGTTTTTGTTTTGTGTGGTTTCAGGAACTGACGATCTGACCCTTTTCATGGTCAAGCTTTGACCATGACATCTGCTGTGCTCGTCCTGAGCATCACACAAAGACCATGAGAAGGTTAAAAAAACGGCGCCTTATGGGATGAACACATATGCCCACCACTTTTCAGATTTGTACAAAAACTATGGAAAACTATAAATAATTGTCCTTCCATTTATAGTTTGCGCTACCTTGTGTTAATTTGGGATGGGATTACCTAAAATCCCAACAAAAACACCTTAGAGTTTGTGGTTATAATGTAACAAACTGTGAAAAAGTTTAAGCGGTACTGATTCTTTTGGAAGACATGTGGAACCTTGTTTGTGTACGCGGTTTTGTTTCCAGTGTAGTTTCGGACCAGTTTTTATAGGTTTTGAAACAGTAACAAAGTTTTTCTCAATGGCAAGAATTTGCATTGATTATATGTGCAATAAAAAAAATTTTAGCTCTTGTTTCCATCTGAGAGCAGGATAATTTCTCTAAGTGCTGACCTCGTTGGTGCCTTTTTGTCAACCACTAAAAGGTTATTTCTTCTGTAAAGCGGAGAAAATGTTACTCTTCAAGTGGAAATTGGGTACACAAGAAAGGTTAATTATGCAAACTGTGACAAAGTGGCCTGTTAGAATCAATGATGCATTATGCTTCAAGAGTCTCCAGCGATGGAACATCCCCGTTAACCTCCAGCTTCTCCAAAAAATGAACAATTCGGTGGCCAAGACTGCGGTTGCTCTGGGGAGCTTCCAAAATGTCACTTCATTTATGTGCATGCAGCGGGATTCAAAAACACACAGAAAAAATAAACCTATAAAACACTGCCTCTGAACCACTAATGCTTTGGAATTGGATCAAACTCTCGCCACAAGTTTTCCACGCCGCATGATTACTAGCCATTAAGACTTGCCAATGTAATGATGAATGTGATTATTTGGGAAAGTCATGGAGCCCGTTGGTGTCTTTGGCTTGCACTTTTACAGCGGAGAGGGAAGAATAAAACTGGAGAAGTCATCACCAGTGAGCCTCAGCAACCTTAGAAGTAATTGAGGCTAAGCTTCACAGAGAAACGTTGAGTTTACAAGTCCAGATTTGTTTTTGTTTTGTTTTGTTTTTTAAAAACGACATGGTAGGGAAAGCAAAAATGCGCAAAAGTGGAAATGCTTATTTGCTTTCAGTTTGAATTTAATTGAGTCTTGTTTATATGTCCTTCAGTCATCTTCTAACAGATGTGGGTTGGGTAGGTGGCAGAAGTGATGGTGGTATCAACACATCCTCCCCATCTGCAGATTGTCGAAATACAAGAGCGTCTCAATAAATGAGATAATTCAAAAGTAGCTTTTTGGTAGTAATTCACTGCAAAAAGCACATTCATTGCACACAGAGTGGCATATTTCAAGCATTTTTTTTCAGCTAATGAAAACCCTAATGTCTGCTTTACAGAAAATTTTAACATTACATAAGACTAGCATTTGACTTTTACAGAAAAACACCTTTAATTCTTTGAAGTTTTCTTTGAAATTTCACTCTAAGTAGGTAAATTTCAGCCTTGTGCAAATACTTCATGTGTTGGTTCTTTACTTTTTAATCATTAAGAAATATTTATGTTATTCTGAATTGGTTAATTCTGTCTATTCTATAAGCTACTAAATGTATCAGGAACATTTTTTAATCATGTGACCAGTCTGACAGGTTCTATTAATTCATAATGACACTCGCAATTTTTTTTATCTCAATTCCCCTGAAAAAAAAGCAGGAGTTTCTTAAAGAGACAGAGACCCAATTTCAAGGCATTAAGTTAAGAAGTCATGTGTGAAATATACAGCATTTTTATATCAACTGTAGAATAACTTGATTGTGGCTGGAAAAAACTGAATACTGCCCCTTTAATGATCTATTCATCTGATTGTGTTCATAAAAAATGCATGATGTTCTACTTAAACACAGGCCCAGGACGTTTTACAAAGAAAACATCTTTTCAGTTTCAAAGTGCAGCCTTTTACACACATAGATTATTGTTAATCTAAACTCAACAGTGAGAAGAATAAAAAAAAAAACCCTGAACACATCAGAAGATGTAGTCACTAATTTCATTTTCCTTCACAGGAAATACAAACACAGACAATGCAGCAAATACAAGAAAAGCTTTTGTCGGGATGAATGAAATGTTAGTCAAACATCACCGGTGGTCTGTTCGTTTTATTCCGCGTGCAGGGAATACATGTTTCAACCCAATGCTGAGAATAAAGAAACCTAACCTGTGGCGGTGCCCCCAAGGCTGCATTTTATGTACACATCTTAGTGAAAAAGGAAAACAGACTCCCTGCGAGATGACAGATAACATTCCTCTCCTGTCAGAGACTGAAGCTCTGTTCATTTCCCCCGCGTTGCTGAGTGTTGTTTTTTTTTACACGCACCCAAATCTCAAATCCACTGCATTAAACGTCAACCTTTGGCATTTAGAGCACTTGGGAGGTTATCCTCTGAACTTTAGTTTCTATTTCCACTTTTTCCACTAACCCTTTGACTCTGACACAGTTGCACTTCCATGTTATGTCTGCTTTCTTTGTGCCACAAGTAAAAAGCACAAATGAGATTTAATTATAGCAGCTTGTATGACTCTTTCTGCTGGGCTTGCAACGAACTTCCTGTGAGAGTTGGTGAAGATTACATGTTAGGCTTCTCAGCCCGATAGTCGTTTTAAAACAGACGCCACTTAATAGACCTAATGCCAGATAAGAGAAAAGCTTTACACCACCACCACTTAGTATCAACCAACCAACCAACCAATTTGACCCTTTTTTACATTCAACATAATTATTTCTGGCGTTTATTTTGTAGTGATTTCTTTTGTTTGAGCCATAACAACAAGACATGTTGAACGTTGCTTGTATCTTCCGGCGCTTATTCAAATTCTCTCTAATTGCACAACACCAAAAACCGTCCATCCATCTTCCGTATCTGCTTAATCCGTACAGGGGCACAGTTAAATAAACATCCATCCGTCTTCTATTCCAGTTTAATCTGTTGCTTGGTGCTGCTGCCTGTCTCCAGCAGACAGTGGATGACAGGCAGGATACGCCCGCAAGGGGAGAACATGTAAACCAGCGATGTGGAGTCAGGGGAAGCACGTGAGGCAGTCAAAGCTGAAATATAAGCCTTTAGTCTGGATTTTATACACCTGTACACTGATGTAAACGCCATGCAAAAAAAAAAAAAAGGCCTAAAGCCAGGAGCCTCTTGCTTTATTCTTAATTTTAAATAAGTTTTTATTTCTGTTGGAAGAGGGACAAAGCCACCGGGATTAGTCTTTCTCCAGATGTTAGCTCTATAGACGTGTTGCATGTTACTAATTTAAACACATGCTCTACTGATAATCTGTCAGAGAGTTGGTGTTTGGGTCGCCTTACATTTTAACTGAACAGAAACACAGAATTCTGCAGCACATCTACATGTTAAAGTTGTCAAAGTCAAGCTAGCATAACTGAGCTACGTCCCTCACTATTTTTTTTAATCAAACATTTTAACTGACGTTTTAACTCCGACCTTGTTATGCAGTTGTCCTAGTGTTGACGATTAGTAGCAATGTGATCCGCGGCCCGGTGGTTGGGGATCACTGCTCAAAATGACAGAACCAAGTCTTTGCCTCTCTGTCTCTTCCGTTCGATTCACTTGATCCCCCACAAGTTCAAGAAGTTTGTTATGAAGCCACCACTAACATAAATTACGCTAAGTGGTTTTGCAAGGTTTTAAATTTGTTTCGACCAAAAATGAGAAAATTACCATTTGCAGATATGTTTTTTTTTTTTTCTCAACATAATGTTCAGTTTGGTGCCTGTGTGGCTGAGTGTCCCTGTTTCCACCACAACACACAGCGTCGTGAAAACAGAGAGCCGTTTCTTTAACAGTCAACATAGATGCTTAATCATCGCAGAGTGCTTTCCGTGGAAAGAAAGAGCATTTACTCCGAAAGTTTAGGTTACAGTTTAAGATTTAAAGACTGTAACATGTCTAATGTCAGCGCAGAGATATTTGCCTGTTATCCCTGGCCTGCAGTTCTTAGTATTAATCTTGTTTACCGAAAAAGAAAAGCAGATGGGAAAGACAAGGCTAAAGAGACAGCCTCAAGATTGAAGTCTGGCGACAGTTTATTAGTTTCTCCTGAACACGTGGACGCGCAAGAATTTCCTCTCCTCTGATTCTCTTCCAGCTGGTCCGCACAAAGAGAAAAACTCGCTCCCGTAGCAAATGTCATGCCAAACATTCGAGGAGGTCACAAATGCTTTACATATCAGTGGCAGCCGGGGTGGGGCTGAATACTTGGTGCAATCATGCAAATATCCTAATGAAAAAAAAAATCACAGCAGTGATCCGCTGAGACTCCTGTTATGAAACTGTGAGCACAAACGTTCTTCCTAGAACATTCTGAGCATTTAATGAGACTGCAGTTTAAGCTGTTTTCTGGCAAAACGTCCCACTGAAATGTTTGAGGCTAAGGTTTAAGGTCAATATTAATGTGTTCACAAATGCCTGTTAGCCTAGAGGAGCTAACTTAATTAGCTTCTCCAAGGTAACACAGTTAGCTTAGAGAAAACAACACAAACCACATACTGCTTATGTCTACTGCTGCCAGAACTGAAAAGCTAATTTATTTCAATAATTCGATCCAAAAGTGAAAACCATATGTCATAAAAATGTATGACTCACATGGTGGCTAAGGTTAAGGTCTAATGTGTTAAGAAATTCCAAATACTTAGAAAAGCTAACTTAGCTAGCTTAGAGACGTTTAGAGATTCAATCCCAGTTCCTGTTGTCCGGTTAATAAATAAATTTAGTACAGATTAATTTCATACAATTTGGAATAAGGCTGCAACATATCAAAATGAGGAAGAAATGAAGCGCTTTCAATACACAATGTAAAAATGTTTATATATTTATTTGCTCTGCAAGAGACTGTTTGTTTACACAGCGAGGCGTTGCTAACAGAGTTCCCCCCAATGCATCGTGGGATTGAGGAATTAGGTGGATAGGGACACTAATAATTTTAATAATAAACAAAAGGTAACGCACACCTTTACTACTCATCTCATTTGTCTTAAAGAAGATATCTAATGCTGAAGTTTGAACGGTCCGTGTAGTTTACCTTTCAGAGGAAGTTTGAGTGATGAAACCGATGATGACTGTGGCTACACTGTGCGTGCTGAGGAGAGAGAGAGAGAGAGCGACCTGTAACCTTTGGTGTGTGGGAAGGGGAGCGCGTTACAGTCTCACCGCAGTGAAATAACATTCAGACGCAGATGAAGCGTGACGGGACTGACAGTGGTGGGATTGGTCGTTATTAGCGACAGCTAATAAAACCGTAGCTTTTATTTATTTCCTTCCTCGTGTAGAATTCATATTTACAAACCCATGACAAACGAGTCCATAAGGATTTGAGAAAGACTACAGAGAATGCGTGTATAGGTGGAGGGACTGGGTGGATTATATGCAACTGTGGATTTGGAGCTGAATACACAAGATAGTGATGTGAAATATGGGTTTAACTCTTTAAATAGCCGGTGTCTCTGGCTGGTCGTCCTGTTAGAAACAGGATGGTGTTGGTGTTGGAGTTGAGTGTTGGCCCGTCTCTCACACTAGCCGCCTGATTAAAGCTGTCAAGGTTGTGTTAAAGCTAAAGCCAGCAGTTTGCTTCGATAGGGTTTACTATTGTTGGACCTTGTCTCGGAAAATGAGTTCTCTGCTCACAACAATCAAACCATTTAAAGGCTTTTGCACCTTTGCACTTTATTCTTCGTTCCTCCCAAAACTAGTCCTGTTCAAAGCAGGTGACTTTTAAAAGCAATATGTTTTTCGCAAATTTGTTCAAACTGTCACTGTGTCGTGACAGAATAATATCAGACAGACAATCTGGGAAAAATTGAGCTCCTCCACCTTTTTATTGTGATGTAAAAAACAAAAACATGTAAGAAGCATTCAAATTACGTGAACAGACGCAGAAAGAAAATGAAAAATGTGAGAAAAAAATATATAAACACAGTCCAAAAAAAGTCCACCAGTCAGAGCCAGGAGGAGAGTCTTAGCACTGTCAATCATCCATGTATACACGCTGCTCCTACTTGCTCTCTGCTAAGCTGCAGCTCCTTCCCCACATCTGAGCCTGCCATGAATACACAAGCTAGTTAGCATAGCCACCAATGACAACAAATAATTTTTTTTTCCTGGAACAAGAAGTTGTTTCTCCCTGTTTGGACAGTGAGAAAGCATGATTGACAGCGCTAAGGCCCTCCTCCTGGCTCTGATTGGTTGTTTCTGATTGAGGTGTGTTTTTCTGCAGATGGCAGTAGAACCACAGGAAGGAGGCAGAGATCAATTTATTCAGGTCATAGTAGAGGATTTAACAAATATGTGAAAATCATATTGTTTATACTGCAGATTTAAGGATCTCAATGATGACCAATTCAGATCGGTTCTCCTAAACCATTCTTTGGAAATCTGTTTGCGTCCTGTTACATTTGCACTCAAGAAAACAACAACACAATCCTTCACATTAGATTAGAACTAGATTTTCTTTCACTCTCAATTCCAATGCCTGGAAAAAAAAATGCAAAGATTTAATTATCACATTTCTTTAAATGAAACTTTTTCCTAACCTGGGAAATGTAATGCACCATTTGACCTTGTTATCTAATTGTGCCAGTGTTGACAATTTGTATCATAGCACTGTATTACCTTTTTAATATATCATGCATACATTTAAGATTTAGTGCCTTGTGTCGACAACTTGACAGCTAAAAACAGTCATTATTATTATCAGCAAGAAGCTTTTTGCCCTCCGATCATGAGCATGTGACGTAACGTTGAAACATACCTATAAAGTTTTGCCTGGAACTGTAAAAATAATCAGACACAGATAATAGTTTGTGGCAACAATACAAATATGCAGATGCTGTTAATTAGCAACATTTAAAAAAAAAAAAAAAGCTTAACCGGTCAAAACTATCCATCAACAACACACCTTCATTACATCTTACTTGGATTCCAAGTTCCTGTATTTAGTCTGGCAGCGTCTCCTTCGCTCCGCCGTTCTCCCACGAAGCCTCCAGAAAGCCTTTCTTAAGACCTGCAACAGAACGGCTGATGCTGCAGAGGAGGAAAGCTGGACAGGTTTAAAGAACACAGATTGGAGAGACAGAGAGAAAGGGAAGGAAGGACGGGAGACTTGCAATGTAATTTTCAAAAAGGGAATTTGATTTCATCTCGCAAGTATTTGGAAAAGAAGAGAGAGTCAGGCTCCAGGGATAAAGGCTTTCCTTTGTGTAAACTTTCCACTGTTTGAAAAAAAAAAAAGAAGGCACTGCTTTAATTCCTCTTTGAGCATGTACAGGAGGAGCCGCGGTGGAAAAGTCTGGGGCAAGTCCCCGGCATGGTTTTGATTTTAAAAAAAGAAGGAAAGTTATGAGGTACTTGCAGGAAAAATGTGCATTTTGTACATTCATAATTCCAGCCGTCAGTCAGCACTCTGCCTTCCTGCACCTCAGAGGAGGAAGGGGAGGGACGGGAGGGTCACCAACACCCCAGATGAGAAAAGCAGATCTGAGATTAGGTGCAGAAACACTACGCAGACAGCTGATGAATCTCACTGCTGGATTTAGGAGCAGAAGTTTAGGTTGGAATGAGAAATGCGTATTGATTTCTTGGCCTTGGGTTTGGAGGGAAGTGGGTGGATGTCTTCAAAAACTAAAAGGGGAAGCGAGTTCAGCTGTCTTCTTTTGAGGGGATTAGGGTCAGGGTGACCTGGAGGGCCGGGCCTGTGCTGTGACAGGCAGGTTGGTGGTGTCAGCGAATTCAGACAGAAACCGAGCGGCACAAAAAGAGCGAGGGCTGGTTTTGTTTCCGAGCTGAGCTGAGAGAGCGATCTGAAGAGAGGACGGCAACTTAAGGGACAGGATGATAGCTGCA
This sequence comes from Gambusia affinis, assembly GCF_019740435.1. Lineage (NCBI taxonomy): Eukaryota > Metazoa > Chordata > Actinopteri > Cyprinodontiformes > Poeciliidae > Gambusia > Gambusia affinis. The sequence goes on along the minus strand of NC_057871.1, from coordinate 26,105,894 downwards.
GCAATGCAACGTTAACGCATTGATCCGAAAATTTGGACGAGTGACTGCCGCCTCATCGCACAAGGTCCAAAGGAAATGAGTGGAGAAGGACATTTCTAAATGAATGTTTAAAAACAAAATGTCTTCCTCTAAATCTGCCTGAATAAAAACAACCTGGAAACCTGAGGCTCTTCAGAGATGTTTGGTTTGAAATAATAAAACATTTTTATGTACCAAATGTTTGAAAACATTGGTACATTCAAATGGAATAAAATCTCAAACCGTGGCACTTGCCCAGGGCGGCATCATTAAGGGGTGGGCCACCCAAGAGCTAGAAAATGAAATATGTCTTATCTGTTAGTTGTCCCCTGAACAAGGTTGCTCCTACTTGTACATACATTTAGGAATCAGGAGCAACTCGTTGCACCTGATGAGGTTAAATAACTTGTTGCCAGCTGATACACCGGTTCAGTTAAATCCAGGTGGTGGCCAGGTGTTGCATTTTATTGTGTTTTCAAGTGATAAACCAAGAACATCTGCCATGTAATTGTAAGAAAGAACATGATTCACAGTTTTCACATTTTCCCAATAAAAATTGGACAGGCGTGTTGTGACTTTGTATTCTGTCTCCCTTACATTAAAGATCCCTGAATAAAACCTAACGGGGCCGTCTGGCCTCAGGAGTCACCTCTTAAATAAACAGAGTCTCCTTTGTTTCACTTGATCTCACTATAAATGCAGTGGTTTATTAGAGAACATTGGAGAACAAACAGCATCATGAAGACTAAAGACGGAGGGAGAATCGGTCAACAGGACAACTAATGGTTGACCTTCATTGAGAAGCGTTTCAAGAAAAATAAGAAAAGTTATTAGTAGTTTCCCAAAAGTCATGCAGGATAAACAGCAAATATGTGGATAATATGTGACCTGAATGTGTTTTCCACTACACATAACATTTTACAAAGTGCAGATCAAGCTCAACACAGAATCCCCACAGTGAAACACGGTGGTGGCAGCACCTTGCTGTGGGAATCATTTCCTTCAGCTGAAGCAGTGACTCAAAGACGGAGGAATCCTGGAGGAACCAAACGAGACGAGAGTTTCGTCTTCAAGCAGAAAAAGGCCCTAAAAAAATAGTGGAAGTGTTTCGATCGAAGCCTATCAATGTGCTAACAGGCTTAGTCAAAGTCCAGACCTGAATCCAATTAGGACTTTGAGATTTCAAAATATGTTTTTTTTTTCTGCTTCCTCTCTGAGGTTGAACTGAAGCAAAAAGAAACTCAACCTGGATAATGGAAGTAGAAGCTCAGGTTGTTTCAGAGCAGATTTCTGCCGTCTTAAAACAAGTCCAACTAAACGATATAACTCGCAGCGGCTCACGCGGAAGCCGTTTTATAAACCTGCATCACCTGCAAAAGTAAAATAAACATCCACAAAACCGCAGAAGAAAAACTTTGTGATTCATCCATCTTTCTTTTACATTTAAACAGGATCTTAATGGGAAGCTCAGCCTGTAGCGACGCCCTGCTGCCTCTTCAGGCAGATTCGTCTCGTTGCCGTGAGTTGGGTGCTGGCAGCGGAAACATCTCTGGCTGGTTTCTATCGAGACGACTAATAACGGACGTTGCTATTTTCTCAGCAGGAAACTCTTTCATATCTCCTCACAGCAGGTCCCACATGACCTGAGCTGAGCTCCAATATTCGGTCTGTAACTTGCAAGCTTACATTTTCCCACGGAGCAAAGCACCGTGTGGATGCGTTTGCTAAAATGTGACCAACATTTAGTAAATAAAACCCTTAAACGGACAAGAGAAATCATTGGCAAGCATGCGTTAGTCAGTTTTCTTGGATTAGTATTTGATTATTTTGGTGGCTTGTAGGACTGGATTCTTAAAAGCCTATGAACTTCTATTGAAGGTCATAAAAGGTAAATATTTGACTTTGAAGACATTAGCATGGATTGCTGAGGAACTCGCATGTAACGATGGAAAAAAAAGAACAAGATCAAGAAGGAGAGAAATGGAAATCAGTGTGAGGTTGAAGGAAAATTCTTTGTTTTTAAAAATGTTTTGCTAATAAAAATGTAAAAATTGTAGCTTGCGTGATTATTCAAACCTTCAGTTAAATACATTGTACAGCCACCTGTTGTCCATTCTTCTATGTAAAAAGTAAAAAATAAATAAAGCTCAAGCTTAGTAAGAACGGATAGAAACCGTCTCTGAACATCAAGTTTTCAAGTCTTGACACAAATTCCCAGCTGGATTCGGGTCTGGACATATTCATGACTGTAACACATGAACATAACCCTAACCCTACCCTCTTTTTACATAAACCTTTGACCAGGTTTATGTGAGTTTGGAGTAAGTGTAAATCCCATTACTTCCTTAAGTGCACAACCACAAAGTTGCGTGGAGAACACCTGGGTGTGCTGAAAAGGAGCGTTTCATGTATTTTCCAGGCTCTTGATTTAAGCCACGGTCAAGTAACCACGTTGCTGTCAGTTGTAATGAAAATGTGGCACATATAAAAAACAACTTCAGAGAAATTTGCCTTTGCAATTTGGCCGTATCTAATTGGGCCTCTGTCTCTTTAAGAACCTCCTACTCTTCCTGAACCCCCCCTTCAGAACATCGCCGTCCATTGATGTCATTTACAGCCGTAGTGGTTCCTAAAATGAGCTCAGCAGACGTGCAGCTCCACCAGGTGTTTGCTAACTGCTGCTGCCGCTAGTCTACTGGAGCTGAAGATGAGGGGGCAGTGCTTGACTGGGGACTGCAGTCACAATTCAAATACTATCTTTTATCCAGAATATGATAACTATCCTGGAAGGTGAGCCTCTTGTTCAGCCTCTAGCAGTCGATCTTCCAGGATTCCTCTCTGTTTGCTTCCATCCGTCTTTTCGTCAACTCTCACCCGTTTCTCTGTACGTCTTACCAGAGTTTCTCCTTCTGCTTACATATGCAGCGTCTCCTATATGGTTTGTGGTAAGCTGATACGGAACTTCCAGTGGCTTTATATTTTTAGCGCTCTAAAATAAAGGCCCTGTGTGTAGACTTTAACTGATAGTTATCCTGTCAACAGATTGTCGCAGCTGAGCCGCGGATCACTGCACCTCCACTATTGTTGGAGATCTCCAGGTTTTATTTGATCGATTGTTTCCACCGTGGTCAGTCGGTCTTGGTGTTGGTCGTTGTTTTCTGAATTTGATCCAAACTGAGCGTATAGAAAAATATGGTTGCTAAATTGGGCGTTCTGGTGGATCTTCAGCTTTACTTTGAGAACATGGGAAATGCTAAAGATGTTCTGAAAACGCTTCGCAAATTTATAAACATATTTTTTCGCGCTGATATCGATTTGGTGTGTTCACATCCTTTTTGTTCGGTTTCAAATCTTTATGATTTATAACTTCAAAACTTTTTTCTGTTGCAAACTTTTTTTCAATTTCTTTTTTCTTTCAGTTTAAAATTTTTTTCTTTCAGTTTCAAGCTTTTTTTCAATTTCAATTTTTTTTTCCTTTCCCTCAACTATGTTTATGGTTTCAAAAGAATTTTTCAACTTCAAATCTTTATTTTCAGCTTCGATACCTTATTCAGGCTCAAATGTTTCCTCACTTTCAAAATAATTCTTCAGTTTCACATCTCTTTTTTTCCTTCAGTTTCAAGCTTTTGTGGCCCCAATTTGGCTCCATAGCAAAACATTAATTTCCTAAAACAATTTTTTATTTATTTCTGTATCATTTAATGAGCCTCCAGCGCACAGTGAGCGACGGGGCAGATGAAGAACCAGTTCAACAAGAGCGAGTATTCATTCAGCTCTGGAGTGTGTGTGTGTTTCTCTCACATAGCTGACCGTGTGTGTTTGGTCTCCGAGGTAAACTCGTTATGCCCTCGGCGGACTGCACCTGCTAGCTGAGTCTCTTCTGTGCAGAGTCTTAACAGGATTAAACATTTCATCACAATCATTCTCAGGGAGACATATTTGAAGTCTTTGTGTCTCTTTGTGGAAAGAAGAAGAAGAAAAAAAAAAGTCTCATATTTGCGAGGGGCGGTTCCGTCGTCGTTTCAGGGGCCTTTGCAGATCGTTTTATGTCAGAGGAAACGAAGTTCTGTCCGTCAGTCAACAGGCTTAAAGTAGACGAAGAGAACTGAAGTCCAGATGTTCAAAAAAACAAAAACGGGTGAAGCTGAAGAAAATAACATCCTAATAAAATAAAGGCAACTGTATTAGTGTAATAAAATATCACAGACAGTCTCCACCCTGTATGAAAAATCATACATTTTTCTTTTGGTAACTGCTAAAAGTGGACTTCAAAACAGTCTGCATGCAGCCCGAGCTGTGATTCATGGTGAGCTTTTATTCCCCTAAACTTTGCCCAAAATGTCACTCAGTGAGTTTCCCTACCCCACCTACTTCCACTCACCATCAGCAGGGAAAGAGAAGCCCCAAAGCACGTTGGGTAGGACAAGATGAATGGTTTTGCAAGGACGAGCGGCCAAACCACGGTGAAAACCCAAAAGTCCTCCCTGAGTTCAAAACAAATATGGATTAGGGTGAATGCCCACTGAAAAAAAAAAAAAAAACACAGCAGAAAAGTCCAGAGTACTTAAAGCAGCCTAACAGTCTCTAGTTTAAAAACAAGCTAATCATAATCTATGACATATACAGCGAATGGGCAGACGTCGTTAAAAGGTAGATTTGACCTTGAGTTTTTCAAATTTAAGCTTTAAACATCCTTCTAACCAATTTTGACATAAAAATCTGGATCCAGCTGCAGGATGGAGGCTTACTTTGTTGTCTGCTGCAATTCTGTTGTATCAAATACTCTGAATTGAACCAGAAACCCTAAAACTCTTAGGATGCATAAACAAAAAACACTCATGATCAACATTTCCATTGTTTTTTAAGCTAGTTGAGTAACTCCAGAATGCAAAGTACCTAAAACAATTTTTAAGATAACAGAGAAGAACTTCCATTTGGAATAACAATATTAATTGGAGCAGACAGAAAACTGTTGTTGGTTGGGTGTGTTTTCACTTTTGATTATTTCCTTGGTTGTTTTATGCTCAGCTTGTTAGTTTATTCTTGCTTTTCCTTCCATCTTTGTTTTCCCCTTGGTTATTTTTGTTACTTGTTACTTTCATGTTCAAGTCGGGTTCATTTCATCAAGGACAGCACATCAAGCAATGTTGAAAACGTGAGGTGAATTATTAGGCCATTATCGACATAGCACTGGATAATAATAAAACAACAATAATTACTGAGACTGTTCATCATGACAGGATTAATAGCAGGTAAGACTTTGGACAGGAAATCTTTTTTTTTATTTTTAAACTACTATTATTCCTAATAATAACCCCAAAAATGCTATTGTTACACTATGTTTCCACAATGTAAAGTTACCAACAATTACCAAGGCTTAAAACAAACAAACACCTTATCATGAAAAGAACAAACGGGTCCAAATTTCTCCTCATACATTTTCATCTCCTCCTTCCTTCCGGTTTATCTCCTCTTTCCTGTTTTCCATCTTGCTGGTCTTTGTCAAAACCTGCTTCACACGTGCCCTGAAAACTAAACAAGAAAATAAACCAACAACAATAAAACAGAAAACAGGGCTCTTTGTTATGGGAAGCAATTCAAGAACTCCACCGGCATCAGTTTGATGATGAGAGGGGGGGGGAAGCCCGGCGGGGACGCTTAGAAGACGCCTGTTCGCTCGGTGGAAGAACGACAGAGGTGGAGCACGGAAAGATAAGATCTATAAATAATTCTGAATAAAATCATGCCAGAAATACCCTTGGACGCAGCGTCCAGGGCTGCCGTCTGACGAAAGAGACAAAGGATGAGACTGATTTAGAGAAAGTCTCTTAAAATGAAACCGGAACATGCTGACTGGAACGGGGGGAGTTGGCGAGCAAATTAAAACCAGCGAAGGCAGAAATGTCTTTGGGAGAATGAGGGGTGCCACGTAATTAAAGCCGACAACGACGTGAGACGTGGAGTCCGAAACAGAGCAAAGGTCACGTGTCATAGAGGCGAGAGGTCAGGGTAAAAAAAAAAAAAAAACGGGCCTGCAGCAGTCAAGTGTTTGAAGAAGTAGCATTAAGAGTAGATGTAGCGTAAAACCCGTTTATACCGAACACTAAAAATGTGAAAATAAGCTACATATGTTTGTCAAAAGGGAATTTAAAATGATTACAGGATGTTTTTATGGAGGAATGAAGTGATTTGTGTGTTTTTAACCTGAACTCCGTCCCTTTTTTAACTCAAAGACATTCTGTCAGCACAGAAGTATCTCAGTTAGAAGTGGCACCACTCCACTGCAAAAACACAAAATCTTACCAAGTGGTTTTGATCTAGTTTCTAGTGCAAACATCTTAGTAATATTAAGACAAGAGCTAACTTTTCAGCAAGATATAGGAGCTTTCTTTAGGTCAAACATTATTTTAGATTGTTATAAGTGAAATAAGCTGTCAATGGTACTAGTCATTTTTATCAATATTAAGGAATTATTGACAAGCTCCCATATCTTGCTGAAAGGTTAATAAACCAGACTATGCACTCATCTGTCTAAATGTAGTTGACATGTAGCCTCAATATTGAAATTGAGTCAGTCTATCCTTAACTCTTTGAAGCTCTTAAGAATGTTTATTTGTACTTTCAATGTAGAAACTTCTAATTAATTACCTGTGTCTTTCTTTTTGTAAATATGTCATGTGGCCGAGTCCCGTTCCTCTTCGCCACTCTTCAAAACGCGAGACAAAAAGAGCAAAACTTAAAACATATCTTCAGCTACAGTTATAATTAAGATGACTTTCTTAAAGAACAGGACAAATTCAAATACAACACTTTTTAATGTGTCTCCCATCTTTTTGACTAAACTGGTCTGAAATCAGATTTGTATCGTCCCCAAATCTACAACAGTGAACCTCTTTGTTGATGATTCAGGCATTTACCTCGTTTACATCCAAATAATTCCCTCCTGTGTGATCTGGCTGTTTGTACAATGGAGGACTGAAAATGTTGGCTGATGTAAAATAAGCCCCCGCTCTGTGCAGTCATCTCCTATCACAACATGACCCCGCCCGACCCCGAGCCTCTGCTGTTGAGCCGCAAAGACAACAGAGCCCATAAACTGCTCCTCCGCTCACCTCCTCTTTCCATCTTTTACAAGTTTTTGTGTATATAAACTAAAATTAAAAGGAAGCTAGTTGTGAAAAATTATACATGATATTTAATGTAAAGCTGCTTTATGTAACTTTGTTTTTTTTAAATTGTTGTTTTTTTTTTTTGCATATTTGTTAAAATTATCTCTGTGTCATGACATTATAAGACAAATAATCTGTGGGGGAAAAAATATCAATCAGGAGAAATATCTCCCAATACTAACAGCAGAGATAAACCACTCAGTCAGAAACAACCAATCAGAGGCGGGAGGCGGGTCTTAGTGCTGTCAATCACTCTTGTGCTCTGCTTGCTACAGCTGGTTCATCACAGCGTAGCCAGACACGAATGCTAAGGCTAGTTAGCATGGCCACCTATGATGGGAGATGAATAGTTTTCTCTGCTATTAGCATGTTTAGCAGTGATTACATGAGATTGATTGACAGAATTAAGACCCGCCTCCTGGCTCTGATTGGTTGTTTCTGACCGGGGGCAGACGTCAATGAATCTTCTCACACATTATCTGAGTCATGGTGGTAGTTCTAAAAAAAAAGTAAAAAAACCCAAAAAAAACACAACATTTTAGTAAAATAAAAAAGCAGCTTTAAGCCTATAGAAATTATTGACCAAATTGTCAAATTTCTTTTCTTTCTTTTTTTTTTACTATTTCCTTTTACACTTTGAGTGCCATTCAAATTGAATCTTCATTGCGACTTACAACAGAAATGAAACAATTTCTGGTTAGCATACCTAAAAAATAGCAGTCATTATCTGGGAGATAGAGAAAAGAAAGAATGAAATCTTGGGTGGGCTTGCTCTAACTTCTGCCTCACGGAGGATGGAAATCATTAAGGTCTCTGGGTAAGTCGACTCCACAGGGCTGCACGACGAGATGAACAGCAATTACAGATCATTTAATTAAACAATGTGCATTTTAGAACGACCATTTCCAAATAGATTTTTTTTCTCTCTCTCTCATGAAAGTAAGAAGTAAGAGCTGCTAAACGAGACGGCGTGGGAAAACGTCGTGCATGGACCTACAAAGTTAACATCAATTGCGTTCTTTTGGGTCTTTCATTTGGCATAAAAGCAAAGTAAGACAAGAAGGACAATTCTGTTTTATTTCTTTTTTCCGTTTTGTGCTAGTCTTTTATGTGTTTTAGCATAATCACAATTTAGCACAGCCAGTGAGCCCGTCGCCCATAGCAAGTCACCGCACTGACGCATCAGGAAGTGCTGAAGGTCAAACTGAGCCTCAGAATGGGGTGTAGAAGTTTTTGGTGCCTTCATGACAACCTTCTCTTGGTTTGTTTGAATGGCCTGAAAAAACTGAAAATATCCAATGATTAGAACAATCGCTTTGTGATGTCTGAGGAGAATGGGAAGACTGGTTTGAGAGGGTCAAGAAACAACAGCAGCTCTCATAAACACTCTGGAACCAGAACATGAAGAATACCAACTCTGGAAAGCACAACGTATACAGTTCTACAATTACAGTGGTGCATTTCTTCTGAACAGGTGCTTAGGACAGGTAAATGTGTGGATGGGCCATAACTTTCTTCAGCTGAACTTTTTATCTTTGGACCCAAAGAGGAACGATCTAGGGTCAATTCTCAGCTTCAGTTATTACAGACAGAAACCAGCAATCGGCCCAAAATGGCCCATGATGGATGCTGACCTGACCCTTCAGAGTCACATAAAGACAGTTACAAAGTCGGCCTTCTATCACCATAAGAACATTTCCAGACTTAAAGAACTAATGTCCCAGCAAGATCTAGAGAAACTCGTCCAGAGGTTTATCGATAGTTGCAATGATTAGTGCAAGTTTCCTCGCAGGTCTGCTTCATAATGTATAACTGTTTTATATTAAGTACTGATGGATTATGAAACTGTCTGATGTAAAGCACTTCGATCTGCCTTATTGCTGAAATGTGCTATACAAATTAACTTGACGTAACATGTCGAACCTTGAAGCAGATCCGCTCAATTAGACCAAAAAAAGAAGAAAATTTTCTAAAAATCTAGCTGGACGTTGCAACTTTCCTGCAACGTCCACTCTTAAAGCAATGGAATATTGCTGCAATTCATTTCATTCCCTCTCAATTTTTTTTCCTCTTTCGACAGAAGACACATTTGACCCGATTTTTCTTTGTTTAGAGTTTTTTTTTTCATCTTTACAAGCTATTAAGTACAAAATAAACTTCATTTGGACATCTCTCTCCTCTAAAGAAAACCTCAAGCTCTCTGCTTCTTTATCTTTATTGTGTCTTTCTGAACTTCATTGCACTTATAGGTCGCACGGCCCCGGAGACGCGTGCGACAAATTCAGCTGGTTTCACAGTGTTTTTAACATTTTGTTAGAAGCAGCAAAATGTTGACGTGGTATACTTGCTTTTCTTGATGCAAGTCCATTAAAGCAACATCACAACAGTAGTTTGTAAAATGTTTCTTTGGGGGAAGAAAACTGTGAATTTATCAAAGTAAGTTCTATATTTCACAGTTTTCCTATCTCACTGGGCAGATTCTTTCAGTTTTGTGCAAAACTCGCTTCTTGATGAATAAAAATGGTTTTTTTTGTATGTTTTAAAGTAGTCTTGAGCTTCAAGGATTAATAGTCTTTTTTAATGTGCTTAAAAAACATCCATACTTCTCGTGTTTAGTATTAAAATACGCAGGTAGGCCAACGATGACATATTCCGAGGCAAATGCTTCACAAGTGAAGGTTATGAAGTATGTTACGTGCTAGATACGCACGCTAACGCTGAACTGGGGGGGATTTTAGTGGCTTGCACGGTCCAGTTAAGCCGCCGTCAAGTCCAAGAATCTGTCTGCCGTTGGATTTCAACCCATTCATTTATTCATCTGCGTTCCTCTTTCCAATAATCCATCCATTCACCCATGGCAAGTTTTGACTGCTTCCATTACAACCAGATTGTTCAAATAAATCAAGCCTCGCTCTCTTCACGTTTTTTTTTGTGTGTTTTTTTTTTTTCCCCACTTCTTTCTCTTTTCTCTCGGCACCCGGCAGCCGTCCATGTGGAACAATGTCTCTAAATAAAAAGCACATTGAGAGGCTGATGAGGACGGCTGGCTGTAAAGTGGGAATTTGTTCTCCTTTTGAGTTAGTGGCCTTAACAAATAAGATTCACCTTTTGTACAAAGCATTCAGGGGTGGAAATTTTTACCGGCCACTCAGACATTTCACCAGCCGCTGTTTTTTTTTCTTCTTTCTATTACAAACCCCACAAGTACAAGCAAATTATAGAAAATGTATAACTTATTTTTAACTCTATGAAAACCAATTTACTGACAATAAGTTTACCATAGAGATGTATATATACTATTTAACATAAAGCATGGACACATTAACAGGGTTGTAGTGCAATAAGTTAATTTGAAGTAATTACTAACGGCAAACTTTAACTACACAACCCTAACATTCTTGCAATCAAATGCAACATTTCCACATTTTGGCAACAACTCTCCCTGATTTATGTGTTTATGTGTCTAGTCATTTTAAAAATATTTTTAAATTGTATCAATTGCTGTTTTCTGTTTCATTTGTTTTCCCTTATTACGTTTTCTATTGAAATTAACAATTATTACTAAAATATCACAGAACGTGTTCATTATTAATTCCACAGGCCATCATCATGGGCCTTACCAGAGGGGCCGCTTTTCATTGGCTGATGCCCATTCTACGTGGTGGCCGTCTCACAAACTCACGCTTCCCGTTAGCTAAGTACAGCATAATGGCAGCACTGATACAACTTCTACACCTTGAAGCCTGTCTGCTACACAGTCTTACGTTAGCTAAACAGATCAATATGCAATATGTTTCTGACACACACTAAAGATTTTATTTTAGCAGAAAAGGCTTTGGACTAAACTGTTACTCATGTTAGCCACTCTAGCACCAAGTACCGTGTATCAGGCCTAAACACACTCAGACATTTTCCAACAAACCACAGGAATCACCCGCTAATTTCAAAAGTAGCCAACAAAACGATGAAAGCCCGACTTACCCAGCCTTGCAAGAACAATAGGCATCAGTGATCGTGTCCACAGCTATATTGATATACAGGGTGTGTGGATCTGCTGTTTTCCTCATCCAGCGAAAGCATTTTGTTGTGACGTGCATAATGTTGCAGGCATCGCGTGGCTCCAACATCTTGATCTCATCCTAAAAAAGATAAAATGAACTTCTTAGTTCCTCTGTCCATTGTAGTAGCTGATATATTGTGAAAATGTGGTAGAAATGATGCACTAATCAAGTCAGAAATACACTGCAGAGAATCAGTCAGGAAGACGCCATGTTTACATAGAACAAGGAGGACTGACGGATTTCATTGGATAAGCACAATGTCCGTCAATAAAATCAACCAATGGGCTGTTGCGGTCGATAAAAATTAGATTTAATATAATTTTTTAAATTATGACAGCGTATGACCGCCAGATATGGACAGTAAATGCATCAGTCTGGACTCCTGACGGTCAGTCCTCCCCTGGACAGAAGTTCAAACTGAATGCAGCTTTTTTTGTTTTGTTCAAATTGTCAACCCACCACTTCATACGTTTACCCATATTTGCAATTAGCACACACCCAGTGGCGTGTGCTAATTTCCATCCCTGAAAGGCTCCATTGGGGTCGGGTTGGTAGAGTTAGAAATCTTGTGGTGTCAATCACCTTGTATGTGTTTGCCCTTCGTCCACTAGTTTCTTCCTGATTGCAGTGTGTCATGAATGGTAGACTAGTTAGCATGTCCTCCGACAACGGCGAAAAAAATGCTATTCCTGTAATGGTAAGTTGTTTCTCTGCCATTAGCACATTGAACGAGTACAGAAGGTTGATTGACAGCGTTAAGGCCCTCCTCCTGGAGCTGACTGGTTGTTTTTGTTCGAGACCGGTGGATTTCTTAAAACTGCAATAGTAGCAAAGTTAGCGTCGGTTTCAGAGTTTAAGAATCAGATCTAAGCTAATGGGCTATTTCGTTGTTTTTAAGGATGTTGGGCTGGTTCAACATTTGTTGTTGATAATATAAAATAATTAGACTGGTCTAAAGTCAACTGGATAGTGTTTGGCTTTTAACCACACAGATTCTGTGAAACAATTTGAAATTTAGAAAACTTTTTATTGTAGAGAAAACCTAAAATTGCATAGTCAAAGCTTGTTGGTATTAGGATCACCTTATGTTTATAAAGTGTATGAATCACATACACCGTACTATAACCTGGATTGAATTTATTCGTACTACATTACAAATTCTTCATTGAAATCCTCTTCTGAAAACAAGAAAATGACAAGAATATAGGTAAAATACCTTCTCATTTCACCCATTTACAATAATATCTGCTTTATTTTGTTTTGTTTTTTTCAGCTTTGAGAAAACAGCACTGTAACAAGACTGGTTTGCTTACAGGCTTATTGGCAAATGTGTTGTAATGTAGTGAACTCTGTGTGCAAACAGCACTAATGCTATTGTCTTAATTTGTTCTTCACTGTTCAACATCCTTAAGTTATCCAGAGAAAAATGTTCAATGTGGGTATATATTTATCAGTCTTCATTCACTGAAATGGCTTCTGATGATTATTACTGAAAGAAAAAAAATATATATAAAATTATAGTCAATCAAAACTGATAAAAATTCTAGTTTATAAAGAAAGGGACTAATATTTGATTGTGGAAGTGTATTTTAGATTTGTGCTCTAACCACAAACCAAACAACGATCTCATGTAAACTCTTACATCCACCACTAAGTCGTTACCACTAAGTGAGTAAAAGTGAATCAATGACCAAAAAACATAGATGATAACAATAATAAGTCATTTTAATACTGTTCTGTTCTCAGCATTGGTAAAATATATACAGAAATGCTACAAGTGAAACTAACAAACAAAGAAGACAACAATAAGAAAAGACAAGTTTCCCTAAACAAACTGGGAAGGTAGTGTTAAAAAGCATGTGTAAAAAAAATATTACAAACAGAACCTGCTATTTTCACTGGCCAAAGAAATATGGACAATCTTCCAGTTACAAATTTTGTAAAACTGTTTAAAAGAAAACGGGAAGACGAAACTACAGAAAAATGAACAAATAGACAAAACTTTTAAAAAGTAATACAAATATAACTCCAATAAAGTTGACGTTTCAGTTTATCCAGTTTATACACTGTGGCCTGGGGCGAAATAAAAACCTTTTAGATGTGTACAAAATCACAACGTGACTCTTCAACGTTTTCACAATGACATCGCTTTAAAAACACATAATTGCTCTCATTATTTTTTATTGGTCAGTCTTGCTGCACGTCACAGAAATCTACTCTTGCTGTGTCGGGGTTGTTATTGTTGTTACTCTGTTATGGAGAACAAACACAAACATTATTTTGAGCTGAACATGTTGTACATCTTCAATAGAAAAATATTAATAGTATTAATTACAATTCTATTTCTGTATTAACTTTGGATGTTTATGTGCATATTTTAGTTTGTATTTTATTGCTTCGGTGTGCTTTGATAAGGTCTCGAGAGAATTAGACTGGTATTTATCGTTACACAAACTGTAACTTAGGAAACGTTTAAGTGATGTTAACTAAAATGACAAACAGTAAAAATAACCATGACGATACATCTTTTTTTTAAAGGGCAGATTTCTGAGCAAAAAACCCAAAAAACAAACTGTATGGTAATGATTGAAAATATAAACACAAATCATTGCTTTTCCAGGAGATAAGTAATTTTACCGTTTCTTTTGATGCAAAAAGCTATTATTGTTCTTAAAACAGGAAGTGACCACCTGGTGCAGTACTGGTGTACACAGGAAGACAGTTACTTTACAATAAAAAGATTTATGTAATGGGAATATGTTAATTGAATGTGATAGTGCCTAATTGACTTGGAAATATGACGTACTCCTGATAAGAACTATAATCTATGCTGAAAGTATGGGTCAGCTACCACAGGTCTAAACGACAACAGGTCTGTTTCACCCCACATTCAAAATAGTTTCTCTTTTGGATTATAAAACAATCTGGACTAAAATTTTGGATTTGGAAAGAGGGATAAAGACACAACAGAGTTAATGCCATGAAAGTTTATCAGTGTCATTTTACAACAGTTTTTTTTTTTTTTTACGTTTGTTGTACCCTGCTGCTACAAAACATCTAAAGTGTTCAATCAATTTCTGATCTTTGTAAATGGTCCTTCTGCTGTTTTTCCACAGTAGTTAGCTTCTGATGTAACTCGTCTTCCTCCATGTTTGAGGCAAATGAAGGAGTGAGTTTTATTACAACTAGAATCTGATTTTATACCAATGTTTTACCTTTGTATCCATCCACCACGTCTTGTATGAGTGTAAAACTACATTATATGGTCAAAAACAATGTTATGGATAATGGCCTCTCTTCACCAATGCCTACTCAGCATGAATCAGCTTGGCTCTACATGGTGATGAAGGTTTTCTACTTGTAATGGTTATGCTTTGACAGCCCATTTTTTTAGACCCTTCTTCATTGGGGTTCGCTGGAAACGCAACGCCAGGGGTCACTAGAGTCACTAGAGTAACTCTCCTACAATAATTTGACCCACCATTTATAAAAACTCACATTCACTCTATGTGAAGTTTTTAAGTTACCAGATTTCTCCAGTAATTTATCCCTTCACTGGATAAATTACCTTATAAATCTTTTTGATAAACTTTTATTTGAGCCGGGAACATTTGAACCCAAACTGTACCTACTTGGTTGCTTATCAGGTCTTCTGGTTCTGGTTCTGCTCTGCATCCCCAGAACCAGAACCAAATGAGGAGAAGCAGCATTCAGCATCTATTCACCACAAATTTGGAACAAACTTCCAGAAAACTGTAAACCAGCTGAAACACTGACTTCCTTTAAATCTCAACTAAAAACCCACTTGTTTAGAGTTGTATTTGAAACGTAATCAATTACAAATTTATTGATGGAATCTGACTTGATATTGTTTTTATTGTTGATTCTATGTTGCATTGTGTTTTTGTGTTTGATTTGATGTAAAGCACTTTGAAATGCCTTGCTGCTGAAATGTGCTATACAAATAAAATTTGATTTGATTTGATTTGATTTTTCTCTTGGATGTACATTGCATCATGCATTGTAGTCCAAGTTTTCTGTTTCAAACTTAACATGATTATTTTTCTGTTCTTTGTTTTTCAAGAACAGATTTCCTTGATTCTGGACACAGAATTTGGTGAAGGTATCTTGAGCTGAACAAAGATAAAGAGGAAACGTTGACATGATGAGACATAATGACATTATGCCCTTTGAGCAGAAACAACCATTGCTTCATCTCTCAACAATATTAATACTAAATGACTATTAACAAAAAACACAGTAAAATTTACAAAAAATGCAGAAAGCCAAGTGGTAAAACAGTCTCTCTGTAACGGCACAGAATAATACAAATAAACTCCATTTTACTTAATTTTCACAGTAAATTTAATTCCAGAGAAGCCATGTAGGAAACTGTGGTGGTTCTGGAGAAACTGCAGAATCCCAAATCTGTGTTTGCGAGATTTGTTTTGTCCTTACATTAGACAATGTCAATACTTGAATCCAGATTTTGAACAGCGGTTATAGTCTGTAACAATTTGCAAAGTTTCCGAACATAACCTTGTTGTTGCTTCTCCAAATCTTCGCTTTGTAGCAGTCATCACAAAAGAAACAAATGCAGTTTTCAGTGCAACTTTTTTTTCCCAATCCCTTGCAGGTACTTGAAAGTCCATTAACATTAAAACTTATGATTCAAAAGTCTTCATGTCTTTAAAACTCTGGCACTTCTCCAGTTCAAGGCACTTTTTCAGTTTCAGTATTCCCATATCCAGCAACAAGATTAAAGTCTTTCTCTTTCTTTTAAGCAAAGAAAAAAAGTACAGAGTTATAGTAGGTCACTGCTAGCAGGCACTGTCCACTACAAAGACCGTTCTAATTGATTGCACTTGATTTATTGATTGGATTAAATGTTCCATTGCCACCCTCCATTCACTGAATTTCAATCACGTCTTCTTCATTGTCCCATAGTGGTTAAGCACATTTTTAATATGCTGTGATCTGAAATCCCATTGTTTTGAGTCTCTTAAATATATAATCTGGTACGTTATTTCATCATGTGCACAACAAAGGACAGTAAGTGCCCTATCTCCAATAGTGGACATCCGATATGGGTACAAAAAAAACTAAGAGAGATATAGCAGGTTCAGAAAGTCCCAATGGAAATTCTGCTTAGCGTTAGAAATAAGACGGCTTCAGTGCTGCTTGATTGTTATTTGATGGACAGTGTCCTTGCATCAAGGGTGCTTCATAGTCCAGGCTTCCATTTTGTTGCAGTGATGGAGGGAGTTGTGGGGTCTGGCAACGATCTGCCTCGGGCTGTTTGAGAGGTAGTGTACCATTGACTCCGTTCTCTAGATGAACCTTTTTACCCTCCAAGTCTATTGCCTCAGGATCCGTTGAGCCCAGCTCTAGCTGCATTTCTGAATTTGCCTGCCTTTTCTTCTGTACACATATGATTGTACCAGCCACCAAAACCAACACCAGGACTAATGCTAGGACCGCCAGCGCTGCAATGAGATTCTTTGTTATAGGGGTGTCTGGATCTACCAAATGTTCTACAAAGATAGTAGGACTAGTGCGAGCCTCTGTACAGGGACCCAGTTCTACAGAGCTGTTACCTTTGTAAATTATCTTTTCTCCAAGGGGACTGACACAGACCAAGTAGGTACAGTTTGGGTTCAAACCACGTAAAGTGTATACAGGGTAGTATGTTGGCAAACTCAGCATGTGAGGGCGACGGTCGGGGCCTGAGAGGTTACGGTAGGTTAGCCTGATGCCACGAATGTTAGGCCGTGTCTCGATGAAGTGGTGCAGGTCAAGGAGTATTGATGTGGATGTCACCTCCCGTGAGCTGATCGCATCTAGTTTATCTGGCAATGCTGAAGTCACCACAGAGACCTCTGTTTCTGATTTCTGCGGGACCTCGAGAATTTCACAGTAATCTCCAGATGATCCCGAAGAGCATAAACAGTTGAGTAGGCCATTTGGGTCAAAATAGCAAGTCCCTCCATTCAAGCAGATGTTTTGTGGGCAGAAATGTAACTCATTTTCCACAACAGTAGAGCTAGGAGACATTGGAGGGTCTGATCCGAAAGATGGGTCGTCTGTTATGAAGGAAAACGTCTCATCACTAGGTGGTAGAGGGGGAGGAATAGCATTAGTATGGGCGGTTTCTGGAGATGTGGTAGGGATTTGGGGAACTGGGGTGTTTTCTACAGGGGAGCCAACAGATTTTATTGTGGTTAGTGGACATCCAAAGTCGTTGTGCTCTAATGCCGAAAGTGTCTTCCCAGCATTAACGAGAGGAAAATGGCATCTGGTTTCCTCTGGTCGCTTCAAATTGACTTCCTTCTCTTTTAGCCAGACAGGGAACCAGGCTAGTGGACAGAGACAGTTGAAGGGGTTCTCGGCTATGGTCAGTTGTGTCAACTTTGAGAAGCTTTCAAAAAAACCTTCAGGAAATCCCTGGAGATTAACTCCGCTTAGATCCAGTTCTTGAAGTGCAACCAGTTGCTGAAAGTCACTCACCCTCAGCTCAAAAAGTGGGTTAGCAGCCAGGCTTAGTTTCGTAAGCCCCTTGAGAGATTCCTGCTTCAGGGCTTGAGGGACTTCCTTAAACTGATTCATTGACAAGTCAAGTTCATGAAGGTTTCTCAGGGAGGCTACAAGATTTTCATCCAGTGACGGTAGCCCTAATGAGGACAATTTCAGGGCTTCTAGATGGGGAGTATGAAGATGTGAATGTTCCAAAGACGGGAGTTTATTGTCACTTAGGTCTAAAAGAAGTAGCCTGGGGAAATTGAGAAAAGGCAGGGAGGTGAGCCCGTTTTTTTGCAGCTTCAACTCCAACAGCATCTCTAAACCTTCAAAAGCTTCCCAATGAATGTTCTGAATGAGGTTTCCATGGAGATACAGCCTCTCTAACTGGCCCAACCCAGAGAAGCTGTCTTTGGAAATGTGAGTTATGTGGTTAGCAGAAAGGTCTAAGTTCTTCAATTTAGACAGTGACTTAAAAGCCATGTCAGGAATTTCCGCTAACTTATTCTGGCTCAGGTCCAGTGACTCCAACTCGACAATGTCTTTGAAGTCATCTTGGGCCAAGATTTCAATGTCGTTCTGAAAGATGTATAGATGCTGGGTGGAGATGGGGACACGGGGTACAGTGCTGGACCGCCTGTAGACACAAAACACTGAGTTTGGGGCGTTGCAGGAACATGATTCTGGGCAGTCAGTGGAGAACACCACTTCAGAGGCCAGTAGGAAGCATACGATGTAGAGGAACATGATGACGACAGCCCAACGCTCTGAAAAACATAAAGCAGAAAAAAAAGGTTATTTTTGATTTGCTAGTTGAGCAGGTAATTTTTAAAGGCATTTTGAAATGATGTGTGAATGGTTTCCTGTCCACATTTTGAACTTTAGGTACAGCCGTAGACCCAACAATTAAAATGCAGACTTCTACTCATTGTTGGAAACTGACTAAGCTAATTGTTGGATCAATTTGATCCAAATTTGTTGGCAGGAAATATTCTGCCAACAAATGTACAATAATTTTCTGGTGAAGCTGTCTGACTTAAGACATTGCAAGTGTGTGATACAGCTTATATGGTCTTGTAAAAGTTATTATATTTAGGAGATCTTTGTACTTTTAGTTTGTCCCCAAGCCAAAACCCAAGTCAACTCCATCAAGGACTATGCCCTCTGTATAAATTAAACTGGCTCCACCAACTGTCACACAGCTATTGTC
The DNA here is from genome assembly GCF_019740435.1 of Gambusia affinis. Lineage (NCBI taxonomy): Eukaryota > Metazoa > Chordata > Actinopteri > Cyprinodontiformes > Poeciliidae > Gambusia > Gambusia affinis. The sequence goes on along the minus strand of NC_057871.1, from coordinate 26,086,920 downwards.
TGCATATTGATTTTAAATTATTTCATTTCTTGCCCTTATTTTCCTATTTCTGTAAATGTTGGACATACCAACACCTGTGGCCTTAGTAATTCAGTGTCTCCTCACAATCATTAATGCAATTATTTCCTTGGTACTTCAAACCATTGGATGTCAACCCATATTTTTCCCCTTTTCTGTTTTGATCCCACTTTTAATCCGTTCATTTTTTTGCCAATGATTTTACTTCACCTTCTGTATTTATTTTGGTGTTTTTCTCACAGTTTCTGAAAAACGCTTAGTAAATAAAAACTGATCAATTGATCGCTTGATAATTCCGTCTAAAATGCCATAATTTAGACGTAAAGCCGGAAAACCAAAGCATTTGTACTTTCTTGACCACCACAGCATGCTGCTACTTTCACTTACTGAATCAAAGTAGCAGCTCTTTGGTTTCAAACCAAATGAGAGCTCTCTGCTGGGATGAAAATAAATTTAGATTACTAGACTTTCACTATGTGCGGTCACTTACTGTTTATGGAACATTAGAGCCAGTCATTTCAGGATCCCAGAGTACTACTGGCACACAGTGAGTAATTTGATGACGGGAAAAGAGAGGAAATACAATTGTGTGTTAGTATCAAACCAGGAAGAGCAAGAGGAGAAACTGGGACAGCATGTTGGGAGACTTAGTGGAATATTTAAAATAAATACATTTTTATTTGTTCCTTTACTTACTGTAGTTTTACTTATAAACCTATGACCCTATTTTAAATCAGACATAGTAATTAGACACGCAGCTTTTCATCTACAAACAAAGTCAATTTCACTTGAGGACGCAATAAGAAGCTTTTCGTTTGTTTTAAATAAAAACGACACAACCATTATTCTTTGAACAAGATTTTAGTTGCCAGTTTCCCTTTCACTTGATGCTGACCTTCACATGGACAAGTGTGAACCAAAACCCAGCTACACTGCCAAGCCAAAAAGAGTAAATGTAAAGAAATGTATAAAATTAGCGTCACAGAAAATGATGTGATGTTAATAACATGGTTTTAGGTGCCTTTTAAGAAAGACAGCCAGAGCATTTTGTCTCCTGGACTTGAGTAGAGTCACTACAAACACAGTTGGGGTTTTTTCTTTTGTTTGACAGTATTAGAGAGGGATTAATAACAAGAGTTTTGACAAACCAATTATTTCAAGGCATTTACATTGTGTGAGCATGTGAAAAGTTGATATCAGATGCTGAAGTGGAAAACATGTCATTTAATAACACAAATATAACTTTCAAGAAATTTGACTGCAGTTTAACACCTTGAAATTTGGCCTCTGCCTCTTTAAGAAGAAGCTCCAGCTCTTGCCGACAAGTTGCCTTCAGCATGTCATCACAACAACATTCTCCATTAAGTCATTTTCAACTGTTCTCCTAGTGTCACCAAGTGTTTGCTTACTGCTGCTGTTGCTAGTCTGAAGGAGCGACCTGTGGAAGGTGAGGGGAGCTCTGTAAGGCGGAAGCTGGGCTTTTAGACTGCTGCTCCAAGGAAGAGCTTTATGGAAACAGGTGGCGCTTTGTGAGCAAGCCACTAAACGGCAACTAGCGATTGAAGGATTTCTCAAAAATGCATGAAAGAATCCACACAACAACCTGGGTATGTTCTTGATGGCGGATCAGTTACCCATAGTGGTTTTTACACCACACAAACAGAATTACAGAAATAAGTTAACATTTTGATATCTGTTTAAATTATTGATACTTGTACCATAAACTAAATTAAATCTTTCTCTTTTTTTCAAATTAAGTGTGACAAATTTCAAATTCACAAAGAAATCACAGCAGTGTAAATAAAACACTTTTCATTTACAACATAAAAGAAGCATTATCTTCTCAACAACAATAAGGAGACCAATGAACTTCTAGAGCCTGCAAATCAACAAAAAGATGCACAAAACCACATGGTATAAACATACATCTCAACGTGCCATTTGGACAAATCCCCGGCTTCAGCAGCAGGGGATTTGAGGTCTTTCAACCCATACCCCTCACACACATATTGCTGCTTATGTTTCCACAAGCGCATGCATAAACTCAGTCCACTACACAGCTGGATTCTGTTACCCACAGTTCACTGCAGCAATCGGTCACTGTGAGACAGAATGAGAGACCCACATAAACCTTCATCCTCCCCTTGTGATAAGGCAGAGACAGTGGGAGAACAGAGCATGAAGTCTCCATCTGTGTTTCTCCAACATCTTTCTGCAAAGGAGCAGTATTATGTGTTTTCCATGCCTTTTTATAGCACAATCAAGTAACTATTTTAACTTCAGCTGTTCTAAAAAATGCTGTGCATGTCAAATAGGACTTAAATGAAATTTGACTTTGTAATTTAATGCCTTGTAAGTGAGCTTCTGCCTCTTTAAGAGAATCTTGCTCTTTCTGAAACTCCGTCTTCAGAAAGTCATCACAGCATGACTCCTCCATTAACCCTTTAATTGAGGGTTTCTGTTCACCAGCGTTAGACTAAGAAGTAGCTTGTATAATGAGTTCGGCAGATGCACCAGCTGTTTGCTGATTTCTGCTGGCTAGTCTGAAGGATCTGACAAGGGAAGGTTGCTCTGTCAGGCAGAAGCTCAGTAGATTGGAAACTGACTCGAAGGTGGAGCTAGGTCCACCCATCCGTTTCGCACAGCTGAATGGTTGCCATGGGAGATTAAGAGATTTCTCAATGATGCATGAAAGAATCAAAGTAATACTCCACTTATGTTTTTGATTAGGGAACAAAATTATAACATGATGTAAAGCTCAAAAAAGAAAGTTTATTTTACATAATACTGCCCCCATAATGAAGACTCAATAGTGCTGTGTGTGATTTGCTACATGATACGGGACAGCTAACGGCAGATATCCTGCCAAGAACAGGGCTTTAGGCCAGCTAGCATTACGAAGATTGTGAAAGTCACATCAAGCGACTAGGTGAGTAACGTCACTTTACAGCATCTTTAAATCACTAGAAGAAATCTTCAAATCGGACAATAAAGGCTTCACCAGTAAAGGAAGGCAAAAGGTGAAGAACTGAGAGCTGGAGACAAAGAAGCAAAGCTGGGATCATAAACTGGGTTAAGAGAGTTTACTGGGAGGTTACTTCATTTTCTTTCCGAATGAAACGGGGACTTGAGTTATTGGTACCAAATTCCCAAAGTGACATATCCTGTTACCTCATGCCTGAAAGCTTACGAGTCAAATCTGTTTTACAACTTCAATCTTCCTAAAACTCTTAGTGTGTAAGTGGTGCGTGAGGAATTAAAGCACGACCAGGATAAGTGTGCTGTTGCACAGGAATGTTTGCACACAGGCGCACAGACATGTGTGTGCGTCACGCATACTGAACTCACAATTATCTTACAATTCTCATACTGTAATAATATAGCTAAAACAGAGCCATAAATATTAATTTATTATTTAAATGTTGGAATATTATGAAATATGGAGTAACGATGTGCTTCCCCTCCCCCTCCTGTTGCTGTAAGAAAAAGAAAATCTAATTTCACCATGAGGCTTAACAGTTGGCAGGGATTAGTTCGTACATGATACAAGCTAATCTGTGGATTATGTGCTAATCGTCTAACCAGCATTTCCATCTGAATAGATGAGTAGACAGAGCCATTTAGATAATACCTGTCTTGTGGTTGATGATTTGTTAAAATACCAGGTCTTTGAAGTGCTTGTTTACAAGTGGAAGGATGTAATACAGCTCAGACATTTAGAGGTGTTGTTGAACCATTCTTTTGCAGAGGACTTTGGTGTCTAGCAAAGAGCGGTTGTTGGCGTCACTATAATTTTATGTTTTTACACTTGGATACCGGTAAAAATGCGGGAGGAACACTAAAGTGTTGACCCTACCCCCTCCTGTTTCTGTAAACTGCTGGTCCCTAGCAAGAAATTTTGCTTTTTGGAAATGGCCAAGAAAGACATGAGATGTTATGGTGTAGATCTTAAAGGAGCCCCACCGGTCACTCTTATCAAGCTAGTAAGTCATAGCTGCCTTTTTCCCTGTGTTGTAAACACAGAGGCCCATTACAGTTGGTTACTCTTTGAATTTAGAAAACCATCAGAACATACCATATTTTCCAGTCTATAAGTTGCTCCAGAGTATAAAACACATTTATTTACAAATTTGACCATGTTGGTGACAGGTTGTGTTCAGTTAGCTTCTTTTTAACAAACTCTCGAAAACTTTCAGCTTTATCTTGAAAATCTGCTGGAAGTATTAATGTTTGTGCTCTAAATCAGGGTGGTCCAGAACAGCTCCCCTCTGTCGGTGTTCTGATGCTCTCATCATTGCTCTTCAGATTGTTCTACGGTACCTGGTGAAGTGCGCAGCATAGCAGAGACGCCTGCAGTAAATCCAGGGATCAAAAAAAACATGCTGTCACCCTGGACTATGAGTCACAGGCCGAGTCAAACAATGAATAAAACTGTGAATCCCAGTCTGGAAAATGCTGTATGCAAGTTGGAAAGTTACAAGAAAATAACAGCAGCATACGTTTGCTCATGTCTACAGACAGCGTAAAAATCCCTTTCTTCAAAATTACGGCGAATCAGTCACAAATAACACTAATCAAAATGGGAAAGTAAAGCAAGAAAAGACAGCATGTGAAAAAAACAGTGTGTTGATCTTCATATGACAGGAATGAACTATCTATCGCTGTGTATCGGTACACACAGACTATCATGTGTCCCTTGTGGCACAAATTAATGACATGTTGTGTGAGACCCTTTTATTTCTTATTATTTGAAAGTAATCCTAGTATAGTTGTTCCTTCGCCTGATTAATCCTGATCTAATCTGAGTTCCTTTGTGCTTCCTCCAGGCTTTATACTGTAGGCCTCAGTCGCTCTAACGCCCACACACGTCTACGCTGCAACAGGCGAGTTGGGAAAAACAAAGACAGAGAAACTGAATTCAGGTTAAACAGGCGGAAATGTAAGCGACGGCACTGATTCTAAACAATGACTCACAGCTACAGTTCTGTTGAAGCCAGAAGTTTGATGCCAACCACCATCAAACCGGATTGGCGACTAATCTGTCATCATTTGACCGTGGCTCCAGCCACTCACTGGGGTTTCCTTTTGTCTGCCTGTGTTTTGCTTCTGCTACTGCTATGTTGAAAGTGCATTTAGATGCTCTGGTGCTCTCTGCAGTGTGTACCTCTTGGTGTTTGCGCCCAAACCTTTTCACTGCACTGCTAATAGAGTGAATGCGGTTCACAAATACAAAGTGTTAGGAGGAATGCTTGTGTTCCTGTGGCTTTATTTGTGAGGACTTGTTCTTTTTCTCACCTTACATGTGAAGACGTAAAGACCCCTCAGGCAAATTTAAGGCCTGCCTTCAATTGCCAGTTTGACGCCGTCTTAAATTTCGCCTGGAGAATCACAGATCCTTCATGCAGCAACGTTTTTGGGACAAATCTGATCGACACCAGCTGCATGTTGGTGTTTCTGTCCTCTGAAAATGAGCTTTCTATGACGACTGCAGGTGTGCGTCTGTGAGTTTTCTCATTTCATCAGTCTGTCAGCAGCTGGATATAAGCATGTCACCTGCAGCTGGCTGCACACAGGTGTGCTGGCAGGAGGTAAAACCCTGTCAAACATGTCCAGTTGTCTCTAAGCCTGTACTTACAGCCTGTGTTAAATCTGTCTGTGTCTTAAAGGGGCTCAGAATGTTTTTGACTGACCTTTTTGAGCTTTACATCACGTTATAATGTTATTTGCTCGTAAAAAACATACCTGGAGTGTTCCCTTGATTCTTTCATGCAAGTTTGATAAATCTCTTAATCTCCGATGGCAACCATTCAGCTGTTCAAAACGCCTCGTGCCAAAGGTGTTTCCCAGCTTCTGCCTCACAGAGCAGCCCTTCTCCTTGACTCCCCCATTCAGCTCCTTCAGACTAGCCAGCAGCAATTAGCAAAGACCTGGTGGAACTGAACATCTGCTGAGCTCAATATAGGAGCCACTTCTCAGTGCAACGCTGGTAAAACGTTGTTAAAGGGTTAATAGAGGAGCCACGTGAGATTTTCAGCCGAATATTTGGCAATTACATGTTAGGAGGAGTAACTACTACACGTCTCCAAAAGTGATAACTAAAAAGAAGTAGAACTCCAAGCAGTTATCAAAGGGTTCCTCGCCCGACCCAGCCAGTCCAATCCCCGTTGCACCGCCCCTCCAAAGGTTTTCCTTTGTTTTTCAAAATCTAAACCCCTGGCCCAAATTCACCTGTTATACGCAACATATGTTAAATGTTGGGGCAACGAGCAGGAGTGGATACAATAGCAGGTTTGATTCCAGTTTCCTCCTGTCACGTGTGTGGCACGTCACCTCAAGATGCCTACTGCTCTGTGTATCTGTGCAGTATAAATTCAGTCTATTTAACATTTCACATATGGATCTGCATGTCAATGTTTTTTTTTTTTTTCATGTTTTACGTTAATATGTACTTCCCACATCTGAACCTTGTGTTAACATGTAAAAGTGTAATTTTCCCGTGAAAAATAGGTCAACATAGTATTAAGGAATATTTTTGAAAATGTTCAACTTGTAGGAAGATTTTCCCATGTTTCCTATTTTGCTGTAAGATATCATTTTTACCTGTGAAAAACAGATATGGGAAAATATCTGTTTTTATTGATCCTCTGGGATCAGTGATGTAAGTTTTGAATTTCTCATGCAGGCAAGTATTCCCACATTTCCAAATATCCCAGAAGAAATCATTTTCATAAGTTTTACTCATCTCATGTTTAAGTTCAACATTTGGTGGTTGATTAAGTTCACAGTATCTTTTTTTCCCCTCCATAAATAACACAAGACATATTTCCTCTTCACTGTATTTGTTTTCGCTCTCTCTTTAATAAAAACTCTTAAAACTGTAACATGGAGACATTGCTCCCTGAGACCCAGCGGTCTGTTGTTGACCCATCTGGCCTCTTTAGGTCCGTCAGTTCCTGACCTGTCATCACTTCTCTATATAAACTATTCCCATCTGGGAAAGGCATCTCATCTGAAGACCGTTCTACGTAGCAAACCTGCTTGCTTTCATTTCTGTCCTGCTGCACATTACAGTTTTCGTCACATTCAATATATTCAGTTGTCACCACTGTGGATTCATCCGTTACGCCTCTCCGTCTACCTGTCGGTTCCGTCAGTGAGGACTGATCACTCACTGACGATCACCTGCGGGATGCTTAGCCGACAGGGGCCCCTCCGTGCTCGTTTAGACCCAGTCTCAGTTTCCAAATTCTGCCCTCTGGCAAGATAGTGAATGGATTGGACTGAGGGGGGATGAGCGGGGGTTTAGGAAACATTCCCTCTGGAATGGCACAAGTCTAGGCAGGCATTGTAATGCTTTTAACACTTGGACAATAACTGTGCATTCAAACAACTCGACTTATTTCAATTAAGACTTAAGCCTCAACATTTAACTTTATAATATACTGATGCCTGTAGATAGATAGATAGATAGATAGATAGATAGATAGATAGATAGATAGATAGATAGATAGATAGATAGATAGATAGATAGATAGATAGATAGATAGATAGATAGATAGATAGATAGATAGATAGATAGATAGATAGATAGATAGATAGATAGATAGATAGATAGATAGATAGATAGATAGATAGATAGATAGAAATTGTGTTTTTTGACATTAGCAGAATATGTACAGACTTGAGCAGATTTGTAATGGAAATCCAAACTTCATCTAACTGAATAGGCATGCAAAGTGTGACAACACTTGGATTATACTGTTTCCATTACTTTTTGTGTGCAGATAAGGTTTTGTGGAGGTGGGAAATGTTACCAAGGTGTATTGTCTTTCTGATGACAGAAGTCTGTGGAGTTTACTCAGAACTTAACTGACGGCTCATTCAAAAGAGGCGGGGCTCGCCAAGGTCACGGGTCCGGCGCTGAAATCTGCAGAGTAATTTGCACTGGAAATTTACACGCATGGCAGACCTGCACCGGAAAATCAGGAACAGTCAGAGCTGTTATTCAAAATCACACGTCTCCAGATTCAATTTGTCCGGCTCAAACGAGACTTTACACCATAATGAATGCTGCGCCCGCTGCACTCTACTAATCTTCTACGCGCGCACGCCCACACACACACACACGCACACACACACACGCATGCAAACAGGCTCAGAGATCTTTACCAACCGTCCCCTGCAGCTGGAACACCTCATTAACCCAGTGTGTGGATGGATTTACCGCTGAGAGACCTCGCAGGAACAGACACAAGGTTCACACACACACACACACACACGCACACACACAAATATGCACATAATCATAATTGGATTACAACTGAAAAAGGAGTTTACTTTCTAAAAATACAAGTGAGAATAGCTCAGAGTAGAGCCATACTTCTGTGGAGGGATGTTTTGTCGTGTGGGTGTGTGTGTGTGTGTGTGTGGGACGACTGTTTACTTTGTCACTTATCTATTTGCTCTGACTCCTGACAGATCCCTTAAAGTAAACACACACACTCACACACATGCTCTTTCTTGTCTCCGCTGGAAGGCAAATCAATTAGCGCAAACTGAACCGCATTGTGTTTGTTTGGTTCTGTTAAAGCCGGTGACCTTGACTGGTTCATGACCCAGAAACAAAGGCTGCATTATTCACAGCAACAGAAGGGGAAAAAAAAGAAAAGAATCTGATTTTTAACTCTTTACGCTGAAGCGCGCAGCACCGCGCCGACCCGTATGCTTTGTTGCGTTTACAAGACGGGGCCTGCTCCCTGCCACTGTAATTCACGGCTCTGAAAAGCGACTGCAGACACGGGAAACGTGTGTTTTGGAGGGCGACTCTGCTGGGGAGCCTTTGTGTTTCTCCCAGAGAGGGAAAATATGGAGCCTATTGAAGTCTGAGGAGAGTTTGACATCTGATGAGAGATGGGTGTCAAGAGAAAAAAGAAAAAAAAAATCCCCTGCACAATCGCAGATGCATTTAAGCGTCTTTAAATTTGGATTGATGATGACGTCACAGCTTAAAAACACACACACACCCGTCAGAAGGCTTATCTCTGCTACATACCATTAATCATGACAGAAGCCAGGCACTCCCTGTTTGGCACTTAGTTTTCTATCTGCTGATAAACTTAGGATGGCTCTTATATTAAAAAAAGAGACAAAAATAACTTATTATATTTCTGAAGTAATGTTAAAGTGACCCTGATACATTTACATACAGTATCTTCCACACACACTCCCACAAAAAGTACAAAAGCTGCCCTGTGAGTGATTTAGATGCTTCAGGTTAAAGGTCAAGTTAACATTGTCTTGCTCACTTTTTTTCTTGTCTTGGGAATGTGACGTTAAGCTGAAACCTCTGCAAACAGTAGAGACACTCTGGTGTATAAGACCAAGATCTTAAGCATGCTTTTTATTAGACCTAAAAAACTATTCTGTGTCACAGAATAGTTTTTTTATTGGTATTATGTGTTATATTATATTTTTAAATGTCATGTTTTCATTAACTGCTTATCTTATTTTAATAAAATATATCACTTATCAACTTACCAACAGTAATAATCAGAGAAATGTAAGTAAAACATGTTATGATGGTTCATATGCCTGTTCAATTTACTGTGCTAAAGAACCAACGCAGAAATTGTTTCTATATTATTATTACTGCATTATAATAATTGCAATGACAGTTATATATATATATACATATATATATATATATATACTTACATAGCACATATATCTGTGTGAATATGTACGCTTGCAGTTGAAAGACACACGAGTTACAACAGATTGCACGGTTTCTTTCACTGCTCTACCAAAAGAGTTCCCTTAACCCTCCAAATTCAGATATTCACTCCACGTCTCCAGGTGTAAGAATGCAGCACCCAGGCATGCAGAGCACTTTTACAAACATTAGTGAAAGAATGGGTCCCTCTTGGGGACTTGGAGAATTCTAACGTGGGACCATTAAGGGAAGCAAACCAGTGCAATAAGTGCACTGGACTTACGGTCAGTAGGGACGAGTTCTCTGCCTTCCTGTCTGCTAATCCGGTAACAGAACAGTCTAGATTAAGTGTGAATGTTGTTGCAGAGTTGATTATGGTGCTGAGATGTTTGTCAGCAGTCGGGCTCGGCCCCTCAGTTCTTAATGAATGGAACTCTTTATGATGCGGCACACCGAGACGTTTTAGGCAATGTTATGTTTCCAGTTTTATGTGAAGAGTTCAGGAACGGTCCCCATCATGTCCCAACTTGAGCAGACCAACTGGCATGAAGGAGGACGTCCTGCGCTGAAGAAGCTGACTGGGCTTGAACAGAGTTGATATGCGTTCCTGGATTGGACGCCACGTGGCTTATTGTGCGCCGCACATGCAGCATCGGGATGCATCAAGTGAAGAACATCGGCGGTCGAGAAAAATGACGCAAAGAATCTGAAAAAGGGACGCAGGGTTTTGCTTTGAATTGTCAACATTACAACAACAAGATAACAAGGCCCAAGCGGATCACATTTCACAGGTCAGGAAGAGGTTTGAGTTCAAAAATGTCCAGAAAGTGGGAAAGCTGCTTACGCTAGCTTGACTTTGACAAACTTAGCATGTAAATGTTGGGTTCGGTAAACACTAAAACAAGGTGACCCACAGACACTCTGCGACAGGTCATCACTACAGCAGGTGTTTATATTAGCTAATTAAGTTTTCAGACAATCACTTGTTAATGATCGCCAAAGAAACATCAAGCCTGAAAACATAAAACTCCGATGAGCTGAACGTTCAGCTTTGTGGTTTTTACGTCCCATTTTTGTGCGTGGGAAATGTTTTTGTGCTTTTCAGTGTTGATTTCTGACGCACTCGAACGTCATCTCTGCACCTGCAGGTGAGCGTTACTAATTGCCGATGTCCAACCCAGTAATATATATCGATGGTCCTGACCTCGACTACGGGAGAGACTCGCTTATCCAGCATCAGTGTTTGTCCTCATATTTCTCTCTCCATTCAGGCCATGACAGAGAGAGAGAGAGAGAGTTAATCTGTCAGCAGATAACAGGAAGGCTCAACATTTAAAGTTGTTGTTTTATCCTTTTGAGCTTTTAAACTTCTGTTTATCATGAAACAAGTTGGATCCAAAAATGTTGACAGCCTTTTGGAAATAAAAAGTAAGGCTCTGTATTGCTTACTTAATACAGAAACTGCTGCTTTAGCAGTCATGCTAACCATGCTAATCGCTAATATAAAGTGCAATATTCCGCTGAAGAGGGAAACTCTGTAGTTATTTTGTTTTCTGCTTTGAAAACAAAAGCAGAAAACAAAATCTGCAAAAACATGTATAGAAAACTGTATTCAGATCGTGTTATATCATTACTGTTACGGAGAAATTTGAGTAAGCAGTAGCCTATACTGACAGATCAATGAGTGTCTACAAATTAGAGTTAAGGAGTTAAAAAAGATACTTTTTCTGTTTCTTTTTCTTTCTTTTTTTTTTTGTCAGGTCAATTTTTGTTCAGAGACTCTTCAGCTGTGGGACTTAATTTCCAGAAGATCAGCAAAACAAAGTTATTACAATTTAAAATCTTTAATTCTGGGGTTAAAATAAGCAAACAGCAGCCAGTCATCACATGACCCCGCAGAGAACCGATCAGGCTACAGACTGACTAATGGACATTACTGAACTTTTATCCCATTTTTTTTCCTTAACTGTCTGAGACAAAGCTTCAACCAACGCTGGCTTTGACGCCAAACACGCCGTTTCATATGCTAGCGGTTAAACCCCGGGCCCCGCTGCGCTCCGTGGGGTGAAACTGGACTCCGAAGTTGAGACACGTGAAGGAATGGCGACGACACGCTCGACTGCAGACCAGGTGCTGAAACGCAACTACGAAAAAAATAAATGAAATAAAATCTCGGAGGGTTGGGGCGAGGGCTTCAGGGTGATTTTCTCTGAGTAAGGAACGGGGAGAAAACGGTGTTGTGTTTACATAGATAAGGAGGGCTACATTCGCAGACAGACGAGAGGAAAAAAAAGACACGAGCGTAAAAACATGAACGCAACAAGTTTATATAGCAAGAGAAGCCCACATGAACTCCACAAACTAAACAGAAAAACAAGACTTTATCAGATGGGCAAGGCTTTTTTTTTTTTTCAAACAAACCCTGGGGCAGAACAAGTCTTTGAAGAACAAGGTGTAAGAGTCTCTGTGTATCTGCGGTTCAGCCAGGTTTCATTCACACCAGCTTATCTGTGACTAATCCGGCAGGTACGGCTGGAGAGGTGCAAACACGACGTCAAGCATTTACTCAAACACCTCCTTTCCCACCGGGCAGTCGCATTGCTTTCGCTGTAACCAATCTATATTTTTTTTTTTGGTTTTTTTCTCACTTTGTTTTTGCCTTTCAGACCAAGTCTTGGATCTAAATTTTGCTCCTAACCTTAACTGGCTGCTTTTGGCAAAGTGCGAGTGCACATTGTTCCTTCCAATCCGGACGACATCTGCTACGGATTTAGTTTGGAAACTGCAAACTGTTACCATGCATGAACACGGCTGGAACATCTTTGGCGACTTGGCCGCTCTTCAAACTGCGAACATCAAGTTGTTGTTGTTGTTGTTTTATTGAATAAAAGGAATATTATTATCAAATTACGTCAAAGTTTTGGTTCTGCACGCACTCTGGTTTTCATGCTCACTTGTGAACCCAGGTAAAGACGTTTGGGGGTTAATTACCAACAACGCAGATGTTACAATTTTCTTTTAAGTCTTTTTGTTTCTTTTTGATGCTCCAATTAGTTCTCTCATTTATTTATTTTTTTTAGAAAGGTATTTAAAAAGACATTAACCTTGTTAAACTTTTTTACAGACCTATTTGTTTCCAACGATGCTAAAATCTCAATTTGAATATCTTTAATTGATTTTATAGTTCCCCTCTTTTTTCTCTATTGGTTGTGCTTCTAATCCTCAGTTGGACTCTTGACCGATGCTTACATCAAAATATTTGAACATCACGCAGTTAGAGTCACAGAAATAATTTTTTTCTTACAGTGGACTACGTTTAGGTTGGGGAAGGCTAGTTTAATCTTCTAATTTTCATAGCCTGACACTCAAAGGACTCAAAACTAAATTTATGAATGATAGGGACAAAATACGTCATGGCTGTCAGTAAAAACATAAAAAAACAAACGAAAAAAAACCCAACCAAAACTGCAAAATCACAGTGGTGCAACGACAAAATGACCAAAACCAGTTTGAAATGTAAACTGTTGAACAGAAACATCAACATCATTGTGTCATTTATTTTCTGTTTAGTATTTCAATGAGTTCAGTCATTCTTCTTCTTCTTCTTAATTATGCTTCACCTTGTTTCTTGCCAGGTTTTAAAGGCTGATTTTTAAATAACATTTCTGCTGTTGTTGCTCATCTGTTTTCCTACACTGATCAAGATTGGTGGTTGATATTGTGAATAGTTTGTCATTTTCAATGTTTGATAAACATGAACACTTTGTACACTTTTGGAAAAGTGATCTGACTCAATTCTACATTACATGATTATAATTATTAGTAGTGCTGTTATTGTTGCATGATTGTCAATCTTGTTTTTTTATATCTCTATTGCTTTTAACACTTTGAGAACTTTTTGGTGTGAATTTTGCTGCCGTTACACCTGAGTTTCCCACTTGTGAAACAATGAAGTCGGTTTCTGTTCTGTTCCATTAACCAATCTTTGATCCGACTCACGATCCACGTTTTGAAAGCCAGTAAAATGCGGATCTTTCCAGGCAGATCTGAACTCTAAAAGAGTCGACATGTAAACTGTGACCAGGAATCTCATTCCAGTCACTTTGAAAAATGGCAGCAGTTACGTTTTAACGAGCAGGAAGTTCTGAACCAACGATCAACCCGGTCAAGACCCAATGCAGATCCTCTGAGTTTATTTTCCATAGTTGATTGAGGCTGGAAAATTGCTCTGTTAATCTGCGCTGCATCAATTTGTCCAACGTGTCTCATCTGTCATTCTGGGAGCAGCCTGGTGTGTTTTGGCCCTATCAGAGCCACGGCGTAATGTTTCTGCAGCTGACTGCTTGGTTTGGACCTGCGCTGGTCTGTCTGTGTTTATGGAGAGTCTGGCATCAGCCAGGAGAAGTTACAATGTCCCAACATGACAGACAGAAACCAACCAATCACGCTCCTCTCATTGGGAAACAGAAATAGGCAAATATATGAACCTTAAAAACAAATAAAAAATTGGCTTCGATAAGACAGCTTCAGTTTTGCCTGTGGCAATGTTCAAAACTTGATTTAGATTTCAAGTGAGATCAGTGGAAAAACAAACCTTAGGCACAAAAAAAAGGTTGCGCACAGTTTCTGAGTGCAATCAAGTCATTGGAGTGGGAAGAACAGGTTTACAAGGCCAAAGAGATACAATCGCTTAGAGTGGCAATGAGGTGAAAATTTCTCCTTTTGAAGTCGTTTCGACAGATAAAAGCTGGTGCTTATAGGCTGAACCAAACATGAATGTGGAGGGTTGCAGTCATCTTCTGTTCTGCAAATGTTCCTTCAAATCAACAAGATTTGCATAGATTTTCTATCAAGAAGCAGAAAGAGATGACTGGTCTTGAGCCGTTATTTTGCAACGCAGGTATCATTTGCACCAAGTAGAACCCAAACAAGCAGGTTCTACCAACGTGCATGTGCAAGACTTGTACACTGAGTTGTAATTATTCTGAAATATTAATTATAAATTCATTTGGCATAACGTGGAGTAGATGTCTTACTTTTGTATTTTTAAATGTTGTTTTAAAGGGGCAGTATTACGTAATGTAATGTTACTCCTTCATCAAAACACACTGGCAGCGTTGACTTGAGTCCTTCATGCATGTTTGAGAAATCCTTTAATCTCCCATGGCAACCATTCAGCTGTGCAAAACGCCTGGGTGGACCTAGCCCCGCCTTCGAGGACGAAGCTCCTCCTCAGAACTCCAGTTTCTAAAACGTCGCACCTTTCACCTCACAGAGCAGCTCTTCCTCTCTTTAACTTCCCCACTCAAACTCCTTCAAACTAACCAGCAGCAATTAGCAAGCACCTGCTGAGCTCATTATAGGAGCTACTTCTCAGTGCAGGGCTGGTATAAACGTCGTTAAAGGGTAATTGGACAATTGTTGTGACGACTTTCTAAAAGTGGAGTTTCAGAATGAAGAGTAGACGAGAAGTAAAATTTAATGTAAGTCATATTTTATTAAAGGGACTTTAAACTGTGTGAATGGTAACAGAAATGTTTAATGCTTTTGAACTTAACATTTTAAAAAGACAGGTAGCAGGCGATATCTAAACTTGACATTGCATTTACTGCATTCATTTCATGGTAACTTCTACGTAGCCGATCGCTCAATTTCAGTTTCGCAGCGTTCTGCACTCACACTCCATCCTAAACAGGTTTAACTTGCGGGTTTATGTTTTCCACTGTCAACACTTGGAGTGTTTCATTCTGTTTTGTACGCCATCGTCCTTTAAAGCTGCTGCTGTCCAGCTTTTGATCCACGTGACGGCCCTCTGAGGTGGCATTTGGTTCTCATCTGTGAACAAGACGTTCAAATTAAAAGCGCCACAGACATGCCCGCCACCGCGGCTCTCCGCACTGGTTTCAGACAGAACAATGGCTTCTCGAGCCCGGTCAGAGTGAAGCGATGTGTCCGACACCACAAATGTAGAGAGAACAGTAATTAAAAGCTGTGCACCATTTTTTTTTTTTTTTCATTTATTACACACAACAGTTTGTAAGCACGGACTTTAAATGTTTTCTTCTTTCTCGGATTTTGCTGAACAAAGTTTTTCGGCCTGCAAATGCTGCATTCGGTAGGAATGATGGAGAAATAATCACAGTTTTGTTGGCACGAAGCACAGTGTTTGCATTCAGAAAGTGTCATGCAAAAGTACTCTGGCCTTAAAATGTTTCTTTTTTTTTATATGGCTCTTACCACAAGCTTCAAAGTATCGTGTTGCAATTTAATTGGTTTGACCACCGCAAAGTACAGTGGTTCTGATGTAAATGGAGAATGTTATTTGTTTTTGGGTTTTTTTATTTCCTTGAAGTGAAAATGAAATGTGCAAATGGCAGAGAAACAACTTACAATTCCAGGAAAACCATTTGTCCTGCTTCATCGGTGGCTATGCTAATTAGCCTTAGCGTTCACGACAGGCTGTGCTATCAGGAAGAAGCTGTAACGTAGCAGAGCGCGAAGGAGAGGGTGTGAGTGGGGCGTACACAAGAATGATTGACAGCGCTCTGACCCTCCTCCTGACTGATATATTTCTGCAGTTTGCACTTGAAGAAGCCAGAAGAGCTCAATTTTTTTTTTGTCAGATTGTCTCATACCATACTGCTGACAAAATGATAGTTTTAACTGACATGTAAAAAAACATATATATATTTATAATAAACGTTGCATGATGTAGCTTTAAATCCTCTATATTGGTTTCAGATTTTAACATTTTTAACATTACAAGTATAGCTGGCCTATCTACTTTCACCATGTCTTGGCTGTTTCTTGCTCCGTGACCTGCAGGCTTTTGCTTTGATCTGTTTATCTTCCTGCCATCACCACAAGTTGGGCTTCCAGCCTCATCCAAACACAGCAAATCCCCCAAAACGCACACTTTCTGTTACGCAGGCAGAGGGACGCGCATTTGTTTTCGCCATTCAACGGTAAGTTTGACTGATCGTCAACTTCTTCTGTATCTGCGTTTCTTCGGCTTCACCGGCATCTCTGCGGGTCGACTCGTTCGCCCTTCGACCTCTGACCTTTTAATCCACAACCAGCTGCAGCGAGGCCTCAGAGGAGGACTAAGTGATTCTGCTTGTGAGTGTTTGAGTGTGGCGATGGAATGAGAAAACATGAGCGCATTCTTCTCTTTGTGAAAAACCTAATGGTTTAGTTAAATAATGAACTGCACGGTGTTTCAACACAACAAGGCTGAGTTTAATCGCTAATATCTCTTAAACTTAGATTAAAAAATATACCTGAAATACTGCAATTAGTTCAGTACAATTCTGTCACACTGTGATGCAGATGATACTACAGCTGAGTTAATATTCTTGTTGTAACAGATCTTGTCAGTCTCTTTAAATAAAATTAGTCTAATTTCTCTTGCAAAACTATCCGTACTCCTTATGCTTCACTTTTTAGGTTACAGCCATTGATTTTAATTTGTTCATTTGGATAAATGAACTCAAAGAAAATTTTTTTCTTTTTTTGTTTTTCTTTACAAATTTAAATCTTAAAACGTTTGCTGAGTATGATTCAACATACATTCAGAAATCAGCCTTGTAGTAAACACAACTTATCTGTGTTTATTTCCAGTTCTATCAGGGTTATGAGAGAACATTGGTAAAATAACAGCATCCTGACAACTGAGGAACACAGCAGTCAGATCAAGGATGTTGAGGAAAAGTTTAAAGAGTTAGACTATAAAGAAATATCCGAAGAAGAAGGTGCACCGATTGCAGTTTTCTGGCCGATCGCCAAGCTTTAAGAAGCCTGACCTGCCGATTCAGATTTTAGCCGATACTAGAAACAGCTGATACTGTTTGTCCGACGTGAGGAATGACATACATTTCAACGATTCTTCACTGAATAACTAGAATCTCTGTCGAATTGCGTCTGTCAAGTGGATGAAGTTGGTTTGGTCAGAAAACACCAAAGGCGACCAGAGTTTAAATGGTAAGGGTTAGATCAAGGCGTTAGAATTAGCGTAGCCAAAGTCCAGGTCTAAATCCAATTGACAATTTGTAGCAAGACTTGAAAATTCGTGTTCACAGACACTTTGGATCAAATCCGACAATGCTTGGGTGACGCTCTAAAGAAGAATGAGCAAAAACGTCAATGCCTAGGTGTAAATTACTGCTAGAGACAAACCTCAAAAGACCTGGAATGCCACTAGAGTGAATACAGAGTTTGAAACCCATGTCTCCTTTTGTTCCCAGGCTGTGATTAAGTGAAAAAACCCGAAAAGGTTCAGGGGATGTGAATAGTTTTGCAGTGCACTGTATTCTGCTGTATAACAGGGTCCTTGTAAAATTGGTTTCATACCTGAAGCTCTGTCTCATTAACATATCACACAGTTCCTGACAGCAAGAAAGTCCAAAAGATCCAACTCTCTCCCAGTGTGCCTGTCAGACCTTTCCGGCAATGCAGGTTACCTTTTGTCACACTGCATCTCACCTTACCTGTCGGGCTTTTTTGGGTTTGTAGGAATATCACAGGTTCAGACCTCTGTCTTCCAAAGTGCTTTGTCAAAGCCCCACAGCCCCAAGGGAGCTGTCGATTTACAAACTGAATGGGAGTGTGTGCGCGTGTGTGTTTATGTGGTAAAGGGTGCTTGGAAGAACCCAGCCTATTGAACCAGGATGAAAGGGTGCATGTGCATACCACCAAGCTGTCTGCCTCGAGGACAAAAGCAAAGTAGGGCTAAGGAGAGGTGGGGTAGGGGGGGAGTCTTCCTGTCACACCTCCACCATCCCAGAACCGTACGCCCCCAAGAAGTGTTGCTCCTCTTTACAGACTTGAGGGTGTTGTGTTTTCTTTAGCACAAAGAAGGATAAACGGCCAGCTCCGATTAATGCTGAATGAACAACTTCTTCTCCTGGCCCTCCTGCAGTCTTAAGAGACGGGGCCACTTAGACCCCACAAGTTTTTTCATCTGCGCGGAGGGGTCTCACTGAACCGGCGTGCACTTTTACAAGTTTTTTTTTTTTTTTGGGTGTGTGTGTGTGATTTCGGAAACTGACGTTCTGATGGGACAACACCCCTGCTTTCCGACCATGACATTTGCCTTTCACAATCAACTTATTCTATTACCGTAAGTTTTTTTTTTTTTTTTTTTTAAACTGTGTAAATCTTAAAACACATTTTACTTTTTCACGCCTTGAAAATGGCCTCTGTCTCTTTAAGACGCTCCTACACTTCATCAATGCTCCCAATGCAAAAAGATTAGCAACCATTCTTAGTAGCACTAGCTCATTGCTGCTGCCACTAGTCTGGAGGGACTGAGCAGTGAGACGCCATTTATGTACTCTCAAAATGGCTGCCATTGGAGATTCAAGGATTCCTAAGACATGCATGAATGAATCAACACAACACTCCAGGTATGCTTTGATGAGAAAAGAACACAATCACAAGGCCAAATGAAACACCTCCCTAAACTTCACACAAAGTTAAAGAACAATTTATGTTGGATATTTTCATCTCTACGATTCAGTAAATGACATCGACTAGAAAAGACGCCAAGGTAATCTCACTACAGATTGAAAGCATCCTTCCCACCTGTTCCAAATGTTACGAGGCGTTTCTGACTCACGCTCCTGGTCCTCCATGTTTTCAGAAGATGCCATGAGGATAACTTAGAGGAAGGTACTTAAGGACACGCTTCGTGGGCTAGTAAAGGAGTAACAACCCCCTGTACCGTGTCTGCAGAGGCGAGGAGGCAGGACGTGCGCTCAGACATGGCAGAGGTTCCAATCCAGTGAGCATGTAAAGCCTCAAAGTTTGAAAGTCAGAGGAACTTGTAAAGATGTAATGTGAGACATTTCATTCAGCACAAGAAATCTTCACGGTTACCAGAGAAACTTGACTAAAAACAACTTATGCTTTGTTTGGAAATATATGAATCTGCAATCATCTTATTTCTAAAGATGGAGAAAAAAAAACACTGCGACAGGCTGGTGACCTGTCCAGGGTAAGCTCTGGAGAGGCACCAGCAACCCCCTCGACCCCATTAGGGACAAGGGTGAACAGAAAATGAATGAATGGATGGATGGATGGATGGATGGATGGATGGATGGATGGATGGATGGATGGATGGATGGATGGATGGATGGATGGATGGATGGATGGATGGATGGATGGATGGATGGATGGATGGATGGATGGAGAAAAAAACAAGAAAGTGATTTACAAAGTTTATATTGCAACTTCAGAGCATGCTCAGAAGGAAAATCCCCCTTTTTTTAAGTCTATGGATGAGGTCTGGTGAATCAGCGCCACAGGGTTATATAATCTCTGCAGGTCAGCTCATTCTGGCTGATCAAGGTTTGGTGGATTACTCCAGGAATTGGGACAAAACACAAAATGTGTAACCCATTTAGTTGTAAGCAGATCTTTGATTCGTTCTGCTCCTCTTAAAGGGGCAGAATTGTGTATTTTCCAGGCACATAGAGCCATTTTAAGCACAATTAAGTAACTGTGTTCTTCCAGTTGTTATAAAAATGTTACATATATCAAACACAACTCAAAAGAAATGTGAAACTTTGTAATTTAATGCCTAGAAATTAGGCCTCTGTTTCTTTAAGAAATGCCTGCCCTTTCTGAAACTCCGCCTTCAGGAACAACATGGCTCCTCTATTAGCGCTTTAATATCATTCTGAGCAGAGTTGAACTGAGAAGCAGCTCCTATAATAACCCCAGCTGATGTGCAGTTCT
The DNA here is from genome assembly GCF_019740435.1 of Gambusia affinis. Lineage (NCBI taxonomy): Eukaryota > Metazoa > Chordata > Actinopteri > Cyprinodontiformes > Poeciliidae > Gambusia > Gambusia affinis. Next base: position 26,066,453 of record NC_057871.1, on the reverse strand, counting down.
TCCAGTTATTTGCTAATATCTGCTGGCTAGTCTGAAGGAGTTGAGTGGATGAGTTTAGGGAAGGGCTGCTCTGTGAGGCTGAAGCTCGAAAGCTTGTAAACTGCAGCTCTCAGGAGGAGCTGTGACCGCGAAGGCGGAGCTAGGTCCACCCAGGCGGTTAGCGCGGCTGATTGGTTGCCAAGGAGATTAAAGGATTTCTCAAACATGTATGAAAGAATCAAGGCAAAACTCCAGGTATGTGTTTATAACGGAATGACATAACATGATGTAAAGCTAAAAAAAAAAATGTAGATTTTGTACAATGTTGCCCTTTTAAAGAATAAATATAGCGGACAGAAACTTAACCAGGACATGAGAGCGAACACTTGAATTACATTTTCCTAATCAAAGTTTAGGGAAAACTTTAATAAAACCTGAAAGCCAAGAAAAACTTTGCATCAAAGATGTAATGGAAACATAAATAACAACACGTATACCGAGGCCAAACTTGAGTTACAGCACATCAGAAAAGCAACATCACCCGCATTAGTCACTGATGTTATTTCCTATTGAGAAAAAAAATGATACAGTGACCGAAACATGACCTACACCGAGGAGCCAGCTTGTGTGTATCAGTGTGTTGAGCACCACAGGGCACACTTAAGCTTACAAAGAGAAGGGATTTTTTTTGTTAATGTGACTGATAGTGAATAAAACCTTACACACACACACACACACACACGATTCAGCGCAGAGCCCCATCTTCTTCACCTTGTACCTCTTTAACTCGTGGGGTTATTAACTCCCTGATTGGCGAGCTTCCCTTTCGGTTCCGTCCTGTTTAGTTGTCATGGCAGCATGACCAGAGCACTTATTAGCTGACCCCGTGGGATTAGTGCAACTTTGAAAACCTGGAGGTTGAGGGCTGGGAGGGAGGGTTAAGCCTCCACCTCGAGCTGCTCGCTGCCGCATCTCACCAAAACCTTAATTAAATTGCTGAGACACCGAGGCAGGAATGTTTGCTCTACTCTCCGCCTCTACCTTTGCCGTCCCTCTGCCTCCACCTTTCTTTGCTTTTCCCATCCTTGTGCTCCACTTTAGGCCTTCTGTCAGGGCCTCAGACTCCTCACACGTCAGAGAATGAGGGCGACAAGTTGTGATTCAACGTAAAAGCTGCAGCATGAGATGAAAATAGGGCTGTTGAGTCTGATTAAACGCACAATTCAACCATACTGCCAATACATCATAATGAAGTGTAGATCTACAAGCCTGTAGACAAACATTAAAAATGTATTTTGCTATATAAAACATGAAAATGACTCATGATTCACTTAGTATGAAGTAATAACATATTACTGAAAAAGGAAAGAAAAAACAAACAAAAGAAGCAAGTATGTTTCATAATTTATGATTATTTCAATGCTGATTTGCCTGTTTGGTGTCAAAGAACGTAACCTGTAAAAACGTAACCTGTAAATTATATCATACAACGTTCAAATTCACAAAATCGATGTGTTTAAAGCTCTTCTGTTACATGATGAGCTGCTTAAATCAGAGCTGCACAATCTCTCAAGTTACAGCCATCAACTCTCCTTTTATTGTGTGTTCAATCATTCAATTGCAAATGGCTGCGTAAATGTAATATTTTAATCATGATTAATCGCAATTAATCACTATTAATCAGGTTAATCATGATTAGTGAGATTAATCATGATTAATCAGATTAATGTCAATTGATTGGATTGATCCTATCAAGAGTGAAAAGAAAAATCTGCAGAATGTGCCGATTTTTAAAACCTGATTAATTGATTAATCATCAGAATAATCGATAGAATAAGCAGTTACTGAAATAATCGTTAGATGCAGCCTTACATCGAAGATATTGATGAAGACTATAGAGTCCGTCTAACTAGCCAGATATGGGTAACATGATGAGCAAGAACTACACAACACTGAAGATATCGCATCCTACCAACCATTGCTTGCAAGTAGTCACATCACAACAGCGATAAATAAGCTTATGTTGAAACTTTTGGGACACTAAGATATAATTGAGACGCTGACAGAAAAAGAAAAGAAAAACTACGGTACTCTCTTCGGAAGATGATGACACCTGTTGCTTTCACACCTTTTCCCTTCCGTACAACTTTCCATTATGGATGTTCTCCATCAGTTGTGAAATCTACACGTTTTACTTTTAAAACTGAATAAGTGAAATAATTTAGCTCTTTGAAAATATTCTAAATTCATTAGGATTCACTTTAATTTTCAGCCTTGAGAGACCAATATTCGGAGAAAACCATAGATACCTCTAGGTTGAAACCAACAACTTTTTTTTTTCGATTTCATGTTTTACGCATCAAATGTACGACCAAACTTTATTCAGCACCTGCTATAAACAACACATTTACACACGAGACATGACAGAAAGATCCGACCCAGCGCGAGCGTCTGACAGACAGACAGGCTGCCTCTGCTGCCTCGCGCGAATCACGAATAAAAGCTTCCCGCACGAGGTGATAAGAGAGCCAGAGGTCAGGCTGGAGCCGCGGAGAATGGGGCAGATAACAGCCTCTAATCCGCAAAATTCAACACCGCCACGGTCTGAAGAAGCGACAGAGATAAGAACTAATCGTGTTTCCACATTTCTCCGCGGGGAGCCCTCCTCCTCTCTCGCGGACTCTGTCCTCCTCCCACCAAGAGCGCCCGCTTGACCAGAGATACAGACCTGGGCACCGGGTGCGGAGGAATGTGAGGCGCCGCTGCTGAAGTCCCCCAGCCTGGAAGTCGGTTTTTGACATGTGAGCCGAGCAGAGCTGTTTTCACTCTCTTGGCGTTAAAGTTCAGCTGCAAGTATAATTGCTATCACAACATCCTTGTTCATTTGATATATTTATTCGGCGTTACGCGTTATTAAAAAGTGCAATATTTCTACCGATAAACAAGAAATAGGTCGTTATTAGACTCGGTGTGCGCTCACAGTTTTCCAATCAAGCGGAGGTTTAGAAGAAGCTTACCTTGGGAAAGTATAATCCAGAGCCCCGCTGGAATGCAGCTTCACCTCCAACTCCTTATCCACAGTAAGACGGGGCGGGGGGCTTATCAGTAATAAAAAACTAACTAAAAAAACAAAAACTGAAGGGAAAGCTTTTGTCTTTTTCTCGCGGCACAGCGCAGTTAGCTCCAACGCATCGCTTAAAGTGAGCCGAGAATCACTGCGGCGCTGTGAAGACTCGCATCAGCTCCGCCGGACTTCAACAAAAGCGCTCCGTGAAGTGAAGGAGGCGAGAAGTTAAACAAGCCGCGGGGAAGTGGGAGGTACGGCAGGCCGGGCGCGCGCGTCCGTGCGCGTCCCAGTTTCACGCTGCACCTGCACGACGCTTTTCCTCCATGTTTTATCTTCTTCTCATTCACTACTGCCTTACGGAAGTAATCATTAAAACACGTAGAACATCAGTTTACAAGTCATGTCAAAAATATATTTTTTAAATGTATGTTAATATAGTCTTATTATTTGCATGTGATGTTGGGTGTTTGTGTGTTTTTTATAATATTCTCCAGAACAGCAATTTGCTGTAAAACTGCAATTATTCTGAACCAGGCAGAACAGCAATTTGCTGTAAAACTGCAATTATTCTGAACCAGGCCCAAATCTTTTAATCTTTTCCTGTTTTAAAAAAAACCTAAATAAATAAATACATTTACGCATTAATTACAATATATTTTACCATATTTCACGTAAAGTAGCTTTGAACAAATGGGTAACTCATATCTAGCTCATGCATTTTGGTCATCTGGCTTCAGAATTGTTTTGTCATATTAATTTCTTCCATATAGTGCTTTAAAAGAGCATCGCAAAAATGAATACATGTTTAAAAAACATTTCATTTGCCTGGTAGCAAATGTCTTCATAGACAACTTAGCGCTGTCTATGAAGTTGTGTATGTGTGCTCACACCTTCACCTTTCTCTCTGTTGCAGCTAGTTCCCCACAGCAAAGCCTGCCATGAATGCTAAAGCTAGTTAGCATAGTCACAGATGACGGCCCATAACTTCCTGTCACAGCACTGATTACAGAACTCTGACTACAGCAAACTGCACTGGAAAAGCAGTACAGTTTGCTTTTCCATTTTAAGCAGGTTTATTTATACACAGTCTTAGGAAAGTTGCTGCAGGTTTGCTGCTAACCAAACATTTCCTTCTGTCAACTAAGGTTGACACGTGCTGAAAAGCGAGACATTAAATACGTGTCTGTGTGTGATGTGCGTGTATGTGTGTGCGTGTGTGTGTAACAGCAACACACTGAAATCTGAGACTGGCATCGCTTTTCCCCAGCGCTCAGTCTGGCGAAAGGGTTTCATCGGCATATCAAGCGTGTACACACACATGATCACCGGAACACATGGTGTGTATATGTTTGGATCTGTTGGCGCACAGCCGCTGACACACGAGAACCAACTAAAGACACAAATTACACAAGAAGGCCGTAGTGTGAGTGGATAGCATCAAGCTTCAGTTGTGTATCGCTTAACAGGGCGGCATTGTATATTTTCCAGGTACATATTGCCATTTCATAGGACAACCAAGTAACGATGTTCTTCATTTGTTATAGAATGCTACATATATTCAAAAGGAAATTTGTCTTCACAGTTTCACTGCTTTAAATTGGGCCTGCGTCTCTTTAAAACGCTCCTGCTGTTTCTGAAGCTCCGCCTTCAGGAAGTCATCACAACATGGCTCCTCTATTAACCCTTTAAGAACGTTTTCACCAGTGTTGCACTTAAAAGTAGCTCATATAATGGGCTCAGTTAGATCTGCAGTTCCACCAGGTGGCTGCTAATTGCTGCTGGCTAGTCTGAAGGAGCAGAGTTGGGGAGTTTTGTGGGAAGGCGGCTCTGTGAGCTTTGAAACTGTAGCTCCAACGAGGAGTTTTGTCCTTTAAGGCGGAGCTAGATCCACCCAGGTGTTTTGTACGGCTGACTCGTTGCCATGGGAGATTAAATAATTTCTCAAACATGCAAGGAAGCAACACTCCAGGCTTGTTTTTCGAGTATACAAAAATTGACTCAGAAAAGTCAATGTTGCATAACGCTGTCCCTTTAAAACAAAAACCAAGAAACCTCATCAGTTAGCCATCTTTAAATTGGAAACTATAACAACACAACCCAAGTATTCATGAGAATGTAGAGCATGCAACCTTCAAAGTGCGACATTCCACAGTTTTTAATTCTCCTTCAGGTCATGCACATAATGTCATCTTTGTTATGCTAGTTTGAAGCTGAATGAATCTTATCTCCAGACAATGAGATTCTAAGGCCTTGGGTTGTTCTAACACAAGGCCCAGTGTGTCTGTCTGCCACGCACACACGCACACACACACACACACACACACACACACACGCACACACACACACGCACACACACACTTTAGCTCTTTTCTAACTGAGAAATCTTCATACTGAGTGATTTTACGGTTGTAGCTTTACACTGCAAAAGCACAAAATCTTACAAAGTCATTAGTTTCTAGTACAAGTGTCTTAATAAGACAAAACTTACAAGTAACATTTTAGCAAGATACAAAAGCTTGTTTCAAGTCAATATTTCCTTAACATTCCTGAAAAACTACAAGTCCCACTAGCAGATTATTTCACGTATAAGACATGTCTGAGAGCTAGAACTTTTAAACCAGTATTTAGAAATTATTTATGTGAAACAAGCTCCTGTTTCTTGCGGAAAAGTTACAAAGTTGAAACGATCTCAACGCTTTGAGATCGGTCCAATCTCCAATTTGAATCAGTTGACCCGCTGCAGAACTCAGCAGCCTTCGGGTTTTTGCCTTGCAGGTCCGGCTGACCGGTGGGATCGGAGCGGCCTGTGCTGCTGGCTGCTCTCAGTGTGAGAAAGAGGAACAGATTCTGCTGGGACTGCGAGAAAGCAAACACAGCAATCCAACAGGTATGTTTGGCCTGCTGTTTGCAGTGGAACTCTAAAGTGGGATTTTCTCATGGGAAGAAATCGATACGAAACGACGACGCGCCTGAAATCTAATTGATTTTTAGATTAAAGGAATCAATAAAAAGACAACAAATAAAACAAAACGTTTTGGGTTTTTTTCAGAAATATCAAATTAACAGAAACATACGAGCCTTTTAAAAGAACCCGAAACACACATATGTGATTTAACTGTGAGAAAAAAAACAACTAAACAAATCAGTGAGATAAACAAAGTTGTGTGTGTCGGTTCAGCTGCTCAGAGTGTTTATGTGATTCACACAGTCAGAGTTGTGGAAGACGTGACCCTTCGCAGGCTTCCCCAACACAACGGAAATGACTTCTTCTACATCTCACAGCGTTTCTTCTTTCTTTCAAGAAAAAAAACAAAAAAGCTCAGCATTTAGCTGTGCATTTTCATGTTGCTTTTCATGAAACTCAGGATGTGTTTATATATAAGGCCTGCAGATGCCTGGACACGGATTTCGATGACATTTCTGACATTGGAGGGGTTCCTCTAATGCAAGCCGGTGCACAGAAGGGAGAAAAAATGCTGCAGCAGAAAGTAAACATGAAATAACGCAAAGGAATTCGGGCCTGGAGAGACTCTCCCCGAGGGAGGCGGTCAAATTTAGTGTTTGGGCCTGAGCCAGGAGAAATAAAGGGAGGCGAAAACGGCATGCAGAGGGTTTTTTTTCCTTAAATCCTGTTTCCTCATCTCTGATTTTATTAGATTTCGTGGAAGTTTTGTAAAAGCAGTTGTACAACCCTGCTACTCTCTTATTATATCTTACATGTGATAGTGTGGTAACCTGTCCTCGGACAAAAATAATGAATTTCTGGCCCTGTAGATCTTCACAAACACGTTTATGTTGCTGCTTAGAACAAGAGACGTTTTGAACTTTGCTAATTTCATCAAAGGCTCATTCTTTTATAGTTCTGTTCTTGTGAAGCTTGATTTCTGTTTGTATTCAAACGTATATAAATACTCTAATATAAACTTAAAAAAAAAAAAAAGCAATTTGTTCTTTCATTTCTAACAAACCCCAGAGGACTTTGCAAAATACACCCGTGTTAATACTAGAGATGTGCGATAATCAATGCTTTGGTATTGAACCGAAAATGCAGAAAGAATATCGCCAATACCGATACCGATATCTTCTTTTTAAGTTTGATATGTCAAACCTTTGTTGTTTTTTTGTTTGAATTATTTTGTGCAAACCTGGGACAGAAATTGCCCAAAGCTTGTAGGTGTAGAAAATATATTTTATCATGATAAACAGTAATAACAACAACAAATAAACAGACAAACTGCAAAGTACAAATAGTTGTCTTTTGAGAGGAAATCAAAACAAAACAAAATTTTTTGAAGTGCAGTTGAGAAACTGCGATACAGAAATAAAACAAGAGGGAATCTGGATTATCTGAAGTATGGATCTTAGCTAGCATCGATCCGATACCAACCTACTATTGATATGATTTTAATAATTCTGTAAAGGGGGTTCAGTATTTTTAGAATCGCTCTGTACTGGAAGAAAGAACGCCCCCTCTACCTTCTTACCTCGGCGGAGCATTTTACTTTCCAGTCTTAGAAACGTTTACCAAAAAACAAAAATAATTTTTTTGAAACAATCTGCCCTCTTTGAAAATGCTTTTAATTTTTCCTGCTTACTATAGCACTGACTGAATGTCAGATGAAAAATTACAATATAATTTTTGTAATTATATTACAAAAACGGATGACAAAGAATGTGTTTATGACCTTAATTGTGTTTGGTTCCTGCAGCAGACTCTAACCTTCCTCTGTGTTGGATTCACATAGCCTTTAACCTCCCTGTGTGGACCATGAGCAGATGTCGGGGACGTTCCTCTCCGCCATTTTTACTCAGAGCCGAACGACGGCAGGGGGGAAAGCAAAACTCTACAGAGAAAACACACAGCGAATGAATAAAAAAAATAAAAAGTACATAAAACCTAAAACTTAAAATGACAAAGAAACATGTCGCTAAACACAACGCCTGAAACAACAGCTGACAGTCGGTGTGAAAACAGGTGGGAGTAAATTCCTGCCGTGATTCCAGGCAGGTGGAAAAGAGCGAAGGATCTGGCTGAAGTGACGGGTTATTAAAAGGAGCCAAGCTAACTCTAGAGCCCTCGGCCCTCATTTACTTAATGAGTCGTTCCTGTTTAGTTTCAGGTTCCTTCGTTTTTCACTCAAAGAAGATTGCAACCCAAACCATTTTAAAAACATCGTCCAAACCAGGTGGATAGCCGCAATGGTTCGCTAGCTCACGTTAGCTTGCTATGCTAACGCCTCAGTTTCTATGGTCTCAGAATCTCAATAAAGATTACAAAATATTTACTATGGCTGTCATCAGTGCCGTCACTCCACCCATGGCACGCACACTGTAAAAAAATATCTGTATTTTTAACAGTAATAAGCAGTAAAATTGACAGAAAAAAATTCAGAGACCGTAAAAAAAAATGTTAAACTGTTGAACTGATGGGAAGTTGCTGTAAATAAACTAATCAATGAAAGCAGTCATTTTTACATTCATTTTATAGATTGTTTTCTTGTTCATTTTAGGGAAAAGCATTGTTTTGTTGTTTTTTTTCTCTCTCTTACAGTTAAAATGTTTTTTTTCTGTTGCAGTAAAACATTGGCTCCAGCACCTTTTTAACCGTAAAAATCACCAGTGACAATGCCGTCTAATCGTCTAAATGTGAAAATTTTTAAAATGTTTTACCTTTGATTCGTCTTACCTGTTTTACCGTCAGGTTTATGGGGGGGTGAGGGGGGTTGTTTGTTTTGCTTTGTTTTTACAGTGTAGGGCATCAAATGCCAAGTGGGGCAACAAAAAAACAAGGCTTGTGAAAAATCTTTGTAATTAATCATAATAAAATAAAATAATAGGAGGTAGATCACAATAAAGCTTTGTGTTTTTAAATCTGTGTAGCTGAAATTTAAAGAGACAGTTATTATTTTCCCAAAGTAATAATGAAGTGAGAATCTTTTACTGCCCAAAACGTAATGCTGACTGTTTCTCCGATATTTACTGTGAGTTTGAATATTGGGAGTTTTGACGGCTTCCCTTTAAAAGCTCACAATGGGTTCATTATTCACTCAAGAGTTTCTGACAATCCACAGTGGTCTGCATGCATCTCTGCTTACGTTCAAGCACCTAAACACCTGTCAGGAAGGAAAAATGTGTTTTTAAACTAGAAACAAATCTCTTCACATTTCACCTGGAATTAGTTTTTCTGATGTTTGAATTCTAAAATAGTTGAATCGGTTTTGACACGCTTTTGTGTTGACAGCGCAGAGTGGGATGCGTCTTCAGAGCATCTGGACTCTCGGACTTAGACTAAAGAAGACGGATGGTGCTGCACGTCATTTCGCCCAGAAGTGTTAAAGAGAGAAGACGACCCCGGCATGACAGACCCAATCATTTGGCTGCTGCACAATTTCCAAAATGATTCATTTTCTCACGCTGTCTTTGTTAAAACACCACAGTAAAGGAGAGACAAGACAAACGTTTGCACTGTCAAAACACAAAGAGCTATAACTCAGCTAGAGGACCACCAGCTTCATGAATCCCCCCTTCTTTCTGCCCAGGCATGAATCCTCCTACTCCTACCGCGACCAAGACTGAACTCCCTAATGACCCTGGATGTAATGTTTCTGTACAAACAGCCCTACTTCTACCACACTGTTAAAGAAGCAGTTAGTACCACATAATATTGACTTTTTTGAGCACTAAATCATGTTAGAATGTTATCCTCTCATCAAAAACATACCTGGAGTGTTCTTCATATGTTTGAGAAATCCTTTAATCTCCATGGCAACCTGTGCAAATCGCCCGGGTGGACCTAGCGCGGCCTTTGAGGACGAAGCTCCTCCTCGGAGCTGCAGTTTTGAAGTTTCCGAGCCTCCACCTCACAGAGCGTTCACAGAGGAATCACTGCCCGGCAACACCCCCACTCAGCTCCTTCAGACTAGCCAGCAACAATTAGCAAACACCTGGCGAAGCTGCACATCTGGTGAAGTCATTATAGGAGCTGCTGCTCAGTGAAACACCGGTAAAAATGTTGTTAAAGGGTTAATAGAGGAGCCATGTTGCGATGACTTCTTAAAGAGACAGAGGCCCAGAAAGGGTTCTCTGCAGACTGTTTGTGAAGAATAAGTGTTTCTAAAGATCAAGTACTGATTGCTCTTCTGCTCGTTCCAGCTGCAGAAACCATTCAGAAACTAACAGAAATCATTCATCTCTGGTGACTGATTGAAAAAGAAGTTCTGGGTACAGTTTCTTGTCTCAACGGCAGTGTAAGTAACACAATTTTCTGAATAATATATTATATTTTACTTATAGCAGTTTTACTTTATTTATGTAACTGCAATGGATTTTGTTTTTAGTTTAATGAAAAAGAATTAACATTTAACCTGTCCTACTCACAAAAGTCTGAAAAATGTCCACGTTTAGTCATCAAAACAGTGCGATTTTGCTCTTATCATGAAATGAATAACTGTCAAATGAGTATTCTGATACTGTGGGTTACAACAGCAAGCTCGTGAAACTAAAAGAAATAATCTGCCAATGTATATTTAAAAAAAAAAAAGAAAAATCGAATGATTAATGTTCATTTCAATCAGGCGGGGTCCTCGAGAAATTTAACGATTTTACATAATGCTGCCATTTCAGCGTCTGTGTGAGAGCCTGAACATCAGGATGCTCTAAATCTGAATTCTTGCTTGTGATGTGAAGCGTGTATGGGCTTGTGACGTGTTGGTGTGTGTTTTTGTTTTTGTCTGTCTGAGCACCGCGGGGGGCGGGCGGCCCGCAGCGCGGGGCGGGGCGGGGCTCGGCCCGGTTCTCACAGAACCGCTCAGCGGCCTCTTTTTGACATGGATCGTGAGAACCTGATTGGCAGGGGGTCCACGTGGCGAAGAGGAATCTGACAATCCTGCTTTCATCGACGTGATTGGAGAAGCAGCATGTGCGGAAGCTGCTCACGCAAACACGAACGTGTCTTTTTTTTTTTTTTTTTTTTTCACACATGTGGAGCATCTGAATGTTTTCTGACCACATCTAGAGACAGAGAAGAAGACGAGGGAGGTAAAATACAACTCATGCGGTCTCTATAGCAACAATTTATTTGAAGTCTTTTTAACACGTTCCTACAAATGGTGCCTTAATTGTGGGAGATGCTGAATAGATAAAACATAGAATTTGATGTGATAGATCGGGGGTCTGCGACTTTTCCAAACCAGACAGGCGGGGTTTTTTTGTTTTGTTTTGTTTTGCCACAAGTCCTGCTAAAAAAAAAAGTAAATATAGCCACAAATGTTACATAACATTTTGTGAGAAAGCAGCTTTAAAACTTTTGACAAATGTAGAAGTTTTTTTTTTTTTAAAGAATCACCATTTTATTCCTGTTTTTATGTTTTAAGACTAAGAAAAACATAAAACATTTAAAAGAGAACTGATACATTTTCTTCTGTGTGGGACGATGTCACTGAAACCTGCCTGGGCCGTTATGTTGTAGAAATTCAATGCGGGATTTATTTCCTGCAAAACATAAATAACTGCTAAAATCGGCATTTGTTACGTGTGTATTTTTAAAAATGTCTTGGCTCTGCACTCTTTTAGCCAAACATTCAGCTCTAGACATCTAAACCATATCAATGTGTTCCAGGTCCAGTCAAAGTTCAAAGTTAAATCCTGACGGGAATCTGACGCAAGTTTTTAAAAGTAATGGTCATAAATTTTCACATCCAATCAGCCTGAACTTCAGTTGTTTTGGAAAGAAGAACGAGTGAGGCTTCTTTTCTCTCCTTTTCTTTCTGATCATCATTAGACATTTCATCCTTGTAGCTAAACCCAGATTCTACATAATTAATAGAATTATTTATAATTGCAAAAGGAAGTGAGGCTGCTTGCAAGTTTTACTTAAACCTCCTGCAGGAAGCTCAGGAGGGGCACAGAAAATGTTACGAGGAAACCGGCGGGTTGTCCCGTCAAACCATCAATTCCCGAAACCACACAGAAACGCAAAAACTCAAAAGTGCACGTGGGTCAGTGTGAATCCGCCGTTTGGTGTCACAGAGTAAAAACTCATCTCTTAAAGCAGCAAGAAGGTTAAAATACTTAATTGAAAACAGAATCTTGTGTTTGTTTGACCACCAGGTGGCACTGTTAGCATAACTTCAAATTGAGACAGCACATGGTTATCAAATTACTGCAGGTTTAACGTCACTGGACTATTGCTCTTTGGTTAATAGCACACATAAAACGGAACATTTTTTATTATTATAAATATTAACCGATGACCAATATTCCCATTTTGTTTTAAAGGTTTCAGTACCAGCTTCCTGAAAGCGTCACCCTGTCAGATTCTAAGTGCAATAAAGTTATTTCATTTAAACTTGGAGCTTATGAAATGAGCTTTTTAATATTTATATGTAAAAAAAAAAAAAAAAAAAAAAAACAAAAAACGATGGAGTGAGTGAGAGATTGTGCCCGTAGCCCAAACAGAGCCACCTGAAGTTTACGACCCCATGGTGCAGGCTGTTTTCAGACGGTGATGGAGAGGGCAGCCAGTCTGCCGGCCGGAGAAGAAAGAGGTTGGGGTGGGGGGAGGACATTACCGAAACACCTGGTCTGAGCAAAACGAAGCCTTTTCTGTGCACAAATGGGTTTTTAAATGCTCTGACGTGACTGCAACCCTTAGTACTTTCATGATCAGGAAACTCATAAAGAACTGAACTAAGAGTGAGCTGAACGACTGTGTGTAAAAATACGTGTAAAAGTGCAGTGGCATTAATACGACACTGAATTATGTACCAAATCCAACCTTTAGGCAGCAAAAAGAAATATTTTAATAAACTCACCAGTGTTACCGTTATTGCCTCCCCTGCTGTAAAGTTACACAATCCACTTTTTGCCAAAAGGACTTTCTAATCCAGTTATAAAAGAAAAAAAAAACTTTACATGACTTTCAGTACTTTATCAAAGAAATATATATTCATACCCATAACACAGAAACAATAGTTTACACAGTAGCACCCGGTAGCAACATCAACGGGAGAGAAGATGAGCAATTTCCCCGGTCATGTGTACAATTGGAAAAGTCTGCATAGTCTTCTCTGTGTGTTTACATCTAAAACTACCTAAAATAGTGAGACAACAAATGAACCTGAAGACTCAGCAGACGCACATCCAAACATTTTATTTTTGAAAATTTCAGATATTACACCCAAAATCCAAGAGATGACAGCAAATCTGTAATTTATATGTACATAAGCTATAAATCAAATCATTTGTCATTGTGTTTAGGAATGTTTCTTAAAGGATAGCATTGTCAATTTCATCAACCTCCAATTATTATTGCAAGTCATAAATGAGTTTTTTTTTAAAGTCCAGTATGAACTACGGTTTTTTTTTTGTTGTTGTTTTTTTAAGGCTTAGATTTAGTTTCACCTCTTGACCACGTCACAATATTATTATTATTATTATTACTACTACTATTCAGAGGTCGGGTTACTGGAATATTTTCCGTATTTGACCGGTTTGGGGTTCTTTTTAACGACGGGAAAATCTGCAGCTCATTTGACAGGTTATAATTAACGCCCCCGACTGGTGCACACAGGCACACATAGACTTCAGGCAAATATTTCATCGCAGAGGCAACTAAAATAAATCAGTTTAAAAAGAAAACTTTCTGAATATCATCTCATGGTCTCTGAACTAAATGTGTCTTTCTGACCGGGAGCTGACAGCGTGTTTTAGAGTTATGGACCGGACGCTTTGGAGCGTCTGGATTAGGAAGCGCATTTCAAACCTTTGGTTAAAATGGTGCCTTTAATTCCTTTACAGACCAGAGAAAACTAAAGAGAATGCAATGTTGTGTGTTAATCTATTTATAGTCTAAACAGAGGAGCCGGCAGGTTATCTTGAGGAAATAAATAAAGGTGAAGTTAATTAGACTGTAAGACGCGCATAGCGCTGCACAACCAATGCGGACTGCGAAGAATTAAATTGACTCACTCTGCGGTCTCAACAAGTGGAGCTGGAAAACGTGACGCTCCGCGCCCAGGAGGAGAGCAGATTTCTCTGAGAGGATTTTGAGAGGTTGTGTGTTCAGACCCCAGCGGGTGAAGTGCTGGTAATTTAAGTGGAGTCGTTTAGTTTTAGTTATTCTAAGTTATTGGGGCCACAGTCAGTGGGTTTTTGTCACTACGGAGAAAAGGTTAGATGCGTTCATGTGCGATGGGATCTGGATTCACGGTTCAACTAGGCGAATAAAAATAAACAATTAAAATGCGGCTGAATGGGTGTTAAAAGATGTAAAGGCTGTTTGTGAAGCAGTCCTGAGAGTTCAAGTCAGTGCATGTCAGAGTTAAGGCTTTTATGCAGTGCTAGCCTGCCCCCTTCTGGTGTGGTGACAAACTACTGCTGTAACAATAAGATTCTTAATTTTGTTTATCCTGTAAACCTTATGGGGGTTTTTTTGTTTGTTTTTTAAATAAAACGTTTATAGGAAAAGATCACAGATGTGGTGTTAATGTTACGCATGGTTAAAGACTACAAATGGCCACCTGTGGTATGTAAAGTTTCAGCAGATGCATCAGCTTATGGTCTGGGCAGTGTGCTGCTCCAAAAATGGGGTCAGGAGTGGAGACCTGTTGCATATGTGTCATGATCTCTAACACAGACTGAGCAGAGATCTGCACAAGTGGAAAAAGAAGCTTTGAGTCTTACCTGGGCTTGTGAAAGGTTCAGTATTTATCTCACTGGCAAACATTTCCAAATGGAGACTGATCATAAACCACTTCTGAGTCTTTTGACTTCCCAGATGTTAGATGCTCTTCCACCACATATTCAGTGTTTTAGAATGCGTCTCTTGAGATATTCCTATTCCATCTCATATGTACCAGGGAAACATCTGTGGACAGCTGACACACTGTCACGTAACCCCATGACAGAAAACTTAACAACTGAAACAAAGTTGGTTGAAGACTCCAATATTTATGTGGACAGTGTAATACAAAACCTGCCTGCAAGCACTGGCTACCTTGAAGAGGTGAGACAGGAGCTGAAAAGGGACACCATAACGTGTGATGCAGTCTGTGTGAGGAAGGATGACCTACACACTACAACAGTGAACCAGCACTCAGACTGTATTGGGCTGAAACGGCATTTCTTACAGTGAATGATGGTCTTTTGTTAAAAGGAGAAAGACTTGTTATTCCTTCAACTATGAGAAATGTTGTGCTCATGAAACTACATGAGGGACATCAGAAAGTGATGAAATACAGAGAACAAGCGCAGCAGTCAGTGTGGTGGTCTGGACTGAGCCAGCAGCTAAAAGAACTGGTTCTAAAATGCCACACCTGCAACAGAGAGAAAGAAAATCCCACTGAGCCACTGATGCCATCACAGTATCCTGACAGACCATGGCAAACACTTGGCGCCGATCTGTTTACTTTGCAAGGGAAAAATTATATTCTGGTTGTGGATTATGCATCAAGATTTGTGGAAATTGCTCAACTAAGTCCCACAAGATCAGCAGATGTGATTCCTCACCTGAAATCTGTGTTTGCACGTCACAGCATTCCAGAAGTAATAATCACAGATAATGGTCCTCAGTTTTCCTGTGCTGCTTTTGCTACATTTGCCAAGTTAAAAGGATTTAGCCATATTACAAGTAGCCCAAGATAGCCACAAAGTAACGGGGAAGCTGAGCGTGCAGTTAAAACAACAAAGAACTTGTTGAAGAAAGCAGCTGATCCGTATCTCGCCTACAGAGCAACACCACTTTGGAATGGGTACCGGGCAGCAGAGCTCCTTATGGGAAGAAGACTTCACACGACTGTGTCAACACTTCCATCTTTGTTGAGGCCAGTTCTTCCAAAAAGTAAGATGATTGCTCAAAAAGAAAAGGAGAAAAGGATAAAGGATGCAGAGAGATATGATTCACGCCACAGAGCAAGAGTTCTTAGTAAACTTTCTCTAGTCTAGGACAAGGTGTGTGGATTAAAGACCAAGGCACAAGTGGAGCAGTGATTACCAGTCGTTCTACTCCACGGTCATACATTGTGGAAGGACCCCATGAATTGATTAGGCGAAATCGGCGTCATTTGGTTGCCATAGAGCCTTTGACAAAGCCAGAAGTACCAGAAGGTGATGTTGCTGCAGAACAAGTTCAACCGAGTTCTGAAGAACCTTCACAGCAGAGCCTTCCTGAACTTTCACCTGCTCCCAGAACCAGACGGGTTGTGAAACCAGATAGACTGAATTTGTAGCTAAAGGAAATAAAATAATTGGTGTAAATATTATGCTAAAAGTTTAAATATGCATTTCTATTTCTTGTATTTTTTTTTTCTAGCTCTAGGTAGAAACAGACCTTCCAGCTATAGAGGCAGAATAATCCTCTAAGGTCTGTTGAATCGATGATAGTCCACCCATTGATTCTAGAGAGGGGGGATGTGGTGTTAATGTTACGCATAATTAAAGACTACAAATGGCCACCAGTGGTGACATCATAAAGGAGCGTCAGGCTCAGGTTGTCCAGGTGATGCTGACTGTTATAATGGAGCCCATGCTGGAAGTTTGGCGATCCTGAATAAACCAATAACCATGATACAGTTTGACTCAGCGCATTCTTCATAAAAACACGACAACAGACATTTATTCATTTTAAAATTAAATATTTTTACTCTAACTTTCCAACAACTAGCTAACTCACTGCAAAACAGCAACAACTGGTGGGAAAGGTTTTTACCATCTTTCAATCCAGTACACAGACCCTATACAAACTGGGAGTGTGTCTTATGTAACAGGAATGCCAAATTTGATGTTTGTTCTAAATGTGCTTCATTTCTTTATAATTTGGCCTATGTAATCCATTAGTGCAGCTTAACATGCATGGTTTTTGGTAACCTGGAATACACTGGAAAAAAATCTATGCATACAAAGGGAAGAAAGTTCAAAACTCGACACAGCTAGCAGCCAAATACAAACTGAATGTAAAAATATTTGTGTGAACAGAAGAATGACCACTCTCTATACATGAGTAAAAAAAAGTTATTTCAAAGCCTAGTAAATTAATTTAAAACAACATGAAGCCCTTTTCACATGGGATTAGTTTTACTTATGGACCAGTGCTATTTGTAATAATTACATGGATTGTCTGCATTGTTAATCCAATGCAAATCAACCATGTCAGTAATTTGTAAAGTAAATGTTCTCCTGCAAATTATCTGCTGAACTCCGAGGTCCTGTGATAATAACTAATCCAATGCGAATCGGTATCTCTATGATTTGGACAGAAATGGGTGGGATCCAAAATGTTATTAGACGTTTTTGTTCTCCTGGCCACATTTTTATGGCCACAAAAATGCATTTGGCTAAAGAATGTCAAAAGAATGCATTCTGAATGAATGCAGCTTTTGGCTAATGCTAAGAACGCAGCCTCTGTTCTTAGCCTCTGGCTTGCCACTGAAAACCTTTTGGGTCTCGAGCCACCAAATCCCTGTCAACATGTAACGTACAGCATCAAAAAGAAAAAGGCTGTAGAGTAAAATAATTGCAACAGAAATACCATCCTTCTATTTGTGACCTTTCACATAACACTTATCCCGTGGAAATGGGACTATAGCTTCCTACTGTGAACCAAAATGAACCAGAAACTTTGCCAAACCATCCAAAAATAATCCATGTTCACATCAGGCTCAGCAGTGAACTCCCTTCATGATCCTCCGCCAGTAGATTTGCATTTGGTACTTGCTCGTCGTAGTCATGGCGATCACTTTGGAGAGATCGCAGCTGCTCAGAGGATGAGGGGGGATGACCTGAAACATCCTCTGATCAGGAGGGTTGGTAGGAGAGACACCCAGACGTTTCAGGCACATGCCCAGGTACGCGTCTTCGATGTAGATGGGTTTGATTTGAGGCGAGACGCTCAGGATCTTCTTGGGTAGATCCAGCGACATGACGTAAGCCATGCCCAGAGGGTAGGGCGGGTACTCCCGCTCGGCGATCACGTGTTGTGGCATGTAGAACTTGTTGAAAGGGTTTCTTAAAACTGGGCTGTGCCACCAAACCAAGCCCGACATGTAGTTTTCCTTAGGCGTCTTCGGGTCAAGTAACAGTTCAACCAAATTCTCAACATGCAGTAACATATCCGAGTCTATTTTCATCATGAAGCTGGACTTGGTGCAGTGCTGAACCAGCCACTCCAGCATGACCATGGTCTTGATGGTCAAGTTGCGGTAGCTGTCCTGGAAGTTACTCTGGATGAGATCACGATACCGCTTGCTCTCCTGTTTCAGTCTCGCCTGCTGCTGGTTGGCATTAACCCCTCCAGGTAGCCCCACTATGAAGACAGTCTCAACCAGCTGACCGAGGACCGTTTTCTTACCCCCCCACGTCCTTCGGATGGTGTCACGACCTTGCAAATTGGCAGGAGCAGTGGGAACCATCAAGATCAGGAACGGAGTGGTGGTCTTGCACGTTGGAGAGTTATCCATGATGAATTTGTAGTTCCGTGGGTAGGCAACATGGTACGGGTCTGGGTCCTCCCACTTTGGCTCAGCCAGCAAAGAGGCCGTGGCGTTGGACTTTTTGGATGCTGGTCCATACAAGTGATCAAGCTCCGTGTAAGAGGTATGGTAAATGATGACCACTGTCGCTCCCACCACAACGCCGATGAAGATGTCCTTCAGTCGATTCCTGTTGTCCATTAGAACTGTATGTATTTAAAAAATAAAACAAAACAGAAGAAGTTATGTTACTGCAAAACTTTCAGATGTGTTAAAGGACTAAGTTCTGAGTAAAGAACATGCTATACTAACATTTACTTTTAACGTAACAAATTAAATTCAGGCTGGTCAAAGTGAAAAATAAACTAATCAGATGTTGAGTCGACTGACTGTGAAGCATTTTCAGTTGGACGTGGTTTCTGTTGCCGAGCAACCAAAGCCCTTCCTGAGTGAATCATCACAAATGGATTTTTGCAAACTCATTTTTGAAGTACAAAAGTTAACATGTGAAGATATGATTGAAAATGTTAAGTTTCATAGAGCTTAACGTAAACCTGAAACAAAAATCTTTCTTCATAGATGCAAAAGTTTAATAAAATACCCCCACGGACACTTTATTAGGTACACTTGTTAAATTGGGCTGCATAAGTAGAACTTCAAACTTCAACATTTGGGGCCTTAAATATTCATTTTAATCAGTCACATCATTTCAACTGTTTAGTGGTTCTTTGTCTTGTCTTGGATGTGCAGCAGACAGAACCAGAGCAACTCATTGAATATTCATGATCTCGCAGTACTAGCAAGCTTTAATATATGGATCTTTAAGCACTCAAATTATGAGCATAGATAATGTTAAAATATTTCTATATTGGGCAAAGACAAGAATGTCAAATAAAACATCTAAATGTATGCTCTTGTAAAAAAAAAAAAGAGGACTAAATACAAAGAATAATTTCAGGCATTAATCATATATTTTGAGCATATTTATACATTTATAGTTAGAAAACTGGAAGTCCTGACAGCCATCAGTAGGTCAACTTTCTGTTTTTTATAGCGCTTGATGGCTCACCTTTAAGGAGACAAAGTGGCAGCACAAAAAACAACAAGTAACTCAGAAAAAAAGGGGAACAACTGGTTTTGGTTCAACTGACTTTTGGTTCAAATAACTTGCTTCACTCATACAGACCTAATTTCTCACTTTCATAATCTTATCTTTAAACCATTTCCACTATACAGACACAGTTAGGACACACGCAGTGTCTTCTCACGCAGTGACATATTTGTAGTTGATGTTTGTGTGGCGTAAAAAAAGACATGCCACACATTTCACTAAACTTCAGTAAAACACGTTTCCAACATGCTACAACTGATGTGGAAACATGTTTTCGATTGGAGGAGGCAACACAAGGTTGTGAATAAAAAATGAAAACATGAAAACGACAGTACCTCTCGGCAGGTTAGTCATCTTATTTGTTCCTCCACGTCCCTGACAAGCGGCTCTACAATCTGATTCTGGAATGAACACATCATCTAAAGCGCACAGGTTCATAAACGGAACTAGAAGATTGCCTAAGAAGACGTCAAGGAAACAGACGTCTGCCGTCTCAGAAAACTAAACTCCTGCTCTTGCTTTCACTTCCTGCTTTGCTTGTCACCAGATCAGAGGAGAAATACGGCAGCCTGGTGGTTCTGGGTGGGACGCTGACCAACTGCTGAAATGTTCATCGAAACCGTTTTCCTGAACTCCAGATCTGCACAAGAGCCAGTGATCCAAATCAGACAAGTTTTCCTGGTTGGCAGGGGATTCAGTTGGTTCTTGTTCATTAAAGGTGCAGCATACAACTTTTATAAAAGGCATGTTTTTTTTATTATTATTTGTTGAAACTGTCACCGTGTCTTGACAGCATATGACACAATCTGTGAAAAGATGGACCTGCTTCACCTCATCCCGGAGCGACTATTACTGTCTGAAGAAACACCAAAACAACCAATCAGAGCCAGGAGGAGGGCCTTAGTGCTGTCAATCAAGATTATGTACAGTAGCTAAATGTGCTAATGGTGAAGAAACAACTCACCGTTACAGGAAAACCGTTTATCCGCTGTCATCGGTGGACATGCTAACTAGCTTTAACATTCACAACAGGCTCTGCCAACAGGGACCAGCGGGGGTGAGTGGCGTGTGAACAGGTGTGGTTGACAGCACTAAGACCCGCCTCCTGGCCATGATTGGTTGTTTCTAGCTAGCACTGGGAGAAGGCAGGGGATGTTGATTTTTTTTTTTTTTTGTCAGAGATCGTCTGTCTCATACCGTACTGTCATGACATAGTGACAGTTTAAAAACATACGTAAAAAAAATAAATATTTTTTATAAAAGTTACATACTGCTGTCTGGAGGAAGACCGTTCCAAAGGTGCGAACCATAACTAGACAATGATGCTTCTCTATGAGTTTCCCCTTCTCACGTTTGGCATTAACAGAAAACTTTCTTCAGATACATTACATGTGAGGAACTAAGAAAATTAATGGCTTTAAAATGATTAAAGTTCTATGGTTACTCTTTAGAGTTACTCTTTTAAGCCACTTTAGAGACATCTGGAGTAATATGGGCTCTGTTTCTGATCTTTATCAACATTAGCACAGATTAAATTTCTATTACTTTCTATAAAAAACAAACCCATTACACTAAGATATCCTGCAACCCGCAGTGTCTACTAAAAGTATACACTACATCGACCAAATGGTAATTTTGTGTAGACTGCTTGCTTCTGCAAAGAAAAAGTAGTATGGACGGTTTACATAATTGGGTTAATACACACTTACTTTGAAAAAAAAAAAAAAAAATGCCATTACTTTTTTTTTTCAAAGTCATTATCATTTTTAAAATTTTAAACATGACTAAATTAGTTGACACTTGCAAGGCGAACAGGAAAGTAGTTAGTTATACAGGAGAAGTGAGATTTCTGTTTAAGAAAGTCCTTCAAATCAAAAGCAATGCCTTCAGCTGGCGGAAACAAAGGTTCTGGATCCAAAACCTGAATGGCTTGTTCAGGTTTCTACTTCGGTCACATGACTGAAGGAAACAAAAGAAACAAATCATATGGATGTGCTGTGGTAACGTGACCTACATTTGGATGTCTTGAGTCCTTGATGTGGCCGTCGCAGGTTTGATTTCCGGAACATTTGCCGCCTGGCTTCCCCCCTCTCCTTTCATATAAGAGACACTAGAGCCCACAAAAGACCCCCAAAAACATGTTTAAATGATCAGTTTTTGTAAGTGTATGTTTCTATAAAAACAGTTCATTTTATCCAAAAATGTTTTATCTCCATTGTGTTCATGAGTGAAGTTCAATCATCTGCATTCAGTAAATAACCGCACTATGTTCTTGCAGAATTTTTTTTAATATAAATTTTATAAAATTAATTTTTTTAATTTTTATTAATATATCAAATACTAATGAAGGTTTTGTTTTATTTTACAAGTGTTGTGTGTATTTTATTTTATTTTTTTACATGTTAGCGCCATTTGTAATATAGAAACAAAAATAGGAAAATGTAACAAACAGCAGAGGGAAAAAGTGGACTTGAGTGGATTTGGCAGAAACAGAATTCCTCTCCTGCACCGTTAACTATAACAATAAGGCAACACAATAACACTCAACTATGAACCAAGGAGAAACAAGTCCTGTCCTGTCAATCATGGTAGAGAGCCGTTCAAAAGAATCAGATCGTTCGTGATTCATCAGAGAGAAAAGTGCAGAGCCAGATATGTGAGAATCTCCATTTACCGGTTTGTTAATGTCACGACCTTCGCCTTTGGTTCTGTTAAGGAGCTGGACTGAAATACACACTTTTAAAGCTGCTGCCAGAAATGTGACCATACAATAAAAACAATATGCATTCCAGTCAAAATACACCCAAGTGGCATTTCAGAGTACAAAAAATGTAGACAATGCATCACCTGGTGGGAGCTGGTGGGTTCTCCATCCTAAACAGTAACGCAGCTGTTTAAGCTTCTCATCAGGAAGCCTCTGACTGGAGATTTTATACAGGGTTATGAAAACGTGTTTGTCCCCTTTATTGACTTTTTTCCCCCCATTTTAGTCTAATGATTTAGACCAAAGTCAGGTCAGAAAGAGATAACTTGAGAATTCTTTGCAGAGTTGTTTTAATCCTGAAACACTGAAGAGCGTCTATCATAAATGGCCTGTTTGAGAAGCTGTAGCCTAACTTTAATCAGAATTAAGTCCAGATATTAACCTTCTTTTTTTTTTTTTGATTCAGAACCTAACCAGTGGACTTGCTGGCGGGCTTTCAATATTGTCCTGGAACCATAAAGAGCAACATAAAATAACTTATACAGCAATAAATGTCAGGAGAAAATCATTTTTGACTAAAAAAAGAAGCAATTTTGACAAACTCCACATCTATAATATAGCTAACATAAAACCCTATTACATATGTACTTTACTTTCCTTAAACCTTACTTAGAAAAGAAGGAAGGAAGGAGAAGAAAATCCTATTATGCTGCAACTAATAGGGATTTCTCTATTAGTCTATCACGACCCCAGACTCGTGTAAAACTGAACACGGTTCGGGTGTTTTAACCTGTACCTATGTAGCTAACCGAGCTATACCGTCAAACAACCCGTCGGTAACTTTGTATTCCCCTCCCCTAGCCTACCTTTGTGTCCCTCGCTTTGTTTTTCAAACACTATTCCTCTCTTCGACGTCTTCTCCGGGGTACAGAAACGCACCCAGCAGACCGGAAGTCATGTTAAAGTAGATGTGAGTCCAACCCGCCACAGTGGAAGGATAAAACTATTGCGGGCGGCCATTAAAAGGTGTTGCTACCTGAGAATCAAAGCCCCTGTGAAAGGAGAAGACACACCCCGCTTTCTTGTCGGGGCTGACCAACAACAGAGCAGAACCAAAGAGTTTCACAGCAAATACGATTCACTGTTAGAAAGGTTTAAGCTTAGACGTAAAACTATGGAAGCCTCTTTCCGCCACTTTGACAAAAAACAAAACAAAACCAAAAAAAAAACTTGTGTCGTCTTCTGCTAAAGTCTAGATTGGCTTTAATGTTCTGAAACGTCGGATAGTGACGAACATGTAAAAGAAATAGGAACTCGGAACTTTTTCACACCACTGTAGACCTCTAATACACAGATATTACTATCAATTTTGATTTTAAATCCCACTCGTGCAATAACCTTTTCGTGCCGCTAGGTGTCAGGCTAAACAAATGAACACCATTTCCTTTAATTGTATTCAAGTCAAAGTTGAAAACAGGCATGTTTAGTAGTCACGTGAGCTTTAATAGTCTACATTTTGTTTTGGCAATTTGGTACACTCTGTAATATGAACCTTAATCAGTTTAAATACAGACTTACTAATATTTTGTTGTGGATCATAAAGAATTATCAGTCGTTTCTTGAATAAATGTGATGGTTCTTGTAGTTATTACAGGGCCATGAACAAAATACTTTTTTTCTTATTTTAATGTTTAGTCAGAATTGCTCCCTTCCTGAGGAAGTCTGCACCCAATCAGCCTTCCTGCTCAGTTCTCTCTGGGAAATCTGCTCCCACATTCCTCTTCTGGTCAAGATCTAAAAAAAAAAAAGTCCAGGATCTGAACAAAAACAATAAACCGTTGATCAATTTCCAGTTCTGCCAACCACCAAAGGTCCTCTCTCAATACACTTATATGTAAGTCAGTTTTTATACTCATAATAGTTAAAGTGTGATAGAATGACACAGCTGGACACAGAAAGAGCCTTTAGTGGAACTTTCCAAGCTTTGTACAGATATTATACACCAAAACCTTTTCTTTTAACGTGCTCTGTATTGCACAACGCTACAACCCACTTGTAACTTCAGAATGATGTAAACAGGATCTCATTACTTCCTTACAGAGGAAATGATGTTGCAAAGACTTCCAGAGAAACCTGCTAATTACGATTCCCATTCCTAACGTCTCATGCCGTTTGCTGCATTTGAAGCAAACAGAAAACGCGACAGTCGCATTAAAATAAATAAAACAGTGTCTTTCCTTTATGATTGTTGGTGAAGTGCAAACAAAACCTAGTTTAATTTGGCTCCGTCCATTAAAACCATTTATTTGACGGCAAGTTTTCTTTTCTTCATGAACGACTAAATTCTAAAAGAAAGAGCAGATTTAACAAATCAATAACATTGCAATCATATTCATTTCATTTTAGATGAATCCCAAACAATAGAAACATGTGTAAAATACATTGTCTAAAAGCAAAATGTTTGACATTTAAAAAGAAAAAAATAATATCAAAACAAGAGTGGATAGTATATTGAATTTTAAATAATTTTATTTCAGGCTTTGTTTACAAACTCGCTCTTGGTCAATTATAGTTTTTTTTTATCAGATCCTTTGAATGCATTGTTGTTTTTTGTGATATGGCAGTGCTTTTGCATTTGCATTCAGTGACCATGAGTTATTCATTTGCTGAACTAACCGTCCTGGTGCAGGTCTTTTAGAGTGCGTCTCCACCAGAATCCCACATCTAGCAATGAAAAAATCCAAAATCTTATTTAAAAAAAAAAAAAAACAGTTCAAGATCAATCACACTGGAGTAGTCATAGTCACATTTCCAGGATTTAACATGAATAAATGTTGAAAATATGCAGAAGTATTTGTACGTTAGCACTGGAAGTGGTTTGAACAAGATAAACCTGACTAGATTACACCTTTTGCTACATGCGACTGTTGCAAAAGTTTTTGATAAACATAAATCTGTTAGGCGGATGTAGGAGTGAAATAAAAAACAATCAAAAAAGAAAAATTATCTTTAGAGTGCATATATTCAAGTGAGCTTCAATGCTGCTCAGTGGGACAGCAATCTGAAACAAAAGATTTCAGTGTAAGAATGTTGTTGTTTTTTAAATCATCATTAAATCATATAAAATCATATAAAAAAACAATCCCATATCACTGTTAAAGTTGGTTTTACGTGCATTTTGATTAGCCAGATTCCTAACAGTGAGGTCCAGGTTTCTTGTAGTCTGTCCAATAATGGATCAGTTGTTCTGAAGAACCAAGAATGTACGTAATGACCTTAGAGAATTCACAGCGATCATATCTTGTGTTATAGTCCCTAAACTGAGAGTAATCCGGAGGAGACGTCAGTGAAAGTCCGAGTATTTTAATGCACATCCCAATATAAGCATCTTCTATGTTAAAAGGCTTGATAGATTTTGAGACCTCCACTAATTTAGCGGGAAGGTCGTTGGAAAAGACGTACCCCATGCCCAGGGGGTATGTGGGATACCTGGGCTCAGGGTACAACTCCTCGGGAACGTACCACTTGGAGTTCTTGTCTCGGATAACGGGCACATTCCCCTTAAGCATTCCTGTCAGGTAGTTGTTGTGGGGGATCCCTGGCTTCTTCAACATAATCACCAGGTTATCAACGTTCAGGAACATGTCGGAGTCCACCTTCATGGCGTAGGCTGCTGCAGGGCAGCGCGTGGCCAGCCAGTCCATGATCACCATGGTTTTAATGGTCAGGTTGCGATACGTGTCCAGGAAGTTACTCTGGATCAGGTCGTCGTGCTCCTGGTTCTCCCGTTGCAGCTTCTCGACATCGTAGCTTTTATCGAGACCCAACACGAACAGAGTGAGTACCGTCTCGCCCTGAACCACTCGGTCTTTGCCCCACGTTGCCCGGATGGCGTCCCGAGCCAAAACGTCTTTCGGCGCCACCGGCACCATCAGGACCAGGAAAGGGGAGTTGACTTTGCAAACCTCGGCGTTCTCCATGACAAACCTGTAGTTGTGCGGATAAGCTTCATGGTACTGAAGGCGCTGTTGCTGCGTGGGGTGTGGCTCTGTGTTTTCATTCACATCATTAGGCACAATTCTGTGTTTCAGGTGGACTCGATAAGGTGGTGCATTACCCCGAGGAGTTTGGACAAAAAGGCAGCTGTAGGTATTTTGGAGAGAAAAACCTTCCCCATGTGACTGTGTGTTGTTGCACACAGTGTAGAAGAGACAGAGGATCAGCAGGCAAAAAAGAACCAGAAACTGAAACCAAAAGCGAAATGACGACTTCTTCTCCTGACATAAAGGTTTCCTGTAGAGAAAAGAATTAAAACTGGTTAGCATATTTGGTGATGAGCTCCAAGTGTTTACAGTTGGACTCTCTCTTTGCCATAATCTATATCTGGTCTGTTCTGTCTTATTTTATTGTTGTGCTGTTTGTCCACTTCTGTAAATTGTCAAGGGACTGTAGATGCAAATTAGCTTTTGCTATAATCTGGTACAGCACATCAGACGGTGACATCTGTTTGACTTGTTCCGTTTTCAATACAGTTCATTATCATAAGTCTAAAGTCCTGGGCTCCTTCAAGGCCTTATTATAACCCAGTTCCAATGAAGTAAAATATAACTACACACAGAATGGGGTTATTTTCATCCCATATTCAACTGAATTCACTACAAACTCTAACTCAGGGGTCTCAAACTCCAGTCCTCGAGGGCCGCAGTCCTGCAACTTTTAGATGTGCCTCTGCTGCACCACAGCTGAATAGAATAATTAAGGCTCTGGAGAACTGATCTACACAAGGTGGAGGTAATTAAGCCATTTCATTCCAGTGTTTTGTACCTGTGGCACATCTAAAAACTGCAGGACAGCAGCCCTCGAGGACTGGAGTTTGACACCCCTGATATAGATATTTAATGCTCAAATGGACCAACTTTATTATTTCATTTATTTAAATTTTGATGCCGGGAACACTTGCCAAAAAAGTTCTTGCCTGAGTCGTGTTTACCACTGTGCTACATCACATTTCCTTTTTGGTATAAAATCTCAAAATTCATCGCAATTGTACACTGAAGATTATTGCACCTAAATAGTTGGACTCACAAAGTGCTGAACCTGTCCCCATCCTTCCTCGCGAATCACTGAGCGTTTTGGGGAATGCTCCCCTCTTATACCCAATCACCTGTCTACCCTGTCCTCCAGAGGAATGTTAACAAAGCAAGTTTTTGTCTTTTACATGCCTCAACTTTCACAGTTTTTTCTTGCCCCTATCCCAACCTGTCCCAGCAAAATTTGCTATTTTTTTTTTTATCAAACTGAATTTTCTTCCCAAAACTAAAGCAACCAATACATAAGTGTTTCTGATCATACTCTTGCACATAAACAAGCAAAGAAAGCAGAAATCAAACATTTTTGCGGGTACAAAGTGCTGAGCTTCTCTAATTTCTAAATGTTTGTCTGCTGATAACACTTTTCTGAGGGCAACAGGAAACACCACAATGACTAAACAAATTTTATTTATTCTCTGAAAAAGTAAGTCTCATCTGTTTGCTGCCACATCAGTACATCTGCCATGCTTCCTGTTATGCAGCGAACAACTTCATCTAAAACCAACGTTTGTCTTTTGTCAATCTAAAAAAAACCCATCTTTTTCAGCACAGCCAACTTTATTTACTAAGCTTTGTTCTTGATGATAGGTTATTTTTCTCATCACGCCCCCATCCACTCATCTAAAAAAATAAATAAATAAATAATAATAATAGGAACTCAATAGTTTACAGTGTCACGAACCACCTGCAACGGAATGTAAACTCAGAAAGAAATGTACAAATTTAAGCATTATCTTACCCGTGTAAAGGGTTGAGCTCTCGCACATCACAGCAGAACATTTCCAGGCGTTGCCGTGATCCATTCTGAGCGGAAAACATGACCAAAATGACACCGACTTCGGCGTGGAGCCACACCGGAGGCCGAGGACCGACCGAACCTCGAGGCTCCTCAGCGGTGGAGCCGCAGCCAGCAGGAGTCCGGGCCGTCGGGGTGACAGCTCGCTGCGGGATTCTTGACTTGAGAGAAAAGCCTGATAAGGTTTTCGACTGCAGTGTTGTTATCAACAGTTAAGTCTGTCACGGCTGACACCCACCCGCTCTGAAAACACCCCGACAGCCTCAACTGTGAAAGGAAGCTGTGCAAAAGAGCAGCGCTGGCGGGGCCTGCTGGAAAACCTCAAAGGTGAAACCCGACGTCAATTTAGCTTTTCAGAAAGCGAGTCAAAGAATATCGTCTAACCCAATAATAATAATAATAATAATAATAATAATAATAATAATATATTTACTGTTGAATTAGTACAACATAAAAAAACAACAAAAACCAAAACACACAGTCAAGATATAACAAGATTAGTTTGGGTACAAATCATTTCATTAACTCTAAAATATAATATATATATAAATAGATATTCAATATATATATATATATATGTATATATATATATATATATATATATATATATATATATATATGCCTATATATATATATATATATATATATATATATATATATATATATATATATATATGCATATATATATATATCTATATATATATATATAGATATATATATAGATATATATATAGGGCTGCACAGTTGGTAGAGCTGTTGCCTTGCAGCAAGAAGGTCCTGGGTTCGATTCCCGGCCCGGGGTCTTTCTGCATGGAGTTTGCATGTTCTCCCTGTGCATGGTGGGTTCTCTCTGGGTTCTCCGGCTTCCTCCCACAGTCCAAAAACATGACTGTCAGGTTAATTGGTCTCTCTAAATTCTCCCTAGGTGTGAGTGTGTGTGTGTGTGTGTGTGTGTGTGTGTGTGTGTGTGTGTGTGTGTGTGTGTGTGTGAATGGTTGTGTGTCTTGTATGTCTCTGTGTTGCCCTGCGACAGACTGGCAACCTGAGGCTGTCACCGTTTCAGCAGCAGATGTCACCAGTGAGTAATGAATGAAGTATGAATTGATGAACCTTTGGGCAAAGCAAAGGCCTGGAAGGCTCCGTTACTTCTCGAGGCTTCGTTTGGTTATCACTGGCGCATGCGCCTTGAGCCTATGAACAAACTGCACTTCTTGGCAGGGTTGCCAGGTCTGACAGCTTCCTTGGTCCATTTATTAACACTCTTAACTCTCCATAGATTCCGAGTCTTTCTTTAGGTAAGATAAGTTTACCTGTAAATTGTTTATTAAAAAAATGTACAGTAAAGTTTTGTCAAGTGTTTTTTTTGTTTTGTTTTTGATCAATTTTTACATCGATAAGTCAATAGATATCAATTAAATGTTCAATTTAGATTTAATTTCAATGCAAATCATGAACTTCCTGTTGTTCTGATGTTTCTGCTGCAGAAAGCTGGACCAGAACTTTATTTCCTCCTTAGCATCCTGAGTTCTGCAGATCAACACCAACTTCAGCTGTTGTATGTTTGATGGATCTGAATCCAGGTTGATCCACAGTAGATAAACAGCAGTTTACTGACCTTCAGAGCCAGACTTCACCCCAAACAGCATTAGCTTCTGGCTACTCCCTTCTAAAACCTATTGACGACGCTACAAAATATTTAAGGTTTTTTGAGGCAGCATCAGACGCTAACGCTTAGCTGCTGGTCTGTCTCTGAGAGACCCGATGGAGACCTGAGGGAAACGCGTCCAATCGTTAGCGGCGAACGCGTTTCCATCAGCCAGTACGTTTGAAGCTTCCGACAACCCAAATGCGGTTGACTGAGGTCACTGATCAGAACCAGGAATCTCTCTCGTGTGGGACCCACAAGCAGAAGAATGCAAATTCATTTCGTTGGTCAGAAACTGCCCGTTTCCACCGTTGGGTGGGGTTCTGCTGGCTGGTGCGACCCAGCTGACCCTGGGAGGTTGATCTGACCTCATGAGAGGTTACAAACAAAAGCTACGTTGTACTTTGAGGTCCATCAAACTACTGCTTTTTACTTTCAGAGAAGCTGAGGGATGGGTCGGTTAAAAGAAAATCTTAAGATTTAGACTATGTATGATTTAAATACCAGTAATAATAATAATAAAAGAAAGGTAAACCACAACAGCAACCGGTGAGCTCCTTCTCTTCATCTTCATTTTGCAGCTACAATCCAAACCATTTACGTCCAGATTGCATTCCTTCTGTTCAGAGAACAACTTATCGCTGCTTTCCTCTGTGTCTCTCTGTACTGGCTCCAGAGAGAAGCGCATAAACTCTCCCGGTGTTTTCACAAGACAACATCGACTCTTGAAAGTTTTACGCCGTGTTCCAGTTAACTCAGAAGTGGGAACCTGGAGCTGGATTTGTCGTCGGACTCAAGGTAACAGCGTTCTAGTAAAGAAGTCCGAATTTCCACATGGTGAAACATTAGCTCTTACAGACATTTTAAGCTTTACTTTCCATAAGCAAGCACCACGTTAAATTTAAGGTTAGCGTTGTAGGTACTACGTGCAACATTGATTTTTATTTTTTTCTTACCAGTGCGTGTCGATAGCTGAACTTCCTTCTAAGAGTTTCAACTGCTTAAACATCGGTCGACATCCATAATGGCGGATATGAAACTCTCATATCGTTTTTTAGCATGACCCAGTCGAAATCCAGAACAGTTAACACATCTAGAGAACATGTGGAAAATTGTGGCTAAAAAGAAAAACAATCTGAATACAAAACTCACTACTTTTACTTTTACTTGCTAACTTCAAGTAAAAGTCTTTGCCCTTTTTTCATGTGTAACATGTTAGTTATGGAGTTTAACATCCATTACTTGACAAAGTGCCGGCAAGCATTTCTACCATACCATACCATACCAGCTTTATTTATAAAGCACTTTAAAACAACCACAGTTGATACAAAATGCTGTACAATCCAAAAACACAATAAAATAAAAATAATTTTAATTAAAAGTAGTTTAAAACAAAGACATACACTTTAAACTAAATCTCATTTTAAACTAGATCTCACTGGTGTTGAAAGCCAAGTAAAGTAGATGAGTTTTAAGACGAGCTTTAAAAGTGGACAGAGAAGGGGCCTCTCTGACCTGCAAAGGTAAGTCATTCCATAATTTAGGGCCCATAACAGAGAAAGCCCTGTCCCCTCTGAGCTTCCTTTTAGTTCTCATACCTCCAAGAGCAGCTGATTTGCTGACCTGAGAGACTGATGGGGTATGTGGGGATGAAGAAGCTCAGAGAGGTAAGCCGGGGCGAGATTATGCAATGATTTAAAAACAAACATAAGAATTTTTAAATGAATCCTAAAATATACAGGCAGCCAGTGAAGTGAGGCCAGGACAGGGGTCACATGGTCCCTTTTTCGAGTACCTGTCAACAAACGTGCAGCAGCATTTTGTACTAGCTGCAGACGTGAGAGCAGCGCCTGACTGACTCCCAGATAAAGTGCGTTACAGTAGTCCAATCGAGTTGGAATAAAAGCATGGATCATTGTTTCAAAATGCTGTCTGGAAAGAAAAGATTTCACTGACGCCAATCGTCTTAAATGATAAAAGCTGGACTTAACCACAGCTCTAATTTGGCTGTCCATTTTAAAATCACTATCCACCTTAAAACCAAGATCTGTAATAACAGGTTTAAAATATTCCTCCAAAGGTCCCAGGTCAACAGAGGAGGACTCACAGGAGCCACTAGGTCCAAACACCACCACCTCTGTTTTGTTTTCATTAAAGTTTAAGTAGTTCAAGGCCAACCAAGCTTTAATATCTCCTAGACAAGCCAGGAGATGTTTGATTGACTGTACATCCTGCTGCTTTATGGGCAAATAAATCTGACAATCATCAGCGTAACAATGAAAAGAAATCCCATGTTTCCTAAGGATAGAACCCAGAGGCAATATATAAAGAGAGAAAAGCAGTGGGCCAAGAATTGAGCCCTGTGGGACACCATAAGAAATTGAGGCAAGAGATGATTCAGAGCCGCCAATATTCACCGAAAAAGTTCTCTCTTCCAGGTAAGACCTGAACCATTTAAGAACAGTGCCATCAATACCAACAATGTGGTGTAATCGCGATATTAAAATGTTGTGGTCTACTGTATCAAAGGCAGCAGTTAGGTCAAGTTTCTGTTTAAATAACAGTCAGTGCATTCTATGCAATTTCCTTTTTTAAAATATAACAAACCAGCAGAAAAGCTTATGAAACCATTTTACAAAGAATTGCACAACCATTCCAGTGGTGATTCACGTCCTGCAGGATCAAATGTAACATGGAGTACAGCTTCCCTTCAAACGATTTGAAGCATAAACACTCTTTTCTTTATAAAAGTTGATTGCCGTTCCCCTTTTCAACCTGCAGAATATCTAGAAATAAGTTACATGATGAGGGATTTCACGCTGCATCCGTAGCGTGAACGACTTTAGCAGTGAGGTCCAGGTTTCTTATAGTCTGTCCAATAATGGATCAGTTGTTCCGAAGAGCCAAGAATGTACGTAATGACCTTAGAGAATTGACAGCGATCATACTTAGAATTATACGCCTTAAACTGCGAAGGGTCCGGAGGAGACGTCGGTGAAAGTCCGAGTATTTTAATGCACATCCCAATATAAGCATCTTCTATGTTAAAAGGCTTGATAAATTTTGAGGCTTCCACTAATTTAGCGGGAAGGTCGTTGGAAAAGACGTACCCCATGCCCAGGGTGTATGTGGGATACCTGGGCTCAGGGTACAAATCCTCGGGAACGTACCACTTGGAGTTCTTGGACCGGACAACGGGTCTGTTCCACATGAGCATTCCTGTCAGGTAGTTGTTGTGGGGATCCTGGCTTCTTCAACATAATCACCAGGTTATCAACGCCAGGAACATGTCGAGTCCACCTTCATGGCGTAGGCTGCTCCAGGGCAGCGCGTGGCCAGCCAGTCCATGATCACCATGGTTTTGATGGTCAGGTTGTGATACGTGTCCAGGAAGTTACTCTGGATCAGGTCGTCGTGCTCCTGGTTCTCCTGTTGGAGCTTCTCAACGTCGTGACTTTTATCCAGACCCAACACGAACAGAGTGAGTACCGTCTCGCCCTGAACCACTCGGTCTTTGCCCCACGTTGCCCGGATGGCGTCCCGAGCCAAAACGTCTTTCGGCGCCACCGGCACCATCAGGACCAGGAAAGGGGAGTTGACTTCGCAAACCTCGGCGTTCTCCATGACAAACCTGTAGTTGTGCGGATAAGCTTCGTGGTACCGAAGGCCTTCAGGGTTCGGTATCGTCTTTTCCTTCAATTTATTTAGAAAAGCTTTGTGTTTTGGGTGAATCAGATAAGCAGACGGGTGCAGTGGCCTGCTCTGGTTGAAAAAACGCTGGTACTGTTTCTGAAGAGAGAACGTTTCGGGCCACGACAGGGTGGTGTCCGAGAAGGCCAAGAACGCGATGACCACGAGCAGAGACAGCATGAGCAGTCCCTGAAAACAGGAGAGAAACACAGGAGGCTTTTGAGGAGGCAGATGTTTGGCCAACTGTCTGGAAAAAGAAAAACAAAATCTGATTAAAATTCATTAACATTTCATCCCTACATCAATACGATAGGAAATAAATACATCAGCAGCATAATAGCTGTGATGTTGTTTTGCCCCGTTTCATAAAAAGTTTTATCCACTCAAAAAAATGTACACAAACCCAACCCATCAATCCTGATGCTTAAGTTCATTTTCATCAGGATTTCATGCAATCTATCAACACTAAGTAGGGCACAATGGCAAAGTACAAGAAAAGCACACACATTTCACTTTTCTTATTCAAGTAGAACTTTGTCCACTAACCGCGTTCAGTCCCATTTACTTACTAACCTGCTTAACGGCACTTTAACTTCAGAATCACATGTCCTGGGTACGGTTGTCTGACAGACTTTGTTCATTAACACAAATAAATGATCTTCCTCATGCACTTTGTTACTTGTGGAGTGCCACACGGTTCAGTGCTTAGATAAAAAAAAAAAAACAGGATGAAGGGGAACTGCCTTCTCACCACAGGATGTCGTGCCTCACCTGCCATCATAAATATATAATCATAAAGTAATTTAAATTGTTATATTCATCCGGTGGATTGTACTAAAAAATATTTATTTTTCATGTAGCTTCACCAATTTCGATTTCTATTTGTTCAAAATCGCTGAATTTTCTTATTTTCCCATTCAAATGCTTGGAAGCGATGCCGGTGAGGCAGCAGCGAGCTCTGCCTCACCTTGGATTGCGCAACCCCTGGCTCTGCGCTGGCTGCTAAGCGGAGAGAGCATGTTGCTGTACGGCGTCAATAAAATGGTTTAAACAAATTTAATATGTGAACTTATTTCCAATAATTTAACTTATGTATATAATGTACAGTGCTTTTGTCACCGTGTTTGTGTAACGTGTTTCGTGTAATGAGCGATTATAAACGGCAGAGAACAGGTTCGAGGTGAGGCAGGCAGTTCTCTTGCCTCATGGCAGGGGGCGCTCAAGATCCCAGACGTTCGTCTTGTTCACTCCTCAACTGCCGAGTAAGTGACAGCGAGCTAGGCTAAACGATTCGGGAAGCAAGTCAAGTGCAGCGATAGATTATAATAGAGATAGTGATTTTTTAGGTAAGGTAAGACAGTAATAACATTTATTTTGTTTTGTTTTTTAAGGAAATGTGTGTTTTGTGAGCTACAGTTTGTATGTGTAAGGATGCAGAAGTGAAACATAACCTGTAAACTGCTGTCAATCTATGCATCTATTTGCAAATCTGATTCTGATGACGTCAGTGCTGTCGTAATGCGAGGTGTTGGTGGCGGTGAGGCAAAAGCAGCAGACCCAGATGAGGTGTAAAGGATGAGTTTATTGGTGATCAATGTCCAGAAAACAGTCCCAGAACCTGGCAGCACTGCTGAGCGGAGGCTAATGCTCATAACAGGTAGCAACAGGGTAAACAGCGGGGTAAACAGAACAGGCAGACTGAGGGACGCGACAATCAACGTACACAGACTGACACAGACGGACGTAGACGGAGGACCCGACACTACAGACAGAGACAGGTGACTCTAAATCAGGGGTCTCAGACTCGTGGCCCGCGGGCCAACTGCGGCCCTCGGGACGATAGTTTGTGGCCCCCACCTTAATATGAAAGTTTAATGTTAGTGGGGCCGCGAGTTTGATATGATTGGCACTTTTCAGTGTTGTGTGCGGAGCTGAACTAACTTACCAATAACAGTGCTTCAAATGGAGCTCATTGACCCGCAGTGCCACTCTGAACTCAAAGCCAAATTCAGGGAGGTGAGTGGAAAAGCAGACAAGCTTGGGCAATTTTTGAGAGAATTGCCACCCATCTTCCCTGAGCTTTCCCAAATGTTCAAGCGGACCATGTGTCTTTTTGGGAGCACATACTTGTGCGAAAAGCTCTTCTCTACCTTGAACTTCAATAAGTCCAAGTACAGGTCCAGACTTACTGACGAGCATCTTCAAGCTCTACTTAGGGTCTCAACTGCCTCCTCCCTTAAGCCAAATGTGGCTCGGCTATGCGAGAGGAAGCGCTGCCAGACCTCTAGCAGTAAGAAGTAGGCAGAAGAAACAGTTTATAAACTGTTATATTCATAACAGTTCATGTTCAATGTTCCATTCATGTTCAGAAAGTTAAAGGTTAAAGAACTGTTAATACAGCCATTTGAATCTGAATTATAATAATTACATTTATCTAGTCTTCTATAGCTGCTGTGTTATTATTATATTTTATTTATTTATTACTGATTAATTTTTTTTCTTATGAATTGTTAATTTATTTATTTTTTCATCTTATTTTGTGTTTAAAAAATAAAAATAAAGACATTTGATAACATTGGAATGTTTTTGTGAGAGCTTTTCTTGTGGAAAACCCGATGCGGCCCAGCCTCACACAGACTCTACCTCCATCGGCCCCCAGGGAAATTGAGTTTGAGACCCCTGCTCTAAATACACATGAGGTAATCAGGGAACGAGACACACCTGGGAACTAATCACAGGGAGACAGGACAACACAGAGACTCGGACACACAAGAAAACTAGAAATAAATACACAGATAAACATGGAACCTGACAAGTGCCTCACCAGCTATGAACCTCACCGCACGTCACTGCTAACAAGATGAACAAGTTTAATTCAAACCATTTAATAGAGACTTTTCTCTTTGACTCAACACAGCTTGTTACCTCAAACAGTGAAAAAATGTCTTTACTTAATTTGGTTGCAAACTGAAAATAGACATTTGGCAGCTGGGCTCCCTGGTAAGGAAAGTGAAAATACGTCTCCCAGCAGATTGGATTTTCAGTAGATTAAGTGTTCAGGTTTACATTCTAGTCGCAGTCGGATCAGCTGTAACTACGGGACCCAACCGACTTGTTCTTAGACAGCAACAGAGAAAATTCAGCACCAGAGTTTAAATGTTTCCACTCAGTTATGGATGAAGGCATCAAAAGGCATGATGATGACGAACATCAGATTATGGGTTCTGAAATTTGTCCAGCGTTTGAAATAAAGTAGCATTTTTTTTTGATAAACTATCAAAGTACGTGCAGTTTTCTTTGGCTTCATTATGCGTCATGTTTGTGCTGGTAAAGTGCAACAATATCCTTAGATTAGTTAGTTTATGTGAACTAAAGCAGTTGTTCTCAATCAAAAAATGAAAACGTACCAATAAAACATCATACAGTAATTTGATCCGTTCAAAGCAAATGTATTTAGAAGCTAATAAACTTAAAAACAAAGTAAACAAACAAACAAAAAAACATCTAAACAAGAAAAACAGCTAATTATATTTTATTAAATATAGGCTACGTAACTAATATATTAAGGTACACCTTTTGTTTTACATTTGGGTTGAAACTACAACATAGCGACTGAAAGATCAATTCGTTTTCGTTGTTGTTTGTTTCTGTTTTGTGAAAGCCACACTTCTTGAATTCAAAGAAAATTAATAAATCCTTGAAATCGACGTTTAAATGCCGCTTGTACTATAACGGAGCTGGCATGGCCTAAAAATATGTACTTTTTTTTTTATCGCTTCAAAAATATTAAAGTCAGGCAGAGGCGATTTGACCAAGTTAAGATTCACGTCTGATTTGAAACGTAAAGCTGTTTCTGCCAGTGGAAGAGACACAAACTACGATTCCTTCTCCGGGTTTGTTGTCTAAAGGTAAGATTTAGCTTCTGTGTCAGCGCCTTCAATTATTCAGAACCTTTACCTTCTCAGGACAAGTCCTTCATCCGAACCGGCGTTTTGGTCCCCCATGGCTGCTGCTGCTGCTGCGGCGAACCGAACCGAACCGAACCGAACCCACCCGCTCCGACCCTCCGCGAGGCTCCGGGTTCAATTGTCGCCCCTCAGTTTTGTAGCCTCTCACCCGCGGGACTCTAAAGTGACGAGGGCTTGGAAGGACTGAGTAATTTCTACTGCCTGGTGTAAAACTGGCTGTAGTCACCGTGGGAGTGGACTGGTGGAGGGACACTTGTCTTGGGAGGGAACGGGTCTTCAACTTCTGTGAACACGGAAAACAAACAAAAAAAAAAAAAAATGCGAGGGGCGTGATACTGAACAAAAGAATACACCTACAATTGTAATAATAAAATAGGCTTTTCTAAACTAAACTTCCAATTAAATTCGCATTTACCATTGGTATCAGGTTTGTAAAGTTACGCAGTAAATACTTAACATTTGCTTTATTTGGGTGTTCATTTTTCAAAGTCACATTTTAAGGCCCACAGTTAAAAATGCCAGTGGCAAACTTAATATTTAGCCTACTTAAGTAAAATATTTGGCTTTACAAAACAAGTATTTCAAGTTAAGTATCTGCATCTAACTTTAACACCAACAGCGTTCACATCTGTCCACACAAAACAAGTATTTCAAGTTAATTAGTGAAGTTACGTGATGAGCCGAGGCTTCGAGGCGTGTGTCGAGTAATGGTGAGTAAGGTGAACTGAACATTTGCAGATGCATTAGGTTTGCTTATGAGGAACTGTATTTTTCACTGTTTCTTATTTTCTGTAAAGGTGAGGTGTTTATTGTGCACCAAGGAGTTGGGGTACAATAATAACACCTCATCCATGCTAAGACACTACTGTGCCTTGCATGAGAATAGGGAGGAAACTGGAGCTTCACCCAGCCAAGGTATTTCATTACTATACTATATACTATACTATAATCAACTATATACTGTACCCCAATCTGTACAAACTTGCACTTATTTATTTATGCACCCCAGCATTATCTGTGCCATGTGAGCGTGTCTTTTCAAAGGCTGGAGAAGTAGTGTCAAAAAAGAGAAATCCTTTGAAACCTAAAACTGTGGAGAAATTGTTATTTCTTAATAAAAATGAATGAAATCATCCAAGTTACACAAGCATTAGCCTATTCACTACCCCCTCCCTAGTTCCACAAGCACTTTCACTGTCCTCTGCCTGATTAAGCTCATGCCATTTTTCTAGAGTCACAGAAAAACATTATTACACAACATGCCATATCACATGACACTACTATTTTGGGAATAATTACACACAGAGAATACATTCAAACAATATTTTATTGTTCAAACAATATTTTATTGTACACATATGTACACCTTTTGTGAAGTCATTCCCAAGACCCATAATAGACAAAAATTCAATGCATCACATGTGTTAAGATACAGCGGGCTGTGATTGTACACCTGGCCAGCAGGTGGTTTCGTGTGCACATGAAGCCTCAAGAAATGAACCCTTTCTCGAACCAATTGGCTCAAGTGGTACAATGCCTCACGAGGCTTCATCTCACCATCACTAAAGTTAAGTATATCTGCATCTAACTTTAACACCAACAGCGTTCACACCTGTCCACACAACCTGGGGGTAATTAGCATTTGTGAAAGTGTTGCAAAATTTACACTCACTTTTTGTTGTTGTTATTGTTAAATTAACACCAGGCATCGTTTTATATTCAACTACACCGGGTGTCACATTAACGTGACAATGGCGTTGATGTTAAAATACAGTGTTAAAAGTAGCATCAGCGTTTCTCACAAAGCCAAACAAAACTCTGGACTTTTTTGTAAATTCATATTTTGAAGCTTATGAACTTTCCCGTGCGTTTTCTCTCCCCTACTACTTTTTTATTAGTTATTATTGTTTAGCTTCTATTAGTTAGTAGTTTTTAGTTTTAGTTTTTCTTCATACTTTGGTTCATTTTTATTCCAAAGTGTTGCATTGTGATTGACTGGGTAATGAATACTCAGCAGAAGACACTGTTTTCAACAAACAGACTCACTTTTTGACTCTGACTCCTCCCAACTGTCGCCATTTTCCAGACCAGCGTAAGTGGAAGTTGCCGTAGTTTGCAGACAGTAAACTGGTTGACTGGGGAAAGAGGAAAAAAATAAATATATGCATTTTACATCAGTTAAGAAGTCTAATAAATAGATTGAACACAAAACTGCAAAACACGTCTCTCATTTTAGCTAGTTTTATAAACGCACAATATAGTTCCAGTCAGTTGCAGTTTTTACGCTTCAATTACCACTTTTTATTTATTTCAGTTAACAAAACTCTCAATATCAATTTGGGTTATTTTGCTTGTTTTAATCATTTTCTTTTTCTTCATTAATTTGTCTTTTGCTTTTGGGGTGACTGTTAGGATTCAAGTTGGTGTGAGTGCTCTTCTGACAGCCGATCTTCGTGGGAGAGTTTCCGGCAGGCTGGCGCACCTGCAGCGGATTTCCCGTAATCGGCTGCAGGATTCTTAAGAAGCGGTGGAGCAGCTATTCATCGCTCGTTGTTCCCACTTGTTGGTCAGAGTCAACGGCAAGTTCTTGTCATTCCTATGAGCGTTCAACTTAAACTTGTTTCTGTCATCTCGCAGATCTCGATCAGTTGTCTGAATCAAGCCAGGAACCACGCCTATCACAGCGCGCAGCAGCGACTGCTCTTTTGTCACCAGGACTCCACCCGATCGTGCCCCTGTCACTCTCGCAGAACCCCTGTGCCTCTTGGATCCTTTCCCCTTCCTCAGCAACCCTGCATCAGACAAACTGTAAGCAATACTTTCCATTTCCCTGTCAAGATTCCCTCAACCCGGTTCTCACTAACCTGTCCCCTCCCAAGCAGAACCTGAGCCGCCCAACCACTGCCGATTCGGGAGAGTCAACCTGGAGCAAATTTCATTCAGCATTTATTGTTAATAAATAATTTGAATCAAGACTTTCCGGCCTTTGTGGTAGAACCTGCATGTGGGTAAAAAAAACCTCAAATCCAGCATGACAGTGACACTTTCTGCTTAACTGAATGACCTTTCACCCCACAATCAGGTCATGGTTTGCTTACATGCATAAACTGCTTCTGTTATGTTTTGTGCCTAATTTGCACAAATTTCACCAACATATTCTGAGTATATGCATGTTTTGTTTTTGTTTTTACCTGTGAAGTATTAAAGTGGCTCAATAATTATAAAAGCTTCTGGTTCGGAGCTGTCAGGCCTCCTGACGGCTCAGTGACAAATAACTAATATGCTCCTTTGTGGCTCTGACCTGGAGACTTTGATTATTTGCATGAGGGACCAGATGAACATTGACCTAATGGAAATATGATACACTACACAATGAAACTTCAGTACGTTAGTTTAAAAAAAAGGGTCAGATTTCCGGCATTCGTTCCTTTGCCGCGGTGAGGCTGCTGGTGACGCTCGCTAAAGTCTGAACAGCTGTATGTTGCAGCCTTCACAGATGGCTTCTGTCCTTGAAATAACAGAGAAACGGATGTTAGAAAGCAGAAAAGGAACATGCTGGCAAAGAGGAAATTTTGAAAGATAGCAGTGACTCATTTATTGTGCAATAAAGGTAACAAGGGTATTGAGAGATTAATACTAAAACTTCCAGGAAGCTGGAAAGCTTCACCCCAGTAACTGTCAAAGTTTATTTAAAACCTCTTTTAATTGGAGAACACTTTACCAGTAAAGTACTTGATGGTTTCCATAGCCTGGCCCCATAGATTAGTGCCAACAGTGCTAAATCACTTGCATTCGAATATCAACTAAAATTGTATATTTATATCTACAATTGCCTGCAAACTTAAAGGTCACGTACTATTTATACTCCTTGCACAGGTTAGGTCGATGGGCTATACAAAACATGTTTGTTGCATTTTTTAGCACAAAGTAAATCTTAGATAAGAGTTTAGTTGCTCACTTGAGCTCCTTTCAGAAAAAGATGTTTTAGAGCGTGTGTCAACATTTTCAGATTTATCGTTTTCATGGAAAATATGCTGTTTATGCTTTCCAGCAGGACCAGGTTCCCACGCCGAACATGAATTACATTATTCCCATATATCCACCTGAACCAGCTCACCCTGGTCTCTGCTTCTACGAAACAGAGTAGTCCCGATTCTGAAAAGCTTGTTGCAAACACCTGCTTACTTGGTGCTGCACCTTATCAGATTTCTTGCGTTCTTCCCCAGGCAGCGAAAAATTATCCTTCACAACTACAACGCATAAATCATAAAGTCCTTAAAATAATATAACATTTCTCTCTTTGGTGATTCTTATTTGTGTGCATTGTGACTTTACTGAGCGACCAAAGAGACAAAAATATCAAGACAGGTATTGGGTCTGACTGACTGTTAGCACATGCAAATTTTACATCCTCTGAGCAGTAAAATAACTAATATTTACTCTACCTGGGTGGAAATGCCTCAGTAGGATTATGTAGACAATCTCACATATATGGATAAAAATTGGTATATTTTTACTGAAACTTTCAGTTCTAGAACCTGAGACGATCGTTACGGATAATCATGATTGATTCGAGCTGCACATTGTCCGTAAAGGACAAAAACAAAGCATCATCCTCCTAACACTTTCTGTCATCTCATTTGTCGTTTCTGCCAGCACACTGTAAAATGTAATAAGTTCACTTTACTTAAAAAAAGTTAGGAAACCAATTGCCTCAAAATCTCCAAGTAAAGTAGCTAATTAATTTTAAGGTGTTATTGCTATAAATAACTATGTTTAGACAACTCATGCAATGGCAGTAAACTTGAGTGCCGTTAACTCAAAATCATTAATTGGGTTAACTGTAAAATATTCATTCAGACAACTCATGCAATGGCAGTAAACTTGAGTGCCGTTAACTCAAAATCATTAGTAAAGTTGACTATAAAATGTCAATTATGACTACTTCCAATTGTGAGTTATGTCAATTAAGCAGTACTCATAAAAATAAGTTATACTTACACGTTTAAGCGTTCACATTACTTGCAAAATATCAGGAAACCAATTGCCTTGATATGTTCAAGTAAGATGAACCAAAAGTGTTAAGTTATTGGAACGAAGAGCCAACAGACAACAGTTTGAATGGAAAAAAATGTTTAATAATTAAACAAGTTTACCTTAAATACAAGGTTCTCAAGTGTGGTTACATACACAATAACCTGGATACAAAGTTTTCCATAGACTTTTTTAGGGAAAAAAATGACACGACTTTTTTTCTAGGGTAGCCTTCAATCTAATATTGAATCCTTCAAATGGCCCTCAGTCTTTAAAACTTTGAGAATCCCTGCTTAAATGTCTTTGTTGACTGGTGTGAAACAAAAACTCAATTCTCAATACTAGAGCCTAACATTTATCATAACATTGATAAAGTAAATAGTGAAGTAGTGAAGTGAAGTAATGTTTCTCCTCATTAACATAAAACCATTTAGTAGTCTGCAAATGCAATGATGCTCTCTCCAACAAAAAAAAGAATCAAACAAGAAATAAAAATCACTTTTCCAATAAGGGTAAAGGTATCAACGTTGATCCATAATGTCACATCACATTCACTCATTGCATCAGAAGATTTTTGAGTGATTGTATTTTTGGTTTTAGGGATTTATGTCCAAGTGACAGAAGCACCCTTTGGATGAAGTCAAAGGTGTACTTCAGTTGTTGAGGGTACTCCAAATTCAGAGTATAAATAAGTCCAAAGAGCAAACACATGGCATGTGGAAGATTCCCAAGATCATTCATGACAAGACTTCCTTCCAAAATGATGGCAGTACTTGAAGACTGGAGGTGCAGTGAGTCAGTGGAGGCCTGCCTGTCCTCAGGAATGATGGTCAGGATCCCAATGGGGGTGTGAGACACATCTGGGTCTTCGCAGTCCTAACAACAATAAACACCACAATTACATATCAACATAACACTTCTTTAGGGTGACCAGACGTCCTCTTTTTCCCGGACATGTCCTACTTTTCAGTGCTAAAAAAATGTCCGGGGGGAATTTAAAAATCGTCCGGGATTTTGGTCAACTGCCTCAAAACACATTACATAGCTTACAGTGCATTGTGATTACATTGCCACTCCGTTCCACTACTCCATTCCAGGTTTCTTTGTATGGCAAAGAAATCGGTAGCACATGTACACACATGTCCCCCCCCCCACACCCCCGTCTCCCCCATCTCCACCCCCCGTTGGCGCATGTGTGTCCGCCGATTCTTCAGAAACCCAAATCTGGTGACCCTACACTTCTTCATCACGGCTGCTTCTCCTACAGTTTACAGCTGCCCTACCTATGGCAGTCTACTCATCATAAGCCTTCTATAACAGTACAGCGGCTTTTTTAACCCGCCAACATCTTTATCCTTATCCCTTTTCCTTTTTTTCTTTTGCGCCCCGGACAGCTTTTTTGCTCTGCCGCTCCATCTTGTCGCCACTAAATAAACATGATATTTTCGACTAACGTTAGTCCCAGGCATCGCTAAATCATTACACATAAAGTTAACCTCAAAACCTGGACTTACGGATGAATTATACGCCGAGATAACGAATATAAGTTTGCTAAAAAACAGTGGGACTTACCGTGACAAAACTTAGCTGCAGCAACGCCGTATTGTTGACAGTTTGGCGCTTCTTTCAAACACGCCGCCACTCGTCAGTGTCCAATGCGCATGTGCGTTCAACGAGAGCTGCCGAATGATGCCGAGTTTTTTGCTGGTTATGCAGATGCGTTTTGCTCACTCATAACTCCAAGTTCGGGTTACTTGCTGCTGATGAGTTTGATTACTTGCCTCAGTAGAAAGTTGTCTTTGCTAAGTTTAATTTAGTATAGTCAACAGAGTAAGCTGGAATGAGTTCAGGTCACTTTTCTTTTTGAGTAAGATATACTATTACATTTTACAGTGCAGTAACATCCGGCTGTAGATCACGTGATTTGAAAAAAGTGTTTCCATCTCAGTTTCCGTCCGTCCATCCATCTTCTTCTGCTTATCCGGGGTCTAGATATATATATATA
The DNA here is from genome assembly GCF_019740435.1 of Gambusia affinis. NCBI lineage: Eukaryota > Metazoa > Chordata > Actinopteri > Cyprinodontiformes > Poeciliidae > Gambusia > Gambusia affinis. The sequence continues at coordinate 26,021,900 of NC_057871.1, read as the reverse complement.
TATATATATATATATATATATATATATATATATATATATATATATATATATATATATATATATATATATATATATATATATATATATATATATATATATATATATCCATCCATCCATCCATTTTCTTTACACCCTTCTTCCCTAATGGGGTCGGGAGGGTTGCTGGTGCCTATCTCCAGCTGCGTCCCGGGCGAGAGGCGGGGTACACCCTGGACAGGTCGCCAGTCTGTCGCAGGGCAACACAAAGACAAACAAGACAAACAACCATTGACACACACACTCACGCCTAGGGAGAATTTAGAGAAACCAATTAACCTGACAGTCATGTTTTTGGACTGTGGGAGGAAGCCGGAGAACCCGGAGAGAACCCACGCATGCACATAGAGGCTGTCACCGTTTCAGCAGCAGATGTCACCAGTGAGTAATGAATGAAGTATGAATTGATGAACCTTTGGGCAAAGCAAAGGCCTGGAAGGCTCCGTTACTTCTCGAGGCTTCGTTTGGTTATCACTGGCGCATGCGCCTTGAGCCTATGAACAAACTGCACTTCTTGGCAGGGTTGCCAGGTCTGACAGCTTCCTGGGTCCATTTATTAACACTCTTAACTCTCCATAGATTCCGAGTCTTTCTTTAGGTAAGATAAGTTTACCTGTAAATTGCTTATTAAAAAATGTACAGTAAAGTTTTGTCAAGTGTGTGTGTGTTTTTTTTTGTTTGTTTTTGATAAATTTTTACACTAATAAGTCAACAGATATCAATTAAATGTTCAATTTAGATTTAATTTTAATGCAAATCATGAACTTCCTGTTGTTCTGATGTTTCTGCTGCAGAAAGCTGGACCAGAACTTTATTTCCTCCTTAGCATCCTGAGTTCTGCAGATCAACACCAACTTCAGCTGTTGTATGTTTGATGGATCTGAATCCAGGTTGATCCACAGTAGATAAACAGCAGTTTACTGACCTTCAGAGCCAGACTTCACCCCAAACACCATTAGCTTCTGGCTACTCCCTTCTAAAACCTATCGACGACGCTACAAAATATTTAAGGTTATTTGAGGCAGCATCAGACGCTAACGCTTAGCTGCTGGTCTGTCTCTGAGAGACCCGATGGAGACCTGAGGGAAACGCGTCCAATCGTTAGCGGCGAACGTGTTTCCATCAGCCAGTACGTTTGAAGCTTCCGACAACCCAAATGCGGTTGACTGAGGTCACTGATCAGAACCAGGAATCTCTCTCGTGTGGGACCCACAAGCAGAAGAATGCAAATTCATTTCGTTGGTCAGAAACTGCCCGTTTCCACCGTTGGGTGGGGTTCTGCTGGCTGGTGCGACCCAGCTGACCCTGGGAGGTTGATCTGACCTCATGAGAGGTTACAAATAAAAGCTACGTTGTACTTTGAGGTCCATCAAACTACTGCTTTTTACTTTCAGAGAAGCTGAGGGATGGGTCGGTTAAAAGAAAATCTTAAGATTTAGACTATGTATGATTTAAATACCAGTAATAATAATAAAAGAAAGGTAAACCACAACAGCAACCGGTGAGCTCCTTCTCTTCATCTTCATTTTGCAGCTAAAATCCAAACCATTTACGTCCAGATTGCATTCCTTCTGTTCAGAGAACAACTTATCGCTGCTTTCCTCTGTGTCTCTCTGTACTGGCTCCTGAGAGAAGCGCATAAACTCTCCCGGTGTTTTCACAAGACAACATCGACTCTTGAAAGTTTTACGCCGTGTTCCAGTTAACTCAGAAGTGGGAACCTGGAGCTGGATTTGTCGTCGGACTCAAGGTAACAGGGTTCTAGTAAAGAAGTCAGAATTTCCACATGGTGAAACATTAGCTCTTACAAACATTTTAAGCTTTACTTTCCATAAGCAAGCACCACATTAAATTTAAGGTTAGTGTTGTAGGTACTACGTGCAACATTGATTTTTATTTTTTTCTTACCAGTGCGTGTCGATAGCTGAACTTCCTTCTAAGAGTTTCAACTGCTTAAACATCGGTCGACATCCATAATGGCGGATATGAAACTCTCATATCGTTTTTTAGCATGACCCAGTTGAAATCCAGAACAGTTAACACATCTAGAGAACATGTGGAAAATTGTGGCTAAAAAGAAAAACAATCTGAATACAAAACTCACAGAGCTTATTTTATTTAAAAAAATAAGTCATTTAAAATCCATCGACAGGAGCACAGTGGATTTATGTTTTAATTCATTGGACATAGCCAACAAAATGCAACCTTTTCTCTGATAGTCATAGTTGAATTTACTAGTTTATGTTGTGCTAACTTCAAGTAAAAGTCTTTGCCCTTTTTTCATGTGTAACATGTTAGTTATGGAGTTTAACATCCATTACTTGATAAAGTGCCGGCAAGCATTTCTGTTTAAATAACAGTCAGTGCATTCTATGCAATTTCCTTTTTTAAAATATAACAAACCAGCAGAAAAGCTTATGAAACCATTTTACAAAGAATTGCACAACCATTCCAGTGGTGATTCACATCCTGCAGGATCAAATGTAACATGGAGTACAGCTTCCCTTCAAAAGATTTGAAGCATAAACACTCTTTTCTTTATAAAAGTTGATTGCCGTTCCCCTTTTCAACCTGCAGAATATCTAGAAATAAGTTACATGATGAGGGATTTCACGCTGCATCCGTAGCGTGAACGGCTTTAGCAGTGAGGTCCAGGTTTCTTATAGTCTGTCCAATAATGGATCAGTTGTTCCGAAGAGCCAAGAATGTACGTAATGACCTTAGAGAATTCACAGCGATCATACTTAGAATTATACGCCTTAAACTGCGAAGGGTCCGGAGGAGACGTCGGTGAAAGTCCGAGTATTTTAATGCACATCCCAATATAAGCATCTTCTATGTTAAAAGGCTTGATAAATTTTGAGACTTCCACTAATTTAGCGGGAAGGTCATTGGAAAAGACGTACCCCATGCCCAGGGTGTATGTGGGATACCTGGGCTCAGGGTACAAATCCTCGGGAACGTACCACTTGGAGTTCTTGGACCGGACAACGGGTCTGTTCCACATGAGCATTCCTGTCAGGTAGTTGTTGTGGGGGATCCCTGGCTTCTTCAACATAATCACCAGGTTATCAACGTTCAGGAACATGTCGGAGTCCACCTTCATGGCGTAGGCTGCTCCAGGGCAGCGCGTGGCCAGCCAGTCCATGATCACCATGGTTTTGATGGTCAGGTTGTGATACGTGTCCAGGAAGTTACTCTGGATCAGGTCGTCGTGCTCCTGGTTCTCCTGTTGGAGCTTCTCAACGTCGTGACTTTTATCCAGACCCAACACGAACAGAGTGAGTACCGTCTCGCCCTGAACCACTCGGTCTTTGCCCCACGTTGCCCGGATGGCGTCCCGAGCCAAAACGTCTTTCGGCGCCACCGGCACCATCAGGACCAGGAAAGGGGAGTTGACTTCGCAAACCTCGGCGTTCTCCATGACAAACCTGTAGTTGTGCGGATAAGCTTCGTGGTACCGAAGGCCTTCAGGGTTCGGTATCGTCTTTTCCTTCATTTTATTTAGAAAAGCTTTGTGTTTTGGGTGAATCAGATAAGCAGACGGGTGCAGTGGCCTGCTCTGGTTGAAAAAACGCTGGTACTGTTTCTGAAGAGAGAACGTTTCGGGCCACGACAGGGTGGTGTCCGAGAAGGCCAAGAACGCGACGAACACGAGCAGAGACAGCATGAGCAGTCCCTGAAAACAGGAGAGAAACACAGGAGGCTTTTGAGGAGGCAGATGTTTGGCCAACTGTCTGGAAAAAGAAAAACAAAATCTGATTAAAATTCATTAACATTTCATCCCTACATCAATACGATAGGAAATAAATACATCAGCAGCATAATAGCTGTGATGTTGTTTTGCCCCGTTTCATAAGTTTTATCCACTCAAAAAAATTTATCTAACACAAACCCAACCCATCAATCCTGATGCTTAAGTTCATTTTCATCAGGATTTCATGCAATCTATCAACACTAAGTAGGGCACGATGGCAAAGTACAAGAAAAGCACACACATTTCACTTTTCTTATTCAAGTAGAACTTTGTCCACTAACCGCGTTCAGTCCCATTTACTTACTAACCTGCTTAACCGCACTTTAACTTCAGCATCACATGTCCTGGGTAGACTTTGTTCATTAACACAAATAAATGATCTTCCTCATGCACTTTGTTACTTGTGGAGTGCAACACGGTTCAGTGCTTAGATAAAAAAAAAAAAACAGGATGAAGGGGAACTGCCTTCTCACCACAGGATGTCAACACACACAGTCACAGGCTGCTAGATGTTAAGACGGTTTTAACCAGTGGAGAAATGGTTACTCTGGCAGTGTTTCTACACCATAACAGAAGATCTCTGCTTTCGTGTCTTATCTTTTTAGTTTTGTTTTTTTTTAAGCGCAAGCAATCTTACCGCAGATCATCACATGCAGTTTCACAGCATCTGAAAGTTTAGTGCGTCCTTAAACACGCTATAATGGGTTTTGTTTGTTTCCTCAAAAAATACTTGCATGATAGAAACATTTTTTTTTTGTTTATGTGATGAGCGTTAGCCAGACTGAATAGTTGTTCTTTCAGTGGTCATCCCATTCACTGACTCCTTTTGTAACGTCTGCACTGTTCTTTGTGGAAAACTTCAGGACAAATCCCACTTCACTAAATATTAAAATCATGACATTTTAATATTAAAATCACTACAAACACACACACACACAATAATAGCTAAAAAAAAAAAGGAAGTTACAGTACATTAAAAAGCACTTTCAGCATTTTGGAAATGTATGCAGCTTCAGGGCTGTGGTTGGGTTGTGAAACGCCACCATTTGAAGCATACCAGTTGCAGCCGTGATGCTGCAACGGCATGCGAGCTTGACATAATTAAAAAAAAAAAAAAAACAGACAAGTTTTTCTCTAGATATAGTAATAAAAATAATAATAATCTTTTTTTTAAAAGGGGTGATGCAGAAAACGGTTTTCACCTGATTCTCGGCTTCATCGCCAAACGATGCAGCGATTATCTCAAAGTTATATACGACTATTTCCAAACCAAAGTGCAGAAACGCAACTGAACAGGAAGCACGTGAAATATGAACAACTTTGGAGTGGAAATGCCATGTGACTGGCACGATCACCTCCATTATATGCCTGTCTCAAAACCAAAAAAAATAATAATAAAAAATCCAGTTTTCTCTGCTCTAACAAGATGAACAAGTTTAATTCAAACCATTTAATAGAGACTTTTCTCTTTGACTCAACACAGCTTGTTACCTCAAACAGTGAAAAAATGTCTTTACTTAATTTGGTTGCAAACTGAAAATAGACATTTGGCAGCTGGGCTCCCTGGTAAGGAAAGTGAAAATACGTCTCCCAGCAGATTGGATTTTCAGTAGATTAAGTGTTCAGGTTTACATTCTAGTCGCAGTCGGATCAGCTGTAACTACGGGACCCAACCGACTTGTTCTTAGACAGCAACAGAGTTTAAATGTTTCCACTCAGTTATGGATTTTATTTTTATTTTTTTTAAATAAACACCGTCCAAACCACTCTGCCCCTTTGTGGAAAAGCAACTGCTCAATTTTTTTGGTAATTTTTATGTGGAAAATTTGCTCAGTTTCACACGTACATTTATTTTTTTAGGCTGTGGCTGTAGAATCAAGACATGTCTTCTTTTCATAGAAGCCGACTGACAACACGAAGTAGGCACAAAGATCTCAAGAGCCAACAAATTGCGCCCAGATCTTTGGAAATACAAATATCTTTGAGCAGCGAAGTGATTGAGATCCTTTCATCCGTAACGACCAGAAACGTTTTAAAGCCGTTATGGACGACATATAATAGTGGTGAACCTTAACAAAGCTAAGAAAACAGAAAAAAAGTCCCCAGGCTCAATCCTGGAGCCGCTCCTATTATCTGATTCACGGATGAATGAGTCCTTGCTCACTGCTGACCGAACTGAAGGAACCAACTTGAAGTGAGATGAGTTTATGCAGCAATAAAAACATCCACTGCCAATTAGCAATTATGAGTCAGTGGTAATCATCAGAGCCTGTTACTGTTACTCTCATCATTATTTTCTCACCTATCAATATATCTGTCTAAAAGAAAAAGGCATGATGATGACAAACATCAGATTATGGGTTCTGAAATTTGTCCAGCCTTTGAAATAAAGTAGCATTTTTTTGTTGTTGTTGACAAACGATCAAAGTACGTGCAGTTTTCTTTGGCTTCATTAGGCGTCATGTTTGTGCTGGTAAATATCCTTAGATTAGTTAGTTTATGTGAACTAAAGCAGTTGTTCTCAATCAAAAAATGAAAACGTACCAATAAAACATCATACAGTAATTTGGTCCGTTCAAAGCAAATGTATTTAGAAGCTAATAAACCTAAAAACAAAAAAACATCTAAACAAGAAAAACAGCTGATTATATTTTATTAAATATAGGCTACGTAACTAATATATTAAGGTACACTTTTTGTTTTACATTTGGGTTGAAACTACAACATAGCGACTGAAAGATCAATTCGTTTTCGTTGTTGTTTGTTTCTGTTTTGTGAAAGCCATACTTCCTGAATTCAAAGAAAATTAATAAATCCTTGAAATCGACGTTTAAATGCCGCTTGTACTATAACGGAGCTGGCATGGCCTAAAAATATGTACTTTTTATTTTTTTTATCGCTTCAAAAATATTAAAGTCAGGCAGAGGCGATTTGACCAAGTTAAGATTCACGTCTGAATTGAAACGTAAAGCTGTTTCTGCCAGTGGAAGAGACACAAACTACGATTCCTTCTCCGGGTTTGTTGTCTAAAGGTAAGATTTAGCTTCTGTGTCAGCGCCTTCAATTATTCAGAACCTTTACCTTCTCAGGACAAGTCCTTCATCCGAACCGGCGTTTTGGTCCCCCATGGCTGCTGCTGCTGCTGCTGCGGCGAACCGAACCGAACCCACCCGCTCCGACCCTCCGCGAGGCTCCGGGTTCAATTGTCGCCCCTCAGTTTTGTAGCCTCTCACCCGCGGGACTCTAAAGTGACGAGGGCTTGGAAGGACTGAGTAATTTCTACTGCCTGGTGTAAAACTGGCTGCAGTCACCGTGGGAGTGGACTGGTGGAGGGACACCTGTCTTGGGAGGGAACGGGTCTTCAACTTCTGTGAACACGGAAAACAAACAAAAAAAAAAAAAAAAAAAAAAAATGCGAGGGGCGTGATACTGAACAAAAGAACACACCTACAATTGTAATAATAAAATAGGCTTTTCTAAACTAAACTTCCAATTAAATTCGCATTTAGCATTGGTATCAGGTTTGTAAAGTTACGCAGTAAATACTTAACATTTGCTTTATTTGGGTGTTCATTTTTCAAAGTCACATTTTAAGTCCCACGGTTATAAATGCCAGTGGCAAACTTAATATTTACTTAAGTAAAATATTTGGCTTTACAAAACAAATATTTCAAGTTAAGTATATCTGCATCTAACTTTAACACCAACAGCGTTCACACCTGTCCACACAACCTTGGGGGAATTAGCATTTGTGAAAGTGTTGCAAAATTTACACTCACTTTTTGTTGTTGTTATTGTTAAATTAACACCAGGCATCGTTTTATATTCAACTACACCGGGTGTCACATTAACGTGACAATGGCGTTGATGTTAAAATACAGTGTTAAATGTAGCATCAGCGTTTCTCACAAAGCCAAACTAAACTCTGGACTTTTTTGTAAATTCATATTTTGAAGCTTATGAACTTTCCCGTGCGTTTTCTCTCCCCTGCTACTTTTTATTAGTTATTATTGTTTAGCTTCTATTAGTTAGTAGTTTTTAGTTTTAGGTTTTAGTTTTTCTTCATACTTTGGTTCATTTTTATTCCAAAGTGTTGCATTGTGATTGACTGGGTAATGAATACTCAACAGAAGACACTGTTTTCAACAAACAGACTCACTTTTTGACTCTGACTCCTCCCAACTGTCGCCATTTTCCAGACCAGCGTAAGTGTAAGTTGCCGTAGTTTGCAGACAGTAAACTGGTTGACTGGGGAAAGAGGAAAAAAATAAATATATGCATTTTACATCAGTTAAGAAGTCTAATAAATAGATTGAACACAAAACTGCCGGATAACACGTCTCTCATTTTAGCTAGTTTTATAAACGCACAATATAGTTCCAGTCAGTTGCAGTTTTTACGCTTCAATTACCACTTTTTATTTATTTCAGTTAACAAAACTCTCAATATCAGTTTTGGTTATTTTGCTTGTTTTAACCATTTTTTATTCTTCATTAATTTGTCTTTTGCTTTTGGGGTGACACTTTCTGCTTCACTGAATGACCTTTCACCCCACAATCAGGTCATGGTTTGCTTACATGCATAAACTGCTTCTGTTATGTTTTGTGCCTAATTTGCACAAATTTCACCAACATATTCTGAGTATATGCATGTTTTGTTGTTGTTTTTACCTGTGAAGCATTAAAGTGGCTCAATAATTATAAAAGCTTCTGGTTCGGAGCTGTCAGGCCTCCTGACGGCTCAGTGACAAATAACTAATATGCTCCTTTGTGGCTCTGACCTGGAGACTTTGATTATTTGCATGAGGGCCCAGATGAACATTGACCTAATGGAAATATGATACACTACACAATGAAACTTCAGTACGTTAGTTTAAAAAAAGGGTCAGATTTCTTGCATTCTTCCCCAGGCAGCGAAAAATTATCCTTCACAACTACAACGCATAAATCATAAAGTCCTTAAAATAATATAACATTTCTCTCTTTGGTGATTCTTATTTGTGTGCATCGTGACTTTACTGAGCGATCAAAGAGACAAAAATATCAAGACAGGTATTGGGTCTGACTGACTGTTAGCACATGCAAATTTTACATCCTCTGAGCAGTAAAATAACTAATATTTACTCTACCTGGGTGGAAATGCCTCAGTAGGATTATTCCCTGTAAATGCAGCAGTGTTTGCTCTGTCATTTAACCTTTACAAAGTTAAAAGCTCCAAGTCTAGTGAGAATTATATAATCTTCTTAATAAATGTCACAGTAGTGCAGTTAATATAATATACAACTACAAACTTGTTGTTTCACCAACAAGGTTTAGGTGCACAGGTCTGCTTTTAGTGTGAATTTTCTTCAGTCTAATCAGGATTATGTAGACAATCTCACATATATGGATAAAAATTGGTATATTTTTACTGAAACTTTCAGTTCTAGAACCTGAGACGATCGTTACGGATAATCATGATTGATTCGAGCTGCACATTGTCCGTAAAGGACAAAAACAAACCATCATCCTCCTAACACTTTCTGTCATCTCATTTGTCGTTTCTGCCAGCAGTAACATCCGGCTGTAGATCACGTGATTTGAAAAAAGTGTTTCCATCTCAGTTTCCGTCCGTCCTTCCATCTTCTGCTTATCCGGGGTCGGGTCGTGGGGGTAGCAGCTTCAGAAGGGAGGCCCAGACTTCCCTCTCTCCAGCCACTTCCACCAGCTCCTCTGGAGGAATTCCAAGGCGTTCCCAGGCCAGCCGAGAGTCATAGTCCCTCCAGCGTGTCCTGGTCTTCCCCGGGGTCTCCTCCCGGTGGGACGTGGCCGGAACACCTCACCAGGGAGGCGTCCAGGAGGCATCTTGACCAGATGCCCGAGCCACCTCAACTGGCCCCTCTCGACGTGAAGGAGCAGCAGCTCTACTCTGAGTCCCTCCCGGATGACTGAGCTTCTCACCCTATCTCTAAGGAAGAGCCCAGCCACCATACGGAGAAAACCCATTTCGGCCGCTTGTATCCGCGATCTTGTTCTTTCGGTCATGACCCAAAGCTCATGACCATAGATGAGGGTGGGAACGTAGATCGACCGGTAAATCGAGAGCTTCGCTTTTTGGCTCAGCTCTCTCTTCACCACGATGGACCGGTACAGCGCCCACTTGATGGCAGACGCTGCACCAATGCAAAAGTCAACCAGCACAAAGTTAGCAACCATAAAATGCATTTTATTCTAACAGAAACGGATGTCATCATCGTGATACAACCTGAAAACGGGCTTAAATAAAAGACAAAGTCTTTACTTTCAAAGATAGAAAGAGTGGGAAGTCATTGGGCCACACCCGATCTGAGGAGTTTTTATTTCTCCGCTTGTCATTGTGTGTGAGTATAAAGCATCTGGAGTTGACCCAACCGGATTGTTTACACTCTTTGACTTAGACGTTGTGGTGATGAAAAGGTTGTGAAATGTCCCGTGATGCTATGTTAAAACCAGGGCATGTGGTGCACCAATCCAAAATCACACTGAACCATTTCCATACCAGAGAAAACAACAACAATCTAGCAATGACGAGAACAGTGTTCAGTAAAAGTCCAACCTGCAGAAGTCTTTATTTGCTCAGACGATCCGCACCTGTTGAAAGTCTTCACATTTTATTCCCACCACAAATTGATTGTTTGTTTCATTTTCAGTTTTAAATCATGTTACAAAAGCAAACTTTTTTTGTAACATGATTTACAAAACGTTGCTTAAGTACGAATTTTCAGGCACATCTCCATAAAGCTTTTGGCTTCTGGGACTGGAGATATTCTCCATTCATATTTGCAGAGCCCATCAAGTCAGCTGGATTTGTGGAGTGTGTGGTTAGTAGCTCTCTACTCAACAGGTTCTCCCACCCGAGTCTTTGAAGCTCCTAACATCCCACTTTGAACCTCTGGGCTGTCTTGTCAAGTCTTGGCAGATCTGCTGATTTATTTGTTTTTAATTTTTCTTTTAAACATCTCTGTTGGATACGGAGCCAACTCCGGGAAATGCATTCATTGATTACATTGATCGTTTATTCATTTGTTGCCCTTTGGCAGTTTATGCCTAAACATAGTCTGGGTTTTTCAGCAATGTGACAAATTGACAGTTTAAACGAAACTTTGCAGCATTATAGTACGTAGGAAAACTCAGATCGTAGATTAATTTCCTGTTTGAGACCGCATGAGGATCCATCACTTAGAAAAGGGCATAAAAAATTTTTCAGACGTATTGGACCGTGCGCACATTTTTCTTTATCCATTCCAGTTTACGTGAAATAGCTCACAGCTGCCGGTGCCACGTGGACCGCGATGTTTCCGCCCTTCAGATGACATCAGGAGTTTGATACGGAGCCAACTATGGGAAAGGCTTCCTTAGGCAAAGGGAATTTCAGGATGATGACTCCTACAAGTGCGGTCCATCTTCTGAGCGTTGTTTGACTTCAGCTAAACTCGTCTGCGCCAGATAATGCGCGGTGATTATCGGGCACTGAAAGTCACCTAGGCGATCTTAGCCAGACATCAAAACCTTCAATTACCAATCTAATATATATGAAGCCAATGTCTGTGGAACAACACTGACAACTACTTCCAGAGACCAGCTTCAGCAGCAGCAAGTTACTGTAAAAACCTTTCCAGCATAAACATTTGCATGCTCACCCCTCAGTTTGAAGGTTTTTCATATTAGCCTTTGAATTTCAGGATGATGGACTTTTTTTTTCAAGATGCCATTTGTTTTTTAAAAGTTTTTGTTGGCTCTAGTGGCCTTTATTTGAAAGTAAAAGCCACTTTACTTTCAAATAAAGTAAAGGAAACAGGGGAAAGTTATGCTGCAAATGTCGCCAGGCCAGGAATCGAACCTGTAACGATTATGGCCTCAATATGTGGGTTGTGCTTTGCCACTGCGCTGCCACAATACCCAAGGTGCCATTTCTTTTTGAGCCTTTTTTAAAACCATTTGTTGCCATAAAATGTTACCCAATTTAATGACTTCAGTGTCTCAACTTTGGTCGTCCTGGTCAAACAACTTAAAAGTGATGTAGTGAAAACAGAAACTGAGAACTTTGCTCACACCAGTCAATAAGATGTGTGACACACGGACCATGAGACAGCCGTCTTAATGGTTAGCATTAGCTTCTGCTCATTTTCTACGCTGTCTTGCCCCTTTCCGCAGCCGTTGCCAATCACCTGATTGCCTCACCTGCATCCCATTTCATCTTCCACTCTTTCCTCAGTGCACAATGTGGCTCTCTGGTTTTGTTGCTCTTTGCTCTCTGCACATTCTCTGGGATTTCCTTTGTAGGTTCTCGCCTCTGTTATTGTTAAAACTTAGCTTACCGCTCTCCGTCCCTCTCTGTGCTTGGATCCTCTTCATACAACAATAGAGGTTACACTCCCTATCAATATAGACAGAGGAAGTTGTTAAAAGCAACATTTTAAGAATCATTATATCACGTGTGATAAGTGTCTTAAAATCCAAAACAACGTTCCCAAAGAAAGTGGGAACATTTCTAGTTTTATAGTGGGGAAAGAAAAGACAGTTTGAAATATTTTTAAGGCCGTTGAAGTTTAAAGCAGCGCTCTCTTTGGCCCTGTACACATAGAGACGAAGGTAAAGTTTTGTGAAAGATCAAGAAAAAATGTTGGTCATTAGCAAATGCTGTAGTAAGTATGCCGGGACAATGGGTGGCGCTGTAACACCGCCAAAAAAGGACAGAAAAAACAGAATGTTTGGTTTTTATGGCGTTTTGAAATGAATCCACTCTGGAATCGTTTCATTTCTAAAACGATCGTTTCTGCTCTCCCTAGACGCCGAATCCTTCTAGACGCACAGGCTGAACGATAAAAAACCTGAGGGCTGCACCTACACAAATCTTCTTCGAAATTGCACGAGGAACTCAAATGATACCAAAGCAACTTAAAACAAGTTTTGTAAAACAATAAATTAAAGCGGGAGACAGGCCATTTTGATTTTCTTTCTATGTTTTTATTGACAGATCATCAAAACAATTGTTGTCGATGAAAAGTGTTGCAAAGGGCCCTGATGTCTTGATAACATCTGCTGTCAGATTTAAAAAAAAAAAAAAAAGAAACTTCAACACTTGTACACGTGAGTAAATAATTCTCAGTTTATATAATTCAGATGAAACACAAGGCACTTGGAAAACGGTTGATATACTGGTTACCGTAAAATCATGTGCAAACAGGATAAATGAGCGCAGATACTGGCCGCCTGTGGCCATTGTCGAACTGTTCTATTTTTTAAGTTTTAAATTTTTTAAGAAAAAGATCCTTTTAGCATCTTTGGCATTGCATAAGTTGTAACTGGTGCCTCAAATGATTCCCTATATTTGAAAAAAAAAAAAAAAAAAAAAGTAATGATAAATGTACCAATTTCACACAGCAACAGACAAGTAAATAATTGCGATAGTATTAGCAGTACAACTCTGGGCACACCGGCAGTGTGTGCTGGTTTACGTAAAACATCCACATTCCTAACATGCAACTACATGCAGATGGGTTTTAATGTGGTTGTGGATGTTTGTTTGTTTGTTTGGTTTATTTCTTACACTCTGAGGATATTCAAGATATCATTCAGTGTCTTACAATCTGCTTTTCTTCATATTAACAGTCACTTGAAGCAGATGTGCATTTACACACACACACCTTTGTCTTTCTTGATGATCAATCTGTCGTTGAAAAGGTGCTGGGCTGATCCTGCCTAGATCGTTGTCTTTGAATGCAGCGACAAATAAGCTGTCGTTAAAAAAAAAGATCCCTAAATACAGGAGTTCACCATAACCCTACATTCAGTTGCGTCAAATTATTTCATTTTCCTGTTGTGATCTGAAAAAAGAAAGAAAAAACATCGCAATGTCGTCTGTATTCTGACTCGCCGTCATGCACTGTAGTCATGAAAATGTGCCAGTTTGATTCAGAGCTGTAAGAGAAAGTAAGCGACGACGCAGCTGAGATCCACAGTAGGTGGACTGGCAGCAAATCATAAATAATATTTTTAATTAGACCTTTCTGACTCTAATTAGTTTCCTTCCTGCGGGGCGGCGGCAGCGCTAAGGTGAGGTTTTCACACACAGCTGCTTTTGTTGACACGAAAACCAAAGAAGCCCTGTTACCATGGCACAGGTTTTCTGCAACACATTGAAAATTTAGATTTACGAAAGTTGTAAAGCTGTAACCGCACTGACCTCCCAATTAATCTCCAACCTATCTCATAAATATTAAATTTTCACTTTTTAAGAGGACTGTAATTTCTACAGCAGCTGCTTGTTTCGCTCGAACACTGAGATGCAGCTGGTATCTAACCAAAGGGTTTCAAAAGGCTGGACTGCTGCGTGATGAAGAGGACGGCATGAGACGAAACTGACGTTGAGAGCGACTGCAGACTTTTACGGACTTTTTCTTTTGTTTTTCAAAGTTAGTGGCCGTGTCTTTTATTTGGTTGCTCTCAGTGGTCTGGATGTTAAATCAGCTCAATTCGAATGACAAAATAATCAATGATCTTAAGTGACTGATGCTACAAAAGTACATTTTCATCATGTAGTGCGTTTTTGTTTTTTTGTTTTTTTTTCCATACTGTAACTATATTGCAAGTGTTTTTCCACCGTTTTTGTAAGTGCAAAGACGCAGACGATTTGTCAGGCAAAAGTCTAGGATAAATGTAACTGGAAATCACAAGAAAATCAAGTAAAGGGAAGGGATGTACGGTACTGTGCAAATATTGTAGACAGGTTCAGAAAAAGATTTAATTAGAATGTTTTCAAAATATATACATTATTGTTTTTTACAAGCAGAGGCCCAATTTCAAGGTGAGAAATTACAATGTCAAATTTCTTTCAAGTTATAATTTACATATATATCTTTTTTGTAACAACTGAAGTTAACTCAGTTACTTGATTGTGTTATAAAATGGCATTATTTTCATGAACACCATATCACACTGCCCCTTTAAAAACCAGGGTACTTTTGGGAATTGATGCTGCTTTGAAGGTGAACTCAAAGAGAACTCCCTCTTGCATTTTTGAAAACATTCTTGCCCAGGCGTGTCTGAAATGTTTGCACTATACCGTAACCGAGTAAGTTCATCCTAAACTCACAGACGTTCTAATCTGAATGTGCAAGCCATGCCAAGATGTCATTTGGTTGCATTAAAATCTGATGAAATTCTCCACAATGCTCCTCCAGAGCTGCGATGTTCACGGTGGCTCTCACAGCTTAACTAACAGCTGTTGGCTTTAGGAAAAACGTGTTTGAGGGAACAATCACCCAAGACAAAGAATCCCTCGGTCTGGGTCCCTCTCCGACAGACAGGTTTAGAGCCTCGCCCTCTTTATTCCCCTCGTTTGCATTGTCTCCCTCTGACTCCTTTCCTGTCATCTGACCCAGACCTCCCAGAGCCCCCAGCCCCAGCATAGACGCAGCAGAGAGCCTGAGGTGCAACAGCGCAGAATCGGAAAGGCTGAGTGGACTGATCCCACAGCGGCCGCCTCCACTCATGGAGAAGATGGGTGCTCCCTGGTGATCCAAGGCCCTGGAGTGGCAGAGAGCAGAGAGGGGCAAGGACGTTCCAAGGCCGCCAAGAAGAGCTGCCGCTCTTCCTGGAAGGATGACGTGCCCCCCGCCTACAGAGGACAGCTCTGCGGTGTTTTGGTGCCCAGAGAACCCCAGCCCCATTCCAGTCCGCAGCCTGGGAGAAGGACCCTGCTCCTGGGCGACAAAGTGGCCGTGGGCCTTGATGTGTTTCCGCAGTGAGCTGGGATCTGTGTAGCGTTTCAAACAGCCCGCCATCTTGCAGCAGTAAGGCTTGTCCACGTAATGGGTGCGCGTGTGCTTGAAGCGGTCGCTAGAGTTGGAGTAGCGTTTGTTGCAGCCTTCGTACGGACAAATGTAGGGCTTCTCACCTAGAAGCAAGAAGAGAAATAGCAAAACTTTGTAAGTAAAGCCTGGTGACCGGCCAGGCTTACAGTACACTGGGGGAGATCTAGGATTTGTTCAAGAATATTAATAAATGAACAGCAAGAAATTAACCAGACAATTGTGGAGAAGCTTAAAATGGGGGTCGCTTCTATAACAATATGCAAAGCTTTGAACATTTTACAAAGCTAATAGACTGAATAATGAGGAGCATTAATAAGAGAAGCAGACCTATGTTAACTCTAGAGGAGCTGCAAAGATTCACAGCTCAGGTAAGTCTATACATTAACAGTATAACCTATATACCCATATAATATATAGTTTGTTTTGATTGGTTGTTTTGGCCGACACCTGGACTGGGTGGAACATGAAATTGGGGGCTCGTCCGGGATTGAAACCTGGAATCCTGAGCACAATATGTCCAATTGGAAACATTATGGCTGCAGCATCATGCTGTAGGGATCCTTTTCTATAGGGAAGACAGGAAAATTGGTTTGAGTTGATGTGAAGATTGTAGGATCTGAATGCAGGGTAATCCTGGAAGAAAACGTTTAAAAAATTGGATTTTACCTGGAGTGGTGCTTCAGAGAACGGCTCTGAACATATATAAAGTTGCAAAGGAATTATATAGATCTATGCACATTTATGTGTTATAATGACCCAGAGTTAAATGAACAAAGAGGTTATCTGTTCAGTCTTACTGAGCTATTTTGTAAAGAAAACTTGATAAGCATATGGTGTGTAAAACATGTATTATATATATAAATGCAGCAAAAGTTGTTCAACAAAGGGTTGACTCAGGGTGGCTAAAAGAAAATGTATGTATCTTACACATATTCTTTTGTAAACAAACAGAAAGAAAATGTTGCTGTCTCTGATGCTTCTGAAGTCGCATCAGGTAAGTAAGGCAGGCATTTATGATTAGACAAGCAAAAACATATACCCATCATAGAAATAATAAATGGAAATGTTACAACAACTGAGAAAATTGTAACAGCTGGTTATTGTTAAGGTTCAACTCAACAAAAGAAGTTTATGTAGGAGGATGAAGAGAAATATTCTGCAGCTGTCCAGATCAAGATTACAAAGAGTCACTCTTATAAAAACCTGAGCAGCTGAAGGGGTGGCCAACAGGATCAAATTTACTTTAAATATTTACCAAAACAAACTGCTGAAATTCCCTGCTTTTAAGAAATTAAAACAGATGACAGGTTCCAAGAAAATGTACCACCGTTAACATTATTGTTAATAACATTATGAACAAACAATACAGTGTATAGCGATGACAATTTAATGCAATGCCAAGCATTACGGTCAGTGTAATGACAAAGGCTTTGTGGACGCATGTCTAGAGCATGTCAAGAAGTCTCACAGTAAGTCTGACATGGCATGTTTTTGTCTTTTGAGCATCCAACCCGTGTCCAGTGTGTCCAACGCTGGACATAGTGGCCTGTAGTCGGCATCCTGCCAGAAGACCTAGCTACTGATGCCAGTCAGCAGGTTGTCAAGCTGGGCTCTTGTGAGATAAAAATAGTGCTGATTGTGACCCTCATCAGTGTCCAGGTAAGTTGTGAAGCTCACCGAACTAACCACACCTCTGAATTTTCTTGTGTATCCAGACACACAGGCGTCCGATTACAACCTTCTCTTTCTTCCAGTAAATAAAACCAAGACACTTTCTTAGTTGTTCCGCTATTGTACTAAGAGACCGTGAGAAGAAAAAGAACTCATGTGGAACGCATGTCACTTTGCTCAGATAATTTTGATGCTTGATTTCAAGCGTCTGACTTCAAAGTGGACAATTTTTGACACACTGAATGCAGCACAGGGGAGCAGGTCGAAGTTAGTCCCTTCCTGTTCCAACTTAATACTCACCAGTTCACTCAGAAAGATCCAACAAGACATGAATGAATATTGAGTGTAAGACATTGACAGGCCTGCAACCAGATCTCAATTGGCTAAGGCACGTTTAGCATGAATTGGAGTAAGGCCAGACCTTTTTGGTCCAACATCAGTGTCTGACCTCACAATTGCACTTCTGAAAGAATGGTAGAACATTTCTAGAAAGACTCTTCTAAATCTTGTAGACATCCTTTCCCTTGAAGTTTAAGCTGCCGTCAATGCTAAGGGACATAATGAAATATCTTTACAGTGAACGTATGCATAAAGGCAAGCAATCTAATACTTTTGAAATACCATATAACGTTAATTTGAATAGTCTTTCGCCTTTCATATTCAGTTAGTTTAGATGTTAGGGTGAATCACCTGTGTGGGAGCGGGTGTGAATTTTCAGGTTCTCCAGACGTGAAAAGCTCTTGTTGCAGGTGGGACAGTGGTGCGGCTTCTCGTTGGTGTGGGTGCGGATGTGAATCAGCATTTTGTACCTGCAGCACAAACAACATATAGTTACAACCAGCATACGTGTGCTTTGCTGATGCTGTAGGTGTGTGCTTCACCCAGAAAGATTCGGCTTAAAGAATTTCTCTTAACTGGGACGTGACCTCTGGTGAGACACCGTACGTTTGTTTATTCAAACGCTTTCAAATGTTTTTCCTGGACAACTTCTCTTTAAAAACGTCATTAACGTGGAAGATCAGTCCACACCCAATGTATCCTGTTTCCAACAGGACATCTGGTATGAATAGCTTGACCTTTTGTCCCTGTGTTTGTGCGCAGTACCTGGCGTTGAAGCCTCTCCCGTTGCGAGCGCAGCCCTCCCACTGGCAGCAGTACCCAGAGTCTTTCTCAGGCTTGACGTGGAAGTCGTTGATGTGATCTACCAACTCCTGGAGTGAGTCGAAAAGCAGGTGACACTTGAGAG
Source organism: Gambusia affinis (assembly GCF_019740435.1). Taxonomy (NCBI): domain Eukaryota; kingdom Metazoa; phylum Chordata; class Actinopteri; order Cyprinodontiformes; family Poeciliidae; genus Gambusia; species Gambusia affinis. The sequence goes on along the minus strand of NC_057871.1, from coordinate 26,003,357 downwards.
GAGAGAGATGGAGAGGACAGAAATTAGTGAGGGATGTTGTACAAGTCATTATGTGACAATAACTGACTGGTTAAGTCAAGTCCACCGTATTTGTACGGCTCATTTCAGCAGCAAGGGGGTTCAAAGTGCTTTACAGCACAGAAACATAACATGTAGTTATGTTATGAGTCATTTCCTAGTCTCCAGTGTACCAACACACACCATGACAGCTCCAGATTAGAGGACTTTAAAAAACTGGATGCTGTTTCTTCATTTTTGGTTCTGGTTCTGGGCAGCAGTCACCTCTTCTAGCGTTTTCTCAACCAACGATTGTTTTTCATTAAAACTGCATCTTACCCAGGATCCCCAGAGATCAGCTCTCTTCTTCAAGACACATGAAAGTACCAGAAATGGTTTTAACTATATATTTATATTGTATCCATTAGCTTTTATCTCAACGTGTAATCTCAATAATTCACATTTTAAATCAAAACACAATAACGTTTATATATTATTATCTAGGCGTTATCATTTCTAGGCCTTTCTATCTTCGTACTTTGACTCCTAATTTTTCAGTCACGTTTTTTGATATTCACTATTTTATTCCTCCATTTTTATTGATATCAAATATTTGATTACATTTTTTTAGCATTTACTTCCAACTCATTTCACCATGTGCTTTTTAGTGTTTCATGAACTGAAGAGCAATTGTATATAATATAAAATAACTTTCTAACTGTTGAATGAACATATGATGGGTATGTTTATTCAACTTGTGTTAGTGGTTAGACATTGTTATAACAGATATTACAAACACTCTTCTAATTAAATTTCAGTGGCAGGTGTTGGAAAATCCATCCATCCATTTTCCATTCACCCAAATGGGGTCAGGAGGGTTGCTGGTTCCTCTCCAGCTAACGTCCCGGGCGAGAGGCGGGGTTCACCCTGAACAGGTCGCCAGTCTGTCGCAGGGCAACACAGAAAACATACAGGACAAACAACCATTCACACACACACTCACACCTAGGGAGAATTTAGAGAGACCAATTAACCTGACAGTCATGTTTTTTGGACTGTGGGAGGAAACCGGAGAACCCGGAGAGAACCCACCATGCACAGGGAGAACATGCAAACTCCATGCAGAAAGAATCGAACCCAGGACCTTCTTGCTGCAAGGCAACAGCTCTTTCAACTGTGGCACTGTGCAGCCGTGTTGGAAAATCTGCTGGCTGTTTTCTTTAGACGTTTTTTCAAAGCGAGTAAAAGTGCACAGTGTCCCACCCTTAGCAAATAAATATTTCAATCTGTAGAGACTCAGATAGACAAAGGGTAACCATTAGAAAAGTTTAATGACAATATGATTTAAATCTTTAAGGACATTGATCATCGCAAACTTTGCGATGGGCTTGGATGAGCATTCCGTATGCTGAGAGGAACGTCTTCCCCCCGGGACCCGGCACTGGTGGTGGAGGCGATGAAGGATGTGGCCTGATGCTGAGCGAGTGGAGGTGAAGGGGTGGAGGTGGGTTGAGCTCTGCTGGAAAGCGCACGACGCCATGGATGGCGGTCCTTATCAGCTGGGGCTTGGACGGTGATTGGACATGACGAGTCTTCGACCGGCGTTGAGCAATCAACGGTGATGAGCCGGAAGTTCCGGCTGGATGATGCAGGTGGGGCTAAAAGAGTCTTCCAGATTGAATTTACGCCTAGGCTTCATAACTGATTTGACAAAGAGCAAACTTTGCTCAATGTTCTCCAACATGTTCCATATAAGTACCAGTTCAATTTTTCTTTTTCTATTTATTTGACTATTTGATATTCACGTTATTATTATTATTATTATTTGCTTATACCACCACCTAGTGGCCAGAGTTACAGCTGCAGTTTTTTCCCCCATCAAATGTATCAAAGATGACTTATTTCTTTATCATGGTTAAATATTGAAAGATAACTTTGATCAGATCTTGCACAGCTTGTCAAGCTGAGCAGGAATTTTACCTTCTTCCACCGACAGGCCAGCTGAGCTTCCTGTGAGGGCTCGGGGGAAACGGCTTTCTCTCTGTGCTGGCCGATGAACACAGAGGAGGAGAAGCCGTAGCCCCTCTGCAGGCTCCTCATGGGGAAGTAGAATGGAAATCCGGGCTGGGAGGCTCCACCGTCAACACTGTGATGCCACGACGCTTCCTACCAGAGAGAGGTTTGAAAGTTCACACAGACTGTCTGTCAACACGTCACACTAAAAATGAGTCATTATGTGAACAGAGGAGAAGTTTCTAACCTAACCTGTTCCTTTGTACTTTTAAGATGCTTTAAAAAATCTCTTAATACCTCCAAGCACTGTTAAGAATCGGTTGGATTCAGTAGGAACCTTTTTCTTCTTCTTCTTTGTTTTTTTTTGTTTTTTAATCCAAAATGTAACAGCCGAACAACAAAAACCTAAGGAAGAAGTGGAAAAAATCCATTGCTTTCTTTTTGCTAATTTATTTTTATAGTCAAAAAACACTTTTTCTTATTCTGCGGCGTCTACTGCCCCCTACTGTTAGACCTGATGTCTGACAGCGCCAAGAATTGTTTTGAGGCCGTAGAAAACATCCAAAGTAGGAACTAATATCTTAAAAAGAAAAAAAAAAACAGCAAAAATAATTATTCCTTTTGAAAAATTACAGATTGATCAAATTAATTTAAAAACAGAAACTGAGGTTTGGCTTTTGGAGTCAAAAGACAAACAAAGGAATCTGTGGAAAAAACCTCCTAAAGTTGTCAGCTTAAAGTTTAACGGGTCAAAGAATGTTCTTGGGAGAGATTTATGACGTAGTCTTCTGTAAAAATACATGTTTTATAATTCATCTTTGAAGCACGCCTACAGTTTGACAGCAGCTGTTCAGAGATCGGGGATAAATCAGACAAATTAAATTGCATGTTTCCCAATTTAGAAGAAGAAGTCAGCGGTCAACGTGACACACGTCAAGTGGATTTCTGCTCAAGTTTACTGGATCAATCAAATGAGGACATGGATCTGGAGATTGTCGGGTTTTGTGAAACTTTGCAAGGAATATTTTTTTCATTAATGTTTGTGAAACCAAATTAAAGGCAAAATTCATTTAGAAGTTTAAAGATGCGACTCGGACTGCTGTGCAAAAGTGACAATTCAAAACAAAATCCAACCATAGTCTCCAATTGTATAATTTAATGGAAATGAATCAAATAAGACATAACATGGCATGCTTTACTTAGACTAGGACATAAAGTGATGAGCGGCCTGTTTTGGTGTACACGGCTTGCATAACTGTATTTTAAACCACACATGGTGTTCTGTGATCTAAAAACTCTAAATTTTATTGCGTAATCTAAGTGTGTTTTACCTGACTTGATCTTTCCTTTGTTTTTGTGCAGCTCTGCAGAAAGCAGCTGAAGCATTTTCCTGACACTCAAATCCAAGAGATTAGTTTTTGAAACGAGAGATTAACTTTTTCTTTAGGTTTTGTCCATTGGAGCCACATTAAGATTAGTTTTTAAATTTACCTACAGGTGTAAAAAATAATTTTAAAAAAACCCCAGCAAAATGCAGAATCTGCCATTTCATAATTTATCAAACAAAAGATGTATTCACAATGGAAACGTGAGTTTTAATTAAGTGTATGTTTCTTTTAAGCTGATGGTATGCTTGTAAAAAAAGAAGGAAAAAGTTCAAAATGAATCCCTTAAAACCAGTTAACATCCGTTCAAAACCTCAATTAATAGAATTCAGTCTTCAAGTTTTATTTACAAAATTTATTTTTTACATTTTTGCTAAAACTGTCACCAGTTTGAGACAGATGATTTGATGTCCGCTACTACTGCCTTTTGAAGAAATGCACCGCTTCCGATTTGTCCCAAATTAAAAACAACCAATCAGAGCCTGGAGGAGGGCCTTGGTGCTGTCAGTCCGCCTCATGTACGCGCTGCTAAATGTGCTAATGGCCTAGAAACAACTCACTGTTACAGGAAAACCATCACTGGTCCTGCTACCTAGCCTAGCATTCACAACACGCTCTGGCAGCTAGTAGAGAGCAAGTGGGGAGCTGGGAAGGGGGTGAGCAACGCCACACAGATTGTGATTGACAGCAATAAGACCCGCCTAGTTAGCACTGAGAGAAATCAGAGGACACAGTTTCACTATATGTGAAACTACATATAGTGACAGTTTCAACACACATGTAAAAATATACATGTTTTATGGTTTTTTTTTTAAGTTACGTACTGCAGCTTTAAAGTCAACAGTCAGAAGGATTTCAAGGTAATTACACATTCAGTGGTGCTGTCTGATGTGACTCTGTGCACGTTGCTGTGTGTCACTGTGCAACCAGCGCCTCTTACCCGAGAGAAGAGGTGAGGCTGCGGGCTGCTGCTGCTGCTGCTGCTGCTGCTGCTGCTGCTGCGAGGGGACTCCAGGGGCGAGGGAGGGCAGGGCGACGAGGGGGAGGACGGAGAGGGAGACAGGGAGAGGGCCCGCTGAGAAGCCAGGGACATGCTGAGGTCCATGGCTGGAGGGGTGAAGCAGCAGCCGGGTCGCTCCTGAGAAGACTGGGAATCTGGATCGGAAAGTTTAGAGGTTAAAAAAAGATGGCAGCTTTTCATGTTTTACGTCAGACTATACAGCCGCGTGCAGGTGGCTTTGTAATCACATTTACACTAAGTGGTTCCTGCGGGTGCTTTAACTGACCTCTAACTTTTAAGTGTTTTCTGTTTTTTTGTCGTTTTTCTTTCTCACCTCAGCTGACTTTGACTAGTCAAACTAGTCAGATAGAATTTTGTTAAACTTTTCAGATTTTTTTTTTTAGCAGAATTATTCTTGCAGCAGCACTTTTGTTTGACTTTAAATGTATTAATAATCCCAGACAATCAATATCCCATCGAGCCGAACTTAATAATGACGAAAAATATTTTGACTGCCTGAATTCAATTCCAGTTATAAAAATAATGTGTGTTTGGTTGTTGAGCCAATACTAAACTAAGTAGAGATTATTAATTTGAATGTAGCATTTAGTTCTAGTGAACAAATAGAAAAATGAGGAAAATCCTCTGGTATTCTGGTGCATAATAAAATACACTACAAAATATAGAATATGCATATTCAACACTTGGGGGCGCCATATCTCCATAGATTGCACATACATAAAAGTAATAGAAGATTTCTTCATGATTAAACTGACAGATAATTTCTATAATTTTATCTGGAGTTTGTGTAACCCCCATTTCAGGCGTTAGTTGTAATGTAGCACTTGTCAGTAGGGTTAATACTTGAATGTTAACAAGTTGGTCTCTGAAGTTGCTTTGAGTCAATTAGATTCTCATAAGCTCAGAGTTTTGATCCGTCTTCAGACAGTAGACATGTTGGAATTTAGTACTTTAAAATCACATTAACATATTTTTCTTTCCCTTTGGTGGTGTTGGGATAATAGCCCCTATGGGGAAAAAATTAATTCATGATTCTCCACGTATTTCTTTTGCTGATCGGAAGGAGTTCCTTTTTCTTGAACTATAGTACTGATTGTGTGGGCCTTCTGTTTTTAAAAACTATTTATGGTTCCATCTGTTTTGGACCGGAGCACAAACAGCTTGTATGCACATGTGGGGACTTACTTAAGCTAACAAGAAGCACCTGACTGCAATGTGGAGCTGCATAGACCTGCGGCATTTTTTATTTACAAAAGAAAACGAATGAATTGTTTGATTAGAGCATAAATTAAAGCAAAAAAAAGGAAAAGCAAAGTGTCTCTTGTTAAATGTATTTGATAGAATGGTGAAAAGGCTCAAGTACATAATCTGCCATACTTGAATATCATTCTGCCTTTGTCTTTCCAATTTTGAACACTAGATAAGAGAAAGTAACCAGATATCTTTATATTAACATGTTAATATTCTATGGATATCAATAAAACTTCCTCAGTATCAAATTCATTACATTGTTTAAATATATTGAATAACGCTGAAAAAATTATGCTTTAATACATAATGAAGAAAAGTTATTTCACAGTACTATTGGTGATAAAAAACCTAAACTTTAAAGAAATAGACATAGATTAGCTGTATGTCTGCCCCAGTAAGAATATTAACATTAATCCTAGATATAACCCTACATCCTTATTTAATAAGGATTAATTCCACATAAAACACTTATAGAAATATCTACACAAATCTCTTTTTTTAGCCTTACATTTTGTTCACGTGTCACAGCTGCAGTCTGACAAAGTTTTTCCACTTCTTCCTAATTAGCTTGAAAACGACATTTTAACAAAAGCCATTCTCCGGTTCGGCTTCCACCTCTGCCCAGGGTGTAATCTGGACGTGCCTCGGTGCTTAGTGGGACGCCTGGTTTGGAGACGAACACATGATTCTGTCTGCCTCAGCCGCAGTTTTCTTTGGGCCGCTTCATGTCGGTGTCACGCTTGGCTCGTTAGAGCCGACGCTTCCAAATCTGCTGACAATCCACCTCTGTGTGAGGACAGAGAGGAGCGAACTTCTATTGGATTTACAATATTGGGTTACCGGAGAAGTGAGAACACAGAATCGGTTTTGTTAAAGACTCACGGTGCCACGCGGGCGCCTGACTTGACCCAATCTTTCTATTAACTGAGCTTGTAGAGCTCCAGCCGTCCTGGTTGGTTACCTGGTGAGGAGGGTGGCGATGGGAAGGTGGTGCACTGCAGGCGTGGCCGCGAGGCGTGGATGGGAGCACAGATCGATGAGGGACAGGACCGCTTTCCAAACTTCACAGGACCGCCTGTTCGTCCGGAGGGAAGCTTCAGGTCCAGCGGCTCGTCCAGGGAAAGCATGGCTGCTGAAGACTGGTGCCCTGAGACGGGAGAAACAGGGGCTCGTTTTACAAAGCACTCAACGCAAAACAAAGGTAATTAATTAAGTATTACTCAGTGAGAAATACTTTGAAATACTTTCAGCTGAGGCATCAACAACATGGTGGTGTCTGAATCTTGTTTTGATATTTTAATGGTTGAGGCCTTGTTTTCCTCCACATCTGTATCGTGTGTGTGTCAACAGGTTAGTTTTCCACGTTAAGAACATTTTCTGTCTGCAACAATGGATTTCAGATCTCATGATGTGCAGAAGTAGCTGCGTTTCCATTGACCATGTAATTGTCCAATTTGACATTTCAAAAATAAATTGGATTAATGGAAACACGGCAATTTCGCAAAACTTTTTTCAATAAAAATCTCGGCACTAAGACATATCAAAGTTGGTTTGTTTAGCAGAACTGCATTGGAAACACTTTTTTTTCCCTCGCATCAGACGAGACACGTGATCAACAACTGGATGTTGAAGACGACAAGGAAGAGGTAGGAACCAGGTTGTAGCTGTTTGTGTCTGGGATCTTGCTCTTTTAGTCACAAACCATATCTCATGAACATAGACTATGGTCAGAAAATAGGCAGAACGGAGCAAACCCTCACTCCCTCTGTCCATCGTCAAAGGAGGGAACCCTTTGGTAGCCCACACCATCCTACAGCCCATGAACAAGACACTACAATCTACTAACTGAGGTTGAGACTAACTTCCCAGCAGCAAGGAGCAGTCCCCCTTTCTCCAGTTGATCACAACATCCTCATCCCTCCTCAGGTTCTGCTGCAAACCACCGTAGGGCACCCTGAAGGTCATGACTTAAAGATCCCAACAGAACTACTTCATCTGCTGATGGCTCATTTTAAACCTTGAGGTCACCAGATACCCTCCTCTCCACGGCAAGTGCTGAGATCTCGTCCATAAAAACCACAAACAGGATTTGGACATAAGCTCCAGTTTACATCACGAATGCAGCCGCAGAATTTGCCTTGCTTAGACAAGGACCTGATAGTCCTTAAAGGCATCGCCCCGAATGCCCCATACTACTACAGCCTCCCCACAAAATACCTTGGGGGGGGGGGGCAGGATTGAAGGCATTTCTCCAGAACCACAAAGTGTGTGTGGACCGGAGAGCTGAGCTCCTGTGACGCCGTCGGCAGCTTTGCAAGCGATAATTATCTTGTCCACCCGAGTCGCTCGGATTCAACCAGATGCTAAAGCTTCCTTCCTCAGCCCGAGAGCCATGTTAACACAGAAACCCTAAAACACAGGCAAATTAACTTACACAGCTTCCAAAAACGTTTTACTTTCCAAATAAAGGGAGTATAATTGTGTAAATGTTGATAGATTTTCTCCTCCTTCCAGATCTGAAGGTTTAAGCGTGCGTGTTAACGTTTATCCGAGGTCAGTCTCTCATTCAGCAGGATGAGGAAAATCTGATTCATAGGTCAAGCTACATGTCTGGTGAGCAGCTATCAAAACAACTTCATTCTCACACTCAGGGATGTTGGCCAATCACAGGGTTAGTTGTGTCAGATTTGTGCTAAAAGGGACAGTCACATCCAAACAGGGATGTTTAGAGAACAAATTATTTATTTAGCATAGTGTTAAAAGTAAATATACTTTCTCATGTTACCGTGATATTAAACTGTTGCTCTGCATTTCTGCGGTCGGCCCTTAAGTGGCTCGACAAGATTTTGCAGTAGTGTTTTTATTTCTTAAGGTTAAACCCTGCGACTGAGGCATGAGTCAATCAAAACAATCTCTTTGCTGCGCTCTAGTGGAACAGAGTGACTCAAGATTCAGAAATCGGCTTCAAAGCAAAAGCGTCGCGGGGAGAAGCCAAAAACGAGAAGAAGCCGTGGTGAGGTGGAAAAATGTAGCAGGAGAGTAAAAATGGTGAGCAGCTGCTGGAAAAGCTGACAGCACCGATGGGTTTATCTTTGCAATTGGTGATAGTTCCCCTGTTAATCCTGTTAGCGGCCATCAGTCGCGTGCATGGAGGAGAAGATGCACTCTGAGCTTTACTTCATGTAATCGAGTTGCACGAACGGTGCAACATCTAATCTTTTGCCTGTTTAAAATGCATCATGAAACTGGAGCTTCCCCAGATTTTAAAGGGGCAATAGTGTGTACTTTCCATTAATATAGTGGCATTTTATAGCACAATCAAGTAATGACATATAGAGCATTTTTATTTCTATAAAAATGCTCTATATGTCAAATATGACTTAAAAGAAATTTGACGTAACTTTAACGCTGTGAAATTGGGCCTCTGTCTCTTTAAAAACTCCTCCTCTTTCTGAAAGCTCACCTTCAGGCAGTCATCACTACATCGCTCCTCTATTAACCTTTCAGCAGCGTTTCAATGGAAGCAGCTCGCATAATGAGCTCAGCTGATGCTCAGTTCCACCAGGCGGTTGCTAATTGCTGCTGGCTAGTCTGAAGGAGCTCAGTGGGTAGAAGCTCAGCTTGGATACTGGAGCTTCGCTGTCGAAGGCGACTCTCGTTTTGCACAGTTGAATTGTTGCTACGGGAGATTAACGTGCGGGAAAGAAGGCATAACACTGCCCTTTTAAAACTTTTGTACTTTTAACTCTGTGCTCATTTCTCCCTTAAGGCGTCAAGTTGAATTAGTTAAACGGTTTTACTGACCACTTCTGGTTGTTATAAAGTCATATTGTGACCATAACAGTTCCGGCAGTGATTGCTTTGGCTGAACAACATATCGACAATATACTGTTGTTTCAGTAGCAGTGTTAAGAACATGGCCAAGGACATCGGCCTGTTTGGAACCTAATATTCACCACCTTTTATATTTAGTGGGTCTTAAATTTGCTTCTGTCCCAAACCCGCATTGGAGCCAGTCTCTGAGCTGCCTGTCGTCATTTATGCAGGGTTCCTTCGCAGCTTTCGTGGAGAAATTCCAGACCCAGTTTTCCGGAGATGATGTTGGAGTGAGGAATAAGAGTTTTGCCTTTACGTTCTTTAGTTATGCAGACAGATGTTTCTAAAAATGTATAGAGGATTGAAAACACATGGAACATGGATGTAATCCGCCTCCCGACCAATCGGCACCAGCCTGAAAAAAATGGCAAATGGATGGATGTCGTGATAAGACTCAAAGTCACAAAGTATCCCGGGGAAGGAGATTTTTACTCATTCTGAGAGTTTGAGAGATATGGGGTAAGTTCAACCTAGACATAAAAAAAACCAAACATATTTTAATGTTAGCAACTTCCCCTATAATTTGGATTGAACTGAATTGTCCTTCAGGATGAAACCTCAATAAAAACATAATCTGAAGCTGCAGAACACTGTAATTCATTCCCCGTCAGAATTTCCATGTAATCTCTCCCATGCCACAAAGGTGAGTGAATGCAGGATTTATGAATCCTTGAAATTAAAAAAATACAAAACTCCTCATTATGGTTATAAGTAACCATAGAGAGAGGATACTGCTAAAGGAATCTCTCTCCCAGGTTTTATTATCTTATCGACAGCAGCATTTTTCCCTCCCTCACACACTTTGCAACACTCTGAGCACTCAAGCTGGTACAAACGCAAGAAACAGCCCAGGGGAGATTAAAGATTCTCGGCCGATACTTTTTCTGGGGAGAAATGTTTAAGGTGGCATTCACATTTAGAAAGTTTCCTCCTGTGAACTAAACCCATTCCAGAGCGCTTTACGTTTTCAGGACAAAATGTTACAATGATGGCACCGTTTAAGAAGAAAACTAACTTTGTCATTCTGCAAAAACTGGAAGTTGACCTGCGTTTAAACCCCCATCAGCTATTAGATAAAGAGGAAAACTACAACAAAACAGAGCTCTAAAGAGAGAGAGAGAAAAAAAACTCATTAGTCCACCATTGCTCACATTGTTGACTAATGCAGCCCAGTCCGCCATGCCAACTTTAGATTACCTTCAGATGTTTATTCCAAATTCCATCCTGGAATGTCACAAAAAGACCAACGAGGCAAAGCAGCGGAGCGACACTCCAGCCTTTCTAAAACGCAAAGAAGCAAAGTCAGAATTTGAGCTGTTATTGGTTTGTTTTTTCTTCAAAATTTGCCAGCAAATCTGTCTTGGAAACTTTTTTTTTTCTTTTTCTTTTTACTTTTACTTGAAACCCTGCACCCCAAGTGGAAAAGTTTCAGCAGGCATCTGTTTTTTCTGGACACAAGTTTTTCAGCCTCTTAAATGGCGCCAGACACCTTCGTTTGAACGTAGTTTTATTTTATTTTTTTCAGTTAATTTTTTTTGCGACACAGCTGCTAAACCTCGACTGGGTGTCCCTCTGCACGGCTCACTAATGACAGCTGGCAGCGACGACATTCTTGATTTACGTTTTTTTTTTTATACTGGCTGGATTCAAACCAGCAACCTTCCAGCCACATGCGCGCCTCCTCCCTCGGGCTCCCAGAAACTAGCTGTCGCCACAAATTCTTCCGCAATCACTGACACAATCCCCCGGCAGAATATAAGGCAGAGGCTAAACCACAATGAAGTCAGTGTTTAGGGTCCCGGCTGCTCTCTATGCCAACTTCTTCACCACACTGGTTTGTCGTTCCGCTGCAACCTCGCTGACTTTTCTCATGCGCACACTCGCACACGGGCTGCTGCTTGGGAGCACCGTTGCAGCACGCACATACGCCGTCGGACCTTCGCCACATGCGTCCAGACACGCACGCCCGCCAGAGTCACGCTATGCCGGAAAGACGCTCAGCAATGCCTAAACCTCTAACCTCCAGCAGCTTGCAACATGTCTCACAACTTCCATCCCCAGCAGAGCACAGACTGTGACTACAAGAAAAACTTGCATTTAAGAAGACTGCATTTGGTCCTGCAAATGTGCGCTCTCAAACTCTAAGGCCTGCAAACGTTTAGGTGTGCATGTCTCTAGAAACTTGCGCAAGGTTAGCTTCGAGACACCACATGAGCTTTTTTCTCATGAACTCCTACACAGTTAAAACATACATGACATGTCACACTTAATGGAGTCCTCAGGTACGATGCACACACTCATCAGGCTTTCCTCCTCTCACAGGAAACATTTGCTTCTACAGTCGCCCTGGTCTGGCCTCTCCCTCCCTGTAATTTTTTTCTACTCCCTCCTCTCTTGTCTTCCCTCCCTCTAACTCCTTCCTGTGGTTTTCCTCTCCCAATTCACCAGCAGAGCATACCTCTCCTGTTCCCCGCTCCTCCCACTCCTCTCTCTCCCCCTCGCCTCCCCTCGCCTCTCTCACATACTTTATTCTCCAGTGCATTTTCAACTCCCTTCTTTCATTCCTTTCCAGTTTCTTGGATCATGTGTGTATTTGCAGCTTTGCCTATTGCTTTATGTACACAGCGCCACATGTAATGTTTTATAAGTGTTATGAAACTTAATACATTCTGTTAGAACTCTATAAACGTGCAGGACGAAAATGGTCAAGATTGCTTGATCTGCCAAGCAAGGAAGGGTTGAGGGAGATTGGGATCAACAACAGCTCGTCAAGTCGTTAAAACAAAAAGAAGTCAATGTTCAATTTTTAGAAGTGATGTTCTTTGATCTTTCCAGTGCAAGTCCTTTTAAGGAATTTCGGAATGTCCCCGCAACTGCAAGGATCACGGAGGGAGGCGTGGGGGCTGTGTTACTGTGATCTGAAGGCATAAAGAGGCAAGAAGAAAGAGGGCATTTATAAAGGTCCGAAGTGTCCGCACGAGACTTTGAAATTGGATACCTGCTAGAAGAGTACTGGGCACAAACAAAAGGACTAAATGAGTGGAAATGGGCAGAATCACGATGGGAGTCATGAAGGGGGGGGGGTCAGTCTGCTCACACCACAGAGTGAGGAGAAATAGAGTGAAAACATCATTCAAGCGAGGCATAACTTTTGGAAGCGAGCAAACAGACTAGGAAAGTGGTGTGTTATTTCTTGCGTGAGAAATTTTAACCCAGTGAATAACCTCTGGATGAGTAAGACTAGAGGGTTTTTGTTTTTTTATGGAACAAGTACCATCATCTCAAGCCCAGGTAGTCCATTCACTTAAAACTGATTGGCTGGGCGTGCTGTGGTGGCGTAGGGGATAGCGCGACCCACATTTGGAGGCCTTGAGTCCTCGACGCGGCTGTCGCGGGTTTGATTCCCGTACCCGGCGACATTTGCCGCATGTCTTCCCCCCTTTCCTTCTCCCTTTCCTGTCAGCCTACTGTCATATAAGGGACACTAGAGCCCACAAAAAGACCCCCTGGAGGGCAGAAAAAAAACCTGATTGGCTACATGTCTTGCATTTTTTCAGTTTGTTGTGTTAAGATTCCATCCATCTGTCTATCCGCCCATCTGTCTGTCCGTCCACCCATCCATCCATCCATCCATCCTTCCATCCATCCATCCTTTGCCTCCCTAATGACACTTTCCAATCACTCATTCTGGGGTATTCCAAGATGTTCTCTGTTCAGAAACAAAGTTTAATATCTCTAGAAAGTTCCAGGCCTTGCCCATGATTCCTCTTATGAGTTGATCTCGCATAGAAAACCTCCAGGGGTCGACGTCCAGGACTCATTCCGATCAAATACCCAGACTACCATCGCTGACTCTCTTTGAAGCCGAGTTTTTCTCTGATCTCATCCCTGGCCATCGTACAGAGGAAACTTGGTTCAGCCGCTTATATCCAAGATCATTCTGCCATAATCCATATCCTACAACATGGACTAGTAAAAACAGAGCTTTGCTCTTTGACTCACCAGTGTTTCTCAGCGCTGCATTTGAAGCCCTGATCCTTCAGTTGATCTCTGGCTCCATACTACCCGCACTCGGTAACAAGACTATAAGATACCTGAATGTCTCCACTTGACTCAAACACTCAACATTGACTTGGAGGAAGCAGTCTACCATTTGTCTTGTTAAGAACTATTGCCTCTGCTAGTCAATCTTTAATTGGTGGAAGGTTGCAGTTGAATTATCCACCAAAGCATCGATAGTTTTCCATTTCTCCAAGATTTTTCACAAACCATTTCCAGGGTAAGGAAAGGGTCTTCCCCAGGGTATTATAATTGAGGGGCCTGCTTGGAAAACCTCCTTTTGAGAAGCTGGAGTCCAGACCACCTGACTGATTCCCTTCAAACTAGGGACGCAGTAGCTCCATTTGTAGCTCCCAGAGAGCTTCTCACCCCTCATCTCTATGACTGAATATAACCGCCATTCAGAGGAAGATCGTTTTAGCTGCTGGTCATTCATTCTTTCTGTTATAATCCATATTTCATATTCGTAGGTGAGGATTGGAACCAAAGCAGATTAGTAAATCAAGAGTTTGGAAACAGATCAGAGCAGCACCTGAATCTTCTGATCCATAGTTTGGTCTGAAACTATAGAAGAAGTGACTCTCATCTCACACAGACAAAAAAATCTATTTTAATGTCATAGTATTATAGTATTTTATTGTCATAGCAGAAAACTATTTAATTATCCAGTCCACTCATTTAGAAGCGGAAATTTCCAGAAAGGTCGATAAAATCTGAAATTCCAGTCTGTGGTTTTATCGCCAGCACCATCGTCTGAAAATCCAACATGGCTGACTGCCGATGCATATAAAATGAGCTATAGATGGAAGAGAAAATACACATTTGTTTGCACTCTCCACAACGTGTCACTCATTTAGTTGTTCACAAACTCGGTATGCTTGCAACTTTCCTCTCTAAGCACGTTGATCAAATGTCTAAAAGCAAGAAAATGTTTCTGGTTTAGGATGCTAACAGTAACTAGTGTAGCAACAGCTCCGTGTTTCAAACCTGGAGCTGAAATACTGTTAAGTTGGGTTGAATGTAATTCCCAGATATACAAGTTGACAGTTTAAATCTCTCCCCACTGTGTTTCGCTCTCAAGGTCTTGATAAGGCAAACAGAACCTCCAACGTTTTGGCTCATCCAAGCCCCGGTGTTGGCGAGAACTACGGTGTAAACGGGCTGCCTTCTATTATGTCAGGTCTGTTTCTCAGTATGATGTCAGTGTCAACATCCAGGATGCTGACCTTCCCTCATGACGCAAAACATGGCTGCCACAGGAAAACAAGCGAGAGAGGAGGAGATGAAAACCTCAAACAGAAAACGCAGGACGTGGACTCCCACCCTTTCCTCTCCTCACACTTTTCCCATTATTCGTCTCAGTTCTTCCCTCCCACCCTCTCTCCCTCTGGCTCTCTTGCATCTCGGCAGAGCTAAATGATGCAACTCTGCAGACCGAGTATGCAATAGTCACCAGTAGAGCCTGTAGATTGTCTCGCACTGACACTGGCGTCTTCACCCCTTAAAAAGGGAGTGGCGGAGGTTGTCGGGGCCAGAGGAGTGGGGGAGTAGCCTTACGAGAAGGGGCCTATTTTCCTCTTAAAAACTGTTTTACTGACCTTCTGCGCATTTTTAAGGAAGGTACAGCAACTTAAAACGTTAAACTCATCCAACAAGAGAAGCTATAAAACACAAGCCGAGTCAAATTGAGGGAGAACAAATTCTTTAAATTCAAACTAAACTTAAACAACGATCAACAGGATCATCACAGCTTTTGATTATGAAACAAGCTGAACTTGAAAAATGGTAAATTTTGCACACCTACACATGTTAATGGAAAACAATTTGTTTCAATAGACAAGCTAGCACCAAAGGAACATGGACATATTATGGATGTGTTGAAACTAGTCGAATTGTTCTTTTTCTAGCACGCCACCCTGGTTAACATCACATTTTCTAACTACCACCGTCTTGAGAGACATTTGGAAACAGTGTTGCAACAGGACTTTGAGTGTTTTAGGTTGTCACGTTATGCCATAAAAACAACGGCAAAAACGCTGTGTACTGGCACGGTTTGATTGGTTTAACATGTAGTTTTTACTCAGAAGTTAAAACTTTTCTTTGGACAAATAATAAAAGCACGCCCACATCTCTAGATGCTGGTGTTCTGAGTGGGAAAATTTAATTCTTGACAATCAGAACCTCAAAATGAAACATGGCCGCCTCTACCAAACGAAAGGAGAGACGCAGGCAAAAAAACAAAAAAAAAAAAAACAACGTCTAAATGTTGTTTCTCATTAAAATATTTCAAACTGCAAAATTCATTTTAACAAACACGTCGCTGCGGCGTTTGAAAGTACAAGAGCAATAACTATTAGCTTGTATTGCTAATGGTGGTTAGCCTGGTTGTTGCTCAGAGCAAATAACACTGGCTTCTGAACTTAGAACTAATAAACAGTTGAGTTTATTGCCATTCCCACATTAAAGCCCTGACTTCAGAGGTAAATGGACGACCACACAGGCAGAGACTTTTGATGCTTACCAAAGGAATATAACAGTTTATTTTTTACTGCCACAAAAGGTAGTCCACATGCAACCATTGGAATCTACGACTTTACCTAATGACAACACAGATTGGACCTCTTAGCCACATCAGGACATAAAATTATCTACGCATTTTTATAGAAAACTTCCATCGTGAGCATTTCAGTATTTTTAACCTGTTAAGATGCAAAAGGTTCATGAACTCAGCAAAGGAGCTCAGTGTTCCAGAACGTAACTCTTAAATGGCAGGACATCCAACACCACAACACCACAACAAAGAGAGTGGAGAAAACATCAGAACCAGAGTCAACAGCGTGACGCTAGCCGCTTGGACCTTGGGGACACTCACATGGCCCCATTCGTTCTGTTTTAGCTCAACCAGGCAGCAGCAAACTGAAGTGTTCGGTTTTCAGTAACGCTTCAAATTGGGCACAAAACAAAAGACCCGAATGAAGAAGTAAAGAGATTTCTCACCAGAATATCAAAACATGATGAAGATAATCATCTTTATCGTCAACTAAGCTAAAAAAAAAAACAGCACATGTTGGCTCACTGCTTTTCACATGTTTCTATTCCTGTTCTTCAACTTATCTGACCTGGTATTTTCCCCGTCTGTTGTGTTCTTATCCAAATAAATCCAACACACCTCTATTCATTCTCTTGCTCGGTTTGACCCTGTCATACTCCGTGTATTTCAACAGACCCAAGGTCAGTGTGAGCGCTTTTAAGATGTGCAACGGGTAAGGAAATGAGCAGCGTCAGTCTGGTCAACAATCATTCGTGTGCCTAAGCTGACAGGCGACGGATAGAAAAAAAAAGAAAAACTAGAACTCCCTTTTCACAGGAAGAAACCTCCAGGAGAACCCGACTCGGGAGGGACCCCGTCTTCATCAACCAGCTGCGGCGGCGAGGACAGGAAAGAGACACAGACGAACACAAAAGCAGGGAGCAGACTCAGGAAAGGCGACCATCTGCCTGGACTGACTGGAGGTGAGAGCGCAGGAAAGGGCCACAAAGAGACACAAACACACCAGGATGTGGATGCCAACTGTGAAAAGAGAAAAGTGTTTAAGGTGTGTGGATGGAGAGAGCAGATCAAGGAGTGGTGGCCACTTTGTTATGTAACGTGACGCCGCAGAGCCACACAGCAGCACGAGCCAGAGAGGTTACTTTAAGCCATTCCTAACTATGCTAAATGGTTGATGATCTTACAGTCTACCCACCTCTCAGAGGAAAAACTGGGTTATAAATTGACACTCTTACCTTTTTCTCTATTTTTTATTTTATTTTATTTTATTTTGAAAACCTGACTTTCTAATTATTCTTAGCAGCATAGTAACCGCCACAGTCGGCCCAAGCAGGAACGAACCATTTCATGCAGATCCAGGGGGGTTTCAGGGCAAACATGAATGTGTGTTTTTTTGGTCTGGGAGGGGTAACATTTAATTTTTACTCATAAAAACAATCTTTGAAAATACAATATGATTAATTTTGTAATTGACAGGGCCCCAATTTTTTTATAGATATTTTTTTATTTCTATGAACAAAAAAATAAATAAATAAATTGTGGATTGGCCCCCTGTTGGTCAGGGGCCCTCAGACTTGTCATAACTTTTCCCCCTGCTCTGGTCAAATGAGCCCAAAATGACACTTTGTGGACTCCATGCAAAACACCTCCAAGGTGAAACATGGCGGTGACAGGATTATGATGCGTTTTCCTAGCGACATAAAAACTAATAAGAGTTGGTGGGAAGATGAATGGAGAGAAATACACAGATATACTAAAGTTCAATGTAATCATTTCTTTTCTTCTTCTTTGTTTTGTAAAGTACCTTGAGATGATATGTTGTGAAATGACGCCATTAAATGAACTGAATCAAACTGGCCACAAAGCAAATGAGAACACTTGAAGAATCTGATAAAAATCTGTAAAAGATGATCTCTGCAGGTGTGTGAAGCTCATACAGAGAAAACAGAAACAGTTTTTCCAGATTTTTCTTTCTAAGATGGCTGAAAACGTTGCTTCCATTTTCCTATTGTGCACTAATTTGTGTCCCTCCATCACACAAAATCCCAATAAAGTAAATGAGCCCTTGTGGAAAAAGTGGTGAAAATGTGCAGGAGGCATTAATACGGCTGCTTTCAGCGAAAGTTTAAAACGCAAAGGCTAGAACCTGAATTCTCCTCAGTATCACAGGGTTGCATTTAAAGAGCGGAAAATGATCGCAGATTGCAACAACTCTCACAAAAACACTTCTGTAACCAGTAACAGCAGCAGACCTTTGTTTATTTCTGTTCTTAAAATGAATTTTCTCTTAAAAGGAAAAGAAATCACATTATTGCTGGGTGTTTTTTTACCTCTCTCTCTCAGCAACACATCTAAAAAAGACCATTAATGTTTCTTTGCAACCATTGGTCAGACGGATCAGAAGTCGCCTTCTATCCCCTTCAACTTTTCTAACAATTAGTGGAGCAATAGTTACTGCCGAAAGTTAACCACCGATGATTTTATTCACAGCCACTCCAGGTTTTTTGGGGGAAAGTAACAAAAAATGATATAAAGAAGAGAATGAGGGGAGACAAATAGAAAAGAAAAACACAATCGCTTTGCACGGAAAATGGAAAAGTTACTGAAATAAAAACCGGAATGAGGAACCAAGTGAATCTCTCCACCGATCGATTGGAGCCAGACAAGCCCAGGAATAGCCTAAGAGCCGGACACTGAACGCAGTTTTTGCAATATTTTCTTTCCACTTCCATTCAGATTTGCCTTTGGTTTTTTTCCTCTTTCCGCATTTCTCTCTCTCTCTTTTTTATTTCCTAGTATCCCTCTTTCATTCCTTCTGTCATCCAGACCCAGAACACATAAACACATGTGTCTCACATTCCTCTCTGCAGAGCAGATTCACCCAATTTATTTTCACTGTGTGTGTGTGGGTCTCCTCGCGAGTGTGTGTGTGCCAAGCAAGTAAATAATAACCAATCCCAGCTGCGTACTGTAGCCTGTCCGTCTTGTTTACGGTTAGGAAACGTAGACGAAGGTTAAAGAACAAGACTGGATGGATGGATGGATGGATGGATGGATGGATGGATGGATGGATGGATGGATGGATGGATGGATGGATGGATGGATGGATGGATGGATGGATGGATGGATGGATGGATGGATGGATGGATGGATGGATGGATGGATGGATGGATGGATGGATGGATGGATGGATGGATGGATGGATGGATGGATGGATGGATGGATGGATGGATGGATGGATGGATGGATGGATGGATGGATGGATGGATGGATGGATGGATGGATGGATGGATGGATGGATGGATGGATGGATGGATGGATGGATGGATATTTTTTTTCAATTGTAAAAGAAAAATTTAGGATTACAAAAAATTATTTAACTTTGTAAAGAAAAATGTTTTCTCTAGGACTTTTTCCGAAGTGATTATTTGTAATTCTCTCCAAATACAAAGTTATTATTTTGAAAATGCATCAGTAGTGTTAGTCACTAGGGGTTACTTGATGCCACAATATTTTATTTTTCACCTGCAAAAATCTTCTGCAGTACGGACCGGATATTCCTGAATTGCTTTTTTATCTGTCTGCCATATTGGATTTAACAAAAACATTCTTGCACTTGCAGTGGATGGCCAGTAGTTGGCAGTGTATTGTATGACGCACTGGTTTCCACTTCATTTATAAGATAAAAATCCACAAGAAACACAAGGAAATGGCTTTTAGATATCTGCCCACTGCAGTGGCCACTATGCATGAAAGCGATAAAATCACACATGAATTAGTTTGTTCACGCAACAAGTCATCAAAAACCCTCATAGTCCACCAACTACTTCCTGTCGTCTTCTTAGTTTTTGTGCTCTGCGCCAGTGGCAACATCTGCTTGTGGATCACGACGTGGAAACGTGATAAACCACCTTCAATACGACCAAAAAACCCAAAACTTTTTATGGACAAATGAGTTGTTTTTTTTTTGTTGTTTTTTTAAATTGGTGCGTTTCCATTTAGCAAGTTTATTTTCAGACGGTCAAATCGCGCAATAATATGGCTGATGGAAACGCAGGTACCACATCGCTCAGTTTGGGTTTCCCGTCTTGCAGGCCAGGTCCAGACTGTTTCATAAAAAACCTTGTGAAGGAAGATGGTGTTTTTGATTTTTGATGGGTGAGAAGAAATCTGCCTTGTACTTTCAAAGCTCTCATCACGTCAAGCTTAGGATCTGTGGGAGGTAGAAGTAAGAGCGCTCACTCTGTTCCTTTTGGTAGGTTGCCAAAATGCATCCAGGCATTCTTTTGACAGTTAAAAAAGTGTTTTTTTTTTGGTGACTAAAACGATCCGTTTTCTGTTTTCAGCGATGGTAGTCGCTTGCTGTTGCTCCAGATGACAGACCGTCATCCACATATGGTAGTATAACTTTGCCTTTCTGTGGGGGGAAATCACTTCCAAAGGTCTGAAAAGTGGATTTTCTTATCTGCTTTCAAAACGCTGAAAAGACGGATTGTTATTTTATACTTTAACGTTAAAAGAAGAAGACCAAGACCAACAGGCCAGGAATGGGTGGGGAGTGGAGAGGCAAATATGAAGGGGTGGGAGGAAGAGATGGAGGAAGGGGGGTGTTGAGTTGGGGTTTTTGGAATTCGGTCTGTGTTTGGTTTGGAAGCGAAGACCCCGTCTCTGGGCTCTCTGGAGGATAATGGAAAAGAGAGGGAGAAAAAAAGAGAGGTTTATGGGTGTGTGTGTGTGTGTGTGCGTGTGCGTCTGTGTTCCCTCGCAGGTGGTCGGTACAAGCTGATGGAAGGGGTGGGGTCTCCATGTGTCTCGAAACGTGTGCGTTCGCTGAACCGCGTCGACACGCCGGCGTTCAGGTGCCGCAACAAACAGATGGGAGTTGTGATCGTGTCAGAACGAGAGCGCGGAGACGCACAGAGGAGGTGAATAAGACATTCCTGAGACGGCGGAGGAGGAGGAGGAGGAAAGGGGGGATGCAGGGAGTCAGTGGTTAGTTGGTGGTTTGAAACTAAGAGGAGAAAAATGACTGCCGGGTCCAGGGTTGGGCCCAAAATTGTTACCACAACCAGCCAGCGAGCCAGGGGGAAGCAGAGGAAAACACAGTCGAAAAATTTTTTAAAAAGAGTTATATAGGAGGAGAAGCGAAAAAGGGCCTCCTCCTCCTACAGGAGGGCCTGCAGACTCCGTCCTGTGCCGCAGGGGGAGAAAAAAAGGGGGGAGCGGTGCTTTTATAGCTGGGCTGAACCCACTGAACCCATCATGTACAAACAGCAGAGAAAGTATGGAAACAACAGAGGCCTGAAGGCCGCAGTCACCCAGGGAGCTTCCAACGAGGGGCTGCAGGTTAGGGACCAGGACTGGACATTCGAGAGCGACGACAACAGACTGTCATTGTAGCCAACAACTTACTTCAACTGATAAACTTCATGTTGCTTTGATTTTGTGTTTAAGTCTACCTTCCTTCGTCTGTCAGTGTGTTTCATTGCCTTTTGTCAAATTTTTGGGACTATTTTGCTTTCTTCATATCATTTCAGTACGTGTACTGTCTTGCCAAGGTACACACATCAATATATATATATATATAAACAACTGTTAACTTCAGTTGTTATAAAAATACTGTCCATCAAAAATGACTTAAAAGAAATTTGGCTTGGTAATTTGCACCTTGAAATTGGGTCTCTGTCTCTTTAAGAAGCTCCTGCTCTTTCTGAAACTCCGCCTTCAGGGAGGCATCACAACATGGCTCCTTTAACAACGTTTTTACCAGCGACGAGCTGAGAAGTAGGTCATATAAAGATGCGCAGTTCCTCCAGGCGTTGGCCAATTGGTGCTGGCTAGTCTGAAGGAGCAGAGTGAGGGAGTCGCAGAAGCTCAGAAGCTTCAAAACTTTAGCTCAGAAGAGGGGCTCCATCCTTGAAGGTGAATATCTCAACGGTTGCCGTGGGAGATGAAAGGATTTCTCAACCAAGCATGACAGAATCAAAGCAACATGATGAGAGAATAACATTATACCATAATGTAAAGTTAAAAAAAACTTGATTTTACACGTTCCTTACTTCAACAACACTTCTGCTGTGTTTTAGCTTATCTATTTTCTTCTCTATGTAGATTCTGGAAGAGGTTTACTTAGGAAAAATATTGCAAAATTCCTCGCAAATACTTCTAAGGCAGCACACAAAAAAATCTGTGATTTTGATGTCACTAAAATCCTGGAGGGACTGCTTAGTGAACAAACAGCCTCCTGAAAACCAAGCAGCAAACAAAACAGGGAGAAAGTTTAAAGCAGAAACAAATGCAAAAACCACTAGAAGAGACATGGAAACTCTCAGGTGGAACAACATGCTGACAAACCAGCTGTTACCGTGCTGTCCACAGAGCTGGCTTTCATTGAAGGGTGGTGGAAAAAAAATATAAGAAGTCCCATTTGTAGTTTGCTACAAGCCATGTTGGGGACACAGTGTGATCACATTAGATTAAAAAAATTTAAAAAAAATCACCCCAAACAAACCAGCCCCACCTTGTTCGACCACTACTGTGGGAATGCTTCTCTGCAGCAGTGAAAGGGAGATTGTTGAGAGATGGTTGATGGAGCTAAATACTGTAAATAGAGCTGAGAGAGTCCTGGAGGTTCACCGTCCAGCAGGGCAACAACCCTTCAACATACAGCTCCGGCCATAAAGGAATGGTTTAGAGCAAAGATGATTCTTGTATTCGGTCTCATTGGAAATTTTTGGCATACCTTGGAAGCGTTGCTGTCCCAGAGCGCTTTCCTTCCGATCCGAGGTGGAGATTTTTTAAAAGAAAAATGGGCCAAAACTTTAGTTACTGGATGTGCAAAGCTGGTAGAGAAATACCCCAGGTAAGGGGTATTGCTGTAAAATGTAGTTTTCTAATGTGTAGCAAAAGTTTAAAGACCACATTCAATCATTGGTCTATCACGTGGAATTATGATCAAATATATTGAACTTTGTGGTTGCAACATGATGCAAAATGCAGAAAAAAACACTTATTGGCACAAGATTATGTCACATCTATAAAAATTTATGTTCTGTCTTCTACAACATTTCTTCCCTAAATCCTACATTCCTCTCTCTTTCTTCACTTGTTGACTGACTTCCAAGATCTTCTCTCTTCTTTCTGCCTTCTCCTCTATCTTGTTTTCTGCATTGACCTGACTCTTTACTTGCTGCCAACACATTATCGAACGCACAAAAACAGACCAATCCCATATGTACCCAAACAGGAGTGTTCCTCGCAGTTGGATAAGGGCAGTAAGACAGACAGATGGAGGAATTACAGGAAAGGAGATTGCTTGGCTCTGATTCTTTTAGGAAAATCCACACAACTGTGTCTGGCCCAGCCTTTAAAGAGCTACATGATGCAAGGAGGCTGCAACCTGCACATTTGGGGCTTTACAAGAATCGCCCCCACACAGCCAGCTCTGGCCACCTTGTTGCAAAGTTTGGGGAATTCTGTGGCGCCGATTAACTCATAGGTCATTACCAACAAACGCCCTGCCTTTTGGGAATGAGTACGGATAAAATTCACATGTGTTATGCTCGAGGAGGTGTTAAAATTTTCAGGAGTGATGACGTCAAAGGTTGGGGAAGTCCGTGTTTGCCCATCTGCCGACCTTTATACATACATTAGTGCAGGGGTCTCAAACTCTAGTCCTCGAGGGCCACAGTCCTGCAACTTTTAGATGTGCCTCTGCTGCAGCACACCTGAATAGAATAATTAAGGCTCTGGAGAAATGATCTACACAAGGTGGAGGTAATTAATCCATTTCATTCCAGTGTTTTGTACCTGCGGCACATCTAAAAACTGCAGGACTGCGGCCCTCGAGGACTGGAGTTTGAGACCGCTACATTAGATGCTACCGTTGAAGAAAAACCCTAAGACAGATTGGGTTGGAATCTCAACAAAGGTGTTTACTTCCCAATTTACTTATTGTAAGCCTACTAACAACTTGGTAGCATAACTGTGTCCTTCTGGCTGCATGTTAGTGGTTACTGAGCATTAGTGTCACAACAAAAAATGGGTTACTCAAAGTTACTGCCGCTAACAAGAAGTTTAGTAAGCTGTTGAATCATTGGGTGTATTTACTTCACACACAGTTGTTCAAGTTTGGCTTCATCTCCATTAAGGAAATATTAAGATGCTTGAACGTGGTGTGTGGTTTCATACACTTCGTCTCAGATTTAGCGGAGGCTGGACCAAGCCATTGTTTTGGTAAGTTTCAGGTCTCAAGTCTTTATCCTGAAGTCCTGAGTCAAGTCTCAAGCAAAGACAGCCAACTGTAAGTGTCAAGTCCCAAGTCTGCAACTTGAAATTTCAAGTCCTTTCAAGTCTTTTTTTTAAATCATGTTAAAAGTAAATAATAGACAATGTGTTCTTCTTTTTAAATCTGTGTTTATCTCAAATTATGATGAAACAAGTTCAACTGAACGTACAAAATATCTTTAAAGTCATTCTAAAATGACATCTTTATGTTGTCTAATTAAACTTTATGTTTCCAAATAAAAATGTAATAAAAAATTCTGTGAAAAACTGTCAGTATGATTTCCCAAGGCGGATGTCTTCAGATAAACGACCCGTCCTCTGATGGAACTGGACCCGCTTCGGCGTTATGATGGGGGACCGATAGAGAGAAACTCCTTTCCCTGAGTTCAGGTACAGAACCCGCTTTCTGAAACGGACCTCTGCTCACCATCCACCGGTGATCTTGAGCTAACAAGCTAGCAAGTTTTAAAATGGCGCGACAAAAAGAAGCATACACGTTAGAACTCGGACTTGACTCAAATCCAAGTCATACGACTCGAGTCCACGCCTCTGATAATTAGAACCTGAACAACTCTGAATCCTTCTTATACGTTCATTTAAATAAAATACTAAAACTGAAATCTGTAATCGTATCACAACTGCAACGCGGTTGTTAAGGTGATTCCCACTTTCTGGGGAGCAGGACTCATGGGTAGCATCATTCCTTTCAGTAGAAGTACAAGCAGAAGCACGGAAAAAATGTTGGTTTCCATAAATCAGTATAAAAATTATAACTTATAGAAAAGTCCCAGAAAGGTAGCTTTTAATCAACGCAGGTTTTTTATTTTGTATGACTGAGAAAAGGCTCTGTTTTCAAAACTTTTCCAGTCAGTAAAGTTTTGTTTGTTTTGTTTTATGTTTGAAGGGAAATAAAACATCCCTAATCCTACCCTGCTCTGAAACAACACTAGTGGGCCGGGAATACAAGCTTGTGGAACTCCTTTTTTATGGCGAGCAAGTGTAAAATGTGAACAGTTGCAAATGTATCATTCCCAAAAGAATCTGCACGTTTGACGCCGTTCTCCACAGAAATGTCTTTCTACATCACGAAACTGTACAAAATCAAATAATAGAAAAACAGTACAGAATGGGAACCAAATTTTAACTTTTTTACCTTTATTTTTATTTTTTTGTACTTTTATGTTAACATTTTTTAAAAGAAAGAATGGATTTTCAAGGTGATTTTTTTTCTTTTTCCTTTTTTTTTCATCTTCTAAACAAGTGTAGTAACCTATAAGCCGGATTTACATGTTTACATATTTAAGGGGGAGTAGCCTATACTTTATTAGTGATCGAGTGTTTACCTTTTAGGAGCGCCTCCGTTGCTTTTGTGGTTTGTTAGGAGATGCTGTCGATGTCTTTGAGAACAAAAAAAATAAAAATAAAAATTTAAAAATCAAGCCAGTTTGTGTGGCTCTCCTTGTAACATCTCCCAACCAGTTGCAAACCGGTTCTCTTTAAAGATAAGAAAAAATGTTGGAATTAGTGTCTCTGCAGTGAATAAAGTGGTCAGTTTTCAGGTAGGTAACCAAAAACCTTGTCAAAGAAGTAGTTTCTGTCAAAATTACACTGCCAAAAAGTAGAAGAAGAAGAAGAAAAACGATTCAAAGGAAAACAAACACAAGAAAAACTGTCACTCGGGTTTGAGTGATTTAAATTTGAAGTCGTCCACAGATAATAAGGCGGAGGTTTTTCTAGAGGTGCATCGCCTATTTGCGACGCTGGTCAACTGAAGCAGAGAGGAGCGGGGAGCGGAGAACAGGCTATCCGAGAGGAGGAGGCCTCCAGAGGGCGGAGAAGAGGAGGAGACGCGGCATCTGCCAGCTGTTTTTGACTCGGAGTGGGAGGCAACAATACATACCTTTAAGTTGCATAACGTCTTTCAATCCAAATGATTTGGAAGAATTTTAGAAAAAATATGTTTTATTAAACTTAAACACTTCAATGCTCTAGATGTCAAGGGAATAATTTTCACACGACAAAGATCCATCCCAGACAGACTCCGTTTGTGACAGAAAATATGTAGTTCGGTATCCAAGTAATTGCTTCAGCGCGCGTTGCCACCCCCTAGTGGTTAAAGTACAACACTACACCAAAACACTATAAAATTAACTTTTTTGGTCTGTCCCAAAAGAACAATAACATAAAATTGTGATTTTTTTACTTTAGAGGAATGCTTTTTAAAGACATTATTCGAACGCAGATGGGTTAAGAGATATAAAATCATACTTTTCAGAATTCTACTTTTGGTTTGACTCCAGGTAAACCACGTTTTGCATAAAGCAGACTATTATTCAGTTAAACTGGAAAGGTTTGTGCTATGTATTTTTTGTATATTATTATTATTATTATTATTATTATTATTATTATTATTATTATTATTATTATTATTATTATTATTATTAATTCCAAATAATAGTGTCATTAAGTTGGGGGGAAAGAGGGCTGCCAAAAATTTCTCTTCCTCTTGAAAAGTGACCACACTCTGGCAATAACCTTTTCTTTTAGGCTGAAGTTGAAATCCATCCATCTATCCATTTTCTATACACCCTTCATTCCTAATGGGGTCAGGAGGGTTGCTGGTTCCTCTCCAGCTGCGTTCCGGGCGAGAGGCAGGTTCACCCAGGACAGGTTGCCAGTCTGTCGCAGGGCAACTCAGAGACATACAGGACACACAACCATTCACACACACACTCACACCTATGGAGAATTTAGAGAGACCAATTAACCTGACAGTCATGTTTTTGGACTGTGGGAAGAAGCCGGAGAACCCGGAGAGAACCCACCATGCACAGGGAGAACATGCAAACTCCATGCAGAAAGACCCCGGACTGGGAATCGAACCCAGGACCTTCTTGCTGCAAGGCAACAGCTCT
Source organism: Gambusia affinis (assembly GCF_019740435.1). Lineage (NCBI taxonomy): Eukaryota > Metazoa > Chordata > Actinopteri > Cyprinodontiformes > Poeciliidae > Gambusia > Gambusia affinis. The sequence continues at coordinate 25,976,003 of NC_057871.1, read as the reverse complement.
ACCAACTGCGCCACTGTGCAGCCCTTGAAGTTGAAATCTTTACTGTTAAATTGGTTTTATCATCCAATTTAACAGAAATAAACACTTGACAGCAATCCAGCCACTTTTCAGACTCATATTACGTGGCTGTTCAGTCACGTCCACTCAGTTCTGAGATCTTTGCAACATTTTGCAGAACATACTGAAACCACTGGTTGCCAAAGAATTTCTAACCTTCTGTAGGTTTCAATGAGCCCATTATGCGGAAGTGGAAATAACACGATGAATAACGTGGATGTTTGTACACAAGTATGAAGATATACAAGGTGAACATTTCCCAAACACATAGCAAAGGAAACTCTAAACTGGTTTTAGAGTAAGACAAATAACTCTTAAACCAGACTGATACAGCTCAGTCCTTCCCTCATCGGCCTTATCTTGCAACCCACTGTCGTAATGGTTGCATGTATCGCAACTTCTGCATAAATACTTGCTGATTGTGGCCACACACACATATCTTTATATACATTTGCAACATTTGCTGAATTGAAGAAGACTTTAGCTGTTTGTTGAATTCAAGCTCAGTTAAAAGGTCGCTCATGCAAACTCTGTTGTCTCCTGGTAGTCTTTAAGTCACTTCAGAATCATCATCATCACTTCAGTTGTTTTGAAAAAAATAGACTGATTGAACTCCGTAAAACAAGAATCAATCTTCTTCCAATTCATGTTCCAAAGTTGTGGTAAAACTAGTGCTGTCAAGCGACTGAAATATTTAATCAGATTAATCAGATTGTTCAGGGGACATATAACAGGAAGATTTTTTTATTTCCTAGTTCTTGGGTGTCCCTCCAAGATGGTAAAGATATATTCATGAAGGTATAGAAAAGTCCTTCTCTGTTCATCAGAGAGACATCTTGGGAATTGAATCTGTGACTGTGGAGGTTTGTTTTACCAAAATAGCACATTGTATTTGCTTGTGTCCAGAATGTGTGGGGTCTGCAGAAATCTTACCTACCTTTTTCTGACACTAAGAAGTCCTGTCAGCATTTTTACAACCATGCTTTATAATCGGCCCAGACTGTTTGCTGCTTCTATGTCGGAATTTCAATATTAAAACAAACAAACACCTTTTTCCCCATAATAGCTCTGCACCAAGAAAAAAATATATTCTGTGTTTACTGACACGTCCAAATAAACACAAGAAAAAGTAACTCTTAGATGCAATCAGAATTTTGAATCTAAAAATATTTTGTTCGCTTAGCAACTCAAGGCGCATACGTAAAACGGGAAGGAAGAGTCACTTCATTATCGTGGTTACATCTGGTTTGTTCGCCTCAATTTCTTCATCAATTGATCCATCGACCGGGAGGAGACCGACCGCATTTTGCAACACAGCTGCTGTCGATGTTGGTTGGTGAGTTGCATTTTACATTTACCGTATCACTGGTTTAAAAAAAATTATTTACTTTGTTTTTTTAAATTTTGTTTGTTGGTGTGTTTTCTCTTACTAGAAATTGAGGGAACACTTTGGCCATGCTGTTTTCAAAAGCTGAACGGATGTTTTTGGGCTTCGTCCTCTGTGTCTCAGGTCTGAAACAGAATCTGCGTGTAGTAAGATGGAGACACAAACTGATTCTCTAGCTGACATCAGTTGTTGTGTGCTTTTAAAGGGGCTCTGGGAGCAGAGAGAAGCATCTGCGTCCTGAAGGGTTCGTCCGTCAGTCTGACTTGCTTTGCTGAAGATCCAGCCGCGCCCAAGACCTGGTACTACCGCAAGGAAAACAAAACTCTGAGTGCCGTGAAAGAGACTTCTGACAACTCTACGAGTGTCAACTACAACATAACTGCGGACGGGACTCTAACTATCAGAAATGTAAACAAGAGTGATGAGCAGAGCTTCTGCTGCCAAGAATCAAACAAGAATCCTAAAGGATTCTTTTGCTTGGAGAACAGTACGAAGCTCCACGTCGCAGGTACAAACAAGGTCTATTTCTTTAATACAGAAGCCTATTGCAGGGTACTTAAGTATATTGATATATAGGTACACCTGAAATCAAATGTTTTTTAAAAGTTTTATAAAAAAGACAGACCCTCTTTCACACCGTCTGATGTTAATTTAGACTAAAGAAATTTTTTGAAGCAGCTATGATTATCAAAAAGATTTTCCTTTTCTAAATGCTGAGAGGTCATTGTTCAGGAGAACTTTTTAAGCAGTCTGACTTGGGTCAAAGGGTTTTTTTTTATTTTTATTAAGGCCATTGTAGATAGAAAAAAAAGGAGAAATACATTATTGTCAATTTTGAGATTAATCTCAGAAATTTTCTTGGAAAAAGAAAAATGCTAGAAATACCTCAGAAATTTTATAGGGGGAAAAAAAACCTTAGAAATGTTTAAGTTTTTTTTTTTTTTTTGAAATAAAAAATTTGCTTAAATATTTTTTTTTTAAATTTTGAGTAAAAAAATGAAAAGTTAAATTTTTCTACTTTTTGAAATGATCACAATGATGTTCCTTAATTCCAAACGTTTAAAAAATATTCCAGAGACTGACCTACAACACTTCCTAGTTTTTTCTAGTAAACTTTTGATTTCTCAAACTCAGAAATTCCCATGTTTGTTTGTTTTTTCAAGCAGTTTGCTGGATTTTTTCGACAATTCCTTCCGACAGAACTAGTGTAACTGAGCTGCGTTTTTAGGATGCCTACCTTATACAAATGTTTGTTTTTTTTATCTCTGTCAGACAAATTTTCTTTTGGACAGACGTGAGAGCTTTGTCATTTGGCCATATGCTGTCATTTCAGACCTCCAGGTAAAGGTGTTTCCTGCCTCAGAGGGACAGAAAGTGACTCTGATGTGCTCAAGCAGCTGTCCTCTGACTGAAAGCCCTGCAGCCTTCATCTGGTACCAGAACGGAGAGTTCCTCTATGAGGACTGGTCCCCCTGGTACCAAGAGCTGGTCAGCAGCGATCAGGCAGTCAGATACTCCTGTGCTATCAAAGGCTACGAGGATCTCAGAGCTCCTGACGTCTCAGTGGGTCAGTGACACCAGAAAACGTGATGAAACGGGTGAAATAAGTAGTAAGTTATGTAAAATGAGACAGGGAAAACGTATTGAGCACACGCAACAAGGAAGGTGGAAAAAGGCATGGAAAGCCAAGACAGCAATCGGAATCGATCCGTGATTGGAAAGTCATCCTGGCCCTTGACAGAGGAGTGAAAAGAATCAACAGAAGAGTTGTCCAAGAGCCAAAAGGTCACATGAGGAGAGTTTGCTCACCACGCAGGACTCAACTTCTAAAAAAAGAGCATGCTGAAGCTTGTTTGCTGCATCTCCACAAATACCACCAGTATTTGTTCTGCTACAAACACTGGAAGAACACAGTCTGGTCAAGATTGAACTCTTTTTTTGGCCTTAACACACACCATGTTTGGAGGCCAAAATGCACTGTACGTCACCCCAAAAAAACACCATACAGAAAGTGAAGTTTGGAGGAGAAATATCACGGTGTGCGGCTGTTTTTCTGCATACAGTACGAGCAAACTTCATGTAAGTGAAAGGAGGATGCATGGAAAGATGTACCCAGACCTTCTAGAGAAAAATCTGCTGCCCGTCTTCCACAATGATGAAGTTGAAACAAGGGTGAACTTTGAACGCTTCAGCAAGACAGTGATCCCAGACCCAGAGAAGAGGAGACTCTCAATAAATCCACTTCAGTCAATCACCTGGTTTAAATTCAGTTGAAAAAAAACTTAAAAATCAGAGTTCACAGAAAGAAACCCATCAGACCTTCAAGATTTAAAGAATCTGGACTCTGTGTTGGAGAATGGATGCGACTATAGTTCCTCCAAACAGGAGGCGTCATGAATCATTACCAACACAAACTTTTGGTTCAAAGTATAAAACCAATCCATCGTGTTCAATACTTTTTCCCCCTGTGCCATTTCACATTAATACACATAAACCTCTGTACTTATTTGTTTTGGTTTCTTTCTATGTCAGGATTACTTTGGTTGTCACCGACACCTGCTGAAAATGTCATATCAGGATTTCCTTCAGGAATATTGTTTACTATGAAGAATTGTGGCGCGTTTAACCGTTGGATTATTTATCCAAGTTGTGTTTTTTGTTTATTTCTCTACAGACCTCATCCATCCAGGATGTTTCAGCGTGACGTATTCAAATGGAGAAATGTGTCAGGAGAAACTGAAACCAGCCGAGGGGCCGTGCTCCATCACGTACCCCAGAGGTGACGATTCCTCGCAGAAACACACCATCCAGTCTGACGTGTAATAAGTTTGTTTATTCCCTCCTGACAGATGTACGTGTTCAAATAGTCGATGAAACGGATTATATCACAGTGACCTGCAGCACCAGCTGCCCCGCCGCTGACGCTCACACTGGCTTTATTTGGTACTGGAACAGAAAGGCTTTCATGGACTGCACCAGTCAGGACATTATGTTATTTAAATCTGAAGACTATGTCTCCTGCGTTGTTAAAAACAATGAATATATTTACTCTGCTGAGATGTGTAAGTAACTTTTTTTTTTGTGCGCCCAGTTGCTTTCTGGATGGTGCATTAGGGCCGATGTAGATAGAAAAAAAGAAAAGAAAAAAGTACTTTTCAGCCAAGAAAGAAGTTCAGAAGTTTTGAGATTTAGCTCAGATATTTTCAACACAATCTTGGAAATGTCTGAGCTCCAAAAGTCGACAATTTGCAAGGAATAATACTCAGACATTTTCTAGAAATTAATATTTGGACATTTTTGAAAAGTCAAAAATTTGCACAAAAAAAAAATCTAACTCAGAAATGTTCAAGAAGTAATCTTGAACATTTCTGCGTTTGAAAAGTGGAGAAATTGCTAGAAAAACATCAAAATTTTCAAGAATAATTTCAAAATTTGTAAAAATAAATCTTGGAAATTTCCAAGCTCTAAAAGTTGACAATTTGTGAGTAACAAAACACAGAAACTTTTAAATTGATCTTAGAAATTTTCTGGAAAAAAAACATAGAAGATTTCTGAATTTCAAAAGTCGAAAGTTCAGATTTTTTTTTTTCTTGCTAAATTGTCGACATTTGACGATCAAAAACTTCACAGATTTTCAAGAAGTTCTGGAAGTTTCAAAAATGTGTAACTTTTGAAAATCAGTTGGAAAAAAAAAAAGTTGAAATTTTTCTAGAAAAATCAAAAATAATTTTTTCCAGAAAAGTTGTTCCTACAAAATGTCTGAGATTGATCTAATAATTTGAGTTTTTTACTCGCAGCCTGTTGCAACTCAAAAATGTTCTTGATTTTTTTTTTTCTGTCGACAACGGCCCTAATACGTCGTTGTAGTGATCACTTTTCACTAAGTATTCTAATTTCATTCTTCAGGCACAAACTCCGGTAACCTGAATTATGTCAGCAGGACCTTGTGCATGCTGGAAGGAGATTCTGTAAGCATTTCCAGCAAATACACAAAGAAGCACTCAGCTCAGGCCAGCTGGTTATCGTGGTATAAAGTAAAGCGAGACATGAAGGAGGAGGCTGACGCCACCCTGATAGAAGCTGGAGGCCGGGTGGAGCAACACAACGTTAATAATTACGAACACACACTCATAATCCACAACCTGATGAAGGATGACTCTGGTGAATACATGTTCACTCTCAATAAGTATCAGAAATGTGAGCGGCCTGACCTGCTGGGAGCGATCCTGGTGGTCACAGGTAGTACTTGTTCTTTTCACAATTTTTCGCTTTTTTATGTATTTGTTTGTGTGTTTAATTTATTTTATATTTAGATCGTATTTAATTTTCTTGTAATTCCCCACTTGTGTAATGAAGGTTAAGGGTAGCATTTATATTTACTGATATTTAACACTTTGGATAGGAGTATCTTCACAACAAATAATCCATTTCCTCAGTTAAAGAGAGAAATCACACTGACAAACAACATCCTGTAGGGTTTTGTTTAACATTTGAAAAACGCTCCATCATGTTCCTTCAACTTCAAGGCCACGTTCCACATGGTGTTGGTCTACCAATTGAAAACGCTGTGGAGCCAAATTGGGGCCATAAAGTTTGTTAAAAAATTTAAAATTGAAACTAAAAAAAAAAAGAATCTGAAACAAAACCTTTAATCTGAAAAGAGGTTTTGAACTTTTTTTCAGTTTCAATTTCTTTTTTTTTCTGAAGAAACTTCATGACCCCTCTTCAGCTCCCATTAAACTCCTGACGTTTGGAGTTGTAACGTGACAAAGTGTCAAGAGCTATGGATGCTTTTTGCTGAATGCTGTAAAGTAGGAGTGCATGATATATCGGCACCAACATCGGTATTGGCCGATGTCGGTCTTTTTTTTTTTTTACATATCGATATCGGTCTGATTAACAAAACTGGGCCAATGCAAACATCCGATATTTATTTTTATCAGTGTCTGGTTGATTTGGTGTTGAAACGGTACTGCAATATATATATATATATATATATATATATATATATATATATATATATATATATATATATATATATATATATATATATATATATATAAATATAACAGTAAATGTCAGTTATCGGTCATAATAGAAATGTTAATATCAGATATTGGATATCGATATCGGCCAAAATTTTCATATAGGTGCATCCTTACTGTAAGGGATATGAAATATTACAATACACCACCCTGCCAAACTTATATGCTTTTGCTTTTTGACCGTTTCTCATTAATCTCCCGTGTCTCGACGTGTTTCAGGTCTGAAGGTGACCATGACTCCCTCTGACGTGGTGACACAAGGTCAGAGAGTCACGCTGACCTGCAGTACCAGCTGCCCTCTGAGTGAGGACATAACCTACATGTGGTTCTTCAATGAGCAACCGCTGCGCCTCGATGGGGGCTACAACAAGCACGTTGTTCTAAACGCAGTCAGAAGACGGCATGCGGGAAACTACTCCTGTGCGATCAGAACCCCCCAGAACATCAACTCGGCCGTGGAGACTCTTACTGTCAGAGGTAATTCAAGGATTGGCCGTGTAAAAAAGTAGATTTCGCAACAATGTGGAATCCATTAAACCAAGTGAGTTGCGCTGAAATCAAGCAGTTTGTATTTATCTTTTCCATAGATGGAGATAAAACTGCGATAGTAGCAATGAATATAACAAGAATAGTGTTTTTATTGCTGCTTCCTCTTGTTGGATGTAAGCTGTACCTGATGCTGAGGTAAAACACCTTCAATTATTCCACGTATTGATGCCTTCTTACCATTACATTAACACATTTAACTTTCATTTTTACGAATTAAGAAAAAGAAAAACTGCAACTCGCACAGCCAAGCCGAGTGAAAAGGTGGAAATGGAAGAGGTGAGGACAAGCTCTCAAAGCAAAATGGCTGCTTTTGTGTCTTTCTCTCGGCTAAGTGTTTTTTTTTTCTCACAGGAGATATCACTATATGAGATAGTCCCGCAAACGGCCTAAAACCCTCGTACTGAAGAACAGCAGGAAGACAGGCAGCAGGGCATTGCGCAACAACGTGACTTTATGGTCTGCGGTGTTTGATACAAGCCCTGAAATTAATTTACAGAGGTCATAGAAAAAGCAACTTTAGATGCCAAAGATAAAGCCTTTTCCGTTGATATCACTTCTTGCTTATGGGTTGGTTGCAACTTTTTTATCTGGAGATACGTTGAAACGGCGATGTTCAGATCAAGAAAGACGATCATTACCTTTCATGAAACAAGATTCCACAAACCGCTGCAAACTAAGTAGTAAAAATAACATCACGTTTACTAAGGTTTTTGCAAACCCTCTTTAAAAGTATCTGAACAATTGAGACTTAAAGAATGGAGGCAATGTTTATCTTCTGCCATTTAATGTGGCATTTCATTAAAGAAACACAAATATGTTAGAAGATAAAGATTAAGAAAAATGAAAAACACACAACAGGCTGATAAAGTAGGTGTGCACACCCTTAAACAAACACTTGTTTAAAGCACTCTTTGTCTCCGTTTTAACCTTTAATTTGCTTTGGCAGAGTTCTCTCTGCATCTCACATCTTGACTTAGTCGTATATTCTCCACCCTCCTGTCATGTTGCGGGTCAAATTGACCCGTTTTAAAGTTTAACATTTTTTTTAAATAGTTGGAAGTACTTTTTTTGCATGAAACTTTCTCTACTTTATGCATAGATACTGTTCTGGTCAATTTGTCAAGTTAAAGTGCAAAAAAAGATAAAAAATGTCCAATTCTATACGTTTTCTTGCAGCTATGAACCATATTTGACCACACACACACGCACACGCACACACACACACACACACACACACACACACACACACACACACACCTTCTAATTGAACTCAATTAGAAGGTGTGTCCAAACTTTTGGTCTGTACTGTGCATGCACACGTCCTCACACACAAGCCCATTTCTCACTATTTTCTTTACTTTACTAGGAAACTGTGAGAAAACAGATGTTCATACAACTTTTGACGGGAATCTTTTCTGTTCCTGTGGACAAACTTCACCCACTCTGAGTGACACTCAGCAGAAGTGGAGGGAAACATAAATACTCTCTGCATGACTCATTTATCTTGATTTTAATCAGCGGGTCAATTTGACCCTGAGCAGTATGTGTGTCTCAAGTTCAATTATAAAGGTCACCCATTGAAAAAAAAAAAGTGTAATATAAATAATTGACCAAAGATCAATTTCAAGGAAATTTTTGTTTTTCTGTGTCCAGGTTTTTATCAGTGGACATAAAAAATGTAAATTCCACTTTTTATGTCCAAATGAGTAAATGAGTTGGTTGTCGTCATTGATTCTTAATTTCTGGGAAATAAAAAAACATCATTGCACAAATATTGATTGAAATGAAATGGTTACTACTGGAGTTAATAATCAGAAGCAAAGTGTTTTGGAGTTATTTTGTGGTTTCTGACACTATTGCATGCTTAAACATTCCCTGGGACAAATTGACCCACGAACATTATTGCTGCACCTCAGAAACGAACATAACAGAAGGGTTTTAATCTAGCTTTCAAAATTTCTCCATCTGAAAAAGAGCAACATGATATCCTGTTCCTACCAGGCATGCAGTGCCTTTGTGTTGTTTCTGTGTAGAAACTTCCAGTTTGGTTCCTCCTATTCCTGAAATCGAACCCTTTTTCTCAGTCCAGTCATGCAGAGCAGATTGTTTTCACGTGTAGAAATCAACCAGAGCTTGTTGGAAATTGCTGCAGCTACTTTAACCGCTTAGCAGGACTGTTGATGTTTGACATTTTTATCAATTCAGAAGAAAAAGAAACAAACAAAATACGTCCAGTGTTTTTAAAAAAAGATTTTCTCCAGTTATTTTTGATTGACTTTACTGTTACATAGTGTATATAGTGGATTGTTACCTGCATCAACAGATGGCAAATATGAAAATGTAAGGAACGTCCTATTAGGATAACTGAGCCTTATTTCATATATCATTGATATAATTGAAGAAAATTCAATCAAACTCTATTTAGTCAAAATGGTGCTTAAACAAAGTACTACTTCAGTTTTTAAATCTCAAAGTTCTTGAGTTTTAACAGGATTGTGTATGCTGATGAAAAACAAAAATAGTTTTCTTGTTAAATTGTCCTTTAAATAATTATGCTTGTGCTTAATAACATTGCCTTTATGTATTAACCTGTTTGATATCAACACATATTTAACTTAGAACCATTTTCAACCGTTTTGCAAGCATTCATTTAATTTTGCTTTGGGATCAATAAAGTATTTTTGAGCTTCACTTAAATTGAATTTTAGGCACAAATCTGCCAGTGTTCCTTCACTGCTTACAGAAAGTATCATGTACAATATTTATATTTATGTATAACTTTTGCACTGCCTTTGAATCAGTCGGCACCAATCAATGATTCTGATAACTGTGTTTTGATTAAATTTGATAATATACAAAACTGATTTACGTGTTGTACTTTCAGAAACAATTATTTCATAACGTTTATTTGAATTTCAAAATGCTTAGAGTATTTGTAATGACTTTTGCCTTACCAAAGCCAATTTCTTGTATAGAAGGTTTTTTTTATTTCATTTTATTTACAATAATATCTACAACAAGTTACACTGAAGAAATCTAAAGTGCCAAAGTGTGCTGGTCGGTTTGGACCCAGCGTTCTGATGCTAAAAATTAGCATCAATGCTAAGCTAAGCTAAAAAAATTACACTGTAGCATGTGGAGAATCACAAGAATGTTGACTAACATGGACTTGCAGCATTGAGTATGATAAAGTAAGTGTATCAGTTGAAATTAGGCAAAATGCTAATGTTAGCGTGAATGTTTTCAGTAGCATTTGGGAATCACTAGCATGCTGTCTTACATTCACTTCCTCCTTTGAGTATACTAAACATAGCTAATGTATAAGAAATATCTAACATGCTTATGTTAGGGAAAAGGCTCATAGTGGGAGGAAGTGAAATGCTAATATTTGTGCTAATGCTAATGCATTGGCTTGCTGTGCAAGGCAGCACATTAACCTGAAAGAACAAGATAATACAGGCTACTACAATATTGAGGCTTTTATTTTGAAATTTTCAGTAAACTTCATTTTAAATGGAAACACTAATCCGATGTGTAACAGTGGTTGGGTTAAATCAGTTATATAACACTCAAAACATTCTGCCGTGTCTGTAGCTCCAACATTCAGTCTTTCTGTAGTAAGTCAGAGTTCCTCCATCTTTGTAGTTTTCTAACTGCCAACTCAGCCCTCCTCTGTAGTAACAGTTATAAAATTATTAAACCAAAATTATTTCTTTGTAGCTCTTCTCCAAGAAGCAAAATTTCTTGTCACATTTTATAATATCAGCAGCAAATGCCTGTAATTAAATTTTACTTTTAAGATATTTTTAAGTCATGATTCAAAATTTTAAGCCTGATAGAATGATTAAAAAAAATCCTAATGGTTTTAATATACCATGGTCAATCTAAACTTTATATTTAACTATTAAAATCCCTGTTTTAATCCCCAGCCTCCTGAAATATAATCTTCCAACATCTCTCATGATTAATCATTCGCCTCCAATGATTGACGCAGTTGCAAAGGGTTAATAGTTTGAGTCATGCAGAACTGACCTGACCGTTTCCATAGCAATGATCAGAAGCAAGACATTCTCCCAGAACTACAGTGAGGTCATTGTAGCTATGACATCTTCTATAACATTGATCTAGGCCTGTTACAATAGCAAATTTTGCTGAGCGATTAATTGTCTCAAAAAAATATTGCAATAGATAATAATATTGTTTGAAGACCTTTGTACACTGAGTTAATGGAAATGACATAATAATGCATGAGATTTCCTGCCAAAGATAGATGCACTTTATTTTCAAAATATCACTTAACACTGGAACTGATAATCAAAACAACCAAAAACAAAAGTGGATTCTCAGTCTCCATTAATAAAAATGTACTTGAATAAAAAACACCAAAGTGTAAATAAATACAGCATTTAACCAAAAGAGTGCAGATTAAGAAGTCTGTATACCATATTGCCTTTCAGTAATCATTAGATTTAAATAGAGAATATGGGCACATCCGACTACCTGATGCAATAGTTCACACTACACGTTAGTTCACACCTACATTTTCCCCTTATGACAATCTTAGAACATTGGGTGTTCTAAGATTGTCTCTTGTGATCATCCTGTAGTGTGTTATGGTAGATCGTTGTGGCGCTCAGATCTAAATCAGGGGTTTTCCCCGACTGGGATCGTTAACGCAGCCTGTTGAATGTGACAGGTAGCCAATCAGAAAGCTCGGATTCTCCTCCTGCTTTCTGAGGGGAAATTACAGAGGGGAATCCCAAACAGCTGAAACAGCGCAACCCGAAGTCCAGCGGACATTGGAGATGATATGTGGAAACAACATTAATGTTTATAAAACATTTCATTCAAAGAATATAGAAATGACGAGGGGAGGAGTTGGAGCGATTTCGCTACCAGTTGATGAACCTGGTAACTTTTCAGCTGTTCTTCGTTAACGTGACATAAATAGATTATAATGATTTTCATTCAGTCAGGACGTTATCCTGACACTAGAGCCACGTGCACTGCAGGTAGATTGCAGTAAAGAATTTATTAATGCCTGGTTTTAAAATTAGTTAGCTGGACTTTTAGCCATTATTTTGTGCTCATTGTTGGACATCACACTGCACATCGAACCCGACATTAACCGACAGGATTTCTGTCGGTTAATGTGTGATCTCTCGGGTTTTGAAAATGGGCCGACAATCGGCCGACAGTTCTAAGATCGTGTAGTGTGAACTGGACGTTACACTGAGGAAATGAAGGGAGGGTCAGTCGAGAGCACCGGAGTTGAGCCTTTTTCATTTAGTGTCAACAGAAAGAGAAAAACGCCGGAAGAGACAATAAAGGCGATAATTAAAATGACGTCAATAGTTTTAATTTATGTATGATTAATTGATTTATCGTTTATCGCCACAGGCCTACATAGATCTATGTCATACATCTAGAGTTATGAATGCCTCCATCTCAAAACATCAGGTATTATACAAGCAGCTCTTCCGCCATTAGCACAGTGTTTTTCAAAGTTTAGTATGGAAAAAGGTTTGGGCACTTTTTTTTCCCCCTCTGACTTTTGCCACTGGATATTTGGTCACCACAGGAGTGAGGAAGGTTTTTAACAAACTACTTCCTGGTATCAAATTTGAAACCAGTAACTATCAGGACGAGTGCACCGAATATGACGAGTTCGATGAATATCTTTCTGTGAGAAAAAACCATGCTCTGAGAAAAATATTAGCTCTCAGAACGAGTGCACTGTCTCTCCTCCAGCTGGGAGGACGTAGCAGGGAAAACGCAGCAGATGTTAGCAGCGAGTTTTCAGAGGACAGTACCTTTGAAGAGACCGCTTTAGTAGGAAATGAGTTCTCCACTCTTTCTGAAGAACAAACTTCCTCAGCTGGGGGAGTTTACTGTGATTTATCAAGCCAATGTGTGAGTTTTCAGGGAGAGTTTTCTGATTTGACAAGTAAGACATTAGGAGACAATAGCCAGGTAGAGACTGCCCTGCTAGGGAACGATTTTTCAGATTTTTCCAAAGAGCAAACTTCTCCGGCTGAGGAAGTTTGCTCTGAAAAGGAGACAGTTGATCCCAAAAACTCAACTTCTCTGACAAAAGTGGCATTACAAGACCGGACCCATGGAAAGACATCTGTCCCAGGGGACGATTTAACCAAACTTCGCCAATCTCCCAAGACAACCAATTTTACCAAGCTGCGACATCTGCACCGAAGGGAAACGACGTCGTGCTGAAATGACCAAAAGTCAACGCAGACATCAGGCTAAAAATCATTGTTGCACCTTATTTTGACTCTCAGCATGTTCCTTCTGTCGCGCTCCTCCTGATTTTTAGTATGGCAGGTTTGCATGTTCTATTTTAACTAAGCTTAATTTTAAATGTCCAAACTAATCCCATGAGTAACAGTGATTGGGTTAAATAACTTATATAATGCTCAACAGAGCAATAACTGTTGTAAAAGCTTTTATTTTGACATTTTTATGAAGATTAATTTAAAATTGCCACACTAACCCTGTGTGTAATAATGGTTCGTTAAAATTAGTTCTATAATGCCCAAAACACAAGTAGTTCTAAAAGCCAGCTCATTCCTCCTCTGTAGTAACTGACAGTTCTGCCATGTTGTAGTTCTAACCTGTATGTTCTGCCATTGTTAGAACTACAGTGATGCGTTTTTGTAGTCCTAATGAGCTGCTCAACTCTGGCTTTGTTCTGTTGTTATGGTAATGAAGCCTGTCTGTCAGGCTTCGATTTCTTTGAGCCAGCCAGTTTGACTGAGAAAAGCAGTCCGAATAACACCTTCCCGTTCGGGAACCGTGCTACGTATTTTAAAATCATTTGACGAGTCTGAGAGGACTATTTGTCGTCTCTGATAGTACCGCGATTCATATCTCTACCTCACTCACAGTCAAAACAGTGATGAGAAAAAGATGGTGTGCGCTGAGCTCAGAAATTTTTCAGAAATACATGGAATTCAATCTGTGACTATCCTCAGAGGGATATTGAGGCTTTTATCTTGAAATTTTAGGTAAGCTTCACATAGAATTGTTGTTAAATGAGTTATTTACTGGCAAAACAGCCAGTAGTTCTAAATGGCAGCTCAGCTCTCTGTTTTAACTGAGTGCTAGTTAGAACTACAGATATGGCGTCTTTGTAGTCCTTTTCATTAGCATTAGGTCAAACCGTTTGAAACGTATGAGGGCTATTTGTCGTCTCCAATAGTACTACATATCAACCCACTGAATTTCTCCTGCAGTGTCTCAAACTCTATTGTCATTTCTTCAAAGAGACAATCCTTCTCAGCTCTCAGTTTGCCCATTTGCTGGAGGTCCTGCTCTGCTCTTTCTGAATTGGCTTTTCTCTCCTGGTCCAAGATGTTCTGATATATTTCCACCTCTTGTTTCAGTCCAGGAACATCTTTTTCATACTTGCGGTTCAGTTCTTTGTATGAAAGTCTAATCTGGTACAGAAGTTTCTGCAAACCTTTCTTGCTGCTTTGCAGGAGTTTGATCTCGCTCAACATTTTGTCAAATACATCATTTGGGATGGGTCTTTGGATCTCAAAGAGCTGCTGTTCCTCGCTAGCCCTCTGTCACAAAACTTCTGCGTCTCGGCCTCCTGCCTCACCAGAGCAATGTCAGCTTCAAACTTAGAGCGAAGCTCCTCGTAGAAAGTCTGGAGTTTGTCCAGTTCTTCTTGTCCAGTTTCAGTTGCTAATAAAGTTAAATAAAGTGAAAGAGAGCAAGTAAACATAATAAGATTCACAATTTTAGAGTAGAACTTAGCTTAGCTATCGCTTGTTCTGGAAAAATTGAGTAAACAGGAAATGTCCAAGGTAATAAAATACACATATTATCTTACTTCACCATACATAGACTGTAACTTACCAGTCTTATGGACGCACACTCTCATAAAACCACAAAACTACCTAGGAAATCAACTTCTGCTGATCTGCACTGCTTCTTGAACAGCATTTTGAACAAAATACTACTCACAAAACTGTCGTGCCACCTAGCGGCGAGGCTAAGCACTACAATGCAGTCTTCACAACATTTTATTTCTGTACTCTCTGGCATAGACGTTGCTTTGCGTAAATAGGCAGTCCTTTGTGTAAACAAGCTTTTAGGCACCCCTTAACGGCTGCCATGGGAAATTCAACAATTCCACAAACTTGCATAAAATACACAAAGAAGAACTCCAGGTATGTTTTTGATGACGGAATAACAGTATAACATAATATAAAAAAAAAAAAAAAAAAAAACGTCGATTTTTACATAATACCTCTCTTTGGGCCTGGTTGGTCACGTGGTTGGACTCACATCCCGTTTTGTGTGGAGTAACCGCTCCAATCAGTTTGCTCCATCCTGTCGCAGAGCAACAACGTCGACCTACTCACATTTGGCCGTTGGTTTCAACTGCGCTTTTTAAGCGGTGGACTAAAAGTACCATGGACAACAGAGGTTACGGCTCTGGTAAATATCCACAGATTGTTTAGTACTTTTGTTCTTAAAAAAAAAAACAGTATTTCTCCGTGTTACCGAATAGAAAGCAGCTACATTGTGCTAGCTGTGGTTATGCACATTTGTAGCTTCCCAGCTAAGCTAACGAGGCCCACTAGCTGTAGCTTTAAACAAAGAAGTTAAATATTGCTAACGGACGTTGTTTGGTGTTCTATTGTCCATAATTAACTTGGCAGTTTTAATTCAAACTTACGATATGTTGCTAGTTCTACCATAGGCCTTTTCGCTAGCATGAACGTGACAGCACCGTTGTCGTTAGCGATCATGATTCTGCTTTGCTGTTATGTTTTATTTTTATTTTTTAGCTGTGAATGATATAGTGGTGCTGTGTGAGGATTATGGTGTTCAATATTTAGAACAGGAGCTGGCATTTAAAAAGCCTAAGTTTAAACACTGAATGTTAAAATGGCCGCTTCAGTGCACAGGGGAAATTTAAATGTATCGTCTGGTCAAAATACTTGTTAGGTCGTTTATGTTGGTCACGTATTGGTCCATCATTTGATGACGGTTATTATGAAATTGATTATTTTTCTTTACTTTTTTTCCTCTTTGTGCTATAATATTTTACAAACAAGTCTAAAGTAAACAAAGGTATGTGTTGGTTTCCTCATACTTACGCATTTTCTTTCTTTCTTTCTTTTTTTTTTTGCAGGTTATTCCAGTTGGGGAAGCGGAAGCTCAGGAAACAGAGGTGAGGAAGTTAATAATCAAACAAACCTTAGTAGCAGACTGAAGTGCATTGTTACACATTTTCATTGCTTAAGGGTATTTAATGCACAACTAATGCATGCCATAGTGCGTGTATGACAAGCAAGTTGGATGGTAGTGTTGTGAAATGCTTTAAACTTCATGAAGTCGGAGTTTCTTAAAGAGACAGAGGCCCAATTTCTGCAGCATTTCTATATTAACTGAAGTTAACATAGTTACTTGATAGTGGTATGTAATAGCATGATGTGCCTGAGAAATGCATATCACTGCCTTTTCAAAATCAAATGTCCAAGCCAGTTATTAAGGGATGTTGGAATAGGGATGATTCTTGTTTTTGTTTCCTTTCACTTTTGAAGGTTCTGGTGGTTTTGACATGTATGGAGGAGGAGCAGGAGGAAGTTATAAAGACTCCGGAGCTGGAGGATACGGAGGCGGAGGTGGCGGCGGCGGAAGCCATCTAAAGAGAGGGCCGTCAGGGGGATCTATGCTCACATCTTCTGGCACGCACGCAGACGCAGTCATTGCCAAGATTAACCAGCGCCTGGACATGCTCACACAGTTAGAAGGGGGGTTTAGGGGTCCTCGAGGAGACAGGTAACATTGTTATCCTTTTTAGTTTATTTATTTTAGGTTTAAATACCACAGTATATATTGTAATGCACAGCATAGGAATGGTGTGAAGGATGCCTACTTATGAGTTAATCTTGATAAATTAGTATTTATTTCCATTATTCAATTAAACTCAGTCTTTTGATTACACACATAAGGTAAGCTTTAGTTTTCTTTAAATAAAAAAAAAACAAAACTTAATTTATCCCAAAGACACATTGTTAATGTAACTCAATAATACGAAAATTCTTCAAAGTTATTGTTAAATTAATCAAAAGCTAATTTCTTTGAGAAATTAAGAACCAAAAATCTGAATATTCCCTAAGACCAGTAAATAGGTGTTATTACAAAAGTGTTGTATTATGACCTTTACAATCATGGGGATAGTTTGCTAATTTAAGATATATCCAGTAGATGGCCATTGATATTCTCCACAGGGTTTTAAAAACATGAAAAAGTTGGGTGGAAGAAAAAAGTCCCAATATGAAAAAAATGCACAGAAGTAACGGTGATAATTTCCTTGGAATTTAAGTGATTACACACACAGTGAGGGAATGTTACTGTGTGAGATGAAGCTGTGTGGTAATGTTTAACTTTGTGAATGAATTTCCTGAAATTAGATTATTTCCAGTCCAGTTTATTGAGCTTTCTGTCAGTATTCATGGGGTAAAATTAGCTTTGGCTGGATTACAAATGATCCCATTAAGTTTTCTAATGCCACTTGAAACATTGACAGGAAGATCCTGTATCTTTTTGTTTTTTCTTTTTTTGATTTGATCTTTAGTGATTTAAAAAAAACAGCTTTAAACACTTATCTTTGTGTAGTGCCATGGGCTTTTGTTGGAAGTGGATATATAAATCTTTCAATTTGTTTAAAAAAACAAACTCTTTTCATCTGAAGTCAGGAGTTCCTTTGACTTTCTCCCCAGACAATTTTTATTTTCTGGTTTATTTCCCTCATCCTCCATGTGACCTAACCTGTCTTCCGGCTTTAGGTTACCCAGAGCGACGAGTTTACCGCTTTACAGAGATTTTATTTATGAATGACAACCCCTTTTTATATACATTATAAATATATCATCCCATTTCTTTGGTGTTCTGTGTAATCTGCTCACATCTCAGGATGTTTCACCGCTTGCCCCTGTCTGAACACGTTGCCGGTGGAGTTTTCTTTCCCAGCCTTTAGCCAGTAAAAAAACTCCAAACTAAATTGCATTTCTTTAATCTGCAAGAGTTTAAAGTCTAAAGGCTGACCACAAATTGAAAACTCGCTAGTTTCGGATCATCACGTTTTGATCTAATGTGGTTCTTGTTATTTTATTTTAATTTTTTTTTACTTTTTGCATACATCTGGATGTGACAGGACACTCTGAGAAAGCAAGATGATTGAGCAGAAGGAAAGAGCAGGTGGAGAAACCTCCATCCTGGCTTGCCCTCCCTGCCTGTCTCGCTCTCTGCTGTGCTATCAACCCTCTTCCCTCCCTCCCTTCCTGCAGGTTTGACGAGTACGAGTCTTTCGACTCGCGCCCCTCCGGGCTCTCCTCCTCCCGAGATCTCTACAGATCTGGCGGCGGTAGCTACGGTTTTGGGGACAGCATGCTGATGACTCAGCGAGGCGGCTCCGGCTTCGGAGGGGGAATTGGGCTCGGGGGAGGAGGAGGCTTTGACAGCCCCTCCTCCTCCTCCTATGGCGTCGCCAAAATGCGACCGAATATGAGAGACTCCTTCGCCGGTGGCCAGGGAGGCGGCTCCGGAGGCGGCGGATGGGTCGGAGCCGGCCGACGTTCCCCCAGAAGGGGCGGGGGCGCCGGGGCCCGAGGAGCCGCAGGAGGGTTTGGCGGCCGCAGGTCCGACCCCACCCCACTAAGCGGGGGTTTGCGGGGAAGCGGCGGCGGGGGCCAGTCCCACCGGGGCCACTCTCCAGGAGGTGGTAGAGGCAAGCTCCCATCCCTCCTGTCCAACCGCATGTACCCCGAGAGCGGTGGCTTCCAGGGCTCTGCTCCGGGGCCTCAGGACTTTCCCGGGAGGCATTTTGGAGGGGGGCCACGAGGCGGTCGCCAGCGAGGCCGCAAGAGACCCCTCATCAAAGTAAGTACCTCCAGCCAAATGAAAACCCCTCCCACCCCACCACCTCTCAGACGCTGGGCGAATGCTGAGCCCTTTCTGACTCCCTCCTTCTTTTACTCTTAGCTGGAACATTAGCCCCACGTGCTAATCCATGCTAGCTTTCCAACTACAGCAGTTTGTGAAATATAACACAAATAATAGTAATAATAACAGTAAAAGAAATGTTTGCACTTCTAAAATTCATCTACTTTTGATTTTAAAGTGGCCTGAAAAGTTCAGTGAAGTGCAACAAATTAGTCCCAGCTGCTTAATGCTTTCTAATTAGCTACAGGTTGGTTATTTTTTCACTGCAATTATTTTTTTTTTTTGTTCATTTGTTTTTAAAAATATACCATGTTTAAGTTGAATATTTTAAAGAAACATTTACAGTCTTGTTGTTTTATGTTTTTAACTAAATTCACACAGTACTGCTTACTAGCTGGGTCTCTTTTTCTTTTTGTCCAGTTGAAGTTGTGGGTGACCTGCACTAATTGTTAAGCCGAAATGGGGCATTCATGACCCGTCCGGAAACTAGAACGTTATTGGAAAATAAAAGAAATTTGAACTCCTGAGTAGGCATGGGCCGGTATGAGAAATGTTCCTGGAAAAGGTTGGAATTTCATGTGTGTTTTCCAGGTCTGGATAAATAGAGAGAAGGAGCTGTATTTCCAAACTTTATTTATTTTACTCTTTAAAAAGTGATTCAAACGTCAGTGTCTTGGTCCTTCCATCTTGCCGTACTCATTTGTCCACTGAATATTTGAGCCGTCTTTTATCAAATCTCTCATCAATCTTTCTTTCTATCTCTGTTCATCCTGTTGTTTCTCCTTCATTGTTTTATATCGTCTTGTCAAACCGTTTATTTATGTTTTTATTTGCACTTTAAAGTTATCCTAAATGAAAGAACTGGACATAATTTGGGTCTGGAAAAAAACAAAATTTTCTCACAAATTAACAAAATTTTTATGGTCTTGAGTCCAAAAATAACAATTGTACATCAAATTATTAAATTTTTACATTTCTACTTAAATCACAATTAGAAAAATTACCAGTCTGTCATAAGCCAGAAGCTGCATTTCCATTGGCTGTAAAACTGTGTAAACTGGAATTGCAAAAATAAATTTTCTTAATGGAAACGCTTCAAAAAATGTTCCCCGCTGTCTCAAAATTGGTGTATTTAGCAAAATGTCATAAGTATTTTTACGACTTACCACTTTAACAAACTTAATCAGGTGGGATTTTTTTATTTTTTTTTTTTTTTTTTTTTTCATTTCTTTTTAATGGAAACGTCTCAATTGCACCCATTTTCGACAAAGTTTTGCACACATTTGTCATAGAAACATTTCTTTAAATGTCTGCTGGGTAAATGGTAATGCAAATGTTGCTCTTTGTTCCATAAACTCTGTTCATTTCTGTCACTTTTTCTGGCATTAGAGGGAGTTGAAGCAGTAGAAACTTTGATTATAGAGAATCTTTCGTCATTGTTTGAACCCAGTAACCGGCCCATGCCTAAAGACACTGAAAGTCAAATGAGTTCAAAACGCAGGTGTGTAGTTTGCATGCCTCTGCCGCATTTCTGCGAGGAACTCTCAAGACGATGAGAACAGAAATGCAGTGCGGGTTGAAGTCTAGAAATGTGTCATGATTTTATTTCATCCAGTCGTGTCGTTTTAATTTGGCCTCGCAGCAGCAGGTAAAGCCACAGCGTGACGGACAGAAGAAGAGGAAGACCGGAGGCGACGAGCCAGAGTCGAAGATGAACAAGACGGAGGGCGAAGAGGCGGAGGGAACGCAAGGTTACTCCTCAGAAATCCGAGATATAATGATTTTAAAGAGATTTTCGCAGTCTTGTCTCATCTTTCTGTGCCTGTTTATTTATTCTATCGTAAACAGAAGAACCAAACCCAGAAGGTGACGACAACAACCCGGAGGCTGCTACTGAGGTGAATAGGGAAAGCTTTTTGTCTTGATGCTCAATCCTATTTTTCTTTTGTTATTTATTTTTCTGCAATCCATACTCATTTATTTATTATTGGTTTACTGTGACTGCAACCAAAGCCCCGTGTGAACGGTTTGACCCCAGTGTGACCTGCATTCACAGAATGAGAACTAAGACGTCACACAGCACTGCACATCGAATCAAACATGGATGTCGCCATTTGTGGATTATTATTGTTTTGTCTCATAAAGTTGAGCAATTTTGGTTGCTTGCAACCGAATATATTACATCTGGCTTCTTCTGGTGTAGAATTATGAGGGCTGTGTCACATTAATGATGTTAACTACAAATGGTTGCAAAACTACTAGATGTGTGTGTAATAACACAACATAAAAAAGTGGCACAAATGGTTTATTTTTTTTCTCTTTCTTTTTTGTGAAAAGATTGGAAGTGGGCTTTCCTGCTGCCATGAAAAAGTGTAACATGGGTCGCAGTTAGCAGAAATTAAATCAGAGTTGGATGATATTGTGTGCGAACACAGAATTTCACACCGGTGCACCTGAAATATTAGCTCTTGTGACATTAAGATAAACTTTAAACACTAGCACATAAAATTAGGAATTACTGTGTGTGTCACAAGCTAAACTTGATATTTTATCAAATGTATTTTATTTAATACAGGAAGCGACTCCCTCTGAAGACGGGAAAACTGGTAATTCCCAATTAATATTTTTGTCGGAATCTATATTTTTGAAGCGTGAACCCGTTTTCATTCGTGTTACGTCTGAACTGTTGCTCAGCTACGGCCAAACAGGAGGAGAAGAAGAAGCCTCCGACCCAAGGACAGGAGAAGCAGCAAAAAGCAAGAAAGAGAAGAGGCTTCATGGACAGGTGAGGGGCGGGGCTTAAATAAATGAATCTACTTTCATTTTCTTAATTCGTTACGTGAGCAAAATAGGCCTTTTCTTTATTAGAAATGTTTGAAAATTCTTCATTTTCTGGATGTAGGTTTATATGGCGCTTTTGTTTGTTTTGTTTTTGCCTGGCATCAGTAGTTTTGATTTGATATTTTCTTTCTCTCTCTCTCATGGCAGGTTGATGTTTGCATGTTCCGTTTGCAAGTTTCGCTCCTTCTACAAGGAAGAAATGGACGCTCATCTGGAAAGCCGCTTTCACAAGGACCACTTTAAGTTCCTCTCCAACCAGCTGTCCAAACCAACCACAGACTTCCTGCAGGTGCCGTCGCATGCCCATGAAGTTCATTCGCAATTTTAAAAAGTAAACTGGGTTCCTATTAATCCGTTTCCTTCAAATCCTCATTTTTAAAAAAAAACGCTGTTTTTCGTGCGTCATTTTGTAGGAGTACATGCAGAACAAATTCAAGAAGACGGCAGAGAGGGTCGGCCAGTTGGAGAACCACAGCGCCACCATCTGTCAGATATACAGAGAGCAGGATCTCACCCGGGGTAAGAGCTTCCTTCGGCCTTTAGTGCATCAGAACGACGACAACGCAGCAGCAGCGGTTGTGTGCTGATGTTTTCTCCTGCGGTTCAGAACTCGGAATGGAGCACTTCATGAGGAAGGTGGAGGCGGCGCACTGCGGAGCCTGTGACCTCTTCATTCCCATGCAGCCCCACCTCATTCAGAAGCACATCAAGTCTCCAGACCACAACTACAACCGGAAGGTACGCTCTCCCTGAAACCTGATCCGATCATTGACGGCGCTGGAATTGCATTCGGCTTATTGTTTCACACCGTGATTTTAAGCTTTTCTTTCTTGAGCTCCAATGGAGAAAACGTATAAAACAAATTGTTTTAATACGTTCCATCTTCTGCTGTAAAGTTTTGATTTTTCTAGATCTACATTTTTCTTTTACTTGCAAGTGTTTTGTGGAGACTTATTAATATTTTACATGTAATTCCTTTGTTTTTGTGGGCCTCTGTGTAAAATCTGTGAAAACATTGTTTTTAAGGGCATGATGGAGCAAGCAAAGCGTGGCAGTTTATCAGTGGCTCGAAGCATCCTCAACCACAAACTGATTGGGAAGAAACTGGAGAGCTACCTCAAGGTACCTGAATCATTTTTTTAATTTACATTGAATTTATTCTCTCTTTTTTTTTCACTGTTTGATTTTCCTGTTTTATTATATATTTACTATTTTTTTATTTGCTATGTTTTAGAATTTTTTACTTACTATTATTATTTTATTCACTTTTACTATTTTATATTTGCAATTCTATTTTATTATATTTTCATATACTGTCTTCTGTTTAAGTATTATTTTTGATTTATATGCCGTTATATTATGCATTATAATTTTAATAATTTATTTACTGTTAAATGAACTACTTCGGTAACTGTTATGCTTATTAACAATTATGTTTTGTTTGCTATTTTAGCATTTTATTTACAGTTTTTTTGTACTATTAGATTTGTTTGTTTACTATTTATTTAGTCTTTTTATTTACCATTATATTACATTAAATTACTGTTTACTGTTTTATTTACTATATGTTTTATTTACTGTTAATAAAACATATTAACACATTTTAAATATACATTTTAAACATATAAAAAGCATATTTTATTAACAGTTAACCGTTATTTTTCATCCATTATTACTGAAATGTGAAATCTTTGAACATGAAAACCTGTTTTCTATTCATAAAGTAATCATGACTGTAATTTATTTTCTTATTACCATTGTAGTAAATGTGCATTGACGTATTGTCTCGTTGCCAGGGTGAGAACCCATTCACTGGGAACCAAGATGAGCACGACCCAGAGGACTCCATGGCGATGGACGTGTCAGAGCTGGAGCACACCGGGGAGGCGGCTGAAGGTCAGCCAGAAAACCCAGAGGTCAAAGATGAGTCTGTGGCTGAAGGAGAAGCTGCTCAGGAGGCAGAGGGGGAACAACCAGCTGCTGCTGCTGCTGCAGGGGAGGAAGAGGAGAAAATGGAGGATGAAGAGCAGCAGCAGCTGGAGGAAGAGAACCAGGAAGAGGAAACGCAGGAGAACCAGGAAGAGGAAACGCAGGAGAACCAGGAAGAGGAAACGCAGGAAAACCATGGAGTAGAAGAAGGTTTCGAGATCGGCGAGGAGGAGGACGAGGGATACGTAGTGCACGACGAAGGAGAAGAGGGACTCCATGGCGACGAGGAAGGAGCGGAGGAATGTCAAGAATGAGCTCTCCTTCCTTCCTGTGAGTGTTTTAATGTGAATATATCTGGACCAGCTGCTGAATCAGTCCAGTTAAATCAGCTGTACATACTTCTGCTGTTTTTCTTTGGTTTTTATTGCATTAGGAATACGTTTTCCACTGCAGGTACTACTATTCACTAAGCTCTACTAAAAGTGGCGACGTTCCTTTATGCAACTCTGATGCATGACTGTGTTCCAGTATGTTTAAGGTGAATTTGTAAAGTAGCTTTTTTCGGGACAAACAGGTGGCCTTGCTGGTTCCAGTCTTAAATTGAACAATAAATGCTTGTGCTGTCTTCCCTCTCAATGCAACAAAAACCTGGATTTCTTTCTTTTTTTTTTTTTTTTTATTTAAACCTCAAAGAAAATATTTGTGAAAATATCAAACTTTTATCCTTTTTGTTAAATATTTCTAATTTCTTTTACAAGCTATCAGTATTGTAACGTTCCAAGATTTTTTTTTATTTTATTTTATTTTTGTAGTTGCATGGTGACCCAGAATTGATCTATTTGTGATCTGCATTTGAAATTTTACAGCAGTGTGAGCTTTTTATCTTCCAGTGAATTTAACTGTTGACATTCAGAATAGATGGGGGGGAAAAAAAGATGTGACTATTTGTTTCACCTGAGAAATAAACTTGTTCAAAACAAATCTCTCATTCTTTGCCATCTTTCAGGATTGTTGTATCTCAAAGTGTGTCTCAATTAAACCTAAACTTAAATAGTTCCTTTAAACTTTGAAGTTTCAGATTACTTTTTAAACCTACATTATGGTTGAGTGTTTTGGTGCTCTAACTTTTTACGCAACCCTTATTAATTGCTTAAGTTTGACCTATTGATTAAAAATTATGTTGTTTGGATTTGAGGCGATCATCTCAAGGTAGTATATAATTAAGTGTAAGGAGAAATGTTTAAAGGAATTATTCCAAAATGCATCATGCATATGGATTAGCCTCTTTTTAGTCTGATACTCCAATAAAATCTAGATCAGTTTACCTACAGATGTCACCTTATTAGTAAATGGATCCCATCTGTTTTTAAGACATTTTTCATACTTTACAACTATGTCATGTGGTTTGCATAAATTTCCAATAAAAATTTTTTAATGAGTATATTAAAAAAAAAACATTTTAACTAACAATATTATATTTTGCATGTAAAAACACATTTCACATGTGTTTGGATCATAATTGTCTTTGTTTATTAAATAATGGCTATTAGAACATAATCAGCATGTTTTTTTTTTTGTGTGAAATTAAACAAACTTGTCCTTGAACTAAAATAAAAATAGATTATTTAGTAATCACAATCTGGAGGTGACAATGCATGTTTTTAATTTATTACCAGTTGAATTTATTGAATAAGGGTTACAGGAGCTTTTTGGCAGTTCTTTGTGCTTTTATGTCACTTGGAACAGTGACATAAATTGTAAATTGGAGTAAGAGTAATTACATAAATAAGCATGCGTTTATTCACTTTTTGTGTTGTGGCTTGGTCTTTTGTTCTCAGGAATTTATCTGCAGCTGTTAATTTATTGTTGAGGCAGTTTTCTTCTGGTTCGCCTAAAGTTTACACCAGCCTTTTTCTGGAAGGCAGCTATTACGAGGTGTTGCGTGATCGCACCAGTGGGAGGAGCGAGCCTGTAGGTGACATTTTCGTCTGACACACATTCGCCCCGCCCCCTTTACGTCTGGCGTCATCGACGTCGAACGGGACTGTTTGTTCTGGATTTGGGGCGAGGAAGGTCTACGGGCGCTGACAAGCGACTGAACAAGGTAAAAATAGACTTTAATGGTCCCGTTTGGATGACGGCAGCATATCAAACGAAAGCGTACAACTGCGGTGGTCTGCTAAAGTGTTTAAAATAGTCATCGTTGGCGTATTTTCCGCGCTGTCAGTGAGTGCTTCAGCAAGCGGAGCATGAGCTGTCCTCGCAGGCCTTGTACCGGTTTGGCTACACGGGATATATGTCGTTCTGCCTCATATTTGAGTGCGGGTTCGTCTCCTCGTGCACTTTCTGTGTCGTATCTTCCGCGTCTAGGTACTTTTGTTGAGGTGACTTACGTGACAGGTGTCACTCGGTGCTGTCAGTGTACATGTTAGCGGCAGGTCGCTGGGACGCTAGTCAATTAGCTGCTAGGCTGTTTGTTTGTAGCCCCGTAGGCCGTATTCGTGACATAAGCTACGTCCTAATGGGTGCGTAGATTATGCACTATGGCGCAGAAACTCATGTGAAGGGCGACGTACGCTCTTTCGCGAATACCACCAGTGCTGTCGGAGTGGTATTCTAAAACGCTGTTTACGTACACAGCTGTCACTTTATCACGGTGAACACGGCGACCCACAGTCATGGAAGGTTAGTGAGGAAAGGTTTGCAGCAAGCTGGGTTTTTAAGTTTTTGTTTGGGTCAAATTGAGTTACGAATTTTAATAGACAAATATTATGGTGGCGAACCGAGTAAATGTAGTATTTTTTATTACCTCAGTGTGTGGCCTTCTTTAAAGTACGCAATGTAGTGTTTACCATAGAATCTTATTTTTTCTAAATAGCGCTATAAACCTAACCATATTTAAAAATTAAGTGCTATATTAAACATTGTGCTATTAATTTAAGAGTATATCACAATTTGTCACTCTTAAAATACCTGATTTGTCTAGACTTTGCAAAATTGTCTCCTTTTGACAAAATCATCATTAGTAGGTTAACAAAATATTGGTCTGAAGTTATAGTAGGTTATTGAAAAAAGGATTAAAAACTTTCATGATACCAAGATTATGTGTGTATTAAAGTTAAATTCAGTGTTGAAGGCTGAAATTGTGAAATATGTAGAATTACGAAAACCAAATCATACAAAAAAATGTTAGAACATGATTCATCATCATCTTTATTACAGACACAAATAAGTCCACATGAGAATAAAAGGAAAATAATAATTTATCCAGTTTATTCAGTCCATATATCATGGTTATTCCGCAAGATAATTTCACTATTTATTTTTTTATATATTTCCAGCAATAAAACCCTCAAAACTAAGCGTGAACTTTAAAAACCAAAACACCAAACCATTATTAAATTGCTTATTAAATGGCTTTCTGTTGAGAAAATTTCCAAAGTGTGCTTGTGACAATACATAACCGGATTTTATTTTTACTGAGCTAAAAATGTTTGGAAATAAAGAATTAAATTCTACTTTAGTCACAAGTAGTTGAATAAAATGGCCAGCAAAAAAGTAGGCCATTTTAAATATCCTTTAATGACATACGCAATAGTAGAGGACTGAATCAAAATGGACAATATACACCTGCTGATGTAGTTGAAGCATTCAAATAAACAAGCTTGCTGTTATTTTATAGAACGGCACTGAACATAGAGAAAATATACATTGAGCAACGGCAAACAAATGATAATAAGATGTTAATATCACAGTTATACATTTTAATATCATCCAGCCCTAACCAGAAGCTAATGCTAGCCGGGCGATTGGCATTGTTGGCTAACCTGCTCTAATTTAAAATCACGCACTGCTCCAGATTTTGCGCTTGCAATCTTTTGCAATCTAATAACTGTAATAGACGGGACTCCTGTGATTTGAACGATGAACATGATGCATGTCTTTCTCATAAGCAAGAGAAATGACTTTATAGTGATTCTATATTGAAAGAAGAGCAAAGTGGGAAGCGTCACCACTGCTCAAAACATTAAATTTGACTTTTATTAGACTGAAAAACTCGGTGAACAGTATGTTAATCATTTTGAAGACATACCTTTTTAGAACTGTGGTTGAAAATAGAAAATGACTGGAGTAAAAATTACAGTCAAATTGTGAAATAGTTTGTTCCTGTTTTGGTGGAAACTGGATTTAATGTTCATTAATTAATATTGCATGTTCTGTTATTGGATATTAAAAATTACAACTTGCAATAGCAAGTAAAAGAGATCTCAGAAATTGAGAGATTTTAGCTGCATAATAAAATGAATGTATTTATCAACAAATCTCTCTAATTAAAACTCTGATCAGATCTTTTTTTCTAACACAACTCGGTCTGCTGGTCACAGTATCGTGTAATTATTCCGTTTTCATGTAGTACGCTAGATTGCACCACCATTGGTTAACTCAACGTTACCCTCTTTGGTTACTTAACGACATCGGACATGTCTCGTCTTAGACCTCGGGCGCTCACTCTTGTGCCTCTCTCTCTCTCTCTCGCAGGTTTGACACTCGCCTTTCTATGTGTTGTGGTTTCCCTGAACTCACAGCGTGTCGCTGACCAGCATCCCGTGTTTCCTCAGAAAGGTGCTGCCTCACCAGCTGAGATATGATTACACTAGTGGAGTAGACCACAGCGGCACAGCATCAACCATGTGAGTTTCACAATGATCGTTTCTCAGATCAGGTCAAAATTAGCCACACAAAAGTGCAGGAGATGTTACACAATCTGGGTATTCAAGTTTTATTCAAGTTTAAAGCATAAACGGAGAGGAGCTCATCAAGAACCTATTACATTGAAAGCTGCAGCAAAAGTTAGCTCTGCTGTCACCTCTAGCATCATCTAATGAAATCCAAAGTTTTCGCTTTGATGATTTAGTCAGGCCAACTTAAAGTTTGCTGTTCAGTTGCATCGGAATGACAACTGGCTGTTACAGAGTACTTCACGTTATAACGGTGTCTCCTGGGAAATCCTGTATGGAATTGATGCTTGATCCAAGACCAAGCAGTGCTGTGTTTATTTTAAAGGGGCAGTTTTATGTAAAATCAACTTTTTTTTTTTTAGCTTTACAGCATGTTATATTGTTCATTCCCTCATCAAAAACATACCTGGAGTGTTGCCTTGAGTCTCTCATGTATGTTTGAGAAATCCTTTAATCTCCCATGGCAACCATGCAGCTGTGCGAAACACCTGGGTGGACCTAGCCCCACCTTTGAGGACTGGTTCCTCCTCGGAGCTGCAGCTTCTGAGCTTCTCAGCTCCTTCAGACTAACCAGCAGCAATTGGCAAACACCTAGTAGAACTTGAGCTCATTATATGAGCTACTTCTCAGAGCAACGCTGGTAAAAAATACTCTTAGAGGATTAATAGAGAAGCAATGTTGTGATTATTTCCTGAAGGTGGAATTTCAGACAGAGCATGAGTTTCTTAAAGAGACAGAAGCCTGATTTCAAGCCGTGAAATTTCTTTTAAGTCATATTTGATGTATAAGCATTTTATAACAACTGAATGTAATGTAGTTATGCTATAAAATAGCACTATGATAGCACCCCTTTAAGCTATATGAAACAATTGCATAAATGTTGACATTACCCTTTCCTGCTAAAGCTAACAACACAAACTCCAAAGCTTTACACATTCAATATTCTGAATGATAGACACTACTGCTGTAATTTTTAAAGCTATAGTGAATCAGATTTAACACACTGACATTACATTATCACTTAAATTTTGAAATATTTCCATTGTAGATTGAGGACTTGTACGGAATAATTTAGTTTTAGCTTGGTGTTTTGCATGAGAGACCAAATCCATCTGGATTCAGTTTAATGCCTGTTTAGTGCTGGTTTGTTTTGATGTGTCCACTTTTTATGTGTGTTAATGCAACATCACTAGTCCTACGTCAAAAAGCAAGCTGAAAGTATAACATTTTAGTAAGCTCCCTTCAGCTTTTCACAAGTCGGCAACGGAGAAGCTCGTGTTCTGCGCTCATGGGAGTTTTCACATCTAAAGCTGGCATCACAGAACCACATGGATGCAGAGCGGAAGTCAGCAGACTGGGTTTAGAGAACTACATGTAATTTCTGTGTCTTAAAATGTTAAAAAGTTTAAACCCCATCGGTGACGTGTGACTCCATCTCGATTTTTTTGGATTTTTTTTTTGCTTCCACTTCCAGGCGTCACCTTTACTGAAGTAACTACCGTTGGTTGAGGTCCGGCGGTCTGATCTATAGGTGCACGTCACCTCAACAAGTCAACCGTATCTTTATGGAAAGAAATGAGGCGCACGGTGCACGCCGCTGCACTAGTCCCGGTGTGTTACGTTTTAAATCAGCCGATCAGCTGCTCACACACACTTTTGTGACATCTCTGCATCACACCTTCAAACCAGATCACATGTTTGGTTTGACGTGTAATCTGGTTTACCACGTCAAACCAGATGAGATGATAACTCGCCTCATACAAGAGAGATGAGAAAATGATAAGTTAAATCGACTAGCGCCATACATGTAAACACAAACATTTTCTTTACTGACTGTTTAATAGGTTTAAATGCCTGTTGGAGATCATTTAGAATTACTGAAATCAATTCTGTTTGCTAAATTCTTGAATGATTGAACAGGATTCAGAGTATTTAATTTGAGCCATTTATTGGCTGTTATTATTCTATATCTATATTTCTATATCTGTTATTCTAAGAAGATCATATTCTTATGATCTTCTTATGAGATCACAAGAACAAAATGAAACAATAAAGAAGAAAGTATAAAAATACTCTTGTTTTTAGCACACGAAAAAATGTTGCCAACACTGCCAGAATTAAAAAAAAATGTTTTTTATAGAATTGATGTTAATATCTGGTGGCCACTGTAAGTCGACCAGCACAGGGCTGTCACTCCCTCATCTGGCAGCTTGGAGGTTTTATTGAAGTGTTTGGGTAACGCTACAATTTTTTATTTTGCTTTGTTTTATTTATTTTTTGGGGTGGGGGAGGATAGTCAGAATTCACCCTTGCTTTTCATAAATAATAATACATTCTGTGAGTTTGTGCCATGCTTTATGCATATTGAAACGTTTTTTGCTGGGGGTTTTTTTGTGTTTTTTTTTTTTGGTGAAGTTGAAATTACGGTTACTGACATTATTCTCTTGTCTTTGCATTTTATCTGGAGTCGAAGCTGTATTTACTCCTCTGTGTCCAAACCAGCAGTAATATTTGTTAGTAGGGATCAACCGATTCGCTTTTTTTATTTTTTATTTTTTTACATCCGATAGTGCTGAATTGACAGGTTTTTTTGTTTTTCTTTAAATACAGACATAAATGTACCAAATTAAAAATTCATTTTCTAGCTCTGCGCCAGTACAGCACACTTAAACACACAAACAGATTCACAAGCTTGGTCAAACATGTAAAAACATATCTTTAATTTGTTCACTCGATTAGTGCAATTAGGAGAAGAACAGCCAATCTAAAATATATAATAAACTGAAACTGACAAAAGCAACAGGCAAAAAATAAACTGCAACAAACCTTCTTTCAAATGGTTCAGAAAGTGTAATTAAAAATTATAAATGTAATGTAAAATACATAATAAAGCATGACGTCACTCAGAGCATAAAGCATAGAATTAGATTGTATAGATCTGCCCTTCTGGATTGGGCACATTGTCACCAAGACCCTATGTAGACTTTATGTTGATATCTGTATTGATACAGATATTAATATCAAATCGGTACTTAAAATCAGCACTTTTTAGTGAAGTTTAAAAAGTTCACAGCTTTTATTTTGTCATTTTCTTTAGCCTTGTTAATTGATGAAACACAAAGTACATAAACACAAAGTTAGCTGCAGTTTCTAGCTCTAAGTTGTTACGTTTTCCTCAGAAAGTTGAGGTTTTTTGTTTGTGTCGCCAGAAGCCTTTAAGGTTTGAGCAGAAAACCAGCAGTAAATTATTAAAATATCTGCTCTATCTAAGCGGTGGCTTTCTGTAAGTTCTGCGTCTTTCCGTCAACTGCAGTGCCCTTGATGTTGTTTCACAATCGTCCTTTCAGAGGGTCAAAGGAGGAATGTAATGGCCTGAGGGGGTTCCCCCCACTACAACCTGCCCCTGCCAGGTCCAACCCATCTCACCTGTCTGCTCGCTCACTGCAACCCTCTGCTGTGATGGGAGACGGACTGGAGGCGGGCAGCAGCCAGCGCCTCCCTCCCGCCACGCCGCCTCTCCCCTTCAACCCCCCCCCTCCAGAAACATGGAACCCTTCCAGGCCCAAACGACAGACCAACCAGCTACAGGTAGCTTCACTTCAGCTCGTCTTCATGTCCCCGTTAGCCTGCAGTTCCCCTCGGACCAATAATTTTCCTTTTGTTTTGTCTGTGCTCTTTTCAGTACCTGCTTAAAGTGGTGTTGAAGACATTATGGAAACACCACTTTGCATGGCCCTTCCAAGCACCCGTAGACGCAATGAAACTTAATTTGCCTGTGAGTCGTGTTTTCTTTATTTTTTACGAACCTGAAGTCTCAACGTAAAGCCAGTGTTGCCACAGAAGCTGCTGCCGAGTTCATTTTACATGCAAACACCACACAGCCGTGCAAATAGATGGCTTCTACTCGTAAACAAATCAGAATCGAATTATTAAAGTAAGTAAATACTTAAATGATTAGCTGAAAACAGATTAGTTTGTTGGTATGATTATAACTACTTTAATCTTGTTTTTGTTCCTGTAGTGGTTGGACGTTTATATTGGATTAAGAATTGTGAAAATATACAGCAGAAGCTTTTAGTTTCAGTAATGATTAGTTTAATTGATCAGTTTATGAACAACTGATCAACTCGGTTTTATTATATTTTGTGGTACTTTTGTGATTACAATAAAAGCGGCTATAAGAAGAATTTATTACTACTTTTTCATGTAGGAACTGTGTTACAGCAATTATTACCCTGCGAACACAAATACTGCTCTTGAAAAACATTCCCATTTGTATTATGCTTCTCTAGGACATCACCCACATTAAGAAATATGATTTGTACCATTAAACTGCACAAAGTAACTGCATTTAATCATATTTTCAAATGTATTGCTACTCCTATTGAACATACAGTGGAGAAAATAGTAACAGGAACAATCCTGATAATATGGACAGTTTTTAATTCTAATTTAATTTGGAATTCATCAGTCCACCTTACACAGAGTTGTCAATTTCTTTACTTTTCTTTTGTTTTTTTCCCCCCAAAGGACTACTACAAGATAATAAGGAGTCCTATGGACATGGGCACCATAAAGAAACGTCTGGAGAACAACTACTACTGGAATGCCCAGGAGTGTATCCAAGACTTCAACACAATGTTCACAAACTGCTACATCTACAACAAGGTTAGCCGAAATCACACGCTGAAATCACACTTAACCTTCACGAGCGACACATTGTGTTCTTCTCTTACAACATGACAGAAAAACAGGCTTTAGTTCATCTGTTATGAGCAAAGTTTTAAAAAAAATTTTGTAAGAATAAGCGTGTGCACCACACAATATCTTGCAAAATTGTTCCATTTTTAAACTTTTTGTCGTGTCGCAATCCCAAATCCCAATGTATGTGTTTGGATTTCATTGTAAAAGTATGCTTTCAGTCTGAAATGAGCTCTGGTTTTCATATCGTCTCTCACTTCTTCAGCCTGGGGATGATATCGTCCTTATGGCCGAGGCTTTGGAAAAGCTCTTTCTGCAGAAGATCACAGAGATGCCGCAGGAAGAGGCGGAGATCACCGTGGTCACTAAGGGGCGTCGAGTCGGGAGGCGAGAGCCCTGTGAGTAGATTTATCTTCAAATGCACATTTAATTTCTGGCAGATGTAACGTGGAAAGTAGCTGAGAAGACTTGTTTTCATTGACGTGTAAATGGTGCTAACCTGACTCTTTAAGCTTGTCAGGACACATACAGGCTTAAACTTGCCTTTGTGGAACAAAATTCTGATGGTGAAATCAGGTTTTGTTTGTTTGAAGAACTTCAGGTCTGTAATTTCCTGTTATTTGAAATGATGTCATTTGTCTTACATGTGTAAAACACAGGGTTCCCGCCGATCCTAAAAAGTCTTGCCAGGCATTGAATTCATCGATCTAAAATTAAGGTCTTAAAGCTGCAGTATGTAACTTTTATAAAAGAATACTTTTACATATTTGTTGAAACTGTGATGGTATGGTAGGAGACAGATAATCTGTGAAAAATCCAGCTTCTCTGCCTTCTCACGTTGCTCCCAGTGGTAACTAGAAACATCCAATCAGAGCCAGGAGGCTGGTCTTCACTGGGGTGTATTTCAAATATTTAAATAAAAAAACTAATCAATAGTCACCTATTGACTGATTACACCTTTATTTCTTGCTATGTTTTCAGCCAAATTGTCCAGCCCTATGTTAAAAAAATGAGGAGGAAAGGGTTTCCCCCAGTGTGTTACAAGCCTGGCGGGCCACCAGGCTTTGCTTGTGCCCCCACCAGGCTTAGCATTGCTTATTTATTTAAGTCTTTTTTTAAATGTTTGCGTTTTTTATAGATGGTGTTCAGGCATTAATCTTCCAATCTTTCAATAACACATGATCATCAAGTGATATTTTTAAATTTCCTGCCAACTTTAACAAATTTTTAACTCAAAAACACAACGGCCCGCTGGATGAATGACTGCTGAGCGCCCCAACCACCAGGCTTCGCAGGTTTTCTGGGGGAAACCTTGTAGGACATATTTGCGTACTGGGGTGTTTTTATTTTTCATTTGTTATATACTGTGAAGTTTGTCTTGAATGTTTTTTAAAGTGGTATTAAAAAAGTCTTAAATTTAACTTTCCTTAAGCTGTAGGAACCCTGAAAACAGCACTCCATTTGGTATTTCTCTTCTCTCTTGTCCTCATACATCCATCCTTCGTTCTAGCGCTGATGACTATGTCGGATTCAGGCCAAGAGTCGTCCTCTCCGTCAACGACCCCGCACACGAGAGGCTTTTCATCGCCCTCAACCACTCCACACACCCGTGGTACACCAACCCTCCCCTTAACCCAACCTTTACCTCAGCCCCTCGTCCAGCCCTTAACCCAACCTTTAACCCACTCCTTATCTCAACCATTACCCCAAACCGTACCGCAGCCATTAGTCCAGCCTTTAGTCCAACCTTTAGTCCAACCTTTAGTCCAACCTTTAGTCCAACCTTTAGTCCAGCCATTAGTCCAGCCTTTAGTCCAGCCTTTAGTCCAGCCTTTAGTCCAACCTTTAGTCCAGCCTTTAGTCCAGCCTTTAGCCCTGTCCCAAATCCAGACACAACTCCCGCGGGTGCCTCCCACACCCACAAACCACGCTTCACATCCTGGACCCCAGTTTGCCCTCTCTACCCCAGACGTTCTAGCCCCAGGCATGACGTCTGTCCCCCCTCTGGCCATGACGCACCCAGGCCTCCATCCTCCACCGGTGCTGCAGAGCTCCCCGGCCCTCATCAAGGTAACCACTGACTCCACATTTCGTTGTGTTACACGCATCTAAATATTTCTGTTCTGACGGAAAACCCCAACTCCACGTCAACAGCAAAAGAAAAGCCAGAAGAGGAAAGCGGACACCACCACCCCCACCGCCAACGACCAGTTAAGCGAGTCGCCCCCAGTGTCCGACGTGACCCGGCCTCGCCGAGACAGCACCCGCCCGTTGAAGCAGCCCAAGCGGGACTCGTTGCAGCCGGACTCCCAGCATCACATGGGCGGAGGCCTGGAGGTGGGCGCCACGGCGACGTCCAAGCGCCAGGATCAACTCCGCTTCTGCGCACGACTCGTTAGAGAGATGCTGTCCAAGAAGCACATGGCGTACGCCTGGCCTTTTCACAAACCCGTCGACGCCAAAGCTCTGGGCCTGCATGACTACCACGAGATCATCAAGCACCCGATGGATCTCAGCACCATCAAGGTGACCTCTTTTTATTATTTTTTTTTAAAGTTTGGGGGTTACTTGTGCAATAACTTTTTAGGATGGAGTGAATCAGCTTTTCACAGTTTAATCCAGATATTTACATACTATATAAAAACAGACATTAGCTGCCTTTCCATTACAAATGTGTCCAGAACTTTGTCGATATTTCGCTAATGCCGCAAACTAATTCATCGCGTCGTCATGCTCCTACCACTTCCTGTCGTCTTCTTCTTTGTTTCCTCCAGTAGCAACATCCAGTTGTTGATCACATGACTCGTGTGATGTGAAAAAGTGTTTCCAATTCAGGTTTGGCAAAATATGTTGATGTCATCACAGCTGAAAAACCACCTCATACTAGCGCATAAAACTTTTTATCAAAAAAAGTTTTGTCTAAATTGTCATGTTTCTATTAAGCAAATTTCTTTGCTCAACTATATAGTGAATGGAAACGCAGTTAGTGTCTGACATTAAAACACTGCCTCAGGTGTGTGAGGAGAATCAAAATTATTCACCGACTGGAATATGTTTTTAAACTACTTAAAATATTTTTCAGATTTAGAGATTATGTACTACTACCTCTTTGAATAAATTGTGAAAGCCCAGCAATGATGTCAAGGCTTTGGAACTTTCTGATTGGTTGATTCTATTGGTGGGACTCAATTAAAGATTTTAAGTTAATTGCAGGATTTGTAATTAATCTGAATTTAATCCAAAATGACTATCTAGAAAAAGAACTGAATAATTTGAGTTTATAAATAATTTCACAATTCTAAATGACCTAAAAGTTAAGAGATTTAATGTTAGACTGTGTGAATTTCTGTTGACACAAAATCGTAGAATTATACATTATTATGAAATAATATTTTTAAATGTTTTATCATAAGTATTTTTGATCATTTTAAATGGTTTTTGTCTCCTTCAGAAAAAGCTGGATAACAGGCAGTACAGAGACGCCGAAGAGTTCGCTGCAGACGTCCGGTTGATGTTCTCCAACTGTTACAAGTACAATCCTCCAGATCACGACGTTGTTTCCATGGCGCGTAAATTACAGGTAAATACAGCCGCACGCAGCGGAGAGACAAAAAATCAGGCATTATGAATTTATTCATCTGATTTTGAAAAATAAAAAAATCCGAAAGACTCCAGACAAACACAACTTACGATGTGCTGCTGTTTGGGATTTTACGGGAAAAGATATTCTGTTCGCATTATTTCTGGTGGGATCACCACCAATAGTTATTTTCAAAACGGTAATCAGGTGGCTCGTTTTTAAAATAATCAAGGTATTCTACACCTTTGTTTTTCCCTGTTTAAAACCTCTTTTTCTTTCAATCAATTTTTTTTTTTTTTACAAAGTGAATTTATTTTTCTATCCCACAAGATAAAATGTACACAAAACTTTACGCTTTAAAAGGGGAGTTATATGTGAAAAGCACCATTGCAGCTTGACACAAATGAACATGTGCATTTCAGTGTAATGTGTATTTAAAAATAAAAATCCTAGAGACTCAAATTGTCAAAAATTATGAGGCTTAACTGGAAATAAACAAGTAATAAGTCTCAGGTTGGCGTGAAACTCCAAAGAAAAAAAAAAGACTTATGTATTATTTTATAATGTTGCTTGTGGAATTTGTACGACATGCACATTATCTACACTAATAAATGTTATTAAAGTCAGGCGTAGAAATTTATTTTGGGTTTCCGTGCACGAAGACACAAACTAACACAGTAGCAGGAAACTGTAGCAGACGATCGGTCTAACTTCAACTTTAAACACTTTCAAGAGACAAACGACTCATGTTGGAGGTTTTTCTGTTTCACCTGCACTCTGCTGCAGTTCACTTAAAAAAAAAGTTTCAACTTCAAACCATTAAACATTAAAATGGTTTTAATCCTCATTAGATGGTAGTTAGATGATCTGTCTACCATGTTTGTTTCGATGTAGTTGCCCAGAAAGGGAACACGCTCTCTCCACACAGCACTTTGTAGGAAAACTGTCTCAACGTCTGTTAACCATAAAAGGAGAAATATAAAAACATAAAATATTAAAGCTAAAAATCCTCTGATGCCGTTTGCAACCCAGTTTCCCCGTTCATCTTTACTTGCGCTGCACTGACTTCACCTCATTTCTGCATAGATGTTTGTGGAAGCTATGATTTTTTTGTGTATTGTTTTTTTTTTTTTTTTATGAATCCGTAACATTTTATTTCAAAGCACAATGCAGCAGCAGTCTGATGCGTTAACGCCACCTTGTGGAAGCAAGCAGGATGGCCACAGGAGAAAACAAGACAGTTATTTATTAGAACATTTAATGTTTCAATTTAGTTTTAATTTCTTTACAGATCTGTACCGAAACACTTTTTTAAACTTCCAATACCGATATCTGAGGTTTAGTATCAGTCAATCTGATACGGAGAAAAAGTGCTGAATTTGCTTAAATTAAAATATAAAAAAAACATTACAAAGTTATTTATTAACTCTCCGTCAGTACACCAATAGTTTCACAAACTCGGTCAAACATGTAAAAATGACACAACCTTAATTTGTTTAGTCAGTGCAAATAGGAGTAAAACAGCCCATGTAAAATAAATGAGAGAGAAACTTAAAATGACCAAAATAATGGGTTGAACGTCCTGGTCAAACATGGAAAAATAAACTGCAACAAACCGTCATTCACATGGTTCAGAAAATGTAAATATAATGTAAATAATAAAGCATGACGGTAGTCTAACAAAGCATAGAGTTAGACTGAATAGATCTGCCTTTTTGGATCAGGCACATTGTCACCGAGATCTAAAAGTATCTGGACCGATACAGATATTAATATCAGATCGGTGCATCTCTTCTGATCTGACATCCAGACATCACGTTAACACTTTAGCATTCATAACAAACAAAACGTCCTCAGTCCGTCTCAGTCCAGTTGTCTTGAAGTGGGAAACCGTTTGACCTGAGAGTTTCTGCTGCTGTCCTCCACCAAAAGGATGTGTTCGAGATGCGCTTCGCCAAAATGCCAGACGAGTCCGAAGGGCCCACCCCGGTCCCCACGCCGTCGTCGGCCCTCCTCTCCGTCCCCCCCACTCGACAAGCCCCTCCTACGTCTGCTGCGTCGGAAAACGACAGCTCGAGTTCCTCCGACTCCGAGTCGTCCAGAGGAGACTCGGAACAGGAACGACAACAGCGACTGGCTGAGCTACAGGAGCAGGTCAGAGCGGCGCCGACAAACGTTTTGCAACCTTTGTTGTTTCTTTTTTGTACATTAAAATGTCAAAACCATTTACGATTTTCGGTCAGCCTGTTGCAACAAGCAGTTAGTCACATGATGAATTAAAATGAGGCAGAGAACATTTCATCCTAACATTTGTCCTATACTTCTATGTGCATCGACCGTCTGAGCTGACAGGCTGAATTTGTGGTATTCCTGAATTCAAGTCACTTCAATTCATTTATATTCCAACAGTTATAAATGTCATCATAAAAGAAGAAGTCAGTTGAATTCAGTCAGGAACATTCTTTGGCCGTCCTGGGTTTGAGGACGCAGGCTGGCTTTACACAACCACAGAGGGGATTGTTCACATCTTGTGTTTTCTGTGTGTTTTTGAACCTCCCAGCTCAAAGCTGTTCATGAGCAACTGGCGGCGCTCTCCCAGCCACCGACCAGCAAGCCCAAGAAGAAAGAGAGAGACAAGAAGGAGAAGAAGAAGGAAAAGCATAAAAAGAAGCAGGAACCCGAGGAACCCGCAGAAACCTCTC
Source organism: Gambusia affinis (assembly GCF_019740435.1). Lineage (NCBI taxonomy): Eukaryota > Metazoa > Chordata > Actinopteri > Cyprinodontiformes > Poeciliidae > Gambusia > Gambusia affinis. The sequence continues at coordinate 25,936,491 of NC_057871.1, read as the reverse complement.
CTCCCGCGACGCTTCAGACGTCTAAGAAAAGCAAGAGTAAAGATCCCGTCACCATAAAGGAGAAGAAGAAGAAGCAGCCCAGGTACGTTTTCCTTTGCAGAATTCAGTCTCGACGTCTCTGCTTGAAGTCGGACTAAATCAATCATTTGTCCATCGCAGTAAGAAAGAGGACGTCAAAAACAGCCGGCCACCTCCGCCCCCTCCGTCAGGACCCGTCGCTCTTCTGCCTTCAGCGTCTCTGGAAGCGGAGGACGACATCGGTGTGTTTAATACGGAGCAGAGGCGAAGCATGACTGCTTCTGGAAGCATCCGGAATATGATTTCATGCAAATATTTACATTTACAGACTCATTTCTGTCCCATTGTCCCATCCAGTTTCAAGATTGTATAAATTTATATCTAAAGTATTTTTTTACATTTTAAAATGAACATCAAATACCTGAATTCTTATTTGTGGTTAATCAAAGACTCAGTGTAAACCTCTGCAATGTTTTTTTTCTTATTATTCTTCTTCTTCTTCAGATCTTGGCTCTGGCAAGCCGATGTCGTACGAGGAGAAGCGCCAGCTGAGCCTGGACATCAACAAACTGCCCGGCGACAAGCTCGGCCGAGTCGTGCACATAATCCAGACGAGGGAGCCGTCGCTGAAAAACTCGAACCCCGATGAGATCGAGATCGACTTTGAGACCCTGAAGCCGTCTACGCTGCGGGAGCTGGAGAAATACGTTTCTGGTTGCCTCAAGAAGAAGAGAAAACCATCAGGTGGGTTTTTGAACAAAGTTCTGGTTGAAAAAGATGGACATCAGAAACCCAGTCTGTGGGCACAGTCAGCATTAATTCTGTTGTCAGGAGTTTGTCTGGGCGATATGTTTTAAAAATAAGCATTTGATTTCCTTTTTTTTTTTCTTTTTTCTTTTAATCAGGGTTTTTTTCTCAGTTTCTTGAAACAAAATTACAAAAGACAGAAAATATTTTCAAAAAAGTGGCTTTTGTTTCAGTCATCCCATCTGTCTGTTCAAAGTCCAAATAATTAGAAATTGCAAAACAAGCTTGACAAACAAGATGGCGGCCCACGGTGTGCTGACATCACTCTGAATTATAGAAACTCAATGAATGCTGTGGTGAAAAACATCCACAATTTTCTAAAAGTAAATCTTCTAAAACATAAAACATTGATGAATTATTGATCACATTGATTATCAAGTGGCTTATGGTCTTTTGCCAGCGGCAAAACCAAAATCCTACAACCGCTAAAATCTGACGCCTCGCCATTTTTGTTTACATTTTGTGATTTTGTTTGCATTTTGTGATTTTGTTTACATTTTGTGATTTTGTTTACATTTTGTGATTTTGTTTACATTGCTCTCAGTGTCGCTTCCCTCAGGTTTTTCCAAATTGATTGGTTCATTTGGCACAGTACAGTGTTCACTGTACATTTATTAATTAAAACTGAACTGTCTTTGATCGACTCTGATCCAAAATCTACAATACTTACACGGCTGAATTCTGAATTATTTTGTTCTGCACAGATTATTTGAACGCAGCTCAATTTAGGATTTGTTGTGTTTGTGCCGCTCTAATACGGATATTAAATACTTGTATTTAATACATACAGACACTTGTATTTATATAGTTGTAAATGTTTGGTGGCTTTTGTTGCAGTAGAGAAGTCTCTGGAAATGACCAAGGTAAAGACAGGATCTTCATCTTCAGGCAGCAGTGACTCCTCAGACAGCGAGGACTCTGAAAATGGTAGTGTCTTTACTTCACTTGTGTGTTTTTACTGATTGGCCTTCAATTATTGAACCTGTAAATGTTGTCTTTCGTCCTCCCTTGAACCTCATTTGTCCCGTGTCTGCAGGGCTGGTTCCCAAGCAACAGAAGAAGACGTTACCCAACAAGGACTCCAAGAGAGGGAACCACCAGCCGCTTCCTCCTCCTCCTCTTCCTCCCAGTGGGATGCTCCCAGTCGCCCCCGCGCCTCAAACACAACCCCAGCTGTTCCAGTCCAAGCCCCCGTTTGTATCCGCTCCCTCTGTCCCGCCGCTGGACTCTTCTCAGCTGCTGTCCTCGGGATTCGATCCTCTGGCACATTTCATGAATTCCCACCTGACAGAGTCAAACGCAGAGTCCGGCGCCGCCGTTACCACCGCCGGGGCGGGTTTACCCCCGGGCCTGCTGAATGCAAACGCAGCCCTCAACCAGACGCCGACAGACACGCATCCCTTCCTAAACCAGCATCCCATCGTTCCTTCCCCAGGTTGGTATTTCAAAGCTGTGGCTTAAGCATATCCACAGAGCAGCCTAAATTATCCTTTAAAGAGAAAGTTTTATGTAAATTCAACATTTTTGAGCTTTGCATCATGTTATAAATGTTATATAATCATCAAAAACATGCCTGGAATGTTGCCTTGATCGTTTCATGCGAGGCGATATGTTTCTCCGCCGTACCGTCCAGTCTGAGTCGAAACCCTAATTTCCGCACGTTGCTACGTTTTTGATAGAATACGTCTTGATAGATTGTTGGATTACGCTTTAAAGGTTGTCCCCTCTTTCTTTGTCTTCTATGTTTGCAGCCCTCCACAACGCTCTCCCCCAGCAACCATCCAGACCTAGCAACCGCGCCGCGCCTCTTCCGCCCAAACCGCCGCAGCCTCCTCCATCCTTGCTGCCTACCCTGCCTCCTCCGCCGCCCTCCACCCCCGCGCAGCTCCAACCCACACTTCCCTTGAGCCTCCCGCAGCCAGTCCACCGCCCACGCGTACCGTCGCCGCCGTCGCACGGCATCCTGGGTACCCTCTCGGCTCAACCTCCTCAGGCGTTGCTGGAGGACGACGAAGAGCCTGTGCCGAACAGCTCCGAGACGCCGCCGCTCAGCCAGGTTCATAACCTGCTGCAGTCGCTGCAGCCCCGGTCCACCATGCCGCCGCAGCTGCAGCAGCCGCTGCACACACACTCGCCCGGCCAGCCCGCTTCCCAGCTCCTGCAGTCGATACACACGCCGGGCTTGACGGCGGCACCGCCCACCCAGACGCAGAGACACGTCCCGGCTCACGTTCCCCAGCTGTTCCCAAATTCCCAGACGGCGGCGCCGCAGCAGCTGAAGGGCGCCGTCTTGCAGCAGAAGGTCCAGCAGCTCCAGCATCAGCAGCAGCAGCAGCAGCCGTCCCCACACAACACAGCAGAGGCCTTCTCAACTAAAGGTACCACATTAAACACGTTGTTTGTTTTTTTATTTTGTTAAACCTTCACGTAACCAGGTAGGTTGATTAAGAACAAATTCTCACTTTCAACAGCCTCCGACTCAGAGAACATTAAAGGGGTGGTATTTTTGAGCTGATGGTATTACTCCCTAATCAAAAACAAACCTGGAGTATTGCTTTGATTCTGTCTTGCATGTTTGAGAAATCCTTTAATCTCCCATGGCAACCGTTCAACTGTTCTAAACACCTGGGTGGACCTAGCTCCGCCTTTGAGGACGAAGCTCCTCCTCAGAGCTGCAGTTTCCAGGCTTCCGCATCACAGAGCAGAGCAGAACAACCCCACCACTCAGCTCCTTCAGACTAGCCAGCAGCAATTAGCAAACACCTGGTGGAACTGCAGATCTACTGACCCACAAACAATTTCTCAGTGAAACGCTGGTTAAACTGTTGCTAAAGGGTTAATAGAGGAGCCATGTTGTGATGGCTTCATAAAAGTGGAGATTCAGAAAGAGCAGGAGCTTCTTAAAGCAACGGACGCCCAATTTCAAGGCATGTAATTTCAAAATAAAATTTCTTTTAATTCCTATTTTATATGTATATATACAGTATATTGCATTTTCATAACTTCAAAGCTCATTGTACTGAGCTTTAATGTTTATTGCAGGTTGTCTGGTTTCCTTTTTAAATATTTTCTTTTTCTGACATTTTACGTGGTTGAAGTTTTATTTTATTTTATTTTGACTTGTTAAAACAGCTGAAAACTACCAGCGTAGTGACAGACAACAGATTGGAGATAAGCTGGAAAGTTCCACAGCTCTTAATAACATCAGGACCTTGATTCTAATAAGATACATGTGTTTTGAGTTTTACATTTTGTAGCTAGATATTTTTTATTGGTTTAGTGTTGTTGGGGTTTTTGTGTGTTTTTTTTTTTTTTTTTTTGTTAAAGTTCAGTGTAAATGTTGCTTAAAATACACAGATTTTTCCTTTTCCACGGCCCTGGTGTAATAACTACGCTTTGAAAAACAGTTGTCATTCCGGTGTGCATCCATACGGTGGTGCTAGAGAGCTCGGCTGTAGATAAACTGAAAGTCTTGTTCTCTGTGTTTAGGCTGCCTGCGTGAAAGCCCCTCTCCTCTAATGATGCATTCGCCTCAAATGCCTCAGTTTCATCCAGTGGGACAGCAGTCACCTTTACAGACCAAGAAGCATGTAAGCAAATCAGGAAGGTTGCATCACTGTGTCGATGTGTGGCGACCGCACTGAGTTCTGTGTGATTCGGCTTGGCGTAGGGGCAGAGGGCCAACCTGGTGGGAGTTAAAGAGGAGAAGCCTTCACAGTCTCCAGGTCCACCTTCATCACCTTTCAGCCCTGCAATCCGCCAAGACGCACACAAACATGACAACAAACTCGGTGAGTGAAACGTTTATTCTCTGCTAAGGAAGGATAAAGCAGCGTTTCTGTAAGATTGGTCAAGTCCAGAGAAAGTTTTTAAATGTTTTAAGTTTTATAGATTTCAGAATGAAGCAGATCCGAGTCCAAACACTTTTAAAAAATAAATAAAAAAAAGTGCAATATCCCTTTAGTACTCAAATCTGTAGAAGGCCTGAAACGATTGAACGGATTAATCGACTAATTTAGTAATTGATTAATTATCTGGATTACACAGACTAAGAAAGAGAGGATTGAGCCAAAATTGTACAAAACATTTGTACATTTTGCTTTAAAGATGTTAAAAATTCTTCCTCTTTTAAACACATTTCCCCCAAAACTCCTCTAGTGGCAAAGTTTAACGTTCCTCTGGTTGCATTTTAGGCAATAAAATGTTGATTTCTTTATTTTTTATTTCAAACGGGAACTGAATTTTTTGTTTGCATATTTTAGTGTATTTATAATATTGTATTGTAAAAAGTCGTCCTACGTAGTTAAAAGAAAACAATTTGTTTTATCCGATGAATTGATTAATTGTAATATTATAGAATAATCGATTATGAAAATAATTAGTTAGTTGCAGTCCTAATCTGAAGACGACGTAAGCGTTGTGTTTCAAATTAAATGGAGTATAAAGGTGCTAAAATGTTAATATTCTTAAATATCTGGAAATTTGAGGGAAAAAAAGCCATAAAAATTTAGATTTGAGTTTGCAAGAGTTGGCTTTGCTCTGGTTCCTCATTTCTCCCTAAATGTGTGTTTAGGTTTGGAGATAAAGCCGCTGGATGGTTCTCGTCCCGTTTCCCGCCTCCCTAACTCCCCGTCGCCGCCCGCCTCCCAACCGGAGAACAAAATCAAGCAAGAACCCAAGACCCCCATCGCACCCAAAAAGACACCGGTACGCACAAAAACACTAAATAAAATTGTGCCACACCCAGTAAAACTCTTTATTTCCCTCTAATCCTGCTGTGTTTCTGTCCCAGGATGTGAAACTAAAGAACATGGGCTCCTGGGTCAGCCTGGCTCATCGCTCCCAGTCTGCACCGACGTCATCGCTGCGCTCGTCCAGCGACAGCTTCGAGCGCTACAAGCGTGTCGCCATGGAGAAGGAGGAGCGGGAGAGACAGCTGAAAGCCCAGGCGGAGCAGGCCAAGAGAGTGCAGGAGATGCTACGGTAAGTAGGAGGGACATACGGAGATGAGTGCACAGAGAGCAGCTCACTCCTAATGATAAAGAAACGACTCAGAATTAGCAAAAAGCGCCCCCTAGGGGAGGTGAGAACATTTTTTTCTTTTGAATTCCCTCTCAAATTTCCTTTGCATCCCCATGCAAAAAGTTTTCATTTCCTTACAGAACTTATGTTTGTGTTGCTTAATTTTGCATCGTTTTGAAAAGCCCTTCATCAGCATCAGTGATACCAGGTACAAACATGAACTTGATAGAATGAAAACAAACCGCTGCCTCCTGTTTCCGTGTCACAGCCGCGACGACGACGACACAACGGAGCACAGTCGCCGGGGGCGACAGTCGCCCCTCGCTCCGACCCCTCCACCCGTCTCCTCTCCGCCCACTCACTCCCCTCAGCCGCCCCCGGCTCCCGCCAAGCAACAAGCTCCGCCCCCTCCGCCTGCGGCGGCGGCAGCACCAGCTGCAGCACACAGCGCTCTGGACCAGCAGAGGGACCGGGAGCGCCTCCGCGAACGGGACCGGCGCTTCAGAGAGGCCGTACGCACTTTTTGTTTGTTTGTTTGTTTGTTTGTTTTTTGCTTGTTTGTTTCTCACATTTTTTCTTTAAATTGCGTTTTATCGTCCTTTCACCTTTTCGGTTTTCTCTTGCAGATGGCGGACAACATCGACATCAATTTCCAGAGCGACCTGATGGCGATTTTCGAGGAGAGTCTTTTCTGAAAAGGAAAAAAAAAAAAAAAAAAAAGCACGAGACGAGGACTTGATAAGTTACAACAAATGTACAAGCGTCACAAGACACAGGGCTCTGACACACATGGTTGCCGCCGCCGCCGACACAAACCCACATCAGCGAGCGGACCTAGCAGAAACCTCTCCGCCCTGTTAGCTTGTTGTGATTGGGAACGTAGAGAAACGTCTTTTCTCCACCCCGGGTTTCCTGCTTGAAGTTCTTTGGTTACTTATTGATCTCCGAGGACGACGGGATGAGCAGTCTGACACTTTTAGCAGAGAATCGAAATTGAATCCCCTTCATTATGTTAAATTATAAACTGGAGCAACTTCTTCTTCTTGTTTTTTGTTTTTGTTTTTTATTTCTGTGGAACTTTAGCTAACAGGAGAACAACTAGAACAACCTGCTTTGTTTTTACTTTTCTCCTCCCCTCAGATTTTCACTGGGGGAATCTGGACTCTTGTGGTTAATTTGTAAGGTTTTCGTCAGCTATCATTTAGAAGCTTATTGTTTTCTCAGGATACAGTGTGTTTTCTTTGTTTGTTTGTTTTTTGTTTTTTTTTAATAAGACCTCATTTCACCTTCCACTTCCCCCTCTGCAACAATCAGGAGTGACCACGGAAGAAGCAACCATGTTTCAAAAGTTTTCAAAGTGTGTCCCTTGCCTTAGCGCTCTGGCCTGTAAACTAATCACGCCCTACAAATTATACATATTATATATATATATACATATATATATAAAAATAGATACACAAATATATATATTATATATGACAAAAAAAAAAGAAATAAGTCATTGAAGAATATAAGAGGGATATCGTTTGTGGAGAGCAAAGCTCGTGTCTGTGTTCATCTCTGAGCTATGGTTTTGATTTTGTAGACTTTACTGTAAAGAACAAAAACAAAAAACAAAATACCTTTTTTTATGATTCTATTGAGAGGATTGTTTCGTCTGTCTTATTCTCACATTTTCAGTTTTTGTTTTGTGGTTTGTTTTGTTTTTTTTCTTAACTCTATGCCAAAACAAATCCATTGAGTGCTGAAAGTTGTTTCACGTTTTTTTTTTTTTTACATGTAAATTGCATTGTCTCTTCACTTTATATTAAAGACTGTCATCATTGCTATTTAAAATCTTTGCTCCCCCTTCCCTCCCCTTCTTCCCGGCCTTTTAAATCGAAAGTTATGCAACAGGTTTTCTCTTTCTTCGAAGGAGTTTTACGCGCCTAGGTCCCATCATTTTGTACTTACTGGATAAATCTGCACTTAAGTGTTTTAGTCTGTTTTTATTTTTTTACATATATATATATATATATACTTCTTTGATTTTATTTTTTTTCTTCTTCTTCATGTGGATACTTTTAGTCGGTCTTGCCCATCTCGCCTGCCGCGATCATCACAGCTTCAGTAGTCTCTGATGGACGTCTCTTCAGTTTGTCCATCACTCCTCCCCGGCGCTCGTCGTCCGCAGTGAGAGCGTTTTGTGTGCCATCGTGTTGATCTGGAAGCGGGAGATTTTCCCGCTTCCTTGAGGTCTGGCTCGGAGATCCAGGAGTGTTTTCTGCTCTTTTTCTTTTTCTTTTTTTTTTTTCGCATCTTCAAGGTGTCCTATTTCTCTTTTGCTGTTTTTTTTTTTTTCTTTGATTTATTTTACCCAGAAAAATGTGTTGGTATGTTGGTGAGTGAGGCATTGAGGTCAATAGATTCATCTTCATATAATGGAGTACAGCATCTTTGTTTTTTTCTTTTGTTTTTTTTTTAAGAAAAGTATTAAAATATTTAAAAACCTTACCCCTGGTCCTCACCCATTTTTCTTCAGAATCGGCCTTTTTTTTATGACAAAATTAGTTTCGGTACAGAAAAAGTTGAACCACATCATACACAGATAGACAGGTGACTAAATGTGGGAGAGAAATTGGGTCAGTCATTGAATCCATTTTTTTGAAAATGCTACTTTCTGTTCTTGAGAAACATCCATTTGTATTACACTTCATTAATAAGTGATTTTTATATCAACAAACTGCACACAGTAACTGTTTTCATCATATCTTCAAATTCAGTGGTGTTCATAGATGGACCTTTCTGGGACAGGCAGTGGAGAAAATAGCAATACAGACAAAGTTTGGACTTTTTTAAAAACACAATTAATTGGAGATCAAAATTCTTCTAAGTAAAGTATCACGATAAACGATAATAAATGCCCACCCTAACTTCCAGTCGAATTATCTTGAAATTATCCCATCACTGCTGACTTCAGAGGCAGTCAGGGATTTCTAAAAGGAGCTATTAAAATAAGTGTTGATTCTGAATATAATGTTGCTGTTTGCGTGGAACTGTACGCTCCATAGATTCAAATCCAGACATTTTTAAGAGTCCCACATTGAGGAACTGTGTTTTACAGTGGTGTTAAAATCAAGCTGAGGTAGCATCAGCTGGGGACAAAAGAGGAAATACAAAAAGAAAAATGGGTAACATAAAAAAAATACATGCATGTAAAAAAAACACAGACGACCAGCTTGAATTAAACAATCAGAAAATACTCTAACAGCTTACAATGAAACTGACATGGTTGGTAAATAGACACACTTTCACTTCATTCTGCAGCAGCCGAAATTAGAGAGTAGCAAACGAGAACGTGTGAGAGGAACCGTTTGGTGGCTCTGACGGGGTCGCTTTAGTTTTCTATGCGCCGCTACAGGATGTGGAGGTTCAGACCAGTTACAGGTTGGAAACACGCAGCAAAGACAAATTTCACACCCGAGATACAGAAGTTGTCGCTGTGCCTCCTTTGCTAAAGAGAAGCCCCTCATCACGTATTATCACAAATTTGCTCAGCGCTCAGAAAGACTAGAGATAAAAAAGAAAGCTGCCTTGACCTTGACCTTGGACAGATAACGCCCGGTGGGCGAGTCACGAAATATTTTTATTCAATCTTCATCTATCTCCTGCAGTGACGGCAAATGTTTTTATTTATTTACGTGTTTTGGGGGTTTTTTTTCTCAGGTTTTGACTTTCAAATGAGGGGCTTTCGTGGTTTGTCTCTTATCAGAGACATCAGTGAAACTGAAGAGCAGCAAACTGCTAAGATGGCCTCAGGATTTACCAGGTGAGAGGACGAGGAGAGTTCAGCCTCAAGATAAGGGATACCGCTAATCTCTGCACTGCTGCACATGAGAAACTTCTTAAAGGGGCAGAATTATGTGTTTTCCAGCCACATAGTGCGACTTTATAACACAAGCAAATAACTATGTCAACTTGAGTTGTTATAAAAATTCTTTACTTATCAAGTATAACTGAAAAGAAATTTAACGGCTTGGAAATTGACCTCTGTCCCTTTAAAAACTCCTGACTCTTTCTGACACTCCGCCTTCAGGAAGCCATCACAAGATGGCTCCTTCATTAACCCTTTAACATTGTTTTTCCCAGCGTTTCTCTGAAAAGAAGCTGATGTGAGGAGCTCAGCAGACGTCCCACCAGGTGTTTGCTAATTGCTGGTGGCTAGTCTGAAGGAGCTGAGTTGGGGCGTCACTAGGGAGCTGGGATTTGTAATGCAGAATCTTGCAAGCTGCAGCTCGGAGGAGGAGCTTCGTCCTCAGAAGGCGGGGCTACGTCCACCCACAGCTGAATGGTTGCCATGGAGATGAAAGGCTTTCTCAAACATGCGTGAAGGCATCAAGGTAACACTCCAGGTGTGTATGACGCGACGTGAAGCCGAAAAGAATCAATTTTGCATAATGCTGCCCCTTTAAAAATAGAGTTATGAGAGAAACGGACAGATTTTGTTGTCATCTGTAAAAAAAAACAAAGCAAAACACAGAGGGTTTGTGGGATTGTATGTGTCAGAATGAGGACTGCTGGTGGAAGCAAAAAGGTTTTCAGAGACGATTTAGTAAAAGCAAAACACTCGGAGGCAACAGTTCGTACTGTGTGTGTGTGTGTGTGTGTGTGTGTGTGTATGTGTGTGTGTGTGTGTATCAAGGAAACTGTGTGGTCACGGCAGAGTCGCATGACTCTGGTGAGCAGCAGCTCTTCTCAACCTTGACTTTTAGTGTCAAGTTTGTTTGTCTTCTGCCTAAACAGGAAACTCTATTTCTCACTGCTCTGCCGCTTCTCTTTATCTTCATTTTCTTTATTCTCACTGATCTGGATTTTTTTTCCTCTCCTCCCCCCTGAAATGAAAGTCAGTACTCTTCAATCTTCATGCTCGCATCACCGCGTTCTGTGCGTGCAAACCCTTTGCGGGGTTTGCACGCAAAGGGTCCTGCAGATTATTTGCAGGAAGAAGCAGAAAGAAAAAGCTGCCATAGTCGTCAAGAATTTGATTTGTACACATTCAAATTGTAAAATAAAAAAGTTAAAAGTGTGATTTCCACAAAGCTTTACCAAAAAGAAACACAGTCAGCGATTAGAGGATGTGGTTAAGCTCAAACGACATGATTTTTTTTTTCTTTTGTAGGAAACTAGTCAGAATCTAAATGTGGTTGTTTTGCTTTACAACCACACTGAACTTTGTCCCATTTCAGTCACTTGCGCTTATATGCGGTTTTTTGTTGTTGTTGTTTTTAGGCAACGAATCAACGCAACAATTTGCATAATTGTAAAGTGAAAGAAAAAAAATGCGTACGTGGTCATTTATTTATTTCACAAATTACAAACGAATAGCACAGCATCCATTTCTATTCCGCCTCTCTGCTTTGCAACCCAAACTGAAGTGGTTTCTTTCACATCAGCGATGTCTCCAAACGTCGATTTTCAAGCCTTACCACAGTTTCGAGGTTGGTTTACGTCATTACTTGGACTGGACCGCTGCAGCGCACGAATATGCTTCGATCTAAAACATTTTGTTGTTGCTTTTGTTGCACTACTTTGTGTTTGAGTCTCGAGGAGACAGGAGAGGATTAGGGCCACGGAAATAAACATTCCGACTTTAATCTCAGAATTTTTAATTTTTTTTCTCTCTGAATTCCCACAAATCGTCTGAGATCAAAGTCAGAATTGTGAGGGAAAAAAAAGTCTTGTTCTTTTTTTAGTGACCCTAATCTCCTTCCGTACCAATAACATAAAGGCAGGAAGGTGACAATATGTTCTAAATTTAGTTGGAGAGCAACTATTGCCGCTATTCTAATTTTATTTATTTATTTATTTATTTTTACAGTTGGAGGTGTGCTATAAATCTCGCGAAAATCTCACTTTTTCCAACACCGGCGCACGCAGAGACTGATCCAGAAAACACGAGTTCCCAAGTTCATTTACCTTCACAATCTTCTGGCACGAAAACTTGACTTCTCGGCTCACCTCCTCGACGGAGCAAGCAGGGTCACGCCGAGTTCCTGATCTCATTTAAAACATATTTCCCCTTCCTTCCACCCTGAGCAGGAAGGATGTGTCCATCTGAAGAAGAATGGTGGAGTTGGAGGCACATCCAGCGAAGCCCCACCGCCGGCTTGGAACAAACACATCTGGGCCCGCCTGGAAGGCCCCCAGTGTTCCCGTTAGCTGCGCTAAAAAGAGATGACAGGGGAGGAGTTGGAGGATCGCTAATCCCTAAAATTCACGCCAGACGGCAATAAGCAACCCCACGTGTGATTTATGGACACGCAATCCAATTCGAGCCTTTCAGCGCGTTGCACAAGACCCCCATATAATTGCGTGGAGAGCACACGCACTTATGGCTGACACACACTCTGCCGCTTACACGCAACTCGCCCTCACGCTGCGCCGTGTGCTGCACATGGTTCGCCTGTGGGAAGTGGTCTGGCTGTCGTTTGGGCCTCCGCTCATATTTCTGTCTCTGCTGTTTCTGCGCTCGGCGCCACAAATCAATTCCGAAGCGCTTCAGCTTCAGGGATCCTGGAGCCTTTTCCTTTTCCCGCGTCCTGGACTATATAGCGGGACTTCCTTTTGTCTGTTCAGACCATTTTTTTTCTTTGTAGTAACTGAAGAGGTTTTTTTTTCATAGTTTAGATTTATTTTTTCTTATTACGGAATGTACAAAAATAGAAAACTCTGAAGGAAAAGTGTGGGTTTATGGGGTTCCTCCAATATTTGTAGGAACTGCCTTAATAATTCAATATGTAATTGTACAACTAACAGAAACCTTTCTGTTTTTGGTTGCATTTTTTTTTTACATTATATTCAGTCTAGAGTGACAATTATCAGAAGAATTTTGTTTGTCACTTGACCATGAGTCATTCAGACATTTCTAAGCAATCTTGAAGCTGTTAATCCAACATGTACAGATAACCCCCCAAACATTCATCTGCATCACAAGTTTAGAAATCATCTTAATTCAGCCACGTAGTTTGTTTCTGAAAGGAAATGAGACAAACGTCTCTCAGTAGATAATGAAACTATTTAAGTGTATCAAGTTTTGAAATAAATAGTTTGCCAGCACTTAATGACATTTTATGCCACAATCAAGCAACTAGTTTACCTCCAGTTGTTATAGGCTATATATAAAAAATACTGTATAATAATTAATGGAAAAAGAAATCTTTGTCGTTTTATAAGTGACCGAGTGAGCCCTCTTAGCCTCAAACTATCTTTGACGTATTTTTCTCCGGTAACTTTAGGATAAAATAAAAGCTTGCTAACACTCTGAATATTCTTTATATGCTTCGTACACTGGAAAACCTTTATCTTTGTAAGAATTTGTGCATTTGGACACTCAGGCATGTGTTGTTGTTGTTGTTGTTGTTGTTTTTCTTGGGTTGATCAAGTGTAGAGCAGTGTATATTTTTGAGTGTAGCGTTAATATATGTGCGGAAGGCTGGCAATGTGTTTTCTATCTGCTATACTTCAGCGCAAAAATGTTGTGAGTGCAGCATTAAAACCAGTGTATTAGCTCTTCTGTTGTGTTTCAGTAACATAAGTCCTTTAAAAAGTTACTTTTTATTAATTCTTCATTGTCTGTCTAGCTACAGTTAATGAAGGAGCCACACTTATTCCACGTATTCTCCATGAAAGGTTATATTTGCCAAGAAAACACTCACCTGGCTACGTCCCTGAGAGTAACAAACTTCAAATAATGTCATCGTTTAACCGAGGTTTCCCCCAGAAAACATGCCAGCGCAGTCATTCATCCAGCAGCCCGTCGTGTTTTTGAGTTAAAAAATGTTTAAATTTGACAGTAAAATTTGAAAATATCGCTTGGCAATAATGTGTTACTGAAAGATTGGAAGATTAATATCTGAACAGCAACTAAAAGTCTTAAAAAATGCAAACATTTTAAAAAGACTTTAAAAAAATAAAAGCAATGCTTAGCCTGGTGGGGGCACAAGTAGAACCTGGTGGCCCGCCAGGCTTATAATACACTGGAGGAAACCCTGGTTCTACTACAGTACTGCCTTCCTGATTTAACGGGTTCATAGACGTGTTGGTACAAGAACCTTTTGGCAGCAAAAGTTTAATTTGTTGCAAACTTTTAAAATAACCCATTGCTGTTCATTTGTGTTTCATTCACTCAAGATGTATAAGTCACACATTTTATTAGAACGTCTTTCTCATCCTGGATGGCGGCTCCGTTTCCAGGGCCTCGAGTTCAAAGCCATAGATTCAATGTTTCATAGTGTTGATGTAATCTCTTTTTCTGTGTAGTAAACCATTTCCTAGTGGATCACGTCCTATTTTTAAGACAACACTCTGCTCTCCAGACATCGCTTGATGGTAACTCGTTTGAAAAACTCTTGGACGGTACGATTCTAGGTAATAGGGGATATAGCTATAAGTGTTCAATTTGATAGTAAACTGCTCTGACCAGCCATTAACCTTGGCTGTGATCATTTATATGGGATATTTGCTTTGTCCTATTGTGTCAAACAAGTGTCGGAGGGACAAGAATAGGACGTCTTTATCATCACAACGACCACAACGGTTGCCTTCGAGGCAGCTGTCAGCAACCCTGGGAGGAAATAAGGGGATCGGGAGGCACAAAACAACAAATTGCATTCTATAAATGTTCAAACTCTAACTGGATGTCACCTGTCTGATGAGGAAATAAGGCTGAACAAACACTAGAGACAGACTCCTGTCTGCAGAATATGGCTGTAGACCGGACAAGGTTATCAACACGTGTTGTTGTTGGTTTTTTTTGTTTGTTTTTACTATTGTCTCTCTGTCTCTGTGTACAGTGCAGAGATGATGTTATTTCCTTCTTATCTCTGTCCTTCCTATTCTCCACTCCTTCTCATTACGGCTCACTCGTTTGCAGAGAGGATTGACCCTTGTCTTCCATAAAGTTTATTGCTGTAATGCGGAGCGCAAACAGTTTCTGAACACTGAGAGAAAACAGGATAGCAGGACCTGGTTTCGGACAAGCTTTACCTGTTTCTGTCTTATGAAAGAACATATCTATACAAATATAAATGGCCTGTCCTTTTGATGATAACGTTTGCTGCGGTTTATGTGTCAAACATCTGAATTAAAGATGAGCCAGACAGTCATGTGTCGCTGGACGCTGGTGAATCAGGCTGTTATGCATAGCAAACACTTTCACGAATGATTACCAGATATGTTCCAGGTAGATCATTAAGATCATCAAAATGATAATTTGATGGTGGTAAATAAAACTCAGCTGAAAACAGGGAGTAGGGAGGAAGGGTGTGCTTTTGTTACGGCATCAAGTTGTTTTAATCTGTGTTAAATAAGAAGTTTCCTGTCATTTTGCTGCTACTTTTAAGTTTCGATTATTTACGTTGTATTTCGCTCCTTAATTCTTTTTTCTTCTGCTACTAATTTTTTTAGATTTATTTTCTGTACCACACTTTAAAAACATCATAATAGAAAATAATAGCAAACTGACTGAACTTATGCAGCACTTTTCAAGTCATACCGACTCAAATAGCCACACGGACAAAGCTGCACTTAAAAACAACGTTCATGAACCAAAACGTGGACTGGCAAAACTTGGGGTAAATTCCCTTGCTCGAGGGCACGCCTACAAGCGACGGGGGAGGAATCTGCAATCAAACTCAGCAGGCAGCAGGACTCACTGAACCAGAACGAGGCTGCAGGTCCAGATGGTATCTGTGGAGAGCAGCTCTGTGAGATTCTGCAGCACCTCTACAACCTCAGCTTGACCTAAGAGAAGACATCCTGCCTTGTTCTGGTAACAAAGAAAACTCGTCCTTCACCCAACAACGACTGTAGATCTGTTGCTCTGACATCCCACATTAAGGGAGGCTCCTGTTGCCCCACCTGAGAAAGCAAACAGCACATATCAGGACCCCCTGTAGTTTGCTTATTGGCATTGAGTTGGAGTTGAAGTCACCATCGGACACCTGCTTCAGCAAACCCACTGTCTAATTTGGTTTGTCAGAAACTCCAGAAGACAAAGGTGGAGGCCTCAACAATCGCCTGGCTCCATGACAACCAGACAAAGAGAGCGCAGTTCTTGATACTGAAAGGTTGTGCGTCTAACCACATGCTTAGCAGCACAGGGACACCACAGGGCTCTGTACTCTCACTATTCTTTTCCAGTCTCTACATCTCTGACTTCCGGAACAAAACAGACTCCTGTCATTTGCTTAAATACTCAGATGACTCAGCAGTTGCGGGTACATCAGAGATGGTCGCATAGCTGATCACTGAGAACTTTGTGGGACTTTGTGAGACGACTGTGTGGAAACAGTCGTTTCATCTTGAATGTGAACGTCACAAAAGAGATGACTGTGCATTTCAAAAGAAACGGGGTTAAGTCAAACACAGTTTCCATCATGGTAGAAGTCATGGAGGTGGTTGAGGAATACAAACACCTCAGTGTTCATCTGGATAACAGACTGGAATAGAGACTCCTCAGTGAAACAGTGTAAAGAAAGGACACAGCAAAATGCACTCCTTCAGGAAACAGGTCCTTTTCTGTTTGCAGAAAGTTGCTGCAGATCTTCTATAAATCTGTTGGTGAGAGTGTCATCTCTTTCCATCTTGGGGTAGCGACATCAGAACCAAGGACTAAAAGACCAACCAATTTGTTAAAGAACACTGGTTCTGCTCTGGGGATCACTGTGGAACCTCTGGAGATGATGGCGCATAGAACGATTCTTCATAAAGATCAAGAAAAATACAGACTACCCTGAGCATCCTCTTTGTGAGACTGTCACACAGCAACAGCGTCTTCAGTCAAAGGCTTCTTCACATCCGATGTGATAGTGACTGCTACAGGAGATCCTTCTGTCCACAGCCATCAGCATCAACGACGAGTCTTTCAAGAACAACAATGTTTATTTTTCCTCAGGGATTCACAGCAGTATTCTTCAGTTGATTTCAACTTTCTGACTTCTCTTGTCACTGAGCCACAGTCACTCCATGCATAATAATAATTGAGCTAAAATAAATAAGTAAGTAGTAATTGACAAGTAAAACAATTGTTAGTTGCAGCCCATGGACGGATGGTTGGTTGGTTAGTTGCTGCACACTCTGCCACCTCATCCTAGAAAGACAGAAGTGCTGAAGATCAGTGGTTCTCAGGCTGTGGAGCCTCTCCTCACAAGGTAAATGTTGTCTAACTGGGATTTTGTTGCAGACTGTACTGGACATGATTTAAATATGGTTTGCATGTAGTTTACATGTGGTTTCTTGTTGAAGCCATGTGAGGCCTGTGATGATGAGGAAAGACAATATGAGTTGTGAATCCTTGCATCTGGAACCAAGCAGATGACGATCAGGCCGTGCTACATTGCGAAGGATAAGAAGCTCATCCTCTGCCAAGTGGCCACATCCTTGGCAGGCATGAAATTCTTTAAACTTCACTTTGTTTTCAGCCTGTAATGCATCTGATGAGGGTGTAGTAGCATTCTACATGAATTTAAGTTTCTACGTTTTGTGTGTTTTATGAAGAATAAAGCATTTGTGTGGCATATTTGTGGTCTATATTGCTATTTCTGTATGCCAACTGCCTCTTGCACATGTGTTTGTTCATGTGGGTTAGGTGCGGTGCTGGCTTTGAACAATAATATCCTGTTGACGCCTTTGGTCTGGATGGTTAATACCACAATAATGCAGTGTCCTGCTAAGCCGTCCAGTGAGACAGAAGTATTTGAAAGCCTACTCTCTGAATTACAAGAAGCATATGGAATAACTCTGGAATTGGAGTGACGTGCTCCATCTATCTTCCTAGTTTTAGTGAGAACGTGAGCAGCAGCGTTCTGGTTCAACCGCATCTGACTGACTTCCAGACAGGCCTGTGAAGACACTGTTGCAGTAATCAATGTGACTAAAGACCAGGGGTGAAAGTAGGCGGGTACGGTCGGGTACTGCACCACTAAAAGATTTAGCGGGGGGCACGCGGTACAAGTAACACCGGCAAGAGAGATGAGAGGCTGCTGCAAAGAATCAGTGAGCTGCACGTGCAGCCGTGTTGCACCCACCCGGGACTGATTAGTTTTTCAAGAACAGTCTAAAACTCGACTTAATCACTTAATAAATAGCTTGTTTCTCATTTCATATTGTTTCGGAACTGTTCGTGCTTTGCTAGATCAATACGTTTCGTCGTCTACTCGACGAAACGTTTACAACTTTATTAAAGAACAGCAACAACTGGAGCTGACTTCTTCTTCCTCAGCTGCAGTATTGTTTTCCAATCCGTCTTTGTCCTTTCAGTTGCTGAAGGATAATTTTATACTAAGAAATTCAGTTAAAGAATGTACTGAATCTCCCTGGCTTGTCCATCTATGCCCTGATCTGTCAGAATTCAACATTTAAGCCAGGTAATATGGATGTAGTTTTTAAGCACTGGTTAAATAAGGGAATAGTTGCTGTTAAGGATTTATACATTAATAATCACTTTGCTTCCTTCACGCAACTACAATCTAAATTTGGTCTTCCATCTAGTCATTTTTTCAGGTACTTGCAAGCTCGGAACTTTGTAAAACAGCACCTCCCCCACTATGAAACCTTACCGGCACAGCATTGTTTCTTCGAGCTTATAAAAAAGCCCCCTACCTCTAAAAATCTAATTTCTCAGTTTGTTAATCTTTTCAGTTCATCCCCGTCTACTTGGCATATAAAAGAGGCCTGGGCTTCTGATTTACTTGGTGACGGACTGAATGTTATGTTCTTGGTGAGATTTCGGACGAGCAATGGGATTTGTCTCTTTCGAGAATTAAGACCTGTTCCATTAACTCTAGACTGCAACTTATTCAATTCAAAGTTATCCACTTTTTTATCCACAAAGTTATCCACTGCACTTTTCTAAAACTAAACTCAACAGGCTATTTCCCTGCGTCTCACCAAAATGCGACAAATGTAAATTAGATGATGGGACCCTGGGTCACATGTTTTGTTCCTGTCCTAAACTAATGGACTTCTGGTGCAAGATTTTTGAATTTTATAGCAACGCTTATGACAAGCCTCTCTGTCCGGATAGGCATTTGATCATTTTGGGTTGCTCTAAATCCTCTCTTGCTCTTCCCATGTCCCTACAACAGTCTCTAATGTTTGGTTTAGTGGTAGCAAAGCGGGTTATTCTACGGGAATGGAAATCCTCTACCCTGCCTTGTTTTAAGAAATGGCTTAATGATATGGTGTCCTGTATCTATCTTGAGGAGATTCAATATTCTTTGTCTGACAATCATCATAAGTTCCTGGATGTTTGGGGTCCTTTCAATAGATACATACAAAATAATAGGCTAAAATAACTGTCGTTTACATCTGGACCTGTTTTTTCTAATAATCTATTTTACTCATTTATCGTTTCGTCATGTTTATTGAGTTTATAACTTGTTTTCATCTTTTCTTGTTATTCCATATTCCATGGTGGGCTGTTTGATTCAATGTTCTCAGAAATGTCTCTTACTTGCTTGGTCTCTGTCTCATGCTCGATAACATTCTACAATCTGATGTGCATTTATTTTATCCTCTTATCAGACCCTTTGTTAGCTGACAGTGTTTTGATTGTTCTGTTCTGTGAACTTTTGTTTTGAGGACTCTGGTTAGTTTTTGTTTTTTTGTTTTTTATCCTTGTTGTTTTGTCCTCTAATTTGCCTGTTTATTCTTGAAAATCATAAATAAAAAATAAAAAAAAAGAACAGCAACAACAAAAAATTTAATAATTTTAAAAAATCAACAAAACGTGTTCAAATGAATGGCCCAACAAAAATAATAATCTCAGTAATTATTATTTCAACAACGTGTTGCGCAATGTGCATTTCAGTCCCATTACCTAAATAATAAAATAGGCGATTTTTTTTGAGCAGGAGTTTAAATTTGCTCATCAAACACAGCTGAGTTCATGCGAGGCTTATTAATAATTTCAAAAATAAATATCAAGCGTGAAGGCCTAATATCGTAACGGACTGAATGTTATGTTTTTAACGTAATCTCTGCTCCATTTTGCTAAGCGCAGGCGGTTGCCACGGAAACGGGTGTGCTTAAACGACAGAGGGAAAGAGAAAAAAAAAGAGAGAGAGAGAGAGAGAGAGAGAGAGAGAGGTACGAGTGGTTTAGAGTTGATCACCTGTTCAGGTTATTTTACCTTTGCTGTGGCTCATTACAGCCGCCGTAGTTTCTGAACGTTCAATAAACACAAACCTGGACTAATGACCTCGTTCGTTAGCGAGTATAAGTCATTCACAACAAACATCAAATAGGAAAAATATATTTTATTACGTAACAAACAAATGGCTTCTACAGCGATAATTATGTGAAATTAAATTAAGTGTGTAATATTTTAAAACATAGTTTGGTGCTCTCTGCCATCTTGCTTTGAGCTCCAAGTCTGAAAGGATTTTCCTCCATCAAACATGCTATTTATTTTGTCTCTTACTTAGTGGAAATATTGATGTTGATGAGATTTTCTCCAAACTAAAAACCTTTTTCAACCTTTACAACTCCAATGTTGAAAATGAGAAGCTAACATTCACAAATGACACTGAAATCAATTCCAGTCCAACATCTGGTTTGAGGCGACTCCTCTGGAACCTGTTGGAGGGAAAATATCCCAGCTTCAGAAGATGTGGCTTTACCTTTACAGAGCTCTTTGGTTCCTCAGTATGAGAGTCAGGGTGAGGAGGCGCCATGTTATGAACACGAAGCGGAAGCTGCAGGATCTTCAGAACAAACAGGTCATGATGCTAGGCCTACTGATTATCCCTCTGTCTGGACACAGGATCAATATAACCAGTTTAAAAGTTAAAATGAATGGTTATATGGTAGACATGGAAAACTGGGATGCACTCCAAGCCATAATGTTCAGAATTTAAGTCTCATGGCATCTTCAAGGTGACAATATTGCAGCAAGAGCTACCCAGCTTTTATTGCTTCACAAAAGAATTCATATATATATATATATATATATATATATATATATATATATATATATATATATATATAATGACCGTATATATATAATGTAAACTACTTTCACCCCTGCTAAAGAGTCACATTGATTCTTTAGTCATGAGATTCTCTTAATCTTGAAATGTCCTAAAGGTGATAGAAGACTGACTTTGAAGTTGTCTTTATGTGTCTTTGGAGGTTAAGGTCTGAGTCCACCACTGCGCCTAGATTTCAGGCCTGTTTGCTAGTTTCTAAATGTAATAACTAAAGCTCCATGTTGACGTGTGCATGGTTGAAACGTCCGTGTAGCATTTTGTCCTTTGTTTGTTCTAGATGGTTCATTTTATGCCTTATAGAGAGGTAAAGCAAGTAGGCTACTTGTGAAATATGTGTGGGTTGCGTATGCCCTGCTTGTTCAAATGAATCACAACTAACTTCGCTACGGCATTCCTCTGCTTCCTTGGCCGACCATTATCACTAATAATCCACCTCCCACTTTCATCCTTAAATTCCTCGCTTTTCCTCTTCACGTCGCTCAATCCTCAGCGCGTCTCTGATTGGCTCGTCCATCCCGTCGTCACTCAGCAGGGGGGACAGCGGCGGGCGGATATGGAGCTCTCAGATTGGCAGAGGCAGCGCAGAGCTCCAGGTACCGCTCCTTTGTGAAAGAGAACCGGGCTGACAGAGAGCAGCAGCAGCAGCGGCGGCACAGGAGAGTGCCGCACCCTTTCTGCTCCTCCTTAGCGGATGACTGTGCGCAGGTTACACGCGCTGGAAACTCCCGGAAGCAGCAGGAAAGTGCCACTGGAGGTGACGGTGTCCGCTTTAAAGTTTTTCTCAAGAAGTAGCTGCAGAAACCGAGCGGCAGTGTAGAAACCTCCCACGCAGCAGTTTGTGTTGCATTTCGACCCACTTCTTCTTTTTTGTTGGTTTGTCTCAGTGCTCAAGAGGCGTACAGAGCCCTCAGGTGATCTCAGATGTAGGTACAGTCTGACCTACATTAAAGTTAAACAACTCCACGAAATTTGAACTGGAAGTACCTGAGGGACAAGTTCATAGTGGCAAGGAAAAGGTGAGTTAA
Source organism: Gambusia affinis (assembly GCF_019740435.1). Classification (NCBI taxonomy): domain Eukaryota; kingdom Metazoa; phylum Chordata; class Actinopteri; order Cyprinodontiformes; family Poeciliidae; genus Gambusia; species Gambusia affinis. The sequence goes on along the minus strand of NC_057871.1, from coordinate 25,914,590 downwards.
TACAAATTTTTTTTTATATATTGTTTTCATTTTCTCGTCCGAAAATTAAATTGTGGGGAGAAACTTCAGAGTGGGGTTGAATAATGCGCACGCGTAAAGCTTAATGGTGTTTGAAGGTCGATGTGCAGAACCGAGTCTGGATTTCATTACAACCTGGACATCTTCTACATCGTCTTAGCTTGCTGTCTGTTTAAGCTGCAGCAGTCAATTCATCGTATTCCACCAAAAAACACAAACAAAAAAAGACAGCTTTATCTCCTGAGATAAGACGTTTCATTTTTGGTTCTTCCTTTTCCCGGATGACTCTTGTACATTCCGCCAAAAGACAACACAGCGAGCTGTGTTGTCTTTTGGCGGAAGACAACACAGATCCCGGTCTTTCTGGTTGAGAAAGACCGGGATCTGTGCACTGTAAAAACTTTTATTAAAGTTATCAAACGAATTTGTTTAAATTAAGCAAATTTATCTCAGACATTTTGTATTATTATCATGAGGATTCTTACAGGATTAACTAATTTAGTTTAATAAAAAAAATGCTGACTAAACGTTTTGATTAGAATCTATGATGATTGAATCAACCATTAGCCTTTATCTTACGTTGTTAGAGAACTGTAAGGCTGAGCTTAATGGCCTATCAATGAAACCATTGAAGCTTAAAATAGCATCTCAAAGATGCCCCCAAAACAACATAAAATTAAAAGTTATTAGTAAAATCTCGATGGGTGAATCTCTACTTATGTTAATTGATCCTGGTTTTGGGCGCCTCCGATGGCTCTTATTTGCTAATCTCAAGACATTTCCTTTCAGAAGATTATAGGGAAAAAACTGCTGTAAATCGCACGTTTTCATAGCAGATTCTTTTCTTAAAAAATTACCAAGTGGGTAAATACTAAAACTCTGTCGCTCACAGCTCCTCTTCCTACCTGAAATAAGTTGACTTTGTGTGAACAAACTCTGCCACAGTTTGAAATGTCAGTTTGCAAAAAATAACCAACACAGCAAAAATCTGTACCTCTCCCAACATTCAAACCTAAAAGGAAAAAATAAAGCTAACTCTTTCTTCTTGTGAATAGCCACATGATATTTACTCCATAAGATCCTTGACAGGAAATGTACCTCGTTTTTATGCAACGTAACCTTGTGTCTTACTAAACAACAGCGGTAGATTAAACCACTGTGGCGGGAGAAGTCACTTATGCCTTTGTTTGTATAATTACACAATTCAACAGACGAAACCAAGCAGGGATTTCCAGTTACGTCAGTTTTCTGTCACTACAAGAGGGAATAGTCCCCAAGAGATGCCAGATGCCAGAGCCCCCCGGTGAAGATGAGCAGAGTCCGGGCCGTTCTGAGGAGCTGCAGAGAGAGCCGGCTGTCCCTGGCGCCGGATTTGCTCTGCTGCTCCTCTGCTGCTAGAGACAGGAGGAGGGAGAACATACCTGGGTGTGGCTCCTCACTTTAATGACCGGTTTGCATTCGAACTGGTGTTTACTGATCCCAGCTGGTTCATTCACACACAAATGCAGGCAGACAAACCCCACAGCCATGCAAATCCTCGGAGCCACATAAGTGACACGGTGGACTCGGCGCGGCCATAAAACGGGAACCTCAGGCACAAATAGTTTGAGCTTGAAGTGTAGGAAGAAGACGTTTCATTACTGGTATATAAAAAATAGAGGTTATACGTGAACATACGAATACATATTCAGATTGTGAGTGTTCAAACCACAGCAACATGGGGGAAGAGTAAGTAAGTGACAGGAAACGATGCGGGTGTCTGAAGTCGGGGGTTGTGAGGTATTCGCTGTGACCCTTGTTTGTTTTTTCTTCTCCTCTGAACTTCCCCATTCCTAATGCGAGGATTTTTGTCCAGCGTTCTGTGGAGAATGAAGGTAGCTTTCATGTGCAGCTGATAGGTGTTGAGTTAACAATGCTGTTGTTTTGTTTTCCCTCCATGTTGACTCTCTTTAGGTGCTGTGGGATTTCCCAGCTCACCCAGAGGACTTGTCGTTAATTTTAAAATGTCAATTTAATAGATTGAAGAAAGCCTTTTCCTCAACTCTGCTTCATTTATCTGTTTCATTTTAGAATATCCATAGTTATGACTGTGTTAATGTGGTGACTAGAATTTTGTTGAGGTGCAAGTTTTCTTTTTTTTGTTGAGGCGGAGTTTAATTTCATGGTTATCACTCAATAACATCCCTTTGCCTAATTGTGAAACTGTTTAGATTTGGCTGATATTTTTTTATTTAGGGATAATTAGTGGGGGTTTCTGCATGACAGATAACTATATTTGTAAATTAGGAGACAGTAATGGACAATATCTGTATCTGTGGATTCTATAGAGAAATGCAGTTTCTAGTTCTGGAAATTTATAGCTTTCAAACTCGATTGTGAAATTTGTTGTACATCACGGCCACTCGTCCTGACAGCTAAGATAAAGTTAGCTTACCTTAGCTTAGCTGCTAAGCTAACCTAAAACTGGTTACTAAAGTTTCACAATTTAATGCACAAACCTGTTTTGTTTAAATATGTACAAAAATAGTATGGAATTTGATACAGTATGGAACGCTAAAAAAGCTGTTTTAAATAAATGTACCAGTTACTTACACTCTTTTCTTCCTGTCAGTCACATAACTTGGACTGGTTTCTTAATCAAAAAATATTTCCCAATTGAAAATGGTTTCTTAATTGTGACCATAAAAATCTGAATCGAATGGCTGGACACTAAAAGATTCACATCCCTCATGTCTAGTGTTGAGACAGATTAATAATCCCTTGTGTTTGCGATTCTTCGTCTATAAAAACTGCTAACCTTTGACAAAGATTTCATTTGGCTTTTACTTTTTTCTCTCTCATTAGTGTTTCCCATACAACATATTTTAATATGGGACAAATATAACTCTACTACATAAACCAAAACTGTTTTTAAACAACAAACTCATGCAGCTGCATGTGGAAAAAGTATCTACACCCTTGATAAATCATCAACTAGCCAGCTTGGTTCATTTGGTTCAGTTCCACTTCGCTAAACCTCAGTTAGCTTCCTTGTTATCTTGCAGCCTGAGTGAAACGCTCGTCATCTAACTTATTGTTTTCTTTTTAAACAGAGTTTTATTTTTCTGTTCTTCCTCTGAGTTTGATTCGAAACACTTGATTGATCCCGAACATGGCTAACTTTGAGTCTTCCTCGGTGCACATGCACATTGAAAAAATGTGTTGTTGTCCTCATGAACTGGCAATGAGTAGCATGGTGCATTCATGGATCTGATAAAGGTTAGATTTTTGAGTTTGTTTTCTTAAGAACTTATTTCTCTGTGTGCTTGTACTGTATCACACAGATTATATCTCTCACCTCAGCAGCAGTGCACAGAGACTGACTGCATGACTGTCTGGTCTTTCTGTAGTGTTTAGTTTTTTTTGTCAAAGTGTAGCTGAAATATTTCACGATTTATACTTAAACAATACTTGCACAGCAATACTTTGCTGCTCGCAGACACTCTTCGTTGAATGTCGTGTGTGTGTGTGTGTGTGTTATGCATGATTTGGGGACAATGTTGAAAAATGCCACACACTGACCTAGTTTATCAGCCATTTGCTACATTGGCCTTCCTCTTGTTTTTAGCTGGTTCCTAGTGGGCCTGTATCACCATGACATTCTTTTGGACCAACGTGGAGAGAAAAACATTTTCAACAAAAAAAATTTTGCAAGAAATTTCTTCTTGCAAGAAAAACGGCAAGAAATGTGCTTTTCTTGCTGTTGCATTGTTGAATTGATTAAAGCGTAATTAAAAGCTTTAATTTGTTACGTCCAAAATTTAAATATGAGCCTCTAGCTTGGATTTTGGATTTATAAATCCAACTCTGGAGGGAGTACATGCAGCCATGAAACTCAAGAATTAAATATTCCTCTTAGTGTAGTTATTGAGTTTAAAGTTTTAATATAATGACAAGGCTTGGAAAGAGAGTGGCATCGCTTGAAACTTTAGACATGTCTGCCCAACTGAACCGTCACACCAAGCAAGGAGAGCGTGGTAATCAGAAAGGCAGCCAGAAGGCCAGTGGTACTTTGAGAGAGTTACAGAAATCCACAGTTCTTGTTTCAGGGACAGGTCACGTATTAGCTAGTCATTAGTCACTATTCTGTCCTTTTATGGAGGAGAAACAAGAAGAAAGTCATTGTTTAAGAGGAAGAAAAAAAAGGATGCGAGAAGTCCTGTTTAAAGTTTGCTGCTATTCAATGGACCACAAACATGGGGGAGTCAGGTGTTGAGACCACAGCTGAACATTTAATTCATACATTTAAATCTAATACTGTGTGTTAATTCATACCATGAGGCACTCTGAAAACACAACCACTCACACTGAAACCTAGTGGTGGCCCTATCATGCTGTGAGATCTCCTGTCAACAACGGTGGTAAATTTCCCATCTGTAGACGCTCTCTATCTCAGTCATGTCTGGCTGAGCTCCACACTGTTCTGTCTTGAATGAGCTCAATAGACTACAGTTTTAACAAAGTCTGTCGCAATAAACCATAAATTAATCACGATAAATTAAAGCGAGCTTTGTCTTTTCCACTCTGATTACTGAGTGGAAAAGACTCCAATTTTGTTTGGAGACTTAATAATCGATTTCAGTTGTGTATCAGCTTTTATTTGGTTTTGGTTGTTTTTATTTTGTAGATTTAAAATGTCTTGCAGTTGCAGTGTGGAGCGTTCTGCACAAAATCTTTGAGAAGGGGAACTTGCATTATTATGCCATGATCAATATATTACTTGAAAATGGTCTTAAAACAACAATAGTATTGTTTATCGCAATATTTTATCACCGAGTAAAATTTGTAATCTTGACAGGCCTAGCTGTAACACGACCAAAGTTGGAAACGTGTTGAGAGGCTGCAAGGAGCTCAGGAAACCACATGCAGCAGCTTTCTATTAATATACTTTTTTAAAATAAGTGCATCAATATAAATAAATTCAATAATGACTCTTACCTTTATTGTGGCTTGACCTCCAGCTAATACTGTAACTGATAATGCAATAACACTCTGGCTGTTTGCACGACAAACCAATTTCGCTTGCTGTGCTTGTTTTTATGAAACACAATGTCTTCAACTTCAACAGTTTAGCTGTTCAAGTTATATTACATATCTGAAATTTAGCTTCCCCTTTTATGCTCTCACACTTATTCTCTGACAGTAAAGATAGAGTATATGATTCATGCTTTCTTGCGTTTAGGGTCACTTCTGCTAAATTAAGAGCTAGGATTGTTCTATTTACCGCAGTGTCCCTCTAAATGGAGTTCATTACCCTATCTGGTCTAGAAGGTCACAGTGAACTTTGAGAGCCAAAATATCTTCTAGCATCAGGACCGTGTGTGTGTACCATGCATTTAATAGCTTGTGGGGACCATTTTCCTGACATGTATTACGTTGTGGGGACCGAGTTCACAAGGAACAGTGGGAAATGCTGTTTTTGGTTTAGGTTAGGATTATGGTGTGAACTGAGTTTTGGTTAAGGTTAGGCATGTAATGGAAAGAGTTGGGCTGTAGAAATGAATGGAAGTCAATGGAAAGTCCCCACAAAGATAACGTGACAAACGTGTGTGTGAGTGAAAGCTGCTCTGTGTTGAAAAAATGGAATTAATTAATGAAAAATCTTTTGTCTTTCCTCATTTTATGAGCCCTTCTCATGTCGTCAGCTTTATAATTTAAGTTAGATGGTTATGGGATCAGCTGAAAGCTAAGGATCAGGATTGCCTTAAGCTACAGAAACAAAAATCAAAGTATCTAGCATGAGCTGAACTAACATTATGTTGTTGTAGTAAGTGAGATGTGAGTTTGATCCGTTATTTCAGATCTCATACATCTTTGAGAATGCTGGTTACATAAGAGCAGCTTGAATGACAGCGGTTTGGTTGGTGCTTCCTCTTCTGGCTGCTGCTGCAGACTTCTACAATCTGCAGTCATGCTTTTGTTTTGCTGAAATACTCTGATTTTCATTTGGCTCAGTAAGACGACAAACAGGACTTTGAGTCCTGCAAACACAGCAGGACTTTTTTTGTCAGAGGTTTCCTGTTGTGCAAATGTACGTACACAGTTAATAACTGACTTTCTTGCAGATGCATTGATATTTGTAGACTGTACTAAAATGGTAATCTGTTATTTTGCAAGTACAGCTGTTGTACAGCAGATATTCAAGTTATGGTGCTTACTTTCCTATTATCAGTTCATAATAGGACGATGAACTGATAAATGTTGACCATGGAGAAGGTAAAAGGCCTTTTGGCATGTGAGGGCTCAGATTCTTTCTCTTTTTGCTGGTAGGCACTGAGATTTCTTAAAGCTTGTTATTACTGGCTCTGCCACTTCATGCTGACAGCAACACTCTTCGGAGTGCATGCTGCTACAGCAGGAAGAAGACTAAAGGTTGGTAGTTTTCAGTTTTTAGGGGAGTAAAAGGTTATTTAAAAAAAAAAGATGTTTTCATTGATAATTCTGTAGTTCATGCAAAGAGAGAGCAGCTGATAAAAGAAGGATTGAATGGAGGATGATAGAGTTGCGATGTTTTGAAGCTTTTAAATTCTGATATGAAACATGATAGATGTGGAAATGTTGGCTGACTTTTGGTAATATGAGATAGCTTTTGGGTTTTGTCCTGAAAACACACATAAAAACGTTAGTTTTAAATTTCTGTAATGCTTAAAAGCTGTTTGGAACGTGAGAGCAATAAGAACGTCATAAATGTATCAAGATAAGTGATAGACAATACAATTACTCTGTATTAACAATAACAATAACTCATGGATATTAAAGATTCAATATTTTAGAAAGTAATCATTGGTAGGAATAAAAAACTAAAAACAGATGTATGAAATCCTTACTATATTTAAAAGGACACCAAACAACTGCACATGGTACGGGGGGCGAGTAAGGTCAATAACAAACAGCTGCAGCTCACAAGAAGAATAAGACTAAACTCTACACCTACAGTTGTCTCCAAAAACCGTAGCGATGTCACAATGTGCCAGTCACAGAGTTGAAAAAGTAACATCCAGGAAACGCTATTGTCACCCGGTTTCATCCACATTTTCATCAGTAAAAAGCCCAAGGAGTTGGAAGAAATAATAATAATTTAAAGCAAAAGATCTGATTAACGCCGTAGAGATGCAGCCCTGTTTAGACTCTGGAAAAAGACAACCAAGTGGGCAAAGGTTATCCAGTACGCAGCTACTGTCTACAGTTGTTTGTGTGCCGATGGTAGTGAGGTGATGACAAACGTCATAATAAGTAAATCGCTGAAATGAGAAGAATCCATTGTATTGTATAAGAATACAATGGATCGCCATTCCGGGAATGTGTACCCCAGATTGTTCGTAGACATCTTCTCCATCTACGAACGATCTTTTGGTCTGTATTCTTGTAAATTCATCCCACTTCACACACAGAGAAAGTTCAGGAAAGTGCTGTCTCTCCTGCCATATTTCTTGCCATTGACTTCCTCCCGCACGTTTCTGCAAGAGATTATTGCCATTTCTGCTCAAAGTGGTTACCTCAGATAAGAAAGCTATAGCAATGCATTTCCTGAAACATGCATAGGTTTATCTTTTATTTTCTAGACATATTTAATCAACAGCGCAAGAGTAAAGACTTTAAGGGTTTCTGCAGGTTTGGTAGGTTCAGTTCGAGACCTCAAACCATGATGAAGGAGCTTGTTCTCTCCAAGGTATGATATATGGAGAATATACTGTCAGCATGTGCAATACTCATACCACAAGCAATTGTTTGGTGTGCTATAGCTGTAGTCTAGGGGAATTAGGGAAAAATTTTCTTTTGCGTTCCCTCGCAATAATCTACTGATAAATTATGTGGCATAATTGAATACTGTAACCTTTCTTACAGTGACCGCTGTACTTTCTGCCTTAATACAAGATTATGTAAGGTTTTTCCATGTATGTTAATATCTCCATGTGAAATATCTGATGTTTTACATGTTTTTCTTTAGAATACAAAGGCACCACAAACCTGTAATATTAACAGAAACTTTCTGTAAGTAGGAAAGAAATAAAAATACATCCTAATTTGGATAATTTCTGAGTTATTATCACGGGGTAATAAGTCATCTGACAGTTTTGATTGTGTCTCTGTTGGGTTTGTTGACTGAATGGTTTAAAGCAGTGGTCCCCAACCTTTTTAGTACAGCGGACCGGTCAACCCTTCGTAAATTTCCTGCGGACTGAGGGGCACGTTGTAAGGATCGAGAGACAAATAACATTGTTTCTTATGATGGGGAAGGGGGTAGGAGGGATGCATGCGTTGTGAAGATCGACACCAATGCTGTTGTTTCTTACGATGGGGGAGGGGGTAGGAGGGATGCACGCGCTGTGAAGATCGACACCAACGCCGTTGTTTCTTACTCATTCTGCTGCATGTTGGCGCGCAAAACATAACAGACAGCATCCGGTTTAGGATTTTCAAAATAAAAGCTCCTCCAGACTCAATACATAGAACGGCCATATTTAATTATTTCTTGCGCGGACCGGTACCGGGCCGTGGATGGGGACCACTGGTTTAAAGGGCTGCTTTCAGTGCCGGTCCATCTTATAATTAACAGACATAAACATGCACCATAAACCCTAACCCTAACTAAAACTTAATTCACATCTTGCCTCTAAACGTTACCCCAGAATCAAAGCAATGAGTCCATCATATTAGGACTGGGCTTTGGTCCCGATACAACTTGGTCAGTAAGTTGTAAGGTCCCACCAAAACTTAGACCAAACCTACGCCCTTGGTTTTCAGACCTGTTCCTGTTTCAGACTTATAAGTTACAGGAGCATTGTTAAAATTATTTGAAGCCACAGAATCAGCCCAGTACAGTTTCACATTCTCAGGTGAGAGACTCACTTGGTATAAAGTTAATTTTACACCGAAGATAAATTAGTTTAATCAAAGCACGTTATGAATATGTGTTCATGTACTCCATCTTAAGTCCAGAGCATACTGTTTTTTTAACTTTTACTACTTGATGATATGCCTATATTTAGAGCCCTCTATGCAAACTGCTACAGCCTTGCATTTTTCATGCTAATGTAATATTGAGCCAGACAGTGGAAGATCTGACAGCGTAAGAAGCCGGCATTGCTACTCAAGCTTTTTCCTTTCACCAGCTAAAACATGCCTAGCTGCTATGTGGCACCAAGGAATGCGCTGATCTTATCTAGTAATTGTACTGCATCCAGATTTCATTGCACTTTTTGCTTTTGTTTTTAAATTGCTAAAGCCAAGTACTCACCTTTTCTTCTGTGCTGCTGAAGAAACAGAAGATTTACACATGGTCTGAATCTCTGAAATAAAGTACCAGAGCCAACAGAAATCAGTTTGTCTCCCACTTATCTGACCAGCACATATGCTTAGTTAATGATGTGTAATTTTCTGTGGATCCTTCTTCTGTGTCCTGCGATGCAGAGGTGGATTAGGACCACTGAGAAAAAACTCTGATTCTGATTTCTGAGAAAAAAAAGTCTAAATTTTTTTAATTTTTTTTATTTTCAGTGGCCCTAATCTTCTTTCATACACTGAAGTTTACTGAGATTCTGCTCTGTATTTTTTTTAAATGTTGAAGTTATTTCACTCCTGAGACAGCTTTCATGTTACATGCATTTTTTTGTAATGTTTCAATCTCATCCCACCCTTTTAGTCTCCTCATTTCTTTCTGTTTTTGATTTGACGCTTCTTTCCACACACCCTTGGTTAAGGAAGCTGATCACTAAAGATTCCTCCCTGCGGGTGTGTGTGTGTGTGTGTGTGTGTGTGTGTGTGTGTGTGTGTGTGTGTGTGTGTTTGTCTGTAATACCTTGTGGGGACCATTTTCCTGACACTATCTTGTGGGGACCCACTGCTCTTTATGGGGACCGAAGCCTGGTCCCCAGAAGGAGCAGTAGGAACCCTCAGGGGGAAACAATGTGTGTGAATTGAGTTTTGGTTAGGGATAGGGTTAGGTTGTAATGGATAGGGTTATAGTAATGGTAAGGTTTAGGCTGTAGAAATGAATGTAAGTCAATGGAAAGTCCCCACGAAGATAGCCACGCAAACGTGTGTGTGTGCATGTGTGCGTTTGTGTGCATGTGTGCGTTTGTGTGTATGCTGCATACTGAATGTTTGGATTGAGATGGAGTTACATAGTTGGATTGCGTAATTGCGAGGCGTATCTCAGGATGCTTGGAGCTGCTCTGCTGTTCCCACTGCCAAGCGGGCTGAGCTTGGATCTGAGGGCGCTGCTTTGGGTGTCATGGGAGATTGAAAAGTAATGTCAGATGATGTTCGTGACTCTAAATGCAAGTTTACCGTAAACAGAAGATTACAGCGAGTTCCGGGTCTCAGAGTGGAGATGGAGTTCTGCTCGGAACTGTGGCGTGTTCCCTGAATAGCATCCATGAAGTTTAGTTTGTGTTTGTCTTTTTTCTGTTAGGCTCACGCTAGAATGAGATTATCTCACTGTGAAAAATGTTGTGTAAGATGGAACATGGTATTTGTGCAAAAAATGTCAAAGTTGTATCCCATGATCAAATTTATTTTTTAAGAGATAAGCAACAATTAGATTTACTGCTTCAAAAATAAGCTATGTGTGACAAACAGACAAAAAGAAAAAAAATAGGATTTCACAGTTAATATTAGTTAGTAATTTGAACCGGAAAATAATTGACTCAGAATTTTATAACCTAAAAGATTTACGAGATGAGCTTATCAGGCAAACTGCTAAATCACAATGAAACTTCTCCATTATTTATCCGTCATAGTTGGGTGTCCATGACAAGCCTTGATAACAACACATTTCCATTTGTTTATGGATATGAAAAATTTAATAAAGAAGTATGGTTTCCTCTGGTAAAAAAAAACAACAAAAAAACAAAACTCTGTTCATGTTAGAATAGAATTCAACTTTATTGTCATTACACACTTTCCAATACAAAGCAACGAAATGCAGTTGAGGATTTTATAATTTTTGACCTTTGTTTATACTTTAAGCATTTCTGTTGTACCCATTATAAAGACATTAAAGATACAATTCTACTGATTTAACTGCTATTTTAGAGTCAATGTACTAAATACATTAGTGTTAAAGTTTGTTTTATAAATAATGCTTCTGGTTGTCTTTCTAATGTTTTTTTTTTTCTTTGCAGACTTCCCTGATGGTGTTGGAAACGCCTTAACAGGTGACGGCTTGGGACTTTGGATCTTTTTAGTCGGCCTTCCAACTCATGGCAAGCCGACCTCCAACCTGCCGAAGAACACAGCTGTAAACGCCGCCACAATCTTTAGGCTTCTATTGCCTGTCAACAAAGCGTCCATCTTTTTCAAGTCTTCTCTTGACGCCATGTCCAGCAAAGATTCTAGCGTCGCCATATGTTACTATAACGAAAGTGTGAAATTTTTTTACAATAATAGCAACAAGACAATTGCTGACGTCTGGCGCACACAGGACTATGCGGTTGTCTCTTTGGGACTGTTTGTTTGCTTTATAGTTATCTTTTCAAACCTTTTGGTTATATTGGCCATTTTCAAAAACCGACGCTTTCACTTCCCCATCTACTACCTCCTGGGTAATCTGGCTGTTTCAGACTTGTTCTCAGGTAATGTCATTTTAGTTCTTCTCTCGTATGATTTCATTGGAATAACTAGTTATTGTGAATTTTATGCAAGCCCAGGTGAAATGCATTGAATTTAGTTAAATGTCTGCTTTTCCTATAGTACTGCACTCTTTATTTCGTAATTTATCTTCCATAATTGACTTCTTTATAATCACACCTTAATAGATTATTAATGCTGGAGGTAATTTATAAATTGTTGGATAAAACACCACTGATCTTTCTATTTGTATATCTCGTCAAAGAAACTTTCACAAAGTAACAGGCGGCATCATCAGAACTAAAAAAAACGAGTCAGATTGTAACATGTATTATTGGGACAGTATAGTAAATAATTATATTTATACAGTTAACTGAATGTGTGTCATTAATATTTTCTTTAAATTTCATCTGATGGAAATGTGAAGAAAATGTACATTTGAAATGTTTTTAACATTTCAAATTGCTTAGACGTTTTAAACAAACACTTCAAATTGTTTAAATGTTTTAAACAAAGTTTACAAATTTATCATGTTTTCCCTGACTACAATAGACACACTTAATTTTGAAATTAAAAGGCAAATTAAAAGAAAATTGCATTTAATTTTAAGTTTTTATCAGCATAGTAAATCATTGCATTTAAGTGCATTAAGGTGAACTAAATGCAAAAAATAAAAATAACAAAGGAATTAATGGGTATGAGCAGCCAAAAGGTGACATTTTGTCATATGTTGACATCAAATGTCAATATATGACAAAATGTCCACTTAAAACAAAAAAAGTTGTGGGAAATTTTATTCTACAAAACGGTAAAGTTTCTACATTGTACAGGAGGAAATTAAGTGAAATGCTTGATTTCAGTGTTTTGTGAAATAGAGGAGACTGGGGTAAGATGAGCCATTTTTTATATTTACTTCAATGTGACCATAGTTTGTATGGTTGCATTGAAATATATCTGCATATATTTCAGACTGATGTGCATCTCTTCAATCAGTCGGAACGAGTGTAAACATAAGTGTTTAGATAAAACTGCATTTCCACTAAGAGTTGTCTGATGACTCGACGTACACCCTCCATGTTTTCAAGTGTGTTTGGGAAGTGAACGTTAATGTTTAGAGGGGGAAAGAAAACACTAGAACTAAATCCTTGTTTTGGAATCATCGTTTACCCCAAACCTACCATTTCTACTTTGTGCCCACACTTAAAATGCTACACATGAGCTACAGTACCCCATGTCCTCTATCAATCATGGCACAATTGATATATAAAAGAAATGAAACGTATGTGTAACCACTTTAACCATGAGGTTCTTACCACGCCACGCATTTAATTAAATGATCAGTTATTTAGTCACATAATAATTTTTTTTTAAATCATTTTCTAGAAACAAGACTTGACTTACTTCAGGCTCTCCTACCCTGTAGTGTAAATCCTCTTCTCCACTAGTGTAACTTTAAATTTACTCAGTAACATTTACTTAAGTAAATGAATTCTAGAGTGCCTGTGAAAAGCACTTACCCTATTTGATAACATTGAACGGTTTTGGTTGTGAATCATTTTTTGGCAAAATATTTGCAAAAGCAACATTTAAGGTGGTGAATTGGTTTTATAGACACTGTGTGTTCACTAACTTTTGTAAGGCTGACTGGTAAATTCTTGCTCTGGTAATAAAAGAAAAGACATAAGTAAATCTATACATGCTTGTTCCTGCATGACTTGGGTCACTGACCTAACCACTAGTGACATGACTTATCTTTAAAATTCATTTAAGTGTTTATCTCTGAGTAACAAGGAACTAACGCTACTGGGTAAAGGTACAACGTATCCAGGCACAGCTGACACCTGTTGAACCGGTTGGGAATTTGCCTCAGAGCCATTTTGTTGTCGTTAACGTTTGTCACACCAGGGACACAGGAGTGTCTGGATGCTGTCACATCTGCAGTGATAAATTTGGTCTTCAAAAGCGATAACCATATTTGGGTTGTGATTAGTAATTTCTTACAAATTTCCTCCTCAGGCGTTGCCTACCTCCACTTGATGTTTCACACTGGCCCTTGGACCATAAATCTATCTCAGTACCAGTGGTTTGTTCGCCAAGGGCTAATCGACACCAGCCTCACGGCCTCCGTCCTCAATCTCCTTGCTGTTGCCATGGAGCGACACCAGACCATCTTCAACATGCAGCTGCACAGCAAGATGAGCAAGCGGCGGGTTTTCATCATCATATTTTCCATCTGGATGGTGTCGATTATTATGGGCCTTTTTCCCACCATGGGATGGAACTGTCTGTGCGACCTGGAGAAGTGCTCCACTATGGCGCCGCTCTACAGTCGCAGTTTCCTGGTGTTCTGGGCGCTCATCAACTTGATTACTTTCTCCATAATGGTGGCCATCTACACCCGGATCTTCTTTTATGTGAGGCACAAGAGCAGGCAGATGTCTGAACACACAACCGCGACCAGACACAAAGAGACTGTTCTCGGCTTGATGAAGACCGTTTCAATGATCCTAGGTAAGTCAGAAACGCATGGTAAATGTCTTCAAACTGAACTCAGAATTTTGTAAAATTATCTTTGAAATAGTGATTATTTCATCCAGTTACTTGGTTTTCTTGGATACACATGAGTATTAAATAAAAGCTGCATTCCAGTTACCTGGAAAGACGTATGGCTCTCACATTTTCAGTGCTCCTTCTGAGAACAGAAAATAATTGCACTGCTTTATAAATGCCTTTACATGTCTGTGCTTGTCAGGGCAATCGTTGCTTCCCCAACATACCTGCATTCACTCCTTTCCTCTCACTCAGCTCTTATTTTTTGTTGCCTTTCCCTTACTTATTTATTTTTCTTCCAAATTTTCCCTGCCTCCTTTGCCGCTCCTCAAGAGCCATTGAATTCATTGAATTCCTTAAATTTTTAAAAAGTGTTACAAGCCTTTGTCCTGTCACTCAGCAGCCGATTGACCTGTAAACTCTTGAGCGCGACCGGGCCAGAATCTGCAAGCATAATTCCAGTTCTGTTTTCAAAAGAGGCTTGGACAAGCCTTGGCTTGTAGTCCACTCCATGCATGTGTACTTTCAACTTTGAATAATTTGCATTTAAAATTTACTTAATTGGTGTCTTAAAGCTGCAGTAGGAGACGGAGATTTTAGCTTAAACTTAGAGGATAGAGCCAGGTGACTGTGACCACTGGGGGTTTGTTTGGCTTTCTAAGGAATGCATATGTTTAGTGTCCCAGTGCTTACTACCACATTCTTTTACCATTTCTGTCCAGTTTGCATATATTAGTGCTCAGTGTGCCGCATGTGTGCACATTCCTGAGATCCCTAATCAAGTATTATGATAATAAAACCTGATCATACAGACTAAACCCATTCCACAAGCCGGCATGTTCTGCATCTCTCGGCCTGTTGGTCCGCTGTGAGTCCTAGCAACGTCTTCACCTTCTCTTCAGGATAACTTTTGTAGATTTTTTATTATTATTTTTTTTTTTTAAGTTGAGGGTCTTCTAACATCTTTCATTTCTCCTCAACAGGCCTCTTCGTGCTCTGCTGGACCCCGGGCCTCGTTCTGCTGATGCTTGACGGTCTCGATTGCGAAAAATGTAGAGTGCTGCTATACGAGAAGTACTTCCTGGTGCTGGCCGAGTGCAATTCTTTCGTCAACCCAATCGTCTACTGCTTCAGGGACAAAGACATGAGGAAAACCTTCAGGGAGCTGCTGTGCTGCCTGTGCGGCCGGGGCCAGAGCCCGTCTAATAATGACTTTACCACCCTCGAGGTAATGTCTGAAACCACCGAAGATGACCACACCAATCACAAACAGAAAAACTATTCAAAATAAAGACTGTTTTTGTTTTCAAGTCAGACACCTTAGCCGAGCGCTGCTAGTAACATTTGGGCAGTTTGATTGTGTCTTAGCCCATTTTACTGAAAAATCTAAACACTAAAGTAGAAATGTCCAAGGACAGCTGGAGTACAAGCAAAGAAACCTAGCCTTTACACTAAGTCTTTACACTAAATGACTTTAATAACTTAAGAACTTTTAGATTAGGGGCAATAGAATGAAGTCCTGACTTCCAAAAACCCAACCAAACTGAAATAACCTGTTAATTTGAACAATAAGAAGCAGATGCTAACGTTACCATTGTTAGCAACTAACCAATTTTTAGTTCTAGCAAATTTGTGTTTTATTGTTTGTTTAGAAGGGAGTTTGTAGAAAGTATCTGGTCTGAATAGCCATCCAGTATAAACGGTAATTTGCAGTTACGATTAAATTGTAAACAGGCTGATTTTTATACTACGCTTTGCCCATCGTACTGACCACTGAAATGGTTTTTCTTGCGAGCTTCGACTCATCTACACATTCATACATCAATAATCATCACGTTGCAAGAATACATGCTAAAACACGCCACAACCCCAAATTATGCCGTAAGATGACTTTTCTGTCTTTGCTGGAAACTTCATGTTTTTGGCAACATTGGGTTTAATTAACTTTAATTTTTAGTCTTCTGTCATTGCTTTTGCATCCATAGGTAGTCTGTAGATTAAGTTAGGCTTATTTTCTTCTAAATTTAGTCCAGTTGTAGTGAGTACGCTTTAGTTGAATCTTTGTAGAGTTGATTTTTGATCTGATTTGCTTTACTTTTTGTTTACCACATTTAATCTAAGATTTTCATTTTTCATTTTAAATTTTGGCTTTAGATATACATCCTAATTGCGTTCAAATAATGTTTAATCAATGGATGACTAATTACTTTTGAGCTCTTACTTTTTTTTTAAAATAGTCGATATTTACAACAGACATTTTAAAGATGTGGACTCTGATTTAAATTTAGGATATAAAGGGTTAAACATCTTGAAATGAATCTGAAAACTTTATTTGCTACGTATTTTCTTTATAAAATTACACATTAATGCAATGAATTGTTAATTTTTAACGTTTTCTTCTTTTCTTCTGAAACATCTTCGTCCACTTTTTTTTAGAGGTTGCTGCAGAGTGTTAGCTGGAGGCAAACTCTTTAATTCCAGGTTGTTTTATTTTTGTTTGTTTTTGTTTATGTTTAATCAAATAGTTGGTGTAAGCGTGCAGGATTTGGTCGTCCTCTGGTCACGTTAGTTCACTTGGACATAACCTCCACGTCGCTGACGTCATTTCCTTTTATTTTATCAGCTAAACCAGTGGTCCCCAACCTTTTTATCACCTTGGACCGGTCAAGACTTAGCTATTTTACTGTGACCCTGGGACGTGGGCGAATCGTCAGATAAGGCTTCTGCATGTTTGTGTGTAAGCTAAAGTCTAGTTCAAATCACACAATTGTACATTTTTGGCCCTGGTTTCCCTTACTGGGAGTGAGAACGCAGCCTGTTGAATGTGACAGGTAGCCAATCAGAAAACGCGGTGACGTAAGAACGGAGGGGAATCCCAGACAGTTGTCATGGCAACTGAGAGTCCGGTGGACATTGGAGGTTTTACTGGATTTTCTTCTGGAATCGGGATGTTCTGAGTGGAATCAGTTTGTGTGGCTGGACACACGAACCGATCGAACCTGTTGGACTTTTATCGGCTCTGTGCTCACAGAGGTTTGGAAAATCGACCCACAATCTTTAAATCCTTCCGTGTGAACCAAACCTAAACCTCACAAGCTCTACTCCTCTCATCTCGTCTCTCCACTGCCCTAACGCTCTCTGACTCTGGTCGCTATGGTAACGTTTACATATCTCTTCAAAATAAGATACAGATGCGCAACAAAAGCGAACATTTTACTGTTGTGAAACAAAAAAAAGTTGTTGCAACACAACTCATGACTTCTCTGCAACGAGACGGTCCCATCTGGGAGACAATGACACCCAAAGTGTTGCTTATGCACAGGGTGTTTGGTCTCTCTGTGGCGAAGCAGTTTGAAGCTTCATTGCCTCATTAACGAGTCGGTCATCATATCATGCAGAGCTTGGAATGTGGGAATCACTTACCGGGATAAATCCATTGTCCTGTCTCTCCCTGGACCTTTTCCCCTTCATAAAGAAACTTTCCAAAGACATTTGATCTGTTTCTTACTCATTTTGTTGCTTGTGGGCTCAATGTTGGACCGCATGATATAACCGAGAGAATCCGGTTAAAGGATTTTCAAAATAAGAGATCCTCCAGACTCAGATAATACATAAAACGGAAACACTTAATTATTTCTTCCGGTACCAATTGGTCCGCAGCCCGGGGGTTGGGGACCACTGAGCTAAACCACAAGAAATGGTTTTCGTCCACGAGAAATAGTTTTCGTCTGGAGGCATAAAATATTGCCAAGATTATGTTTTAGTCGCAAATTCTCTGATAAAATTGCATAAAAGCGTTTTCGACAGCGGTAACTTTAACCCTCCTGTGAGAAGGAGACGGGTGTTTCTGTTCTTTGTAAGCGAACAAAGAAACAGCCTGAAGGCTTTTCAGTTTTACCATAACTCTACTGCTGTCGCCTGGCGTTTAGCCTCGTTGTTGTGATCTGTTCATCCGCTCCGTGCACGACCCGGTCCACTTGCCTCGGCTCCGTTTTGTTCAGAACCCGAACCCATCGGCCTTTCTGTAAAGTACGTGTGGAGTTCTTGCATCTTTGTTGACTTTTGTTGATGCTGCTATGATGAGCAGGGGAGCTTGAACCAATGACAGACTGTATGGCTCAATAGGAAAACAATTATTACCCAGAACAGTTGATGTGCATCGGTAAGTAGAACAGGTTTCTCTCTGGAATCTTCTAACAGTGTTTCCGTGTCCTGACTTCATTTAATATGCCTCATTAATACTTGAAAGTAAAGTTGTACTGATTTTTTTAAGGCTGATTTAGTAACGCAATTCAGAATTTAACAAACACTTTTTTTTTTTTTGCCTTAATAGTCATTAAATGTACCGACAAAGTGACTAAGATGGCTGCTGTGGGGTTCCTGTTGTAGGAACATGCAAACATCACCTTGTTTATTTTCGGACAAGATCGGCAATAAGATCTTGGAATATCATGGAACTGTTTATATTCATTACTGCCATGATGTTTTATGACTTATTTCATAAATAAGGTTATTCATAGGAGACTTTTCTTATATTTCTTATTAAATGGAACGGCGAAGTTCTGGTGTTTCTATTTATTTTTTTTTAAATTGGCAGAATAGAGACGCACGTTTGTAATGGAAAGGCAGCTACTTAGAGTTTCTTTGAGCTTATTTTAAACGTGGAATGTCCCCTAGCCACATTTCCATCACTCCTGCAGGCGCTTCCTGCATCATGTCTGCATGTTAGAGCGCTCCGCTCTGGGGGTTTTTACCATCTCGGTGATCTTCTGTTCATCCAGCACATTCTACTGCAGATATTCAGTTACTCTGCAAGTATCGACTGGCCTCAGTAATTCACCGTCAGGATTAGTCATACGTCCTCGTAGTAATGTTTCCATCCGCACCTCTTACAGTTCACATCGACCTAATTCAATAAACGTGTTTTCTCGGGGCAGAAAAAGTCCGGAGAGACTTTGATTAGACCTTTTAAGGGGTTTACTGCTTTGTGCTCCGACCAAGCCTCCTTTTTTTTATTTATTTTTTTTTATTTTATTTGCTAAACTCACCCAAATTCCTGGAAGCATTCCGCTGCCTCATGCTAATGTTACTTAGTTGATCGTCACCACAACATTTCTGCCTCATCAGTGCAGCGTTTATGTGTGTGTGTGTGTGTGTGTGTGTGTTCTTTTGTTGTAGTGTCTTTACTTGATCCAGATGTTTACGGGGTTTTATAGCAGGTCACGCTTCTTGCCACACTTCCTCTGACTTGTTTCTCCAGCATGTGGCTTGTAAACATGCCCCCACGCAACACGAGCAGGAAAATGCAGTCGCACGTATCTCGTCCGTGTCCACATCGACGTGAGGGCGCCAGGAGAATGTTTTCGGTTTTGTTTTTATGTTTTTATTTTTTCAATGTCCAGATCATAAAGTGGAGGCTGGACAAAGAATAATACCTCTCGTCCTCCGTTCTGCTTTTGTTGGCAAGGTCTGCACTCCCTCGTGCGATTTAAAGAAAACTAGTTCATTTATGACAACCACATGTTTGTGTAGCCGCACAAAATCATTGTCTATACTTCAGTTAAATCATTAACACACACACACACACACATACTGTATATACTTTTTTTATATAGATACTTTAGTGATGGTGTTGGGATTTCATTTAATATCCATATTATTTTTGTAAAATCATTATAACTATTGAAAATAAATATCCAACATGGCTACATGTGTGTTTTTATTTCATCGTCCGCCTGCTTTGTTTGGTTAAGACTTCTTTGTTACACCTATCAATATCTCACACTGAAGTCATGCAGTTTATTGAAAAAGTTTTGAACTTTAATTTTAAGATGGTCCACATGTCCACTGTGAATCTTGGCAGTGGCAGCATCATGCAGACACCACAAAAGGCCGAGACAAACCCTAAGACACACCTCCAGAGCTCCATTTGAACCTCTCGATTAAATTTATGTCCGTGCTTTTAAAATGGCCCAGTCCAAGTCCAGATCCAAAGCGTTGTTGAGAATCTGCTGCGAAACCTTTTACGTTTGTTTCAAAGATGCTCTCCTGCCACTGTGACTGAGTTTGGCAGGTTTTGTGAAAACGAATTACCAGATTTTTTTCAGTGTCTTCATGTGCTGAGCTGGTAGAAATCCCCCGTCCAAAAAATAAAAATTTAAAAGTTTTAGCTGTAAGCGCAGTGCAGATGATTCAGCAGGGAGAGGGAAGTGTGTTGAATTCAGATGCATGACAATGTTTTGAAGTTTTCATTGGTTAAGCAAATAAAATAAATTCCATCTTGCTTTCCTTCCACGTCGCAGTTTGGCTTGACGTTAGTCTGTCACATAAAATGAACCAAAACTTCTGGTTGGTAAACTTTAACATTTGAACGTTTTTCTTTCTCTTTTTTTTTTTTTTTTGTAATGACATGCTGCAGCAAACAAACACACAATAACTTCATTATCTAATAAGAAACACTGAGGACGACCAAGAACTTTAAAATGTCTGTAATCTCTTATTGAGTCCATGTTCAACCAGTCTTAACTCGTTTCAGTCAAATTTGGTTCTGAATCCAGATGCGGTTGGATCAGTTCTAATATGTATGATTAAACTAATATTATTACAGTCCAGATTTTTTTTAAAAATCAACCATTTAATTTTGGATCATAAATAGTGATAACTGTCATAAGCTAAAGATTTATTTATTGCTCTTTGGCGCCCCCTTGTGACATAACACCCTGAACAGACTGTATTTTAAAAGAAAACGCCACTCCAGCAGTTGTGGTGTTTGTTTGTTTGTTTGGGTTGTTTGTTTGTTTTTTTCATGTCTTTCTCTTCTTGGGTTCTTCGCCTCTTTTTGCTTGTTTGGACTTGACTAACCCCCTCTCCATTGTTTTTCTTTCTTTTTCTCACCATTTCACTTCCACTCACCCTTCTGCAAACAACCTGTTATTTCTCCTCCTCCTCGTTCTTCTTCTTCTTCTTCTTCTTCTTCTTCTTCTTCGCCTCTCCTGCTGTCTGCCTGCAGGAGTCGAGGCTTCGCACCATCCGGAAGACGGTGAAGACCAACGGGACGCCTCTCATGAATCACGTGTCGGAGGATCACGCCGCCGCCTCAGACAGCTTCCACTGACACGATCTGAAACGCTCCCTGAACGGCATCTACCGATGTCCGAATGCTTTAAAAAGAAGACGGCGCGTCTCTGACCAGCAGGCGGACGTGAAATCCGAGCGATTTTTAATCATTCTTTCAATAGACTTGAACTGTTTCTGAATGCGAGCTGCACTCCGGTTTTAGAAGCACTCCACAAATCAGCACCGAGAACAGCATGACGGCGTGCAGAAGAAGTGAAAGGACTGTTACCACGGTGGCCATTTTTGAAAAAGACCAATGCAATGTAAGCCCTGCCGCACTGTGTTTTATGTGCGCGCAAAGGCTGCCACGTCAACTCGCCAACCTCTCTTCCTGTAGATTAGAAACATTATTGCTAAAGTGAAAAACGGTAGCTTAAAAATCTCTTCGATTTACGCTTTGAGACATTTAGTACTTTCATAAGTCGGAGCTCGTGTAAAAGACATTTTCATCGCAATGCAAAGAATCCAGATACAAATTGCCGGTTTATGAAAAACTTTTTTTCCCTCCATAGTTTCCCGCTTTTTCTACAAAAGGCAGCTAAATGTTTGTAGCTTAGAGATTATGATGTCTGTTTGCACCAGAGGTTATTTTATAAAGCAAGCCATTAACTGTAAATAGTTAACGTTGTAACTTATCACTTTTTTTGTGCCTAAAACTGTCTTGAAACCACTGTGGTTGTTATTAATCTGACATTGAGCCGCAGAGGAAGGACTTGTTGACACATTTTCCTTTTTACTGTTTTTATTTTACAGTTTCTTAGGAACTAGATTTGTTTTTTGTTTGTTTGTTTGTTTGTTTTTTTAATGGCTTATTGTTTTTATTTGGGAGATTTTATCAGGTCGAATCAGACTCACATATTTGTCAGATTTTAGGAGCTACATTTTTAATGTTGTTTTAACTATTTTTTTTTTTTATCCCAATGCAGCGCTTTGCAACAGTGATCACACCCTTTGAATTTTCACACATTTTATCACCTTACAAAACACAAAGTTCAATATGTTTTACTGGGGATTTTATGTGATGCATCAACACACAGTAGAGCAAAATGAAAATGGGTACAAAAAAAAACAAAAAAAGAAGTAGATTTGCATAGATTTTATGGAGCATGTTCGCTGCAGCTGTTCAATAAAGGCCTAAATGTAACTAATTGTGTGACGTTTGAAGGGAAACGGTTGGGTTTGATTTTTTTGGGGGGTGTTCAGATGAATGCCACACATCTCATATTTTACTTCCCCTGGTCACATAACGTGACTTGGTGTTGGATGCTCACACACAATCCCAGTACAATGTATACTTTTGGGTTTTAGATGGAAAAAGTTCAGCGCCTGTGGATACTGTTGCAGCGTTTTTGAGTTTTAAAAACTGTTTTTCCACGTCAGGCTGGCTCACGAAGGCCTCTGTGCGTTTTTCTTTTTCTAACAATTACCGCTGCAAGTTTTTGCTGCACAATACGTCTCTGTACTGTGAGATGATCTGTTTGTTTTGTGCCGATATCCCAGAAGCCACTCGGCTCCATGCAAAATCAAATTGATGTCGCTTTAACTTTATTTTATTTTTTTGGCATCAAGCTGTGCAGCAACCAGGATTAGAAATAAAGCAGATTACATTTAATATAAAGTGAAACTGACAGGCTAATAAGTCACAAACTTTCTAGTTTTTACCACAGCTCTCGTCGCCTTTGTTTGGTTAGTGACGATATAAATCTGTCATTAAAAGCTTTAAATACATGTTTGCCTCTTTTCTTCTAATTAAAGTTTTTTTTTTTTTTGTCTTCACTTAGCGTTGGTTTCTGACTGCCGTCTGGGTTTCACAATGTCCTTCAGCTTCTGTAGAGAGATTTTGCCTTCATGTGTTTCTTTCAGAGGAGTGACCTCTGGCTCCGCGCTGACCTCCTTTTTGTTTTCTGGAGAGAAAGTCTTTTTGATCTTGTCTCCCACTCGAGCGAGCCCCTCTCTGTCCTTCTCCTTTGGTCCTTCTGAAGTGTTTGACTCCTTCCTCTCTTTGCCGAGCGAGAGGATCTTCGTCGACTTGGGTGCCTTCTTGTCTCGTGTCGGAGGTAACCAGGCAAACTTCTTCTTGGATTTCTTGTCCTTCTTCAAGCTCTCCAGGTGAAGTTGTTTCAGAAGGCTTTTCTTTTTGCTTTTCTTCTTCTTCTTCTTCATAGTCTTCGGCAGCGCCCTCTGCAGTTCCTTAAAGGCGCTGCTAAAGGGCGACTTCTTTTTCTTTTTCCTAAGGAAGATTTTTTTCAGGGAGGAGTCGCCCATATCTGTGGAATGAAAATAAAAATCAGAGGTAAGTTGGCTTTAATAAAAGAAAAACAAACGCATTGAAATAAACATATCATGGGGATATATTAGCTTGGCCAATTAAAATCTCTCTTCACGTCTCAGACTGGACTTTCGTTCGCTTGGATTCCCGCCAAAAGAATTTCAACGAGCCAATCAGCGAATAGAAAACGTTGTGGACGATGACGTCAGCATAGACTAAACAGAACATCGATAGTTATAAACACAAATGCAACTAACAATTACAGAACATGGAACAAATAGTTTCTAATGTTAAACAAATCAAATCGGGTGCAGGTATGATTTGAGTAGTGATGGGTTTGAATTTAGTTTTGAGGATTCTATATAAATAATTGAAAGTACAATCTGGAAAATATGCTTTTGTTGTAAATGTTTGGAGGTATGAAAATATTCACGCTAAAATAAAAAATAATAATAAAGTTAGCACCATATACAAATTCTGTTTCAACGAGATCAAATAAAACATCCATTTTGGTTAAAGTAATATTCAGATTATTTAGCTGATGTTAAAAATCAGCTAAATATTAATCTGGTGTGACATTTCCCACCAGAATATTTTTGGTACAATAAAAATCGTTCTTTAAAGACGATCATTGGGTATTTGGGAGTAAATTTCCGGTTAGCTCAATAGCGTCAAATTGGTGCACTACGTCACGACCAAACGATTGGCGATTGGGTCAGATTTAAATCTCAACTGAGACCACGCCTCCAGGAAGCGATAGTGAACTCAGACCTTATGTAAGAAGCCAACAGAGTCGGATAAGGCGCTGGTTTCTTTACCGGCCTAATAATATATGTATTTGAACTAAAATCGAGAATGTTACAAGTAAAAAAACAAACAAACAAACAAACAAAAAATAATAAAACAACTTTCTAAGATTTTACATAAAGGTACACGAAGTAAACATTTAAAGCTCGCAACAGAGTGAGACAACTTTCAATTTAAGACTAAATTTACCATCCAAAGAATAGCCGCAGCGTTTGCTTAAAACAAAGCTGTTTCACATCAGCTTGTTACAGAATGATACCGACTCACCTCAGTCCGGTCGGCTTAGACCCTCCTGAGCTCAGCCTTCACGCCTGTCTGAGTCTGTTCCTACGCTCATCATCTTTAAGAATCGTTCAAAGATCCTCCCTCTCTGTATCTGGTGGAAACATCGACCACGAGACTCCCTGACTTTACTTCCTTGACGTTTCCCCGCTCACGGAGCGAGGAGAGGAATCGAGAACAAACCGGTTCCTCCGCATTCTGCAGGGCTGACGCCGCTTTCTGCTCCAAAGACACGGAAACCAAGTTTGGCCTCTAAATGGATGAGCATCTTGCATATACAGTCATGTAGAAAACTGCCAAACTGCAATGGAGAAATGTGTTTTGTTGGGATTTAATGGTACAGTGTAATGATTTATTTTGTTGTTGTTGTTGTTGTTGTTGTTGTTGTTGTTGTTGTTGTTACAAATAAAAGCATGAAAAGTGTGACATGCATTTGTGTTCGAGCCCCCTTTACTCTGATGCAAATAAATAATATAACGTCGAACCAGTTGCCTTCAATTGTACCTAATTAGTGGACAGAGTTCGTACTTTAGTTTTCATGATACATTAATCTGTTCGGTTCCACGTCGTATTAGAGCCGAACGTAGGTAGAAGAAAAAAAGAGTACATTTCCACCAGACATTTCATTAACGCCGACTTCATTAACATTAATGAAGTTCTGACCCATTTACAGCCACGTCCAGCATACAAAACGTCTCGGAAAAAATGTCAGTATTTGTCTATAAAAAAAAATATAAGGACGTTTTTAAGATTGAAAAGTAAAAAATTTGCTGAAATGTTTGGATTAATCTTTTTATTTTTCAAACTCAGAAATGTGATTTTTTTTTCTAAAAAAAAATAAAAATAAAAAATTCAGAGATTTTGTATTTTTTGCATAAAGTTGTTCCTCTTCTTTTCTATACAGTGGCCATAATTTGCCGTCGTGGTTCTTTAAAGGTTTGTGTGAAGTCTGCTGGAGAACCTTAAACATCATCATGGATAAAACGGGTCAGAGAAGAAGCTAGCTGTTTAAATTGGATATAATATTATGCTATGCTACGCTATTAAAAGTTTTTGAACATCTCTCAGAGCACTGTTTAATCCATCAGCGAAAAAGGAAAAAGAAAATCTTGAACTTTTTCACAAACACTTGTTTTGAATGGATCTTATAGACTAACAAAAAAAATGTAAGGCATAGCCTATTTGAAAAGTGACGCCAAAATTGTTTTTTAATATAATTATTCTAAATGTAATAAAAATTCGAAAAGTGTGGCGTTCACTCTTTATAGTAAGTAATTTTAAAGATCTCAACTGATTATGAATCGATTAGAAATCGCAGTGAATCAGGACGATGTGTGTTTGATAAAGGGTGCCCTCTTGTGGAGAGATCGGGATACTGCTACGGGAATCCCAAATCTTCACATTTATCACAGAGGGCGTTTATGTTTCGTATTTATTAAGAAAAACCCCCAAAACAAAACAAACAAAAAAAACAAAAACAAAGAAAGGATAAAAAGTGTCCGACTTGACGTCTATAGGTGTCAACGAAGCAAAAAATAAAGGATTTGATGAAGATATTGAGCGCAGCTTGTTTTCTGTCAGAGATGTGACGTTTTGGGGGCGTTTTCAATCTTCAATCATTTCATTGATTGAAGTGAATCGGTGTCTTCTCCACATATAGTGATTATTAATTAATTCCAACCGTAAGTGACGTATACCGGCAAATTTCTTTAAAATATTTTTAGTTCTTAAGCTTCATGTGTGTGTGAGCCCGTGTTTGCATCACAGGGTCCTCCTTCATCACTCCTCCTCCTCATCATCATCATCATCCTGCTGCTGCTGCTGCTGCTCCTTCTTCCTCCACATCGCAGCCATGGTGGACTCTCCCAGCGCCATGAAGAAAGCCTTTACGGTGCCGGAGATCAAGCCGCTGGACAAATACGACTTCGGCCGGGCCAGGATGTGCGCCAGCGTCCGGTGGCTGCTGTCCAAGTCGTACGGCTCTGCAGGTACAGGCTCCCCCATCACCGGGGGCGCCTCTTGGGGTGGGGCGCTTTAATGACTGATCCCGCTATAAATGGAGCTCTGAGTTGTTGCTGCTGCTGTTGTCGTTCTTCTGGGGGGAAACCGTGAGCATCTTTCCGCTCTGCGTCCCCCTTAGTGAAGAAGCCCGGACTGACTGACGCTGCTCCTGCCGCCGCGGCCTACCGGCGTCCCATCCCTCCCTCTCAGCCCACCTCCCCGGTAGATGGGGCGCTGAACGGCTGCGAGGCTTTCACCCAGTTATTAGACGTGAAAATGAAGCTTATCGGGAGGAAATCCCCCCGTGGACCGTGATGCGTGAAGGAGCTGCACGGGCTGCGATGCAACAAAGCCCATTGTGAGAGTCAGTCCGCTCGCCAGGCCCGTGGAGCGTTTTTAATTTATTTATATTAAGTCAGTCCGAACAGAAGACGCTTTATTTCTGTCCGTCTCCGTTAGGAAGACAGACAGTGTGCTGCACATGGCTGTAAGTGGGCCAAAGCTTCATAATTGTGTCAGTGTTACGCACGCACGCGGGGTTACTGCGGGAGCGCGTGCTGGTGTTTAGTGAAGGTGACACGGTGAGAAAACGGAGTATTTTTTAAAATTTCTTTCTTTGTTTGTTTTTAAGGAAATATCTGCTACAAAAAACAATTACCATAACGGAAATACAAAAAACGTCTCTGGAGACAAATTTGCGAAATCAGCGTTTCAGTTGTTCTGCAAAGCTGCACGCGCGCAGAATGAAGCGCAGTCTGCGGCAGCCTCGGTTCATTCTGCCTTTCTGATGCTTGGATGACGTTTTCCTTCTTATCGATCAGTATCGATCCGTCATTCGTTTTTATTTTACGCTAATTTATGATCTGTCCATCCACTGGTCGTACCTGGAATATCATCGAAAATCTGTTTTTCCTTTTCATATTCTTCATTTAATTCGTTTTTTAAAATTTTATTCACTCAATAAATATGAATAGTATAACAAGTAAAAGAAATCATGAATTAACTTTTTATTGGTATGAAAAGAAAATTAACTATTCAGCTCAGAGGACTATTACAAAATACACAATAAAACTTGAGCTAATTCAACGCTAACCCTTCATCATAATAGCCTTTCAAAAGCTCTTTGAAATGCAGAAACAGATTTAGTTTTTAATCTCTCTAAGATTGTCCCATACACGGACACCTTTAATTGAAACACATCTTTCTGTCGTTTCTGAATCTAATGTTTTAGTTTAAGACATTAAACGGTAGTGCTGATATTAATATCACGATAAATTACGATAAAAGTTTTTCATATGACTCGATGTCGACAACTTTGTTGAAATCAATATCTGAAATGTTGCCAAAATTGTGATGTTTTTGTTTCTCCACCATTAGCACATTTAGTAGAGAGTGAATTAGATTGATTGACAGCGCTAAGACCCTCCTTCTGGTTCTGATTGGTTGTTTTTTTTTTACTTTAGCCAGCAATAGCAGCTCAGGGAGGAAATTGATTGTTTCACAGATTTTCTGTCTCATAACAAACTGTCAGGACATGGTGACAGCTTTTAAAAATATGGCGAAAACATGTTTTTTTATTAAAGTTGTATACTGAAGCTTGAATAAAATGCAACTACATAGCATTTTCTAGAAGTCTGGATTGTTTTATGTGTGTTTTGCTTGTTGCCCATGACTGTTGCTCGTGGGGAGAGACATTTCAGTAATCTAAAACTAATATAAAAAATGTAAGCAACCTGCTTGCAAACTGTATGCCGACTGTGGTATGTAAAATTCATGAACAGTAAATGTTGTGCTGGTATCAGTACTGGGCTAAACAAAGTAAGGCTGTTGCAAGCCTTTAAAATTGTGATGCTTTTGATGGATCAGAAAGACTCAAGGAATTGTAACAGCAGCTGCGTGGGGGGGGGCAAGAACATTTTTTGTCACGGGCCCAAGATTTCTGATCAGTTCTACTGGCAGCAAAACATTTCCTCAGCATGATGCTACCACCACCATGCTTTATAGTAAGGTTAGTGAGTTAATCCTTGATTGACTCAAACACTCTGCTTGTCAGTGATCAAGTAGCATGTCTGACCATGAAAGCATTTTTGGGTTCACTTGTGAAGGTGACAGATTTGACGGTTTTTTTTTTCTTGTGTTGGCCAGCATGACTTTATTTTGAAAAATCCCACTGCTGTTCCAACAGCTTGGGTTGTTCTTGGACTTTAATTACCCAATTTTCTTTCATGTGAGGGCGACAGATTAGTCGCTGGTATTTGGGTTCATAAGCCTGAAATCTGCACATTATAGAGCCTAAATCTGAGGTTTGACCCAGCTGAGCTTTTCTTTTTCTGGCTTTCAACTTGTGAATTAAAGACGTCCTTCGTTCATCATCGGCTGGTTGTGTCAGGGTCCAAACTCTGCTGCGTAACACCGTGATGTCACTGTAGCTATTTTACACTCTCGCTAGGAAAAAACAAGAAAAGGACCCGGCTTCTTCTCATGCAAAAACCATTACATTTCAACTGTAACGGCTTTCATAGGAACCTTTCATTTGATGTAGATAATGGTGCTGGAGGAGCTGGATTTGTGGTGCACAGAAGATAAACCTGAGCGGTCTGGAGAGAAGATTCCTTGGTAATTATGGGACCTTTTTGCGTAATTACGATCTCTTATCTCATTTCCGAGATCCGTGACTCGTTTCTTTATCCGTAATTATAGTTTCTTTGGCGCTTCAGCAGAAATGTGCGCTGATGATGACATTAAAACCCTCCTCAATTTGTGGATCTAAACATGAGAAACGCAGACTTTCCCACAACATGGAATCTACAAACCAATCCCTGCTGAGAATGAAAACGTGTTTGTTTTCCTACATGTGTGTTTTTGTGCAGTGCCTCAAAATGTAACTTGTTTCTTGTTAGTGTTGTTTACATGCTCTGTGCTCTGCAGACCCATCTCATTGCCTCAGCCCTGATCGGGACAAATGGCTGCACGGTTTCCATGGAGACCAAAGGTCCCTTTTTTCTCCTTGGTGTCACTGGGCTGTAAAGTCCTGCTGATGAAGGGCCGCGGTCAGAGGATGAGGGGAAGGCGGGGCTTACATGAGGAAATCAAATCGCTCCTTGGCCCCGTTAGATGTCACGTTCAGACACAAAACAGCAGCTAGTTTTGAAGAGCTGCAGAGTCTGAGATTTCGTTTCCTTCCAGTTTTAAGGATCATCCAGAACAAGGAATGTGGGTCAGCCGTGGAAGTGAGCATGAAAAGATCCACTCACACTGGTCTGAGATGACTGCTCTCTCTCTCTCTGTCTGTCTTACCCGAGTTGAGCTGTTCATGCACATGATGGCATTATCCTCTCCTGACTTTACCGTCACCTAATTTCCACTGTCAGGAAAATCGCCTCTGGCTTTTTCCAGAACGTGCTCTGTTTTTTATCTTTCCTTTTCTCTTCTTCTACATCAGGGGTTTTCAAAGTATGAAAGGGTGAGCCCCCCTTCAAGGAGCTTAAGGCCTGCTGCGCCTCCCCCCCCCCGTGGTGGGGGGCGGAGGGGGGGGGGGGGTAACTAAGTTACTTTCCAAGTCAAGTAGTAACTAACTGCAGGAAAGTAACTAACTGCAGGATTAAGTAACTTTTTAGTTACTTTCAGCAGCTGCTAACAACAACGCTCTGCCTCCTGTGAAAATCACATTGAGCTTTGCCAATACTTAATTGTAAGTTATTTTATAATGGTAACATCAACAATGTGTCTCCACTGATAAGGTTGAACTGAAGAGGAGATTGTACAAAAAATAAAAAACATGAGTAATTTGTGTGGTCCACTGTTGTCTGGAAAACTCAAAGAAGGATTTAAAGCCCCCCTCCCCCCAGCCTCCAGATTCTGCGTTACGCCCCTGAGTTTGATGTCGCAGCACAGAGCTCCTCCTGCAGCTCCACAGCTCAGATGGCTGCGACACTTACCGTAATATTAATAATTATAACGGTGCTAACTTGCCATTATAACTATTACCAACTACGGACACGTTTATTCGTGGCTGTTTTCACGTTTATTGCGCTGTTCATATTGGTCTCGATGTTTGCAGTTTTCTGGAGCGCAACGCGAAGCTCGATGTCATTCAGAGGTAATACATTAACTTGACATTAACAAAGACACAGCGGGACGGATCATCCGGGAAATGATGAACAGGGAGAGACGGAGTAAAACTACCTTAATGACGGACAAATTCTGGGATTTATTATGAGTCTCTGCTTATTTCCAAGCCCAAATGAGCAACTTCACGTTCAAAACGAGCCCAAAAGGCGCAACCCGCCACTCATTAAATCTGCGAATTTAAAAAAATGAAGCCCAAAGCCGCTTATAATAATCGGACTTGGCGACAGAAACTCAAAATAGTTCCAGTTTTCCACCAACAAAACGCGCATCTCCCTCCATTGTTTACATTTCTGTCGCATAGAGACGTCGGTCACTCGACAAGACACGTAGAGGAAATACGATTAAATAACAAAAGAAGATAGTAACGCAAAAATGATTTTGATAAGTAACTGTAGTCTGACTACTGGATTTGAAATAGCAACGTGTTAGATTACTCGTTACTGAAAAAAGTGGTCCGACGTCAGTAACGTTACTGACGTCACTGGCCAAAACATCCTCTAAGGGGGGAAACATTTCCACTGATCCCCGCTCCACACGCGCACCCCACAGTACCAACTTTTTCCTAAATCCACAGAGTTGATCGTGTGCGTAAAAGACGTTTCTCTCACATCAGTAGACAGCAAGCAGATAGCTTTTCCGGTTTATTTTTTTCCCCTCGCACCGCGCCTCCCCTAAAGTGCTCTGGCGACCCCCAGGGGAGGCGCGCCTCACACTTTGAAAACCGCCGTTCTACATCATCTAGCGCAGTAGTGCTGCAGTTTCAAGTGCTCCAACCTGCAGCAGAGCCTCACCAGGGATTTCCTTATCAGAGAACAATGCAGAGCTGACCTTTTTTTTCTTCTTCTTCTTCTTTTTACGTCTCATATCTACAGAAAGGTCAAACATTTTCTCTATCTGCACCAAATTGCTGGGCGTAAAATGATAGATCAGTACCTTTATTCTAAACAGCTGTAACTTTTTATGAACATTTTTAATAAACTAATTCGAAATTTTTATGGTCTTTCATTTTTCAGGCACAAAGACTATTGCTCTCCTTAGTAGCGATGATGTCATCATTGTTCAGCTACAGCTTTATTTATCAGCTAGCTAACAAGGACAAGACAGGAGGTCTCGTTATCTACTTGGCTCATTTTAGAGTGAAATATAACATATATAAACCGACATAAATCTTAATACAAATCACCTCTTTTGTAGAAATGTATATTCAGAATGAGTTTCTATGAGCTTACGTGTCCACAGTTCCTTCGCTATTATTGAGCCAATGATGATATTTCATCGTTTCTCTGTAGGAACCAGCAAATAAATTTCTTTTCATCCAAAACATACTTTAATAATTCCCTCCAAAAATTAGAAGAAGACCTTCCATCATTTCCCATCTCTAAAGGCACAGTATGGTAAACAGTCTGAATTTACATCATACTTTTAAAGTTGTCGCGATCACTCAAATATTTCCTTAGACGTATTTTACAAAGCCCAAACGTTCAGCCTATTGAAGAAAACATTCTCGTGTCGCATCAGCTGTCTTGTTTTTCGCCGTTAACTAAAACAACTCAGTGAACCTCCTCTATAGTCTTTACTGCAGGTATTCGCAGTCCTTCAACTTTTCCAAATTTTGTCACTTTACAGCCACAAACGTACATTTACCTCAATGGAATTTTATGTGAAAAACCAACAGGAAGTGGTGTAAAACGGTGAGGCGAAAAATAAATTATTTTTTAAAACCCACCTTCCTAATTTTGCTGAGTGGTCTTCACATGTCGCCTGACCACTTATGTGTAACCTACTAACTAACCTCAGTACAAATACTGAAAAGTCCAAGGCTTATGAATACCTTTGCAAGCCCCTGTAGATGAATTTCTCGATCGTCTTCTGATCAAGGATCCTACATCTGATTGGACGTTTGGTCTATTTCAAAGTTGTGCGTCCAGACGGACTGTCTGACTCCAGGTTCTCTTTACTTTTCCAGAAAACGTCCCGGTGGAGCTCCGGGAGCCGCTGTACAGGGACCAGTACGAAGAAGAGCACCTGAAGCCGTCCGTCGCCAAGCTGCTCCTCTCCCCAGAGACCTACTGTCGAACCCAGGCCCTGCTGGCTCAGGGGCACAAGGGCCCCGCTCCGGCAGCGCAGGGGCCCCCAGCCGACAACTCGGCTCTGCTGCAGTTCCTCACCAAGAAAGGGTTCTGCCCGAAGGTGCAGGAGGCCGACGTCACCGAGGGGGACCTGAGCAAGAACCCCATCAACACGGTGCGTCTGAGTGTGCTACGTTTCCAGAGAAGGGAAATAAAGAAAGGAGTTGAATATATATTCATATATAATTATATTTATGTAAGCATTTACTGTTATAATATGAACTGTGTCAAAGTCAGCATGTAACGTTGTATAATATACCAGGGATGCGCAATATATCGGCGCTAACATCGGTATCGGCCGATATTAGTTATTTTTTAACAGCGTTATTGGTCCGATCAATAAAGCTGCAATCAACATTTATTTCCACCATCTTTCCCTTTGTTTCTGGAGGGGAGTGAAGGAGGATGATCATGTGGTATTTGTTTGGTCATGTGATGGTCCACGCATAGAATATCGGTTAGCAATGCTAATATCGGATATTGATATTGGCACAAATTTTCATATCGGTGCATCCTCACATTATGCTGCGATAGTACAAACAAAACATATTTGCATTGCTTTCACAAATCAAAAGTGATCAACAAAATTTGACAAAATAAAAATAAACCTTCAATTGAAAGTGAAAATGATTTCTACAAAATAATGGCATTCAATTCAAAACATGTAACATAAAATGAGTGACTGAATAAATATTCTCTCCTCTCCTAGTCCACATCTAGTGAAGTGAATCACTTAATGTTAAATATTTTTATTTCATCATCATCCTGTAAAAATAAGTTTTCACTTTGACATTGAAGGGTTTTTATACCTTAAAATTTTGTTGATCATCATCGATTTGTAAAAACAATAAAACGCAAAAACATCGATCAGTTTGCTGCCAATGTTGGATCCGTTTTCTCTCAGTACTGATCAGATTGTTGTGCGTCTGATCGATGCAGAAAGCGCATCTGGCCGTCATCGACTCGCTGATGTCACTGTCCGCCAAAGAGACAACCGAGCAGGTCAAGATGGCGGCCGAGGTGGAGCAGATTGGCGTTGGGGCGCCGTGGGAGAACGCGCTGCTGTTCTGGGTCAACCGGGTGAGGTTCCAGTACCGACCAGAGTTCTGGTTTCTGTCAGGTTTCGTAATTTAAACCTCAATGTTTTCATTGGTGATCACAATTTCAAGAGGATTTGTTTCAGTCAGTAAAGAGACAGTAGTTTTATATGAAGAAATGAAGAAGATACAATATCTCAGTAAAAGAAATATTTAAATTTTACTACAAAAAAGAAAAAAAGAAAATGGACGGTTTTCTGTTAGGCTTCATCAAACCTACTTTAAAAAATAAACTTTTTGCACAGGTAAATGTTCACGACACTATGGAAGCCCATTTCTGTCATAAAAGAAAAAAAATAAAAGTCAGACAGCAAGTCATAATTCTGAGTTTTTACGTCATAATCATGAGTTTTAGCATCATCATCATCATGAGTCATACTTACAACAATAAAAGTTATAATTTCAACTTTCAAAGTCATAATAATGGGACAGAAAGTCACAATGTTTCTCAAAGAAGGCTTGCTCCAGTACTTCATAATTATGACTTTAAAAGTCGCAATTATGACTGTATCTCACACTTTCAACGTCATATCTCAAAATGATGACTTTGAATCTCATAGTTGACTTTGAAAGTTGAAATTATAACTTTGTATCTCATAATGATGATGTTATATCTTATAATTTTGACTTTAAATCTCATAATTATGACTTTGAAAGTCAACATTGTGAATTTGTATCTCATACATTAAAACTAGTTGATCATAAAAACCCAGCTGGTAACAGGTGCTGTGTAAGGAAGCCTGTAATTAATCCCTCATCCTCTGAAAGCACATGGCGACAGTGGAAAGGAATGTTGACAAATAGATGGATGGATTTAAGGAATGCTTTTCTTATTTCGGTAATATCATTGTGTTTGTTTCCCATGTGTTTTGCACTTTCAGTTGAACCAGAAGTTAAGAGAAAGCACAGAGGAAGAGGAGCTTCCCAAGTCACAAACATGCACCGATCTGCAGCCTGTTGAAGAATCGGTAAAAAATAAAATTAATTTTAAAAAAGCATGTTCACAGATCAGTCACATAATACCTTCACTGGCTTTCACCTGCTAACCTCGACCATCACCAAACACTGTTCTAACCACACTGAAGCTGTGTTTCCATTACAAATGTGTGCAAATATTCTGCTAACGTCGAAAAAATACAAATTCGCAATTGTGGTGTTTCAATTAAGTAAGAAAACGCAAATCAGACCTGAATAAGTTTCTTTAAGTGATAAATCGTTAAAAAACATACTGCGCCATCTTTCTCCTGTCACTTCCTTTTGTCTTCTTCTTCACGGTTTGCACCAACGGCAACATCCGGTTGTTGATCACGTGACTTGTGCCATCGGGGTAGGGGGGTTCCATTGCAGTTTTGCAGAAAAAAACACTAATAAACTTATAAAGAAAACTTTAAAAAAATGTAACCGTGTTTTTATTAAGCAAATTCGTTTTTGAAACATCATGTGGTCGATGGAAACGCAGCTTGTGTTGTCTAACAGCTAACACCGGGCCTAAAACCATAACAAAAGCGCCTTACTGATTGCTAACTAATTGTTAGCTAATTGCTAACATTCAGCGACGTTGCAGCTTCTAACAGCGGCTTCGGTCTGCTTGTGTCTTTTTTCCTCCCGGTGGGGGCTCTCTGTGTTTCTTTGCTTCCCGGCAGTGTCAGTCCAACCGCTGGTACTGGAAACTAGTCCCCGTAAGTGACCTCCTCTCTTGTCCTGTTCGTGTCTCTAAAACTGTCTGTCTGCTGGGGCTGACCTTACTGTGCCTGCTGGAAATGTCGCACATATTTCTTATGTGTCCTCCTGAAAAATACTTTTTTATTTATTTATTTATTTACTTTTTGTGAAGGATTATTGCAGTTAAAACATCCTGCGAGGAGTTAAAGGGAGCGTTTGTTTGTGTTACGTGATTTGTATGTGCTTTTTGTTACAAACTGATGCTCGTAAATGTGTTTCTGATGTCTACGTTCAATCATCGGATTAATTGAGTGGAGGGAGAGAATGGGGACATTAGAAAGAGAAGATGAAGGTGAAATACAGAAGTAGTCATGCCCTCTGAACTCTTCCACGTTTGTCACATTACAAACACAAACATCACTTTATTTTATTTAATTTTATTTTTTTATCGGTTTTATGTAAATAGACCAATACAAATAGTTCATAATTGCAAACTGGAAGAAAATGCTAAAAAGAATTCTCAAAATTTTTTACAAGTGGAAATAAAATAAATTCTAAAACACTTTACTGAAGAACTTTTTAATTCAATACTTTGCAGTGTATTTTTTAACAGCCCTGCACATTTAGAAAGTAACATTTTTGCACAGAAATATTTCAGAAATATTTTTTTAAAGAGTTTTCCACAAATTCTCGACTGTATTTAGATCTGCATGTTTTAAGCCACTCCGGTTTAGCTCTTGGTGTGTGTTTAGGCTCGTTTTTCTCTCTAATGAGTTTTCTTTTAGCTTTGTCCTTTATTTAGTTCCACCCAGTTTTCCCCCACATACAGTTTTGTATACGAGCCAAAAAGTCAGAGGAATCTTGTTTGCTAATGTTCTCTAGCAAACCTTCAGAGGATTGCAGTGTTTGTAGTCAGATGAAATTACTAAATGTGTGTGATGCTGCATATTTTGAGATAAGTTAATACAGGACCAGTAGCCAATACTGATACTTATACTGATGCCAGTACTCTTTATTCAAGTATGATATATCATGAAACTTCTGATCTTTACATAATTTTGTGTTGTGTTTTTTTTTCTTAAAATCTACCACAGAATTTGCACAGAGTTTATAGGTGTCTTATACACACCTGTAACATACATGATAAACAGAAACAATAAAACAAAACATATTGTGTGCAACATCTCCTTCATAAACAAGGTGCAAAAAATTATCATTTAAGAACAAATCAAAACAAAACCTTTTTTTTTCCTTTTGAGGTAGAGTTGAAAAATGACTGTACTAAAAAATAAAATAGAATTTCAAGAGGGACTCTGAAACTAAAGTATTGATCTTAACGTGCTAATATCAATCCAATACTGATACCGGACTTAGTATCAATATTTATCAATCCGCCCACCTCTAAAAATTACACACAGGTGAAATCTAGTTGCCAGTCAGGAGACATCTGAAGGCAGCTGGTTGTACTGGTTTTATTTGGAGGAATCAGACTAAAGAGGGTCGTACTGGTAGGTGTCTTTTCAGATTTTTATTTGTAAAAAAAAACTTCAAACCCCTTGAATCATTTTGCCTCAGCTTTACAAATATATCCCACTTTGTTTTGGCCTCTATCATTGGCCAAATGTGTTTATGATGTGACAAAATATGTAAAAGCTCAAAAGGTCTGAATACTTTCACATGGCCCGGTACTTCCCTCTCTTCTTCTCTCCTCCTCCGCCTTCAGAGCAGAGCCATGTTGTGGTGTGGCGGTTTCCATAGTGACCGGCGCCCTTGTCATTTATGCCTGTTTCCCTCTCTCTGCCATCCCTCCCCATCCAGCATGCTATCGCTTTTTGTTTGAAGGAGTCGGGGAATAAGCCTCCTGTGGTAACGTATTACACCTCGCTCTTCTCTCACTCCCATCCGACTCACCCACCGATCCATCGCCACACCACTCACCTTCGACCCGACTGACTGACTGACCTCTACGGTGGCCCGGAAGTGCAAACCACTTCAACAAAGCACTAAACACGACTACACATTTAAAAACACAACCAGATTTTCAAAAACACACAACAACATTGACTAAGCACAAATTAAGAAAACACGACATTAGACAAACAGAAGAGACTGGACGATTCCACTTCTTTCTTTAGAGCCTTAAAATAATCTTTGTTTAGATAGACAGGAAGTCAGTCACAGCTCTATGTTTTTGCCAAACTGCGAAAAAAACAAAACAAACACACAAGGCTGCGCTTCATAGTTTGTCTTTACTCGAAATGTTCTTGGATAGCTGTGGCTACGTTAGCATTCATATTTTCAACAGACACACTAAAGCCAGAATAACTTCTGGTTCCGATGCCAGAAGTATTGTCCTCCAATCAGCGACATCTGAGGTTTCCTATTGGGACCTGGCTCTACCATTTTGCTAATGTCGTTGTGTTTTGTAGTTTGTAATTGTGCTCAGTTAAATGTGTTATATTTTTGAATATGTCGTATCTTTACATTTGTAGTTGTGTTTAGCAAACTGTTGAACCGGTTTGCCACTTCAGGGCCACCGTAGGATTTCGCATTAACAGCCACTCCAACCCCGAGGTTGGACGGTCGGGATCTAAATCATCTGCTTTCAGCACAGCTCACTCCCACTCATGTTTCTGTGTTAGAAAGCCGTGCTAAAGGAGGCAGATCGTCGATGTTTGACGATGGAACATCTTCAACCTCCTCCAACAATGCGGCAGAAGTTAAAATCAATGCACTCAAAGTCATGCAACATCTTTTTTTCCCCCCCGTTTGTCTCACCTGGACAATAAACCATCTAAGCAGTAACATTCACGGCTTTTTAATTTGATCTCAAAGACTTTAAACTACCAGACGTGGTCCAACTTTTCTGTTTTCGTTGCATGGACGCTGGATAACAAATTCTTGTGTTTCACGCACATTTTTCTAACCAAGGCTCTTTTCATGACTGTTTCTTTTCACGATTGAGCTTTGTGTGTGTATGTTTGTATTTATTAAATGCGGCTTGTGCTTTGTTTGTGTGGGATTTTCTTCAAACTGCAAATTGCCTGGCTTCACAGTTCGAGTCATTACTTTTGGTTCTCATGCGATGGAAGGCTTGTGCTGGCTGGTTCATGTTTACAGGGTTCCTACCTTTAATTCTTACGCGGCCGACAGTCTAAGCTAAAGTATTCTTAACTCCGCACATTTTCAGAGTTCTCTGTTTTCCTAGAAATAACTTTAAACAAATTCCAAACTCTCCCAGACTGCATGGGGACCCTGTAGTTTATTTTGTTTGCTTCTTTTAAGCCTACTTCAACGTTGTACTTGTGCTCAACGTGACTGATTCCTGTCCTGTCTGAGCTCATCTTCCTTTGTCTTTGTTTGGGGAGCTCTTCCTTTTTTTTAACTCCCTGTGTAAACATCTTTTGCTGTTCTGTCTTGTTCTCCTCTAGATTCGCTATAGAAAGGACAAAGTGCAGTCCAAGCTTACTCCCACTTTCCCTTTGGTTTCTGCGGTCAAAGATCTTTCTAACGGCTGCGCCATAGCTGCTGTTCTACACTACTACTGCCCCAGCCTGCTACCTCTAGAGGGTACTAACAAGAACATACACTGCAGTTAAAAATCAAAAAAGAAGAGACTCGATCACGGTTTCTTGCAGTAACATAACATAACATATTGGAAAATCTGCTTCTTTTGGCCAAGCATCAAATTAAGAAAGACAAGAAAACATACTGCTCGACTAAAGCTTATGTGTTTGTATAAGTCAAGCAATGACAACAGAAAAATGCATATTGGCCAACATCTGATCATGTGCACACTGCAAAAAGGCTAAATTATTTAAAGTACTATTGGTCTAAATTCTAGTGCAAAGGTCTTTGTGCACTTGAAATAAGACAAAATAAACTTACAAGTAACTTTCCAGCAAGATATAGAAACTTGTTTTAAGTCAATAATTTCTTAATGATGTTGAGAAAGGACTGGTTCTGCTGGTAGATTATTCCACTTATTATATGGATGAAATGTCATGTTACATCTGCCAGTGGAATAATTATTTATCTATAACTAATTTCTATATCTAGCTGAAAAGTTAACTTGTTAGTTTTGTCTTATTTTAAGTGTACCAGGATATTTGCGCTAGAAAGCAGACAAAAATTACTCCGTAAGTTTTTGTTTTTTTTTGTTTTGTTTTCTCAAAGTAATAATGAAAACGTTTAAAGTAATTAGAAACTCAACAGAATACATGAATTACCACCGTAAAGCAGACTGTCATGTGCTGCTGTCTGCTCTGGTTCCAGATGTTTGTCTGAAGGACACCATGTCTGTGGCCGACAGCGTCTACAACCTACAGCTGATCAAGGAGTTTTGTGAGAGTAACTTACAGAGCTGCTGCCCCCTGGCTGTGGAGGACCTGCTGTACGCTCCACCAGCTCTTCATGTAGGCATACAGATCTTTCACACTGATGATGATATTGCTAGATATACAATATAAAGCACCCTGCAAAGATCTTGTGTCATCTGCGATTTCCAATTATTTTGTTGCTAAGCTAGCTCTCTTTTCATTTCTATGCTAGTTTCTAAGCTAGCAAAGCCAGACTTTCCTTTAATCATTTAAAGAGGTATTGCTGTCTTTCAAAATTTTCTTGTTTCCACATTTTGGACTTTGGGTGCCTTTCCACTTATTCTTAGCAGGTGGCTTTTCTTCTGTGTGGTTTCTATTAAATGAGGAAAGTGGACAAGTGGAGGGCTGAGTAGACATCAAAGTGTAAAGAAATGGTGGTCTGAAATGTTTGCACAATGCTTTTTTAGATGAAAAAAGTGTAGATGTTCTCAAGTATATGTTTGTATGTACAAAAAGCCTCTTGGAGAACAACAGTCGGGTGGGA
The DNA here is from genome assembly GCF_019740435.1 of Gambusia affinis. Lineage (NCBI taxonomy): Eukaryota > Metazoa > Chordata > Actinopteri > Cyprinodontiformes > Poeciliidae > Gambusia > Gambusia affinis. Next base: position 25,874,055 of record NC_057871.1, on the reverse strand, counting down.
TGTGGTCGACTTATTGCGTTTCAGACGCACCGGGATGGAGAAGGAATGATCACTTAGCGACCGCTAGTTAGCAATCAACATGAGACCTTAGCGAAGGATTTAGTAGGAATGCTTTTTGCTGTGGTCTTTGGATAATGTCAATCAGCAATATTTATCATTTAGATAAACAAATGGCAGTGTAACTATTTATTCCCCTGCAGCTGAATATGATGAGCTTCATAGCAGAGCTGCTGGAGTGGTTTGAGGTTAAGAAGCCGGATTTTGTGAAGCCCATCCAACCCGTTGACCTCACAGGTTAGTGCCTCCACCACGCTTCATTTGCTTCTATCATGGCTACATGCGTGTTTCAGTAACACACACCCTGTATTTGCATGTGTATCTTCTAGATATCTCAGGATTACTTGACTGTACAAGTCCTGTCATTGGGAACAGCAACAGGTACTAGCTTCCTGTTAGACACACTTGAAGCATTTGATATTGGAAACCGTTTCATTGCATAAGCCACTTGTAATTGATAAATCATAGAAGCGATTGTTACTCTAAAATGGCGGAAAACTAGTAGATACAATTGTATTGGAAATGCACTTCTGCTATCGTTTGGTGAGACGTCCATTGTTAAACTAAAAGCTGCAGTGAATGCTGGTTCTTCGTCTTCTAATTCTCTCAAGGTATTTCACGTGCGAATGTGTAACCGAGGCTTTAGACTTCTCACGTTTTGACATCCACGGTTTTCATTTGCATAGATAGATTCTGCAAGAACATTTGGAGCGACCTGAAAAGAGAGTTTTGTAGATTAAGGTTCAAGTCTTAGGTGTGAGTGAAGTCTAGAGGGATATAAAACTTTCTTTTCTGTTTCAGGCTATTTAAGAGATGTTTTTATGTCTGCTTGCTATCTGCAAATTTGTCTGTTAAACGTAAACACTCAGAAATGGTAAAAGCTAAATAATTGGATGTCTCTCATTTCTCTGGTAGTGGCTCTCCATCGTTCATCTTCAAACAGCCTTTTGTGCCCATCTCCTCCCCAGTGTCTCCAGGTATGACAATCTACACTTTGCATCCCAGCAGCATTGTACACTTTCTTACACTTTCATTGATTGTGTCTAACAACCCTTTGCAGAAAACAAGAGCTGGACAAAGAAACAAATCGGGTAGGTGAACACGAAAGCTTCTTTTTTTTTTAAATTATTGTAAATGTGTCGTATTCGTATTTTAATTTCTTTACTCTTCTTATGTTGGCTTCTGTGGTTTCTGCTTCTCAAACGCTCGTTGGCATCCATCTTTGTGTCGTCACCCACCACTCCGCAGTCGTCCTCTGTCAGCAGTGACGTTCAGCATCCCATTCGGCCTGGACAGTGATGTTGACATTGTCATGGGAAACCCAATAGATTCTGTCTTTCGCTCTGTCAGCACCGACAACCTCGCCACGGGCATCCCGGCTCTGAGCTCACCGGCAGCGGCAGCAGGGATGACTCGCGTCCCCTTCAGCCCTCCAGAGGACCTGAGCCACCTGGTCAGCGCCTCAGCCCCATCACAGCGTTCCTCCTGGTTCCCCTATGCACAAACGGCGCCGTTGGGAGAGCTGCCGACCATCGAGGAGGCCCGGCAGGTGGTTCACATACCCGGTGGCAAAGATAGAAAGAAGGGAAGATCGACTGAGAAGAGTGGACGCAATGGGTTTACAAGCCGGCCGGAGCCAAGGCTGTGTCCAGAGGGAGCTCCTGCAGGGTTCTTTCTCCACTCCCCTGAAGAGGACGGTCCCCTGCTCAGCAGCTCGGCTCCCTGTCGCTCTGGAGTCCAGTACCGACCGGTCAGAGGGGATGCTGGGAGTGCTGAACGACAAGGTCGGAGAGAGCGATCAAGAAAGCACTCTGATATGTCACGCGACGATGACTCCGTCTTGAGAGACGGCAGCATTGACTCATCCGAAGCATCGGATGACGCTCCCAGGAACGCCCCCGGGAACATTCGGCCGTCTGCCGGCAGGGAGAGTCACAACAACAGCAGCCCACGCATGACGAGCTTCGCCGAGCGCCGAGACAACAGACGGAGACACCCGGCCACTCCAGGGGAAGAGTTGACTTCCGCTCCGACCCCAACAACTCCAACCCCAGGCACGCCATACACTCCCTCCACCCCAGTGTCCAGTCAGCAGGGGAGTCCGGGTCTCCGAGGGCCAGAGCCGGGCTCTGAAGCCTGGGAGCTGGGTGCCCGGCTTGAAGAGAAGCGCAAAAATATCGAGGCCCAAAAGAGACGCATCGAAGCTATTTTTGCAAGGCACAGGCAGAAACTTGGAAAAAATGCTTTCCTTCAGCTGAAAAGAGAGCAAGGCGAGGGGGGGGTGGAGGGCGCAGAGGAGGACGGCTTGACCCTTGAGGAGCGTCTGACTCGAATGGAGGAGCAACTGAAACAGGAGGAGGAGAAGGAGACGGGGAAAGACAAACCGCCTGTTTCCAACCTGCCTCGTTTGGAGAAACAGGTCACCTTCTCCGTGGACAGCAAGAAAACAGGCGAGAAAGAAAAAGGAGCAGAGATGGGAGAAAAAAAAGGCACAGAGAAAGGAGGGGAAGGTGTCATTGTGGAGTACAATGAGGTGGTGCAGAAGTTGAGTGAAGCCCTGCAGTCTCTCCAAAAAGACATGCAGAAACTTACGGAACAGCAGCAGCAGCTCATGAGCAACCAAAAACCCAGGAATATGTCCAAAACCACCCCACGAAGTAGTTCCAAAACTCCTCCCCACACACCAACAAAGACACCACCAAGAACACCGACCAGGACTCCCTCCAGGAGCGCCACTAAGGCCTGGGTGATCCCTGCTGCTTCCAACACCTCACCTGCATCCTCTCCATCCCGCCGCTCCCACCTTCCTTCCTCCTCCGCCTCTCCCAAAGCGGTCATCTCCAGCTCATGCCCAGCTCCTCGAACTAAGCTCCACTCCTTCTCCTCCCCTCGCAGCCCCAAACACAGCACCCGTCCCCACCACAACCAGCCCCACCCACGGCCCTCTGAGCTCAAGTTCCCTCCGCTCAACCGCGTTTTGACGCCCACGCAGAACGTGGACACCATCCCGCACCTGCGCCGTGTCTCTCCCAGCAAGTGTCAAGTCCAGACATCGTCTTCCTTCCGCATCGGCGGACCTCGGACCCCTCAGGGGCCTCCTCAGCCCATTCAGCTGCTGCCGCCGCCGCCTGACGAGAGCACCTCAGACACGGGCTCCAGTGAGACGCCCACCCAGTTCAGCCTGGAGCTGGAACAGGAGGACTCAGAGTCCGTTGGGGCACTTCCGGTCATGCCTCAGTTCAGACAAGAGAGGCCGAGGGCCGTCGGAGGCAGCAGCTCCGGCGCTCCTTCTGAGTGCTCGTTTGAGAGCGACACGCTGTCCCTTTCTGCTGCGTTCAGCGCAGGAGGTGAAGGAGAAAGAGACGACAGTCCTAGGCAGCCCTGCAGCCTGATTGAGGCGTCTCTGTCATCTGTTGGAGGGCCAGAAGGGGGCAGCGATGAACCGACTGACGAGGGCCAGGAGTTTTCCTCTGATTCCATGAGTGACCACACAGAATCTGCTGCCGAGGCTGCAAGAGGACCAGTTCCTCAACAGCAAGACGCAACAAGCCCACTTAATGGAGCAGCAGAGGGCAGCGATGGGCCAGAAGCACAAACAGAACCAGCAGAGGAGCACAGCGGATTCACCGAGGCAGCAGAACCAGGCGGGGACAAGAAAGAAGAACAGGGGACAAGAGGAGGAGTCGGGTTCTTCTTCAAGGTTTGTGTTTCAAAATGCTGCGCAGCAACAAAATCACAGCAGTTCAGCTTATCTGAAAGCTCAGGAACAAATGGAGTTTTCTCAAACTCTCTCTGCTTTTCAGTGATTCCCTGGGTTCCTGTTTACTCGCTACATGTACAGAGTTTGATTAGATATTTTCCAAGCATGAATAAGAACGAAAAAACAAAATGTAGAATTTGTAGTTCCACATTTTATAAAGCATGTGGTGGACCAACACAGACTGACTCATAACTATAAAGAAGAAGGAAAATGAAACTTGACATTCAGCGTTTTATTTTACAAATAAAAGTCTGAAAAGATACTGTTAGCTAAATCGAGTGCAACCAACTAGTGACTAATTTAATCTCTATATATAGAAAGTTATTTAATTCAATTCAGTTATTTTTATATAGCACCATTTCACAATAAATGTCGCCTTGAGACACCTTGCAAAAAAAGTCATCTCAGTTCAATCACACATGCGTCTAGTTGATCCTAATTATCAAAGAGTGCGTTGAGCTCAATTAATTATTAAAACTTTAAAAGTACCTCTCAGTGCAGACGGTTGTAAATGGCCTAATATAAGAGTACTGTTGTGATGATGTGCAAAAAGCAGGGAGCAGGAAAGAGCAGGAGCTTCTTAAAGAGACAGAGGCCCAGTTTCCAGAAGACAAATTTCAAAATCAAGTCATGTTTGACATATATAACATTTTTATGAAAGTAACACAGTTACTTGATTGTGCTATAAAATGGCACCACCAGCCTAGAAAATCCATTATACCGTCCCTTCAAGGTTCCTGGTTTTCCGTTTCGCCTGTTTTAGGACTTTGCCAGTTATGTGGATGATGGCGCATTTGTGTGTTTGCAGGAGGATGTGCACAGTGAAGGGGAGATGGCTCAGCGGAGAGCTCTGCTGTTAGAAAGACAGCAGAAGAGAGCAGAGGAGCTGAAACGGAGGAGACAATGGCATGAACAGGAGAGAGAAAACAGGTGGCTCCTTTGCAGACCTTCTATTTTTTTAAATGCTTAAAGTCAAGCTGCTAACGTAACGTAAACCTTTCCTCCTCCTGGTCCTCAGACCGGCGTCCTCTGAAAGAAGAGCGGCGTCGCCCTCCAACACCTCGCCGTCCCACACCCCTCCTGCCACCCCAGCGCGCCGCGGCGACTTCACACGAGGCGAGTACGAGCGGCGGCAGCAGCTGAGGATCATGGAGGACCTGGACAAAGTCCTGAAGCAGAAAACGACCAACCACCCGGGTCGAACGGCCGCGAAGAAAACCCGCTCACGGCCTCGCAGCATGACCCGGGAGGAAACCAAGCTGTCTCTGAGTCCAGCCAAAGGGGCTCCTGGTAAAATAAGAAAGAATGAGGTAGCAGCATGTGTCAGTCGTTAGAACTGACTGAACTCTTGCTTCCTCAGGTTCTCAGCTGACGAAGGTCTACTCACACTCCTCACTAAACCTCGCAGCTACAGACGAGCCTGGAAACAACATCAAGAAAGCCCAGAGGTACGCCTTTTCCTCAAAATAAGACCCAATGTTCTAACGTCTCTGTTTCATCAAAAAAAAATTAAAATAGAAATGTTGATTTTTCATCTTTTTTTCTTTTTTTTTTACTCAAACTTTAGAGATTCGGTCTTGGAATTTTATTGGATCGGAAATTTGCCTATAATTTCTGCCAACAGGGTCACAGACCATCACAACTTGAAAAGTCTTGGCTAAGAATATCTCTGCAATTTACTGTATAAAATTATTCCAAAAGGAAGTGCGTAAGAATGTATTTTGAACTTTTGAAAATTTTCAAAAATTTACAAGTTGTTTTTTTTTCTAGAAAATCCCAGAAGTTTTTTGCTGTAAATATTCTCCTTCTCTTTGTTCTATCAACAACGGCCCTAACACATCATTTCCAATGTGGCTCTAAATACATCAGATTTAGCAAAATGCTACTTTCCATACTCAATTATGAGGGAACATTTGCAGCGGAGGCCCCCCGCCCGCCCCGGGTCTCGTTCCTCCAGATGAACCGGGTCGTGGAATGAGATGAAGGCTCAGCTCAGCGTTCTGCTGTTTGTGTTCCCTCCAGCAGCCGCGTTGGTTCACCTTCGCCATGTGTGACGCCAAGCAGACCCATAAATCAGAACGGAGACAGAGACTGGGAGTCTGGTTCCAACGGGACCTCGCCTGCCCCAGAATACACAGGTACAGCAGCACTAACCGGTCCAGACATGCGTTCAGTGTTGTAAGAAATATGTCAGAGTCTCCTGCTGAATAACTAACGAATCAGTCTGGTAAATGGGAATCACTTTCCTTCCAAGGGAACAATTCCTGTCGTTTCTATCGGTCAGTTCTGTTGTTGATCAAATCAGGCATAAAGTAGATACCACCTAAAGATGTTGATAAAGTCGTCTACTTTTCCCATCTGAATGTAAATCTATAAAATAATAAACTGACATGACATCAGTTGTTGAGGCTAGCAGTGAAGTGCAAACAAAATACTCCTACTGATAAGAATAAAACAGAAAAACTGAAGCTGGCTCACACAATTCTTTTAAGACATTCAAATTTTAAATGCAGGTGATACGTCATATTTAAGAATTTATTATCATTTAAGGAGAGTTGTTAACCCGACATTCACTTACAAGTGTGATTGAAGCTTCATCTTGAAGAGCCATGTGCAGACCTGGCTGAACTGATAAGTGATTAAAAGGGCAGTATTATATTCTCCAGCCACATAATGCAATTTTACAGCACCATCAAGAGCTGAAGTACGATAGCTTCAGTCGTTAAAAGTGTAACTTAAATTTTACTCTGTAGTTTAACACCTTGAAATTAGTCCTCTGTCACTTTAAAAGCTCCTGCTCTTTCTGAAACTCCGCCTTCAGGAAGTCGTCACCATGTTTTTACCAGCGTTGCTCTGAGGAGTCGTTCCTATACTGAGCTCAGCAGACGTTCCACCTGGTGTCTGCTAATTGCTGCTGGCTAGTCTGAAGGAGCTGAGTGGGGGGAGTTGAGGAGGAGTGGTGCGCTGTGAGGCGGAGCTAGGTCCACCCAGGCGTTTTGGACAGCTGAATGGTTGCTGTGGGAGATTAAAGGGTTTCTCAGATCAAATTAACAGTCAAGTTATGCTTTTGATGACAAAATAACATCATTACAAGATGTAAACCTCAAAAATAGTTGATTTTACACAACACTGCCCATTTAAAAATAACAAACACAATTGCAGGTTTGTCTGAACTGAAGGTTTTCAGGCTCTGTGCTCACTGAATGATGACAGTCAGATTCTGAACGCCGCTGAAATTTGAGGCCGGGGAGAAAGTAAAAGGTGGAAACGTCACACGTTTGAATGCCGTAATTTTCAGTTTTCGGTCACGGCTTTCTGTTTTTCAGGTCCAAAACTCTTCAAAGAGCCAAGCTTCAAGTCCAATAAGTTCATCATTCACAACGCTTTGTCGCGCTGCTGCCTGGCCGGAAAGGTGAACGAGTCACAAAAAAACAAGATAGTCGAGGTGGGTGTCAGGTTCAAACACCTATTAAAGACAAAATTAATTAAACACAAGAAAGACAAGAGAGATGGATTCTGAATACTCGCGAGGAGAACAGACAGAGATGTGCTTTCAGTTACAATCTCCTACCGCTCTGAAATCACATATACCTGCTCCTCTGTTTTTAATGCATTTAGGATCCCTCTCACATTGGGCGCTGCAACTCTCAAAGGGCGGGGGAAACAAATCATCACATAGTTGCAGCGCTAATGACAATCACTATCTAGACACATGTTCTCTACACACTAGATTCTTCTGTCCCAGGCACGGCGTCGAGCAGAACAAGTTGTATGGCTTCACGGTGACGGCTTTGTTGATATCTAACAGGTCAAGGAGAGCAGAGTTTCCGGCCGGGCCGTAAACTCTGCTGGAAGTGGTTGTCACTGCTTTCTCTCAGTAAGGCCTCAGGAAGGAATCAAAGTTATTCAACACACAGAAACATTCTTTATACTAAGATTAAAATGAAGTAAAAGCATATAAGTAAAAACATTATAAAGGAATAACTATAAGGCTACATGAACAACAAATAATTGATAATACCAATAATACAATTTACCCAACAGTGGGGGTTTCATTTCTTCTTTGTTTTTTTTCTTTTCATTTGCAGAAACTCTTCTGATTGTGTGTAAAAATCGGAACGAAAATGTTGATTTCTTCACTTTGCTGCTCCTCCAGGAGATGGAGAAGAGCTCCGCCAACCACTTCCTCATTCTCTTCCGCGACGCCAGCTGTCAGTTCAGGGGCGTCTACACCATGAACCCCGACACCCAGGAGCTGGTGCGGCTGGCGGGCGTGGGGCCGCGCTCCGTCAGCTCCGGCCAGGTGGAGTCCATCTTCAAATACAGCTCCGACAGGAAGCAGTTCAGCTCCATCCCGTCAAAAACCATGGGGATGAGCGTCGACGCCTTCACCATCCCCAGCCAGCTGTGGCAGGGCGGCGGCGGTGGCAGCGGAGCGGGGGGCGGCGGCAGCAGGAGGGCTAGCGTCGCTAAGAAGGTGGCCGTCTCCAAGTGAGGACGACTGTACTTTGGTTATTACAGTGAAAAAGCTATTCAGATTCACAACAAAGTTATTTATGTGAAGATGGATCCTCATGTGATAGATTTTTTTTTTCTTTAAGTACTAGAAAAATAAACTTCTGTTCCCTTTACATCTTTATAAAATGTCCACTGTGCAAATATAGCAGAACAGAAGCATATTTCAAAAGAAGAAATGGGGCATTTGTTTTAAAAAAAGGTTGCTGATTTACTCAATTTATACCCATTAATTCTTTGAAGCTCAAACTTGAGCTTTTCTGTTGAAAGAAAAGCCAACACCTTTTGATTTGCACATTAAAACAATAAACTTTTGGATTGTTTCTGTTTCTCTTGGCCTCAGAAAATGCCTTTTAAGACAGATGGACTGACTGAACTTTTGATTTGTTATTCATTTATTTTTTTTACTTTGATGTTATCTCTCTCAGTACCTGTTGCCATGTGGATGAAAGCACATTAAATAGCCATAAACAAGTGAAGCAGAGATGAAGTCTGAGGACATTGTTCGGATGTTATTTATTTCTGGCGGTTTTCGTAACTGCAGCATGAATGATTCTTTACTCTATGTGGTGAAATGATATCACAATGTAAGCTTGTGACGTAATGAAACTGACCATGTGTGAGCATCAGATGCTGATTTTAAAAAATGTTTTTGTACAGAAAACTTTCAGCATAATACCGAATGATGTGAGAGAGGAACCTGGACTGTCATGCTCTCAGGTGGAGATGAGAGCTGATAGCCGACAAATAAATACAAACTTGGATCTGAGTGGATTATTTAATTCATTTTTTTTTATTTCAGAAATGTGCATGATGCATTTTTTAACACTACAATAAATCTCAAAAAGGAGAAACCAGGAATGATTGATTCAATAATTCATACAATTTTTTGTTACACTTCCTAGATTTAAGGTACTAGTATGTGTAAAAAGTTTTAATATTGCAAGAAAGTGCAGTAATTCCTCCCACTCACCTCAAAAAGTGAAAATCCTATATAGAAGTATCACATACAGATGTTTTGTTTCTAGTAATTTTGATAATTTTGATTAATAGTATCTCAGAAAATTAGAATACTGTGATAATTAGATTAGATAATTATCTTCCATTAATTATCTTAATGGAAGATAATTACCTCAAAACAACTGCAAAGGTTTTACTCAGCCTTTAAAATGTTGGCCACACAGCCACTGACTTTTCAATAAAAGTTCACAAAACTTTATTTTCTCCAAATGTAAAAACCGAATTTCGTAACGGTGTCTTTTCATAAATTTATAAACGCTATTAAAATCACACGTGAATAAGTCTGTTCACGCGATAAATCGCGAAAAAAACGAAAAAAAAAACACGCAGCGCCATCATCCTCCTACCACTTCCTGTCGGCTTCTTCGTGTTTTCCGTGCGTAGCATCATCCGGGTGCTAATCACATGACTTGCGTGATGCAACAAAGTGTTTCCATTGCAGTTTTACGAAATACACTAACTTCATACAGCTGAAAAACTTCCTTTGAGTGTATAGACGTGTACAAACTTTTTATTAAAGTATCTGTTTTTGATACGTCCAAAAATAGTGTTCTAATTTTCTGATGCAGAATTTGTGGTTTTCTTTCCTTTTGTATTTTTAATCAATAAAAATACAAAAAAATAAAAGCTTGAAATATGTTTACTCCAATTGTAAATGGCCTGAAGTAGCTTCTAAGCTAGCATGAATTTCCTTCTAGTAGAGCCAGAGGCATTGGATCTGTAAACTAAACTAATGCTACTGAAGTTTTATCAACATTTATTTGCCATTCTTTCCTACCACACATTTAACAACGTCACATCATTCACACTTAAAGTGCCTAAATTTAAAGCTAACTAATCATCGTTAGTACATCACTACAGCCCTTCTCAAGCTTCTTGTTTTCAGATTGTCAGGGAAAACGAAGGTCAATTGAATGGAGTTGATAAGATGTGTAACTGATTCAAGTCAATAATTCATGAGTGTTCAACAAGAGTGTACCACTTTATTGCGCCTTCCTCGGAAGATTTACCACGTAGCTCTGAGATGCATTGCTACAGAATAATTTTTTTTTTAAAGTTACATACATACATTTTATTGCATTGGTTTGATGCAGCGTGTTTCTCTGGGATCTTTGGTGCAGTTTTAATACCGTTAAAGGACATAATTACACATTTTTTAAAGAGACATTTCTCAAGAACTGTCAGTTTAACAAAAGCAGAAAGATTTGTTCAACGGTTTTATTTGAAGCAGAGTGAAGTGAATAATACTTTTCTGTGGGAAAGACAGATTAACTTGTGTTGGCGTTCTTTTAACCATGCTCAGTTTTGAAGAAAAACCAAACAAAACAATAGCATTTATGTTACTATTTAGGTTTTTTTGTTGTTGTTTTTACATAAATTCTGAGTTCTAAACATCTTAATCTAGTGGTGGCAGGTTTCTTTTAATTACCATTGATTGGCCAAAAATTATAGACGTGTCGATAATTTTAAATAAAACAAAAGCTCAGAAATTAACTGATTTTAAAAGGTGCTATAGATGTATTGCTATTTTTGTTACAGAATTTTAAAGGAAAAATATATATATATATTTTTAACTTTGTGAGAATTTAAGCTCCAGTTTAGTTTAAGCGCCTTATAAGCAGGACTGCTTATTTCACTTACACAGTTAGACGGCTCTTCCCTTCCCTAGAAGCTAATTTAAATAATAAAATACAGGAAAAAATGCTAAAATGTTATGAGTTTGTTGGTAAGTTAACCTTTCATGCGATTATTTATGTGTGCAGCAAAGATCCCGCTGAACGCACACGCTGGTTTTACAATGACTGCACCGATATGTCGCCACACGTACAGCAGAAGAAGAAAGTCGGCGATGGAGCTGCGCAGGAAGTCGAACTTCTTCACATCAAGACAGTTCACTGTCTACTGTAGTTAATCCCTGCACTGTGTTTATCAGGTTAAAGCAGATACCCATTGAAGTCCTAACAGTTAAACCTGATTAATATAGTTTAACCTCACATCTACCTATAATGCAGCAGTTAGATAAGTGGGGAGTGACACAGTGAACAGGTTCTGTGGGTGGAGCAGGAGCGAAGCTGGTAAAATGTGAGCAGATTGCATACTGGAGAAATAAACAACCAAAGAGTGCGTCGCTTCTGTATATCTAACATCGATAGCTTTGGTGTTGCTAATGGGCGTCGTCTGGTTGGACCTCGGTGCCGGGGTTAGCTTGTGTGTCCACAGAGCTGCTGGTCGTGATGTTCCACGCGCCGGCCTCGCGCTCCGGCTCCAGCGAGGGGCCGGCGGAGGCCGGGACGGAGGCGTTGGCCGCCGTCGGGTCCTCTGCCATGAGGGCGGAGGACGGAGGGTGACTGAATGCGGCCTCGGTGTGAGGCTCGGACGAATTGCTCGCCGGGGTTTCGGACGGGAGGACGGCCGAGGGGTCGGAGGGCAGCAGCGAGGAAGAAGAGGAGTTAAAGGTGGTGTTTGAAGACAGGTTGGATGGAGGGAGGTAGGGCGAGTCGGACAGCATCTCTGACGGCGAGTCCGCGAGCAGGTGGGTCGGCGTGGGCCTGGGGGTGTGTGCGGGAGTGGGCTCCTGTGGGTCTGTGCACACCGGTTCCCCTTCAGCCACGTACCACACCTCATTATGCCGGTTCAGGAGCTTCAAGGGGCTGCAGACACATAGAGGAGAGCAAAACAGGAGTGTGTTGAAAAAAATGAAGATGGAAACCGCTGGAGCAGACGGGACGGAAGCGGCGCGAGCCCTACCTGTCGTAACCGACTCCATAGTGATAGGTGTGGTTGTAGGAGGCGTGGACTCGCTCCAGCTCTTTGGTCAGCAGGTGGGAGTGAAGCCTGGAGGTGACCGACAGCATCCAGCCTCCGTAACTCCTCACGTACACGTCCATGTGCGGCATTGCCGTAAAATACACCTGGGCAGCCAGAGCGAGGAAAACACCAGTGAGCAGCAAAAACTACAACCAACCCCCGGCGGTCTTCCATGTAGGACGGCGTATTAGGGCCATTGTAGACAGAAACAAAACGACAGAATGTCCGTCAGAAAAAACTTCAGAAATTGTCAAGAAAAACAAGGAAATCTCCAAAATTTGCTACAACTCAAACTTTAAGGGTAATCTCAGGAATTTTCTAGAAAAACTTGAACGTTTTTGATTTTTCAAAGTCAGAAATTCTATTGAAACTTTATTGGCTGATTGATTTATGGACTGATTCCAATTTACATCTCTGGACCTCATTAGTCATTAGGGCCTTGAGGTCCACGGATCAAGACCTGCAATATAAATAAAGTATTACTTACGTACACATAAAAAAGATTTAAAGCAACAAGGGCAGCAAAAGGAGGTTCTATAAATGCTAAAATGTTAAAAGCCCAATAAAAGCAAAATGTCCTGAATAAAAATTGGATTTTTTAAAAAAGTGGTAGTATTATGTATTTTCCAGCCACAAAGTATCATTTTTTTAGCACAATCAAGTAACTAGTTTACCTTCAGTTCTTATTAAAATGTATCAAATCTGACTTAAGAGAAATTTAACTTTGTAACTTAACACCTTGAAATTGGGCCTCTGTCTCTTTAAGAAGCTCCTGTTCTATCTGAAGCTCCGCCCTCAGGAAATCATCACGACATGGCTCCTCTATTAACCCTTTAACTACGACTTTACCAGAGTTGCACTGAGAAGTATAAGACGCACAGGGCCTTTGTCGATAGAAAGCAAAAGTACATTTCCAAGAATAATCTGGGAATTTTCTAGAAAAAACAAGGAAATTTCTGAGCTACAAAAAGTCCAAAATTTGTAAGAAAAAACTCAGACATTTTGAGATTAATCTCAGAAATTTCCACGTTGCTTTTTTTGACAATTAATCTCAAAATGTCAGAGTTTTTAGCAGAAAAAAACTCGTCCTTTTTTCCTATCTACAATGACCCTGAAAGGTCGTCGTATTCACATAATGAGCTCAGCGGTTCCACTGGATGTTTGTTATTTGTTTTGCACAGCTGACTGGTTGCCACGGGAGATTCAAGGATTTCTCAAACATTGCATGAAAGAATCAACAGCACTCCAGGTACGTTTTGATGAAGGAATCACATCATAGCATGTTGTGAAGCTCTAAAAACGCCGCCTTCCAGGTGCTACATTTACTCTGGTTATTCCTCTTCCTCCGAGTGAAACCTGGCCTGGCGTCAGACTCAACTTTCTGCTTCGGTGCTTCCTATTGATCTCTAAGCAAAAAGCCCTGATCGAATTCTGCACCGCAGAGTTTAACCTTCAAAACCAACAATGGCAAAAAGAAACGGCATCCTTCTGCAGTCCCAGCTCACCTTGTCGTTGGTGGGTGCGGGGGGTGTGTCCTGATAGGCCGCCGGCAGCGGGAAGTTGAGCGTGTAGACGGCCGGCTCCCACAGCTTGGTTTCCTCTGGGACCTTCACCAGGACTGGGGCGGTCATCTCCATCTTTACGCCTAAACCCGGAAACCCCCACACGGCCACAGAAAGGAAAAGAAATCAATCAAATAGAACTGCGTGCAGTCGCACCCTTCCCCTCGTGTTCTCACCTTCGTCGTTTGCTCCGTTGATGTACTGGAAGAGCCTCCTGAAAGCCATGGCTGCTCCCACTCCCATGAAGTAGGCTTCGGCGTCTGTCGACACCCAGCGAGTCGGGGTAAGGTGTCGCACCTGAACACACACACACACACACACACATATGTAAATGTGAGGAGAGGGAGGGAAAAAAAAGGTGTGTTTTTGCTTCTTGTTGGAGGTTCAGACTCACTTCATACTCGTCCGTTTTGCAGACCAGTTCATATTCCAGACATTCCTTCGACTCTGTGCAGAAGCTGGTGTTGGTGCTTGGTCTGCAACACAGTGGGGGGAAAAACTCATTCACAGTCAGGGTGGGCAATATGGACTTAGAATTTGATATTTTGTGGCGCTGTTGCGATCACGATAAAAATATATATATTACTATATATCTGACTGCTCGACATCAAACACAAATATTTCTCTAGAAAAACATTCCCGTCTAACATCGTCTTCTTTAAAGAAGTGAGTTATATAAACTACACAGTAACGGCATTTAATCGTATTTTCAAAGCTGCTCATCTTCATTGATGCTCTCGTGGAACAGTAAACATTAAATATAACTTCTCTTATAACACCGTCAGTTTGGTTTTCTATTTAACGTTAACTGGAATTCATCAAGACAACGCTAAATGAAAATTCTGATCACGATACATTTTTCACGATACATGATAAACGATACGATAAACGCACATCCCTGATTTATGGTCGGATTCAATAAATTAGAATATACGCCCGATGAGTCGAAAGTGCCTTTTCAAAATAGTCTATAAGGAGATATTAAGCAAATTTCATTGCTGTACAGCGTTGGGAGCCATATTTGTGCTAAATGTGTTCAGCTGATTATTCTCTTAAATACACATTTGTGAATTATTGTAAATTGTTAAACTGTAAACACTTAATAAAATCCACATGGAGCCGGGCATGCAGAATGCTTCAGGAAGTCTGTTAGTCCATGAAACGTTATGGCTAAAGGGAAATAAAACTTGTCCAGTCTGGATTGTACATAACTGTGTTTGTGATTCACTTTGTTTATCAAAATCAAACACCTAAAAAAAAGTGTGGGACAATTTATACACTTTTGACACTTTTAGACTATGACTCAGCAATAACTTTTTTGTATTTTAGCCCCAGATATATCCCTAACAGTTGTGAGTCTTTTTCTATCACAGCTTTTCCTTCCACTAAACCTTCCATTATTATGCTTGGATGCATCACTCTGAGAACAGTCTCACATTCAGAGCAGAATTACTGGAATAATTTAGGGTTTTAATTATAGTTCTAATGATTTTGATCAATTTGCGCTGCATCTGTAAATACGCAAAGAAAGCAGGCTGAATGTTTTACGAGAATTTCCCCAGCATTGGTTTAGAGTTCAGGTTGAAATCCATGTTGTGTTTGGATTAGTAACTGAAGCCATCGACTTACCCCACGCTGCCTTCAATGGAAACCACCAGGGCCAAAATGGCTACGGCAATGATGACAGCCCTGGAGAAGAGCACACAAAGAAGTTTCTTCATGTAAACATTTTTGTTGTTTTCTTGTTGTTTCGGTTCAGGCCATGTTGAAAAAAGCTTTAAAGAAGTAGCTGCAAATGTTGCACACGGCGTTCAGAAAGTGGAGAAGCAAAGAAAACATGGCGGAGGGTTAACGAAGAACACAAGATGTAAAACCCAAAAAATATATATTTTTTTTTTTAAATGTCAAAAGAGGAGGAGAAGAGAGGAAGGTGTCAGTCAGGAACGAGGCTGCTGCTGTGCTGCTGCTGCTGCAGTAAGGACTGGGTTTCATCACTGCAGAGATGAAACTGGACACGTGCTCCTGTTCCTGCTGCACCAAGAAGAGAGGGAGAGAAATCTGCTGCATCATCAGTCTGCTCTGCAAACCAAAGGCGTTTTAAGGTCAGGAAGGAGCAGCGACCAGAAGAACTCCATCTTCCTTACCTGAGTATGTTTGGAAAAGCTTAGACCATCAGAGAATGCCAAGAGCTTTAAAAGGTATAACAATAATAATAATAATAATAATAATAATAATAATAATAATAATAATAATAATAATAATAATAATATGTAATGTCTCTAAATATGAGTGAAGCATCAACGCACCGTTTCAGATAATGCGCAGCGACGTATGCATACAAGCGAAGAAGAAGCGAAAATAAATGACGCAAACGTTAACTTTACCTGCACGTCAAGCCGAGGGAATTCAACAACACTACAAATCAAATGTACCTTCCTGAGGAGTTCAGGGGGAAAACAAGTATTCAATGTTCTGATGTGTTGTAAATACTTACATTGTGACTGTCCTGTGTGTGTGTAGCTATTTCCCACCTGCAGGGAGAGCGCATAGGGCGGAGGGCTGATGGAGACTGCAGTGTGCTGCACCCGGACAGGAGCTGGAGGATTTAATGCAGACGGAGAGGGAGAGGGAGGGGGCCCGGGGACCCGCCTACAGCACACAGGAAGGAGGAGACTGGCTACCGGAACCTCACTGGGGGGTTTCTCACCATTAAAAATGAAAACATCTCCCATCAGTCACACGCTGCAAAAGAAAAAAAAAAGTGATAAAATGGGTTCAGAAAGTGGGGAAAGGGGACACTAGAGGGTCATGAATCAGTTGGCTTCCAATAACTTCACAGAGGCGTTTCCATGACAAACGTGTGCAATTTTTTGTCAATACTCTGCCAATGTGGAAAAAACAAAAACAAACAAGATCACAACTGACGTGTTTCTATTAAATAAGAAATTAAAATAGAACCACTGACGAATACGGTTGTTGATGCGACAAGTGAACAAAAACCATGGCAGCAGGGATAAAGCGCCGGCCGTCAGATAAAGCGTGGGTGAGCTTGATCTGAGCTCCGTCCCAAATAAAGTGTTTGTGGTTTTTGTAACTTTAAATGTCTGTTCGTGGGATACAGGAGGAAGACGTGGCAACATGGCGCCAGTCCGCGGCGGCCTCAAGCTCGTTTTGTTTTCTTTGGTTAAGAACAAGCCAATATTCAGCCACGGTGCTGGCGCTAATCATTCTTCAGCCAATCAGAGGAGACGAGCGACAAGCCCCGCCTACTAGAGAGCAGCTACGTAGTCGGCGATTTCACATAAGAGATTGAACACGTTGGAGCGATACACAACCTTTTCTGAGCTGTCTGATGCTGTGAGACAAAAAAACAACAACACAAAAACAAGCCATTATCTTGCTACCACTTCCTGTCGTATTATTTGTGGTTTTCACCAGTACTTATATAACATCCGGTTGCTGATCGGATGTTATATACGTGGCACGTACGGTACGAATGTGTCTCCATTGCAGTTTACGTCTATTTCGATACGGCCGAAAACCCACCTGATCCTAGCGCAAAAACGTACCAAAAAATTTGAGTTTCTTTTTTCCCCCAAGTTGGCGTGTTTCTATTAAGTGAATTTAATGCATTTTAAATTAAAGACTGAGCTGTCCCTGTTAGTCATTTACTAGAATCAGCTTACAGTTGTCAATATTGTTCCAAATATTTACCGTATCAGACACTGATTTTGTTATCGCTACTCCCAGTATAAATTGTTAAATAGCTATGGTGGGCGGTCTTCTAGAAAAACATCTCACATTTATTTCAGTTGCCCAGAGGCTTTAGGAGACAGATTTATGGCTCGAAAAGCTAAAAGGGATTTTATCTTCATTTGAAAAGTGAAGATAAAATTCCTAGATAATAATTATTTTTATTGGCTTGCCCATTGCATCAATTCGAGCTATCCCACTGGTTTTTAATTAGAATGGTCATTATAAATAACTATGGCAAACTTCCACAACCTTCACAGATTCCTCTAGGAATGTTGAATCTGTTACCTGCTCCACGTCCTGTGTCTGTGTCAGCATCTTAGTAAAACTTCAGAGTCCATCCATCCATCCATTTGCTGAACACCCTTCGTCCCTAATGGGGTCGGGAGGGTTGCTGGTTCCTCTCCAGCTGCGTCCCGGGCGAGAGGCGGGGTTCACCCTGGACAGGTCGCCAGTCTGTCGCAGAAACTTCAGAGTTTTTCTTCCAAATCCTAAATGAATAACGAGTGTCTTCAAGATAAATGCATGTTCGACATTTATCTTGCTTTGTACAAATCTAAGAAAAGTTTCAACCCTTTTTCATCATTTCAGTCAGTTGTGATTTAGTCTGCATAACCCCGAGATCTTCCTCCAGGTGAGACCAGACCCCAGTTCAATTCATTCATTCAACCTTAAGGAATAAGTAGATTATCAGTCATGTATAAAAAAAAGATTGAATGCCCAATGATGCAGTGTAAAACACAAACTTGTTTTGGAACAGAGATGCAGTCAACACAGAGAGCCTTCTGCTTTGACTAGGCCTCGTTCTGTTGACCAACAGTTTATCCAACACTATGTGAGACAATATGTCTTATATGCTTTAATGATGTAATGAAGATTAAAAAAATAGAGCAAGGACACAAAATTGTACATCCATAACGAATCACTGTAATCTACTAAAACAAGTCTATTTTAATGAATAGATCTTCCTTTCAAGAAAACTGATTTGGTTTCGCTGGTCATATTTGACATTCTATTTTTTAGTGGGTTTAATGTTTACACCCCCTTACACTTTTTCAACGCCATGTTGGCAATTTTTTCTTGTCAATATTTGATTTTGGACACAAAAAATCTAAGTTTTGGTCCTTCTTGACGTTTTCCTTTTCCTTGGGAGATTTGTTGTAGCAACGCGTCTATGCAACATTTTGTAACAACAGTGTTTACTCTCCGGTGCCGCTGCTGTCTCCGGTTCCCTCCCCTGCCGCTCCGGCAGGATTTCTTTTGTCCAGAGACAAAAAAAAATCCAGAGATTTTTTTGACACAAAAAAAAAATCCAGAGATTTGAGAAATTTTTAAGAAATATTCTCAAAAAGTTTTAGCACCTTAGCCCCCTCTTCACACTTTTTCGAGGCCTTACTTTGTTAAAAAAAAAATAAATAAATAAATTGCCAAAAAACATTTAAGTTTTGAGAGTCGCTGAAATGTCTTCTGTCGCCTCGCCCCTTACACTTCTTTGATGGCTTGTTGACAACTTTTCTTGTAAAGATCCCCTCCCTGACATCAAAAATGCCTTAACTTTTTTATTTTATTTTATTTTAGTTGTTGTGCGGCTCAGAGCAAACTGAGCAGAGGATGAACAGGAAGAGCCTGTCACATTACAACTCTCCAGCGGCGATAATCGCTGCCTCACTGCAATCAGAACAACCCCAAAGTCTCTAATTAAACCGGAATAATGAGCCGTACATTTATTTGACTGTTTCACACGCAGGTGGTTCAATAAAGACTCCTTTTATTTATGAGGCTTGAGGAAGGACCGTTTCACTGCAGGCTAGTTTGGTTGATGCTAAGAAGGCATAAAGTCTGCTGAATTACATCTTGTACATATTTTTATTTACACGTTCTGATAATTTGTCAGAAGAGAAACGGCTGCTGAAGACGTTTGAGGATCCACCTGAGGGAAAATCCGCCTGACATGGAGATCTGAACGTTCTCACTCAGGGTCACATTTCAATAACCAGTCATGTCCATCAAACAGGCGGATAAACGTCCCTCTGGTCCAAACTCACTCAAGTCTGCATTGAAAGAGATTAGAAATCTTTTTCTTTTTTTTTTTACACCTGTCTTTTTACTGTTTCCACTAGAGACAGGAATTTCAAGAAGAAACAATAGAAAGTCACACACTTATTTTTTTATGCTTTTAAATTTCCAATAAATAATCTGTCACACCTGCTTGCTCCTCCAGCAACATGCAGAGGAACAGCTGAGAGAAAAGTTATTGGATTACTGCTGGATTTTGATTTAACCCGTAGAGTGTAACCTCGTAGCAATCTATTTAAAAAAAAAATTAAACTCACTGCCTAAATAAACTGGTTTATCTACTTTAGACCTTAAATTTCCCACCATTACTGTCACATTTTAGTAACGGTGCTACATTCTGATTTTAGTAATATCTCTTGATAATAATGCTAAAAGGTTCAGATAAAATGCAGGAAATTATTTTTTTCAGAAAATAATTTCTGAAAAATTATTTTCCCAAAAGCAATCCCCCAAATTTCAGCTGATTGAAAGAGAACGCCCCAGGATGCTGAACTAAAGCAAGATAACATTCACCAAAGCGACTGTAGAAATTAGAATATCAATTAATGTCAGTCGTTTTAAAAGCTAGACTGGTCGATTTGAATGGAGACGAATTGGTTTGGAGCTGAAGTTTCAGACAGAAGGTACTGAAAATTTTATTTTTTTTCTACAGTAACATACAGCCAGAGCCCCCCAGAAAACTTGAATTAATTCTCTAAATAAAACCCTAAAAAGACTACTTCAATACGAATAAAAGTGCTGGTGAACATCACATTCAAAAATGTAAACGTTGTTTTATATAATTCTGACTGTGCTGAGTTAGCATTACCAAACTGTCTTCACAATACCTTTTTTTAATATTCCTCCTCTGAACCATTTCGGTTTTTGCAGTACAACGCTGTTAATGCTAACGCCCTCTTGTGGCAGCGGTCAAACATTGCAACTAGACGGCTTTAGATAAGAGGTAACGATGTTTATTTGAACACATTGAAGCGATGAAGGAATGAGGGTCGATCTTTAATTTATGATCATGAGCAGCACTGACAGATGTGGCTTATTACACTTATTAGAAATAAAATAAAACTTCTCAGACACTTCTCACTGGATTATGCTGCACTGTAAACGTGCGGCTTAAACTCACTTTTGCCAGCTTTTATTTTGTCTGCAAACATTAAAATATGCACTTTATTCATCTGAATCAGCTCCAGTTTAGAATGCAGATATGAGAGTCAGGGTTTCCCTGATTATAAGCCTGGAGGGCCACCAGGCTTTACTTGTGCCCCCATCAGGATAAGCATCGCTTATTAAGTTATTTTTAAATGATTGCAGTTTTTTAAGGCTTTATAGTTGGTGTTCAGGTATTGGTCTTCTAATCTTTCAATAACACATGATTATCAAGTGACATTTTCAAATTTCCTGTCAATTTTAAACATTTTTTAACTCAAAAACACGACAGGCTGCTGGATGAATGACTGCCCTAGAGTCCAACCACCGGGCTCAGCAAGTTGTCTTGAGGAAACTGAGAGTTTAGAGAGACAAGCAGCGTTTGTCTGTGGGCTGTCAGTCATACGAATACCAACATCAGTCAATGCTTTGGACTGAAACCTGAGCTGTGATGAGGAATATCTCAGTTAAAGAAACATTCCATGCAAAGATTTTTTTTATAGATTTTTAAAGAATTATATCACTTGGATATCTGAGGTGGACTGACTGCCTGTCCAGGGTGACCCCGCCTCTCGCCCGTTGACCCCTGGAGGAAGGAACCAGCATCCCTCCCAACCGCAATGGGGTAAGGGTGAAAGAAAATGGAATATATACAATATATATAATATATAAAGAAGAAGAAGGAAGTCTGAAGCACATTTCATAATAAAAATTTGCTCATTTGCATCTTATGTCATTCTTATTGCCTCCTATAATTTAACTCTAGAGTTTTTATGCTGCTTGATCCACCGGGTCGTTATGAGCCAATAATTACAAACCTATTCACAGCACCAATAAGCCGGTCGGCCCGGTTCCGTTATTTTGCCTGATCGCTGACCGGACGGTATTTACATGTGAAACTGATCTTCTCAAAGATCTGATGATCAAAATTTGCCCCATTGTTCCAATATTCAAGATTTTCTGACAAAGATAAATAAGTAAATTAAAAAGTTCAGAATCTGCAGTTCAGCTTTTCTAATAATCAATAATAGGTCAGAAAATTGCAATCGGTACACGTCTAGTAATTTAAAGTCAAAGCAATGACTTCATTTGAATAGAATAAATGTTTTATTGGAGCAAAACCGAAGAGATTCTTTCCATCCTGCTCAGCGGTCCAAAACTAACCTCAGAGTATCCAGACTCCACCATTTCAGCTAAATAAAATAAAAATCAAATAAAACTCCTCAGAGTGAAAACAACTAGCTAGCACTCATTCAGTCTTCTCATCACTCGTCTGCTCCGTCTGGTGGGAGTAGCAACAGCTGTCTCCGTGCGCACACGATCCCTGGAGAAGGAAGCAAAGCCGGATCAGGACGGATGAAAGCGGGTCGTGGTTCCTCTGAGGCGGACCTGACCTGCTTGAACTTCTTGCAGGGGAAGTTCTTGAGCTGCGAAGAGTCGGTGATCTGGTTCTTCCTCTTGTTCTGGAACTTCTTCCTCTTGTCCTGCAGGTCAGCGGAGATGCCGCCCCTGGAACAGACGGAAACAATCGGCACGATAAGCTCCAGTGGTCGGCCATGTTCCACTGCTGGAATCAGACTGGAACAGATGACGACGTTTTTGACCAAACTGAACTGTTTGCATATTTCTGCATAGAAATACTTTGAAATGAAATGAAATGAAATGAAATTTATTCGAACATGATACACATATAAAAATAAAATAGTGCACAGTAACAAGAAGTGCATAAGAAAGAAGAGAAAATACAGATTTTTTGTTTCAGTTAACATATCATGCTCAAAATGGGGTAGGAAGAAGTGAGAACTTATAAACTCCTACCCCTAAACACTTGAGACTTTAGAGTCCTACTGTCATTAAAAAAAATCAAAATCAAAGTGGCAGTCAGAAGTAACAGTTACTAATATTTACCTATACATTTTCCCATTTTATGCTGGTTTATCTTTCTAAACCCTTACACCAAGTTGTTATCTTCAATACACACCTTATTGCTTTCTGTCCCCATGTGTGTATCTATTGAAAATTACCTCTTTGTACTTTCGTTTGAATTGAGTTGAACTATTGCTTTGTTTTAAATCTTCATGTAACTTATTCCATAACTTTACACCTTTAATTGAAATACAGAAGCTTTTTCTTGTTGTTCTAAAATTGCGGATCTTGAAGTTTGAGGACCCCTTAAGTTATACCCCCTTCTCTTTCAGAAAACGTGCTCTGTATGTGCTCAGGTAACAACTTTTAGATACCTTGAACATAAATTGAGCCATTTTAAATTCTACAAGCTCAAATTTGAGAATTCTGGATATTATGAAGAGCGGGTTTGTATGCTCATAATAACCAACATTATGGATGATTCTAATGGCTCGTTTCTGTGGACGGTTATCGGATGTAAAGAGCTCTTGTAATTAACTCCCACACTTCACAGCAATATGATAGATATGGTAAAATCAGAGAGTTATATAGAATATAAAGTGATTTAGCATTCAATACATGTCTAGCTCTAGCCAATATGGATATACTTCTACTGAGTTTACTCTGTAAATGTTGAATATGAGGTTTCCAACTGATTTTGTCATCTATTATTAAACCGAGGAACTTATTAGCAAAAACCCTTTCTAGAGTTACGTCCTCTATTTGAACTTGGATTTCAGTATTTTTATAACAGTTCCCAAAGACCATGAATTTCGTCTTGTCCAAATTTAGGGATAATTTGTTATGGTCAAACCATATCTTTAACTTACTAATCTCTGAAGTGACTGTTGAGAGAAGATGCTCTAAATTGTCTCCTGAGGCTAGAATATTTGTGTCATCAGCGAATAAGATAAATTTTAATACATTGGACACTTTACTGATATCATTTATATAAAGATTAAATAAAACTGGTCCCAATACTGATCCTTGTGGTACTCCACAGACAGTCTCCTGCCAATCAGATTCCACATCTCCCAATTTCACAAATTGTTTCCGGCTCTTTAAATAACTCCTCATCCAGTCAGAAACTACTCCCCTAATTCCATAGCGTTCTAATTTTTTAAGTAGGATTTCATGATTTATTGTATCAAAAGCTTTCTTTAAATCTATAAATATCCCTACTGCCAGTTTCTTACTATCTGTTGCGTTGGTTATTTCTTCTATTAAGTCAGTTACGATGTTGACCGGTTTGCTCTGAATCCATATTGACTGCTGATAAGTAGCGAATGTTTTTCTATGAATTGTTCCAGTCTTTTCTTAAAGAGTTTTTCCAGGATTTTAGAAAATTGTGGGAGAAGAGAAACAGGCCTGTAGTTAGTGAAGAGGTGTTTGTTGCCAGTTTTATACATTGGTTTGACCTTCGCTATTTTCATTTTGTTGGGAAATGATCCTGTTTGAAATGATAAATTGCAAATATAAGTTAGTGGTTTAGAGATTCCTTTAATTACTATTTTAATAGTTTTCATGTCCAGATCATCACTTTCAGATTTATTAATTAACGGGGTTGATTGTGGGTGTTGTAGGACTGTGGTCTGATTGTCACCAAGGTAACCAAACGAAGATGGACCAGCCTCTTTTCACAAACTGAAAAACTTTATTTTTTTACCTTCAGCCTCAAACAAGCAAATGTGTAAGCCATAATTTTAGATTTATTAAAGTTGTTTATATTATTAAACATCATCATCTGGGTTTAATTTTCATTGAGAATTTCAATAAACATCAGTGAATCTGGAGCGCTAGACTTAAATAATCAGGAAATCTCAATGGATTAAAATATTATTGTAAAGTACTTTTTTGTAGTGTAATTACAATGTATAATCTCTTACACACACAGACGTATTTCATATGTTTATTTCTATTTCTATTATTTTTGAAGATTACGGCTAATGACAAAAAAAAGCAAAACCCAGAAATTCAGAAAACTAGGATATGAAATGAAAAAAATATGTAAATAGTAGAAATTTGTAAGAGCTACAAAAATCATAGGGAAGACGGCAGAGATGGCAGAGCACCGTTTCAGAGGATGTATTTATGGAAAGTTTAGTGGAAGAAAAAAGTGTAGCAGAAAGAGGTGAATAAGCTTAATGATTTCAACTTTTTAAATGGAATTACAGGGGAAAAAAACAAACCCTGAGATGCGTGTGGATGTGTGAGTTAGTGTGAGTCAGTGTGACCGACCCTGCTTTGGCTCGAGCTTTGGGCCCCCAGAAGGCCTGAGGGTTCTCCTGGAACCGGGTCAGGTGGCGTTTACGAGACTGAGGGTTTGCATCCTCTCTCACGGTGAAGCAGGCTTCTAGGCTAAACACACACACACATCATAAATACACACAAGTCATTTTCACAACAGAAGGAAACATCCACTGGACCTCCTCACCGGGCCTCGTCTCACCTGGGTTCAGTGGAGAGGATCTTGAACGCAGGACTGGTCTGAGACAATTTCTCCCTCTTTACAGGATTCATTTTCTCCTACCGCAGACAAAAACGGGGGAGAAAAACCAAACAAACACATGATCATGTGATTCTTTAACATGGATTTCTGTTGGGACGTAACAATGGAAAAGGTGTTTTGTGAAGCTCCTACCCAACATCTCATGATGTCCCAGATGACTCCAGGAGGAGCGTCCGTCTTCACCGCGTTCTTACAGGCGTGAGAGAGAGAGACCCTGTGGCCCGCGTGGAGGAGAGCCGACCTGCGGGAGAGCAGATCCAGTCGGTCCAAGACGCAGCATCAGTTTAAGCGTCCACACTACTCAGATTTAGTCATGTCTGTTTCCTCATTTAGCGTGTTGCTATGGAAACCCAAACCGTTTCCTCTGTTCATTGACCACATGATAAAACAAATTATTTTTCACAGGCAGCTCAAATAAGACTAAACTCGCATCTTGAATCTGTTTTTAATTTTTCACAGCGCTCTGCATCCTTTTTGCTCCGACAGTCTTCCAAATCTGAGGATTTCAACAAGTCCAATTTAAGACTTTTTAAGCCATTTTAAACAGCATATTAGCAGCTTGTTGATGGTACGAGCCAGTGGCGAAAATGGGAAGACACAAAAAAATAAAAGCTAGCAACGGTAAGTTAGCAGCTGGTTAGCGGTAGTGAGCCAGTGGTGAAAACTAACGCGCTCCAGTCAAATAGACACAAAACTCTAGCCATCTAGCTAGCTAGGAAGAATGTATTACCAGCTAATTAGCGGTAGCCTCAATCATCTGCAGAGTCAAGCTTTAGCCTGACAAAAAACTACATATTAGCGAATATAGCTCTGGAAAAAACTAAGAGCCCACTGCACTGAACCCCGTTGAAAACCTCACAGTTATTCCACCAAATATTGATTTCTGAACTCTTTCTGAGTGAAAACGTTAAATGTTGTCGTTTTCTTTGCATTACTTGAGGTCCGAGATCACTGCATCATTTTCGTTATTTTGACCATTTCTCATTTTCTGCAAATAAATATTAAATTTTTGCTTGGAATTTCAGAGACGTGATGTCAGCAGTTTGTAGAATAAAACAACAATGTTGATTTTACTCAAACATAAACCTATAAAGAGCAAAATCAGAGAAACTGATCATTTTGCTGTGGTCTCTTAATTTTGTTCCAGATATGAACATGAGACGAAATATTCCTGCCAAGCCAAAATGTCAGACCTGATCAACGTACATTTCTTTTTACGAATTTAAGGCCTTAATTTTAGATAAATGATTTTAAGACTTTTTAAGGATGCACACAAACATCCCAGACTCCTAAAATTGTCCTTATTAGATTGCTTTATTTTTTGTAAATCATAATTAATCATGCACCGTTTTGTTTTTCTAAAAACGAGCTCCAGCGCTATAAACATGTCGTCTCCTACCTAAACTGGAGCAACGACGGAGTGTTGCAGTGGACTGTGCTGCTCAGACTGTCCACTGTGTAGTAGAGAGGAACATCTTCCAACTCCTGAAACAAACAGAGAAATCATTCATCATCTACGGCCCCCGACCACACCGGCGCGGTCACACCGACCGGGGGAGGGGTTACCTCGGTAACCATGCTGAGCATGCCCTCGATACGTTTGGACGTTGCGAATCTGGACGGGTTCCCCGACACGGCGTCTAAAACCTTCTGGACGAAGTCCAGGTCGTGGATGGCTTCGGCCCAGAAGGGACCGCCCAGCTACGAGACAGAACCGAAAGACTGTTCAAACGGCCAGGGCGCTTTTCAAGCTTCGCAAACACAAAAAGACGTTACGAAAGAGTCAGACCACTTTGTTGAGGTGTGATGTTGCGTTTGAGTGTTGAGGTCTATGTGCTACCTGGTGTCTCTGTCCGCAGTGCTCACACTCTGGTCCGACCGGCGGTCCAGTGGCAGCAGAATACTTCATGCTGCAAGCACACAGTTCAACTTTAACACTTAGATAGGAGGGAAACCGTCTTAAAATGTCAAAAATATGTATTAGGATGCAACCTAGACATGTTAGGAAGAGCAACGAAGATCCTAGTTTAGGTATTCCACATTTAAAAACCGATACAACCTTAGAAAGAACCGAGAGGTTTGTTGTTTTAGGAACAAGGACATTTCACAAGAACTCTCAGGAAAGTCTTCATTGGTTTCTTCCACCACCACACACACACTTCATATTTCATATTTCTCAGACACCATGCAAACACAAAAAGGAAGAAAGGTTCTGCCCAGATGATGTGCCAAAGACAACCAGAACAGAACGACAAGAACAGAATGGTGCCAGTTTTCCACTGCAGCCCATAGAGAGAGAACACATTTCTGTTTTGTTGCCTCGGCTCTTCAGCTGAACGTCCGCAGTTTCAGTTTTTATTGTGAGTGTTTCTTACTGTTTGCCGCTGCTTATTCTTCTGCCCAGTCTCTGCATGTGGAAGGAGCCGCAGCCGACGCAGTTGTACACCAACGCCTGTTTACTGCCACGAGAAAACGGGGAGACAAACGGACGTCATTCTGCGTGGTTTTCATTTACATTTCTGTCAGATGAACTTTCCTTCAGTCTGGATGGACGTAAGATGTGTTTTAATAGTGGCTTTATATATTGACATGCTTCAGTATTACTTTATTTGTCAATGCTGGTGCTAATAAATATGCCTATTGCGATAAATTTTGCTGACCAATTAATTGTCTCTAAAAATTATTGCAATAGATGATAATATTGTTTGAAGACCTTTGTACACTGAGTTAATGGAAATGACATAATAATGCATGAGATTTCCTGCCAAAGATAGATGCACTTTATTTTCA
Source organism: Gambusia affinis (assembly GCF_019740435.1). Classification (NCBI taxonomy): domain Eukaryota; kingdom Metazoa; phylum Chordata; class Actinopteri; order Cyprinodontiformes; family Poeciliidae; genus Gambusia; species Gambusia affinis. Next base: position 25,846,157 of record NC_057871.1, on the reverse strand, counting down.
AAATATCACTTAACACTGGAACTGATAATCAAAACAACCAAAAACAAAAATGAATTCTCAGTCTCCATTAATGTACTTGAATAAAAAACACAAAAGTGTAAATAAATACAGCATTTAACCAAAAGAGTGCAGATTAAGAAGTTTGTTTACCATATTGCCTTTCAGTAATCATTAGATTTAAATAGAGAATATGGGCACATCGACTACCTGATGCAATAGTTCACACTACATGTTAGTTCACACCTACATTTTCCCCTTATGACAATCTTAGAACATTGGGTGTTCTAAGATTGTCTCTTGTGATCATCCTGTAGTGTGTGGTGTTACGGTAGATCGTTGTGGCGCTCCGATCTAAATCAGGTGTTTTCCCCGCTGGGATTGTTAACGCAGCCTGTTGAATGTGACAGGTAGCCAATCAGAAAGCCGGATTCTGCTCCGCACTTTCTGAGGGGAAATTACAGAGGGGAATCCCAAACAGCTGAAACAGCGCAACCCGAAGTCCAGCGGACATTGGAGATGATATGTGGAAACAACATTAATGTTTATAAAACATTTTGTACAAAGAATATAGAAATGACGAGGGGAGGAGTTGGAGCGATTTCGCTACCAGTTGATGAACCTGGTAACTTTTCAGCTGTTCTTCGTTAACGTGACATAAATAGATTATAATGATTTTCATTCAGTCAGGACGTTATCCTGACACTAGAGCCACATGCACTGCAGGTAGATTGCAGTAAAGAATTTATTAATGCCTGGTTTTAAAATGAGTTAGCTGGACTTGTAGCCATTATGTTGTGCCCGCTGTTGGACACCACACGGCACATCGAACCCGATGGAACCGTTATACCTAGGATTTCTGTCGGATAATGTGTGATCTCTCAGATTTTGAAAATGGGCCGACAATCGACTGACAGCACTAAGATGGTGTCGTGTGAACTGGACATTACACTAAGGAAATGAGGAAGGGAGGATCAGTGGAGAGCAGCGGAGTTGAGCCTTTTTCATTTAGCGTCATCAGAAAGAGAAAAAGGCTGGAAGAGACGATAACGGCGATAATTAAAATGACATCAATAGTTTTAATTTATCGTATGATTAATTGATTTATCGTTTATCGCAACAGGCCTACTAATAGACCTGTTTTTCTGCTGTTCCAGTTTTCTTTGATGTTTTCACTTAATTTTATTTTGCAGTATTTTTTAACAGTCATTGTTAATAATTGTTCTTGATCATTTTCTTCTTTCAGTAAAAGATTTTTTTTCGTTACAGTCTTAATCTGAAAAATTATTTATTTTTCTTAATCTGTAACAAATAAGTTTCATCTTATACAGCAATATACTTAAGCTAAAAACAAAATGGGAATAAAGTAAAAATGAAATTAATAATTAGGACTTTTACATGTTTTTTTTTTTCAGGTCACAACAAACTTTTCCAGGCTTAAACCTCAAAGATTTATTTTCAAACTGAGCAAAGTAAACAAGCCACCTAGTTTGGCTTTGGGCCATTAATTACTACAAGTAAAAAAAATAAAAAATCATAAAAATAAAAATGATTAAAAACCAATTCATAAAAAGTCTAGTTGTTAAAAATATGGCACAATGAAATGCATTGTATGGTTTATTTCTGATAAAAACATGCATTTCTGATACTATTCATTTTTACAAATAATAATCCATCTTAAAGACTCTGTAAAACCAAGCCGATCAAAACGTTTGACAAAAAATCAAGTTGAGATATTTAAATTTAAAGATAAAGGATGCAAACTGAAAATATGTAGGATTTTTTCTGTTGAAAATTCTGGTTTTGTCTTTGGAAAAACGGATAAGCAATGAAGTTTGAAGGATTAATTTTCCAGAGATCTGGAAAACGATAAAAACACATTTCATGTTTTCCTGGACTTTTCAAAGCAGAAAAAGTTAAAGACTAAAACTCCATCCAATTATATTAAAATGAGCTAACAATAAAAAGACTCAATAGAATCAGCTAAAACACATCAAGCTCAGGCTAAATGAAAAAAAAACATAAATTAAGATAAAACTTATTTTAAGAAAATAAAAAAGTTGAAACATAACACACTGGTTTATTTGTAATATTTTTCTGGTTGTTTTTCCTCGTCCAGTTTTGTTTTCGCACAGCTTTTATTTGGACAGCTAACGGGTTTGTGTGTGTGAGAATGAGACAAATGGACGGAGAAAGTACCTGGCAGAGTTCTTGACAGTCGCCTGTCCTGTGAAGACTCTAACAAAGACCCGGATGTAAAAGTCGACGCTGACGGACAGCAGCGGCTGGATGTATCGCTGGTACACTCCGGCCCGCTGGTCCAAACTGTGGAGGATGATACGAAGAGCCTGCAGAGGACGCAACAACATCTATTTAATATTTACTGTAGATTAGAGACGCATCAAATCAATCAGATTTGGCTAATCAGAAAATCAAACACCTAAAAATCCATTAAAACTAACAACTTCCACCGTTTCTTCAGCCTTTACACAGATCAACAGTTTGTACTTTAATACACTTCTTTTGAGTTCAATAAAGAAAGAATTTCTTTGTGAACTTTCGAGACATGGTTAAATGAGTGTAATATTGTATTTGTGTTGTTTTTGTTGGACATGAAAGATCAGACCTTAAAGATCTCCAGCAGCTGGAATCAGTCAGGAAAAGCTTTGACTGGTGCATCTCTGTTCCCAATCAAACTAATACTCCTGCTTTCTTGCAAATCCAAATCAAATAAATAGGAAAAAAATAAGAAAAATGAAATAAAAGGCATAACCTTGTGATTTAAAAGAAACAAACTGGCAATTTAATTCTACGAGAAATAGAAAAATCTCCTCTGATTTGAGGGCTATTATTTAAAACTTCACTGAAAAGAGAAAAAAAACGATTTGTTTTTGTTTTAAGTTTAACTTCTGACAACTTTCAGTGTAACAGTAACCGGCCCGCTTCTATACAACACGATCACGACCGCAGCGCGTCCGCTTTCCCATTTCAGTGAACTCACCATCTCATGGCAGTATTTGCTTTTGATTGAGATGGAGCCGTATTTGCTGTAGCAGGTTTCCCCGTTGTTTCCCGCCATCACGGCCATGTCGGTGCACGTTACGCACAGCAGGCCTGACGGAGAGAAGACAGTCGGCGTCGATCGACAAAAGAGTCCAACAAAACACACTGCGACGTGCTCAACTCAGCTGACTCCACAATCTATAAATCATGAACACATTTAATGCCTAATAGAGGTCCAGCAGCGTCTGTTTGGTTTTTATTAGATATGGGAAAGAGAATTTATTTATGTAATTTTACAAGTAAAAAATTAGTAGCAGTAAAACGAGCTTTGTGCTACATCTCTACAAAAATAAAATTCCCACTGCTTCATAGAAAAGAATATCATTAATCTGATTTGATACTTCAGTAGATCTTCAAAATCAGTAATCTGAGAAATTATAGCATAACGACACTTTATACTTTATCAGCGGATCTTATGGAAACTCAACATTTCATAGGATTCCACAACTAACTGACTGACTGACTGACTGACTGACTGACTGACTGACTGACTGACTGACTGACTGACTGACTGACTGACTGACTGACTGACTGACTGACTGACTGACTGACTGACTGACTGACTGACTGACTGACTGACTGACAAACTAACTGACTGACTGACTGACTGACTGACTGACTGACTGACTGACTGACTGACTGACAAACTAACTAACTGACTGACTGACTGACTGACTGACTGACTGACTGACTGACTGACTGACTGACTGACTGACTAAAATCTGCACAAATGTCTGGAAATCAGCCAGTAAATTTAATGACTTTTCAGACAGAAACAAAAAAACGTTGTTTAAAAGATCGGTGATCGGCTAAAAACTGCAATCGGTGAAATGGAACCGGCGCAGACGGTAAGACAGTCAGTCTGAACAACAACTCACCTCCTTCACTGACAGCCTGCACTGCTGCGTCCACGAACGCCGCCGGGCTTCCGTAGGGATCCAGATCGATGACGTCGTATCGCTCTTTCTTCCCTCGCATTTCATACATTAGCATGCTGGATACGCACACACACAAGAAAAAAAAAAGAATGAAAAATGGTGAGAAAATGTCATATTCTGAAATTAAACTTAGATAAATAGAAAGAATGATTTAATTGGAAAAAAAAGGGGGGAGATTAGTTCAAATCAAAGATTTGGAAGGAGATGAGTCAGGTCATGAAATGTAAAGCTCAACGTAGAAACATGGAGCAACAGCAATGCAGGAACTCCAGACACAAAAAAGCAGCAGCCGGGTAACCTGGCATCCCTGCAGCTGGGCTGCAGCAGGTGGTCGACCCGGTTGTACTGGGCGTTCCGGGCGATCAGCGCCGCCGCTTTGCTGGAGAAGTCGTTGGCGGTGACGCTTTGCAGGCCGGGAACCTCCAGAACGAAACGCACCGAGCGCAACCCGGAGGCCGCCAGGCCCTCCAGGACGCGGAGACCGTTCTGAACATTTGAGGAGACGAGAGGAAAAAAAAAAATTAACAGCAGCAGACAATAATCTGTACTGGTCATTTTAGTCCAGAAACATGATTTACTGGAATTTTATACTAATTGGAACAATGGTGGACGAAGCAAGATAGAAAGGTTTTTGATATTTAAAGAAAAATATCTAAATAATTCATAAATTAATTTAAAAGAATTAAATATATTATTTTTTTTAAATTCAAGAGTTTTAGCTCCGTTTTTACTAGCTTGTATTTACTGCTGCCAACTTCCTGTGCAGGATTCTGAATTAAAGGCAGTGATGGCATAGTTACTTTGAAAAAGTAACTTTAATGATTACTCCTGGAAAAAGTAACTTAGTTAGATTACTGACTACTTGATTTGGAAGGTAACTAAGTTACACTAAAAGTAACTTTTTAGTTACTTTCAGCAGCTGCTAACAACAACGCTCCGCCTACTGTGAAAATCACATTGAGCTTTGCCAATACTTAATTGTCAGCTATTTTATAATGGTAACATCAACAATGTGTCTCCACTGATAAGGTTGAACTGAAGAGGAGATTGTACAAAAAACAGTACAAAAAATAAAAAATGTGAGTAATTTGTGTGGTCCACTGTTGTCTGGGAAACTCTAAGAAGGATTTTAGATTACTCGTTACTGAAAAAAGTGGTCCGACGTCAGTAACGCGTTACTGACATCACTGCATATATGTATATGTACATATATATATATATATATATGTTTAAACACACACATATATATACTGTAGATAAGTCGGTTCACCAACTCATGAAGTCGATCTGGGCCTGCGACTTCATTTGATGAATGAATAGCATAACAGAGGTGGACTGACGTCCCGCATTATTCTTAAACATGAAATGGCAAAACGTCACTTAATCACAGCGTTTCGTGTGAAGTAAACGCAAATATGTTGTAAATGTGACTAATCACATTATTATTGTGGTGTTTCACAAGCCAAGCCCAGCACTAATTACTACCAGACTTGTCAAATCAAGAAATTTACTAAAACAAACAAAACTATCTGGTGATATGAAATGAGACTTTTCAAAGAGCGTCACGCCTCACAAAGTCTAATGGACAGTGAGGTTCTGTGGTCTTAGATGTGTGCCAAAAAAGTTGCTCCCACTATTTTCTAGCAAACAGTCCTTCCTGATGGAGTCTGATCATTGCCTGATGCTTTACCACAACAGGTATGGAAAACCACAAATGCAAAAATTAAATCATACACAAATCTATTAATCTCTTTACATTAAATAAATTAAAAAATATTGATTTTTATTTAAGTATTTATGACAGCTTGAGTTATGGAAAACTGACCTGATCATTTCCATAGCAACGATCAGAAGCAGACATTGCACCAGAAGTCCAGTGACCTCACTAATGAGGTCATAGATGACATCATGTACATCACAGTAGATCAAAGAAGTTCTGATGCTTGAATGCTTGAATCTCAGAGCATCAGTCAGATCCAGACGGTTCTTGGAGGTTCAGATTTGTGTGTAGCAACAATGTTTGGTGTTTCAAAAGCGTTCGTTCCCTTGTTTATCCCACTTGGTTGGGGGCTGGGATATGCTGTGACCACGGGATTGAAGAAAGTTTTTGATCATTGCTTTCCAGGAAAGGATTCAAATGAAGGTTACCATCAGGAGGAAGAAGACGACTTGTTTTGGAAAGGTCTTCCAACTGACGCCCAAGAACAAACCGACCCGGCTGGGAAGGTTTGTTCTGAAAAGGCGACAGAGGTTTGTGGGACCACAGACTCTCACCCAACAAGGACTGGACCAAAAAGTACACAGGACAACGGTACTGTCTCTGGGCAAACCGACCCGGCTGGGGAGGTTTTCTCTGAACACCTGACCAATGTCTGTGGGATCACAGACATTGGTGTGACAGAGACGGTACGAGACAGTACCAAGGACAATTATACTGTCTTTGAGCAAACTGACCCGGCTGGGGAAGTTTGTTCAAAGACAACTGTACACCAGGAGGGTGAGAGAACGGTCGCAGAGAAATCTAACCCGGCTGGGGAGGATTTGTCTGCGGCTGACCTCGCAGCCAAAGCTCTTGCTGAGGTAACAGCAGAAGCTTTGGTCTCATGGGTTCCAGCTCTGTCCTTTCCTAAGTGCTCTACTCTCAAGAGCACTTTTACAAGCGATGTTCCAATTCCACGTTCCCCGGACGGGGAACGTATCTCAGAAGAAGATGGACTGATGAATTTGTCAAAGAAACCCACTCTACATGCAAGGATCGTCGTTGCCTTGGAGGTTAACTTTTCTCCGGATGTGGAAGCAGAACACAGAGTTGGCTTGGATCTCCCAGATACAGGCAGGATAGCAACTGCAGGAAACGGACAGACGGAGGAGAACTTCTTCAAGTTCTCCAACGAGCTCCAGAACAGCTGGGTGAGTGCTGCCTTCCAGAGCATCCTGAACCTGAGCGTCACCAGCAGGTGTCTCGCTCAGGAAAGGGTATTTCTGGAGGCATCGTCCATCCCGGTGTGCGCGAGTCTCATCCTTTCAGCTGTCCGTAACCCCGGCAAACATTTTTGTCAGAAAGACCTCTCCCCAGTTCTGATGGAGCTGAAGGAGAAGGAGCTGCCGTCAGACGTGGGAGGGGACTATGACGTAAAATGTTTGCTGGAGTCCATGTTGGTCTGGTTGGATTCCTTTGGAGGAGACACGGATAAAGAGTTATACAACCAAAACTCTTGCTCCAACTGTGGGACCACAGACCTTGAGCTACTGAGCAACGGCCCCCTGGTTGCCCTTCCACCGGCAACTTATCCAACTGACATAGTTGATCTTTTTAACAGTTGGTTGGATTTGGGGGGCAGACGTTGCTGTTCGGGTTGCGGGTCAGCTTTGGAGAAGAAACACTACATAACAGATAACAATGTGCTGGTGTTTTTTCTCCAGAGGCAGACCAGGATTCACCCTGTGGTAGCCAATCGGACCATGGACGTTCCTGCGGATTGTGAAGGTGGTAGTGAGAGGTACCACCTGTCCTCCGTTATCTGTGGAGATTCAAAGCCGGCTCAGTTCCACTCCTATTTGATCAAAGGAGAACAAACTATTAAGGCTGACGACGAGCATGTCTTCACTGCAGACAGTGACTGCAGTGAAGACATGTCTCAAAATTCACTAATCTACATATATGAGAAAGTCAGCAACGATGAGACAACAGATACTACAGTTTCTCCAGCCCCTCCTCTGGAAGGTGATAAAGGAGCCTTTGGAGAGGAGCCAAAATTATTAAACTATGAAGAAGACAAAATTATCGAAGACCTAATTAGTTACTATCTTGAGGCTGGAGAACTGTGATTGGGAGCAAAAGATATCTGACATAAATGTCTGGAACAAAAAGGGTAAAAAGTTTTGACAGGTTTCTCTCCGGGCGCGCCGGCTTCCTGCCACAATCTGAAATCACGGCTCTGTAGTTTATTGGTCTCTAAATTCTGTTTGTGTGATTAAAACGTTTATTTTTGTGACTAAAATTGTTCCCTGGGTTTGAATCCTTACCTGGGTTCTTCTGTCTTGGTGGGTTTGCATGTTCTCCAAGTGCATTAGTGGGTTCTCTCCGGGTTCTCCAGCTTCCCCCCATAGTCCAAAAAGAGGACTAGCTGACCTTTGCCCCATGTCTTCTCCCCTCTCTTTTGTTTAAAGTAGCTTCAGCTACTAGAGCCAAAACTACTTTGGACAAATGTCAAGAATACATTTTGCAATTAAATTTCATAAATATCAATAGGTAGTTTCCAGTTAGCAGGTTTCTCTCCGGGCGCTCCGGCTTCCTGCCACAGTCAGAAATCACGACTGTTTAGTTAATTGGTCTCTAAATTCTCCTTAGGCATAAGTACAAACATTGATTAGTGAATAAAATATAAAAATTACATATATATATATATATACATATATGTACATATGTACATATATGTATATATACGTATATGTATATGTATGTATATATATATATATATATATATATATATATATATATATATATATATATTTATATATATATATATACATATATATATATATATATATATATATATATATGTATATATATATGTACATATATATACATATATATATATATATATACATATATATATATATATATATATATATATATATATATATATAAACTCAAATATATATATACGGACACGATCATTCGTGGCTGTTTTCACGTTTATTGCGCTGTTCATATTGGTCTCGATGTTTGCAGTTTTCTGGGGCATAGCCTTGGCTCGACGTCATTCAGAGGTAATACATTAACTTGACATTAACAAAGACTCAGCGGGACGGATCATCCGGGAAATGATGAACAGGGAGAGACTGAGTAAAACTACCTTAATGACGGACAAATTCTGGGATTTATTATGAGTCTCTGTTTATTCCCAAACCCAAATGAGCAACTTCACGTTCAAAAACAAGCCCAAAAAGGCGCAACATGCCGCTCATTAAATCTGCAAACGACTTTAAAAAAAATCTAGCCCAAAGCCGCTTATAATAATCGGACTTGGCGACAGAAACTCAAAATAGTTCCAGTTTTTCCACCAACAAAATGTGCATCTCCCTCCATTGTTTATATTAGAGACGTCCGTCACTCGAAAAGACGAGTAGAGGAAATACGATTAAATTACCAAAGAAGATAGTAACGCACAGTGATTTTGATAAGTAACTGTAGTCTGACTACTGGATTTGAAACAGCAACGCGTTAGATTACTCGTTACTGAAAAAAGTGGTCCAACGTCAGTAACGCGTTACAAATTAACGCGTTACTGACATCACTGATTAAAGGTCCAATAATTGAAGTTTTTCTGAAAGAACAAGTCACTCTCAAAGTGTTTTTTCTTTAAAGAGAACAAATCTACAAAGAATAAAACAAACAAACAAAAAAGCACTCAATTATAAAAGCAAAGCGCCAACTCCAACTAGTTCATCTCCTGTGAGAACTGGGACAGTATTTACAGTAAATGCTTTCAACTTTCAGGAAATGACCTCTCCTTACCACACCAAGGTGTGAAATTACCTAGTAGATGATTAATATAAGCAGCTTGAAGGAAGCCTTTATTAAAAGAGGTTTTACTCTTGAAGCAGTATGTGTGAGTGTGTGTGAGAGTATTTTTCCGGATAGGAAGACTCCTCCCAGTGGAAATTAGATCACACAGTGTGACAGACTTTATGCTTCACTTCAGAAGCATTTGCATCTCCACCAGTTCAGTGTTTAAAGGCTCCATTTTAGAGCACAGCACAATAACCTCATTAACTTCAGTTGTTATGAAAATGCTATACAAAGATATGAAATGACTTAGAAGAAATTTTACCTCCTATTTAACGCCTTAAAATTGGGCCTCTGTCTCTTTAAGAAATCCTGCTGATTCTGGAACTCCGCCTTCAGGAAGTCAACACAACACACCTCGTCTATTAACCCTTTAACAACGTTTTTAACCAGCGATGCACTGAGAAATAACTCATATAATGAGCTCAGGTGGCACAGCTCCACCAGCTGTTTGCTAATTGCTGCTGGCTAGTCTGAAGGAGCTGAGTGGGAGTGGGCTGCTCTGTGAGGAGGAAGCTCTGAAACTCCAGAAGTTGCAGTTCAGAGGAGGAGCTTTGTGGTCAAAGGCGGAGGTCCACCCGGGCATTTTGCACAGCTGACTGGTTGCCACGGGAGATTATGGGATTTTTCCAAATGTACATGAAAGAATCTGAAAATAAAGTTGATTCTACGTAACACTGCACCTTTTATGCTTCATCACTACTACAGTAGCTCCTTTCCATTCAACATCTATCAATATTCCAGGTTCTCTATATGCATAATTTTAACAAAAAGCAACAGCAGAAACATGTGTTAACTGTATGTTGGTAACATCCACTTTACTTTTTATATTTTTACCAGTGGGAAGTCGGTACATACCTCACATTTTTCCCCTACTCTTGCTGTAACTTTGGGCTCCTCTGCACCGTTTTTCTCCGCTGTCTCTGCCTCATTCGTCTCCTCCGACAGAGAGACCACCACTCGCTCTTTTTCTCCAGGAACGAGCACCTTCACCCCCCGTTGAGCCAACAGGTCTCGAGCAAACTCCGTGATTACAGCACAACTGGAAAAATGAAACCAAAAAATATATATATAAAAGTGGAACCAAATAGCATAAAGGCCTTTGTTTGGAATATTTTCCACATGTTTTGTTCCAACACCGAAGTTGCCTTACGTTAAATCTCTGTTAAACTCCTGGACCGGGTTGTAAAACACCTCATTGGCGTTGGGAAACAAGATGGCCGCCTTCCCCTCCTTCACGACCGTCTCTCCAGGTAACAGCTCGACGGCGGGCGGTTCCTCTGAAACATGCGTCGAATCTGAACTAATTCCGGACGAGGGGTCAGCGGCGGACACCTGAGGGTCCATAGAGCTCCGTCTCCTCCGATTGACTGAATACGGAGGGGAAGGATGGAGCCGACCGGAGATGATGAGAGGGAGCCGCCGGGCCGTCCGCACCAGCATGGGACGCAGCCTGCAAAAGGAGACGTTTGTCACATTACTACCACAACATTCACTGTATTGTAGTAAGATTTTATTTGATACACAAATTAGAGCATATTTCTGAAGAAGGAGGAGGGAAATTTATGGATAAAAAAAAATTTAAAAATGCATCTGAAAAGTGTGGCGTGTGCGTGTCAATGCTTTATAGAACCACATCAAGGACCAATTAAACCAGCAGGTCTTCCACCACCCAGATCTACGCATCCAGAGAGAATTTAGCAAAGTGCACAAATGATTAGTCAAAAACATTAGTCATGCCATACTTTTCCCATTCTGAAATATTACGACAAAGTAATCAGTCTGATGCTCAAAGTTTTTGGTGTTGTTTCAGAACAACATTAAAAAATAAATACATAAATAAAAACAGAATATGAAAAAGTGAGAATAATGAGGGACATATAAGCAACTGATAAAACAATAAGATTGTAAATAATATAGGCAATGAATTAAGAAGGATTATGTGACATTAACTCCACTAAAAATCTATAATTTGTGTCTTTATTTCTATGTTTATAGTGAATTCAGGCAGGATCTGTTCTAGATATGAATGAGGTCAGTAAATAAAAACACTTAAAGATAAAATTCCTCTCCAACAAAACCTCAAAAACTACAACGTGTCACGGAAACAACCGGAGTCAGTTTTTATTATTTCCAATGTAAGACACCTGCTAATTAGTGTATTATATTAGTTAACAAGCGTTTGGGGGTGGGGGGGTCGTATAAGTTGTGAAAATCCAGTTAAATTGATTTTCCCGTACCTTCGTTTCTTGATATTCTCTTATACATTACCTTCTTTTAAATTCAGTTTGGTGTTTTATTTTGTTTGCTTTTACGTAGAACTTACTTACAAAGAGCCTGTAAATTTAAGCGACGCTATGTGTGTTTTATTAAACGAAGCAGCTTTTTAAGCAAGCAAGCAAACAAGCCGACTGCTTCTTACTTCGTCCCACATAAATGATGCTCGTCAAGCTTAGCAGGCAGTGCTACAACTTTCTCTCTTTCTTTATTTACCTGCGACACTTCCGTCTCTCGGACTTCTTCTATTCTGCTTTATAAAATGCCTTTCTGTCCAACAGTGTTAATGTCTTCAGTTCTGCTGCGTTGCCTGCTTTTCAATTTACTCAAACTAGCACATGGGAGCAGCCATGACTCGAGCGAGAGTACGGAAGCCTGTGCGGCTCAAAGAGAAGGTCTGAACCAGTTGGTTGCTGCGTTTGTATGGCAAGTCAATTTATCATATAATTTACCATTCACTACTTATTGAAATAGTGCATTGTATTTTTGTGTTTGATTTGATGTAAAGCACTTTGAAATGCCTTGCTGCTGAAATGTGCTATACAAATAAAGTTTGATTGATTTGACTGATTGATTGAAATAAGCGATCAAATACAGAGAAATGCCTTTTCTTCCGTCCACATTCCATCTTGCATGTACCTCGAAGATCATTCTCTCTAAATAAATAATGTTACTTGTCATTGCTGTTTATATTTAAAATGTAATTCTTAAATGCAATAACTTGTTTTCAGTTTTATATATCCCATTGTTGTAAGTCAAAGCTTTTAGTTTAGGTTCCTCATGTGTCTGTGTAGTGTCATTTTGAATATGCAAAAAATAAAGACACATATTGGATATCTGATAAAGACCTGCATATAAAGCTATTTTACCATAGAGAAAGTGGAGTTGATTTTATGCCTAAATACTACAATGAAATAACACTTTTATGGCAAGGATTCAATTTATGCCATATTTATGACACTAACATGTCATAAATAATACATATTGGTGTCATAAAATATTCATGCATGCTTTTTCCACATTTTGTCACACGTTCACAGCAAATTTCAAAGAATTTTATTGGGACTTTGTGTTATAAACTAACTAACAAGTACTCCACACTTGTGAAGTTGAAGAAAAATGGTTTCTAAAATGTTTCACAAATAAAAAAAATCTGAATGACATTCATTCAGATGCAGCCCCATTTACATTGTTATCCCTAAATAACATTGACTTCCACCTTAAATCTTGGCATATCCATGTACAAATAAGCAGTCAATTAAGGAAATCTGTAGCAAGACATTAAAAACTGAAAACATAAGCAGTAGTAGAAAAGATAGAATTTTTCCTCTGAGAAACATAAGTTTGATACATTGGATAACTACAAACATTTGGATTTTAAATATTTGCAATACATATTAAGTGGAGTGTTTAAACCTCAAAATGAAAAATGTAACATTTTGAGAATTTTGGGTACATTTAATTTCACGTGACTTGGCCGACATTAAATACCACAAGGTCTGCCGAAGTCCCTCCAAATAGGGGCCGCCAATAGAGCCGCAGAGAAACTGTATGACGTACAAAAAGAAATAGAGTGAGAGGGTTCATCAGTCAGCAGGAATCTGGCCTACTTTTCGCCCAGTAAACATGCATAAAACACGTCAATCTGCGCTCATGAATAATAATTTAATATCCCCGTGCCTGCAGTTAGCGGCGCATTATAATGAAAGGCTAAACATAGCCTATAGAATCATCACAATTTCCCAGAATTCAGGAAGTGTGGGGCTGAGAATATCTCTGCAGAAAGAAGATAAGGCCGCTGCATTCCATAAATGTATTGTGTTACGGCATGACAGTGATGCCTTTTTATTGGACAAGTCGCCTGAACAAAATTCAATTTCGCTGCCTCTTGCCTGCAGAGTCCGTGCTCTTTCAAGTGCCCACGGAGAAATGACAAACTCTTTTGCAAACGCGTTTCTTAATAATAACTGTACAAATTTAGCACTTTCCCTTGTGTGTCATAAGAGTGTGACAAAAACAGTCTCAATAAAATAAAACAAAGTAGAAAATAAAACTTCCCTTAATCTTCCATTTTCCAGCAGACAGCTGAGGTTTTCAGTGAAGCTGGCCGGTGTCTATGAGTTTTAATGCCTTCTGCCACAACGAAGAGTGAAAGGTCCTGCCAGCACAACAGTTCACCATGGTGGCACAATTTTTGGGTGAGTTGCGGTGTTGTTCTTGTACCTTATTTATTTGAGTTGGAGCCAATAGTTAAAAGTTTGGTTCTGACCTAAAAAAAAAAAAAAATAATAAAAAAATAAAAAACCCACATTCCTTCACGAGGATTTTAAAAGATTTCCACCAGGTCTAGATGTTTTCTTAGCAAGAAAACACTTCTGTCTCTCAGTTACACCTATTTGTTCAGACGTAAGGAGAACACAGGAAACACTTGTCTCATTTAGAAAACAAACTCCTGCACTTTCTCCTGTGAGTTTTGTCTCCTGTTTAATATGTTGTATCTGTTATGGCAAACATTACGGTTCTGGTTTCATCCCTGTGTTACCTCATCTTGTCCAATGATGTGCCTTCACTTAATGTACCTTATCTTGACAAATAAAAGAATAAAGAATAAATCTGTTGTTTTACTTCACAAAAATAAAACATTTTAATCAGTGTGTGTGGACCTCTTGTCCACACACACTGGACTCCTTTAAAACAAGGCTGAAAAAAAGCCACCTGTTGTGAGTTACATTTGATTCTAATGGCTGGAACATTGATCGGAGTATTTAAGGTTTATTTTCTTGATGGTTTTGATGGTGACATCTGACAAAATGTACTGTTTGTTGCTTGTTTCATTGTGTCATGATTTCATGGTGTAGCCATGTTGAACTGCCTTGTTGTTACTGAAATGTGCTACAAACTTGACATCCGAACACCTTGTAAATCTACAATTCTTCTTCTGACATAATTTGAGTTTTGCTGACTTTCCTAGTTGCTGCCAAGAAAAATCATTTTCATCCTGACAAACGGAACCTGAGGACATATACATCTACAAATAAGCAACTCGGCAACCCATCCGCGATTTGCATCACCTGCCTTCGTACTGTACACGGCTCTCCACACAAACCGGAACATCTGGATGGGGGCGCTGTGACAATGGATGCCCAGAGAGCGTGGCGCTATACATCTGACACAGGAGAATTATAGAGTTAATAGTATTTGGCATGACAGGGAGAGAGAGCGGGGAGCGCAGTGCCGTTCCTGAGTGCAGTCTCATCCTGTTTAGTATTCACTGTGCGCAGCGCCTGGAGGCCCTGGAGGGGCTTCACCTGCCCGGAGTCTAGACGCTCTGCTTCACGCAACCGAGAGGATAGCGGGGCATCGAACCTGCGGCCCCCCGGCTTTCACCGTCCTTTGGCTGGGCTAGGGCACGAGGGAGTCGCTTCCACCGGCAGAAGACAAAAGTGAGTGTGCGGGGCTTGAGTGGGTGGACTGGTGGTGGGTGGGGCTCAGACAGTCGGGTCGGCTGGGGACGCTCGCGGCACGTCTTACCTGCTTCCTGCGACGCCTTTGGGCTCCTATCGGTCATCCTTTTAAAAGTAATCAGATTACTTTACTTATGTGCGGTTTGCTGATGCTGCAGACCTTCCCGCCAAATTTAAATTATATATATATATATATATATATATATATATATATATATATATATATATATATATATATATATATATATATATATATATATATATATATATATATACACTTTACTCACATCATTAAGAGTAGAACTTCTGCGCTTTGTTTTATTTTCGGCTAGATTTTCCCCTTCATTGCCACATGAGCACATGTCTTATTATCTGACAATAAGACACTAATGACGTGCATCGATAACCTCCGTTGTCATCTCAAGCCGGGTTAATGACAGGAAGTAGTTAACTCACCGAGATAATTCCAAGTCATTGATTGCTGGAGGTAAAGGTGCCATGTATCAGTTCATTACAATGGCTCCATTGGCAAAGCAGTAGCGACAGCATCCCCCCCATCTGTCCGTCTACCTGCCTATCTATCAGGTCGATCAGTGGCTCTGTGATCAGTCTGCAACCCCTGGGATGGATGGGAGGGTTAAAAAAAAAATCCCCGCTTTGCTCCTCTCTGTTCCCCCCTCCTCGATAGTTCTGAGCTCCAATTCTCGCCTGCATGCATATATGTGTGTGTGGGGGTGTATGTGTGTGTGTGCATGAATGGTGTGCTGCTGCTGGTTCACAGCATACAGTCAAAGTGAATGACTGTCTGTGGCGAGGCGGAGGGAGGGAGAAACTAGACCGCTTCTTCTTCTTCTTCCTTTTCTTGTGCGCCTCTCCTCCACTCGGAAGAAATTCCAGCGGAATCCAGCGGAGGGGTAAGTTGAAAGGATCAACTCGTACCCGGGGGTTCGGACTCATCAGCCGGTGCGGGACGGAGACGTCTTGTCCCGTTCCAGCACTGTGTTTTAGTAGGGGGTGGGGAGGCGTCCTCATGAATTTGGATGAACAGGGAGGTATGGTGTGCTGCTCAAGTGAAGGTGAAGCTATTGTGAGTCTTTTTGTTGTTGTATTGGATGGTAAAGTTGTGGTAACTATTGTGGGGGGATGGGCACATGGGGACAGACCAAACTTTAACCACTTCACACCGGCTTCATACTTTTGTCGCGCTGCCCCCCCCCTCCCCTCCTTCAGTGGCGCCACCAAGAGGGGGGGCTGAGGGGGGCAATTATCATCCCAAAAATTCTGCATAATATAATATAATATAATATAATATAATATAATATAATATAATATAATATAATATAATATAATATAATATAATATAATATACAGTGAATGATTTTAAAATACGAGGGGTCAAATGTTTATAGGTTACAAAATTTATTTATATTTATATGTTTTCTCTGTGGGGCCCCATTTTTAGATATATGCCACTTTTTCTGGCATTGCTCTCAAATTTCACAAGACATCAAGCAATATCTGCTTGATATCTCACCATATGTCATAAACTATGGCAACATCAATATATCGGTATCTATATCAGCATCGCCCAGTGTTAGTCATTTGTTTTTTATGATATCGGTGCTGGTCCGATAAGTAAAACTTGGCCAATTAACAAGCGATGTTTATTTCCATCTTGTTGCCAATAACGGTTGTCAGCCATGACATCAAGATTAATATCAGATATTAACATAGGTCAGAAATTTTATACTACTGCAATCATATTTATTCTCGGAATTGCTACATTTCTACACTCTGCTCTGGATGTAAGCACCAGGAGATGGCTGCGAAATCAGTATTCAGAAAAAAACTAATTTTACGTGTAAAAAGCACAGATTTTCAGTTGATCAACATATGAAAAATCAAGCATAAGTATAGTGGATTCATATTTAAGGTTAATCCGCTACCCACGGCTTGAGCTGAGTGTATATTTTGTGTCTTATTTTACCAATTACCTGAGGTCATCATGCACCCAAGTACCTCCACACTCCATCTGCAGCAGACATCCTGTGATGGATGAGTTGTCAGGCCATCATACGGCATCACATAGGACAGAAACTCATACCTGCAGGCAGCTTATAAAGGCCAATAAACCGGAGACATGTTTTGAACTGTGGGAGTACCTGCCGGAGTACCTGGAGAGAACCCACCAGTGGCGCCCCTAAGGGGGGTGTAAAAGGGTTCATGGCCCCTTTCAGGAAAAATGTTTGCCACCGAGAAAAGCATGAGTCATGTTCTTCAATCAAGAAATAAATCTAACAAATAAATGAATCTATATTTATAAAATTTAAAATAGAATAACAATTGCTAATGTAATAAATATATCTTAATTATTATTTTTTGTTTAGCTGTGCACTCAAAATCTTTACTGGCCTGGTTTACCCACCCATACGAACATTTTCGTAACCCACACGTTCATGGAGAGAAATCCATGAAAGACCACAGACTGGGATCCAAAGCCAAGACCTTCTACTCTGAGTGAAATGACTACAGTGCTACCAACTGCACCATGCAGCCCATTCCCAGGACTCAATCAAAGTTTGTTTTTTGTTTTTTTTGCATTATTATAAGTGGCCCCCGTGTAGCCACCCCTCACCCCTTACAAAATCTCTTGTGGCGCCCCTGCTCTCCTTTCTTTCGTCGGTGAGTGGCTTTATGAGCTCCCGGCTCATCTTTCTCCCGCATTCCTGAACTTCCTCAAAAGCAACCTTGTCTCTTTAGGTCGTCAAGCTGCTAGAGCAAACCGCTGCCAGTCGCCTGAAATCGCAAAGTGCAGTGAATAAACCGGCTAAGTTTAGTTTTTCTTTTTCTTCCAGCCATTCCCGTAAACATTTCTCTCCCCTCCTCTCTGCTCTGTTCTCCTCTCGCCATGCCGCGGATCCATCCCTCTGTCTCGCCCACAGTTGCAGCGCATTTGTGTCCCGGGATGACCTGTTGATGTCGGTTAAAGATGGAGTGCCAAGATCACCCGCTATAAACTCCTCCCTAGTAAAAAAAAAAGAAGAAGAAGAAGAAAGAAAAAAAATAGTCTGGAAATTGGAGTTCTGCCCAGTATCGCTTCTGTGGTTGGCCGAGATTGCTTATTATAAATAATTTAATTGAAGCAAGACATCATAAGCGACATCTTGGACGGGACTAGCAAAATCTCTCCGAACCGGATCGGTAGCTGCTCCGCTGTACCGCCGGGAGGAGAAGGACATCGCACGGTGCTGCTGGCACGGAGACGCGGGGAGAACACCGACCCCCTCGACGGTTTCGAGGAATTTTTTTTAATGTGCCCTCCGAATCCCCAGAAGACGAAAAGAGAGAAATATTTGGCTGCATTCTTTAAGTGAAGTTGGAGCTTGAGCTGACATATAAAATAAAAGGGAAGGGGGAAAAAAGCTATATTTTGAATCTTTTCTCCGCTGCTGCTGCCGCCTCCCGCTGAACAACGGCCGGTCTCTCACACCGGCCCGGGCCAACCGAGCACTCCTAAATCCTACCGGGCATCGAGGCTGGCACACAGCGGGGGCACCGACAGCTTTCTGGCCGCCCCGACTTGCCCTGCTTCACCGCTGGTAGCGGGACTCAGCCTCCGAGGTGTCTGCCGCCGAGACTCTGCTAGACTTTCACGTAAGATGAATTAATGAATAACTGATGTGCATAAATGATAAGTCGCCTCTGAAGTTTGAGCGGTGGGGGCGCTCAGGGGGAGGCTACACTGTAGCCACATTGTGCTGCTTATCTCAGTCTGCCCTCAGTGGCGGCGAATGCAGCACTCGCCGCCACGGACGTCTTCAAACAAGGAAGGGAATTTTGTTTTTCACGTGGTTAACGGACACGTTTGCTACTTTAACGTGAGAGACAGCTTCTTTCTTCTGACCAGTGTTAGCTTTAGCTTTAGCCTGCTACTTGCTAACAGGATACCTTTTAACCTCCCAAAAGTAGTAAACTCACTGATTTGGCCGAGATGGATGCTGATATCTAAAGTCTAGTAATTACGACGTTCCAGCGTTAATAGGGCATTATCTGGACACACTTTTAATATTTGCTTGCAGCACATTGAAGGGCTATGTGGGGGGTTTTGCATAAAGTGCTAAAAAGACACTTTTTAACATATAGGGACACACACACACACACACACACACACAGACAGAGAAGAAGCCACACACAGTTGAGCATTGAGCCAGAGCATGTAATGGGGCACATGTTAACTGCGGGCCAAGGGTCAAGTGTTTTGAATTAACTCTCCTTTATGTTTCCTGCAAGTTGTTGTGACCTTTCTGACCTGTATAGGGGGAGAAGGTGGTGTATGTGGGATATCCATACATCTGTGCCCCTGTGTATGTTGAAATGAAATCAGTCAAGCAACCTGCATGTGAAAATAAATAAATAAATAAAATGCTGCCTTGCAAATAAACAAAATGCACCACATCGCATTAAAAATGAAGCATAAACGTTGATTTTTATTGTGAGGCATCGGGCAGATGAACTAAATTTTAATGAGTTATGGGTGTCTTCCCTGCGCCCTTAAAATTTCAGCCATGACTCATCTCATTCCTACGGTTTTCTTTTAATGAGGTTTTTCTTGCCACTAATTGCTTATGGATATTTACTTTATGTCCATTTGCAGCACTTGTATTTATTTTGCTCAGAAAAAAAAATGGGGAAGCTATCCATTTTTTGTTTAGATGATGTTCAATATCAGCATTTGGACGCCAGTATGATTAACTCCATCTGACCTTCTGACCTCATTTAGGCATCCGTCTGTTCGGCTTTCACTTTTCAGCCGCAGTTTCATATGTTTTAGCCGGGAGACGGTGTCGCTTTTCTGTGATTTTTTTTCCTTATTTTTTATTTTTTTAACACAAAATTTGCTTAGTGGGCATTTTCTGTGCACACCAAAGGGAAATTTGGTTGGAGGGGGAAAGAGAAAAAAAAATCAATGTCATGGCACTCTTAATTTCCACACTATGCTCTCATTATAGGTAATGCTCATTTAAAACTATAGTTGGCAAGCTTCAAGCAGCAGCTGTCTGCTGACTGCTTACAAGAGCCAATAGCTCGACGATTAAACATGGTCATATTATTAGTCTGTTCCACCTTTGTTACGCTGTAACTATCAAAAATAACAGTAAATAAATGTAATAGATAAACGGCTAACTTTAGTAATAGATCTTTAATATTTTAAAAGTGGTAAGAAAAACAGCTTTTTTTGCCGTTTTTATTGCTCTTGATTTGCCTTGATAGTTGTCTGTTTATTATTATTTTTATGACTGCCACATGTTGTGCTGTGAAAAAATATTGGCCCCCCTACAGATTTCTTTTTCTTGCTCTTTTGTGCCACTTATGATTGTGAGACAAACTTAAAGTTAAAAACAGTTTTAATTAACATTAAACCAATTTTAATAGTGGACAAAAAAAATAACCCAAATCCATATAAAGTTCAGATTTGAAATGATTATCTGAGTTATTCCTCTTGTGTCGTTGGGGTTGTCGGCAGCCTTTTGCATCATCTCCCAACTTTGTTGTGTGCATTCTACTTTTTGTCACTTTTGTTGTCATTTTTTTGGGCCGTCTTCTCTATGATAGAAATACCTTTGGGTTGATGTGTTTTCAGAGCTGTTCTAGCTTTTATTTACGCTGTTTTGCTACTACGGGTGCACCGATTGCAGTTTTCTGTCCGATCACCGATCTTTAAAAAGCCTGTCTCCCGATTCCAATTTTGGCTGATACTGGTTATTTTTGTCTGAAAAGTCGCTAAATAGACCGATAAAGTTGATTTTCAGACCTTTACGGAAGTGACAAAGATCAGCGGATGAGATTGGGTTCCCATGTAAACATCGGCTGATCGCAATCGCCCAAAAATAAAGCAAATCAAGGCTGATTTATTAGCATCTGATTTATTAGCTTCTCCATTCACCTGTATCTGTTCTGCTATGATACCCAAATGTCTCCATATATGCATAAAAAACCCATGTAAATAAAGCTGGCTAAACTATTTTCAAAACTGACACACAATTCCCTGATCAAGATGAATTCAATGGCAGACGGCAAACGAAGCCATCACATTAGTCTAATCCATGTCTTAACAGGGTACAGTAGGGAATCTGTCACAGAAGTTACTGGTAAACAAAAGTGCTAACTAAAATGCCCCCATGGAAGGAAAAGATGAAAACCACCAAAGAGCAACACAAACGCCCGTCTCACATTTGACGAAAGCTTTATTCCAATTTTCGTCAATGCTAAATATTCAGTGGACTGGAAAGACAAAACTGGAACTTTTTGTTAGTTCTGGAGCATTCTAGTGAAAATCTGCGCTTAACTCCACGTTAGACGCCATTGCACGACCGGATTCCTTCTTTACGACATAAAAAAACCCCAAAAAACAATTCATTGGCCGTTATTGCAAAGTTTTAATTGCAGTTGGTGCCACAAAAAGGGTTTGTCCAACTAGTTATGTTTAATCACCAATTATTTTTCCCCACATTGGGACAGTTTGGTTTCTATAACCTTTTGTTTTTTTTTTTACTTCCATAAATAAAACCAGAATCTAAAAACCGCCCTTACAAAAAAATCCCATGAAAGTCACATGTGAAAGTCACATGTGATCACGTGACTTTACATGTGAATTTTACATGTGAATGATGTGAATCACATGTGAAAGCACATGAATACGTGTGATTTTGGAACATTTCGTGGTAAAATCACGTGATCACATGTGATTTTCATGTGATTTTTTTGTAAGGGCGCATTATGTATTTACTCTGGTTAATTCTCTGATTTGATGTTTTAAAAAAAATGTGTTTGATGACCTGAAACATGAAAATGTGACAATGTAGATAAAATCTGTAAGGGGGGCAAATAGTTTTTGATCACATTGTATTTATACCTATAAACTGCAACACATATCGACTATCAGCCTCTGGCACATTTGTTGGTTTGACAGCTGGAAGCCGTAATGAAGATTTCAGAGAGAGACTTTTAGTAATGTTGTTGCTTTTCCAATAAGTTCAGAAACAAAAAAAACAGTCTTTTGTTTCCTCATGCTTCATTTTCTATTGGTTGATAGAGGCGATATATTACTTACTCACTAAACTAAAAAAAAAAAGTTTGAATTTCACTGTAATATCCTGTAAATCACAACATTAAAATGTTGTAAATTAAAATTAAAATAAATAAAAAAAGTGAAACCTTGTTAGATTAGCAGTAAGATGTCGTAAATAAATAAATATCTATTATTTTTCAATGTCATAGCTTGTTAAAATGACAATTTTGCTGATATCCGGTTTGCGAATTCAACAAAAAGAAAACTGCAACACAAAATCCAAAATTTGACAGGTGTGCATAAATACTTTACTTTTTAATATTTTCAATTTTCAAGATCAAGTCAAACACATTTCACTAAGATTATTATTTTACTGACAAGCCATCATTTTACACCCCAAAATGAATTGAAATTATTAACACAATAACATATTACTGTAAAATTAGGGACATAATGGACTTCCTTTCTGCATTGTATTGATTTTAAATAAACATGGAAAGAACCCAAACATGTCGCCCTATCAGTTATACTGCACTCTCATCTTGGTAAGTTCATTTGAATGACGGGTGTGTAATCTTGTTGCGCAACGTCCCGTCAGTTTAGCACAGTAAAGTAACACCTTGCATCATACTATGTTATTAGAATTAAAAGAGAACAGATGAAGGAAGTGCTTTCTGGTTATAAGACGTGTTTAATCTCTTGCTGGCTCCCCTTGTCTTGTGATTAGATTGATTAAAAGGATTTATTTGATGATTAATTTGTTAAAAGCATTAATGACCGTCTACTCTCTGTGCTGTGTCGTGTAAAGCAGCAGATCATGCCTAGTCGGTACACTCCGATCAAATTTATTTATTCCCCCCCCCCCAGCGTTTATTGTTCATCTGGGGGAGGTTTGCTGAGTGGGCATCCCGCAGCATCCTGCCTCACGTTTACACCTGAGGTAGCTTCCCATCACAAGGAGCAGCTTTTTAAAGGAGTTAAAACAACAAAAAAAAACCTTCCTGCTTTCTGTATACGTTCTATAACTTAATTCAAGCCAGGAGGAGTTATATTTGATGGTTTTATGTATCCCATACATGAAAATGTGTCTGAAGTCAGGGTCCCAGGAGACATTTTGTGTTTGGATGAGATGGAAGGATTTGCAACCGGAGACATTGTCGTGCGTTTTCCAGATTTATTCGGGTTTAATTTAAGCCACCGCATAAGCAAAGTTGCATTTAGTGCATAGCTGCATGCTGCTATACTGATTTGGGTTGGGTAGGAATTTAAATCTCTCCCTCTTTCCACTCTATGTTATTGTGAAATGATGGTCCAACACATGTGTTTGTGCTTTGACAGGTTTATGTTTCCCCCCCACCCCAAAGCTTCACTTCACTTCCAAACTTTTAGCTGTTTTCATGAGTTCTCCGGAAACTTTGATGAAAGTAAATCTATTTGTGTTTGTTCTTTCTGAAAACAAGATGGTGCGATTCAGTATGCTGTTTTATCATGAGTGGTTTTTTTTGTTGTTGTTTATTTGATTCTTTTTTGCCTTTTTTCAGGGCATCTTTATGCATTTGCCATCTCTCTTGGTCACTTTTGTGCTACATTTTTGCCAACTTGTTAAGAGTTTAGAAGGCAATTAGAGAAAGATTTTAGTTTATGAAATTTGCTCTGAAGCTCCCGGTTGGTGGCTTTGTGGCTTTCCTGTGAATGGCGAAACAGGGAAGAATTTAAGATGAGGCTGACAATCTCTGGAAGATTTACTCGTACCACAACTAGAAGTTGAAACACCCGCATTGCTACTTGGCATGCTGTTGGCTGCTATGTTGCTGGTGGCCACTGGTATCAAGACCTAGTTAGACCTGGATGTCAAGTCTAACTAGGACGAATGGTTCTGATGGACCAATGGTCTCCAGATTAAGGCTGAAAAATATATTGTCATCATAATTTCATTGTGTATAGTATTCATATTACAAAAGACTATTTGGAGTGCAGTAATTGTGGGTTTATAAATCCCAAGTGTTGCCAACTTACACTTTACATGCTACTGCAGCGGACCAGGCCTATTTGGAGTTTGATATTCGCAGATTCACCTATTTGCAAATTTTTTTCTGTGGTAAATAACTACAAATTATTTGTCAAAAAAACGTTTTCAGAGGACGTCTCAAGCGCTCACAGATTTCAGCTGTTTACAGGCGGCTGTCGTCCATAACCTCCGCGATTACCAGGGCTCCGCTGTACAATATTTAGCCAGTTGGACAGTGTTTTCTGGCAGCAGATGCCCACATCAGACAAAAATAACTGTGCTAATAACTAAAGTGCTAAAGGTCACAGAGTTGCCATTGCAAGATTTTCTAATATCCTACTACAGATGTATACCGCCTGTTTGTTGAGCCACGTTGAGTCGTGCTATACCATAGTGTTACTTTCACCAGTTTGTTCATTATGATGCTTTTCAGTCGTACTTGTGGAGAATATTTAAAACACTGAGGTAGTCAGGCGTGACAAATGACTATGTTGGGTTTAACCATATTCTGGTGAAAAGTTTACATGCACTTACCTCTCTTAGACTAACAAAATAGTTCTTGACTTTAAACTATGGAGATTTTCACCCTGGGGTGATGAAATAACTAGGTCACAGTTCAAAAAAAAAATTACCACTAGATGAAAATTAGTTTGTGAATTATCTTTAATCTACAAAGAGTCAAAGTTATACTCTACTTATATTTGGTTGAATATCCTCTAGCATTGAAATCACACACTTTGTATACCTGTTAGCAAGATCTTTGCGTGTTGCAGGCTTACTTATCAAAATTGGTAGAGTTCATTTAAATTGTTTCAGATTCATGGCTTAGCCTTTAAGTGTACTACATAAAATCTTTTACGGAGTTATGGATCTGGGCCGCTTCAGAAACTTGTGTGTTTGCCAACTTCATCCATGTTAACGAAGAAAGAACATTCTGCTCCAAAATTAACACATGAGCTTGGCTGGAATTCTAATTGCTCACATTGAGGATCCAAATGTCTTCTGGAAGAAACTTTTATGGTCACACAAAACAGACTGACTTATTTGGCCACAATGACAATAGGCATGTTTGGAGGAGACAAAATGTATGTTTTCACACCTGAGAAATCTGGAATTAGCTGCAACCATCGTAGCATCATAGCGAAGGTCTGTTTCTCTGCCAGTGCTAATGGTGCATTGCATGAATTCTTTAACTTTCCATCAAATTGACAGCGAGGCAGTTAAAACTAAGGACACTGTTGGAACAGGACAGTATTCCCAAACACATCAAAACTGTTTTGGAACTAATTAAGCATTCTAACACTAAGCTTCTGGATTGGGCCTGACATTCAGGCATATTAAAAATGTGTGCCAGGAAATCAGCCAACTTAAACGAACTCTATTAATTTGATAACTGGTCAAACGTACATCTAGAATGAGGGGCAGGACCTTGCTTATAGCTGGAGAAAGTGTATGGTTTCTTTAGATCTTGCTTGGAAACATTAATCAAATGCCTCCGTTGGACGATGAGACCCTGTGTGGGTAATGAGAGAAAAATCCAATATAGATTCAAACTTCCTTTTTGAAAAGAAACCTTTAAATTTTATCAGTTGACTGCTTTTCAGAGTTACTCATGTTACCTTTGTCTGACATTGAAATTTCATAGATGATCCGAAACATTTAACCACAACAAAATCGTAAAACTAGAAGAAATGTGATATTTAGTTGTCCAGACATTATCAATGAAGAAAATATCTCCCACGACTTCCTTATTTTCTATATTTGATACAGCTCTCTTTCAATTATGAATCGTTCTTCTACGTTTTTTTTCTGTCTGTTTAGTTTGATAATTTGTATTGTGTCTGTCTCTAGAGGTTTTATGTCTGTCCATCTGTAGCAAACTGAAGTTATTATCTTTGGACCATAAATAGGAACAATCTGGAGTCAGCGTGCAACTTCAGTTATTACAAGCAGAAACTAGCGATTAGGTCTGAAATCTGGGAATAGTGATGGACTCAGACCTGAACCTTCAACAACACATAAAGATAATTACAAAGTCATTCTTCTATCACCGTAAGGCCATTTCTAGGAAAAAAGGACTAATTTTGCAGCCAGATCTAGAAACACAATGACTTTAGGACCAAAAACACATTAGAGATTTAAATCAACCTTTCAGACAACTTGGATCTTCTGGTTGAAGTTTACTTTGCCTCCCCAGAATCAAAAACAAAAATGGAGAAGCAGTGTTCAGTTTTATCTGGAACAAACTTCAAGAAAATTGCAAAACTGCCAAAACACAGAGTCCCTTTAAATCAAGGTAAAAAACCCAAAAAATACACCAGTTTAGAGCTGCTTTTCATTAATAATAACTGGAAGATTGATTAATCGTAGTCTGTATTGCAACTTTTTATTACTTCTCTTTATTTTGCCTGAAACATAATGCTCTTTTTGTTTGTTTGTTCACTGCGTTTATGTTTTAATCGTGTGAATCTCTTTGTTACTGAATTGTGCAGCACAAAAAACTTTTCTCGATTAGCTTCTTATCATCAAGTTAGTCCTTTTCCAGTCAGACTCCAATTTGGTGTAGAATATTAGACAATAAGTTGTGAAAATTGTGAATTTCAGGTAGCAGGTCATCGCCACTTGCCAGAAATACGAGAAGATCTGAATAAATCTGTGAAGCCTGCTGTTTGGGTTGCAGGGTTTTATCTGAGAGTTTTGCTCCCAGTGGAAGAGAAAGGCTAATCAGTTAAATATTATTACAGATTAGTGGGATGTTTGGGGTTGGAGCGGGGTCAGACAGAACGCATCATTGCTGTGCTCCAAATACTCGCTGGTGTCTGCCGAACATTGCATCCATTGCTCGGAGGCCACAATCGTCCATATGACGTATTTGTTCAGCGGCGTTGCGACTCACCTTTATGTTCCCAGCTGTTTACTTCTGTTCCCAGCTACACTTAATATGTGCTGTGCATTTATAAACAAAAACACAGTCCATTTTAAAGCGACACTTTAATGATAGATTTATTATTCCCTTGGAGACCCACAGTTTCCTTCCTTTTTATCGGAGACCCTTTTGTTCTGTGGTGAAGTGAAATAGACAAGTTATGTAAGCAGTTTTTGTTCTTCTCTTAGAAGAACTGACAAAATAAATGTCAAAGTAGGGCAAAAACCGCCAAACAGTTCTATAAAGTGAATCAGATGTAAGGAAACAGGGTTGGGATAAAGATAAGAGCTTATATAACTGGCCCAGTTGCCTCCAAATTCTCTTTTATTTAGAAAAAAAGAGACTTGAATCAAAGCTGTTTACCAAATTTTTAATTCATTAATCTTCGTGCACGTAAACATCCCTTTCTGTTCATCTCAAGTTGTCTTGCTCTCTTCGTTTCCATCTGCTCGTCATTTTGCTCTACTTTTCATGTTTGAAGATTTCTTTTATTGCTTTGTCTTTTTTACTGCGTCTTCTACTCTTTGCTTTGCTTCCTCATTTAGCCACTCCTAACCCTTCCCATGGTAATCTATCCACAACATGGCATTAGCTCCTCGTTCCTCCCTAGTGATAGCCCACATGTGATTTGACAGCAGTTTAGCTAATATTAGAATTTAGCTAATTTTAGCTTTAACATGTTTTTTTCCATAGTGAATGGAGTATGTTACTATAGGTCAACATGCTAGTTATACCATGTATGCTAACTGTAGCAATTTAGAAAATAAGAGCATGTTAGCTAATTTTGATATTAGCTAACATTAGGCAGGTCTCTTCACTGTCTATTTGTAAAACTTTATCACTTGTCAAAAGACTTTTTGCTAGAATTTAGATCTATAACCCCAGTCGGCTTAAAATTATTTGCCTGATGGTGGCTTGGGCTTCTGTGGCCCGTTTAATAAGCCAACAATGCATACACAGAGAAAGCCAAAAGAGAATGTGCGATCCAGTTGTGTTAATCTACCTGTTATAGTCTAAACAGAGAAGTAGAGCGCTCACCTTGTAGATGAAGGAAAGAAATGACAGTGCAAATGTCCATGAGACTAACAAGTGCTGCGTGCTCCTTCGCTCCACTCCAATTAATCACACATCTCAGATGATGAAATCTAAAAGCAATTAAATGTCATCATTTTAAAAATTTGATGGATAAAATTAGATAATGACAGGATTATGTTTTGACACCGTTAGTCAAAATAAATCAGACAAATAAGTCTAGCGCAACGTCTAAATTTTCTCCACTTACCACCATGTAGCTTCTCCGTTCTTTATCTTTTTTTTTTTATTGAGGATCAACAAATAGCTTATCGGTGTATTCCCACCATCACCTGGCATGGAGTGTGGTTTACTTTCAGAGTTGCACCTCATTGCAGCCCAGGAGGAATGTCCAGCAGAACAGTGGTATCGGTTTGGGGTATCGGCTTGCTTTTCTGAGTCTGAGCACTTGACTCTGGTATCGGCATTGGGAAACCACTAGTTTGCTTGTTTTATGTTGGTTTTTAAACAAGGCGTCTGTTCAGCACTTTTGCTCTTTTGAAAAGTTCTTAAAAATAAAGTTGCGTCAGATTGGCTCTTACTCTAATAAAATTGTCTATTTGTTTGCCACATGTACGCCCCTGACTTTCTTTCTTGCTGTGGTAAATTTCGCAGACCCTGTGGTCCTGGGCGAGCGTTATGGCTCAGACGCTGCAGATGGCGATCCCCAACTTTGGCAACAACGTCCTGGAGTGTCTGAATGAACAGCGGCTGCAGGGCCTCTATTGTGACGTCTCCGTGGTCGTCAAGGGGCATGCTTTTAAGGTCAGATTGTGTGAAATATTTTATTCGCCAGTATACTAACAGTATTTCTCCATAATTAAGACTTCAAATAGTTGTTTTATCTAATTACTTTCTGTAAAGTTTTGTTGAATTCAATGTCTTTTTGTTTTGAAATATGGAGATTATGAAGTAGTTTATATTTTAATTGAATAATTGATTAATTTTCAGCTTTCTTTAATGTGGATTTACATACAAAAACACTTGAATTTCTCCATATTTTAGTCACATTACAACCTCAAACTTGCATGTATATTCAAATGGGTTAAGATTCAAAATCCAAATTTAAACAGAAAGTTAATAGTCTTTCATCAGATGATGGGCACATAACAACCTTCCTTCTTTTTAGCAGAACGAACCAAAATAATTGTGATAGGGAAAAAAAGCAATTTATCATTTATCATTTTTAGAGATAAGAATTATAGAGTAAATAATTACCCATAAAATAAGTAAAATATCCAGTGAGCATTTGTCTTAAGCCACTCCCAAAACATCCATCATGTGGTGCAAAAAGTGTGTATGCACTATATGCGATGTATGGGGTGCTGAGCTAGAGTGGGCGCCAAAAGGATGGTGGAAATAGAATAAAATATATTGAAATGTGTGGTTATTACATGACAAAATATCAAACAGTTCTGTGTGTTTTAAAACCATGCCTCCTAAACATGAAATTTGACCACCTTAATTGTTTGGCAGGCATTTTGGCAGATGACATATTCGCCATTAGTGGTGTAATGAATGTGTCATAATCAAATGCATCCAGCATGGTTTCCATCAGTCTGTTTATACATTCAGCCTGAAACACCGTGTGGTTTGAACCTTGACGAGCCCCCCACTTCCCCCACACTGTTTACCCCTCAGGCTCATCGTGCAGTTCTGGCAGCCAGCAGCTCCTACTTCCGGGATCTGTTCAATGCCGGCGGGAAGAGCTCTGTGGTGGAGCTGCCGCCGGCTGTGCAGCCACAGAGTTTCCAGCAGATTCTGGCCTTCTGCTACACGGGGCGCCTCAGCATGAACATCGGAGACCAGTTTCTGCTGATGTACACCGCCGGCTTCCTCCAGATCCAACAGATAATGGAGAAAGGCACAGAGTTTTTCCTCAAGGTGACTTCAGAGTGAATGAATGAGCTACGTATGTGGCAGTTGTGTGTACATTTCGAGCATGCTCACAGAAAACTATGTTAGTTACCGTAAAATAATTGCAATCCTGATACATGATGCTGTTGTGACTCAGAAATATCTGAATGATGACAGTGACAGTGCAGGTAGCAGTGGTGATCCGATCGGGTTTGCAGTACCTCACTGCATAGATCTGTATATTGATTAGAACCTTTTCTCGCCAGCTTGTCATTTAACTTTTAACTGGAACAAACATTACGTTGTGCTTAAAGTGATGTTTGCAAAAGTATGTCTAGAAAAGTAAAAATATGCCTGAGGTCTGGGTAAGTGTGGAAAGAATTCCTGGTCCCATTGTCTAAAAGTTTCATCCATCCGTCTAACTGTCCCCAAAAGTTATCCATTCAGAAATTATCTATCCATCTGTCCGTCCATCCAAAACTTATATACGTCCATCATCCATCATCCAAAAATTACCAACCCATGTATCCATCCATTCAATTTTCTTCATTTATCTGTGACTCATAACAGTATTCAGCCAACTGTTCATCTTTTTCTCCTCCATCCCTCCATCATCATTCACAAAAATTATTGTGAAAGTTCTACGAAGGACAAAACTCCTAAAAATGTTGAACTGTTAAATCATAAAGCATAAAATCAACATACTGTGCATGGATCAAACTTTCATTTTCCCAATCCTCTCAGGTCTCTTCCCCAAGCTGTGACTCCCAGGGTCTCCATGCCGAGGAGACTCCGTCTTCCGAGCCCCAGAGTCCAGTCACCCAGACAGCCGGAGGGGTGGGTGTGGGTGTGGCTGCAGCGCCTGTAGGAAGGCCTGCTTCCTGTCTGACGCCTCTTCCCCTGGTATCCAAGGTGAAGTCAGAACAAATGGCCACAACGCCTCAGCAAGTCCCTCAGCAGCAGCAGGTACACTCTGACCAAAGACCTTAAAACTCGCTACATTCTCTTATATTCTGCAGAAAATTATATAAAGGGAAAATGATTGAAGAACCTCAACACTATGCGGGTTACAAAGCATTTTTTCAGTATCCATGGACGACTTGTGTTGCAATCGTCTTAGTAATTAAATGATTTCTGACACTTAGCGTTAGGTTTTGTGTATTGAAAAGTTGAAACAGTGCCGTTAGAACTTTAAAGTGCTTTTTCTCAAAGGATCCTACAACAAACCTTCATAACATCAACTGTTAATCTCTTTTATTCACTGCTCGCCACCCCACACAACAGACTTTGACATGTTGTTGCTGTTTGTTCCGTTTCCTTGGTAGTCGTGAGCATTTGATGAGCTGCTAAAGCGTCTGGGTGTGATGACAATTAACAGGCTGTACCTCCTTCCTCCCCGGCAGGAGGGCTCACCCTACTCTGTGGTCTGCACCCCCGTGGCCAAGCGGCTGTGGGAGGGGGCCAACCGGGACGGGGGCGGGGGGTCCGGAGGAGGCGGGGGAGGTGGAATGAGGAAGGCTGCACGCTACTCGTCCTCCTCCTCTTCTTCCTCGTCTTGTAACGCAGCGACGCAGGATATGTCTGGGCGAGGCCTGGCAACCGCTGTTGCGATGGGAGCCGGCGGTGGCGGTGCCGCTTTAGTGGGAGGAGCTGGACTCAACACTAACCACAACAGTAACAACAACAACGTCGGCACCCCCGAAGGCACCAGCCCGGGCACGCTCAGCATGTACACCAGTGACTCGCCAATCAGCTACCACGACGATGAGGAGGAGGACGAGATTGCGGACGAGAGCGCCGAAGAGCAGTACAGACAAATCTGCAACATGTACACCATGTACAGCATGCTGAACGCCGGAGCGGCAGGTGAGGAAATGAATAGGCCAATGTGTTCGGATCGTTTTAAGCTAGCAAGCGTAGCATCAACACTCTTCTGTAACGAACTTGTTGCAGAGTGAAGAAGCAGCCAAGTTAGCTATCTTTGGGTGCATTCACACCTCTTAGAGCTCTGGTTTGCTTGCCTGGAAAGTCCGGTTCATTTTGAGAGTTTTGATCTGATTTCCATTTGAGCGTTTATTGATTTTATTGTTGTCTTTTTCTTTAGTCCTTTCCATAATTTGAATGTTTGTTGATTTTATCCCTACTGCACTTTGTCACAGCTGTTGTCTTAAAGTGTTTAGTGGAAGCAGTAGTAACTGAGATTTTAATTTAATGGGATGCAAAAATATATTTATTTTTACTATACTAAAGCTGACAAATATTCTATAAAATTTGTTGCATTTTAGACTTTTTTTTGCGCTATTTCTATCCAAAAAATATATTTCTTTAAAACTCTCCTGCAAGTGAGATGGTAGCCAGTTTTTTTTTTTTTTTTACTCTGTGCGTAGTCCGGTGAGGTTGATCCCGCATATGCTTTTACGAGTTTCTTTTTTCTTCGTGGTTTCGGAAACTGGCGGTCTCCTGCTGTCCGACCGTGACATTTGCCGCACTCCTCCTGAGCTGTTGCATTAAGACCGTGGGAGGATTCTGAAAAACATTTGGGAGAACTGAAATATTTGCCATGTTTTTCAGATCTAGGTCGGAAGAAATATTTTCACAGTAACAATAAATCTCCCTCCATCTTCAGTGGTCGGAGAAAGGGTGGAGGCTTTGCCAGACTTGGCCCCCGATTCGGGAGGCGGGCGTGGAGGCAAAGGGGGGCGGTCCCGGCAGGACCTGGCGTCGCTGCCCGCCGAGCTCATCAGCCAGATCGGCAACCGCTGCCACCCGAAGCTCTACGAGGAAGGCGACCCGGCGGAGAAGCTGGAGCTGGTCAGCGGCACCTCCGTCTTCATCTCGCGCGCCCAGCTCATGAACTGTCACGTCAGCGCCGGCACCCGCCACAAAGTGCTACTCAGGCGGCTGCTGGCGGCGTTCTTTGACAGGTCAGTGGCTGAAATCCTTCCTGTTTGCTGCGATGCCGAGGCCTTTTATTGCTGTCAACTTTCTTAGCAGGTGGGGGGAGGGAAAGTGAAGCAGGCGAAGACGGATCAAGTGAAGAAAAGCTGTTATCAAAGTACCTTCTAGAAGGCTTTAAAGATTAAACGTTTTGATGACTGATTTGAAAGATGCTGTTTCTTTCAATTTTTTTTTCTGATGAAAGGTGAATTTATTTTGAGGTCAACGTAGTTGGTAATCATCTCATGTCATATCACCAATTTTTGTTTTATTTTTCTTGAAAGCTTTGCTTTCACTGGAATGAGCTTTGAGAATGTTTCTGTAACACCAGCATGTTAGAAACACTACAGTGCCTTGCAAAAGTGTTCAGTTGAAACATGATAAGATTGTCATGTAGGTGACAAAATCTGAAGATTTTTGTCTACATGAAAAGTGCCGTGTGGAAGAAAACAGTGGTCATGCAATCCCCCGAGGTGAAACACGCATTATATACTGTGGGGATGATTTTTATCAGTGTGGTTAGAAAGATTGATGGAGTTAGAAGAAAACATGATAGAAGCTGCAAAGGACATGAGAAAGAAATAGAACGAAATAAGAAAGAGGAAAGAAAAAGAGAAAGAAAATAGTTTGGAAAATTTAGATTGATCATAAGCAATACAGTTAAGATTTTACCTACATAATTCCAAATGCACACCAAAATTTTTATAGGATAGCAACTAACTATCACTTTATTATTCTATTGATTTTTCTTACGATTTATTGGATTAAAAAAAGGAGAGAAAAAATGAAGAGAGTTTGGAAAATGTAGATTGGTCTTAATCAATACTGTTTAAATTTTTGAATTCCAGATGCACACCCAAATTTTCATAAGACTGTAACCAGCAATTATTTTAGTTATCGATTAGTCAATCAATTTATCAATAAAAAAGTGCCATATTCTGCTAGTTTTTCATTTAACAATATGCATTTTAAAAAATATATATATTAGAAATACATCATGAGATTCAAACACACATATAGTTGAATTTCTATTTTAAACATGAGAAAAAACCTGTTCATTGCATAAATTTCATCCTTTGGTTGGACGCTTTATCATTTGCAGAAATGGATCCATTTGCACCTAGAAAAATACTCTTAGCATCATCACGTGAAAAGCTCACCTCGATTACCTTGACATACAGCACAGTGTAGGGCTGGTCTGTTAATTATTTTGTGGATTAACAGATTAATAACTGGATGTCAAAAGCTGCTTAATAGGAGATAGTTTTTTATTACAGAATTGGAACTTGGTGAAGCTCAAATTAGGTCACTTAAGCATTTAAGCTATTTACAAAGGGCTTTTTTCATCTTAAATGCAAAATGTATTATTTTTTGTACAGTTTTGGCTTAATTACTGCTGTGAATATGGCAAATGACCATTTTTCAGTCTGTATGTTAGAGTTAACAATGTATGTATTACTAAATTACTTGACAAATACTCCAGTGGTCGATTCATCCTGATTAATCTGATTAATTGTTTCAGCCCTAAATTTTTATTTGTTTTGAAAACAATTTTTGGGATGTACCAATCAATCGGTTGACCAATAAATGAGCCGATACTTAAATGTGAAACCGATCTCACCTACTTCTGCATAGGACAGAAAATGAGCTAAGAGAGGGCTGACTGACAGCTGTTTTCACATGTGCTGTTAACAACAGTCACACCACTGTTGCTAACTTAGTGACTTTT
Organism: Gambusia affinis; assembly: GCF_019740435.1. NCBI lineage: Eukaryota > Metazoa > Chordata > Actinopteri > Cyprinodontiformes > Poeciliidae > Gambusia > Gambusia affinis. The sequence continues at coordinate 25,811,249 of NC_057871.1, read as the reverse complement.
TTGCTATCTTTAGCAGGTTTTTAGCCAAAAAAAAAAAAAAAGTATTGGTACTGGCAGGTCAGGCTTTTTAAAATAAGTGATTGGCCAGAAAATTGCAGTCGGTATACCCCTTGTCCTTTAGCTACCCTGGAGCTTTTTATAACTTTCCAAGCTTTAAAAGTACCATGAAATATAAATTTTCTGCATTGTAACTTAAAATGAACCAAGTTTATGGAATCAAATATGTGAATAAGAGGCTACAGGGATCTTTTGTTTCCTTTTCATCTGGTTAGGAGCACACTAGCTAACAGCTGTGGAACCGGCATCCGCTCATCGACCAATGACCCCAGCCGGAAGCCGTTGGACAACAGAGTGCTGCATGCCGTCAAATGTGAGTCTTTACAGTATCCATCTTTTTTGTGATGTCTTGGCTTTTCTGTCAGACACTCCATTAGCTGTTAAAGTGATAGCCTTCACGATCCTCCACTTTTTTCTTCTTTCATTTCCTCCAGTCTACTGCCAGAACTTTGCACCGAGCTTCAAGGAGAGCGAGATGAACGCCATCGCGGCCGACATGTGCACCAACGCCAGGCGCGTCGTACGGAAGAGCTGGATCCCCAAGCTCAAACTGCTGATGGCCGACAGCGACGCATACTCGGCTTTCCTGGCCGACAGCGTGAAGATGGAGGCCGACGTGCTTGGGGTGGAGCAGGGCTTCGACCCTTCCTCTCTGGAAGCCGTGGGGGCGGCCGGCAATAACAGCGAAGCGTCTAGCGGGACCATGCCGGCTGACGCCATGCCAGGGGCCGGCGGAGACGGCAGCACTTTGTTTTGATTACCTGGAGGCAGATCGGACGGACTCATTCGTCTGCGGTAAAGACTCGAGAACATTGGACCGCCGCGGTCTCCATGACGGTTGTCACACAACAATCCCAGCCCCCTTTCCCAGCTGCCAGGTGGTTGGGAATCTGTTCCTTCTCTCACAAGCTGCGTTTCCAGTGACCATACAATTGCGCAAATTGGAATTACAAAAATAAATTAGCTAAATGGAAACACGCCAATTTTGGAAAAAAACAAAACAAAACACGTTTTTCAATAAAAACATCTTTGTGCTAGGATTAAGTGGTTTTTCAGATTTTTTTTGTTGAAGTTGGCGTATTTCGGAAAACACTTTTTTCACATCACACTGGTCACATGATCAACAATCGGATGTTAATACGGCGGAAAATAGACATAAGAGAAGACAGGAAACGGTAGGTGGATGAAAGCAACACATTTGTTAACAACTTTGTTTTGTTTGTTAACGAATACGCGTGAACAGACGCATTCACATGCAATTTCAATTGCGTTTCTTATTTAATGGGAAACGCTGTCATTGGGAAATTATGCGTTTTTGACTTCAGCGGATTATTAAAAAAGTTTTGCACACATTTGTCCTGGAAACGCAGCTACTGTTTGGTCAGTTTCTTGTACTTTCCTTCCTTTTGCTTGTTTTTGTCTCTCTCTCAGAATGTTCTCGTTCGTCCGACAGAGAGCGACAGAAAGACGTAGAGAAAGGTCGCAGAGTAAAGAACGTGAACTCCCTACCCCCCCAAAACACACTCACCTCTTCATTCCTCTGCAACCTTACTCAACTTTTAGTTTTTCTACATTTTGTTTTTAAAGCTTTTATTGTCACCGAGGCTCTTTCCCTTCACAATCAATCACCGACATTCCCTGGGGAGGGCTGTCAGTGAGGGTAATCCTGTTTGGAGAGAGCGACATTTTCCCTCCCCCTAACTCCGGTAACACTGTTGTTTTGATATTGAATGTATGCGAGGCGAAGCGTCCGAACTACAGCGTTGTAAGGCAGTGACGACTGAAAGATTGTGCTGAGCCCCTTTTTGCTTTGACTGTTTAGTGTTTTGTGGCGTCTACGAGGTCGAGGGTTGTACATTTTGATGTGTATATTGACGGTTTACAATCTCCTGGCCCCGCTGTCTGAAATCCCCAACACCCTGTTACAAAAAACTTTTTGTTTACATTGTTCTTTTTATTATTATTATTATTATTATTATTATTATTATTATTATTATTATTATTATTATTATTATTATTATTCCCAAGGCTCCTGGGGGTGGACAACATTGCTACAGATTGCAGTCAAAGAAATTTGTTGGCTATGAAGACACTGTTATTTTATTTTATGTGGTACAAGTACAATCAGGCTGGGTTTTTGTGCGGATCTGAAGCAGAAGATGCTTTTTATTGTTTTTGGGGTTTTTTTATGTTCAACTCCCCAACCCAACCCCTCAAAAAAAACAACCAAATTTTTTTAGCTAATGTCCAATTTTTTCCAATGTTTACCACCCATTTTTAAAAAACAATATTTAAAGAAAAATTCCAAATTGTAAATACCGCAAGTCTCCACCCTTGAGCTCACTAAGCTATTTTGATGTGCGTGTGATTGCTTTGCTAAGTATTTCTACGCCTTCAACTTTTTCACATTTTAGTGTTAGCAACAGACTTAAACGAAAGGAGAGTGATTATGGAATGAAGAAAGTACATTAATTTCAACATTCAAAATAGTTGGTTTTTTTGGTGCTACTTTAGAAATATTTACAAGGAATTTTGTGATATCTTATCATTAGACCCCTTTCAAAATCTACATACAGAAGAAGAAAAAAAGAACTTAACTAGCTTGATTTATTTTCTTTGGATTTTCGAAAAGGCAAATTTTCCGCAATTGCGAAATTGGAAAAGACTGGAGAACTAAATGACATCTTCAGGCAGTCTGATCCTCTAGCTTTTACTTAAGGACAGTAAGGAAAGGAAAGTAATAGCAGGTAAACACAAAAGCATGCCACACCAACATTAAAATTGTGTTTACTTTTCTTCCACTTCGCAGTTTTGCACCACTTTATGTTGATCTATCACATGAAATCCTGACGGTACACAAAGATGTTTGCATTTGGAATGTGACAGAATGTGAAAAGGTTTAAGGAGTGTGACTACTTTTTGCAAAGCACTGAGTGTGTGAGGTCCTTTTTATCTCGCGTTTGAATTGAAATATTTGCAGCTGCGGCGCTAAGAGCGCAGGTTTTCCCTCAGGCGTTTTCTGGCTGGTTGCGTGGTGGGATTGACAGAAGCGCGAATACTTGGCAGGCAATACAGCTCTGTGTGTGTATGTAGGCTTGAATGTGTGTGTGCTGCTGGGAAGAGAGAGAGAGAGAGAAAGAGTGGGAAGTCAGACGGCACGTTTTCACACACGCTTGGTCGATTCATTCACTGCTCAGATGTGCATGCTAATACACATTGGGGCGCTGCCGGTCCCGTCGGCCACAGCGCACCAGGGAAGCATGGGAGTCCAACGAAACACATCGAAGTGATCAGCTAACGTGGATTTGTTTCCGTGTGCGGAACATGCTGGGAACACTTTGAAAGTTCTTTTGTTAGCATTTTGAAAAGAAAGTTACGGTATTTATTTACTAAAGGTGCAACAAAATAGAAACGGGAGATCAACCAAAAAATACATTGGCATAGAAACAGATGTTTTGGCTGAACATAAGAATTTAAATAAAGGAAGAAAAAGATTTTTTTTCAAAGAAATTAACAAATGACCTTCAGAATTTAAAGCTTGTCTAAATAATTATCAGTTGAACCCTGAAAGGGTTTTTTTTTTCCTTCTTGATTAATTCGCCAAAACCAGTAATAGCTTTTGACTGTGCTAACTATTATTTTGTACGTGAAGGGCATTGTGATGTGTCAAATACACCTCAAGGATCTCTGATCTTTTAGACAGAACACAAAAGCCAGAGCAACGTTGCCAAAATGCGGGATTTCAACGAGGTTTAACCTCAAACCTTCGATGGCCATTTATTACTTAAGAAATAGATATTGCAACAATCAAAACATTTGAAGTTTATGTTCATATCCAACTCAAAATGACCGTTTCTGCTATATTTGATCATATTTTAAGTAGGTTTTTTGTTTTTACATAGACCCAAAACCGGTGAAACCTCTGCTTCATGTGAATGTCTGATGAATTCAACACATGACGTTTTCATACGTGTATTTGCCAGTATTAAATAAAATTTTAAAAATGAGATCTATATAATTAAAATGCAACTCCTAAATACTGAGATTTTAAGCTCACTCATGAAAAATATATTTTAAATATGATGAACTATAAAACTGTTCATTAGAGTTAAGGTACAAGATATTATTCATGAACATGTATGCTGTACTGTTATAATCAAAACGTAACATTATGATGTTATTAATTTTCCACCAACATGTGCTACTGATAACCTTCACAACACGCGTAGATAAATAAGTTCCCCTATTATTACAGCAGCATCACAGAAAGCAAAAGAAAAATCCAGCCTTTAATTGAGGATCATTAATTCAAAGAGCAAAAGAAGGGTCAAGAAATGTTTTCAGCAAACTCAACTTAAAGATAAGAGAACATGGTATTCAATTAGAGCTGATGTGTGACTGTCTCCATAAAACAGGAAATGGGCACAAGAAAAGGAAAACTCGCCAAAGTAAAACTAAACCTTCCTATATCGATGGACAGAGCAACAATAACATTTAAAACAACAGGAACGGTGACAGTCGATAAGAGCCCAAGTTTATCTCGCGCAGTGAGGTTGATGACAGCAGCAGCGCTTTTAACAGGATTTTTAAACATATTTAGCAGTAGTACAGAATTTTAGTGTCACTAATCTTCATCTGTACACTAGACATTGAAGGTGCTAACTGTGGGAAAAGACAAATTGCAGCATAGTGACCTCATGCGTATCTAACATATCCGCCATGTTTGTTTATCCAAGCTACTAGGCTAGATTGCTGTGACCAAGAACAATGAGCTAGCAAGGTCCATTCCTTTTTCTTATGATTGTTTCTGTTCAATCCTTTCTTTTAGTTGTTTTAATGGAGCAAATCCTAAGCACCTTATTGCCTGTGTGGCAAAACAAAAAACAACAAGTAAACTGCCTGAAAGTTGGCTAAGTGGCTTGTGACCGTCAACAAATCTTTGGCTCTTCCCCACACTTGACAAGAAAGAGATAAGCGAGAAGAAGAATCATCTTGACTCTCCTTGTCAGACTGAATCAGGGTTGTACAAACACAACCCAGAGGTTTTCCTCAGACCAGAACTGACAGCGTCCAGATCAGTGTTAAGAAATAACAATATCTTGAACCCCGTGGTTAGAAAATACGTTTTGGGAAAATTATGGGAAAATTTTTCAGACTTCCCATGTACATCACCGGGAGTATATGGGAACAAACCTGGAATTTGAGGGCACATTCACACCAGCCCTGTTTAATCCGCTTCAATCAACTATGTAGTTCATTTGCCTGGAAAAAAACAAAACAAAACAAAAAAAGCGGGTTCATTTGGGGGGATGTGAATGCGTAATCAAACTTTGATGTTGAGCAAAAAAAGCAAACTCTGGTCCGGCCAAAACCCAGGTCTTGGTTCAGTTGAAGTGAAGTCTGGTGCGGTTTGACTGCATATGGGAATGCCAAGCGAACCAAAGAACGCCTCAAAAGCAGGAAGCGCACTATAGCACAGGGCATTCTGGGTAAATATAACCAAAAGAAACGTGCTCGCTGGAAAAAAACATATTTGATATACAATAATGATTACCTCAACATATTAAACGGATCTCCTATTACAACACAAAAGTGATATTTGATATTTTCTCCCAATTGGCCAGTTAATTTCCATGAATTTGATGTAAAGTTTCAGGGAATTTACCAGAAATTTTCTGCCACTTTCCACCATTTCATTTGTTTTCATATATATATATTTATGTATTTATATAATGTAATCTTTTTTTATTAATATTTCTCTATGAATAGACCGAGAAGCACAAAACGCACGTGGTACAAGCTAAGCCTGGGGGATAAACCAAAAATCAACCGAGACTGAAATTTATGACAATGGCCGACGTCATTTTGCCCATATTGGTATATTCAGTATTTAAAGGAAATGTAAATGGTTTATGTCTTTTTTGTTTGTGTATTTGGGTACGGTATGCTCATGTCCCTTTAAGACGCTGCGCTACCTGTACAGTCTGTAGTCACGTGACTCCACCCCATCTAATCGTCAAAAAGGTGTGAAAGAGACGGTGAGGTTGAGGAAACGGTTGAAGGTGGAGCTGGTTGAGGAGGAGCAGGAGCAGCTCATTCCCCCCACAAAAAAGCATCAACCATTAGGCAACATTTTGGGTTCAGCAAGGACATTAGAAGTTAAGTTATTTCATACTTACAAACTTGTTCAGTTTGTTTATTTGTTCAATAACAACTAAAAGTACAAATCTTAATTTATTTAGCTGTAGCTTTAACGTTCATTAAAGAGGCAATAAAAGTGACTGCGAAAAAACTGGTCCAGAGGAATTATACCATCGATATAACTGACTGCGAAGTATTTATCACATTCTTTAATTTCAGTATGGGAGGTGTAGTGTTATTGTCCATTTATGGTTGTTGAGATGAACTCTTCAGTAAATCACGATATTGATTTTAGGCCACATTGCTCAGTCATAGCACAATTTACGGCAACCCAGCCGAGTTCGGTACCTGAAGGACGGTACAGATTTGATGCAACATTGCAAAGTAGGACAAAATTAATCAGGAGAAGACTTAGGGGACAAGGAGAGCACAATTTATTATTTGCCATTTCTAAATCAGCTGTTTAAATTAAATCCAGCACTGTGTGTAGAAGCTCCTCAAACGGGGAACCAAATATATGAGAGAGATGGCGACGGAGGAAGAGGAAAGGGCGAGTCTCCCTAGAGAGGAGGGACGAACGAATAGACAGGGAGGAGGTGGAGGTGGCGGGAGCAGGCACGCTTGGATGATTTTGGTATGAATGCATGCATGCATACTGCCTTGTGTGTACAGCCTGTAAGTGTGTGTGTGTGTGCGGTGCGCGTGAGAGAGGAGGAACAACGTGTGGGTGTGTTTTTAGCGTGCGTTCGCATATTAATGTATGGATGCGCTCCTCTCGCTTCCTTCCATCTCCATTTATGGCACGTTAACGCCTGCCTCCTCACGAGGGAGACCACGCGCAGGCGTGTGTGTGGGTGTGTGTGTGTGTACGTGCCCGTGCAATCATACGTCCGTGCTCTGCGTGCGTCTCGGATCTGTGTGCTGCATACGTGTGTCTGGCTTCGCGTTGCGACTGCGCTTGTCTGCCGCTGTGTGTGGGTGGTTTGGGTGCTTAGCTCTACAAGGTCTGTGTATATATCGGTGTGTGTGTGTGTGTGTGTGAGAGAGAGAGAAAGTGGGTGGTATATGCACAGAGGATGAGATGAGTGGCTGTTTTTTTTTCCTCGAACAGAGTAGCGTACCTTTCTTTTTACCCACATCTGCAGTATGCGTGTACTATACCCAGCGAAAAAATGTAAAGTAAATTCAAAGTAAAAAAGCTGAGCAAAATCATTAATTTTTTACATTTTAAGCTCCTTGCTAAAACAAGAAGCTTGTCCAGGCCCTGGTCAGGCGTCCTGAACAACCTACAGCCGCAACTTCCTGACAACTCCCTCCCTCTCTCTCCTCTTTGTTTACGTCTCTTTCTTTCTCCATACGTACAATTCTCTCTCTCTCTCTCTCTCTCGCCCTTTGTCTGTTCAGCAAACACACACACACACACGCAAAGGAAGGGAGCTGAACGACGTTGGTCCCTTGTTGCTTCATTACGCGCGCCATCGTTTTCGTCTCGACTCCATTTTCTTTACAGAATGCAAATCCCTGCCAATATATGTGCATCCTCGTGTGTGCGTGTGTGTGTGTGTGTGTGTGTGGGCGGTCTGTCTACAACAACAGATGGAGCTGCCAAATAGGTTGCTGTCTGTGTGGGAATATGTGTGTGTTTCTGTGAGCTATCTGAATGCAAATCTGAAAAGTCACCAGGCGTAGGTACGTAGGTATGATCAGATGAATCAGAGATGATTTTTTTTTTTATGCTTATTGCACCTCCTAATAATCAGAGTATTGACGAAGGAAGGCACCGAGTGTCCCACGGCGGCCGTGTGCTGACCAATCCCAGGAACGTACGGGGAAGAGACGCAGCCTATCATGAGGTGAATACCAACCAGACTGTTAAAGCAAGTGACCGAGTGGGTTCAGACAATTATTCTAATTATCCTGGATTTGAGCAGAACGACGAGGAGAAGGTGGCGCCACGCCGCGCCTCCTCCTTAGGAGGAGATGTTTGTTAGGAATCTCACAGGACAGATGAGGCATTGCGGCACTCTGCCGTCACATGAGCCAAGCTTCAAACCAGACAAAGACACAAGAGTGAAAGGAGAGAGAAGAGGCTAATGATTCTTTTTTTTCCCTTTCTCTCCCTCTCTCTTTCTCTCTCTCTCTTGGTCTGGTATAGGAAGATAAACACCTCAGTGCTCTTTTGTTAATGCTGCAGGATTTAGTGTGGGGGGAGTAGAAATAATAAAAACCCAGGGATGCACCGATCAATCCGCCAGAGATCGAAATCGTCCCAACTTTCCCTCAATCGGCAAGTCGGATCTTGAAAAATCGGAATCTACTTCCTATTCGTTAAATGCATCCAAACTGAGAAGGTCGTCCATTTTCAGTCCATAAATGCATCAATCCTACAGGGTGTACTAAAATCATCAGATCAAGGTTTGGGGTGCATTGGGTATAAATAGGGACAATCTTAATTCTTTAATCTATTGTTTGATTCAAAAACAACTACCTCTGTCTGTGAACCCTCAGCACATTCTTGTGTTTTACGTTCATTTTGTGGAAAGACAAAAAAGACAGAAACTTTCAAAACTGGAATCGACAACTCAGGCCAACTCAGCAAAAAAAAAAAAAAAAAAATCTGTGCAGGAAAAACCCAGTTGGTGCATCTGCACAAAAAATTTAAAGCGACTCCAAACGGTAAACAGAGCTTGCAGAAACGAAACTGGTCAATTTTTTTTATGTGGCACATTTCAATGACAGGCCAGTTCAAAGTGCTTTACACCATAAAAATAAAATACAGTAACCAATTATGAAACAAGCAATAACCACTACATTTAGTCAAATGCCGTCATCAAGCAAAAATACATCAAATATGTTGATCAGTGTTCCAGACAACTCTTAACATAAGTGGCTTTAGCTTTGATTTAAAGGAACTTCGTGTTTCAACATTTTTGCAGTTTTCTGGAAGTTCCTTCCAGATTTGTGGTGCATAGAAACCAAAAGCTGCTTCTCCACAGAGGACTACAGATCCATCCATCCAGCAGTTAATTTCCTTTAACTTGTTTGTTTGAATTCTTCTCCCCTCTGTCCTGGAAAGTTCTGCTGTAAAGATATTTTTTTCCACAGCTGGAAAGACCGTTCAGCCATGTTGGCAGTCACACCTCCCAACCTGGTCTTTAAATTAAACACCGTGTGTGTTCTTCGTCTGTCGTCGTACTTTAGAAAATGGGAAAAATAATGAATACATGATGGAGCTGCAGGGTAGGGAATTATTGCTTTTTTAAAAGAAAAAAAAACTCTAGACTTGTTTTAAAAAATGCATTAGAAGACAATTTTAAAAAATGTCCTTGTTCTTATTACTGTGGGACACTTCCTGGAATGTCCAGTAAACCAGTATCAGTCTACTTTGGCTCATATTAAAAAGTAGTAATCATGTACACAATTCTTGAGAGAGGTGCATTGTTCACCATACTACAGGTGAAAAGAAAGTACACCTCTTTTCACTCCTAACTCCTAGGATTTTATGTATCAGGATCTGATCTCAACCAGGATCCTCAAATGTGCAAAAAGAAAACACACACACACACACACACACACACACACACATTGGACTGTTGAATAAAATAAGCCAAAATGATCTGGTTTCAAAAGGTTTCAGTCTTTCGAGCTCTACAGAAATCCAGATCCAAACAGCCCTCCTAAGGACCTGCAACAACATTTCAGTCAATTTGAGGTTTTACCTGGGTGACTTCAACATTCTTCTATTTTTTTACATGTGCTATGTTTGGCATTGGCGGACTGACCCACTTTGGGCCAAGTTTTGGCTGCTAGACGGCCTCCATTTGACTCAAGAGTTTTATGATGGACTTGAAGCCCAGGTCTTGTAGCCACAAAGCCAGAAGGAACGATCTGCCACCCTGCATGACACACTGTGAGCTCTTTGTGCTGGTAGCTCTTCTAGGATCTATTCTATAGATAGAGGGGAGAAGATTTTCACTTGGTAAGAATTTTTTTTTTAACTATTTGGACTAGGGGCATGGGGAAAATCAACCTTGATTTTCTTAATTTTGTGAGATTGGTGATTGGCTGGTACATGGAAAAAATGAAACTTTCCACTGACCTTATCTACTTGTGTTAGCCAAAATTGGAATTGGCAGGGCAGATTTTTTTAAAGATCGGTGATGGTCAGAAATTGGTGCACCCCTAGTTTGGACAGTTTGGATTTTTAACACATTTTACATAGTTATAAGAATAACCACAATCCTAATTCATCACCAGAGCCTAACAATACATCAGTAAAGGTTGAGTGATTTTAAGGGCTTCAAAAATTGGTGGACCTTTTTTTCATGACGTAAAGTGATTGAAGCATTGATTAAACCATTTAAAAGTTTTATTTGGAAAGAAGCAATAATAAGTCTTAGTTTATGTAGCTATGAATAGATGGGAACTACTGTGAGACAAATTGACCTTAGTGCTGTTTTACTGTCTGTTCATTGGATTAACATCACCTAGATGCAGGCAAGAGAACAAAATAAAAGTAAAAAATGTTACATTTTAAAACGGCATTTTAACAAAGAAATATTTCCAAAACATAAGATAAGTCATGCATTTGTGTTTTATTAGAACAAAAGTTAATAGGAGATTGTTATAACAAGCATTTACACAGTTTTTGTCTGAACTACAAAATGCGTAATTAGAGATGCACTGGTCAGTTTTCGACTAGCCAACACCAGTTAACGTAAATTAAATTATAATCACAGAATTCAAAATATTGTCTCGCCTTCCTGCCATAATCGGTCATTAATTACGCATAGTAGAACAAAATGTGACATCACAATTTTTGTTAAACAGGATGTTCCAATTAATTTTAAACCAACAGAAAATAAATATAGAGTTAACATTTCAAACTGTCTTTACATTTCATTTTAGCAATAAGCTTGGTTAGTGCGGTTTGCATTACTAAAACGTCTGTGAGTGTTAGAGAATTTCCAAAAGGCTGCCAGCATTTCCAAACCCAACATGTTTCTCAACAGAAGAGTTCAGACAGAGCTGTTTTGCTGCTGGTTTAAGTTTTCTCCTGAAAGTCTTGCTCTCTCTTAATTTCCTGCGGCCTGTAGCCAGGCTCTACATATCGTAGAACAGTTTCCTACATCTGTGCTTCCTCTAAAACGTTTTTTTGTTTTTTTTTAAAGAAAACACTTCACTGATGCAAAAAAAATTGTCTTCACTCAGCAGCAGCGGTACCACTGAAAATTGTTGTAATCACGTCCTTGCAACTCTGTGATTTGTGCTCGCTGAGCAAATCCTTATTTTTCTTCTTGTTTCCAATGGTCAGGGTGGCTCAAACTGAAAACTGTATCTCTAATAGGAATTTAGGAATTGGATCTCCTAGTGCCATAAGCTGTTAATTGTGTTGTTTGCCCTTTTGTAGGGCAGCTATTTAAAGGCAAAGTTCTGTCTCACGTTTGGGTGGGCCAGAGGGTGTCTTGTGTGTGTGTGTGTGTGTTAATGTTAAATTTCATTTTGCTTTTTTTGTTTCACATTTGAGTCTTTAGTTATCAAGCTATTTTTAAAAGAGATGCTACTAATATTTCATCTTTTAACGCCTGTATGTAGAGTTGCGTAAACGGTTGATACACGGTTAGGTGTAAAATAGTTTAGAAAAAGAGAACCACATATTTTTACATTGAAATTGTATGACTGAGGTGCTGTGGGCATTGTGAGGGGGATATGGGTGTTGCTGGACCAGATGTTTAGTTTTTACTGTACTGAGGATTTTGTCGGGCAGGGTCAGGGGATGCGCCAACTGAGGAATGGATGGATGTAGCAAGACAAAAAGCTGTGAGGCTCACTTCAAGTAAATTCTGCAAGTCTAAATGACTGCTTTAAACCAAATTATGTCATGAATAAAAATGTACTCGCTCTTAAACGTATCAACTAAACCCAATCAAGTTTACAACAACTGGTTCTTGAACCAGCCTCTTCTCAAAGCATAAGCTACCACTACATGAATGTTTAAAATCCTTCTTTAAACGCCACCTAATATCAATTGACCCATGGTCCAGTATCAAGGTCCAGGTGCTGCGGCTTGGAGGAATGAGGGGGGGCGGGCCTCAACCACTGCAGCAACTTCCAAAGCCCACCAGGTGGCGGGAAGGAAGGGATCCCAAAAAGCGGTGAACTATGATTGTAAAAGAGTCGATCACTGTATTCGTCCGAGCACCTTAATGGCGGATGCCATGGAGCCTCCACCACTATTATCCGACACTACAGGATACCCTCCAAACATATCCGGCAACAACGCCAAATAGATAGAAAAATACTGACATGAATTACAAAAAAATGTTTAAAATAAAAAACAAACAAGAGCACTCCACTTGTTTGTTTGTCCGACGTCTCCATCCGTTCGTCAGTCTGCATCGGTTAACTCCTGATCTCATCCGACCCACAGATAGGGGAAAAAAGTGACTTGCAGAGAGTGGGAGAAAAATAATAAAAAATAAAAGCACCTTCTGGGGAGCGCTCAACTTTCCTGTAGAGCAAAAGCCCTCTGCACCTTTCTGAGCACACTCACTGTTGTCACTTCCTGTCTGTGGTATATGAATGCTGGCATCTGAAGTGGGACTTTTTGATTGGGAAAAGGGTAAAAAAGGGTGTAGATTTAATATGAGGGGTCATTTTCTATGTAAGTTTCTTGTTTTTATCTTTTTTATTTTTATGTACTATTGCTGTTTATTTGATTTCTTTCCCCTTCTCTCTTGTCTGAAAGATGTTTATTGTTGAAATGATGAAGGATGAACAGTTCAAGCTGTCTCCCCCCAGGTGGGGTGAGGATTGGGGTACGGGGAGATCGTCCAGATGGGTGGAGTAAGGCAGGTGAGGATTTGAATAAGGTTCTCACACAGGACTGGAAATCCGCACAACATGAAGAAAGAAAATCCCACCTCCTAATTTCAGCTGACGATTGATTGAAATCTTAGATGAGCTGAAAAAATTATGCCATCTTTCAAAAAGTGTAGAAAGCAGTTGCTTTCTACAGATCTAAAAAAAATGGACCCAAAATGAAAAAAGTGCAATTCTACCAGCAAGTGTTGAAATCGTGTCTTAATGCAGCTGATAAGCATTTGCTTACAGCCACTATTTCTCTATGCAAACATATTTGGCCTCAGATTTTTACAAAAAAACAACAATCAAATACCCATCTAAGAGGCACAGAGCTACAATATCCAGTATTCTTTCAATTATAAACATACATAGATATTGAGTTTTAATACATTTACAAAACATTTTGACTCCTTTTTATATACACAAAAGCAAAATTTAAACGTTCACTCCTTAGTGTCTCAAACAGAACATTTTAGCGGAGCTTAAAGGCCGCAGCTTATCTTGTTATTTAAAGTGTAAATAGATAACACTTTTTAATTTTCTGGTTTGAATCCTGTTTTTGACATAAAATTACAGTGGCTTCACCGTCAGAAACCTTGTGTGTGCTTTTGACTTACAAATTTGGTAATGAAAAGGTGGAAAGTGCCCAACAAAGACACGTTTTCAACACTTAATCCCAGTGTAACTTACAGAAACAATGGGTGGATTCTTTTTTTCCTCTGTGTGAACCTGTTTGAAAACCACAAGGAATGTCAGTGACGGCGTGATCACGTCTGTATAAAGAAACAAAAACAAATCTTGACTTGAGAACTGACAAGGGCAGGAAGGAAACGCAAGACCTTCTTGAATCAAGATGGCAATACTTAGGCGACGTCTTTACAGCTTATCCCTCCCTCTGTCCTTCTCGTGGTCACAGCCTTTTTCTCCCATGGTCCTCGGCGGTTCCGCTTTGACCACCTTCACCCGCCTTGTGGGACTCTGAAAATCTTCACAACTTCCTTCTGTTTTCTTCTTCTCTGTGGTCTTTTTAATCCACGTCTGTTTACTTTGCTCTTTTCCGACATCCCCGCACACCAGAGACAAAACACATACTTCTATATATAAAGCTCTATACACTGTATATGTACACATTAAAAAAACAAAACGGGAAAACCTCTGAGATGCAGACGCTCGCCCACGCACCTGCACACCGTCAGGATATGTGTGTGTGTCTTTGTGTCGCTGATGCAGTTTTAAGACAAAAAAAAAAAAAAAAAATCACCAGTTTACCTCTGGAGCTCTCAGCCATAGCAGACTTTAATCTCAGCTCTGCAAGCAACTTTCTGGACTGCTGTGGCTGCCGTTACAAAGCAGGTTAATATACATATATATGTATAAGAAATGTTGGTTTGTTTAGAGGGTCAAAACGGCCATTTTGAACACACACACAGTGCAGGGCTTTTACAGAAACGGGACGCAAGCCGAGAGTTCATGTCAACTGTCTTACCTCAGAATCATACTTACAGAGCAGGGGAAGGGGCGGGGCTTGCACAGGACCATAGCAACCATCAACAACCATTTTAGAAAAAAGAAAAAAAAAAAAAAAGAAAGAAAACAACCTATTGATTGTCTCTGGTGTTGTTGGGTGAAGATACCTTACAGAACTTCTTCTTTTCTCAGTTTCTGGTATAAATATATAAATATATGAACTGTACATTACAAAATAGAGGCACTATCAAAGTTTGATTGTTAGGTGTGCACTCGCAGCATGAGGTATTATTCTTTATTACTCTTCATAACTCGAATAAATGAAAAGGTGAAAACAGATTTTTGAAGGTTTGGAAGAAGAAAAAAAAAAAAACCCCTAAAAACACAAAATAATGCAGTAGCATCCATCGATGTCAAAGAATATACCCACCCTTCACCCCCACTCCACACAAACACACCCACACCCAAGACCTCCTACCCTCTGTCCCGCCACCTCCATGCAAGCCGATTGTTCCTTACACCCCGAACTGCCCCGTGTCCACGCCACTTTTCCCGTCATGTGTTCAAAGTGCCAATAAACTTTGTGAATTCCTAACTGTGACCCAGAAATAAAGATGATTGCACATTAACTACTGTAAAAGAAACCAGACTGATGATTAAAAATGAGGAAAAATATGGATATCCTAATAAAAGATTTGTAATAAAACAAGACTGAACTGAACCGCTGAGTTATGTCTTTCTGTTTTTGTGTCAGTTTTTCTCTCGGTTGAGTTCATTCCCAGTTGTCCAGTGAAGGGTAACCAGGACCCAAAAGTTCCTTCTGTGTCAACCTATAATTTTTATAGATGAGGGTGTGAAAGGATCGAAAATGCAAAAAGCTTTTTGTTGGTTGTACTGTGATATTTGTAAGACCTTTATACATTAACCTTTTAGATGACAGTGGCAGAAACCATCGACACCATTTTTGTTGTAGCTAAAGAATGTGAAGGAGGCTGGTTGACCTTTGACGGCCTTCCTTTAAATATCTCACGATATCTTCAAAATAGTAAGTAAAAGACGAAGAAATCATCTGTTAGTGTTACCACATGAAAAGTTTGACAATTTTTGTTGGATATGAAGTGTGTGCCGAGGACGCTAAGCACTCCTACCGTTTTTTGCGTAAGTTTCCCAACACAACCTGCGTCTTAGTGGTGCAACTAGGCTATTACAATAAAACTAGAAAATTCCTGAAGAAATTTAACTGGGGCCTGCCAAAGTGTGCCCGTCGGTTTGGACCCAGCGTTCTGATGCTAAGAATTAGCATCAATGCTAAAGAAAGCTGCAATGTAATCAATAGCATGTGGAGAATCACAAGAATGTTAAGTAAGCTGGACATGCAACATTCAGTATGATAAAGTAAGTGTATTAGCTAAAATGAGCAAATATGCTAATATAAGCATAAATACTTTCAGTAGCATGTGGGGTATCATTAGAATGTTTACTGTCATTTACTTACTCCATTAAGTATACTAAACATGGCTAATAAGTCTGAAAAATAGAAAATAGCTTATTTAAGCTAAAAGGCTAATGCTAATGAACTGCCTTTGCTTGAGGCAGTTTTCAACCTGGGATAAACAGATAATGCAGAATGATATCACTGCACCGGCGGTGCACTGTCCAGAGGGGCATTTTGAGGCTTTTATTTTGAAATTTGCAGTAAGCTTCATATTAAATGCCCACACTAATCCAATGTGTAAGAGTGCTTTGGATAAACCAGTCACATAAAGCCAAAAAGAGCAATTACATGATGTAAAAATTCCCAAGGCTTTTATTTTGAAATTTTTGTTAAGCTTCATTTGAAAGGGTCAAAGTCATCCCATGTGTAACAGTCATTGGATTAAATCAGTCATATAACGCTCAAAAAGCAATGACCTGATGTAAAATTTTCAAGGGCTTTTATTTTGAAATTTTCAGTAAGCTTCATTTCAAAGGGCCAAACTCATCCCATGTGTAACAGTGACAGGGTTAAATTAGTTATATACAGCCCATAGCAGCAAGTTTTTCTAAAGGCCAGCTCAGTCCTCCTCTGTTTTAACTGAACTAGTAGTTCGAACTACAGTGATGCGATTTGTAGTCCTCAGCAGCTCTCCCTGCTCTGGGTTCCGCTGCATGGTAAATAATCCTCTCTGCCAGCTGTGAGTGAGACATCCAGGGGAGACAATTCTCTGTTTGAGCCAGCCAGTTTGACTAAAAAAGCATTGCAAAAAACTGTTTCTGCTCGGGAACCGTAATACATATTCGAAAACCGCTTGAAGCATATGAGAGGGCTATTTGTCGCCTCACATAGTCCCGCCATTCATATCTCTACCTCACTCACAGTATTAACAGCGATGAGATAAAAAAGTGTGTGCCAAGGTCTGTAATTTTTCAGAAATACATGGAAGTGAATCAGTGAGATCTGTCTGCTACCCTGGCGCATGACTTTGCTCTGAAGCACCTGGAGAGAAAACTGTAAGCGCTTAGATAATTTTTGAAAACATTTGACCGGAGCAGGCACGCGGATCAATGTCATGACCAAGTTTGATACCAATCATGCAATATTTGTGAGCGTGAGGGCGAGTTAAAAAATGATTTGGGGTCAAAATGTCGCTCTGACTCTCACTCTAGAGGAGCAGCCTTCACACTCTGATTTTTCCAAAAATCAAAAACTTTGGGTCGCTTAGAAAGAAGTTGTGGACAAACCATAATACATATTGACGTGCTGTCTTCACTTTAAAAGAGATCACGGACGTATCTACAAAATGAAGTTTGAATGGCGTTTCTACATAAAGTTATGACGACACAGAAAATCCTCAAAATAGGGTATTTTCAGGATTTACTGGTTGCCTGCCTCTCCCTTGACGAGAGACTTGCACCTGGTGAGCTCGTTAGTGATTTTGGGGTCGTTTTTTGCTTTTTACGTCGCCATGGTAACTCCAAATCCCACCAAAAGTAATAGCTCCAATGCCGGGTTCGAGCCGCACGTTTTGATACCACTTTTATGGGTGGGCTCGCAGCGGTACGAGCCGCATTAACGGTAACGGAAGAATAAGTTACTATAATAATAATAAAGAGACATTCTATTGGGTGTAGAACAATAGGTGCCTGCCATGCAATGCATGGAGGCAGTGACTGACTTGCTTCGCAAGTCAGCCACTGCTCTCCTTATGCATTGCTATGGGCAGGCCCCAATAAATAGTAAAAGTCAAGAGGTCGTAATGTGATTGAAAGACTGCAAACATTGGCATCAATACCGTTATTGGCCATATATTCAAATATTTATATCAGTCCAAAGTGTCATATCGGTGCATCCGTATCACAATAAGTTTACAGTACATATTTGAGGTAGTTTGGTTGAGCAATTTTTTAAAAATTTGCACCTGAATTTTGTTTTTCCATTACCTACCGAGTCATAATTATCCATAATCAAGAAATAAGTGTTGCAAGGACGGCCTGATCTAGACAAACTTACACGTGCCATATTCCTTCCATTTCTTGCTGATGGATTTAACTGAACTCCAGAGGACGTTCAGTACCCGAGATTTTTTTTTTGCATCCATCCCCTGACTTATATTTTCAATAAACTGTTCTCTGATTTGCTTTGAGTGTTCTTTTGTCTTCATGCTGTAATGGTAGCCAGGAATCCTGATTAACTAGTGAAGGGACCTTCCAGACGCAGGTGTTTTTATACTATAATCATTTGAAACACACTCTCCACTCAAGTCTTTCTCCTTTTACCTAATCGTGAGACAACTAGCAGCAACTGGCTGGACTTCTGTTGAAATAGGTTAGTGACGTCAAGGGGGGGTGGATATTTATGCACTTATTTTATGCTAAATGTCATTTTGAGAAATCAGTTTTTACTTTAACATTAAAGGGGTCAAAAAAAAAAGCCACATATTTGTTCATCTTGACCAATTTGTAAAAGCAGTAAAAAAAAAAAAAAGGGTGAAGCATCCAAAGGGGTGAATACTTTTTATAGACCCTTTAAATACGCCAGCCTCAGGACAGCGGCCAGGTTATTTTCAGAACTACTCATGCTTCGTCCAGGCACAGGGGACCTGCACTCTGTTCATTCCAGCTAAACCAAATGCAATTTCACACGACGGTTCGGCTCTCTAGAGAAGGACGTGACGAAGTCTCCATTTTGATAAGTGCCTCTCAATTAAAACTCACTCGCACTGCATCTTCCAGCAAGCCAAAGCATTTTACATATATATATATATATATATATATATATATATATATATATATATATATATATAAAAAGAGATCACAGTTGGAACCGAGACTCAAAATACTGTATTCATTCAAACATACAGGTCAATCAGTGTACAAGGTTGTTCTAAATGAATTTGGTTGCTTCATGGAGAACAAATTGGACGACACAAATTACACCAAGAAGATGCAATCAGACAATGTTTAGGGATTTTTACTGGATCAAAACTGCCAACATGTAGGAAAGAAAAAAAAAAAAAAAAAAAGCCAGCTAAGGACCATGAACAGTAACAAAAAAAAAAGAAAAATCATATTGCTTATGGGCACAAAAACTACTTCATTGTCTCATCAATATGTCATAGTTTTACAAAAACAAATGCTTGTTTGCAGCCGTCTTGTAGGTAGATGAATCCTGATGGCTGGCAATTACTCAGGACTTTTAATGGCAGTTTTTTTAACCACACACCACTCATAAGAATCCAAAATAACTAAATAAACCGTTTCAATTTTAATTGAAAGTTTAAGTTTAAAGTAACCTTGTAAAGCGGGGCTAAAACCAATCTTCAGTTTCCTCTATCACATTTTTATCTACTACACAAATTTGATAAAAAAGAACCTGATACTTTAAATACAAGTGTTTCTCGGTGTATAATGCAGTCAAATTAGATGCCTGCGGGTACTGAAATGTACAAGTTCTGTTAAAAAAAAAAAAAACATTACAGATACTTTAATGGTGACTGACTTCCAGTTGAGCCCAACAGATCATACAGGTGACACTGAAGTGCAAAACATGTTTTGAGGAATTTTACAAATAATATTTTTTGGTTGTTTCTTTCCACTGAATGTGTAGAAAGCATACATTCGGAGACATAAAAGCACCAAGAGGACTAAATCTCACTTGGCTCTGGCAGTGGGAAGGCTTTTATCTTCAAGCCAAAACTTCATAGAGAATAATGTATCCTGACCCATTTGTGGACAAATGGTATGCTAGCTTGTTTTTCCTCAGAACAGAGACCCCAATAATTTCAAATTAAGACATTTGGATTTGAGTTAAAAACAAAAATTGAACCTACAGCAGACAGTACAGGAAAATTAATTTACTTTCAAACACACACACGCACATTAAAGCATTGTGGTTATGATACAGCACTTCTGCACACCTTAGTGCCGCCTGAACAGATAAAACAACAAAACCCCTCAGCATCCAGCAGAGGGCGCTGTGAGCCTAACTCAGGCAGGGACAAAGGAGCATCTTGCCCAGCAACCATTTCTCTCCGCAATTAGCAGACGCTTTCAATAAAAGAGACGAACCCATTCGCTCCGAGCCAAGGCCGTCTCTCATCAGCCAGCGAGAGTAACGAAGCCCCGGCCAATCGCGCGGGTTAACGTCTGATGGCGCTGCGGAGGCGCGTGGCGGCAGCCCCCGCTTCACCCGGTCTCTTTCAGGGTGGGAAATAAAACTGTTTTCTTCAGGATTCCGCTCGTTTCCACACAAAACGTGAAGTGTATCTCTCTTTCTCTCTCTTTAAAAAAAAAAATAAAAATAATCAAGTGTTTTTAGTTATGCTTTCCTCTTCGACAAGACGTGGATGTGACCGAGGCTGCCCCAGTCCCGGTAGCTTAACTGATAATTTGCAGATAACTTATTTTAATTAGCAGGTAGGCACATGAACATGACGCACGGTTCAAAAATAGTATAAAAATATATTTAAGGCAACAGCCGCCACTCTTTGTGTTGGGTTAAATCACCAAGAGATAGATTGTAATGAATTTAATACTTAAAACATTTTACCAAAGTACCTCCACGAGTGTATTTTTCAAACCCCACCTTTCTCAGTGACTGCTCTACATAATCTCCAGAAGCATGAAAATGTGCGGATTTGTGTTTTCAGCCCAACACTTAGCATCAATAATCGCGACGCACAAATATGAAAAACATAACACCTCCGGCGTTCTCTTGAAGTTCTTCTTCTTTCCGCCAGATCCCTTAAAAGCAGATCTGACAATGGCGTCCTAACCTTTCAGTGCAAGTCGCAGTTTTCTCCTCGGTGTGAGTAAAAGGAGTGATTTTAGGAGTGAAAGGAAGAGGAGGAGACATTTTTCTTTCCATTGTTTTCTGTCCATTCATCCTGACAGGTGAACATCGTCAAGAGGTCAGAGGTCTTCAGAGAGCAAAGAAGAGGATGAGGACGACAATCATGATGGCGACCAGCACGCCGATGGCGCACCACTGTCTCCGACCTGGAGGGGGCAGCAGAGGGGGAAAAAATCCATTGCTATAGTCTGCTGGATTTTGTTTTCCTCATGGTTCTAATGTGGTCTAGAAAAGTATAGAATTAAATCAGATTTTTTTTTTCCTGGTCTAATTTGCTATGGAAAAAATAAATGTATATGCAACATATTTATATTCCCACCTTTTATTCATATCTCGATGTGTAAAAGTTTGTGTATTTCCTTCCTTTCTTCCTGAAGGAAACCTTTATGTCCTGGTTCCTCTCCATCCTCTTGTTGTGGCCTTTCTTTCTATCGTTTCTCTCTTTCCTTCAAATCTTTCCTCCCTTCTTTCCATGCTCCCCCCGTCTTCCCTTTTTATCCTCGTGTCTGTCCTCCTTTCTGTCCTTCCTAGTGTCATTTCCTCCTTTCTGTCCTCCCTAGTGTCATTTCCTCCTTTCTGTCCTTCCTAGTGTCATTTCCTCCTTTCTGTCCTTCCTAGTGTCATTTCCTCCTTTCTGTCCTTCCTAGTGTCATTTCCTCCTTTCTGTCCTTCCTAGTGTCATTTCCTCCTTTCTGTCCTTCCTAGTGTCATTTCCTCCTTTCTGTCCTTCCTAGTGTCATTTCCTCCTTTCTGTCCTTCCTAGTGTCATTTCCTCCTTTCTGTCCTTCCTAGTGTCATTTCCTCCTTTCTGTCCTCCCTAGTGTCATTTCCTCCTTTCTGTCCTCCCTAGTGTCATTTCCTCCTTTCTGTCCTTCCTAGTGTCATTTCCTCCTTTCTGTCCTCCCTAGTGTCATTTCCTCCTTTCTGTCCTTCCTAGTGTCATTTCCTCCTTTCTGTCCTCCCTAGTGTCATTTCCTCCTTTCTGTCCTTCCTAGTGTCATTTCCTCCTTTCTGTCCTTCCTAGTGTCATTTCCTCCTTTCTGTCCTCCCTAGTGTCATTTCCTCCTTTCTGTCCTTCCTAGCTTTTCTTAATTCCCAGTTTCTGTTCCTCCTTCCTGCCTTCTTTCACAATCCCTTCATTTCTTCCTTGTGTCGTTGCTTCCTTCTTTCTTTCTAATGTCATTCTACAATCCTTCCTTCCATCCTGCCTTCTTTCATTCTAATACTGTTCACTACCTACCTTCATTCTTTCTTTCTAGTGACATTCTCCAATCTTTCTGTCTTTCTAGTGTTGTCCATCCATCCGTCCTTCCTTATGTCCTCAATTGTGAACTCCTTTTCCTCCATTTCTACCTCATCTTTTTCTTGTGTCATTCCTTCCTACCTTATCTTTGCCTAATCCCTTCCTTTTTTCTGCCCTCCTTCTTGTCCTTTCTCAAGTCTTTCTTTGTGTCCTCCCCTTTAAATTGTTTTTCCTTGATTCCCTCCTTCGTTCAGTGTGTCCTTTCTTTCTTACGCCCTTCCTTTTTTCCATCTGTCACTGTCATTCCTCCTGGCTTGTCGTTTGTTCTTTCATCCTTCTGTCCCTTTTTAACTTTCTTTTCTTGTACCCTCCCTCCCTTTGTGCCATCTTTCAGTATTTTGAGGTTCCTTATGTAAGGTCAGCGTAATTCAGAACTTTGCCATAATTCCGTAGAAAATCTTTGAATTTAAATATTTAAAAATGTGTGGTTTGAGTCTGGAAAAGATCGATAGGAAGTACTTGAAGATCAACCTCAAGCCTCGAAGGACAGAGTAAAACATCGTAAAACAGATTGTTTTGGGAGAACGGCTTCCCGAACCCCAAGAAAACGGCCGATAGATGTGTTTGCTTACTGCTGGTCATGTGAGAAACCTTCTCCAGCTTCTTCAGGACCGAATCCATGCGGGATGACGTCTGGTCCATCTCATCTCCAAAATCCCCCAACATGCTAAAACAAAAGGAGACCAGATAAACAAACTAAACCGAATGATGTCGAAACACAAATATGTGAAAGGAGCCAGCACAGAAATCTGGCTGTGAGCAGAATTGAGCAAACTTAATCCGACTGGTTGGAAACCAAGAACTTTTTCTCATATGCTAACAAATTGTGCTGCATCAACTCTGTGGAAGTCATTACAGCTCACCACCTACTTCATTTTTGATCAATCATGTTGGGATAGAAAATATTAGCAATGTCCAAGAATCCACCTCTGCTCCTGATATGAATAATTAACTATCGATCACAACCATAAGCCTGCTTCATGTTAAAATAAATGGGAAAAAAAATTATCTGTTTTTACCAGTTTATAACAATGGATCTTAACAGAATCATTAATGCATACACCTAATCCGGAGCTTTCCTTTTGCAGGTACTCCAATTTAAAATACATCAAAAACAAGAAACAATCTTTAGATTTTTCCTAGCTGAATCACATTGAAGCTGGTTATTTGGTTGAAGTAGAAACCATCCAGATGAGCAGCATTCTGCAGCCAGGAGCACTCACACGGCCTGCTCGTCCAGCTCGTCTCCGATACGTCCAGACATGTCTTTGAGCACTCTGATGCTTCCCGACACCAACTCCAGCTGCTCATCCTGCTCCTGTATGATCAGCTACACACACACACACACACACGCACACACACACACGTTTCAGTCTCATTGCTGACTAACATCCGCTTCCAGGATGTTTACTATAGCAACCTTCTTCAGTCGCCTTTCCCCAAACTCCCGCACATAACTGTGAACTAAGAGCTCATCATAATGTAGGTATTTTATTCAAATCTTTTCTTTACCAATGAAAAAAAACAAGCAATACAAGCACTGATTCAGCTCAGAAACTACATTCACTGCGTAAAGAACGAGCAGCATTTTTTTTTCAAATTCATGTTTGACTTTACTACAGGCTTGCAGGAAGTGTAATGACGACACACTTGCATCGTTGAACACCCCTGTCAACCCACACCACAGGAAGTACAAAAACAAACAAAAAAAACATCTACTTCAATCTGATGCTGAAAGGAATCCTTCACTTCATTCACAGCGTGAAAGCAGAAGGGGATCTTTAACCCGCAGAGTGAGTCCCACGTCCTTTACTCATCTTTTTCTCCCTCTGTGCGATACCTTTGATAACATCTCTTGGTAATAAAAAAAAAAGAAAAGAAAAACGTCACAAATTCGAATCAGGAAGGGTCGATTTTCTTTTAAATTGGGTTACCCTTCGTATAAAATACTGTATACGCTGTTACATAAAGAGTTCACAAATCTCTAAAGTTTCACATGTAATGGCACAGAAATTGATTTTAGAAAATAATAAAATGAAAAGTATGGTGATATTTTTTTCTAGAACCACAGAATGACAGTATATGTGAGATAAAGGTGGGCGAATCGACCCACAATATCTAGAATATCGATACCCATTTGGCATCAGTATAAGGTTGATGCATCGGTTTCACATTTCCTCTTGAAATTCTATTTTTGTAGTTTTTCAACTCTGCCTCCAAAAATTTTTTATTTTGATAATTGATAAATTAAAATATTTTTGATAATTGATAAATATTAATCAACAACCATTTTTTACACTTTTGAGGAAAAAATGGGCAACACTTTATTTGATGTGTTGTGAATAAGACTGTCGTGACACCGTCATAAACATGACATAATATTGTCACGAACATGAGTCAGTCTTCATGAATATTTATGACTGTTGTCATAAAATGTCATTCGGTAAATCATGACACTTTTAATAGAAAGTTGACATTATTCAAAATGTCTTTGTTATGACAACTTGACATTAACCAAGAAATCATGATCTGACAATTTTATTATAAAAGTGTTACTGATTCAACTTTAAAAATGATGTAGCTTTATGTTTTTAAAGCTAAAGTTTAAACAAATAGTTGATTCAAGTCCAATTTGCACTTTCCACAAATGTTTTAAGTTATAGAAACCTCAACTTGATAAAAACGTTCACCCTCCGTTCTCTGTTCTGCATCTAATTCTTCCTTCAAATATTCCCTTCTACTCGCCCTTCCTGTTGCCTGCGCCTCCATTCAGCCTCTTTCTTTACCTGCTGCTGCTCCTGCTGCTCCTGAATGTACCTGGAGTTGGCCGACACCAGGTGAGCCTCCAGTCCAGTCGAGCGGTCCTGTTCCTTTAAAGCCAGCAGGCCCAGAACAAACACACGGAAGATCCAAATACCCAAAAATAACACAGCAGAAAAACCAAGCTGTGTCATTCTTTACAGTACACAGAAAAATCTGTGGATAGTTTTGTCTTTTAAAGGAAGTGCTGACCTGTCTGTTCTTCTTCTCTGCCCGAGCCACAGCGGACGGGCTGGACAGTTCATCTTTCATCTCCTGCAAGGAAACATTTTCCATTATTCCATGAACAGCAACACAGCAATCATTTTAAAAGTTTGCCTCAGTTCACAAGTTTTGTTCATGAGAGTTTTCTCTTTGTTGTCCCAGTAAAACCAGTAATTAGCTCCTCTCTGAATGTTGCCTCCTTTGTCTCAAATTACTTTGTTCTCCTCAGATCTATTTTAGAAATGGTTGCTCTACTTTTGAGTGGTTCTCGAAGCTGACACGTATTTTCTTTTCTTTATTTAGGTAAAGAGTTCCTCAACAAATGTGAAAACAAATAAAGTGACGTGTTTTTACTGTTTACAGTAAAAACACAAAGGGTGCTGTGCAGCTCAAGTCAGTGTGTTTACTGACTTGAGCTGTAAACACACTGTAAACACACAATACTTAATGGTAAAATTACAGCTGGCCTTGTTCATGCAGTTCTCTTTTTTTGTCATGGTGACCCCATTGAAGGTGATCGTAGCCACACATTTGATCAAGAGATGACGTCTGCACACACATGTAAAAATAAAGACATTTACATAACATCTAAACAATAGCATCTAAAAACTAGAACATTTCTGAAGAAATTTAAACGGGGCCTGCCAAAGTGTGCCCGTCTGTTGGCACACTTCGTGGACGTTCTGATGCTATAAATTAGCATCAATGCTAAAGTAAGGTACAGTGTACTCAATAGCATGTGGAGAGTCACAAACATATAGAGTAATATGGACTCATGCCATTCTGTATGTTGAAATTAGTGTAAAAGTTAAAATGAGCCAAATTACTATCGCTAGCCAAAATGTTGCCAGTAGCATGTGGAGCATCACTCCATTCAGTGTACTAAGCGTGGCTAATAAGTAAGAAAAATAGCTAAAAGCGTTTTTTTAGGGAAAAGGCTATTGCTAATGGGGGGCAGTGAAATGCTAAGGTTTGTGCTAATGTTAATTCACTGTCTTGTGCATCAGGGCAGTGCAATGACCTGAGAGAAAAAGATAGTAAAGGCTAATATTAGTTAGTACTACCCTGAGAGGAATATTTAGTTATGAGTTTATTTAGTCCATGCGTTTATCTTCAGTCGTATTGATTATTGTAACGGCGTCTTCACAGGTCTGTCCAACAAATCAATCAAACAGCTGCAGCTGATCCAGAATGCTGCTGCTCGCGTTCTCACTAAAACCAGGAAGATAGAGCACATAACACCAGTTTTAAAGTCAGACCTGTTCCTCAGTTCGATCGCGACAGATCACTCTTCAGAGCACTTTCGAAATTAATTGAAACGAGCGGAATATCGATTCCAGATATTGCAGGCCTTTCAGAGAAGCAAGTATTTACCAGAACATCGACATGAAGCAACAACAGATTGTTAGTGAAAAATGAAGCTTTTCCAGCAGAGCTTTCATCGATCAAAATGATGGACCTCAACGTCCAAGTCGACTACGCCGCTGTCCTTTCTTTTGAAGATGACAGTGAGCCGGAAGATGAATCACCAGACATACAGGGGGAATCAAGTCCTTCTGGCGACTTGGAGACTTCAACATCATTGGAAGTCCAGCAGGAAACAACTCGCTCTGCTGGCTTCAAGGTAACCCCCTCAGTGAAAGTCGTGGAAGAGAAAAGCCAACACGTCATTGAACTCACAACATAGGTAAAAGATCTTAAAAAAGAATCGCAGAGAACGATTATTGATCTCGAGGTGGAAAGAGACCGAAGGTTTGAATATGAAGCTGAAGTCAAATCACAGCAGGAGGAGATTGAGAAACTGCAAAAAATGTTAGAGAAAGAACATCACCTGAGAGTCAAATGTGAGCATGAAAGAAATGTGCCAGAGATTAAGGCTCTATCAAAGGTTTCTTCATCTTCCAAAGTTACAGTAGACAAGAGTATTCTTCAATAGCTGGACTACTTCAAAAGGGAGGCTGAAAAATACGCCTCCCGCAACAAAGGTCTGATAGACATCATGATTGAAGAGTACAGAGTGAGGCTTAAATATGAGGAGCAGCTCAAATGTCACACTGAGCAAGCTACCAAATTCATAGCACAGGAGTAAATGGTGAAATCTCTGCAGGGTCAGGTTGCAGACCTGAAGGTGAAGTTAAAACTTGCTCTAGAAAACAACCATTCTAAAGTTTCCATCCAACCAGAGACCTCCCTGAAAACAGAAGGCTCCCTACCAACAAAGGAGTCTAAGGAAAGACAGACCTCGAATCCACCAGGGAGGTCTGAGGAAAGACAGACCTCCAATCCACGAGGGAGGTCTCAGGAAAGACAGACCTGGATGAGAGGCAGACCTCCTATCAACCAGGAAGGTCTGAGGAAAGACAGACCTTCAATCAACCAGGGAGGTCTGAGGAAAGACAGACCTCCTATCAACCAGGGAGGTCTGAGGAAAGACAGACCTCCTATCAACCAGGGAGGTCTGAGGAAAGGCAGACCTCCTATCAACCAGGGAGGTCTGAGGAAAGGCAGACCTTCAACCAACCAGGGAGGTCTGAGGAAAGGCAGACCTTCTACCAACCAGGGAGGTCTGAGGAAAGGCAGACCTTCAACCAACCAGGGAGGTCTGATGAAAGACAGACCTCCTATCAACCAGGGAGGTCTGAGGAAGGACAGACATCCTATCCACCAGGGAGGTCTGAGGAAGGACAGACATCCTATCCACCAGGGAGGTCTGAGGAAAGACAGACCTTCAATCAACCAGGGAGGTCTGAGGAAAGACAGACCTCCTATCAACCAGGGAGGTCTGAGGAAAGACAGACCTTCAATCCACCAGGGAGGTCTGAGGAAAGACAGACCTTCAACCAACCAGGGAGGTCAGAAGAAAGGCAGACCTCCTATCAACCAGGGAGGTCTGAGGAAAGGCAGACCTCCTATCAACCAGGGAGGTCTGAGGAAAGACAGACCTCCTATCAACCAGGGAGGTCTGAGGAAAGGCAGACCTCCTATCAACCAGGGAGGTCTGAGGAAAGACAGACCTTCAACCAACCAGGGAGGTCTGATGAAAGACAGACCTCCTATCAACCAGGGAGGTCTGAGGAAGGACAGACATCCTATCAACCAGGGGTCTCCATGCATAGCCTGGCTCTATCCAAACACAGCTTTTGCTAAAACTGGGCATTAATTAATTGATTAATTGGTCTCTAAATTGTCCTAAAGTGTGAATGTGTGTGTGCAAGGATAAGTGTGTTAGATGATGGATGGATGAATGTTTGTTAAAAGTGTCTGACAGCAGAATATGAAACAGAGAATCTGTGAAAAGACCTCTGGCTCTACTACTGTCCAGAAACAACCAATCAGAACCAAAAGATAAACTTTTGGTTCTGATTGGATTCTAATGTGTTGAATGTGTCCCAGCACATTCAACACATTAGACCACTAATGTACTGCAGCTACGCAATTGGCAGAAAAACACCCTAATATTACATCATCAGTTTATAATGATTTAGAAAACAAAATGTTATTCATGTTTGTCAAAACTATTTCGACCCATATTAGAACTTGATTGATTGATTTCCTTCATTTTAGTAGCTGCGATTTTGCCTAACCCAGACATTTTCCCTAACCATAAACAATACCACTTTATTCCTAATTCAAACATTAACTAAAACTTAATTAGCATCTTACCTCTAAACATTACTCCTGACCCAAAGCAATGAGTCCATCATATTAAGACCGGTCTTTGGTCCTCATATGATGGAACTAATGCAGTGTTTCTCAATTCCGGTCCTCAGCTCCCCTGCCCTGCATGTTTTAGGTGTTCCCCTTCTGCCACACACCTGGATTGAATCTGTGGATGATTAACAGGCTTCTGCAGGTCTTGATGACTGCAGAAGAGGTCATGCAATCATTTGGATCAGCTATTCTGAAACAGAGACACATCTAAAACATGCAGAGCAGGGGAGCCTGAGGACTGGAATTGAGAAGCGATGACCTAATGTGACACTGGACATATAATGGTGCATTCACACCCAAATGCGTTTTGAGCATCAGGGTTGACTGGTTTGCATTCAAAGTCTATGTGGAGGTGCGTCGAGGGCTGTTGCGGCGCGCTGAGAGCGTCTAGCGCAGCGCAATTTGAACCGTTTGGAGCGTTTGACACATCTAGCGCATCCAACACTCCACATAGACTTTGAATATCAACCAGACTCGCCTGACGCTCAAAATGGGTTTGGTGTAAATGCACCAGTAGAATGTTCAGTTCCACTGGTAACGATGACATCAGCAATGATGACATCACTCGTTGATGCATCAAACAAATCTCTCTCTTAAGTGCAGCAACCATATAATAATAAAGAGACACCTTATTGGGTGTAGAATAATAGGTTCCTGCCATTGCTTTGCATGGCAGGCCCCAATAAGTGTATTTTCAACATACTAAACTCAGGGTTTCTACAAGTTCTCCAGGCAGTTTTCTGTCCTTTTAAGCTAACTTTTAATGGATAAGTACTAGACTTTACTTAATAATTTACCACACTTTGAACAAGAAACGTATGGGTGGATAAATGAGACACACAAATCTCACTAATATCCATTCAAGTGAGACTGAAGAGGTTCTACAGACAAATTTGTAGCGATGAAGTTACCTGAACGGACTTCCTGGTGCGCTCCACAAAGTCTCTCCTCTCCTGAAGTTCATTGTCGCCCAGCCGGAACTTCCCTGGATTTGACTCCACAATGCCTGAACCAGTTAAGGACCTATCAAAAATGTCTGAAAAAGCTTACATCTCAACATATTGCATTAAGCCTTCCTTTTGTTCCAAAAATGCTCGAGAAAGTTGTTTCTCAAGCAATTACGCTCCAATGAACATAATTTTAAAGAACAATATCAGTCTGATTTCTGAACCAGACTGATTCAGAAACCAGTCATACTCTTCATGGCTGGTTTTCCTCATATATTTCAGGCTTAACTCAGTTCATACAGTTTAAATCCCATTTTTCAGTTTGTTTCCTGTCTCTGGAGGTGTGCCCCAGGATTCCCTATTAGGGTCCCTTTAATTCATCATCTACCAAAATTCCCGTTGGCCACATATTCTTCATATATTTCATTGCCAGGCAGATGACACCTAACTCTACCTACCCACCTACCGCACAGCAGAAAACACACCAGTTCACACTGGAATCTTCCAATTTTAACTGAATAATTGTTTGTTGATTCTGTTTCTATTATTTTTGGATTTTTTTTGTCTGTTTTTTGACAGGTGAGGTTGGGTTTTTTGAGGTGGATCTTCGAATAAAATGATTGTGTTTTTGTGACCTACTTCTGAGAATCTATAGCAGCTGACATAATTGGTGTTTCATTTAAACATATTTATAAAGCAGACAGACTATTTTATCTGTTAAAAAAAGCAAAAAAAAAAAAAAGAAAAACAACTAGATGTTTACATATAACATTTGTGAGTACCTCATAATACGTTTCCCCATATCTAGTAGTATATCTAGTAACATGTGAGGTTCTGGATTTAAAGGATACTGATGGTTTCACTGAGGTCCTCCAGGTCCCAGTCGATGGCCCTCAGACAGTTCCTCAGCTCGTTGGCACTCCAGTCCAGCTCATCTCGGCTTATCTGAGACCACAGACACCAATGCTCACTAACCAAACGGCTACACAATGTTTTAAAACGCAGCATTTCTGGTGCAATTGCGACAGACACTACAGGTTCCTCTAAAAGACGGAGAAAACCGATGAAAAACACAACCAGATTTTTTAATGCAGATCACCATTTTCTCATTTTGTCCTTTAAAAAAAAAATCAAGTTCTTCTATGTATTTTGTATTGGTTTAATGTCATGAATGAACACAAAGTTATGCATAAGTATGAAATAGAAAGGAAAATGACACCTGATTTCAACACAACATTTTGTTAACACAAAGAAAAATCTGAAAGTGTGTTGTGCGTTTGTATTAAATCTTTTCTACATTGACAATCCTAAATTAAATTCAATGCAACCCACCATTGTTTAATGGATGCAGAGCAGGACCAAAGAGCAGAGAGTGAAAGAGAAAGTTTGAACCATCACTTCTGACAATCGTAATGGACAAGAATCAAATCCCAGCCTCCAACACCTCTCTGCCTGACTATTCACACCAGGGAAGTCTGCTTGTTTGGGTTGAACCAAAAGTGGACTTTTTTTTCTCTCGTTTGGTGCAGTTTGCTTCCACATTGTGTTTTTTTTTTTTTTTTAAAAACAAGTGGACAACCATTTGCAAAACCACTGACCTGAAAAAAATCAAACACAAAAGTCCAGCTTGCTGCATTTGTGTGCTGGTATTACAACTGCGATACCATTTTGAATCTCATGAGTGGTTCATTAAGCACATTTTTTGCATTGGGATATTTCTAATTTTGGTAAATGTGCGTTTCTAACAGACACACAACATGCAGGCAGAAAATGCTGGATCAGGAACAATTTCAGCACATACGTCCAAATAGATGTATATTTCGCACAACTGGTTCAGAGGGCAGCCTGTGTTTACACCAGAGGCAAACCACACCACAATTTGTTTGGAATCAGACTGACACCAAGTCAAAAAGCATGTGTTGGTCCAATTGCATGGTCCACAGAAGAATTCGCTGGAGTGTATTCACATCTGCACCAAAGCTCCAGACCGACAGTCCATTTAAAGTGGACCGAGTGTGTCAGGTGTGAATACACTCTTAAACAGGAATGGCAAAAGTAAATGAGGTGGATTAGCAGTGCTGATGTCGACCTGGACATGTTACTGTGGAATGTCGTCCTGGCTGCCCGGCTAGTGAGCTGTTAGCATGTCACGACAGTCATGAATCTGTCAGACAGCAACAGTCTTTGGTCAGAGGCTTCTTCAGAGTGGTTGCAAGACTGACTGCTATCAGAGACCCTTCCTGCTTACAACATGACCATCCACAACTACTCTTTCAAGAATTGTACGAGCTGCAGAACAGCTCACCTGTGTCCCTTCCTGTAAGAGTTCTTCCCATCGATCAAACAGACCCCGAGCGCGAGACAGGGCCTTCTGCACCTCCCTGGAAACCAAAGACACACACGACACAAGCATTACAATGCGGAACATAGCAGCTGATTAACTGCAAGCTCCATAGACACTTGGCTGTGTACAGATCCGCCTCTAGCTAAAAAAATAAATCACTTCACCACACTCACTCGCAGCAGCCAGGGTAATTACATTTCAAGCCAAGTAAAACAAAAATGAACCACGTTATGTTAAGCGTGTCTTTTAATAACATTCGCAAGCATAAGCACATAAACTATCCCTCCGCCACTGTGTGTGGGTATACAAGCTAGCTAGCTAGTTACAGCTAGCTCCGTGCTAACTCTTCTGACATAACTTCCGTAAAAGTACCCCGAAGAGTCATTGTGCGGATTATCACTAATAATACTTTGTATTTATAAGTAAATGTCTTCACAAAAACCAGCTTTTCGGTTTCTTTTTGCTTATTTCTCACCCCTTTACAACGAAAAACGGGTCCTCTATCGACATTGCTTCCTTCCTCTGTAAGCCTAGCGCATGCGCACGGTTGAGGCACAAGCAGACGTCCAACCCCCTTCTCCCACTCCCGACACGTAAATGTAAATTAAACGCGCCTACGTAACACAATGACATCTGGGTGCTGGTTCACTAAAGTTTATCTTACCGTTGTGTGCTTTAGACATTACGAAACTCCGGGAAAACAGGCATGGAGGGGGAAAAATCGGTATAAACGGGAAATAAAATTCAGAAATGAGTTAGTTAAAATGTAGTAATTTAAAAGGCAACCAGCCTCTTCATCTCCGTGCAATGGGAGACAATGGGCGGAAATTAAAAAGCAGAAAGAGGCTTATACTAGTAAACTTGAACGCATTTAGCCTACTATTGAAATACAACATAAATAGGTAACTAATCGGCTGCCTGTACTCAGTATGCAGCCTTTATTTTTCTCTAAAGATGATAAGGTTGTTTTTCCTCTTTTGTTATTTTGAATGTTTTTATTGCAGAACCCTAAAACATAAAATATGACAATATTAGTATTGAAACGTGCATTTTAATTATTTTTTAAACAGAATCTGGACAGAGTTTAATTTTGGTTGTCCTTTTCCTTTTAGCTGCTCTGTTCCAAAAGCAGCTGATCACCAGCCTCCTTTTTCAGAAATTTCAGTCTCTAGATAAGCAAAGCTGATGTTCACGTCACTTATCGGATTTTTATTCGCGAGTAATTCAAAAAATTATTTTTTGCTTTTTTCCTCATCTTTAATATATACATTACTCTGAGTTGGTCTGTGGCATAAAATCTCACTTAAAAACACTCACGTTTTCCAGTGTGGAAAACGTGAGTGAAAAAAACAAAAATCATAAGGTCTTAATACATTTGGAATGCAGTGCATATCACTTTACAGTACATTGGTAGGGAAAGAAATGCTAAGCTCAGCAAATCCTCCAAATCCCCATCTCCATGTTTCTCACCGGACTTCTTCGCATCCTGTCCCACCCATTGTCTTTGTTGCTGTGGTTTATTCTTTCAAATCCAACCCAAGCTGTCACCACTTCCTTCCTCCTGTCCTCATCCTGTTTCCTCCTCTTCCACCCTAACACCCTGTAACAAAAGCTGCAGCTATGAACAGTCATTATGTCTTCAAAAAAAACAAAACAAAAGAAGAAGTTGGAATTGCCTTTTTTAATCTACTGTTTAGAAATATTCCCTTTTATAATTCTGGTTTCATACTCTAATACCGTCATCATGACAACATAGATTATTTATTGTTTTTTATGATTTTGCATGTCAGGTTAATAAAAACAGACAAACAAACAAAAAAAATTTGACACATTACAAAATTGTGTAAGGAAAAACCAGGCAAGTCTTTAGAATATACTGACACCTTAAGACATATTTGGTAGAACTATGTTTTAATGTAATCGTGTAAACTATTAAACACTCAGTATTTATTTAATTTATCCAGTTTTCTACATTCCTTGCAGAATCTCATGAACTTTTCCATGTTTGGTCATGTTACAAACACAAACTTCTATGTATTTTATTGAAAGTCAGTGAGTTTGGCCAAGGTGAATCACGGCGTGATTTTCAAAATGTTTTATGGATAAAAATGGAAAAAATAAAATAAATGTAGTGTTAACTTTTAGACATACCTTCCAGGTCAACACTTTTTTGCTGCATTTACAGCTAACGAGTCTTTGGAGCACCTTTGCACATGGAAAGTCTGACATTTTCATTTTTTACCTCACCAGGACTTAAACTGAACCACTGTAACACTTTGGTCTACGTTATATTGCTTATGCTCCTGCTAGAAGGTGAACTTATGCTACTGTTGTCTTGCTGTTGTCTTGTTAACCACCATGTTTTATAGTGTGAATTTCTTCCACATGTTTGGATATGGATATATGGAACAGCTTTAGTTGTCAAAGCTTAACACAAACTGCCAACAAAAGGAGGTGCGTCTTTCTTTGCTAATCGAAAATAAAATGCCAGTTGCAAAACCAGAATGTGAAGTCAAGCAGGAAGTTATGCTTCACCATTACAAACATGAGATAGTGGAACACATTACTTTCCATGTACTTTCCCCAAACAAAACATGAGAGTAAAGCCTTCAAAGACTTCCTACAATTTTGTGAAAGAAAAATTGAGAGGACGTAATCTGTCTTGATCTGAGTGAAAATTTTATAAATGACTTGATATCTTTATTATTGTTATTATTTTTTTTAGAACATATTAACTCCTGGGATTTACAAATATCATTTCTGTCCAGGTTTGTGTTTTTCTGCTCAGAGGAAAATGTCAGCCATCCTCAACGAAGGTTATGTAGCAGAGCAGAATATCATCTCTCCTGGGCGGGGGGGGAAAAAACACCTGACATGAGCAAGTGGGCCATAGCATAACAAAAGAAACTGGCGCAGAGATAACAACCAGAGTAAGAGAGGAGCGCGTCTAAAAATAGATTCATTACGCAGCGGCGCCCTCAAGTCTTCCTTGTGTCGTCAGCTTAGGAAACCAGGAATAAAGCATGACTTCTTCTCTTCCTGTAATACAAAGAATTTCACCAGCACTAATCTCCCCCAAATCAACGTTTCCTACCTCCTAAACCCTCTTTTAGAAATTTGTGCACATAGATGGTGATACTTAAGCTGAACGTCAACCAAAGTCGATCACTTCTGAGCATCTAGTTCTAATGCAGTAACAGCAGCATTATTTGTGGAGTGTAGGCAAGCTGCATTGACTCCTCTGGTTACAGCAGTGCAAAACACCTTAGGGATAAATTCATATTTTGTTAATACTTGTTTTTACACTTCAGTAGTTTGTAATGTCATTAAATTGTACAATATGCTTTTGAGAACACATATTTGAATTTGGATCCTGTGCACCCATTAGCCAAATGTGTTTGATCATGATCTTCTGAGAGACCTAAGATAAAGCATTATCAATATTCATTGGCGATTTTGTTTAAAATCTCACAGTGTTGTCAAAACTAATTAGGATGCCACGCACCCGGGGTTCCTGGGAGCTTTGGAAAAGCCCCATGGCATCACAGACTCTCCCCCGTACATCACAGTGGGCTTGACACATACACACATATCTGTTGTCTTGTTTACGCCCACCCCAACTTGAAATGACTCAGAGGAGTCAAACAGACCTCATGTGATTACGTGATGGTAAGACAATAAAACAAAAGGCCTTTATTCACCCCAACTGTTGCTCACAAACATTTTGTAAACACGTACAGTCTAATTGTTATTGTGGAGACAAGATGGCTCTGTTTGCTGCTGTTCTCCAACACTGAACTTTCAAGATTTTCCATCCTGTTCACTGCAAGGTGTGACAGGATAAACTAGGGTCAGTGTGCATCCTAACTGGTAGAGGCTAAAAGAAATTGGCTACTCTGTCACATTATGGCAACATTCCTGGGTGAAAGATTGTTAAGGGGTTAAACTTCTACTACTGCAAGTGTTGTTACTAAATAATGACTTCTATTATAAAGCACTTTCATACAATGTGCTCAAAAGTTACTAGTAGATAAAGTAAAAACAATGCTGAATAAAACAATACTGTTAGAAAATTATACAATCTAAAACAGAACTGTGGCACACAGAACAAAGTGAATGAGTGGGTCTTTAATGTAGCTTTAAAAACCTCTACAAAGCATTATGCCTGTATAATTTTAGCAACGTTGATAAAAGGACCTTATTTATTCATCAAGTCTAACCACGCACACAAGTTATTTACCTTCTCAAAGCAATTTACGACAGTCTTCAATTTTCAGGGTGATTTCGGGACAAATAGTGATATTTTAGAGGGACATTGACCATCGAATCTGTCTTTTCATTACTAAGAAGCAGGAAATTATTGGATTGTCAGCCCCTAGTTTGATGGAGGTACTTCTTGTTTTGTCAAGTCAGCAACGCTCCCGATAGTTAAAAGCGAATATAGCTGCAGGTCATCGGTACAGCAGAGAACGCAGAAAGAGACAAAGAGGCAGAAGTCAGAGAGAAAATAGCAAGGGGCCATGTACAGACCCTTGAGGGACCTCATGCCTAACAGCACATCTCCGAGCACTCATTTTTAAAACTCACATTCGTAGCTCTCCCAGACTGATTTCCTGTGGGTGGAAAAAAAAAAGTCTACTGAAAAATGATCAGGTGTCAAAAGCAGAACTTAAATGTAGCAGAAGCTGCTTCTGTGGGGTGGTTTGATTTAAAAGGAGACTGAAAAAGTTGTCTTTAAGCAGCTAACTGGCCCACCTGTCAACAAACAATCTGTTTGAGCCATTCAAAGACTTTAGTTGAGAAAGAGTGTGAGAGCATAAGATGGGTCTAAAGTTAGCGAGTGACTCAAACTCCAATCCAAGGTTGATAGCACCATCACAGATTAAAATGACAAAGTGCCTTTGACGAGTTTAAAACAATTGCATTTTGCCCAAATGAATAAATTTGTCCAATTGTAAGATTATGCTGTTGCAATGAAAGATTAAATTAGCCTTTGGCTTTTTACAGACTGTTAGCTGGACTGTCAACAAATGTGTCTGTTTCTGCAAATACATGTCTGACTGTAAAAAATTGAAACATCTTTCCATTTTCTAAGGTTATTTTTATTTCCCCCTCACTTCTGGTAATAATTACTAGAAAGCTACAGCGGGGGTAACTGTTGCAACAGCATCCGTGTTACTTGTGAGGTTGCTGGCAGTGCGCTGTGGCTTTTCAGAACTATTTTATTGAATCAAACGAAGGACTTTCAGAGCAGAGCGTGAGTCATCGAAGCCAATAAAGTTGGTCACCATAGCAGAAAAATAATCAGCTGCAACTGATTAGAGGCAATTACTCCTTTGTAAATTTGTTTGCAAGCAAGTTTCCAATTCCTGTTAATTATATCCATTGCTGGCAATATGCACTGCAAAACCGGTTGAATAAAAAAAAAGAAGACAAACTAAGTAGGGATACAGAGATAAAATGAACCTCGAAACGCTCTGAAATTCTGCTGTTGTTTCTAAAAGTCAACGTCTTTATTGTTTCCCACGTTTCCTCCTTTAATGTCTGCCAGTAAATGCTATGTTTCTGCAACTAGGTCAACTCCGGCCCTACCAACCAGTGTTTGTTCTTCAGAGGGAAACACAGCTTGGAGAAGAAATAGGCCCCACCCTGCTTCTGTGTGTTCATACGCTGCGCCGCACGTTTGGCCGCAGGCAGAGGCGGCGTAAGGATAATCACACACAACACCGTCTCCATGGCAAACGCCTGGCTGCAGACTTAAAGTCAAAGGCTTCGCTTTCGCACATCACATGTAGTGTAAATCTCCAAAATCTACCGCTCTAAGAATAAAAAAAGAAATTCAAGTCTTTCCACAAAATAAGGCATTTTATTTCCAATAATTTTTTTCTGTCCACAATATGGATTAAAGATGATCTTCTAAATGTATCTGTTTTTGATCCACATTTTCTACAACGTATGAGAAGAAGCATGAAGGTACAGTGTGCTGTTTGAGTGCACTTTGCTTTTTTATCACATGTGAGTCCATAAGAACTGCTGTCTGAGAGGTTTCCATGGCTGCAACTTCATTTTTCTTCCTTTTTCCAACACTGAACAATTGCTTGGCCAGGAGTGCTTGTTCAGCTTCTTGGTGGTTCATGACTTTTAAAGCTCGCATAAAGAAAAGAAAACTCCAAAACAAAACATGGAATTAATCTGCATACTTTGCATTTTGATTTTCATAGATAGTCTCTCTGATGGTTGAACTATTTGGAAACAAATCATGAAGTTAGTCACAAAGAGAACAGCATTCAAGGAAGTAGAAATTGTTTTAAAGGGTCAAGTTTGAGTTCAGGCTTTTTGTTTGCTAAGTATCTGTATTTAAAATAGAACCAAAAGTCTCTAGGCCATTTATAGCTGTCTTTTTCACCTGTGATTTTGGTGTTAGCAAACACTGCTCTATGCTGACCTGGGAGTCCCAAGATAACTTGAAGGCATACCGTTTTTTCTTGTGCCTCAAACTTCATCTCAAGCGCCAGGTGTCCTGCGAGTTTTACATGCTATCTCTACTTCCCTAAACCCGAATCAAAAATACAAAAAAGAAAGAAAAAGCTCATCAGGATGACTCTTCAGAACCTGACTGCATGCTAATGAGGCAATTTACCATTTGATTGAGGTGAATTTGACTATACACTAGCACAGCAACCACTGAAGGCTGGAGTTTGAGACCCATGATGTAAAAACACAAAAAATAGAATTGGAAAGTTCAATGAAACATGTGCCTCAAATGACATACAAAAAAAAAACAAAAAAAAAAAAAAAAAACGAGCGTCTTGTGCACTCGATAAAAGCAGACTGGGGTCCCCTTTGCTGACTTAGTGTTCTTAAATTATTTATTTTTCCGAAAGAGGCGAATAAAAGCAGATTCGCCAGACTCGTACTCCTTGAACCCAGCCGTTTCGCTGCCTGGTTGCCTTTTATTTACACCGGCGACAACTCCAAATATGGAGCTCTGATGACGCCATCACTGTTGCTGAGCGCGTCCTCCGGGGAAGAGAGAGAAAAAGAGAGCTCGCGCACTGGCCGGGAGGAGGGGCTGCGGTTTTGAGTCAGCGTCATGGCTTTTCCACTGAGCGCGCGATGTTTTACTACCGGATAGTACATATAAGGAAACCGTGGGTCTGTGTGTATTATTCTGCGTGTGTTTCTCTGTGGTAAGTGTGTGTGACTGTGTGAGAGCGAGACAGAGTGACATGGCGCATGTGTGTGTTTGACAGAGAAAGAAAGTCCCGGCAGTAACTGAGACACGTTTTTCTTCTCTCCCACGGAAATACTTCGAACTGCTGGCCGGGTTTTTACCAGAATGTAAACACTGAAGAGAGTGTCATCATCTCTTTATGGTACATTTGGTTTCCCTTCTGAACAGGAAATCGTACTTAGAGCACTTTGCAAAAAGATAATAATAATAATAATAATAATAATAATAATAATAATAATAATAATAATAATAATAATAATAATAATAATAATAATAATAGTAGTAGTAGTAGTAGTAGTAGTAGTAGTAATACTAATAAAATTCTAATTATTATCATTGTTATTGTTATTACTACTATTGTTAACAATATTAAAATTCTAATTATCGTTATTATTATTAATTATTATTATTGTCGTTATGATCAATAATAATATTATTAATAATATTACATGTATTATTATTATTATTATTATTATTATTATTATTATTATTATTATTATTATTACTAATAATAATAAATGAATAAATTATAACATGCCTTATTTAGACTGCGATTAAATATGTATTAGAAGAAGTGGATTAGGCAATACAGTAACTCTGTATATGCGTGTATAGAACGCAACATAATATAGCCTAATATAATATAATATAAAGTAATTTCGTCAAGAGCGTGAATTAAGTACAATATTTCAACACAGGCTAATATCTTCTCAATACAAAGCTGTATCTTCACCATTTCTTAAAATCGCGAAGGGAGGAAATGAAGTAGGAAGAGAAAGATGGCTGATAATGCAACCGCACTTAATTTAATTAAATTAGTCACCTCTAGCAAAAAAAAATCTATATAATGACAGATTAAGTGTGAGAGAAAATCGTCAGACGGAACAGATGGTGTGTCTAAGTTGGTGTGTGTGTGTGTGTGTGCGTGCGTGCGTGCGTGTGTGTGTGTGTGTGTGTGTGTGTGTGTGTGTGTGTACGCGTATGTTTGCGTGAGCCTGGGGGGTGTAGCCACAGCAGGTGTGGGAGGCGCCTGCTTGTCACTAACTGAGGAATGAAGTCCACTTTACGTCATAGACTTAATAAAACGCCGCCCTACTACTCGCGTACTCTCATTTCTCCGAGCACAACAGAAGACCGACTGGTGAACAACAGAAGATCAAACTGATATAGATTAGAAACTGAGAAGTGAAGTGATATTTAGAGGCAAAACAAATCTCACTGCCTTTGATACAAGTGTCAAACCGTTCGTAATTACGAGTATATATACAAAAAAATCTAACAATGAGTGCCACAACAGCAATGGAAGTCAACATCGAAGCCAGGCGGATACTGGCCGTGTCGATAAGTAAGCTGTACGCCTCTCGGACTCAGAGAGGGGGACTGAGACTTCACCGGAGCCTCCTGCTGTCCTTGGTCATGAAGTCTGCCCGGGACATCTACCACTCCTCCCGGGAGAGCGAGGCGCCGAGCGGAGGGCTGTCAGTTCCGGAGGAGCCGATGGAAACCAGCTCCAGCCCGGTGCTGCCGGAGCCTCAGCCGGAGCCCCTGTCGGACAGAAACTCCTCAGAGACTGCCACAGAGGAGTCGGACAGTAAGGTGGATGACTATGATTTTGACATTATCGAAGAAAAAGAGAACCTGAGCCCGGCGAGGCAGTCCAGGAAACGCCGGGGCAAAGCGTCGGCGGCGCCCGACTTCCTTCCCAGCAAGAGGGCGAGGCTAGAGCCCGGGGAGGAAAGGTATGAAGCTCCGTTGGCCAGCTGTCGCGTCGGGGCTGGAGAGTCCCTGGCCACTTTGTCTCTGAATCAAGTCATACCTGCCTTCTGAACTTACTACTTTCTGAAAGAAAGAGACAAAATAGCCTCTTGTTGGACTGTTTGAAATGGAGTGATTCTCAACTCCCGTGTAAGCACTGAGCTGACCTACATCAGCAGTCCCGGGACAAAGGGATTACAGGTGCCACGGAAGGAGTTGTCGGCCAAACTCGGTGTGCCTGCCGGGGCAGGTAAAAGCCCCGAAGAAAGACGGAGGAAGAGAAGCAGGAAGGAGGCCAGAGGGCTGGAAAGTTTGAGGAAGAAACTGCAGGGGGAGAAGTTGTGGTTTGCGATGCCTCTTGTTTCCCTATGACTCATCTTCAGTTTAATGATTCCTAAACAAGTGGCAGCTGCTGAGTCAGACCGTGTGTTTGTGAATCAGCAGCAGCACCAGCAGGGTGCTCATCAGAAGAAGCAGAAGTGGTGAGCCGTTGACCACAGGTCGACCCGTGCTGAAACGCAGAGACCAGACCTGAATTTCAGGGAATTTTCCCCCCCTGCCTTCATGACGGGAAACCCAACACGAACACTGAAAGAGGAAGGACAGCCGAGGCACATTCAGCTGCTCTTGTGGACTTTGTGAAATCAATACTACTGCTGCTGGACTGTCCTACATCCTGCATTCACATGGTGCTCTGACAAACGGGCTCGTGCACGTCGGACTTTAAAAACACGACCCCGTTTGGACATTGTTTTTTATTTTTATTTTAAATTTTTTTTTTTACTGTGATTCAT
Organism: Gambusia affinis; assembly: GCF_019740435.1. Taxonomy (NCBI): domain Eukaryota; kingdom Metazoa; phylum Chordata; class Actinopteri; order Cyprinodontiformes; family Poeciliidae; genus Gambusia; species Gambusia affinis. The sequence goes on along the minus strand of NC_057871.1, from coordinate 25,769,277 downwards.
CTTGCTCATGTCTGACCCTTGAAATATCATGACCTCACATGTCAAGCTGCTTCGTAATTATGTGAAGAAATCAATGTTTATGTTTTGTAATAAACTTGTCGAAAGACTAATCGTCGGTCGTCTCGATGTCTTCATTTAACCTCCAAACGATTAGATGGAGGAGATGCGAGATTTCCCGGTTGTTCCACATTTTGTGAGGCCACGCAGCTCACAGGGTTAATCCTTTATTAGAGGGTGGAGGCTGGCACGACTCGGCACCAGGAATGACTCGGTACTGTTAATCTCCTGCTTACAAAAAGACTTCCCCTCGCAAACAGCTTCCCTCGGTGTGTCGTTTCCTGTAGATTAGGAAGGAATTCGGAATCACATCCTTCCTTCCCAATATGATCTCACCCTGATTTATTACGGGGGTAAGAGAGAGGGGGACGGGGGGTATTAAAGTTATGCAACGAATCGTCAGAACAGCTTGTGGACCAAACGCCACTGCTGGAGGGGGAAAAAAGGAGCAATAAAGCTAGCAGGTGGTGTTTACAGCCCGATGCTATCTGCATCATCGACTTCCTGCCTGTCGCCTTCAGTCTACACCCTGAAACTCGTGGATGGTAATTATGGCGTCGGTCTGGTTGGCCCGGTTCCTCAGGTTATCGTCATTAACTGCAGGGAAAATACGTTTTATGTCCATATGCTTTTAAGGCAGCAATTAAAAATGAAATTGGCACCAAATCCCGAACAGGCTACGTTTAAGGAAAATACAAAAAACTTGTATGTAAGTTAGGTAATTTGTGATATAGCGTAATTAAAGTTAGTGGATATTGTAAAAGCTTATTGAAATTTACTGAATACCTAGATAGATAAACATTTTTATAGTTAGAGCTAAGCTAACATTAGCACTGCGTGCTTACTAAATACTTTACAACTCTTGGCTATCTAGTATTTTTTTTTCTTGCCTATCTCTGTACTATTCAATTTAATCACAATAATTAATTTATGGACTTATTTTTTTATTATTCGCTTATGTGTGTTGATTTTCTGGAGTTTGTCAAAAATATAGAATCAATTACCGTGTTTGAAATATATTTATGAAGAAGAAGTCGGCATTTTCCCTGCTGCATAATTATAAGCGTGTCATCAGCAATTTTATTTCAGCTGTGGAGCTTCAACAGCAGCCACAGCTGAAACAAAGTGCTGAACATCTGAACAGCATAAAAACAAATGACAAAGCTAATTAAAAACTCAATTCAAAGCACAATAAAACCAGATAAAATCAATAGAGCACAAAACATGAACAAATGACAATAGCGCCTCTTCTTGTCCTGATATCTTCAACTCCTCAGATTGCCCTTCGCATCCCATCAATGAGAAAAACTGACTGATTGAAAATAACTTCTGTTTTGATAAGACTATGCCCACACAGATGTTGTTTACGTAAATCTTCCAGCTCTATCACTCACAGGCTAAAGCATTCAAAAACAAAGTCCGGGATCTGGGTCAAACCATCTGGGCGCAAAGCCCTGCGATGTTTGCTTCTGAAATCCATTGAAATCCCTCTTCAAGCTGCAGTGAACGCGATGGCATTCGTCAGTCTGCCAATCAAAAACAAAAGAAATCGTCAAAACAACAAGATTGGCTTAAGATCATTGTGACCTGTGTTACTAAAGTGAGAAGAAGAAGAAAACAAAGCAAATGTGAGAGAAATCAAGGTGTGGTCCTGGCCCTGAACAGTCACGGTTAGTCACAAACGCACGCTCCACATCATCCAAACAGTCACATTCTTCATCACAGAGGAATTAAGAGGATAAAAGTCACTGGTGTTACTCACCCTCCCTCTCACATTTTTTATGAAACCATAAAACCTACAAGCCCTTTCCTGTTTGAAGCGCTCTTGCATTCAGTCGCCAGGAGCCCTCGGATGCACGACGTTCACATCGATTTGGCAAATCTATTTGCCTCAACTGCTCCTCGGGGAGCTGCTCGTCTTGCAGCTCCAAGTCATTCGCGGCCAGACTCGACAGAAGCGGTACACAGTGTTCAGAAAACAACGTATCCCTGGAAGACGAAGGAGCTCCGTGTAATCAAACGTCATTATGCATGTTTTGAAAAGAGGCCCACTGTGGACGAGTTCAACGTCTCGCTCTGGTTTCATGGAATGATCAGTCCATGAACCGAGGTGAGAATGTTCCTTGCAGGAAAGATGATGGGGATTTGTTATTTTTTCTTCTATCTCTCTTGGGATGCTTCAGCAAGGAAACAAAAAGCCTCTCTCGTATGTTCTCTGCATGTGTTATTACTAGTATTACTCAAGCAAACATACTGAAACACCTCACAGACCAATTTGTCACTTTCCTCTGTCTATTATGTGCTGCCTGGCTTGGTAATTGTACATTTCTTACTGCTGCAGCTCCTAGTAAGAAATAGCTTCTCATCTGCTTTAGGCTTTAACAAGCTAAAGCAGGCAATCCCTAAATACGAAATAAAACCGCAGACTATTTCTGCCTACATATTAAAACAGTTACAGTGCCTGACGAAAGCGGTCGTCCAGTTTGAATCTTTCACATTTTGTTCCGTCACATCTGCAAACGTTGAGAGTATTTTATTTGGTTGACATGTTAAAGACAAACAGAAAGCGGCACGCTATTATAAAGTGGTGAGAAAAGGTTGCATGGTTTATAGATTCAAAAAAATTTTTTTTAAAATGGCAAAACTCCCACCCGGAAATAAAACCCAAAACACCCAAGTGCACTCGGAGGCCATGGAATTGGTCATTACTAGACACAAACTGTGTGTAATGCTGTATGAATGTTGCTCTTTTGTGAAGGCCTCAGAAGTTTCTCAGAGAACATTTGGGGATAAAAAGCAGAATGAAGACCAAGAAAGCAGCAATAAGGTCAGGGATAAAGTTGTAGAGGAGTTTCAAGCAGAGTTGGGTTCTAAATGGTCTCATCAAACACTGTTCAACCAAAAAGTAAATACAGGTAACCTAGTAGAGGCTTCAAAAGACTTGCACTTCTCTCTTCCTTGTGGAGGATGGTTGTTTACAGCGCAGGCTTCAAAGTACCAAACTAGCACACTAAATACTTCATGGGAAAACGTTAGCGATCTGTTTAATATTTAAAACATCAAGAGTCCACGCCTCATCCATCCATCCATCTTCCTCCGCTTTATCCGGGGTCGGGTCACGGGGGTAGCAGCCTAAGAAGGGAGGCCCAGACTTACCTCTCCCCGGCCACTTGTTCCAGCTCCTCAGGGGGAATCCCAAGGCGTTCCCAGGCCAGCAGAGAGACAGAGTCCCTCCAGTGTGTCCTGGGTCTTCCCTGGGGTTTCCTCCCGGTGGGACATACCCTGAACACCTCACCAGGGAGGCGTCCAGGCCACGCCTTCAGCAACCAATTGTGTCTTAATAGACTAAGGTCCACATCTGAAGTGAAGAATATGGAGAGACATCCAACACAAATTTTATAGGAAGCCCTAACATCAGTCCTACATCCTGCACTGCCACCATCATGTCTGAATGCTCACAAGTGAGCAGAATAATTTCACCTCCCTTTGTGACTCACACATTGTTAGGCGATGATTAGAGGCGGCTTCCAGCATTTATGACGGAAATGTTTGGCGAAAGAAGCTTTAGGTCTGCAAAACCATGAAATAGCTGGGAATTGTACTTTTGGAGTGAACAATGCATTTTCTTGGCAACAGATTGTAGCGACAGAGAATTCCTCATATGCTGCCAAAGAGAACATTCATGCACACAGGTGATGCAACATTAGCAGTCTCATAATGTACAGGTGTCTCAGGACATTGGAGACGTTTTAAGTGAACAATCTGTTTGTAAAGATGCAGTAAAATAAAACAAAAGATTTCCTCTAGAGAGACAAAACAGTATGACAGATAATGTGGAGTTATAATGTACAATATAATAATGAATTGTTGCACAAACATTTTAAAAATGTAAGGTTCTAATAGCAATTCACAATGCACATTCTACTATCCTTTTAGTTCATTTCTAATTTTCTGGATTATTCTAAATATATATATCTCCAACATCCCCCCGCGTAGGAAAAATATTCTTCTCCTAAATTTTTGTTGCGTTTCCAACAGAGACGTTTCCCTGCCCAGATCCTGCAAAAGAGGCTGGGGGAGGGCGGCATGATTAAGATGCAGAGTGCAGAGGCCAGACAGTCGCAGTGACGTGGAACTCTGACAGCTTCGGAGCTAAAAAAAGAACAGGACCGGAAATGTCACAGGATGCATGCATTCATCCGTCCGCCGCCGCGGTCCTGCCCGCGATGGAGGCAGATAAACAGAGTGACGAAGAGAGGAGCTGGGTGCAGATGTGCGTAGGTGCAGACACATTTTATCGCTGCATTAGATCGCCAATCTTATGCAACAAAACCTTTTATTTTTATTTGAAAGAGGGATTAAAATGTAAACAAATGATGCATTTTAAAAGGCAGCATGAAGGAGCACAGACCATGAGGTCATAACATATCCTACCACGGTTATTTGTTCAGAATCAAATTATTTATGAGGCGGTCTTAAAATTGTGTCTGTTGTGGCAACTGTATAAAAATTACTGTATAGTTAGAATAACATTGTAGAAGAGTTATCCTTAGAGAAGCAGCTGCTCAAAATTAATCCATTTGAATATCCTGGCTGTTTTAAAAAAAAAAAAAAATCTTAATAAACATTAAAAGTAGCACTTTTAATGTTTAACGTTTGTTTTTATGTGCTTGACCAAACTTGTGAAGATACTGATGTATTTAATGCGCTGCAGTGCTGCAGAGTTAAACAAATTTGTAATTCAGCAACTTTTCCAACATGGCTGACTGGGGACTAAGTCATCACTCCACTCCCAGTTGTATGGCACATCTTACCGAGTTGAAAAGAAGGTGATGAAAACACCGTAAATCTTCACCAGTGCAGACAGAGCGTCTGCATAGTGCAGCATGAGATCAAGTATTTTTACTGCGTTGCTGCTGCAATGTTTGAGTAGCATTGTGAAATTTCGTAGCAATGCCTCCACACAGTATATATTGCATCTCTTCCCTGTGATGTTGGTTTAACAAAAATTCATATTCGCCAACAAACCTCGGCAAGCTAGGTTTATGTCTTAATCTTTTAGTGTTTAAATTAACTTACATTCAGTTTGCATGAACGTGACCTTATTAACATCACTGAGTTAAAAATATCATTTTTCTGACAAAGAAAATGTAAATCTAAAAGACTTTATGTGAATGACCTTGACCTTATTTTGAGATTCAATGATCATGAAGTTGTATCATTGACTTGTGTGTTTATCTGGAGAAGGAGAGGAAGTTGTCAGCATTGTTGTCCCTGCTTACTTAATTGGAGATAATACATGAGAATGGTGTTTGTGAATCGTTTGATGTTTTCTTTTGGTAGAAGATTAGCTTGTTATGAATGTAAACGATGATGTTGATGTCCATGTGGGAGTGTATTTGACTGCGTGTGGCTGCTGCAGAGCTGGCACAGACAGGAAGTGATGCACTGCTGCCGAGAGGCGGCTGAAAATGTAGGGGGAGACTATTTTAGGACCGAGCTGCGGAAGGACGGGGCTCATGAAACATCTGACAGCGTGTGTGTGTGTGTGTGAGAGAATGGTGCCGTGGGCAGTTTAATGGCTCGAGGTAATGCTTTTAGTGACCTTCAAGCTCAGATAATTTTATCTTTTCAGCTAAATCAAATTGAACACGGTTGCGTGTTTTCGTGCTCTTAGTGTGGGTTGAGTGGGTGCGGAGCGGACAGGTCAGCGGCAGAATACACACAGAACAGGAGGAAGACATATTGATTCAGTAATTATTAAAAGAAGGGGGTCGATGAATAAAGTAGGAATGGGGAGGGGATGCCACAGACATGAGACCCGAGGGGAACGTGTAGCAGACTGCGCATGAATGTGCAGGTGAGACGCATTCAGCCACAGACCGTTCTCAACAGTGACGTAGCGCAAAACAGAGACAGAGAAAAACAGGAGGCAGAGTCAATGTCTTTGCAAAACTATTTACATTTGCATCTTCTAAAACTTCTGTCACTTGCCTAAACCTCAACCAACCATAAGAGCAGCCCTTAAAATAATCTTATTCAGCATTTCATGTGGCTTGTTTTACAGTTAAAGGGGCAGTATTATGTTAAATTGACATTACATGAGCTTTACTTAATGTAATGTTTTTCCCTCATCAGATACATACCCAGAGTGTTGCTTTGCTTTTTTCATGCATGTTTGAGAAATTCTTTAGTCTCCCGTTTTTCAGCTGTGCAAAGCGCCTGGGAGGAGCTAGCCCCGCCTTCAATGACGAAGCTCCTCCTTGAAGCTGCAGTTTCCGAGCTTCCGCCTCATAGACCACCACCAACTCTGCATCCACCATCAACAGGCTGAATGAAGAGCAGCTCCCGATAGACCTGCCCACCACAGAGACTTTTTCCCCCCAGATCACACAAGTCTTATATGTTCTGACTGTTTGTTTATAAATGCCATAAGAACAGTTGCACTGCTAATTTCATTGTACAGTTTTCTGCACAATCACAATAAATCAAATTAAAATCAAATAAATTTAAGTAATACTGACGGCTAAACAGAATTTATACTCACCTCTACTCCGGCAGAATTTAGGTGTTTGGATTGGAGTTTTTTCCTCATCTTGAATTTGCAGAAGGGAGGGGTTCATCACATGCGCTTTATAATTCCCCGGTAGGGTGCCGGTTCATTAGATCTTCAAGCTCTTGCACTCGTGCAACACTTCTTTCTCCTCAAAGGACGAATTGCCATATAAATCTCCACCTTATGAGCTCATATTTAAGGTGGAGTCTTGCACATTGTGTTATGCTGAAAGGCAAACATTTGGTATGATGCACTAAAATATTTACAACTTTTGGTTTCTTTCTTTTGTCTATTTCTACAGTTCTTAACTTTGGGTATATAGATGAACACAACTACACTATAATTAACATGGTTGGGCACAGTTGAAAAGGCGAAAGTGTACAAATGCTCAAAAATGCCTTTTTAAGTTCAATTTATTGCCCAGTCCAAATCGTTTAGAATGCCTTCTAAATGTTTAGCAGCGGCTAAAATTAGTCCATTAAATTATGAAAAACCTCTTTTCCTCATAACGAACAACAACAGCTGTTCGAGTCTTTTAGGAATCTGCGAAGACTGCCGGCAAAACCACAAAAATGCTGTCACGTCCGATCCTAAACATGTAAGAGTGTTCAGGGGTTGGACAAAAGAAGCAGACTGAAGGGTGGGTATAATGCATTCTCTCTGGTTTATTCTGGTTCTTTAGGAAGAATTCAGTTTTAAATTACAAAATGCACTTTTAGAAACAGCAGGATAGAGAAAGAAACCGAGGAAGAGAAAGAGATGGTCAGAGAAAGGGAGAAAAAGAAGGGACTTCATAGCCAGAATAAATGGGAACAACATCACCAGATTCAGGTTCAGGCAACTCTTTACTCTCAAAGGGAATTGTTTTTCATCAAAGAAAAGCTATGTATGCATTGTTCTGCTATTTAAAATCCTCTGTTCCTTTTTTTACCACCCCCCTCCTAAGGTTAGTTAAAGTCTTATCTAACTTTATTGCCCCCACGGTTTTCACCCCCCTCCCAGTGAAAGAACTGGCAAATATAACAAACAAACATTCTTTGATTTCATCACCAAAATCATTTCCATTTTTTGTCATTGTTTTTTTTAATTATATGTTTTTGTTCTTTTTTTTTTTTGCAAAGATTTTTCACATTTTTTGTTTTTAAAAATAGAAGAAAAAGAAACACATTGCTCTTAGAAACATCTATCTCTCTCTCTATATATATATATATATTTTTTTACATATATATCCTTTTTTTCTGTATATTTAATTTCTTTTTTTTTTTTAGTTCCTGAAGTTGATTTGTTAATCCCACATAGTGGCATGCACATTGCACATGCAAATCTGTAATTAAATACTTCTCTTTTATCTTAAATTGCCATGTATGCTCGTATTTTTCTTTCCCCACCACAACCCCGATAACCTGCTGAATGAATCCTGTATGGTTTTTCAACTGGTTCGGTTTCTACTGGCTCGAGCGTGGGATGGTATGCTTTAAAATGAGATGGATGCTTCGCAGTTGCTTCAGGGAGTTCCTCTTCCTCCTGCCGCATCTCTGCACAAGAAACACTACTTTGTGCTCGAGTCCTTTGAAACGTTTGACAATTTGTAGGAAACAGCTCACCTGAAGCCTTTGTTTATTCAATTCTCTCTCAAGATTTGTACGTTTCAAACAATTTCCTCTGGAAGATTTCCACTTTTTTTTCTAGCTTAGCATAATTTTTGGTGGATTTTGGATATCATAAACTATTTTCTTTAAAAATCTTTTCCTCAGTTTATCTAAAATTTTGGCAGACAAGACATGCTAAGTCTGATAGTTTCACGAACAGGAAAACAAAAAAATATGATCTGTTGTTCAAAACATTTGGCACTTTAAGGTATTTTCTTTCTTTTTTTAAAAAAAACAAAAAAACAAATCTACCTGCGGCGTCTTTCAGAATGAAGTAATGAGGATAAAATCCCTCGAAGCAACTTGTTTCGGCTGAGCTCGTGGAAACAAACCGAGAAGACGAGATTAAGGATGAAAGACGTAGAGAGAGAAATGGAAATGGAGATGGGGCTCTTCAGAGATGCGGAGGCGACAGGAGGAGACACTGTGAACATCCGTGTAAAGTTTATGCAGCCAAACTTGTTGCTTCAGAGATCAGATTAGAGGTACTAACCTTCAGGCCTTGTACACATGTAGCTGGGTCTCTATTAAAAATAGAATATCTCTTGTTCAAAAAAATTATCGTAAACAGGGGATTTGTTTCAGATAAGTTTTCAGCCACACAAACACGCTCAAATCCAAACGTGAGCGTTGTTTTAACATGCCAAACATATAGGGGGCAGTGTAGCGCAAAGCTAAAACCTACATCAGCCAATCAGATTGCTTCAAAACAACCTGTTGGGAATTAAACACGGCTGCAGGAAGTTGGACAGATGTGTATGTTGAACTACTTTTAAATAACGTATTAGAAGATATAGACAAGAAAACACAAATGGGAAGTTTTCTCAAATTTCCATTCTGGTTGAGAGTTTTTATAAATAATTTTCGATGATGTTAAACAGATTTTTTGTGTGGCTGAAAGGCCAGAATGCATAAAGATGTATTCATTTTTCTACATTTCCAGCTACATGTGGACTAGGCCTTTATTTCAGGCAGTTTGCAAAAAAATAAGTAAATAAATAAGAATGATATAAATGCCTGCTACATGTAGCTGAAAAAATTCTCAAAACAAAAAAGATTTAATTTACAATTTTTTTTATACAGAATAATTTCTGAATCCTAGAGCCTCAAAAATGCAGGTAAATAAACTAATGCCCATATTTATCAGTCCTAAAGCACTTTCTTGGCTCCATAAAGTGAAAGAAACACAGTCATGTTGCAGACAGACAAACCCTCACAGAGAAATCACACCCACACAGACAGACATTAACTCACTCAGTCTTCTATCTCTCACTGATGACAGAATTAAAAAAAATAAGCTTAATCCTGCTACCTAGTGTTTACAAATGGTATAACGTGAAGAATGTGTATGGAGTGGGAATGAGGAAAATAAATGAGAATTACTGACGATGAACACAGTGAAGTTTTTCCAGAAACTTTATGGAATATCTACACATAAATTACAGAGCCAAAATGTACATCTGATGACATGAGACATGGTGAGAGGATGAGTAAGACACATCACAAGATTATCAACCAACTCCCCCACAGTTCACTCTTTCACACATCCACCAACACACACACACACACACACACACACACACGTTTGCATGGCTATCTTTGTGGGGACTTTCCTCTACTTCCATTCATTTCTACAGCGTAAACCTTACCCTTATTGTAACCCTAACCATTACATACCTAACCCTATCCAAGACTCAAATCACACCTAAGACCTAAATCTGACCCACAAGGGGAAACACTGTTTCCCCTGCTTCTTGTGGGGACCAGGCGTTTCTGATGCCTGGTCCCCACAAGGAGCAGTGGGTCCCCACAACACAGTATGTGTCAGGACAATGGTCCCCACAAGGTATTACAAACAAACGCACACTCACACACACACACACACAGTTCTTACCCATCCAGTGTGGGAATGAGTAAGGGTGAGAAACAGAGGAGATGATGATGCAGTGATAACCACGAGTGGAGAGTCATCATGTCCTGTACAGTGTAAGGCACTGAGGGTTACCTTCTGCAGCTGATGGTGTGACGACACACTTAGACACGCATGATAATGAACAGATTGGCACACATCATTCACACAATAAGGGCTGAAACATCTAATCAATTAGGCCATTAGTCAAATAAATTAAAAAGTTAAACAGCTGATACATTTCCCTGGTTAGGGGTGGAAAATAGCTTACTTTCTAAATTGTTTCATTACAAGTCAAGTTAAAATTTTGTATTTGTGGGGAAAGAATTTGTGTGTATTTTCAATGTTAAAATATGCTCATAAACTTTTGGTTACATTTTAACAGTCAAGCTGTGACAGGAAAAAAAAGTGTAGTTCAGGCTGTAGAAAAAAGTCCCAAAATTTTAGCTGCTGTAAGAATTCAGCTTAAAATCCAGATTTTTTTTTTTTTCATTATTTGTGAAAAAAACATGGTGGTATTCATATTAAAAAAAAATAAAAAACATAAACGCATTCAGTCCAGGGCACAGCTAAAGCCGTGCTACGCTATAGAAAATCCCCTCCAAAAATGTTAGCTTAGCATTGGTGAGTCACATCAGATCTGCTGTGAATATCTAGCTTAAAACTAAGGCTTTTTTCATTATTTCTGAAAAAAGTGTTTTGGCATTTAATTTGAGTTGGCAACTAGTTCAAAAAATAATAAAAACAAAACAATGTAATACAAATACAAATGGTGCTTTAGCTGTTTAGCTAACGCATCAATGTTAGCTTAGCTTTGGTGATCTGCGGTGAATATTTAAAACTAAAGTCTTTTTGTTATTTCTGAAAACATTTATGCATTGGCATTTAGTTAAAAAATAAAAAAAATCCTAATATAAGTGCGGTACATTGAACCTGGGGCTCATCCAGAAGCAGTGCTAAGCTAATGAAACTGCTGCTCATCTCATCAACTTTGGTCGTTCTGTACACAACTCTTTCCCATCATGCACTTTTTGTAACGATCACACATTAATTCTTTAGTTTCACACATTCTTTGTCCATCAAGGATAAACATTTATTTTTCTAGAAAATAATGTAAGAAAATTGGCTTGAAATACTAATTTCAGTCAGTAAAGGCTTGAGTTTCTAGTTTAATGGTGACAGTGAGGAGAAAGAGAAAGACTCCCATTAAATCCTCCAATATTGGTGTATTCTACATCATTCTATGAAACTAGTCCATATTAAAACTTAATTGTTTTTTCTTTCCCAAAAAGGATCTTGGATTTTTTTTAACCTTGCTTTTTCAATGTCTGCGTTAGTGTGAACAGAAAATGTAACTTGATTAAACAGTTTCAGCCTTAGCAAACGTGACCACAGCGAACACATGTCGACTCTCACACACACACACACACACACACACACCCACAGTCACAGTCACAGAGTAAAACGTCTCCCTGTCACAGCCGTAGCCCCGCCCCTCTCAAAGTAGGAGTAGATGAAGATCAGGTGATGGTGGAAAAATGGTGACTTGAGCGTGAGCTTGAAAAATGTTCTGGTGCCATTGTGAAATTGTGTATCAACATCACTGAAAGCTCTGCTGCCGCTCCCACCTGAAGCAGCCTCCCTCCACCCAAAACAGTTCCCCCCGCAGCCCCTCCAACATCAGCCACTCGTCTCGTTTTGGCCCCGGCTCCAATGTCCCGCTGCCTTACACACACACACGCATGCACACACATTTAGTGCTGTACAAGGGGGAGACCTCAGCGTGGCTTTAGCTACATAAGCACAACTTTTGGCAGCACTACTGTACATTAATCCCCATTGTGTAGTGTAGTTAGTTTTTTTTTTTAAAAGAGAGCCCTTTTTGTGTTTTTGTCAACACGTTACCTTACAAATGACCCATTGACACAATTTCACAGCCGACTGAGCGGATGGGTGGTACGCTTGTTAATTTTCCCTTCATCCCATGGGGAAGAAGAAATGAAAAAAGAAAGATTATTTGGATATTAACAGTAAAGAGTGACAGAAAGCAGACATAAAGACAGGTGATGACTGAGGAAAACAAACAACAACTTTGCATTGCCCCCTAAACTGTGTTTCATAAAGCAATTAGATACTAAAAAACAATCAGACAAAACAAACTAGATGTTTGCCTTTTTCCAAACTAATGGGATCAGTTTTTTGGAAAAAGCTCACACGCACACAACATGCGTTCACACAAGGGGAATGTTGTGTGTCTGGATCCGCTGTTACACTTCCGGATGAGCGAGTGGAGCCAAAATGAAAGTTGTGTCGTTTCGGCGGCGTTTCTGCAGGCTTTAGATGGAAATGTAAGAGCTTGGATTGTGTTACGATGTACTTGTGGTGAAAGGAGAGGGGTGAGACCAACAACAAGATACCATGCCAAGTAAAAACCATACAATAACTCAAACCGGGAGCTGCCTGTTCTGTTGCGGTTTCTTCCCTACGTGGTCTAACTAGCTACCTAGCTCTAGAGGGACCTGAGAAGTAAGCAAACAGCTTCGCACCTCTGTAAACCTCTAAGTACATCATCAAGAAACTGTACGTAGGACAACTACGGGACGGACATAAACTGGAGCCATGCCGAAGCCAAAAGGGGCTAGCCAGCTAGCGGGATCTGGAGACGATGGCCGTTGAGTCTTCAAAAGTCAAAAACCGCAAGGCTCAGATTGAAACTGTGACGGTTTTCTTTTTCTTTTTTTGGTAGCTGTTACAAAACTGAGTGCCTGAATGGGAGATATTAAATAGTTCAGCCCATTCTGAATGTGCATCTAGCCTGGTCTCTCGACTTGCTTCCTGACCGTGGCCCAGTCTCAAAATCGCCACACTCCCCATTTTGAATGCTAGCATGGGAGCCGGTGAGATTTAACCTTAAGGCGTAGCGTGGTTGATCACGTCGACTGCACAAGGAGGGGTCGAGGGGTTACTGACGAGAGCAACTGTGACTGGGGAGGCAGGTGGGGCGGGGTTGATGGGGGGGTGATGAATGTGACTCAGATACAGAAGGCACTGTGGCTCTGTAGGGGGCTTTGGAGAACAATCCTCACCTGCTGTAACTTCTTGGATGGTGAGGACAGAAGGTTTTATGGTAAAGCACCCCTTCGCTTCCACCGAACTGACAAATCATAAGCGCCGTCCCCAATCCGATTCACCATGCTATGCTTAAAAACAAAATCACGGTCCCGAGGCAAATAATCTCACGAAAGCAGAAAAGCATGAATCAGGGAGAACGGATCTGCAAAAGGGAAAAAAAAAAAAAAGAAGCAGCAACAGATGTCCTTGAAAAGTAAACCTCACTGTGGATGCGACGTAGCGTGACATGCTGTTTCCTGTTTGATGGATTCGTTTTTGCAGCGCTGCTGTGCTGCAGGTTCCCCTCTGGAGATGTAAATAAGGTCTGCATAGAGTCAAAATGTGTCTGTGCTGCGGTTTGTCTGGGATTTCTGCAATTTGCATGGAAAAAGTAGCATTAGTACGCAAAATAAATAAACATCTGCAATTCTATTTATACTCTGTATTATCTATAACTACATCTAGAACATCTATATTCATCTTCAGGTAATAAACTAAGTCTACCTATGCTCTATTCTTTTAGTCTAGAATTATTGATCATTCAATAACTGTCATCCCTCATAACATAAGGGGTTAAAATATTATTCCAAGGTATTTCTCTTCTGTGGTGTAATGTTGTAATGTCTTTAAAAAGCTAAACAGATGTTAAAGTAAATGAATTGACAAAAAGCTAGATGAGAAAAAATAAGTTGGTTGCTAAAGCATTTTTTAAATTTTGTTTTGTTTTGTTTTGGCAGCGAAAGTTTCCAACTTGCTACAAAGTCACTGAACTGGGCCGGGTATCTTCACGGAAAGGGCCGGAGGTAGGGAAGGTGGGAAAATGGAATGACGAATGAAAAGATACGGCAGCTCTCAGGGCGTGTCAGTGTTTCCTGACGAAGAATCGGATTTATGTTTATCACAACTTTTATAGAAAGTGGAAAGTTGACTGCAGGACGGCGAGAGATCAGGATGTGGCCAAAAAGTCACCGTCCAGTGGAAGAGGAAAAACAGAAGCCGATTACTGCCCTCTAGTGGCCAAAACACAGTCTCAAACGCTGACTGATGCCAACCCTGTACCACCAATGCTTTGCTTTCAGTGCTGGCAACTAACCCCCAAGTTAAACTATAGAGCTAAAAGAAACAAAAAAAGGATTTGAGATTCATAGATCTGTCTTTTTTTTTTTTTGGCAATAAGTCGGACGATGTCAACCTTAGAAGAAGAAGAAACATGTAGAATCAGCTTCCACATTCTCAATATGTTGTACTCCTTCACTCGAAACATTACTGATCTTTGGGTTGGCTTGATGAGACCCTACGGGTCGCTGCAGGACCGGTACTGAGGCTCCTCTGACCTCCGCCCTCCACTATCCTGGAGAGAGAATGCATCTTCGCTTAGAGCTGTGTTACAACACGCAACTCTGCTGAGTGAATGTCCGTAAAACCACCATCCCCCCAAAAAATAATATTGCACGAAGGTTATCGGGAACCCGGTAGACACTAAGCACGGGATACCAACATAAGGGATGGAAAAAAAAAACAAAAAAACTAGATGAACACGGCATATCTGAACTCCAATCAACATGACAGCAAGTCTACATCAACGCGTCTAACATTCAGTCAATCATCACCAGTATCATCATTGTCACTCATTTGTATTGACATTAATGAAATCAAATCATTATTCATTTCTGTTATCATCAACAATAGCAACTTAAGTGTGGTAGAAGTTTCCTTCTGTACGCTCTCTCTCTCTCAGAAGTGTGTGTTTCTCAAAAGACAGGACGCCTGTATGACCCTGTAAACGTTTTACTTCCTTCTGCTCGTCTGTTTGTCAGGTTGCTGAAGCTGAGTTTTCAACAGAAACCTGAGACAAGTGAAAAACCTGTCAATCTGTCAGGTATAAAAAACAAACACCAAAACAACAACAAATCTTTTTAAAAAATGACTCGACTTTTGAGTCAGACAAGAAAAAAGTGAGAGAGAGAGAGAGAGAGTCTGAAAAGATAACTTCTTTTGTGAACCTAAAAGTTAAAGTTTCCTATAAAGCCCCCCTGGTCCCACTCCCACCCGCACCGCTTAGATTTCCTCTCTAGTATGGATTATATCAATCATGCAGGTTTCCATCGGTTTTTGAACTCTGAAAAAGATCAAAGGAGGCTGAGCGAATGCAACAGAAGAACCAAACTCCGAATGTCCGAAGAAGAACAAGAAGAAGAAGTAATCGACAGAAGAAATACTGAAGAAATTAGTCTGGTTTTTCTTTTTTTCCCCCCCATCCTTCCTTTCCTGTCTTCTTGCCACCCGCCAACATTTGTGATGTCATTTCCTGTCAGGTCCCTGTTTCTCTGTATGATGGGTTGATCAATAGATAAGGGAAAGGATTGACAGAGTGACCAGTCCCCTTCTCCGGTAACCTGGGCCCGTCCTCCCGCCGCGTCTTTTCCAGGAAGTGAAGCCTACGTTGGGCGTCACCGCTTTGCATCCGCCGCCGTCTGGACAGGAAGTGATGTCACAGCAGTTCCATCCCCCATCAAGTGAGTCCGTAACAGTAAACAGAGATGATAAAACTCATCGAATATCATCAGCCAGCGCTGTGATTGGCTGGGTTTTGCAGTATAGGCGGAGCTTCCCAAGTTCTGTCCCCTTGAACACAGAGAGAGACCATAAAGATAAAGTAAAAGTACTCCCTTTATTTTATTTTATTTTTTTAAATTGTCACTGTCATGTAAAGTTTCACTGTCCTCTTCATTGTTCAAGTTTCATTTTCTGGAGGCATAGCTTGGCATGTAAGGGTTAGTGAGGGGGATCCTGGTTTTCATCACATCATTTTTTTCCTCTCTAAACGGGTCTGTTTTAGAGCAGAGTCTAAGCGGTGTACTCCTCACTTCAGCTTATTTTCTGCTTTTTTCCTAAGTAGTCCAGCCAGTGAGAGCTTGCGCACACCTAAGCAGTCAGGCGCCAGTCTGAGCAAAGTGCCTGCTAGGCCTTGAAACGATCCCGTCACATTGTTTTAGAACCTCATGCTCCTCCTTGGATCTCTGTTCCCTCGACTCTCTGTTCCCTCTCAGCCTAGACCTCGATGGTGTAGGCTGGTCATGGGAACTGTAGTTCTGAGAGGCAGAGGTCAACCTGTGCCCTGGCCTTGCCTACTGAGTTCTCCGGACTTTCTCGAGATTAGCATAACCACGTGCTGCTTTGTCAAAGATTAGATTTTTCTGCAAAATGTGTAAAAGGCTCCTAGCAGCACCACTGCCCCTCTGCCTCCACCCTAGCATCGTTTTTTTTGTTTTTTTTTTTGTTTTAAGAGTCTAAAGGGGGAGAGGAGGGGCTCTCCAAAACTTTAGCATCACATTGTTCAAAGTTTACATATGTGCCATAGTGCTGGAGGTGGCGGTTCTTATCATCTACTGCTGTCTGCATCTCATGCCGTCGCTAGCACCAGTCATCCTCGTCCGTCTCACTGTAAGGTTCATGTAGGCCCTTGCGGGGCCCTCTGGCGTGGGGAGGCCGGTGGTGAGGGTGCGGCGCCCCTGGCGGTCCCCTCCTATGCGGGGAAGGTGAGGATGAACGGTAGCCATTAGGAACCCTACGTGGATGTGGGTGAGGGGCCGGCGGGGGCCCGTGACGAGCAGTCCTTGGTGAGCGTGGGTGTGGGTGAGGGTTTCCTCCATGCGGATGAGGGTTGCCATGGGAGAGGCTCTGCTCGTAGGCGGGAGGCTCGTGATGCCGCTCATACTCGTAATCCCTCTCGTAGAAGGGCCCGTCACCCTCCAGGCTGTCCCCCGGCGGGGGGCCACTCCAGCGGTTCCGGTGTGGAGACCGAGGCGACCCGTGGAGCGGCGAGTGCGGCGACTGGTGCCGAGGCGAGCGCGGCGAGCCGTGCCTGGACGAGGAGCCGCCGTGGTGCGGGGAGGCGTGACGTGACGGGGGCCGGTGGTGGTAGCCCCGGTCGAGGTCCGGCGGAGAGAAGTGTCGAGGGGAAGGGGAGCGCAATCGCCCCGGGCCCGGGGGGCCGTAGAGGGGCTTTCGGACGGCGGGGGAGTAGGTGACGTGCGGACGAGGGACGGCAGGAGTCTGTGGCAGCTGGCGGCGGCCTCTCCGTGGAGTGCTGGTCCCCGAGGTGGAGGGGACCGGGCTGCCACTTACAGAACTACTCCCCTACAGCAAAATGTAAACAAGGAAAATCAAAACACAGCACAGCAACAAGACCAGAATAGAACAGAACAATGGATAGAGAGAGATAAAGATAGATAGATTGGATTAGATTAAGATAGGAAGAGAGTTTGATAAAACGTCAATGAAGCAGCAAATTGAAGGCAATAAACACACATCAGATTGCAGAAAAGAGAATGGAGAAATATAGAGGAACGAAAAGAATTAAAACACCCATAAAAACACATGAACTGAAATCCATAAGTAGGGTCATGGAAATTACTGTTAACTCTGATGATCATGGGGAAGTTCTGTGGACTGATTCCTCCTGTCCAACCAAAACAGTCTTTGTGTTGCAAGACATTTTTGAACCTGGATTATGGAACAATTGGATTTAGGGCCGGGAACTTAAGAAGCTGAGGTCAGAGAACAGTTCATAACACAGCTACAAAATCTATCTTGAACAGAGAGTCAATCACCTGGATGTAGTGTTACATTCCTGAAGTTTAAGTATTTTATCCAACTTCCCACCAGCCCTGTTTAGTCCACTTTAATCAAACTCTAGTTCATTTGCCTGGACGATCCAGTTCATTTGGGAAGGCGTGAAAATTGCGGACCAAAAAACAGCTAACTCTGGTCTGCCTAAAAGTCTCGGTTTGGTTTAAGTGAACTCTGTGGCGGTACGAATGCAGATATGGATGCAAGTGGACTGGAGACCGCTCCAAAAGCAGGAGCGGACTGTTGTGCAAGGCATTCTGGGTAAATGCAACATGCAGAAAAGCACAAGTCTAACGCTAGCAGGAGAAATAGCTTGTGGACTTTTCCCAAAGACAAAAGAGAAATCATCCAACTGCTAAAATCTCTTGCCACTCAAGTTTTGTTTATATTTCGTGAAGGACAAAGTGTCTTCTTCAGAGGTTGTTGTGTCCTTAAGTGGTTCTTGGTTCAGCACCGTCACACGTAGGAGGTAAACAGGTTGGTTTTGAAAGCAAACACCACCACCAGGAAATGTAACAAATGTGCCAATTTTGTGTCTGAGTCTACGGGTTTACCAGGGGAGAAAAATGGAAGAGCTAACAAACACCTATCATAAGACGAGGTTTGGTAAAACAATGAGGATAACAGGAAACATTCTGTATATTAAATATGTCAGGTGTAAAAAATACAAGGCATTTCACATGAAATGCAGACAAACTACTTGGACTGTTTTTTGGTAAACTGCTGTTAAATCTTGGCGACTTCAGAGCTCACCTGTCTGTGACCTCTCCCGTCTGGCCCTTCGCTGGGGGACCGGGACCAGTGGCGGTCCTGGGGGGGTCTATGTGGGTAGTCATGGCGATCGTAGCGCTCCTTGTCCATTGAGCTGTGATGGTGGTGATGGTGGTGGTGATGACGGCGGTCCTTGGTGCGCCCGCGGTCCCGCTCACGCTCCTTGGGAGGCAGGTCACCTGACTGTGTGGTGGTGCTGAGGTCTGTGCCCAGACCTAGACATGAAATAGATAGGATACCTGTCAAAGTCAGACATGAGGGTTACAAAAGATTTTAGTTCAGGCACCAGTCATAGAAGAACGATTCTTCATGCTCTTAACAGAAGATCATTGTTTCTGTTTCACAGAAGGAAGAGGGCAGACTTTAAAGCACAAGCACATCAAAATAAGAAGAAGTAGGACGTCGAGTGGATTTCATAGAAAACTATTCCATCTTTTATAATCTCCCAGGATGTCCACCAAGCATATTAGAGGATTCTTACAATTAGAAAAACACCTTTAACCATTTCAGCCATGTAAATTAACTTTGCAGGGTCTAATTACCTCATATATATACCGATGTGGCCTTTGATACAAATTGTTTTGTTGCAAAATATAGCAACAGAGTTACTAAAAATTTGCTAAATATTTCCACAAAGTCACTAAAAGAAATGCTAAATATAGCAACCAGGATGCTATATTTAGTCTGATTCTCAGACATTTGTGGAGTTAAATAAAATCCGTTTCTCTTGAAAGTTTCGTCCGATTCCCAATCTCCCAAAATTAAGGAAATCTGGTCCCATTTATCGGTGCACCCCAATGTAAAAATTTAAATCATGTGTAACTTTTCTTATAGTTCATAATTACACACCAATTCCTGTCGGCCCCCATAAAATACATGAAAGTTGGTGTTTGTGTTGCGACAAGGTGTGGAAATGTTTGAAGTGTTTCTTTGCGCCTGTAGGAATTTTGAAATTAATTATCACAGGAAATCCTGCAGTTGCACATTTGCAACTTACGGACAACAGCTGACATTCAACATGTTCAGAGTTCTGCTGCCTTGTCATTTTTCACTGTGAAAGGCGTTGCAAAAAGATTCATGTTCCACTTTCTATTGCTGACAAAATAACCCCCCCACAGACACAGCATGACTTATTTAACGTCGGCTAATCCTTAAAATAAAAAAGGAGCGGTCAACAGAGTCACCTGTGTCGGCGTCTGTGTATCTGGTCAGCGATCGCTGCGAAGTGCGATGGCTTCGGTCCCTGTGCCTGCGCCCGCCGCCGTGTCTCCCCTCCTCGGACACCACCCTCTCCAGAGAGTAGTCGTCCAGCCTCACGCCCCGACCGGAACGCCCGTGGACCAGACTGGAGGTGGAGCGACGCATCGGGCTGTTGTCGGTGATGGTCTTGAGTGACAAAAGAAGAAACACAAAGGAGAGAAAAGAGGTAAGCTAGTTATTACCTCCTGAAAGTTTAGTCTCAGTTGTGAAAGTAAGGACTTGTTTATTTGGGTTTCCACGGAGACGAAGGTGTTAAACGTCTCTTTGTATTATAATTCTATAGTCAGCAGCTGTAGTTTCGGTCTGCGTTGGTTACCTAGAGCCGGATTTGTTTTCTACACTCCTCAGCTTTTACTTAACGAGACGTTTCGAATGATAAATCTCCACTAACTCTTTTTAACCGCAACACTTGCTCATTACTCACGCCTGGGATCCGTACAGAAAAGAAAATGCAGGAGGGAAATCATCCCACATCTTCACAAAGCATGAAGGAATGAAGCCAACAGAGATATTCGCCGACAGGCAGGACAGAAAGACGCAGAGAACAAGCAAGAGGACGAGGAAAACCCCCCACATGCCTCACATGCACATCGCAGAGCATTATTGCACTTCATCATGGTCGGCTAGCAAACAAAGAAAGCCATTCTCATCAGAGAGACGTTCTCTTAGAAAAAGTGGAACCTTCAAAGGAAAATTAAACTCTATAAATTACTACAACTTTCCCTGACAACGAAATGTATTCAACACATTTCAGTCTTAATAGAAAACAAGTGTAAGTATTGCTTTTTGTTTTGCTTTAAGAGTATCATTTGTTACTTTGAAAATTGTGACATATTTGTGGAAATGCGTTTATTCCTGCAGTGTTTCAAGTTCTGCAGTCAAATCTTCCTATTGGTTAGGATGCTACAGTTTGGTTGTCAGCCTCGCTTAGCTCCACACTTGACCACGCCCCCTCAGTCTCTTGGCCCCGCCCACTTTGGCAAAATTTTTCTAAAAATTGTTTGGGGGCGGGGTTATGCTTTCACAGGGACGTTTAGTTACCCTTTAAGATAGATAGTTATTATTTAAATGTCTTCTTTTTAGATGACATCTTTCATTTTACAGCCTCAACTAATCATTACTCTGGAAAGCCAGCGATGCTCTCGACCTTTCAACAGTAATGCTCTCAGTCACCATGGTGACAAGAAATACTTGTCACCATGCCGTCATGCACTCGGAGCAAAAGGTCTCAAAATGTATGCGCTACGATTGATGCCAAGCATGACCAGGAAAGTGCAGAGTTGTGATCATTCAACAGTTTTAAGCTTTTACAAACTCTTTCACAGCAAAGAAAGCAACGTTACAGTACACGGGTTTTGTAGACAGACAACATGCAGAGGAACAAACATGAACTAAAGCTGCTATCAAACATGGCATCATATTGAAGGAAGGGACTCTCCACAAGCCGTCTACGTCCCTGTGTACATGCACACTGAAACAGTACCATAGCAAGATGTGTCATACCTGCCTTTTCTGGCATTTTTATTTCAGAATAAAAGCTTTTTGTTTTGAGATCAGTCATGGCAACATTTCTGTTGGATCAAGAAGGACGGTTTTTCTCCCAAAACTATACAACTATCCAATTTAATTGACCTAAAAAAGAGGTTATATGTTTAATAGTCCTATTTTTACTTCTGTATAGACAAGATGTTTTTACATCTCATAGGACTTCAAGGCAGACACGGGTTGCCAGAACAATTTCTGCATCACTTAAAAAAAAAATTATATATATATATTTATTAATCACATTTTAAATTTCCTTTATATGAAAACTTTGTATAAATACTGTATCGAAGGGAGAAAAAATAATCGTAAGCAGGATCTCATCCTCTTCGTAAGGCTGTCTCAGGAAAACAGAGTATCTTCAGTCAGAAGCTTTGTTGGATTCGCTGTAATACAGACTGCTACAGGAGATCAGCCATTGCCATCTACAATAACTCCTTGAAGACTGAATTAATGAGTTACAACATTTAATTTTCAAATTATCCCACTAATTTGCTGAGATGGAAAGCTCTTTCTCTGAGGTACTGCAAATGAAAAACGGCGTCCCTCAAGGTCCAGTGCTGGGTCCATTACTACTCATAATTTATTTACATATTATTTATTTAAATATTTATGCAGATGACATTATCATATGCTGCTTTCAGTCTGTACAAGTTGCATTTGATGAAATGCAACAACAACCTTTCCAACTGCAAGTTGCTGTGAATGTGGAGAAAATAAAATGTCTGCGTTTTCAAATTTTTAAATCTTGATGAGGGATGGACAAGAGAGACTTTGTGACTCCTTTTAAATTTCTAGGACTTTTAATTGACGATGACTTTCAAAAGGACTACATTCAGTAAAATGGAAAGAACCAAAAATCCTTTCAGGATTTGATTAGAGAACTACGTCCTGCTTTTTGCTTTTGTGTGAAACAGAAATTAGCGGGATGAACCGATGCAGATGATATGAACGCTTCGCTCCATGAAAGATGGTGTACACCGTGGGGCGTTGAGATTTATTACCATCCACGGTACTCACTACTCCACTCTGAAACTGACTGGACATCTTCATCAGTAAATGGTTTGCGCTCATTTCTAAAAACCAGTTCTCCTTTGTAAACAGAGGTCTTTGATCTCAATGGGTCTAACCTTGGCAGATAAAGGTTAAACGAAACAAAAATCATGCATCATCCCCTGTCATCGGCTCAGCAAGCTACAGTTCCAGTATGACCACAAGGTCTTGGACAACAAGCTTCTCCCCCTTGCTCTCCTGCGGCGCCCGTCTGCTGTGAAACTCATGCATGACCGACGACATGCCGGCACACCGCCAACATAGTCCATGCTTTAGTTCGAACCAATCAGCAGAGATGCAACGCAGTTGAACACACACCGCTGTATGCACACCCCCATTCCACCCATCAACACACACAGACACACACACGCACGGAGGACATACAGTTAGATGCTGCGTACGAGCAAAGACTCCCAGCGAAAGTCAGAAGTTAGCAAACGATGGCTGTGAGCAAGCAAATATGGGAACGAGAGAAAGTAGAGCGAACAGAAAGAGAGACTGGGGAAGAGAGGGACTGGAAAAATGAAATCAAACTAAATCTGAATAGTGTAACAAACAACAACAAAAAAAGTCCCAGTTTGATTAAAGAAACTTGAAGTCCCAGGTGGGTGTGTCTCATATCAAGAACACCAAAAGATGCTGCCACTAGAAAAAAATAAAATAAAAAATCAAGCTAACATTAAGTAAAAGAAATTGTCGAGCAGATAGGTTTTAAGTTGAACTCTTTTGATAACAATTCTCTTTAGATGCCTTCCAAGACGTATTAACACTATTAATGTAATGTTCTATCGTCTTGACATTTAGCGTGGCATTTACAGCGATTGTCGGCATAAAAAGTCAAAAAATTTTTTACTGATTATTAAAAAAAACCCCAAAATTAATTTTGATCATGCAACAGCAACATTGTAAGGCTTGTTGGTATAGAGTGACTTTGTAAAGTTACACACGACAAAAACGACCAGCAATAATTTTTAGTGCTAATTTTCATTCTGAAAAAAAAATTGGGGTTAATTTGTCTAAATTATTTTTTCAAAATGTTATTCATCCATTTATAAATGTTATGGTTCCAAACTAAATATTAAATTGGCAAGCTAAACATTTAGCTTCAAACTAAATATTGCGTTTTTAGTTAGCAAGTTAAATATTTAGTTTGGAGCTAAATACTTAGCTTGTTGACTAAATAATTGTTTAGCTAAATATTAAGTTTGAAAACTAAATATTTAGCTCCAAACTAAATAATTAGTTTATTAAGTACTTAACAAGCTAAATATTTAGCTTAGAGGTGAATATTTAATTTGAGGATGCACATTTAGATCATTAATTAAATATTTAATTTTTTTTTTTCATAAGCTAAACATTTAGTTCTTAAACTAAAGATTTAGTCTTCAAACTAAATATTTAGTTTGGTAAGTAAATATCTAGTTAGTAGGCTAAATATTTAGCCAGCTAATTATATATGTAGTTTAAAACTGATATTTACAAATTAATGGTGAAAAATTAACCCGTTTTCTCACTCATGACAGGCTAAATAACAAACTATTGCTGGAAGGTTTTTTGACTCCAGCAGGAGTGGAATGTTTTTATCACTTCTAAGCAACCATTGACAATATTACTCTACTGTACATATGAAGCACCTTTAATGTAATGATCTTTAAAGACAAGAGAAGTAAGAAAAATAGAGACTTCAAATAAAAACTGCTGTACCAGTGAGAGACAGGCAAACTGACGCCAAGTGAACTTTGGTTGAAGCAAACCCGCCTGGCACTCGGAGGAGGGAGATGATGAAGATTCAAATTACAATTTAAAAGTGAACCAAAAATAAAGAGACGGAGGAAAGCAGGAGGGGAGGACTGGAGTCAGACAGGGACGGAGAGAGAGGTACATACACTGAGGTTATTTCCACGGGGCCTGTGTCTCCTCCGCTGCAGAGCAGACAAACACACAGATGATACGTAGAGAGGAGCAGTGTGGCACACACACACACACACACACACACACACACAGAACAGGTCCAAATGTGGCACAGTCACCAGGGCCGAAAGAAGAAGAGGAGACAAAGAAAGAAAGAAAGAACGAATTTAGAGAAGAAAGACAGAAAGAGTAGAGGGAGAGAATGGATAGATTTGATTATGTGGCAAGAAGACAAATAAAAAAGAACACAGTTCAGGTTTGGGGGAAGAGAACGATCAGGAAACAGAAAAAAAGAGAAAGAGAAGCCAGTTAGTACACAGAGACCAGAGTGCAGACCGTGGACAGAGGAGTGTGTGCCGCCCAGGAGGCGGCAGCTACCAGCGTCCATTCGCTCACACTCATAAACACACTTACCAAAACACCACGAGCTCTCTGGAAGGCAGAGCAGTGTTAGACGACAGTGAGTCACAGAGTGTAGACACACACACACACACACACACACACACACACACACACACACACACACACACACTCACTCAAAAAGCTTGTCATTCACTTTCAGAAGGTCCGTTCTAGGCATTGTGAAATCTGAATATCGTTTTACGTTAAATATGTCCTGCAGACAGATGAACTAAACTCTATTTGAAAACAAGCTGCAGATGTTTCTGTCTAACACTAAAGATATTTCCTAACATTTTCTCCCATGTCCCCTGTGTCAGAGGTTGTACTAAAGCCGTCAACCACAGCCAGGGTTTATATTTTTCAACTATTTAAAAAAATAAAATAAAATAATATATATATAAGTAATAAAAATACCAGAGTGAAAGCAACATGACGTCATGTAGTGGGATGTTGGAACATGACTGTGGTTCTTTTTCATGGACATGCATGCATGCATGTGTGTGTGTGTGTGTGTGTGTGTATGACTGCAGCCAGAGGCTTTGAAACCCATGCAACCACACAAGGCAAGAAATAATTAAGAAAAAAATATATATGTTTATGTCAAGGTGTGACTTTATTGACTCATAGCAAGTTCCATGAGTCAATATAACTTGCTATACTCTTTTAGCATAGCTTATTGAAACATTTTATTCTAAATACTTTTAATTTACGTCGTCTTTCATATGCATCCTGCATGTTTGCATGACTCGTTTTTAGTGTATGAATGCTGTAGCTACTTATCACGTTTAGGGAGAAATAAATTGCACGTTTAGAAAGACATTTTGTGATATTTTTTCCTCATTAACCCTCTTCCAAAATCTACATATATATATATATATATACACTGTGATGGAGATATATATATATATATATATATATATATAAATGTAAAAAACAAAAATAAGGATACAGATTGGCACCTGTCTTATGTTTGCTTTTGTTCTTTTGTGTTCTTTAGATCGACTGTTCCGAAACAAAGTTCGTTGTGCTTCTGCACAATGACAATATAGGCTAATTTAATTTTCTCATTAAGTTGGATATTTTTTCTTGTTAAGGTTTGCCAATCAATCAGAAAGTCAGCTGGGAGTTAACAGGCTTCTTTCACATTTATTCTCCGTATTTTTCAGCATGGAGCAGCAAAATCTGGCAGTCTTGCATAAATCTGTCAACTTGTTCCTCACCAAATGATCAAGAAACACTAAATACCGGCGAATGACTATGGAAAACGTTGCCCCTGGCAACAGCTCACACAAGACGGACACACCAAGGATTTAATGGGAATGAACTAATAAATACAAAAGAGGGAAGGAACATAATTAGAGCTGGGTGATCAATTCATTTTTATCGATAAATTCAATTTTCTATGTCTGAAGATCTTTTTTTTCCCCCCACCAACAAACTCTTTGGGTTTCCGCAGTTCAGAGGAAAATTCACCATCTTTTGCTAGAAGAGTGTTTGTTCCAGCTTCTGTTTAGTGTCAGGCCATTTCACAAATATTTAAAATATGTTCAGTCATTTGTAATTTTTTCGTTAAGGAAAAAAGTAAGAAAAGAATGGTTTAAGATGGGAAATCAAATCTGGCATGAATGAATGTGAGATTTTATTTTTTGTATTATCACCCAGCACTAAACCTTATATAATTCACATAAGATGTCCAAGTGGTCAGTTTGGATGAACTTATTTCGTTATATCAAAAAAAGAAGTCAAACTTCTGACGTGGAATATTGTCTTTCTAGATATGCATCTCTATACGTATTTAGGCTTTCTCGTCTTTAGGCCCAGTTAGAAAACAAAAAGTGGCGTCGGGAGGTGATGAAGGACATGCAGGTCAACAAGGCAGCGGGAAATGAATGAAAAAGTCTTTCTCAAAAAAGTTGAGTCTGCATGATCGAAAAAAAACATAATTTGCAAAAAAAAAAATAAATAAATAAAATCTTCATAATCTAACCAATAATAATGACTGTTACAGGTATTACTAGGCATTCTGCAAAACATCAGGATGCTAAATATTTTGGTGCCGAGTATATTTCCGACTATTAAAATCGTTAAACCTAATAATGAAAACAACTAAACTCATCGCAGAGCACTGCTGATGTCTTTCTGTGAGTCATTGTCAGACTCGTCTCGCTCGGGACGAGAAGAGAAGAAAGACTTTGACGATTCACTTCAGACTAATGAGCTGACGACGGGAGGCGAGGATGGAGGGGGGAGGTGTGTGACGGTGGCGGTGGGATGAACGTGCTCACTTGGTTGTCTGCCGAGAGGCGGGGCATGGAGAGCGTCCGCCCATGCCCGTCCACTGGGTGACAGGGCTCAGTGTCGGAGTACCCGTCCCGCCCCATCTCCCTCATCTCTACCGTCTGCAAAACACAATGAGAGGGGGGGGCGTGACCGCCGTCTGCTGAGCGACTGGACACTGACATGGTGCTGACCAACCAAGAGAGGTGGAATGAACTCAAACTCAACGGGGAATTTATTTGTTTTCTGGAAACGTTAATATTCCGACTCCATTTATGCAACGGGGGGGGTTGTTGCATAAATTAGCTGTTGCAACCTGTTGCTGTGTAAAAGAAAGAAAGAAAAAAAAAAGAAAACGACTAAAGGATGATACGGTACACCGCGTTGCCGAATAGCTGATTTCCCTTGAACAGTTCCACACTTTTTGACAAACTTTAATGTATTTTTATTGGGGGATTTTATCTGATAAACACGCAGGGGTTCGTAGGCATGAAGTGGAAAGAAATCAACAAAGCCCAGACTCACATCCTCTTCAACCTCTAACACAGGTTTACTTCCAAAACCCTCTTCCCCTGCTAAAGAGAAAGCATTTCGATTCTGCCACCTCCTTGGAGAAATAGTGTGCTCAAGATACTCGTCTCCTATTGATCACCTTCCACACTGCTAGTGTCCAACTGCTGTAGAAGTAGAACAATTATAATTCAGAAAGACAAGCCTTTAGGGCAGGAATAGTTTTTACTAAACGCTAATTTAAAGGGGCGGTATTACGTAAAATTGATTTTTATGTAACAGGTACTGCTAAACGCCTGAGCGGACCTAGCTCCGCCTTCGAGACGCCTTCAGAAATGTCAAGCAGCCACCTCGCTCCAAGAGAATCGTGTTCTGGTCATACAGAGATGTCTTCTTCAGTCGAGACATAAATGTGAAACTCAATAAATAAATACACTTGAAAATAAAATAAAAATATTAATATGCATATATTTTTAGCAGCTGAAATATTTACTGGTGTGGTCATTTTCTGGGTGTAGACGGGACGTCTGATGGTTTTCTTTCAGTAATATTGATATTCCTCCAAACAGACCAGATTTGTAGAGAACACAACTAAGAGATGCCAACAGGTTTTCCAACCCGAACTCTGGATCTCTGCAGTTACTCTAGAACTATCATGAGTTGTGTAACAACGTCTCTAGTTAATGGCCTCTTTACAAAGCCTTTTTCTGTCACACTGGCAAAAAAAAATGCTTCTTTACTAAAATTAATTAAAAAAAATACTAGTGATTTTGTTTTATATATACATATTTTGTCATCAAATTTGACACGGTGCTGTTTTATTTAATTCATTGTTTTTTGTAAAATGTCAACATCCAACATAAGGAAACATATCCGTTCTCTTTAACGCAAAAGTTTTATGTTTTTTTTTATTTTTATTTTAAAACCTAAAAACATTCTTTAAAAATTAACATTACTTTCCCTAAGTATATCAAAAAATAATAAATCATCTTTTTTAAGGGTCATGTAACATTTGCAGCTTTAAACAAGCCCTATTTGACCGAACTGAGGCCAAATGTGGCTCTTAGGACTGTAAATGTTGCAGACCTCTGGTTTAGATGGGCAGTCTTGTTTTGTTTGGATTTGTTCCATACTCTTTCTATTTTCAGATGGTTCCCTTTCTACAACTGTATGTAAATATACTGACATTGAACGAACCCATCTGAACGGCACACTTTTACGTTAATTATGTTCTACTTTGTCCTGTTTAACACATAAAATCCCAATAAAATACATAAAAGTGTTTGGCGACCAAAACGCAGGAAAGTTCAAGGGGATGAATACTTTCACAACAAACTGCCAGTAAAAAAATAATAATAATAATTTATGATAAAGCGTGGGATGTAGGTTTATGTATGCCACTATGGTGCAGGAGTTCAACAACTGACAATGAACAAACTATCATTTTTTTTAGAAGCACAGAAATTTTCATGTAAAAAGCTGCCAACCAAACGTTTCAAATTACAGCAAAAATGGAATCACGTGTCAGACGTATTATTACGCCATACGAGACAAAAGTCTCTTAAGGCATATTGTGGAATCAAGAAGAAAAATAAATAAATCAATTTTTGCTCATATTTCATGTTCCAAAGCGGAGCTAAATCTTTGAGGAGTGGAAGCGTCAACAAACAAGTGAAAGCAAGGCGCAGCGCGGAGAGTGAAGGTGCACGTCACAACGTACGTCTACGAAGTCCAAACCAGCATCTCGACGAGAGGCAGCATGAAGAGACAAGGCTGAAGGACACGAGGTCGATGTAAGTAAAACTAAAATTTAAAATAATTTAAAAAAAAATCCACTGGACTCAGAATATGATTGGGAACTTAATGAAGGACAAAAAAGATGACAGACGTATGGAGAAGTAAGTTTGCCAACAACCTCTTAGCTAGGCTAACGTATTTAAAAAAGACACACTATGTGTTTTCAGACTTTTAACGCCGTTTAATTTCTATGAATTCTGTCAAATGTGTTGCAACAGCAGAAATCCTAAGCAGGATTTCCATGAAAACATCTGGGAATGTTTAAATATGTCATTACCCACCCGACGCTGCTCCGAGGCGCAGAATGTACGATTGGAGAAAAACGTTTGCTTTGCTTTAGAGTCACGTCCTACTGCGTGTTGCCACGGGTTACTAGGTTGGGGCTCGTCGTACCTGGGGATTGTGGCGGTTCTCGTGGACGTCGTCGGGGTAGGGCCGGTCCGGGCTCCAGTTCCCGGTCTTTTGGTACATTTCCTGTGCTTTAGCCGTCATCCATGATTGGCTTTCAGTCAAGCCACCTTCAGGAGGTCTGGAGTCCAGACACACATACACACGAAACACTCAGCTACAGCTTTCAGCTCAGCTTGAATAAATGGACTTCTACATGACCCTCGTGTGAAATATTTAACTGATAGGCGAAATATGAACTAGGGATGTTTTTTTTTTTTTAACAGACATTTTCAAATTGCTAAGCACATCCAGAAAGTATTCACAGCACTTCATTTTTCCACATTTTGTTGTTACAGTCTTATTCCAAATTGTATAAATCTCAAAATTCTACGCAGAAATTATGACAATGTGGACATTTTTTATTTGAGAAACCTAGAAATCACAAACTTTTTCACAGTGCTGCATTTTTTCCACACAGAAAAGTTTCTAAATATCAGAAAATATAAAGAAATTCCAATTTTATAATTGTTAGTAATAGGTACTTTTCAAAGGCAACATTTCAAAGACTATATAAAAAAAAATTATCTCTCAGATTTAAAATAAATTTCATGCTAACTTTGAGGGGATCTTACACATCTTCAAATTTCACCCAGGCATGTAGCACCTGAGCCAATTGGAGCAGATCATTTCAAACTCACTAAAAATGTTCTAAAAGATGCAGGAAAGTGAAAGAAAATGAAAGTTGTTACAATAGGAAGCAAGTGTTGATTTGTCTTCAAATAAAGTGAAAACCGATGTAATTTTGCAATAGCTCCAGCAGATGGCGATGTTTTAAACACTATCTAGATTCATCATCCGAAACCACGATTCACTTCAAGGCAGGAAACTGAGGAGGTTCTCGTTTTGAAACGGTCAAACGAGAACACATAGAAGCACATAAAAACTCCCTTGCTTCTCATCCGGCCCACTCACATGCTGTTGATGTTGTCCGGCTGAACGCTGGGCAGACCGTTCTGGCCTGGCCCCGCCTGGCCCTCCGTGCCCCCTCCCTCAGAGGGTGGCTCCATGCGCTGAAACATTAATGGCGTTCGGTTCTGTGTGAGATACATGACATGGCCTGCAGGCTTGCATCAGGCACACTCACAGGGGAGGAAAAACACATGACACAAACACACAGGATGCACTCGCAGCATGCACCCATACGGGGGCGCCATCGGCAAGCACATGGCTGTGGTGGATTCCGAAAGGTAAAGCAGGCCACCGGACAGCTGATCCGAGCTCCTCTGTCCAGCCTGAACCAGTTTGTTGTTTGGGAAGAACGAGACGTGTCGTGTTCAGGTAGGGAGCTGATCTCAGATCTGCGTCACTGTGGAGCTTCTACCTTAGGAGTCTGAGTTAAGATTGCTCTTAAGTCACACGTCTTAGAACACAATACCATATAAATATATAGAACTATGACATGGATAAAAAAGAATGTACCCAGAAATTTTAAACTGACCGAACTGTCGATTTTTCATCATACAAAGTTTCTGAGTAACATGCAGTTTGGTGGAAGGTTGATATCTGATTCTATACTTCTATACGGTTAGATATCCATCAAGCCGTTCAAAAGAGTGTAGGGTAAGACGCTTTGTTAATTGGCTGATCTGATACTTGTGCCAAAAATGTGGAGGAATTACTATGAATTAGGGGAAGGCCTGATGTGCTAAGAAGTATCGGCAAAATAACACAGGGTTTTATTAAAAGGGGTTGAGCCTGTCTTTCAGTCTCTCACCTATGTAGCTCTTAGCTTAGCAAAATGACGCGGGTTGGTGGCCAAGACAAGAAAGCAAAAAATTCTTCTTTTTGGCCTAAATGCCAAAAAGAAATCCCAAAAATATTTGGATCTTTGATCAGGAAGCAGAAATAAGGCAGGTTTAGGAAAACAGATTTTGTCTAAATCAGTTAAACAACAAAAGCTAACAGACTCGTCTTGCATTACCCAACGCCAATTAAAGTCTAGAAGTTAATAAAAAAGAAAAGAAAATCAAACATTTCATATCAACAACTTATCTAGTTGTTGATGTTTAAGATCTTGCTAACATGGGAATTTGTGTTACCCTGTAGCTGCGTTTCCATTGACCATAAAATTGGAATTACAAAAATAAATTTGCTTGTTGAAAAGATGCCAATTTTGTTAAAAATTTGTTTTCTGCTAGAAGGTTTTTGTGTGAGGATCAGGTAGTTTTTCGGCTGCATCGAAATTAGTGTGTTCTACAAAAATGCATGCGAAACACTTTTTTTTTTTTTTTTTTTTTACAAAACACAAATCAGATGTTGCCACTGGCACAAACCATGAAGAAGAAGACGACAGGAAGTGGGAGGAGGGTGACGGCACAGGATGTTTTTTCTTATGTCATTATGGAAGCAAACTTATTTACACAAGTTGAACTTCTTATTAATGGAAACACCGCAGTTGAGAAACTGTGTTTTTTTCAACATTAGCACAATACTGACAAAATTATCCGCAGGTTTGTTTGGAAACGCAGCTAGTGAGACTTAGAGCACAGCAATGTTCATTCAACATTCCACCAATAATCACAAAGTAAACCAAGAAAAAGAGAGAAGATCAAAGTAATAAAATCAGGCCTCGATAGTTCGAGTTAAAGGTGAAGGTCAACCTGGACCGGCCAAAGACGAAGAGCTCGATAAGACATTGTTTTATCACCCTCCAGATGGTTCCATAGAGACCATGAGAAGGACAGAGAGATAACAGACTACAAGACAGAAAGCAAGAGACATCAAAAAGCAGACAAAAATGAAAAATCTGACAACCGTCAGAAACGTCAAACGGTGGTGGTGATGATTTCCTGTAGGGCAACAGAATGGTTGGAGGTACAAACAAATGGCTAAGAAAGAATCCACCCTTCACCGTTAAACACTGCTTCTCAGTTTAAATAATAAATGCATTTCCTAACACACTTTAATTGATGGATCTCTAAATTTCCATTGTGTGTAAAAGTAGAATCTTTAGTTCTTAATGCTGCAGACTGCAGGTTCTTGCCATCTGGTAGTAGCGTAGCGTTCTTACCCGAGCTTGAAACTCGGACTCATCTTTTTATATGTAGTAGCTAACACTTGTCCTGCAAGTGATATCTTATTTATTTATTTTTTTTTAACAAAACAAGAAATAACTCCTGAGAAAAACATTACATATGTTGTTCTTTTTTGAACGAAATCAATGTCATTTGTGATTTTAATTGTCTGTGTTTCAAAGAAAGGTTTGGTGGATTCACTTGTTCAGTAAATAAAGAACTGTGAAGGGTGGTACAATAGGATCCTAAGCAACTAAAATCAAAATAAAATGCATTATTTTTATGAATAATTTATAAGAAAAAGAAATCACATTGCCATTCACTAAAATCGACACGCCAACGTATCGAGTCGGATATTGTTTAAAGGTGGATTCATCCTTGTATGTTGTGAGTTAATAAAACAGGAGTGTGGAGGACAGGAAAGAATACAGTCAGATGACATATGATGCAAGGACGCACCAACAAACTGGACTAACATACTCTCCACTCTCCACTGCATTGCATTTTGTTTGCAAGAGAGAAATTCCTGCATGGAAAAGTAATCAGAGTAAATGTGGGTCGGATCAGGGATTCTGCAACCTGCAGCTGCTTGATCTCCTTTTCGTTTAGACGGCATTACAAAACGCTGCGTTAGATTTAGCAGGAATGTCTTAATAAGTGATTGATTGAATTAACATTACTTTTTCTACTGTGTGTATGTTTATTCTGCCACGGAAATAAACATTTGAAACATCACACAGTAATCATAATGAATTAACAAATCATTTTTATGAGATTTTTTTTTTTAAACGTTTGCTTTTAACCGTCAAAGGTAAAAAAAAAACCTCAAAAACTATTGAGCTCTTAAGACAAAAACTGGCGTTTCATAATTATATCGTTTCTATTTTTTAAGAGATTCATGAGAAAGCCTCACATCTTGTATCACATGTTCACCATAATTCAGGATAGTTTCTACTTAACCCGCGGCAGAAACTCAAAAATTCATTTATTTCTGGTCAGTGAAATAAATGTGGATGCAGCCGCTTGGTGTGGAAGGTGTTACTGAAGGAAGAAAAGTCACATTTTCAGTATCAGTCAGGAGTGTAATAATCCATATTGGACTTTAATTTCAGCGGCTACTGGAAACTTTAGGCTAAAAACAGAAAGAGTAGAAGTATTTCAGTGAACAAGTTTGTGTTTATCTGTCCTTAAACAATTGTGGATTGTTAACTGAGATTTTCGAAACGATGTGAATGTCAACAAAGATTGCTAATACTAACTGTGCTAACAGAAGATGCTACTGACAGCTCATAGTTTTAGGAGGTGGGTTTTGCGGCTTTAAACAATTAAAAGAAAAAAAAGTTATCTGGGGCATGAAGGCTGCAAACGCCTGACAGACCGAAACCTTACGAAACGTTTCAAATTGCCAAATGGAACCAGGACGTTTACGATAAGAGTGGAGAGATGTTTCCAAGTGGGCACAACGTGGACCGAAAACATCGAGACAGTGGGAAGCGAGTGCATCTCGTAGTCGATCACTAACAGGAAGGGAGGAGCACTGACGATGGGCAAAAAGGTAAGGCCATGTGGTATCATCATCATCATCATCATCATCATCATTATGTTCAGAATTACCGACGAAAACAAAGCAAAAAAAAAAAAAACAGGGAAAAAGAAACACAGCGTTACTGTCAGAGCATGGAAGAGAAATGAAACCTAAAGTAGCATGAAAAGAAAGGGTTGCAACTCTTTAGATAAAGTCAACTTGCAAAGATTAAAGGCAACCAACTGAGCAACATGATGCTATAAAGAATGCCAGGATACATGCAAAACAACAGAAAAAAGGATAGGAGCATCTCCTTAAAGCAGCGTTTCTCAATTCTGGTCCTCACGCCGCCCTGCCCTGCATGTTTTAGGTGTTTCCCTTCTGTCACACACCTGGATTGAATATATGGGTGATTAACAGCCTGCTGCAGGACTTGATGGTCATGCAATCATTTGAATCAGCTGCTCTGCAGTAGAGGTACATCTAAAACATGCAGAGCAGGGGGGGGCTGAGGACTGGAATTGAGAAGCACTGCCTTAAAGCAAGGGAAAAGGCATTTTTATACAATTTATATAATTTAATGTTTTCGTTTCCATATTTACACATTTTTCCAGAAGCATAGCAGTATCCTACAAAGATGCCTAGCAACAGCAGAGGAATAAATCTAGTTTTGTGCACTTTGGGGCGTTTTCAGGAATGTCTGGTGGGGGGGGCTGCAGGCTGGCAGGGGGTCTACCTGTTCCTCTCGCAGGGCTTGCAGCTTTTTGGTCTTGCTCTGTCTGTAGTATTCCATGATCATCATGGCAGCGTAGATTTTGCCCACCGTCAAGTCTGTGGCTGCTGAGAAAATGACAAGTTACCCTGGAAGATTAGACCCGAGCGAGATGGGACCCTGAGCTGTGAGGGGGGGGATGGGAGTGGGAGACAGGACACAGAGAAATACAACAGCATGCAAGACGCACCGGCAACGGTGGCGGCTGTGCCGTACTGAGCTTCGATAGGATCGGAGCTTCAGTTAAAAAGAGCTCAAATGCAAATTCACTTTTTGCCTCGCACATAGCAAAGACAAATCAATAAAAAATGTATGTACATATCTGATCTTTTTGTCTTACGCACAATGGCCGACGGAGTCATTAAGAATCCAGTGAGTGACATTATTTCAGTGAGTCCCAAACATTTCAGTGTTACAGATCAGTATAAAACACATGTTTGTTTCTTAAATGTGTCAAAAATAAAAGAAAGGATGACCAGTGGCCATGTGTGGTGTTTTAAGACGCAACTAGAACATTGTTTTAATGCAATCTTAGAAAGTCTTAAAATCATGTATTCTAAAATTAAGGCCTTAAAATGCCATGGATTTAACTTGAAAGATTTGTTTATTTAAAGGCCTTCTGCATATCTTCTAGCTCTTTCATCGCTCTGAGGAAGTCAGCCGTAACTGCTGCTGGTGCGCAACAAACACAATATTACAATACCGGACAGTTATTAGCACAGTAAAAGCTTGCAGTCTTTTCACAGGCAGAGTTTAACACTGTAGCTAACATTGTTTTGCTTTTTTTCTGTTGTTGTTGTTTTTTTAACTGTACAGCTATACACTGATAAAAAAAAGGTAAAAGTTTATCAAGGCTGAGGACGATTAAGCCACCTCACTAAGAAACGCTGAGACCCAGAATTCCCAGAAAACAGAAGCTCAATCTTTTTTCTAAAAACTCCAGCCATGTAGCTCCAGAGTTTGGGTGGAACACAAAAACATCTAAAATAGAAAAATATTGAGCTTTGAGATTGTGTTTCTTTTTAAATTACCCATTGTGTAGGAAAAAACATCGTCTCAAAATTCACGTCCCGGTTTTCAAAGTGGCGTGGCTGTAGGTCCGCCATATTTAAAGCTCCTTTAAGCATTCTTTACATTTACATAATCCTCTTACTACCTTTTATTTAAAAATAGCAGATAGGTGATATTGTATTCAATAATGCATTTAGCTGAACAAGAAGAATATGCTGTTAAACATGCAAGATCATAAATAGTGTGTTTGGTCCATCTTGCAAACAAAATAAAAAAAATTAGTATTACATTCATCTAAGATGATCAGCTGAGATCAGATGCTTCTCTGGTCTTTATTTTCCTGTAGTGAAAAGACTTCTATAGAGGATCTTCTATAGCGGGCACCTCTGATACCAGAACTGAGTGAGTGTGCTGAGAGAGTCAGTGAGGGTCGTAATGTTTTTCTGAGTGAATGCATGTATTATTGACTGTGTGTAGTGTACGCTGCGCTTACCGTTACTTATAATCTAAAGAATTCAGAACTGCTCAAGAAAGTTTGCAACTGTAACTCTCAACAAAATGTAGAAATTATATATATTGTTGACAATTTTGATGATGGCAATTGACAAAATATAACGTTTATTGTTCTTTTATGATTTTTTATAGTGTTATTTTTTTTATTTTTATGGTAAAGCATTTTGAACTGCCTTGGTGCTGAAATGTGCTTAGCAAATAAATTTGACTTATTCCAGTTTAATTACACGTTTAGTGACGGTAATACAGAATATTTCCAACAGTTGAATATTTTCATTTAAAACTCTTCTGTTGGGAGTTGTAGCACATGGTAACCTAGCGAGTCTAGTGAGATTTAATTTCCTTTGCTGTTTTCTGCTTTAGATTTTTTTTTTTTATTGCAAAATGTGAAAATATGTGGCTAAATGGCTTGCCATATCCCCCCTAACACTTTCCACATTACAAAAAACTTTGAGCTTTTGCAAACTGTTGATTAACTTTTCAAAGCCAAGCTCTGAGTCGCTTTAAGTCTAAGTACACTTTGGACTCATTTATAGACTTATGTATAAATTAATATTAAATAAATAAAATAGATATGTATATAGTGCTTAGACCCATTTAAACTACTTATATCACATATATATATATATAAAATAAAACTTTCTATATGTAGAAATTTTATGTCGCTTAAGTTTATATTTGGTGTTAGAAAATGGACGGCTGGATGGATGTTTATATTCGTAAGTGATAAAGTAATTTTATTTTTGTAGCACATTTTCAGCAACCAGGCAGCTCAAAGTGCTTTAATATTTATCACTTTGGACGGAGTAGCTTGACAACAAATAAGCATTTTTCCCCTTAGTGTCAATAAAATATATTCCGAATGTAAACAACACGAAGGCGGGCCCTTGTGCTCATACATGCCATCATTTATAGGCACTGCTGTAACTGTGGACAATTACAGAAAAAGTCTTTGCACACTGATTTTTGTTACTGTAGCTTCTAAACTATAAAATGCTGCTGGTCTGTATTGTTCGACTGCATGTCTGTGCACCACAGTTTGACACAAACACATCTGTAATTGTAACTCTAATGTCTTCCCATCACTTTGCTTAGCATCTGCCATTAGTGTATGATCAGTTGTGAGACGTGTGTAGTAGCCAGTGTTTGTGTTGCTGCGTCCGTCTGATCAGGAGGTGCAAAGCAGTGAATGACACTGACTGGTAGAAGCTGTCCTCTTGGTGAGTCGATGATCGGACACAGATACACCACACCACTATGCCCACCGTTGAGTTGCTTTCCTGCGACTTACCCTTGTGTGGAGTAACCAGCAGGTCCAGAGTCTTCTGTGATAAATTTGGCCAGATAGCCATCATCTCCTTCCTCAGCTCCGCGTCCATCTGGTGCTTATCTGCGCCGCCTGGGTGAGCCGGCGACCGAGCGTCCATGAACACATTGAATATTTGCATACACAAGCAGACGTCCGATTAGCGCAAATCAAGAAACACACAAACCCGGGGAGAGAGGATGCAAAAGGGAGGCAAAATGCTACAATTGTACTAAAGGAATACGCCACATCGTTTCACACGTGTACACATTCACCCAAAAATGGAGGAAGTCCTTAGTTCACGTCAGGCACAGATGCGATCTGCAAGTTTTTTTTGGTTTTTTTGTGTGAAAGAGAAGCCAACAAGAAAATGCAACGCCACACATATTGTTCGGATTACTTTGAAGGAAAGTGCATCCCAATAAATGTGATATCATAAAAGTAATGAATTTATTTCCTTAATTCAGTTCAAACCTGAGACTCGTATGTAGATTCATTTACATATGAAACGCATCTATTTCTGCTCATTTTGTTGTTTTCAGCATACCACTAATAATAAAAGCTCAAATTTATTTGAATACATGAGACCATTAAATAATAGATATATTTTGAACACAAACATTGTTATACCCTACGAAATCATAGGGAAAACCACCGATTGACAGTTGTCAGGCAGGTGCTCATTAACACCATGTAGCTTTGTGCAAAGCTTTTCTAGAACAGATCCTGGGGGCCCTGACACAATACGGAGGAATGGTGATGATGATAAAAGATAATAACTGGCATTAAAAGGCATTAAAGTCCATAGATGTAAAAGCAGCCTGCCTGAAAATATAAAGTCGTCAAACTACTGAACGATTGCAGGGCAGTCTCTGCAACGTCTGATCTTTATGATTCGCACACTTCAGAATGTTGAGCGACTCTGAAGGTACCACCGGCATCAGCTCATTTTACCTGGATTTCAATACCTGTACATGTACTGGTTCTCTAAGGCCTGACATGCAACCCAGAAAGAAGAACATAAGAGAAAGTAATTGAAAGATCATGGTGCGGCATCTTTTTTTTTTTTATGACTTTTTGCCTGAACAAACTTATTCACGTATGATTTCAATTGGATTTCTTTTATAACAGAGACATCGCAATTGTGAAATGGTCTTATTTTGACTTTAGTGGAATACTGACACAGATTGCCCCACATTTGTGTTGGAAAGGCAGCTACAGAGGATCCAGGATATGGGTTTGCCCCAGTCTAATTCCTTGTGTTAAGCCCCCCTGAACAAGAGACTAAATCAAATGTTCTACTTTGGGCTGGACTGCTGATCACTGGTTCACCTCTGTTCAGCAAAAAGGAAACTTTTCCACTTATTTATATTAAAAAAATGATCAAGATCCCATAGCCTGGGGAAGACTGAGGAGGCACAGTATCCAACTTGTTTGAGGTGCAGTGTAGAGAATCTATTAAATACAAGTTTTACTTTTTCAATTTATTGAGATGCACTTGCACAGCTACACAGACAGTAGGGAGGATAAATGTCAAGTCATACCCTTGGCAATCTTTATATCCAGGGCTGTCCTGATCAGAGCCATGAGGGTGGAGTTAAAATGCACTGTGTTGTCGTCGGCAACAGGCAGATCCATGCGAAGGAGCCTCTGTGGAGAACCAGTCAGGATGAGAGGATGAGAAAGGGAGGTGTCCTCGCTAAGGTGAGGTGTACCTGAGTCTCAGGAATGGGGAGAGGGGGAAGGGCAGGGGTCAGGGTTGAGAGAGCTCCATAGACAACAGCCGGTTGTAGCTGGACTGGATTCATTTCAGTTGCAGATTTTATTTCCTGAAGCGGGAATGACCGAGTTTCCAGTCAGTAATCTAAACTTGGGTCTTAAAGTGTCCAGCTGTATCAGGAAAGGTTGAGGTTCCGTGTTTTAAGGATGCTATGCAGTTGTGGTCATTTTATGCAAGAGCAATTGCTTGCTAGAACTTTAATAAACTTGTAAAAAGTAAGTCCCGGTGTCTCCTGTTTCTCCAGTGATACTCTATGAGACAGCACAACTATCCAATGCTGCTAAGCAACTGTGAGAGCTGCAAAACCACAAAGGAAGAACAATCAGAGCCAAAATGGCATCCGACCCAACCTGTGCCCATGTTCCCTATATGTGTGAATGCTTGTGCGCATTTACACATTTCTGTTGTTACACACATATAGAATTATATATATATATGTATATGACAGTTAACATACACCAACGTGCCCAAGTCACCCCCACCCACCCAACCCTCTCTGACCACTAAAACAAAGATTTTCACAGACTGCAATTAAGAGAACTTAATTGGAGTCCTTTGGAGACAAAAAAAGAAACCAATTGACTGAAGAGCAATAAAAGTATCACTGGTGTAAATCTGCATGGATTCAGGAGACGGCATTTAACCAAGGCACCTGCTATTGAGCTCCCCCTACCTGTAAGGAGGTTCCCTGTCTTCACATATCTATGCTTGGTAAAACAGATGGAGAAACCTGCAGATAGGACGAAGCAAGCTAGGCCAGCTTGCTGTACCTATCCTGACCAGCTGGCATCCATCGGATTTACCTACGAACATGAGCGTTGGGCACTCACGATGGAGGGAACGACATGGCGGCAGGCCTGTGTACATGAGTGTGTGCGAGTGTCGGGCACGCCCAAAGCCAGGTGATGTGGCAGGCAAAGGGCATCGGCCAACATTCACAGCGCTCAGCAGGCAACGGCCTTGATACAACCCAGAGCCATGCGACAACAAAGTGCAAAGACCTCATGCAAACACCACGCCCCAGTAAAAATCCCACAAATGCAAACAAAGCATGCAGCATGCTTTCACTTCACTCTCAATATCAATAAGCCCCAACTCATCTACCCTACCCACTACCCCACAACTTTAATCAAAACTTTTACATGACAAGCAGCCGTGCATC
Organism: Gambusia affinis; assembly: GCF_019740435.1. Taxonomy (NCBI): domain Eukaryota; kingdom Metazoa; phylum Chordata; class Actinopteri; order Cyprinodontiformes; family Poeciliidae; genus Gambusia; species Gambusia affinis. The sequence continues at coordinate 25,728,307 of NC_057871.1, read as the reverse complement.
CGCGCAAAGAGAGTATCCTCAACTCACAGGAATTACCTTTCGGATTCAAATATCTATTTTGTCTTTTTCTTTTCTTTTTTTTTTTTTTTTTTTGCAGCATCTACTGTTTTACATTCACTGATCCTTTGGTCAAACTCAAATCAAACAGCAACGGTACCACTTTATGTCATGTCAAGATCTCTCTCAGTGCCAAACGGGTGCATTGTCTTAAGTGGGTGTCAGAACTAGAAGGGATCTGAGTTGTGGCATTGCCTAAAAGGAGAAAAAACTTAGGGGACATCAAAAAGAGATGAATGGTATTCTTTCTATTTTGTTTTAGTTTTGTTTTGGACCAACCAGACATTGTGGTAGTAGCATTCTAGGATAAGGGGAGCGGATTATAGAGGGGGTGGGGGGTGCATGATAGGGACAGTTAGTAGAGCTAGACTTTGTCAATGTAGGACTGCTAATGAGATGTAGTTACAGATAAAAAGGGAAGGCGAGAATGAGGAGGGAGAGGGAGAGCAAAGGCTTGTGGAAACACTGAAATAATATAAGGAGAATAAAAAGATATTAATAATCTGGAGTTAAAAGAAAGTGTAAGTATGTGTGTGTAGAGAGAGAGAGAAAAAGAGTGGTTGAGTATTACAAAACACCACAAGAGATAAAGACAAAGACTAAAAACAACACTGACATAGGTCAAGAGGTCAGTTCAAGAAGTAGCAGTAATTGGTCACTACGGTTCCTTTGATTGCCAAGGGCCTTGTGTCCACTAAGGATTAGATCAAGAATATCGACTTGGCATTGCAAGAAGCAGCAGTTTGAAGCTTTCCATTGTCATTTCAGATGCCCTCTGATTTCAAAGGACTTGGAAATGAACTTTTCTGTACAAAAGTATTCACTATTAATTGTACAGGCTAAAATATGCAATGAAGTCAACTTCAGAGACAGGCTAACCACTTTGGAGAGAAAACAGTGGATAGATCACAAAGAAGGAGTACAGTAGAAAAATGTGAGCTTGGATGATCAAAGGGATGATGAAATGAAGTTGGACTGTGATTGTTGACAGACAATTAGTTGCAGAAGTAGACAGCAGAGGGACAGAGACAGAGATTTAAGGCTGAAAAAATGCAACAGAAATTAAAAGAAGACACACAACTTTTGAGTAACAGGGAACAGCAAAGCAAATTTTGATAAAGGAAAATAGGAGGAACGAAATTAAAGGACTAAGTTAGCATAAATAATAGAGAGAGAGAAAGAACAGCAGTGCTGGCATCCAGATACAATAAAAGCCAGAGACACTAAAGGGTGTCGATTTTGTTTAATCAGTAAAACAAATAATGGGGAATACACCAATAACCTCGTAAACATCAAAAGGTACTTGGTCTTGATAACTAAGTGTAAGCTTTAGGAAATATATACCTGTTTCAACTTAAATGAGTACTGAATGTCTGATCCTCATTAAGACAATTCTTGGCAAAGCAGACTAGTTTCCACAGAAATCATGTCCTTGGTCACAGCTTTAGGCCTTGACACCAAAGTTTCCGCCCCGACCTTCTCAGACACTGCAAGCATCACACTTAAGTCTCTGAAGGCTGAGCTGCTGATGCCACTTCTTTGGCTTTGGGTGGTCTGGCAGATGTCTCTCAGAACTTGAGAGACAATTATGCATGCACAAGTGTCAAATTGCCGATGCTCCCTGTAGTCTTTAAAGATTTCTTTCAGCAGATCTTGTGCCAATGAGACACAAAGTCACTTTCAAAGTCAGTTTTTGTTTTGTTACGTTCTGTTTATTTTTTGCTTCCCTGGTACCCATTGCCTTGTACTTATTTAGTTAGTCTTCACTTCTAGTCAACCTCCCTTGTTTGGCTCCAATACCTTATTCCCTCTCAGCTATCACCACTATCGTATCTAACCTCACATGGATTCTCCCAGCATTTATACCTCCTGGATTCCTGAATTCACTTTTTTTCTCCATACCTGGTTTTCATGCCCGTCACTCTCTTTGGTTTCCTGTTTTGGATCTTTGCTTATGATGCTTACTTCCTTGTATTTTTCTAAGTCTAATCTTATGCCGCCTAATGTCTTTACAACCAAACAACATATTCAATTTACTGCTCATTACTGAGCATCTTAGATCATTAAACTGTGTGTTAACCTTGCTGTTTTACTGAACCTGGATGGCAGTAATATAAGGACAGAGCATGGCTTTAGAGAAGAACAAAGACAAAGATGACGAAGACAAATTAAATGCTGAAAAGATCACCCTAAAAAACGTTATCCTGGTGGTCATAGCCTCAAGAAGCCAAAAATGCCAAAGTTTGCCTTAGGTTACCAAATATAGAAAGCAATATTAAAAAAGTAAAAAAATCACACCTTGATCAAAAATGCCAAGAAGCTACTAGGGCCAAAAGATTATTCAGATGATTTTTGAGTAAAATTCGACTTACAGGTGGACGTGGGCATGTGTTTATTTATGCCGCCAATTGTGTCATCCGCAGAAATAAGAGTTGCAGAAGACTGAAGACAGAAACACTTACCGGTCCTTCTGTAACTGCTTTGTTGCAGGTAATCAAACTGTGTGAATATCACTTATAGATTCTCACTTTCACTGCTGCTTGTACGTTAAATGCAGTAGAAATGACCAGATTTAGAAATAAAAAGAAGAGATATCACTGTCTTTCAAGTGTTCACTGGTGCTTTTGTTACGCAGCTATAAGCAATATTAATGGAGATGAACGAGTCAGTTTCCAATTTTCCTTTTCTACAAGAAAAGATTAAAATTTTAAGTTAAAAGAGGCATAAAACAATCTTGTGGTTAAATACAACATTTAATTCATAATTCTTGTTGAGAAATTATTTTTGAGAAAAGTCTACCTTTATGTAGTTCTTCATAAGACAGGCTAAATAATTACCATTTTAATAAAAACCATAACTACCTTTTTTTTTGTCGCATACACATTTTGCAGATTGCACGCGTTTTGCTTTGTTCGTATGTGTGAGTGTGTGTGTTTGTGTGTGCAGATTGCAGAAGGACTGGCAAACCCTCCTGCATTCCCTTACTTCTGCGGCATGACTGGAGCAAATAAAAGAGAGGACTCACTACCACTCCACTATCACTTCACTTGACTGCACAACAAAAGCCCATCCCTCCATCCCCGCGGTCGGAGAGAGAGAAGAGAGGACAGCGCTCACCACCACCACCACAACCACCACCAACAAACAATGAAGAGAACACCACTGGGAGGAGGTGAGAGGGGTGAAGGAGTGGAGGGGGGGCAGAGGGTGATCAGGAGGTGGAGGAGGACAGGAACAGCATTGTTTCAGCTGGTAAAAGAAAGGTTCTCCCCAGCGATGGGGCGGTGTAAGGAGAGAAATGGGTTCTAGGGGGGAGAAAAAGGCGGAAAGAAAGGAATGAGGGGAAGGAAAGAGGAATAAAGAGGGTTGAGGTGGCTGAGGAGGGTGGAGGGGTAAGGTGGGGGGCGAGTCTACCTTATAGGCGACCCGGGCGGGACACCTCTTCCCGAGGCCTAGCGGCGGACACATGTGTCTTAGCATCTGATACATGTCTGTGTAACTGATCCGGCCGCTGGAGTGGCCACAAAACACACACACACGCAGACAGACGCATACGTCACATGGGCACATGCATTCAACACGCGTACATTGTCACACAGCACACGAAACGAAGACAAACGACGTGAACATGAAAGAAAGAAACACAACAGAACCAAGGGAAGGAATGGGGGAGACACACAGAGGTGTGTTAGGGGGCGGAAACATGAGGAGGAAAAAAAACAAAACCGACAAAGGAAAGGAAGGGCGGGGGGGGGAGGGAGGGGGACAAATACACAGAGGTTATTGTTTTGGTCACTGTGGAAATGTGGTTGCTGTGGCGAGAGAAAAGAGATAGAAAGAAAACGATAGAGAACAAGGGGGTGTTTTATGTGCCCTTTACAGTCTGGTACTTTCAGAGAATTGTGGAGGGAGGAAAAGGAAGGTGGGAAGAAAGACCAGGATTAGGCAGGGAGGGGTTTCAAAAGGAGGTGTAGTTGATGTTAAGTTAGTTAGTGTTGCGTTACCGTTCTATACGAGGTGAAAAGGGAATGACTGCTCGGATTCTTATGGTCTTAACCCACTTTCTCCGCTCGGATAGAACTGACAACGGGGCCTCTAGCAGGCAAAGAAAAGCGCCACTGCAGAAACCGAAGTGAGTCGCTGTGACAAGTCAATGCAGTCTGGTGTTGAGGCTGCGCGTCCACCAGGAGTCTCCGAACGCAGCTGCACTTCCAGATGTTCAAGAAGCTCCTTCACGGAATTCTGAAGGGCTTCAAAAACCCGATGTAGACTTGATTTAAAAAAAAAACCCAAAACAATAGTAGTATCCCTTTGAGATTACCTGCTATTCATACAACATCATTGCTGAAAACTTCAAGCTCTTCCTTTACTTGTCACAAAACCAGCTGATGCTTCTTTTTTTGACATTGGAGATTGGATAATTCCTTTACTAGTCACAGGATATATAATTCTTAGCAAAAACATCTGTCAGCTCAGATCGTTGCTGAGAGATTACTGGTGGACACAAAAACTTCTGGAATCCTTCCCCTAAATAACACACACACCCTGCCCCCTTTTCCTTCTGGCCTCGTTAACCAGCAATACAAACAGATCAGGTTTGGTCTTGCTATTCTGGTATGTGTGGACATAAACCGTTATTTGTGAGTGTATTAAGTACAGTAATGGCAACATAACTTTGAAGATCCATCACTATAAAAATGCGGAGAAGCCCTGTATCGCGTTCTTAAGGCCAGTCTTACATGGACCAAGATGGCACCATGAAAAAGGAAAATCAACAGGAAAATGTAGAGTCTGTACAAAATCTCAAAGGAAGTCCTGTGGGGAGGGCGAAAAATGCAATGGCACTCATCGTTTCTCACGGTGACTGTAAGAGCTTTTGAGCAGGCACCAAACATCCTGGTAGCAGCAGGTGAAGTTGATCTATAAGGTGGCGCCAGCTTGGCTCAGTAATCAAGGACATACCTGTCAAGGCTCCTTTTTTGACCGGGAAACTACTTTACTCTACCCCTCTGTCCCGGTGTGGTCCCACGTAAATATTTTCCCATAAATTTCCCGTGTTAATACGTCGCCATCCAATCCTGCCTCCCTCCGCCCCCCGGAACTTTTTTCAGCCATGACAACTGTTTAATCCATTGTTAACATGTCGCAGCGTGTTAATGGATTACGCCGTAACATGTTAGCAATGGATTAACACCATTGTTGCGTTTAAAGGCTCATGCCGGATTTAAACGCAACATGAGTGCCGGGCAGCGACGGAGACGCACTGCTGCTGTGCAGTTGGGTGTTCAAATCGTGGCAGAAAATTAGCAAAAGGCAAAAACGCTGCGTTTTTGTTTTTTTTTACCCCAGCGGCCTGCTGGGTTTATATGGCTTTAAAATTGTTCAACTGCTCTTTACGAAGACGACTTCAGTGGCTGTATGCTGTCAGTTCTTAGAGAGACATGTAAACGGCAGAAATTTGTGTGAATGATTTCTTCAATCGTTCACACGATATGCAAAACGCCACAATCGTAACTGGACACCGCTCACTTGTTTTCTGTTTGACAGCAAATGCTGAAACTCATGGTAGAGGTGCAGAAACCTCCCAGATTTATGTGATTGTTTTCATCCCGAAATGATCGAAATGAAGTTAAATGACATTTGAACAGTCTGGGAGACCTAGAAAAACCATAAGGTAGCCTTAGTTCAAAGGTCAGAGTACCAAGACCAAACCCTCTCTGCATGTGCCTCTATGAGAATCGTTGACCCACTCCTCGAGTCAAACAGATCAATGCACATTGCTCAACCATTTTCTGCCCAGGCAAAAATTAGACAGCAAGCAGAAAGAAAAGACACTGACTGTCCGAAATCTAAAATCTACTGCTAACAATTTAAAAAAATTAAAATTAGGACAATAAGTGTCATTTTTCCCTCCCCCAGTGTTCAATCAAAAGACACTAGCAAGTGCAGTGTACCACTTCATGCTCCACACACCATTATCAGTGTGTTTGTGATCATATGCAAGAGAGTGTGTGTGCATTTCTGCATTGTCCCAAACATTCTCATCATCATGTCAGAATGCATAAACAACAGACCCCCTCCCAAAACAAACAACCAAAAGAAAAGATTAATGATTCAGTGGTGAAATGAATTCAAAACAACTGGAAAATGCAAACCCCAACAAAAAAGTCAAACCAACGGAAATAATAATAAAAAAAGAGAAAAAAAAAAAAAAAAAAAACTACGAAAGAACTTGTCTTAAAAGTGATAAAGAGCAACATTCATTCCAGTTTCTTAAAAGGCGAGCAGGTTGCGTTTAAGTTTGTGCTTTATGGGTTTGGTCCAAACCTTGCAGGCCACCCTATGTGGGCATTTCTTGCCAAGGCCCAGAGGAGGGGAGATAACTCGCAATAAACTGTACATATCCTTATAATGTATGCGCCCGCTGCAAGAAAAATACAAGGAGGGGAGTTAGGTGAGGGAGCATACAAAATCCCAAAAACAAACAAACAAATAAAGAGTGGACGAGAAAAAAAAAAAAGAGGAATAACAAAATATAGAGAAGAAAAGAGCTCTTATTCACTGAGAAAGAAAAATCCGAAACACATAATAAGGAAAAGGCAAAAAGGGGTGGGTAACATTTATGTCATTGGCATAAAACATTACATTAAAAATAACAAAGAAATCGGAGAAGCTAAAAAAGAAAAGAAGTAATCGTTTAGCCTGGAAAACATTTTTGCTCAGACGGCGTCGACACGGCGTTTCAACCTCCCATGTCTGCCCGGGGCTCTTTGTCCCATTTTTGGGATGGGAGGAAAACGTCAACGGTGAGGAGAGCAGACAAATATCGGTGCAGCAGATAAAAAAAAAACAAAAAACAGTGGAGTGTAACTGCGTGGGAATGATTGGTCGCCACTCACCAGGCGGCGGGGTCGTACTCGGCCCATATCCTTACGTACTCGTCCAAGTGGTGCGGCCCCAGGATGGACGAGTCTCTGGTGAGGTACTCGAAGTTGTCCATGATGACGGCCACAAAGAGATTCAGCATCTGGGAGAGAGGAAGAAGGAAATATCCGTATGAGGGTTTTGTCCGGGTTCGGTTTAACAATCGGTCCAACGATTCCTCACCAGGAAGGAGCAGAGGAAAATAAATGAGACAAAGTAGGTGTAGGCGAAGGTGCTGCCACACTCCTTCCCGGTACTTCCTGACTCTGGGTCACATTTCTTCTCTCCCAGGCACGCCAGCATGATTTCATGCCACGCCTCACCCGTAGCACTTCTGCATAGAAACATTTCATAATATGCTAATATTTTATTGAGCGCATCTCAAAAAAGTGAATATCACTGGAATGTCAACTTATTTGAACAATTCAATTTGAGAAGTTAAATTCGTATCTAGATCGTAGCGATTTATTGTTTTGGCAGAATTGATGATTATGACTAACCGTCCAACCAAAACCCAAAATTCAGTTTCTTGGGAAATTGGAATATTTAATACGAAAGAAACAACAACAGCAAGACATGATGTTCTAACTTATTGAGACGTCCTTATAACATGACTATAACAGATTTCATATTATTTATCAACACGCCAAGACAAACAAATAGAAAACAGAATCATCTCACCTGAACAGCAGCATTAGGGCCATAATGAATGTTCTGAAGTTGTTATGCTCGTTGATGGCAGTTCCTTCCTCCTCGTCTAGAGCTATGTTTCCAAACAACTAAACAAAAACGCGATAAAAAAGAAAATAATAATGTCTATTAATGTCAGATTAACAGACATTTCATGTTCGTGCATTTGCAGTCATGGAGAAAACCAAGTTATACCCTTGCTGTCTCCACAGGATTGCAGAGAGAAAAGCACCAACGGGAGCTGCTAATTAAAGAAGTTTGACTGCTGGAGCTTCAGCAAGCATGAGCAAATGAGAAACAGCAGATTCAGCAGCTTGGTTGTTTTTATGCAGGTGTGCAAAAACGCAAAGCCAAAAAACCCAAAATACATCAGTGCAAACAATATGATAGCTATTAACCTGTAAATTGATATGAGACAATTTCCAAACTATTTGAAGTCCATCATTCTTCAGAGATTATTCACAAGTTTTAGAAAAAAAAACTAAATTAATGCCCATTCTTTCCACCAAATTCACCACAAAGTCAAATATTGCAACGTTGCTATACCTTTGACTCTTTGCGTGTTTCATTTTTAACTAAATGGCCTTAAAATTAGAGAAGACTGGAAGACAAGTATGGTTTGTTGCTTACAGGTTGACAGGAGAAAGGCTGTGTTCTCCTAAAAGATATAATAAACAAATTATACCAAATGGCATTCAGGCCCCTGACAACGGGGCTTTCTTGAATCTAAAGTTGTTGTTTTTGCTATGAAATGGCAAAGGCAATAGGACAACACATGAATTACACAAAGAAAAACTATAATTTTCCTGGGTACGTTTTGTGCTTTGCTAGCTAGAAATGAGAAGATTAATACAAACTGATATGTATTGATTATCTGACTTTACCCAAAAGATAATTTGGGGTTTCACACGTAATCACAGATTTACTGGACATAATAACAATACACATAATACTTTATGCATGAATACATTTCCAAATGTATATCACATTTAAGTCCAATATGTCCACATTCTGATTGAAGATCTCTTAAAAAAAAATAATAATAAAAAAATTGGACTTTTGAAGATGCCTCAATAGCAGGTAAAGAGTTTTTCTTAATATTTTGTGGCAAAAAAGTATATATATATATAAAAAAAAAAAATTCCCTTCTCACCCACCGCGGGTGGTGATTCTTCTTCCTCTTAGCTCGGGTCCTCTACCAGAGGCCTGGGAGCTTGAGGGTTCTGCGCAGTATCTTGGCTGTGCCTAGGACTGCACATTTCTGGACTGAGATGTCTGATGTTGTTCCTGGGATCTGTTGTAGCCACTGTTCCAGTTTGGGGTGACTGCCCGAGGTCCCGATGACCACAGGCACCACTGTGGTCTTCACCTTCCAGGCCCTCTCAGTTCCTCCCTTAGGCCCTGGTCTCTAGTTTCTCATGCTCCTTTTTCCTGATGTTGCAGTCACTTGGTATTGCCACATCCACCACAACGGCTTTCCTCTGTTGTTTATCCACCACGACTATGTCTGGTTGGTTCGCCCTCACCATTTTGTCTGTCTGGATCTGGAAGTCCCACAGGATCTTAGCTCGGTCATTCTCCACTACCTTCGGGGGTGTTTCCCACTTTGATCTTGGGGGTTCCAGTCCATATTCTGCACAGATGTTTCTGTACACTATGCCTGCCACTTGGTTGTGTCGTTCCATGTATTCTTTCCCTGCCAGTATCTTGCACCCTGCTGTTATGTGTTGGACTGTCTCAGGGCCTCCTTGCACATGGGTCTTGTCTGGTGTCTTATATAAATATATATATATATATATATATATATATATATATATATATATATATATATATATATATATATATATATATAGCCACCTCAGTTCTTGAGGATATTTCTGTACAAAACTGACTGTTTTGTTTCAGAAAAGGGCATCACCCTTGCACAGGCAGCTGGGATACCCGATACAAAAACTGAACACATAGTCATGGGACATTCACTGAGTTTCACCATGACAGCGTTGAGACAACAAACACTTTCCAAAGTGTTTAATATATATATATATATATATATATATATATATATATATATATATATATATATATATATATATATATATATATAGAGATTTATATATCTGTCAGCAGAACTTACCTGCATGCCAATGATGGCGTAGATGAAGAAGAGCATGGCTATGAGCAGACACACATACGGCAGAGCCTACCACAGCAGGAATGAGATATCTGTTAGTTTCATCTCTCATATTTTCTACTCGTTTTTTTTTTATTCTTAAATACCTTGAAGGACTGGACAAACGTCCACAGTAAGATCCGGATCGTTTCTCCCTGTCTCAGGAGCTTAATGAGGCGAGCCGCCCTGAAGAGCCTCAGGAAGCTCAAGTTGATTAAATTGTCCTGCGGCACAAACATGGCATGTTGTCAGCGTCACAAAGTGACAGTATCGTCACAAACATCCGCTATGATAATGAAGGAACTTAACAACAACAAAAATAAAAAGACGAAATAAACAGTGGCGGAAAGAGAAGATCAAAGAGGAGAAATCAAAAACCAATAAAACTAATCTAACCTTCAAACATACTGGTACTGAGATAAAAGTGAAAATGATAGACAGAGAGGGGGGGGAAAACAAAAAATAAATAAATAAATAAATAATTAAAAAGTGGGAAAGAAAAGAAGGTGATTTCTAATTTAAAGAATTTTATGGTCATCATCCAATCTTATACAGCATTTTTTTTATAATCAAATGCACTGATCGCTGATGCAAGCAGGCTACATACAGACTGGAGAACTTTGCCTGTCAACCACATGCATATACACACACCCCTGGTGAAGTGTACACACACACACACACACGCACACACGCACACGCAATCACACACACAGGGTAAATGTATACTTTTTAAAGTAAAGACCTGGAGTTTGGGTTCCCTGTAACACCAATTATGTCGCTTCAAATTCTGTTTGGAAAATTTTTTTATGCTCTAAACATATTTATACTTTTGTGATAATTATTTTTGCTTATTTATTATACAGAAACAGATTTAAGAAGAGAAACACTAGCCAGGTGAAAAGAGCCCACTTGATTTCTGATCCAGACAATGTAAAACCTTTTACACATCAGAAAATTCACCATGCTTCTGTGTGGAAGTGGTCACTGAGTGAAGAAGACTCTGTTAGCTATTTCAGCATCATTCTGCTTATTCAAAATGTTGCTAAGAGGAATTACGCTGTTAACACTAAATGTTTTTTATGTCGGCTTTACCAGCAACAACAAAATGCTACATGCTAGCAGATAGCAAGAAGCTAAATGCAGAACAGAAACATTTCTCTTTACCAATGAATCAGTTTCTAATTTAAGATGGAAAATGCCACATTAGGAAATATTTGCACTTTTGGAAATCTCACAGCTACTTTACAACACAGATATGCTATCAGGAATGCTAACTGTACACTGTGCTGATCCTGCTAGTTGTCCTAGCATTGTGCTAATAGGTTAATATAAAGATGCCACAAGAGGTTCATTACAAACTTCCAGGTCGGCTTTTTCGCATTTTGGTGGTTGACAGACAAGGCTGTGAAACCAGCATGAGAGGGGAGAAGAAGGAGGGGAAGATGGAGGGATTAGCATGCAACCTGAGCGTAAGCATGACATGGCATGGCAGCATACTTCTTGATAGTTGGTCCACATGCAGACCAGAGAGGGTCAGCAAGACTGAGCCCATTGGGAGCTTTAAAACATGCGCCAGCAGCTGCACTCAAAGCTTATTTACTCTACAGGATGAGCATTGCCTGGCAGGGTTTGTCAGCTGAGGTCATACTTAATAAATTAGAATATGCGTTCTGATGAGGCTCACTGGTCAGATTAAAACTGCATGAAGGTCAACCTGTTATTCAACATACTTTTCTTTAAGGCTACATTTCTGTATGAAGAAATTGGATTTTTTTTATTGCTCTACATGCTTTGTTTGCGATAACTGTAAGCGGAAATTTCATAATTAAAGGAAATAAGGTCTTTTGAACATCCATCTAATTAAATGATGTGTTTCACTTAGTGAGACTTACATAAATAAAATATTTTAAAAAACCCATTAACTATACGTATTTGCCAAAATGATGTGAAATTTAGCGTAGCTTCAACCACTAGATAGCAGCAAAAATATTTTCAATACAATCCTGGGGATGTATATAAAATGCATCAGCAGGCTAGTGACACAGCCAGCGATAAGGTTCCTGAAATAAACTGACTTTTAGATAATATTCTAATTTATCGAATGACTGTACAAATGCTGTTGAGGTCCCCCAGCATACTGAAAATCTTTCACTCAAATTTAAAACAACATAAAAAAGGTTTTAATCACTTAATTAAACCAATTAGGCCACACTCTCTTTTTTGAGTGCATCTTTTTTAAGGCACCTTAGGAACCTTTTCCAGCATTTCCACCATTTTGCTGGGGCCAATTTCCCCTGGGTGCAAGTTGGCACCAAAAAAGGCCCTTAGTACTTTTGATATTACACTGTTACTAGAGCCGTGTGCCTCGGCTCCAGGGTTCACAAATTTGGGGGATAAAGGTTCAGGGTAGCATTGTGCTATCATCTTTTAGCATTTTTCTGCACGGTAGACATAAAATATTTTAATTATTTAAGAAACTAATTTATTGCCAGTTAAACATAGTATGTATTTAGTCATGGTTGAAAAATATATATCTGAGTTACAAAAAAGTAACTGATAAAGTAATAAAGAAAATGTCACCACTGTACATTCACAGGATTAGCTATTTTAAGAATGGTACTCTGGCTCTCGTTCGGCCCCCACTGTAGTAATTTTTCAGATGCTGAAACCTTCAAACTACAGCTTGAATTTCCTGTAATGCATTTTGGCCATATTGGGCTAAAAGTTTCTCAGATTCTAATGTGATATAATTTACCGCGGACACAGTTGTTTTCCCCCCATAAAGTCTATAGTTTAAAGTTTGCATTAACAACTCGACAGTTTGAGAGTTGAGCTTAAGAGGACTTATCCAAAAAGCACATGCTGTGGGGATCAAAGGTCAGTGCATGAGAGACAGGGTGGCTGAGGGTAAGAAATTAATCGGGGAACCGCATGACCAATGACAGTGCAGCAGGAAGCTTTGAAAAATAAATTACAAACCAACCAGATTCTACATGTGCGAAGATGTAGACAGATGAATGGTGAGGAGGTTTTATTTTTTAGTTTTTTGTTGTCGTTTTTGGTTAAGTTGAGGTAAATTGTGATTGGGTTAAACAGATTTTTTTTTGTTTGTTTGTTTTGTTTCAGAAGGAGGAGGTGGTGGTTGGTTTTGGGTGGGGCCATGGTGGGCGAGGAGAGGGGGACAGAAGGGCCAAACACACACCATCACCATCATCATCACAGCACCACCACCACATGGCATGGTGCAGCATGGATGGATAACACGATGAAGGATTTCATAGTGCATTTTGATTGGATGGATTATATCAGAACAGGAAGGAGTAGAGGAGGCGAAGGGCGCCAACAGAGCAGATAGGGTTAAAGAAAGCATGTAAAGAGATAGAAGAGGAACACGGCATCATTACAGGCGCCAGTATAAAAAACGCACTGAAAAGCAACAACAGTTAGGTTTTAATAAAGCACATTCAGATTCTGTCTGATTCCACATCACAGGCTAATCAATACAGTGTAACAAGAATGATTAAAGATTGAGCAACACCTAAAAATAAAGAATACATCTAGACTAACTTTTATAGAAATTGCTAACCTGGTGGAAAATGTAAACAAATCGCTCTATGGATCTCACAGTGACATCCTGAAGACACAGCTAGCTTTTTTTTTTGCATGCTAGCATGGTAATTCCTAGATGAAAATCTGTTTGGAACTCGCCATTTTCCTTCTTTTTTTTTAACTACTGTTTTACGCACTTCACACTGTACATCCCAGAAATGAGCTAGTTTTCAGTAGCAACACATACAAAGATTTGCAAAAAAAATGAAAGTCAACATTCCGCACCTGGAACCGGCAGAAATTTTTATCTGCTTTTCTTATGTGTTATTTATTTTGTTTATTTTCTTTTAGAAACACTTTAGCTTTTATCTTCACATCCATAAGCGTGCTACTGGACAATCAAGCCACAAAACTTACCCAAAACTCTGTTACCAATATGTCAGTAATGCTCCCAATGACGGAGACAAAATCAAAAACGTTCCAGACATCTTTGAAGTAGTTCTGAAAGACAGAAAAGTGGGAAGGCGTCCACAACAACGGAACAAGTTAAATGACGCACCGCCTTTCAGGGACAGGAAAAAAACCTGCTTTTTTCAGAAATAATTATCTTCTGAAAATTATTCCAGAAGATATTGTCTTCTGAAATATCCTGCTTTACGAATGAAAAGTGGTCTGAAACACAGGAACGCATAGAGAGGCTCGCCCTAGAAATTAAATGTGCACCTGCAAACTGTTCGTTCATCTAGGCCCTAGATGAACGAACAGTTTGCAGGTGTGTGTCTGTGTGTATGCGTTTGTTTGTCATATCTTGTGGGGACCATTTTCCTGACATATACTATGTTGTGGGGATCAACTGAAGCCGGGTCCCCATAAGGAGAAACGCTGTTTTTGGGTCAAGGGTTAGATTTCGGTCTAAGGTGTGAATTGAGTTTTGGTTAGGGTTAGGATAATGGTAAGGTTTAGGCTGTAGAAATGAATGGAAGTCAATGGACAGTCCCCACAAAGATAGCCACGCAAACGTGTGTGTGTGTGTGTGTGTGATGGGACTTACCAAGGGACCAAAAGCAATGATTTTCAGGACAGATTCCATAAAGAAGAAGGCAGTGAACACAATGTTCAGGTACTTCAGCACATTATCGTAAGCTAGATTTGCTTCGTAATGCTGTCGACACACAAAAGACAAAGGAAGACAGAAAAAGAACCGAAGAGATTCATGATAACGTTTTGTGCTGCTCGAGGATAAGACCGCGTAACCTTTTCCGTTTTCATACCTTCATCATGAGGACGACCGTGTTGAGTGCAATCAGAGCCATGATGCTGTACTCGAAGGGAGGGGACACTACGAAATGCCACATCCGATACTGGAAGCTCAGTTTGTTCTTTGGCATGTGGCGAGTCAGAGGTTTGGCATTAATGGCGAAATCTATACAGGCTCTCTGAAGAAAGTAAAAAAAAAAAAACACAGAACATCAGACCAAATACGTCCGATAAAAGTAGAAAAGCTTCCCGATCGTTCCCTCACTTCGTTCTTTTCTAAGCTGTAGTCTTCCATCATCTTATCCCCTTGCTCCTGGAAGGTGATGATAATGAGAGCCACGAAGATGTTGACAAAGAAGAAAGGGAAGACAACGAAGTACACCACGTAAAAGATGGACATTTCCATCCTGTATCCCGGGCTTGGGCCCTGATCCTCATAAGTAGAGTCCACTGAGTGCTTTAACACTCTGCAAGAGGAGGAGTCAAAAAGATTAGTTAGAAAAAAAAAACCAATTACATAACAAGGTGAGAAACTGATAAAAAAAAAAAAAAACAAACACGGTATTTGCAATCGTTAGCACCCAGCAATCGAATCACGTTTTGTTTTATCCAAACATTTGTGATTTTAGCTCCTCAAGGTCAACTTTTTGGACTCCAGCCTCAAAAAACGCTTTCTTCTTTTCAAAATAAAAGCACCCTCATGTTCAGCTGGTTTTGTTTTTACTTCAGAGGCTCGATCACGGCTAAGAAGTGGACATGCATTTTGTGCGAATGGCTCCAAGGCGCTTAGCAAACTTTGCTACTCAATTCAGTTCAGTTTGATTGTGTAGCGCCAACAACAAATGTCTTCTCAAGCCACTTTATACAGAAAATAGTTTCAATTCAATCATTTATTTATACGTTACTGAGAATTTGTCAAGCTGTTCCTGCACCACAACTTAATTATTAGAATTGATCCAATGTTTATCATCAAATCATCCAATAATACATAGGTGATGCAAAATAGTGATTATTTGTCTTAAAAAGCATAACAATGTATGTATAAAAAGAATACAGCTTAATTCTTATCCAGAGACAAACAATTTACATTTTATTATTCTTGAAGGACAAAATGGAAATGGTGTCTGTGCTGCTTTTTGAACGCCATCTTGAATCCAATCAGCTTCATCATAAACAGCTCTACAGGTTTTCCATTGCTTTTTTTGTTTCCCTATGGGAAGTGTGAACTGTCCACTCACTGTGGCCACCCCTCTCCGGTGGAGACGGTGAAGAGGGTGAGCAAGGCCCAAGCCACGTTGTCGTAGTGAAAATCGTACTTCTTCCATTCCCGCTTCTCGGCTTTTACCTCGTCTTTTTCATAGACTAAATATTCGCCCCTGCAATGTTGAAAAACAACAAATATTTCGATGTTTTCAATCAAAGGGACGACCCAGAAATACCATGAAACTGCCACTAGGTGGCAGCAAATGAACACCTAAACCTTAACAGGGCGTAATTTTTACGAATCCTTCAAATGTCTATAACAGCAGAACAAATCCACTGGTTGGAAAATGACAACCAAAAGACTCAGTTCAGTGTAACCTTGCAGGACGACGAGCAGAATGAACAGAAAGGAAGGGCTCCGATGCTGGATTCGCTATTTCCTAACCCACCTGCAGTCCCGTGCAAACTCTTTGGATTCGTCTGTGCAGTAGAAGAAGCGACCCTTGAACAGCTGCACAGCCACAACGGCGAAGATGAACATGAAGAGCATGTAGACGATCAAAATGTTCAACACATTCTTCAGGGAGTTCACCACGCAGTCAAACACTGCCTGCAAGGTCACACAAGAAGAAGAAGAAGAAGTTGTTGTGACGTTACAGAGGTAGTGGTAATATTAAATATAACAATAAAAACTCTTATTCACTTGATAAAACATATGGAGGACTAATCCCGCCAAAATTGGCAACAAGTTTAGAAATAATTAAACGGCTTCAAAAAGGTGCTAAATGTTGCATTCAGAAAATATAAGATAAGAACGATGCCAACTTTTTTATTACGCTGTGTAGCAAATAAATTTTTAGCATTTAATTGTTCATTTTATTTACAATCTAATTTGTCTGTTCATTTTCTTTTTCATTTAGTTATGTTAAATTGTTCTCAATATTTTCCCCTATTTTCTGTATTTATTTAATTATTGTTATTATTATTATAAAAAATATTAAATGTGGTTTAATATGATGCACATTAAATTTTTTTGGAGTGTAGATATATAACGTAGTTCTAACATTTTTTGGGGAATAATATCCCATAACATTAAATATTTTAGCATATTTGCATATTTTCACTCATGCAAACAAAAACGACTCTGGAAAACTGAGCTGTTTTTAGAGGAAATTAATTGTTTTACTTAAAAATAAACATTGAAATCTTTTCATCAAAAAAAGTGGGGGGAAAAAAGCATTTAATGGTTAGGAAAAAGGAAGAATCCGAAATCAAATGAAATCGTTATTGGCAACATAAACTCATGATCTGTGCAACTCTAATATTTAGAGACGTATCTGAAAACCATCCACTCAGTATTCAATTCAATTCAATTCAGTTTATCTGTGCAGCTCCAATTCACAAGACATTTCTCGAGGGATTTACAAATTGTGTTCTAATTGATCCCAGTTGATTAAATTATTCAAAATGAGTTCAAAACATTTTCTATCTAAAGAAATCCAGCAGCGTTCACTCCTCCTGGACGACGACACAGTGTGTCCAGATGTAACTTTTTTCGTCCAGATATTGTTTGGTTTGATCTTTTTCCTTCTTGAATACTGTGCAGGCTGCCGCCCTCTGGTGTACAGCAGATCCATGCCTTCTCCTGCACAGAGCTCATGTCTGAGCTGGCAGTCGTCTTAGCTGTGTTTGCAAGAGCTCACTTTTTGCACAGATGCCGTAGCAGCATGAAAAGACAGCAAGGAGGGTTTTATTTCCTCCTTTGGTGTCTAACATTGGGTTGCCGTGTGGGGAAGTTACTAAAGTTGCAGATTAATCAAAACTAAATTCCCCCTCATCCTGCACGGACTAATGTAGAGTTGTGGGTTTTTTTTTATTATTATTTCTAACAGTATAAAGTAAAAACTGAAAAAATACATCCCAAGTCATGCCTGTTGACATGCAATTTTACACAATTTGTTTTCAAAATGAGTCGTTAGTAAAAGAAAAATCTTATGATTTCATGCATGTTCTTAACAGCTTTAAAAACGTAAAGGATCAGTATTATGTAAAGTTGACTTTTTTGAGCATTACATCATGTAATCTCCCATGGCAACCATTCAGCAGTGCAAAACACTTGGTTGGACCTAGCCCCGCCTACGAGGACAAAGATCATCCTTGGAGCTGCAGTTTTTGAGCTTCCCCCTCACAGAGCAGCCCCTCCTCCACTCGGCTCCTTCAGACTAGCCAGCAGCAATTAGCAAACACCTGGTGAATCTGCTGAGCTCATTGTATGAGCTACTTCTCAGCAAAAAGCTGGTAAAAACATTGTTAAAAGGTTAGTAGAGGAGCCATGTTGTTATGACTTCCTGAAGGCAGAGTTTTAGAAAGACTAAGAGTTTCTTAAAGAGACATAGCCCCAATTTCAAGGTGTTACATTACAAAGTCAAATTACATTTAAGTCCTATTTGACATATGTGGCAGTTTTAGAACAACTGAAGTCAACACAGTTACTGGACTGTGCTATAAAATCGCACTCTGTGCCTGGATATCAAATAATACTTTCCTTTTAAACAATCGATGCTGCTTTTTTGGTGCTTTTAGGACTTTTTGAACAAGACAAGAATCAAATAACTTCACATGAAAAGATTCTGAAATAAGACAAATCAGCACAGCTTTTTAAATTCTACCTTTAACTTGGGGAGACGCTTGATGGTCTTAAGGGGACGCAGCACCCTCAGCACACGCAGAGATTTGATTGTGCTGATGTCTTTGCCTTTGCTGCTCCCCCTAGTGTTTGAGGATGGAACAAAAACACCAAAACAGAAATGTTAGACAGCAGAACAGAGGGTCTTTACACAGATGAGTCACAAAGGGCTCTCACCACACCCTTTTTGCTTTTATTTAAAAGATAACACATGACACATTTAATTTGTATGGGCAGTCAATGCTGTTTATTTTACTTTTTGTTTTGTTTGGTGTTTTTTGCAGAAAAATAAACAAGTCAAACATGAAACCAGCGGGGAGAGAACACAATAGGTTTGTCTGACCTCTTGGTTTCATGGACATCAAGAAGCACCATCATCAATGTTTAATACAGTCTTCATCACCATAAATCACTCATTGCACAGCGACAGGCAACTCCCTGGCAGAGTGCCCGGCCAAACCTCTTTCTTTCTTTTTCGGTGGCACGCTGTTCGACTCTTCGAAAGAAGTGAACATTTCTGGATGTGAAAATGGGAAGTCGGCCCTTCGAATGTCGCACCACTAAGATTACTTACGCATAATCCTACGATTATCTCCACATGGACGTATGTAAACAGGTTTTTTTTTTGTCCACATAGCTTCCACTGACTTTTTTTTTTTTTCCTCCAGAATTTCAGAAATCACACATACCAATGCGCCTCTGTGGAAAAAAGGGTAAAATAAAGGTCTGGAAATGGAGGCTATGCGAGAATATTTGGACCGGTGATGTTGCTCACAGAACGCAAAACCTTATCCCACAAAGAAAAGCAAATAAACGAGTCGTAAAAAGGAGCAGAAATAAATTATTAAAAGTTAAGCCGACAACGTTAACGCTTCGCGGAATAGCCAATTTCCTGGAAGGGGGTAAAAAAAAAATGGTATTAAGGTAATAAACAGAACACTTAATATTTACAGTAAGTGAATGGGTCATTCTGAAGAAAAAAAAAAAAAGTAGAGGCATGTGGACACCTGCCAAGTCTGGGCTTCAAGACGGGCGATCTATCAAGGCTCCCTCTTAAACTATGAACTCCGTTCCTGCGACAGAAAATTAACGACAGCTCAATTTAGCGCTGATTGATTGAGTCGGAGTCTTGGCAGCTTGTAAGTGTCGCCGTGTGGGTGTTTGTGTCTCCGCCAACGAGCGACTCGGACGACAATCAATAGACGTTGATCATTTAAATCTGAGCAGCATGGAGGTCACTCTATGGAAGCAGCTTTAGCGTGTTAGCGTAAAGCCCCAGAAGGTCAAAGGTGTCAAACGCTCCCTCACATTCCTATGTGTATACACTACGACACTGACTGTAGAAATTATATATATAGATCTGGAAAAAATTAAGAGACCACTGCAAAATGCTCAGTTCTCTGATTTTACTCTTTATAAGTAAATGTTTGAGTAAAATGAACTTTGACATCATGTCTCTGAAATGCCAAGGAAATAATGCAAAGACAACAAGTTCATATTCGTTTAGAAACAACAACACTGACGTTTTAACTCAGGAAGAGTTCAGAAATCAATATTTGGTTGAAAAATCATGAGGCTTTCAATGGGGTCCAGTGAAGTGGGCTCTTTATTTTTTCCACAGCTCTATGTATATATATATATATATAGATCTTAGCATAAATGGATTTGATATTTTAATTATTTAAAGTAATGTTTGGGGAAAAAAATAAAAATAAAGAAATAAATAAAAATAGTTCTTGAGAGCCAAATTAAACTTGGAGTCTCTTAAGTTTGGGTTTGTCAAACCAAACATCTGTATGCTAACTAGCTAAAAATGATACTGAGCTGCATAAAGTGCTCTAAAATGATGATCAAATTGTTTACGAAACCTGTTAAGCTTTTCATGCCCTGGACATTTAGTCAATTTGCTCATGAATGCATCATTATTCCATCCAAACACAGAAAATGGACAGATCACATCACGTGTCTGCCAAACTATAAGCTCAAATTCAAACCAACACTTTGGGTTTTCCGTCCTAAACGTTTTGTACCAATGTTCTTAAAACAGTTGAGTAGAAGTATATGCTTGTTTGAAGTTAGATCTTTCTCGTAATTTATTCTGCTATTACAGATATTCATTAATTCTGTAATATGTGTGGCTAGATATGTAAGGAACCAAGTGTACACATATATTTCTTCCATGACATTCTCAATTGAGCATTTTCTAAATAAAATCTGACATTTCTTAGAATTTTTCCAGGTGTCTCCAAAGATAAATTTATTTATTTTTTTAAATTACAAACGTGTAAAAAAAAAAAAAAAAAAAAAAAAGAAGGAAAAAAAACCCCAAAATAAACACGTGGAAGTGTTTTGAGTGTGTGTTTCACGGTGACAACAGAAGGTAGCGAGTGGCAGCGAAGCGGCGAGAATGAGCACAAAATGGTCAGAAGAACAAAGAAAGAAAGAGATAGTAGCCAACGTGATCGGGTTGCTGTGCAGAGCGGGAGAGGACAGAGGAGGAACTTTACCGGGTGCTGCTCCTGTCGGGGTTTCACCGAAGGTGGTGACAGCGAAAGTCAGGGTGACAGGGCGACAGAGAGGAAGACAGAGGAACAAGGAGGACACAGAGAGAGAGAGGAAAAACACACACACACACACACACACACACACACGGAGAGACACACACACACAGAAACACACATTGAAAGAGAAACCGACACAAGACAACAGAGAGAGAGAGAGAAAGAGGGGGGTTTGGTAGAAACAGGAAAAGATACATCTATATGAGAGACAGACAAAGAAGGAAAGACAGCAAGATGGCTGCCTGATTACAAATATACCTCAGCCACCCTTAAATGGAGGCTACATTTTTTTCCCATGATCCCCCTCAGACTGCAGGATGTAACTTCCTGTCCCCCTTGTAGCTATGCTGAGTTTTATATAACTTGTTTGTCTGAATGATCATATGTAGGAGGCCCATGATATTAACCTGTGAAAAGCTTTCTATCAGCTGATGAAGTCGGCTTGATGAGATCAGAAGATTGTTGAACAGCATCAGTCAATAGTCACTGCTTTATATTTCCTACAGGGTCCATCTCAATAAATTAGAACATCACCAAAAAGTGAGTATGCGCCCAACATTTCTGCATTAACATCGTTTGTATTTGGTTTTATGTAATATTAGCCTGTTTAAAAACCAGCCCAGGGTCTGAACATTCAGCTATTGAGAAACCATTACTTCCTGTATCCGTGGACTCTGTTGAGGTTTTATGTTTCGCCCAATTGCTAACATGTGGCCGTGACGTAATGCACCAATAAGGCTAACTTACAATTGTCTGTTCTGTAAACAACCATCCTCCATTGCAAAGACAGAGGTGCCGAGCCGAACGAGGCGGCTGCTGACGTTAATTTGATATCTGAAGGCGTGGTCGATACGGACTGAACGACTTTGTTGACTTCGTCTGCAGCCACTGCTGAAACTGCAGACAGACCACAATTCCAAAACGGCACAGAAAATAAATCGACGTCATCGTTCACAACTTCTCCTTCTGTTCGCCGATTGGCTTGTTTGAAATTCTATCGGAGGAATCCAAGTGAACCGGAGAAATCCCAGCTGGAGCGCTGACGAGAGATGAGAATTGAGTGGAACTGCAAAGGCCAGGCCAACGTCATAACAGAATTTATTAGAATCTGAACTTTTCCATTAGCTATAAACCACACCATTAAACATTTTCTGAAAAGATAGGTCACTTAGTTTTCTATGACATTCTAATTTATTGAGAGAATATTGTTTTTTATTTGCTGAAAAGACCAAAGTATGCTGCTTAGCGGTAAGCAATGGCAGCATATTTAGCTAAACATGGGAAAGCTGAAATACCTAAACTGATGTTTTCCAAATACTAAAATCAACATCACCAGATTGTCTGTCACATGAAACAAACAAACAAACAAAAAAACATCCATACTTTGTTGCTTTACTGGTATCATAAACTGTATATATACATTCTTGTTTCAATGTTTGTTTTAAGCTGAGGTAACACTCCCAACTTAACTTAAACTATGGCAACATAACTCTTGGAAAAATGCAATTTGTTCTATCGGGATTGCTTAAACCTGATGCACTTTCCAGCATCCACAAACACAACAAAAGACAAATTTAATCTAAATCCTTCCTTTCTGTGGACATCTTCTGCTTTAGCGCCACTGCAACTGCCGGTGAAGGACTAGCTTTGTAATTGGAAGTGAAATCTCAATCGGTGCATCCTTTCACTGACTCCTATCTAATCAGGCCATAATGATCAACTAGGTCGGACCCTCAGCACAAATTGTCCTCGTTGTAAATGCAGCACCCAGAGGAATTCGCATCGAAGTTCCTTAGCATGCACAACATCTGCACAGAAAAAGAGGATCGCTTTTTAAACTTTTACAAGGAGATCCTTTCCAGGTTTGCTTGACCTCAGTGCAACACACACTCATCAGTCATGAGAGGACACTCAAGAAACCAGGATGTATGTGTGTGTGCCATCCCACACAGACATGCTTTTAACAGCACAAAATGGCATTCTCACAGAGGACCGTCGCCACATGCACGGTGAAGTCACACGGCTTCGAAACATTCAGCGTTTGTTTGGAGAATGCCGAAAGCAGTACAGTTGTGTTTATAACACGCACACAGATATGAAGCTATTGTACCATTTCCATGCCAACAAAAGGTCATCTGTACAATGCTTCGTCGAGCTATCTGGTTCCATAAAAACATCATGCTTCAGAGCGAAACTGCAGGTGTTTGTGCGCTGCTGGAGCAGCGCTGTGTTTAGGTGTAGCACCGCCAAAGCAGATGATGGGAGGCAAGAAGAGGCGAAGGTGGGAGGGAAGCTGCGATGCCTTAGCATCCTTGGAGGGAGCCACTACAGTGTGAGGGCATAAAGGGCAGGAAGAGGACGCCAAGTAAGAGGGTGAGAGGAGGAGGGGAGGAAAGCAACAGATAACGGAAAGGAGGAGACGTTGATTTGTCAACAGGAAGTCATGCGGTGCAGGGTGGAGAAGTGGAGTGATTTTCAGATTGCAATAACAAACCTATCAGCCAGGGGACAGTGTAGATTAGTAAGTCATAAATTTTTTTGTTTTTATTTTAAGGAAGTTTGAATGATCGAAGCAGAGCTGTTTAAAAACTACAGAAAGCAACATCTGAGCAGTAGGTCTGTTCGGAAGATAACTAATGAATCAACATATTGTTTTTTTACTCCCAGAGAAATTATTGGACATAATTATAACCTTAGACTTCCATACAACTTAGAAAATTTTATATTATTTAGAAAATATAGTTATGTTTCCCAATAATAAAACTTCCGTTTATCTGTTGCTAATCATATTATTAGTCACAAAAATGCAATTACTCCAAAGCGAACATGAAAAGAAACTATTTCTCTTGAGGTTTTTTCAAAGAATGAGTTTTAAGATAAAAGACTAAGAAGGCATTAACAGCTGGATTTTCAAAAGTTTGACTTCTTCTTCTTTATTGCTAAATTATTTTTGAAGATTTTCTTCTCAAGAAAAAATAAAAAAATCGAAGTAGGTTCAGCATGAAGATAAATGAAACCCACTGCAGCAGGAGAATAATAAACTTCATCTGTCAAGTGTCTTTGAGTCTCTCCTGCAGGTATTTTATTTTATTTTATTTTATTTTTTTACAACTTTTAACATTGATATAAACTCTTTTGACAGTTTGCATCAGTCAAGACTCTCAAGACACATTTAACTTGAGCTCGACTCTCTGCACTGAACCGTCTTCTGCATCGCAGGCTCACGTTCATGCAGTCACTACATGCGTTTGAGGAGGATGAACAAACAGGCTCCCACACCTGGCTCCTTCACTACACTACTACTTTCATTAACAGGCATCTATTAAACATCAAGTGCTGTTGAAGAGTTTTAAACCATCTTTCGTTTCCTCACAATTTGCTTCCAAGGACCTAAAAGAGCTTGTAGCCTTTTGAAATTGCTCTTAAACAAAACTTCTTTGGGTTTTCTTAAGGTCTTTTGAAGATTTTCGTTGGACTTTTTGCTTGTTTGCTTCTGCTTTTGTTATAGAGAAATATACGTTTTGAAATATAAAATAAAGGAGATGGGGAAAAAAAAAAGTATCAGGCTCCGACGGTTGCTAAAATTACGTCTTTTCTTTAAGAGATAAGAAAACAAAATCCAACGCAGACGCAGCAGAGGATGTGGTGAGAGATCCATCCATGATGGATCTGACTGCGTAGAACAAACAGACTGTTGTTCTCAGGAACTACAACATGAATTAACAATTTAAACTTTCAAATATTAAAGGTTTTGTCGTCAGTGATTCTCTGGCTACTGCTACGTACAGCTGAAAGATTATTTCCAAACGACTGCATTCAGCCAATAATGAAGCAGCAATCAGAGTTACTCATTTGGCCTTTTGGAGCAATACGTTGCCCACTCCCAGCTTGTGTTAAGAGTTGAAATTTAAAATAGTTTCTTGGCTATCGTTTCTCTCATAATGTAGACACAACAACTGGTTTAACTCTTGAGTTGATGAAGTGTTTTATGCTTGAAGGGTTTTTGGCCCAAAACAAAAGGAGCACAAATAAAACATGGAACATTGTCAGATAGTCGGCTGAAAATGAGTAAAAATGTGCTTTGAAAAGTCCAAAGAAAAACTTTGAAAACCTTTGAAGGATCTGAATAAATGTTATTGAGGAGAACTGTAAAGTTCTGTAAGGGTGCGCTCACAAGAACCCTGTTCAGTCCGCTTAAATCAAACTCTAGTTTGTTTGCGTGGAAAGTCCAGTTAGTTTGGGGAGGTACAAAATCGAATTCTGATGCGGACCAAAAAGGCAACCTGAAAACCTGCGCCTCTGTTTGGTTGAAGTAAACTTTGGCGTGGTTCGAATGCTCGTGTGACTGACAAGTTGGACGGGAGACCGCTCCAAAAGGAGGAAGCGGACTTTAGTGCAGGGCATTCTGGGTAAATACAACCAAAACAAATGCTTGAGTCTAATGCTAGTCGGAGAAACGGCTCATGGCTCTTCCTAAAACTGCTAAAATCCATCTCCACTCCATTTTCGCTTACAGTTCGTGTCGCCTTTGGAGGTTTTTGTGTTACTTCCTAGTGATTTTTTCGTGCAACATCACTACAAGCAAGGGGGGGTGAACAGGTTCTTCAAATGGTTTGGATGGTTCGACGCAGAGCAGTGTGGAAAAGAACCGCACCAGCTGAAGATGTAGAAAATGCTGCAACCTTGATCCCGGATCGAACCGAATCTACTGAAGCCGCCCTAAGAAAGCCTGGCTTCTTTGAAGCAAAATGTGAAACGAAAGAAAATGGTGATAAGACTTTCTCACAGCACTGCAGTTATTTCACAAATCTATGGCGTTTCAGTAAAACAAATCGTTCCACCCGCCACACCCTACCCCAGCATGCTTCTCTTTTCCCCTCCCTCCGGGCTGCACTTTTCCAGGCCGTGCAAAGGAAAGAGAGTTAAATACCTGTGCCTCCAGGTTCGTTAAAGTCACACTTGGGTATCTCTGTGTGTGTGTGTGTGCGTGTGTGTGTGCTGGTAAAGAAAAGGAAGGGTAAGAGGGCGAGTTGATGTCCTGCTCCCAGCTTTCCTCTGTGTGACGCATGGATAGCCTGGGCACTTAAAGGGTTAAAGGTGTCTGGGATGCCCTCACCCCCACAGACGGAGCAACTGAGACCTCCAGCAAGGAGAATGCAGAGGGATGAGGAGGTGGTGGTGTGGTTAGGATAGACGTGACGTTGGCTTTAATGGTTCTCTGTCAGCTGGTTGCTGAGATAAATGTTCGATGGGGTTTGAAACAAGGAGGATTGTAAAAAAAGAGAGAATCGGATAAGGATGAAAGATGTGGTCCAAGGGAATTATGGGACATGGGATCTGCTCCTAACATACAGCAGGAGCGTCTACCCTGACCTAAACCTTTAATGAACACGATCTTAACTTGATTCTTCACCTTGGGGACTATTAGACATGAACTCTCTCTTTGACCGACGGATTTATTCACGTCTATCAATCAATAGAAAAACACAGGATTTAAAAATTCGCTACCAATTCCAATCTTCTACTGATGTGTCCAATCTAGATCTCACCACACTTTCAGAAAATGGCTTGTTAACCACAGAGCATTATGAAATAGTTTTCATATACAGAAATGTATCTGTGCCTGAGGCAAATGAGAGAACGGACTTTGAACCGTTGGAAACATTTGCATGTGTAAGTACACACATGGTATACTGTCAGATTATTTCTTTACTGCACAATTCTTTCTACAAAATGAATAGATAACTTTTTCTCTGTAATCAAATTAGCTTTGATTAATTTAAATTTTTTTTTTTAAAGAAGATAAATGAAACACGATTCTTACAAAAGTGTGCGTAAAACCAAAAGTGGTTAGTCAAATTTTGAGCGTGACGTACGAAGCTTAATTTCCACTTCAAGTCAAATAAAACATAAGTTGCACAACTGAAATACTTTTACAGACAGATTGCTTTCTTGAATAAATCCGACAATGTAAACCAAACGCAACTCACTGGGATTTTGTCAAAGCCATCAAGTTATTAGTTTTAAGCCCAAAAATCATGTTGAAGAGGACGACACTTTATTGAGGATGGAAAAATCAGCACGCAGTTCAACTCCACGGTATTCGACTTGCTGTATGTTAGCAATGAGGCTGGCGGGAGGGGAGGGAGGTGTGTGATCAGTAAGGAATGAGGCTGTGGAGGGTCTAAGAGGTGTAGAACAAGGGACTGTAGGACCAGAACTAGATATTTAGATGCAAGAAAAGAGGAAGGGAGGACTCACGGCCTGGTTGGAGGAAATATCAGGTCGGCATGATTTGAAAAATAGGGGAAAATAAGGGAACAGGAGCAAGGAATATGGGGAGCAATACTGTTGAAAAGGAACAACTGGTGAGTGATAGTTTATAAAACAGTGGCGGGACAGATGGAGGGTTAGGTTTTCCATGTGTTGGGATGAAAAGGAGGAAGTTAGCGATGGTGCCACTACACTCCAGAAACGTATTTGTGTGTCAGCAGTGGGAATATTTGTCTGATGACGTTTGTGGAAGTGAAAACTTCCTTTGAAACGTCAGGAAAGCTCCTTAGAGCCCCAAAAACAAATCTCAAGAAAAAGCAAACTTCAAGAAGCCAATTTCCTGTTTCGGAGTGTAGAAATGGGATGCGACACTCAGATGAGAAGTATCATGGCCACGTTTTAGTTAAAGGTGAGACGGGGTGTCATCAGATGAAACTGGGAATGATGCATAGAAAGACCACTTGATTGAAATATGCAATGGTGACCAATGAGGAAACTGAGATGGAGACTGGACAGGAATTACGTTACGCAATGAAGAAGAAGAAGAAGAAGAAGAAGTGACCGCAGTCAAAGAAGGTGGTTTCATCGAGGACAGAGATGAATAGAGCAGACAATACCCGAAGAAGAGAACAAAGAAAGAGAGAAAAAGAATTAAAATAACACAGAATCAACAGTGAGAGGAAGAAAGAAAAGGTGGATAGCAAAGAGGAAGAGGATGAAGATTTCTTAAACATATCAGGTAGAGACAATAGCAGAGAGAGAGAGAGAAGAGAGATCAGGATTGTCTGGGTAACTGAGCGTACAAGGCTGTGTAGCCCGGGCCTTTCTGTGGATGGTAAAATGCATGTGTGTGTGTGTGTGTGGTGAAGGTGATCAAGAGGAGAGTGAAGGGGTGGTGAAGTGGGGCACTTACGTGAAGGCAAAGGCCACCAGAGCACCACTAACCACTATAAAGTCCAGTATGTTCCACAAGTCACGAAAGTAAGACCCTTGGTGGAGAAACAAGCCGAGAACGACCATCTGGAAGAAACGGAGAGTGTTCAGAACGACACAAACACAGACAAGCACATGATGGGGTTCCCACACATTCCTCGCTTTATCACGCCTGGATGTAAAAGAGATGCTGAAAAAACTCCTCTGGTGGTTGGAGTGGACTGATTTTCAGTTTGATCGGCCCTGATGAGAAATATTTTAACTAAGAATGAACAATTAAAAAAAAATAGAAACCATGCTTAAATTTGGAAAGAAATATTCAATTCTTGTTTGAGGATTTAAAAACATAAAATAAAATGAATCTCCAAATGTTTTAGAACAAGTATTGAGAGTAAAACCTGCAAACACAAATGTTTTCTCCATACTCATCACAACATGGGAAAGAGTGAAAGAAAACTCCATACACTCTTTTAAAACACAGTGTAGGAACCCTTTCATGTAGATTTCAGATACAAACTTACACACACACACTTCACTCCACATTTAAAAGTTAAAATATATATGCATATACTTATTACAGACATAGAACACCCACAATCTCTCAGTGATACTTTGTTACCTTGATCAACATTTCAAATGTGAAGACCCCTGTGAAAACGTAGTCAAAATAACGCAGCACCTGCAGAGCAACACAAGACCACGAGACACAATTATCAAATTTGAAAAAAAGGGAAAAGGGAAAAGGAAGGATTAGATCAAAAACGATGATGAGTCTAATCCTACAGATCATGTCAATGAAAACTGTTGATCAAGAATTTGTTGTTCCTTCTATCAGTTTTTTTTTTTCACAGCAGCTGCGCACCTAGCTTAAAAAAAAATGTATATATATATACACAAGTGTAACCTACAACATCGATTTAACTTTTCTTTTTATTATTTTAACCAAACATACGATACAACAGCAGTCGTCTATAAGCTCAACACCGAGAAGTTTCCATCCTGAGCAGTTTGAGGAGGTGCTAGTTAGCTTTAACTGGTTAGTTTCCATTTTCTGCACCACAAATCTGGACCAAACGTCCAGAAAACAGCTGGAACACTGAGTTCCTTTACATCGGGGCTAAAACCACGCCTGGTTAGAGTTGCTTTGGAACCATAATAAATGGAACATTGACCAACATATTTGATGATTTTGATGATGGGACTCGACAAAGTGTAATGTTTGTCACTGGTTCCTCAATTGGTGACTGACTGCATGTTGTTTTTATGATGTTTTGTTTTTGTTTTTTGTTTTGATGAAGGGCACTTTGAACTGCCTAGTTGCTGAAATGTGCTATATTAAAACTACCAAATATTTTGATATGTTAAAAATTCAGGATGTAGCAACAAAATTGTTCTTCTGCTTTATGAACTTAGCACTTAAGTTTAAACACTGTAAAATTTACCAACCCGTATTTAAGTTGGTTTATGGAAGACTACAGTGATAATTAGCTATTGGCTATTTAAATTTCTTTCTAATCTGCATAACTAACCTTGTGCACCTAATTGCAACAAAGAGAGGATACTGTTGAAGGACGAAGTGAGTAAAAAAAAAGAAAGAACCTAAATATGTTTCCAATTACTGATTCTCTATTTTAATCTCATAATTGTTTAGGCAAGGAAAGTTTTACATTTACATTGGGGTGTTTGACATTTCACTATTTTTGCACCAGCCTCCAATACCACTAGCAAAACGCTGCTTTGCTAGATTCAGCAAGAAAGGCTGACATCTTGTAAGTCAGAAAATAAATGTTGGGACTTTGGAAGACTTTTTATGTTTGGTGTTTTATCGACAAAACGAACACACTGGAAGGAGATAAGGAAAGCGCTAACGCATGCATGCCTCACGTTGTTTCGTGGCGAGTCGGGCTTGACAGGGTCCTCTGCTGCAAGGGCGATGCTGCTCATCGCAATGACGGACAGGATGCTGAACTCAAAATACTTCAGAGTCAGGATGTAGTGGCAGCACTTTCGAAACCTGACGCAAACACAGAAATGCGCGCACGTGTTGGCACAAAACAGTCTGCGAAACACTTTCCTATTTAAAAAAAAACAAAACAACACATCTATGCCAAAAGGGCATTTCAACGCTGCATAGCACAATGTTGCGATTTTGACTCAAATTTAGCAGAAAGCTACTCACGGATTGGTGGTAGACATTATGAAGCAGGAACTATAAGGAGGCATGCGCTTAGCGTTGTCTTCGTCTTCACCCTCGTCCTCCTCCTCCTTCTTCTCCTCGCTCTTCTTCTGGTCAGTGTTGGCGTTCTTGTTCACTGAGCACAGAGACGAAAGTAAGCAGAGGGGGTAAATAAGTGACAGGTTGACAGAAGGGGGTCGGACTCTCATAATGGATGCAACACCAGGAACAGAAGTACATGAGGGTGAACAACAGTGTTGACCAAACTGGACTGGTGAATTGTCTGAAATTTGAGTTGCCTGTATAACCATGAGTACCTGTTACCTGTAAGGTTTGTTCAGATTCTTTGAGTTGCAGTGGGTTGGTAGGAAATGGACCAAAAAACCAAAAAAACAAACAACCTTGTAGCAATGGAAGACCCAATAGCTGGTCATTGATGACCAGCTATTGAAAACAAATCTGATCTAATGAAAGTCCTCAAAAGCACATTTATAAAGTAAAAGAAAAAAATTACTTTTAATGACTGAAAGCATGTCTTGGTAACACAGTCCTTATTTTCCAGTTACCATGTCCCCCAAAATCCTCGAAATATAACAAACAACTTAAATTAGTAATGTTATTGTTAAATTGCAACAAGCAGCACTATAGTAATAACATTTTACTAAATGTCATAAATAGGTTTTTGCACTTTGGGGTGTGACACTAAATTTAGATTACGAGACAGAAGAATTCATAATACTGAATTCACAAATGCCTTAAATGTCATGGACCCATGACTAACGTGTAAGAGATCTGAGGGCGACAGCTCAGAGGCAAAACAGGAAAGTTAGAAAATCTTTTGTGAAATCTAAGAATTTCCCCTTTTTTGGGGGCGGGGGGTTTATCTTAAACAAAGTTTTCACAAATTACATAAGAATCACAGATTTTAAAGAATCTGTTATTCTTTAAAATCACCCAAAAAAAAAAAAAAAAAAAATTCACAGATTTAAAATCTTTTTTGTTTGTTTTGTATTTTTTGTGCAAAAATGCACTAAAGAATCTGTGATAAATGTAGAATATTTCACTCTAGGTTTTTTATAGCATTTTTAGTGTTTTTATATTTTATTTTATTTTATGGGGCTTGTTCTTTAACGAAAATAGTCCTATAAGAAGATCCAATGCACATGCCGACATTTTGGTTGCTATCGGCTAACTGCTAACTCTCTCACAACACTTCCAAATGATTTGTACACAAGTCGTCGTTATTTTCTTCTGATTATGCAAAATGCAGCCAGAAAAGCAAGTTAAAAGCAGTAGCGGCCTCTTCAAGGATTTTGTAATAGAGTTTTGTGCGACAGTCCAACAAAAAGACTTTTTCTAGCCAACTCTATCAATGCCATTCTGCAATTCAAGAACCACTTCCCTCCTTACTTCACAATAAGAGTCTTAAACATAAAAACAACAGGGTTTCAAGCTTAAAATACATTTTTATTTTCAACTGCACCCATGACGATTACCTTGCAAGATTGCGTTGGTGGAGGGATACGGGTACACGGGGGGCATGTCTATCGATGTGTAGTCGGGCTTTGCCATGCTGGTCAAGATCAGGCTGTCCATGCTGTGAAGCAGGGTGTGGGTGTCGGCGTCATGGCAGTTCAGCAGGTTGTTGAGGTGGTCCGGATGGTCTGGGTGATCGGGTGGGAGATCATAAGGGTGCTCTTGGGCGCTGGCCAGCTTGCTGTTGTTGCGGAAGTTGTCGAGGTCCTCATTGTACTGCTGTATGGGCCGTGTAGTTGAGAGGCTGGGGCAGGTGCTGGGATGTTCCCTGACATGGGCAAAGGAAAAGGCGCTGCACAGAAAGACGTGCGAATAGAGCAGAAATGAAAAGAAAATAGAATCATTAAAGGTAACCTATTAGTCATTGTTGAACAGGTTAAGATAGGTCAATGGGCTATACAAATACTCCTTTTTTTGCAGAACAAAATGTAATGAGTGTCCATCATTCTTGGATGACGTTTGCATTCACTCGTGAAAATGGCTGCAAACAGATGCACAATTATACAACCATACATGCTTGAAAAGCAGAAGTGGATCCTCCTGCACAACCAACAAGAATGCAGCAAGTGGCTGGTAAGTCAACAACAAAACACTTGTGTTCCACTGTACAGCTCATACAGCAGTAAAAGCAGCTGCTCAAATGTGCCGGAGCATGTTGGGTTGCTAGGAGACAGGCCAGGTTTTTGAAATGCCATTAACTGCTTATCAAAAACTGTTGTGGTGTAGTTTTCCTTTTTTAGATCTGGGGCTGCTTTTAGAGGCATTTAAGACCCAAACGGAAGAACAAAAATATGCAAAAAGTGAATTTTGAATAACAGGTTCTTTTTGAAGAGAAAAGATAAAGGTAATATTTTGTCATCATTTTTGAAGTATTTTTAAAGAGTTTTAATATAACTATAGTGGTCCTTTGCCAGTCCTCAATGACCAGCGTCTTGAATGTGTTTCAGGGAATGCCATGAGGTTCGGCAGAAGTAAGTAACCAATTAATAGATTCAGGTGTTTTGAACCAGGACAACTTTAACAACCTGCAAGACACCGGGCATAAGCATTGAATCTGACACGTCTCTCACTTTGACAAAATCAAATTATATTGCCAATTACGTTGTACCTCCAGACTCCTGCATGAAAAATAGATCCTTCCTTTTCCTTACTTTCTGCCACGATGTCCTCTGCATCGTTCCTGGTTGCAGTGCCGATGTCGTCTTGCCTTCTGTCCACCCTCTTCCTCGCTTTTCTCTCCGTCTCCTTCTGTTGCCCTGCACTGATGTCTTCTGCCCTCATCCCCCTCCCTGGCTGCCCTGCGGTGCTGCCTGCACCTCCTCGCCTCACCGTTGCCGTCTGCACCTTCGCCGTGACGGGGAGAAACGCTGCGAGCCTCCCGGCACTCTCTGTTCCTGTGCCGATGGCCCCGGCGACTCTGGTGGCTGTGCTTCTCTTCATCCCCGTGGCGCTCCACGTTTCCTTCGACGTTACCCAGAGACGTGCAGCTGAAACCATGCCCCATGTTGGTTTCCATCAGCTGGCTTGCGTCCACGCCGTCTGGGTTGGTGGATTTCTGGTGGTGATGGCGGTGGTAGTGGCAGTGGTGAGCAGCGCGGCGCCGGTGGTCAACATCCTGCCGACGATACTGCTGATCTAGCGGCGGCTCGCCGGGTGGGGTCTTGTTGGTGTTGTTGTTGCGATTGTCCTGCGGGTTTACCACCAATGGTCTGTCCAGGTGCGTTTTCACATCGCCACGTGCTTTCCGTGGGAATGACACCTGGGGGGGAGGGGTTAAAGAGTAGGGAGGTTTTTGAAACATACATGAGGCTAAAAGCATTTCTAGTTTTGAAAAACACATTTCAGATGTTTGAGTCAGCGGTGGAAATTAAATAAAACTGAACAAGTCATGCGACTGATGGCAATGACAACAATATCAAATCAATGAACAACAAGCAAGTCATCTTACAACTACTACTAGTACAACTGAGATGTATTGCATGAGATATCAATTGACCTTTGAGATCTAGTGCAATAGCACTGGGTCGCAGATGATATCTGAGCTGATCCAACACATGATTAAAGATTGGGCGAATGGTCTGATCGTAGACAGATTTTAACTTGTTGAAGAGTCACAATAACACACTCTACTGTTAACCCCAACTAACCATCAGAGGAACCTTGAAGTCACACCTTGTGACGGCCAACAACACCGTGAGTACGACCAGTGTTGCTCTCTTCATCAGTAGCAGCATCGGTCCTCTCCCGGCGCTGCCACCACAGATGTAGAGCATACCCTCCAAATGCTCTGTCTCTGCTCTTGTGTGAATGATGGCCTTTAAATTTATATCTATGGACCTGAAGTATAGCGGACGAAGGTCGTTGAGACGCGGTGAAGGATGGCAAAGGGTTTTACAAAGACAGAGATACGTGTAGCTAGATTTGATAGGATTTTGTAATGCCTTTGTGCATTCTGTCACGGGTCACCAGAATCACCACATCATCCTCCTAGGTTAACTGAATGTCAAACAGCCTCATGCAAACCCAGAATGGAACAGATTTTAAGCTACAGTAAGTGATAAAGGTATCTAATGAGTCTGCAAGACAACCATTGGGATTGACAACCGTAACTTGCTGTTTTTGACTGACTGTTGAATATTCAGCCTGCATCACTTCAGCTTGACTAACGATGCCACCATTTGTGCCATCTGGTGTCCATGTCAAGTCCTTGGAAACTGATTGTTGTTAATTGGTCTGCCATTGTGGAAAATTACATCCAGCTCAAATCATTCTCTCAGGTATTTAACTTCCTTTGTCATTAATTGTGCATTAAGAAAATTCTTACTCAAACAATCAGTGTGTAACCTCTTGGTTTATCTACTGGTCAGCTTATTGGACTAATGTGTTGTTGGCAGAGACAACACAAGACAATACAGTGTGCTTTCAATAATTTTTAAGGGTTTGAAAAGTTTGTTAAAATGACCATAACATCCTTTACACTAGGCCTTTAAAAACTGCATAACAAGTCTAGAATATTCTGAGGGTACGGAAAGTATTCAGACCCCTTTCAATTTTTCACTCTTTGCTTCATTGAAGCCGTTTGCTAAAATAAAAAAAAGTTCATCAACTTCCCATCTTGACAGAAAAAAACAGAGATGTAGAATTTTTTTGTAAATTTGTTAAAGAAAATAAAGAAAAAGGAAAAGCTGAAATATCAGAAATGTAAGAGTGAAAATTTTAAGAGGGTCTGAATATTTTCTGTACCGACTATACAGTAGAGATGCACACTTCAGCACACAGAGCAGCGTTTTTATATTCCACACAAACCGTTTAAATTTAAACCGTCATGTTTGCATACAGTTTGCTGAGCCACGTCCAGCTGACCGTCTGGCCTCGGATTCATTTCTGACCCGCTCCAGTTCCGAGTAGCCAGCTGCGTTTGAGTGCGGCTCTCGGGCTTCCTCAGCGTGGCCCACTTTAATAACGCAGCTTCAAGTCGTCCCATATAGCAGCGCCATGGCAGCGATTTTTCACAAGCTTAAAGGGATATTACACCCTGGAATTAAAACATCTGTGGAGCCAGCATGACCCAGAATGAATGGTGGCTAAAAACCAGGTCAGAACCAAACATTCCCAGATAAGTTGATAAAATAAACTCAAAATTTAACTTTAAAACAACAGAAGTTGCATCTGGTAGGGGGAGACGGGGGGGTACTTACCTCCTCTCCTTCTTCCACCTTCCAGTCATCCTGTTCCAGTTCATTGTAGAGAACCTCACGACTCGTCATCAGGTTCTGCCGCCGAATCTCGCTGGTTCTCTGTTCCCACACAGACTTATTGGGCTTGGTGTGGTTCTTCTGCTGCTCCTTCCTGTTGTCAGAGATTGGGATGAACAAAATTAAAAAAAAATAAATAAATGTTCCGGGGGGAATTTAGGAGGAAAACAAAAGTCACAAGAAATTTGAGACAGAAGACATCCAGAGGGGATGGTAAATCTGAATTAGAAGATGAGTGTTGTAATGGATAAGTGTGTGAAGCGCAGTAAGGTTGAACAGGATGTGCTCACATGCTGCACAGAACCTGCGTAATAAATGGCTGGAAATGTACTGGAACTGTCGAGAGGTTTGGAGAATCACAGTAGAAATATGCGAAAGGTACTGTAGAAAATGTGACCTTAATTCTCAATATGAAACTAATTTCCCAAAGTAAAAACGTGTTAATCTTTCCACGGGAGCAGATTGTGAATGTTTAAGTAGCAAGCTGCTTGAAATCTTGCAGTCAAAGCCTGGGCTAACTAAGTACAGGGCCTGAAGAGTCTCCAATGTGACTTTGAAGGAGGCGGCAGGTTTGTTTGAGCTCCGTTTTGATGTCAGCGTTTCTCTTCTGCAGGGAACAGAGTTTAGGCTGTCCGCCTCTCGCTTTTCTGTACGCCACAAAGCCCTGAATCTGTTCTTTTCACTCCGCGAACAATTGCCTCATCATATTTTATAGGACGGCGTGTCACTTTGCTTGTGAGGGAGTGTGCAGTGTGTTTGTGAATGCCTGCTGCCAATCACTAATGACAGGAGGCAGCTGCAAAGGACAAGTGGTTCGCGTGGTTTATGTCTTTCCTGTGCATGTGCATCATATTTTAGCAAAAGAGTTAACAAAAGGGACCTTTGCTTTGTGAATGTGAAGGAATTAATTCATGTGAAAATCTTAGGATTTTATAAGACCAGGCTTGTAAAAATGTGGACTCAGTGGTAAAAGCCCAAAATTCAGTTTCTTGCAAAACATGAATAACAACCAAGATCAATTAAAAAATATTTTCATTTATAAAGAAAATTCCATCATGCCCAAACTACACAGTACATGCACTCGGTACTTGTTATGTTGTCTGCATGTAAAGGAATCAACCTGCATTGTTGGATCTGGGTTTTCAAATTTTCTTGAAAATATTTCCTAGATTCTCTATTTGGATCAGTTTTCCAATCAATCACAAGTCAATAAACCTGCTGCTGGTATTTTTGGTAAAGTGTGCAGGTGGAAACTTCTGCTGAAAAGAAGAAGAAGAAGAAAAAAAACAGCTTCTCAGTAATTTCTGTTTTTAAAAAGTGTTTTTTTATTTTTTATTTTTTTGGTCTGATGTAATTTTCATTATGATTAACAGAAATAAAGGCTTTCAAACATCCATCTGTGTGCAATTAATCTAAATAATGTGTTTCACTTAGAGATAAAGCTCCTGAAATAAATGAGCTTCTCAATAATCTTCTAACTTATCGAATGGATCTGTAAATGAGTAGAAGTAAATGCTGAAGAGCAGGGATGGACCGATATGAAAGTTTGGGCCAATACCGATATCTAATATTGACATTGCTGTTGTGGCCGATAATCCATATTGACTGGTATTAGATTTATTGCCTTATCTTGGCAGCATCGTCGTGCAGTGACTAGTGGCCAACCCTCTGCCCCTCCAGAAACAAAAACGACAAAAAGATGAAAGTCAATAAGATGAAAGTCAAACTGATACCGATATGTTAAAAAAAATAAAAATAAAAATCACCAATATCAGCTGATACTCATGTGAATGCTGACTGTGTCATTAATAGCTTCAGTTTTTTCCAATGAATTACTGAAATACATTAAATGTCAGTATTAATCTAAATTACTTGGATTCACCTGCATAATCACTGCATTTTACAAAAACCTTGACACATACTGTGTCTGTGTGATTAATTGCATCAGAGGGCGTTGTACTCACGCAGCAATCGACAGGTTGGCAGCAGACAGCGGGCTGACCTCTGCCACCTCCTTAGCCTTCTGCAGCGCCGTCTTTTGATTGGCTGCCTCCTCCTGCTCTTCTTCGTCCTATCAGAGACATATCGGTTCAAACGTCAAAACTTTGTTCCAGTGAGCAACACACAAATACACGTGACACAACAAAACACATTAACCAGAAGAAATAAATTTGAAATCATTAAATTCGAGAAGGATTGTTCAAAAATGAACAAATGAAACCAAAACAACAAGACAGGAGATACCGTAATTTCCAGACTATAAGCCGCGACTTTTGTCTCACGCTTTCGACCCTGCGGCTTATACAAGGATGCGGCTTATTTATGAATTTTTTATAACGGCCAGTAGGGGCGCTGGAGCAGAAAAGGTAAGCGTGAGACAGCTGGAATATATCTGTAGAGGAAGACTAATGTAACATTGTGCTTTGTGCATGAATAAAATGAGCTTGAACAGACCCTCATCATGGAGAATGCAAGAAGAAATGCATATGATGCAGCTTTAAAGTTAAAAGCAATCGAGCTGGCCGATAAAGAAACAGACACTGAGGAAGAAGACTTCCATGGTTTCACTGCACAGGAGGAAGAGGATGACGGCTCTCCTTCACTTTTAACCCTATGTTATTTAAACCAGCCCTGTTAGTGTTGTTTTGCTATATTGCTGCTGTTCAGAAAGAAAAGCTACAGCATATTATTAAAACTTTAAAAACACCTTCTGTGTACCGTCTTTCTTTGTAAATATCTCATGTTTCAATGTAGGCACGTGCGGCTTATACACCGGTGCGGCTTATGTATGTACAAAATGTGTTTCCTTTAAAAATGTAGGGGGTGCGGCTTATAATCAGGTGAGCTCTATAGTCCGGAAATTACAGGTAATAGGTTTTGGTAACTCTGAGTAGGTTTGTCACATTGGCATAAATATGTGATCTACGATGTGAAGAGATTATTTGCGAAGCTGGAAGAAATTAACTCAATAAATCCAAAACAAACTGTTTATATGAGGGACTCTGTACCTTAGTAAGTTCCTGGGCATTGGCCAGATTATCAACAGCGATAGCCAAGAACACGTTCAGCAGTGTGTCTGTGGTGGGAGTTGGGGAAATATTGATGCTACATTTCAAACAGCTAGGGATTAAACTAAACTAAACTAAACTATATATTATATATATATATATATATATATATATATATATATATATATATATATATATATATATATATATATATATATATATATATATAAAATTAGGTTCCACCAAAGGAGTTCTGTGGTTTCTAAAACAAACTGAAATCAAAATGAAGTTTAAAAGCGAAACACACCATATGAGTAAAAATCTCAAAATAATAAACTGATTTATTTTTAAACTGTATAAATGACAAGTTGACTGGCACATTTTACATAAAATAAACATAGCTAGCATGTGAGTGCATGAGGGCAGGATACAGTTGCCAAAGAGTGTGAGGACGATGAAGAAGATGGAGAAGATCATCCCTTTGTCCTTCACTCCTCCCTGCGACTCGATGCCGTCGTACATCACCACGTTCCAGTCCTCTCCTGTCAGGATCTAAAGAGAAACGAGGAGAGGAAACTTCATTTAAATTATAAAAAAAAAGAAAACCAAACTGCACACAGGCTGACCGGGACAGATTTTTGTTTGTGTGATTTTGAGTTGAGGCAATCCATTGTATGTTTTAAAGTCATCATGCTGCTGGAAAGTAAATCGTTTACTATTTTTATGTAAAATCTTAATAACATGCATTAAACTGTGTGGCTGTTGCATAGCAAAATGTTAATTTCAGGGGTTATGGGCACCTTTGGAAGAGTTTGTTAACGTTACGGAGACACTCTTGACAAAAATGACTCTACGAAGGCCTGCGTTGTACTTTCTTTACTTTCAAACATTTTAAGTTGATCTCCGACTGATTCATAAATGTTTCTTACTACATGCAATAAAAGGACATCGCAACTTGCTTTTTCTGACCTGAAACACCGTCATGATTGCTGCTGCAAACGTATCAAAATTGGTAGGCGGAGTTCCGTCTTCAAAGTTGAATCTGACGAGAGGAAAG
This sequence comes from Gambusia affinis, assembly GCF_019740435.1. Classification (NCBI taxonomy): domain Eukaryota; kingdom Metazoa; phylum Chordata; class Actinopteri; order Cyprinodontiformes; family Poeciliidae; genus Gambusia; species Gambusia affinis. The sequence goes on along the minus strand of NC_057871.1, from coordinate 25,688,472 downwards.
TAAGAAGTAATTCTGAATACAGCAGTAATAAAAACTCCCAAAACAGGAGAGGATGTAAAGTTTGCACCGATACTGACAGTCCTCCGAAGAGCTGCATCCCCAACAAAGCAAAGACCACGATGAAGAGGAAGAGGAGGAAGAGCAAGCTGACGATGGACTTCATGGAGTTTAACAGCGAAACCACCAGGTTCCTCAGCGGCGCCCAGTACCTGAGGAAGAGGAAGAGGAAGAGGAAGGCCAGAGAGGGGCAGGTTACTTTAGTGTTGAGGAAGTAGAGATGCTAAGGAGTTGTAGAGAGAAACTAAAACAATCTGTCAACAAAAATAGAAGAAGAAATCGAAACGCATGAGGAAAATAATCTAAACAGGATGTTTGTTTTCTGTGGTTAAACACATTTTTGCAGTGTAGGAATTTATGCACAATTTTTGTACGAAAAGAAAAAAAGAAGCTCCGTTAAAGGAACACTCTGGCCTGTAAACATATTCCCATGATATTTTGGCCTTAGTCGCATTGCGTCTCCAGAAGTTTCTGTAACCTACCTTTCCAACCTGCGTTCTCTTTTTTCTTTGCCCTCTCTGGGTTTGTTTTTTTTTTGTGTTACCGTGTCCTAAGTCAAACATGTTTTACTTCTGATACTTAGAATATACTTAGTCTTCATTTGTCCTCTGCTCTTACTGTGCCTGTGAGGCCCTGATATGGGATCATTTGGATTTCAGGAATTAAATCTTCCTGTGACCTTCACCTTAAAGATGATAAGAGTTAAAGTTCCAGGGAGAGTAAATTCAAGGTCTGTCCACCTTCATAAAGCCAGAGCAGCGTCTGCTCACGTCTGTTCAAGATTTACTGCCTTTGGATTAGTAGATTTTGGGTCTCTAATTTCAAAGCGCTACTAATGTTACGGCAACAATCTACGAAGAGAAGAACAGATCGGATCTATTACGCTTCCTGACACCTCCGTTAAGATTTCAGGCGTCTTTCTCTGTTTGCTTGTTTACAGAAAGGGTTGAACTGACAACAGAATTAAAGTGGAATCTAGATAACTAAGGACTTTTACTTTACTTACTTGGTTACTTTGAAGATACGCAACAGCCTGAGAGCTCGCAACACACTGATTCCAAACGATGTGCCTGGTTTTATGGTGGCCCACACAACCTCAAAGATGCTGCCAACAATAACCTGGAAACACACAACCACACACACACACAGAAAATACAAACAATACATCTCCACTTTGGTTATTTTAGGAATGTAATTGAGCTGAAGTGCAAATCGTCTCCACTCGTCTAAAGTGCAAATAAATCCGGAGCGTTTCAGATGTGCAGACTCAAAACGTCTAGGTTTGCTGCACTTTTCCAAGTGACCATGGGTGTTTTAAACGCACTAGAAATACAACTTTAGGAAAACAACTAGAGAATAACAGTGTACACACTTAACACTTTTTAATCTCAAAGCAAACCCACCAAGCAGGTAACTGGAAAAAAAAAGTGCTTTAGTTGAATTCAATCAAAATCTACCAACTTAGATTAGATGTGCTTAAAAATAGCTGCTTAGAAACAATCAGATATGAATTTACGGTTATTTTGTTGCATAGTTTCTAACTGTAATAAATGAGGAGTATTTAGTAAATTACTAGTTGGCAATCCTCCATGTCTGCTTTTGCTGCAATATTTGTTCCCGTATCATTTAGAGGACGAGAACGAAGGACGCTGAGACGTCTAACCAGCTAGAACCCAACTTCCTGTCTTGCCATGCGTGTTGATGTATCAAGTTACTAAGTGTGAGAAAATGTAGCCGATCTCGTAAAGTCTTTGAAGTTTCTGAGTTGTCGGGATAAATGGAATATACCATAAATGGTAAAATATTTCTTAGGCAATTTATTTGAAAAGTACAGCAACTTGATCCTTAAGCATGGAAAAAAAGTAAGTAAAACAAGATATGTTACTTTCACAGCGACATTTATGCACTGTTTTATTTATTTGTATATTAAAGATTAACTGATAAAAATTCACCGCTCTCAGTGGCAAAATATTAGTTAAAAAAACCCCTCAGAAAGTAGAGTCAGTTCACATATAAATACGAAATCTAATTAAATAAAACACAATGTATCACTTATTTATTAATAAATGTTCAAGTGACAAAACATTCATTACCTGAATTAACTAGAAATAGGGTCAGTTGATCCTTAAGAGTGTATAAGTGACAAATCAAACCAGACAGGATGCATTACTGTTGCTTTGAGGTTTTATTTTTATCCCACATTTAAGGATCAACTCACCATCTAGCAATAAACCCTCAGTGCCCTACAAGCGGTCAAACATTTGTGAACTGAAAGGATCTGAAAGTTGGGTCTCGCTGTTTCAGTACAAGCATTTCTCATTCGGTGGTGAGTGAATCTTAAACGGCGCAGACAGAGCATCTGCACAGAATAGAATGAGATAAAGAAATGTCATTCTTGGTTTGTTGCTGTGAGATTTAAGTTGCTGTTGTGTCGAATGTATGCCACCTTATAGTGAATGTGTTAATTTTCCTTGAAAGAGCCTGAAATTTTAAAAACAAAACCCACAAGCAAGACGGGTAAAATAGGCTACATTTAGCTGAAAACACACTGGTGACATGTTTTGAAGCACCGTTTGGAGCTAAATATGAACAAACTTAAACCTGATCCATTCAAAAAACTACAAGCCGTTACACAAAGCGAATGTGTGTGTGCAGGTGTGTGTGCACGTCGGGGCACTCACCACGCAGTCGAAGCAGTTAAATGAGGAGTGGAAGTAGGGCTGGATGCCCAGACCGTACATTTTGATCAGCATTTCAGACATGAACAAACCGAGGAAGATGAACTCTGCATAGACTGGAGGAGGGGAGAAGAACAGGAGAAGTGAGGAAGGTGTGATGTTTGTAGAGGAAAGGGAAACAAATGAAGAAAAAGGAGGAAAAAAGGTTGAACAAGGAGAGGAAGTAGCAGCAGGCAGAGACAAATGTAAGGAAAACGGAGAGAAAGTGCGAATAAAAGCAGAGGTGGGGACGAATACAGTCAGAAAGGAGCGTGCATGAGTATTTCACAAAGACTAATAGGAGTAGAAGTCAATAGTGGCGTGAGTGGAAGAGTGTATGACAGCATGGTGATAAATGGACTCCACGAGGAACTCCAGCTTCATATGCTAATGGTGTTGGACAGCAGCCAGAGACAACAAGGTGATTCTGCTGAATGCGTCTCGCATGTCAGTACCAACAAAACCGGCAAACGATGTAAGCAAAAAGTAAGAAAGATCCACGAAAGCGCAATGAAAGTGAAAAAGTATCTCAGACCACACGTTAAAAACTGAGTCACCGCTGAGTGTCGTTGCACTGCTGAGAAAAGCAGCCGTGTGCTTTGTGACCAAAGTGTGACAGCTGAGGAAAAGTTACCCAGAGCCAAGTGTGCGTTTACTCACAGAGAAAGTCGGAAAGAATCTCTGGCTGGTCGTAATGCACCACGGCCACACAGATGGTGTTGAGGCCCACCAGGCAGAGCACCGTCCAGTAGAAGGCCTGCGTCTTCACTATCTTCCGGATGAAGAATCGCATCCGTCGCTCATTTTTACTGTAATTGGCCCCGTCCTTACCGCTCTTTATGCTGGAGCGAGCAAATCCTACGGGGCAAGAAGGGCAACTCAGAGGGGCCGGCGTTGGGAAAGTCACACGGTCAACAAACTGACAGCAACAATTTGGGTCATGCAGCCTGTCATCAGGCTTCAGTCATAGTGTCGCCATGTTATTTAGTCGTGGTGAAATTAATAACAATAATAAGTTTTAAAGTGAAATATTTATATTTTAGCTTTAAACTATAAATGTCACAGTTTAAAGCTAAATATTTAAATATGCTGTTCTATATTTAGCTTACAAACTATATACTAAGTTTCAAACTAAATAATTAGCTTCGAATGAAGTATTACAGACTACATATTTAGCTAGCAAGCTAAATATTTTGGCCTCAAGCGAAGTATTTAGCTTGTTAATTAACTAAACATTGAGCAACTAAAAGGATTAATAACCAAGTTATGAAATGTGCATTACCATTTTTCCATTTTCCTTACCTACTGCATCTCCTATGTTGTCCTCTCCTTCCTCTTGATTCAACAGCTCTGTTTTGTTATTTCTGGTTTTGATGGTCGGCCTTCGTCTAGAACCTGGCGAGACGCAGGAAATGAAGGTTGGTGATTCATCCCACTATTTTCTGAAATGTCAGTCTCCCACGGTCTGTCGCTTGTCGACGTACACACGCTACATTTATTCACTCGTTTCCACGTTTAAATAACCAGTCAGAATCCCAATAACACGATAAATTTATTCAGATGCCATCTCTCGGAGACTTTAAATTAAAAGTTGCACATCAGAAGTTGCGCAAAGAAATCTGTTGCTTTTCTGGGCCACATTTTGACGCCGCGGTCACCAAGTTCTCTTATTCTAAATTGCTATCATCTCACAGAGCTCTGGAGGTGAAACCCGCAAAAAGATGCTAAAAAAAAAAAAGAAAAGACAATCAGTTACCATCAAAGTTCCCCGTGGCGTCGTCCTCAGCCAGAATCACCTCCTCTGTAAAAGTGAACGAGTAGTAGATGTAAATGCAGCAGCCGGAGCTGCGCGTATCGGAAGGAAACGTGTCCATCAGCGTGAACTGACCCGCTTTGCAGATCCACTCCAGGTATCCGTTGAGCTCTCGCTCGATCTGCTGCTGCCGCCTCAGCTTGAGGAACTCGCTCCTGTTCTCCACCCGCTCCCTCTCTTTGGCAAATTCCCTGTGGAAACATTTCACGTCACGTTCTCTCTTGCTCCACTCGTTGTGACAACACAAAGCGCACAGGAGCAACGGCGGAAGGGGAACGTGTGGAAGTTGTTCGCAGAGCTACAGGCTGAAAGAGTTCAGGCCATACCCTGAAAGTACGCCCAGCACCAGGTTGAGCATGAAGAAGGAGCCGATGATGATGAGGGGGATGTAGTACATCCAGTTCCACATGCTGCCCTCCACGTCGTTGCTCTGCAAGAGAAAAGTCACACGAAGGATTCAGCGACGTGTAATTTCAGGTTTCACGTGGGGCATGAGACTAGATGTGTTATCTCCAGGCTTTCTACTGGAACAAAAAAAAATTCCAGTGGCTTTCTGTGGTTTGACATGAGAAGTATGAGGTTGAAACGCATACGGCCCCGCTCTGCTACGCTCTGCTCCGCTCTGCTCCTGTCAATCACACATCCCAGATTATTCTCCCTTTACTCATCCTGCGGTTGCAACAAGAAACAAATTGGAGCTGGAAGACGTTAAAAGCTGACCACAGGAGAAAGACACTATTAAGCATATTAAACTGGGAGCTTATTAACAATCATAATGCTGCGTTTACTTGGGAAGATGTGTTGGGTTCGGAAAAAACGTCTCTGCTGTTGGTTGTATCTTTTTTTAGGTCTGACCTAAAGTAGAGATGGAAAATTTCATGGGCTTCTTATATAAGTCATCAAATATTTTCCGTTTTGTTCTCAACTTTCTTTTAGGTGCCGTTTGTCAACAAACGTTTTGAGCCAACCATGCATCATTTTCTGCCCACCAGGGGGCGTTTCAATCCAGCTTTTCAAACCGTTTCCTATTCCACGTTTACCACCAGAAGGTTTCCCTTAACAACTTCTTTTACTTTTTGAGTGGGGTCACGGGCCGACTTATTTTGCAAGAATCAACTCCCTCCGAACTGTAATCAAAACCCTTCGAAAAACCGCGATAGAACAAAGTTCACAGAGCGTAAAAAGCAATAAACTACATTTGACAATAGATGTCAGATGTGTTGATTTTGCGTATATGCAGTTTTTGTTTTTCTAAAGGTACAAACAAACCTGAAAACAGGTGCTCTCTTTTTATTTAGGAGAAAAAAATAAACCAGTCTTTGTCCGTTGTTGTGTTGCAGCTCATTTTCCACTCGCATTCAGTTGTTGTACCGAGTTGCTCATTGTGGACGCAAACACGACGACTGGCAATCCGAAAAATGACCTTAATGGCGATATCATCTTTCCATTTTATTTATTTATTTTTTTAAATGAAACTCTCAACATGGATCTGCCACCTGGCCACCGACTGCTGGTGTGTTTGTGTGCATGTGTCAGGTTTATCTTTATTCAGATGGCACAATGCGGGCTGCCACATGGCTATTAAACTTTCATCGGTTTCCTCCTGACTGCATGTGTGAGTGTGGAAGTCAGGCTCCATCCATCAGAAAAGATGTTAAATATAGACGGACCAGAATAGGGACCTGAGGAGAGCGAGGTGAGGAAGGGGGAGAGGGAGGGTGTCTAAAAGCAAGAAAAGGGCAGATGAGAGGAGGTCAAGCTGCCGAAAACGAGGAAAGATGGGGAAACACATTTTGGATAAAGTCTTTAAGCACCACTTTAATTTACATTTTTGTTTTCCATTTAGACGCAAGAAATTTAAACCAAACTCCTATTTTCGCACATCTTTGAGAGTCGGTAAGTGTGCGCCAAATATCACCAGATTCTATTTTAATAATGCGTATTGCTGTGATGCCACTGCAAATACTGAAAAGATCATTTAAGATCTTTTTCAGGAAAAATGTGAAACTAAAACTCACTTTAGGAGTCAAAATTGTTGTTGTTTTCCCAATTTTCTTTGATTCTCTTTATCTTTCAGGACTATAACATATAACATGTGTACATTGTCTAAAACAAGTAAATAGTTTGTTTTGAGTGTTTAGGCTTTGATGTTGTTAATTTCCCAAAATACGTATTTTTATTTTTTTTTATCTAACCACAGGAGATGTAGTGGTAAAAATCTTTTAAATACTTAAAAGATTTGAGGAAAATAAAAAAATCAGATCACCTTTGTTAAGTTTTAGAAAGAGCTAATAAATTGTTGGTCTATTTATTTTCCAGAACAGTAACAAGAAGGTTATTGCAGAATCTTGGAAGCAGTTAAAATATTAGCGGAGCGGCTGGTTGGAAATGAAACTTTCAGGGCTCGTTTAGAATTTAAGTGCATTTCTTTGTTTAAAGAAAAGTTGAGCTCAGCTTTTTTTTTTTTTTTTTAGACATACATAGTAGAGCATGTCTGTCCATCCTTCCATAGTGATGCACTGGAAGACTGTCAGAATAGCGAACAGGATGTTGTCAAACTGAGTGATGCCGTAGTTTGGTCCGATCCAGCCACTTTCACACGTCGAGTCGTTGGGACACAATCTGGAGGGTGATTTGGGACCACATGGGCGATCTTCCACTTTCTCCTCTGGGTAGAGAGGGACAAAAGACCAACAATATTACCTTCAGCAGTTGTTATGAAAACGACGTACATATCAAATGCGACTCAAAAGAAATTTGAGTCTTCTCAAATTGGGCCTCTGTCTCTTTAAGAAGCTCCTGCTCTTTCTGAAGCTTTGCCTTCAGGAAGTCATTACAACATGGCTCCTCTATGAACCCTTTAACAACATCTTTACCAACGTTGCCCTGAGAAGTGGCTCCTATAATGAGCTCAGCAGATAACAGTTCCACCAAGTGTTTGCTAATTGCTGCTGGCTAGTCTGAAGGAGCTGATGTTACCATTTATTTGGCAATATGGATTATTTGAGTCTGACAAAAATGCTTTTCACAGCACTACATGCACTGAAAATTTACTAACTTTTTCGCATTTTCTTATGATGCAAACTTGAGCGTCAACGTATTTCATTGGTATTTTGTGTCAGACCGACACAAAGCAACACGATTCAGGAGTGCAAACAAAAGCATTTGTCAAAAACTGACTCAATAATTTGTTGAAGACCCTGTGCTGCATCATTTTTAGATCTCATTTCACAAAACAATTCCACTGAAAACATACTGAAGTTTGTAATTGTAAAGAAAAAAAAAAAGAAATGGGGGGGAAAAGCTTAAGATGTATGAATCACTTTTGCAAAGAACTAGCAAATCAGGTTCAAAGGAAATCAACCAACTGGTCTCAAGGTGTCTTCACACTGGACCAAATATACAGCATTTATGTGTTTTTTTATGGCTGTATTGTAATACTAGGAGTTGCGTAGAAAAGCTCATATTTATCTTCTGTTGATTTACTGTCCCCTTGTGGCAGGATTGAAGTTAGGTTTTGTTTTCGTAAAAAGTCAAGTCTGCCCAGGTTTTGCCTACAACGTGGCAGAGGGACAGCGTTCTCACCTTTGTTCGAGCCTTCATATAACTTTGTCCGTAATTAGCTGTATGCTATTGTAATAGAATGTTTGACAGAAAATAATTAAGTTTGTCTGCTGTTTATGATGTTTTTGTGTTAGCGTAGCCGCGTTAATGTGTTCCAACAGGGTTCGCAGCAATACGTTGAGAATTTCTAATAGTCTTCCATAAGTTCATGTGTGCACGGGAATGGCTTAAATCCGCATCACGTTCATTTGACGAGCTTCACACCGTTTTCTTTTATTTATATGTTTATTTTAGGACCAAAAATAAAATGTTCACGTATGTATTTTTTTATGCTAATTTTTCAGTTTTACATAAAAGCTCAGAACACAGTCAACGCCCAAAGTTTTGTTTTTGTTAGCTATCTGTCCTGTACAGTCCAGCACGGCTGCGCGAGGACAGAGAAATGATGGATAAGGTTACTTCTCATTTTCACTTCATGCTTACTTGTAATGGGATCAGCGCAGGTTGTATGGAATTTTCCCATGTAGAACTCCAAGCCGATGATGGCGAACATAAGGATAGCCACGAACAGCAGCAAGCCGATCTGAAGCAGGGGGATCATGGCCTTCATTATGGACTTGAGCACCACCTGCAGGCCTGGATGACAGTGAGAAATACTCAGAAGAGGTTTGGAACAAAAACACCAAGAGGAAGTTCACATAGGTGAAAATCTTTGCAGTGAGGTAAGGCGTATTACTCTATTTTATCAATACTCCAGCGTATCTAGTGCTAAAATCTCTACGTATTGACTGTTGACTAAAGATTTGGTGAAAGCTAAGCCAAGAAAATGCCATAAAAGTGCTTAAATCCATTTGACCTGAGCTATAACAGGTAATAGTTAAGCTAAATGTTGACAGCTTATGCATAATCAGGTGAACAAAAATGGAAATGTCCTTTTTTTGGATGTCAGTTTAATTTTATTTTCTATTAGGAATAAAAATAAATCAGTCACAACTTACTGGGAATTCCAGACACCAGTTTTAGGGGCCGCAGCACTCTGACAGCTCGGAGCGTCCTCAGGTCAAGCTGAGACCCCACAGACGACAGGATTCTGCACACACACAGGAAAAAAATGAGGGTGGTACTTTGTCAGTGGTTCTGTTGGTTCACTGGGGCCAACCGACTGAAATTAAAGTTTTTAGTTTGATTTCAGTAGTCATGAAGACGGCATTCCTCGTCTTCAAGACGACTGGTATTAATCTTTACAATTCAATTATTCTATCATTCCAATTCGCCCCAGTTCCAATCTTTTAGGAAAACTCAGGTTCTTGGAAATGGGAAAACGTGACCTTTAAATAACACTTCTGTAAAGAGATCTCTTGTGGATTTTTGGCATTAAGTGGAGCAATTTTTTTGTTTTTCCAGGCTGGAGGTCACACACAAAGTTTGAAGATTACAAAACGCCACGTTAGTTTTTCAAAATGTCTGCTTTTTACCATTCCTGATCCGTCTTGTTTTTGATGGTCATACTCATTTTGTTCAATTTTTGCCTTTTTTTTCCCCTCTAGATGTGATTATTCATTTAATTTTACTTTACTAGTGAACACAGGTTTATTTGTGTTGCACATTTCAGCAACAAAGCTCTGAAACGTGCAACATTTCCCATTTCAGCACTTTAAAACAGAAGAAACAACCAATCAGAGCCAGGAGGCGGTTTCTTAGCGCCGTCAATCAAGCTTATATATGTGCCGCTCACACTCTCTCCCCCTTGCTCTCTGCTACGGTACAGTTTCTTCCTGATAGCAGAGCCTGAATTGAATGCTAAGGCTAGTTAGCGTAGCCACTGATGGAGGCAGATAAAAGGTTTTCTTGGAACAGTAAGTTATTTCTTCACCATTAGCAGATTTAGCAGCACGTACACGAGAGTGATTGACAGCGCCAAGCCTCTCCGCCTGGCTCTGATTGGTCGTTTCTGACTGGAAGTGGTGCATTTCTAGGAGGAGGTGGAACAGCTTCATTTTTTTCACTTATTTTTTGTATAATCCTAAACTGTCACAACATAGCAGCGGTTTTAACAAATATGTAAAAATCTTTTTTTTAAATAAAAGTTAGATAATGCAGCTTTAATGTGACATATGTTTGTGGACTGCCTGAAGAATATTTTTAAAGATACATTTGTGTAGATTTTACACAAATGTATCTTTAAAAATAAAAGTTTACTGAAGTATTGACTTATGGAGAAGGGCTTATCGAACTATGGAGAACTTTCTACATTTGTATTTCTTTTTTTTTTTTTTTCCCCCACCAGGGGGTCCTTTTTGTGGGCTCAAGTGTCCCTTTTTTCATGGTAGGCTGACAGGAAAGGGGGGTACATTTGTATTTCAATAACATTTTGAAAGACATCTACAATTTTCTTTTCGCTTTACAACTATGCACATTAAATCCTTATAAAATGAATTGAGGTACACCAACACCGTCGTGGTTTATGTGAATTTCATAAAGAAAGGTTCAAGTGAGTAAAAAAACCTCCTGTTACAGGACAAGACAAATGATTTATTCCATGCATTATTAAACACACTTTCAAAGTAAATATTTTCTATAATTTAATACAAGACCATTTAACTGTATTTTGTAGTGCAGAGCGTTTAAAATGTTGCAATTTAAAACATTAAGGCTGCAAATGAAATAAAATAAAACACAGGTTTGAACTCAAGAATAAAATTATTTAAGTGCCACATTTTCAAGATGAAGGCATCTTCATGCAACATAATCCATATTTTGGGGTTTTAAAGAAACCTGGCTTAACAGCATATTCTCGTCTTTGAAATTTATTTATTTATTTATTTTTTTACATTTTCCTGATTTCCACCCCGACTCTCCTCCGGCTCTTTTCAGGTTTGCTGCTAATTCCAGTAGGAGGTCATTTATTTAGAGACACAGCATGGCAGCCGAGCCACTCGTTTCCTCAATGGATTTTTAACAGCCACAGTTGAAGGCCGTGCTGCGAACCTCAACAAACCAGACCTCAGCAAAATGACCAGAATGCATCGCTCTGACACGACTAACGGGGTGATTCATGTTTTCTGAAGCAGCTTCTGTGTTTCTGTGCGCTTGAGGGGGAAATTCAAAGGCAACTTGGATCAAGCGACATCACTTTCGTTGGATTATTAGTTCTCCAATACTTTCTCTTCCTTTTCACTCACATTTCAGTGCCTTTTTAAATGCGGCACCTCTCAAATTAGGGTCCATGCAGAGCCTACATGTGCAACAACAACCGTTCCCTGCTGCCAGACAACTCAATTCTTCAAGAAGCAGTTGTCCCTGGCAACAGCCGAACCAGCCTGCAGTACACACCCGTGGCCAGTAGATGGAGCAGAGAGTATGCCGGGGAATAAATGGGAAGAGAAATGTGGACGGAGAACTTCCGCAAATAATAATGGAAAATACATACATGAGGAGGAAGTGTGAGAAAAATGTAATGAATGGAAGACTAACACAGTGTCTAAGGTATAGTTGAAAGAACAACAAAGCAGAGATAACAACGTGTGATGACTTATGATTGTAAGTATCACCATAATGATTTCTTTTGATTTATTGTGCTCTTTTCTGCTTGAAGCTGTCAGGAGTTTGAAGGAGAAATGATTGAACAGGCAGAGAAACCTCATTAATCCAAACTACTCCGCTCATAAACAGATGTATGATGTCGAATTTCTACATTGGTGACAATGTAATGAACGAACTGGTTGTGCTGCGAGATAGGAAAGTGATTTGGTGATTTTGAGAGGTTCAACAGTAACAGCGCGTGTTCAAAAACTCTCCGATACGAGACGTAATCAGCAGAAAACCAAACCGCAACCTGACTGCTGTTGGTTTGGCAACAACTCAAATGTTGGGCATGAAACCTACAGAAAATAAAGATACATGTCGCAGTACTCCTCAGTCCTACTTCCGTGTAATAAACTTCATGAAAATGGCAATGGATGGACAGCAATAAGAGGAATAGAACAAATATTTACTGACTAATGAATAGTCTCTGAACACTTGAGGAATACACTGGAAATAATTTGAATAGCAATTTGATAAAACCTTGTTCGACATACAAAGTGATGTCTTTCTTCTAATTTATCTCTTTTTTTTTACCGGTTTCATCGGTTGATATAGCCTGTGGTCTCACTTTTCTGTGCTGTAGTTCTACTGTGTTTTAATGTAATATTTCTATTATGATCATTTCTATCATAATGTCTCGCCTTTTGAAGGACTTTGAGTTACGTTCATGTTTTAAACGTGATGTAAAACAAAAATTAACTGAATTAAATGCGTACAATCAGTAGCTGATCACAGCGGCGAGATGAGAATAAATATTTCGAATGCCATTATTTATCTTCTTTGTGTGTTGCTGTTCGAAAACAAAATCGGAATAAGACAAAAAAAATCAGCAGTCTTACAAAAGTCATGTTTTAGAATATATTTATCAGAGTAGGTGAGGTTTCTGAAATAAGGCATGTGGTTTTTAGTATTTTGTATTACTGGCATTAAATAAAAACAATCAGCTCTTGCTTAAAAGCACAAGATAAAATTGTAAGTCAAATTTAAAAAACCAGTTGGTATGTTGTCATGACGGTTTGGTAACACTGTCCACCAATTACACTGTTTTTACACATCTTCAACAGCTAAAACAAAACAAAACAAAACAGTATCTTAAACTCTTATTTTGAAAGGCCTCACTTTGTCCACTTTATTAAAATCTAAAGCTTTTTCCTCACTGACCTAAGCTACACTAAGCGTGCTGTGGAGACAGATGGCTGAATGTTTCCTCCTGTCAGTAGCTGGCATCTCTCTCTCTCTCTCTTTTAAAGGCGTGCTTCAAAATGGGCTCAAATATAATCATTCGAATGCTTTTATTTGGTTTTGATATATGTTTTTATATATTCTCTGTTATATATATATATAACAGAGAATATATAAAAACAAAATATCACAGAGGAGCTCCGTCCCTTTGAGACTGCACCGGAGAGTCCTTAATGAAATACCAGTTGTGAAGAAAGAAAGGCGGCATCCCCTTAAGAGACGGAGAGCGTGAAAAAGAGTGAGCAGATTGAAAGGGAGTGATAGTCCTGTGTGTCAAAAGTGTTAGATCCAACTGCTGAGAAGGAGAGACGGCGCGGCTCGTAAGAGAAGCCGAAGCAGACAAACAGAGACACTCCAGAGATGAAATAAGGCCGGGTTTTCTCTGCAGTGGGGAAAGGTGTTTGGATGGTGATGACAGAGGCTCACGCTGCAGGGAAACACCAAACTGTTAACCCTGTAAAGCAGCACAAGTTCTGCCGAAGCCGCGCTGCAGCGTGCTAACAGTGCGTTGACCATCCGTGAGTTTTTCACATGTGTGAAACGTGCGTTTTAAGAGGGGCCACGGTGCAGCAGCGACGCTTCTTGACTGGAGGAAATCCAGGTCAGCGCCGAGCCAAGGCTGCCCCCCGTGAACCATCACATTCAAACTGATTAAATGTTTTGACTAAGTCAGTACTTCTTTTTCACATAAGGTTGTAAAAATATTTTTTTTCCCAGGTGTTCTACACTGAGAAAATTCTAAATCTTATCATTTTTAATACATGGTTACTGTAACAACCATAAAATAGGCCTTGGATATGAATGTGCTCACCACGGCAACCCTTTAAAGATTAAGCAGGCATAAAAATAAAAAAAAATGGATGGATGGATAGACTCCAACAAAATAAGACGTTAAACAATGCTTCTGTAAAATACAAAACAGATGTCATGATAGTTAACCACCTCTAATTTGCTTTTCTTAAAATTAAATGTTATTGCTAAAAATCTCACAACTGTGAAGCTCTCAAATGTCGGAAAGAAAACTGAACAAACATTTTATTAAAGGTACCCAACTTAGTCACTTGGACATGGCCATTATACACTACGCTGATGTGTACGTTTTGTTTTGTGTGCGAGTTCAAGCCTTCTGTGACTTGCAACACGACCTACAGAGGAGATGTCTGATGTCTCTGCCACATTGTCAAAAATAATCAATATCTCAACATAATTGATACTAGAAAAATAACTCATTCTAAGACGCTCATTTACATAAAAATTTACATTTACCCAAGGTGGTCAGATTTCCTCCAACAGCAATTCTGCATTAACAGAAGCCGAGTGAGCACAGCCAGAAAAACAAAAACATTTAAAAAAACATACCAGCGATGCTAACACTGAAGCTTTTTCCCCTGAGACAGACAGACGGACTGGGAAAAAGTTAACCTGAAGGTCGCCACATGCTAGCTGTGCTAAAGCTACAAGCTAATGATACAACATTGATGTTTGACTTAAAAAGGTCAGTAAAACTCGCATATCTGCACCAGTGAAGCGGTAAACCTCACAGTCAACATAAGCTAACGCTATCTGTGTAAATATTAGCATGAAAGAACGGCCCAGTGAAGGTAATTTTATTCATACGTCACATTTTCAGCAACAAGGCAGTTCAAAGTGAAGACTTTCCTTAATATCGACATAAAGTTTGAAATTTTAGCGCCATGACAACCAGAGGTTTGAGGCGAGAGACTGATTTGATTTTGATAACTCGTTAAGATCAGGTTGAGCTCAGGACATTAAGGTCTATTAATGTAGCCAGTGGGAGGTGCATATAGAAATGATTGCATTAATGACACAGTAAGGCCTTCGTGTTGCCACTTACTCAAAACACCAGGTACAGTTCTGATCCGCAGCGTCTCCGTTTCTTCTGCAGCCGTCCTGATGAAGAGCCACGACTGATGATGACAACGGAGAGCCCTGATGAAGATCAGAGGTCACATGCTCCCTTCACTTTGGCCAGGCTCTCCTTGTTCACAGCATTGCCATGGCAACCGGCGATTCCTCTCTTTTTGCAGAGTCTCCACGGTTACCGATCTGCTCTCATTCACAAGCGTTGCCTAGGAAACGCAACCCCTGCTCATTGATGGAATCTCGGCATTGCCGCAGCAACGGGGATAGGAAGTGGGTCTCCTGGCAATTGATTTTTTTTTTTTAACCCATCCAAACCCCCTGCATATCCCACCCACAAACACAGTTGCCTACACACACACACACACACACGCACACACACACACACACACGCACGCACACACACACACACACGCACACACACGCACGCACACACACCTCCCTTACTTTGCCCTCTCACACCCTGTTCTGACAGCAGCTCTGGTGCATTCTGGCAAATATACGTTCTGCACACATAAGCACAACTTATCCCACTTCCAGACATCAGCCAAGCTGTTTAAGAGCAACATTTCGCCACACACAGACACAGACACGCATTCACACACACCCACACACGCACACACACACACACACACACACACGTTTGATCAGATATGTTGGATGCAGCAGACAAGATTTGTTGAGCTTCTGTAAGATCTACGCAAATGTTTCTCTTGTACGCACAGATATGTTGCATAAACTGTATGTTATTATTCGACTGATCAAACCTCAACACTCACTATAAAGCGTTCTTTTTTTTTTCTTCAAATATTGCACAATCCCAATGATGGTACAGGACGACAATTACACCAAACAAAAATATGAGACGCACAGGACAGTCATGAAAAAATAACATTATTCTGGGGTTAGTGTCTGAGGACAAGCAAAGGTATGCCTCCATGCAAGTGCACTGCAAAAGCACTAAATCATACCAAGTATTTTTGGTCTATTTTCTAGTGGAAATGCCGTAGTACACTTGAAATAACACAAAAATAACTTACCATACAAGTAACTCTTCAGCATGAAATAGGATCTTTTTGAAAGTCAATAATTCCTTAATATTGATGGAAAAAGTATTAGTTATAAGTGAAATAATCTGCCAGTGGAACAAGACATTATAACTTACAATGTAGGAAAAATGTGTCGATCCACTGGCAGATTATTTCACTTAAAAATGTTTACTTTTTCCCTTCAATATTAAGGAATTATTGATTTAAAACAAGATCCGATATAGTGCTGGAAAGTAATTTATTTATTTAGCTTTTTTAACGTGTACTAAGACATTTGCATTAGAAACTAGACCCAAAATACTTGGTAAGATTTTGTGTTTTTGCAGTGTGTGCATGTGTGAGTGCGACCGGTTGAATGTGGCTCTATTGTAAAGCACTTTGAGTGGTCAGTACGACTAGAAAGGCGCCGTATAAACGTAAATATATATATT
Organism: Gambusia affinis; assembly: GCF_019740435.1. NCBI lineage: Eukaryota > Metazoa > Chordata > Actinopteri > Cyprinodontiformes > Poeciliidae > Gambusia > Gambusia affinis. The sequence continues at coordinate 25,672,133 of NC_057871.1, read as the reverse complement.
TAGTCCATTTACTATTTATTTTTTGTTTGGTAATTTGTTGAGAAGAGAGAAGATGGCAAAGCCTGAGAACACCATACCAACTGTAAAGTGCAGAGGTAAAGTATCGGGTTGTTAAGAGTATTTTACGGCAGGATGGACCAGTCCACTGCATACGGAGGAAAGCGTCCAGAGAAAAGAACCTTCTGGAACGTCGATTCAAACCTCCAGACAGGAAGGTAACGTCAGACACAAATGTGGCTCCCGAATGACGAGGACCCTGAGCATACTGCCAAATTAGTTACAAAGCGACTCAAAAACATCAAAGTGGATGTTTTGGAGTGGCCACTTGAAAAGCCCTGGTTCTGTCGAACCCATACGAGAGCTAAAACAGTCCGAAAAGCAGGGCGGCCTAGAAACCTGACTGCACCAGTTCTGTCAGGAGGAATGGGACAAAACTCTGAGCAAGTTTTATGACAAGGCTGCACCCGTAGTTATGGCTACGTGTTGTTTTTAAACAGTGCACATGAAAAATTGAGCTTCAAATGAACGTTATTTTAAATCTTAGAAACGTGAAAGCCCCACATTTACTTTTAATTCGTTCAGATGACAGAAAAGGTTGTGGCACGGCTACGTGAATCATCACTTAATGCTGTAGAAAACGGCCATGTCGATCCTAATAGGTGGTGTGTGTGGTTGTGTCTCATCTTTTCACTGTCAGCACTATTAGCAAAAAAAAAACAGCACAAATGCACCGACAACATGCATGCGCATACATGCGTGCACATATATGTGTGCACATGGGCGATGTGTGCATCGTGTGGAAGCTGTGTGGGAGAGCCATGTGTCACCACAGTGTGAGCTCCTGTCCAGTCACCGTCTCCCACTGAGTGCTCAATGTTCGACTCCCTTGCTCGCTCACTCGCACACACTTACGCTTCACGTGCACGCACAAGGCAGAATTAGACCACAGACAATGGAAATAAAACACATGAGTTAGAGCATGTTTGGGGATGCAATCGGTGAATAACTATGGTTGAAATTTGAGGAAAACCTCTGAGAAACCAACTGAGAAAGTCTCCTTTTGGCGAAACCTTTCCCCGTAGGTTTTATACTGTAGATACAATCACTATAAAATGAACTATTTTCAAAAAATCTCATCAATGGACAGTTTGGAGCCTTAATGCTTATTACATACACCGATCAGACATTATGATCGTCACAAGTAAGGTTAATGACAGAGCTAACCTCTACATCATTCCACCAGAGTGGAATACATCAGGCAGCAAATGAACACTGACTGGAGCAAGTTTGACACGGGCCAAAGAGAGGTTGTTAGACGAGTGGGTCAGAAAAATCACCAAATCTTCACCTCTTGTGGTGTTTTCCCAGTCCACAGTGGTTCATTTATGTCAACAACAGTTCAAGAAAGAAACGGTAGTGAACCTGGAAGGGGGAAAAGTCAAAGTCTTTATTTTTTCATTTTTGGACCTCTCTGCTTTGTTGCAAAAGAAAATTGTTCTGGGACGGTTTGAGGAGCACGACGACTTTGAGGTTTTGACTTGGCTTCCAAATGTCGTACATTTCAACCCAGGGAATCATCTGGGGAAGTGAATATGAAACAACGAGCTAAAAACCTAAAAATCTGGGCCGGTATCGATTATCCGATCAAGCAAATACCACATGGCCAAACCCCCTCCCCTTCTTTTCCTGAAACGCGAACACAAACGGCAACCAGGTGTACGCAGAGATCGGTTATTAAAATTGTTCGGCCGACACCAATATCAACACCAACATATTGTGCATTGCTAGTTGCCAATATCTTTGTGAACGATACGGCAAACTTGAAGAGTCAGTGGCCTCAACCTGGACATGCCGAGGTAAGTTAGGGATGTTTTAGTAGCAAAAGAGGCGCAGGATGTTTTCCCTAAATAGTCTAAATAAAATAAAGTCGATATTTAATGTGATGATAAACTACCTTTTCCAAATCTTAATCCTCTTGTCAGGCTTTGTGATAGTTATTTAATATACAGAAAGGTTAATTATGTTGTTTCAAGAACTCAATATAGCTTTCATTTCCTGTCTGGTCCTGCTTGTGTTTTAATGGGATCTTTACGTATTTTAATGATGCTAAACTTAAGATTCAATAGGAGGACAAAGAACTACTGTTGTTACAATGTGGTGCTGGAGTGTAAATAATAAAAAAAAAAGAGTCTCATATGACTGTATAATCTTTTCACTGCTTATTAAATTTATAGAAATAAAGGTAACTTATTGGATTTCATATATTCAAAATGCATTTTTGACACAATCTAGAACATGGAATCACCTAAGAAATAAAAACGATCAAGTTTAATTCGATTTAAATAAAATGTACTACACGTGCACTGCAAAAACACAAAATCTTAAGTATTTTTTGTCTACTTTCTAGTGCAAATATATTAACACACTTGAAAAAAAAACCTAAGTCATAATGAACTTTTCAGCAAAGTATAAGAGTTTGTTTTAAGCCAATAATTCTTAAATATTGACAAACACTGACTTAAGACAAGCTCTTAAAACTTGTTGAAAAGTTATTCTTAAGTCAGTTTTGTCCCTGTTTTCCAACTGTACAAAGGTATTTGTACTAAAACCAAAAAGACAAAAATACTCGGTAAGGTTTTGTGTTTTTCCAGTCAGAGTAAATCTACACTCACTGTCCTTTTCTACACAACAGACCAGTGAATTCACAACTATGACTAAATAAACCAAATTTCTAACCCACATAGCGAAATGAGCATGAAACGGCTGGTTAAAACTGGATTCTGTGCCATGTGAATGTCGTCGATAAAGACATTTTTTAACTCTTCTGTTCGTTCTAGGTCTTCTCCAGGGAGTCCGAACCATTTCCCAGTGGAAGGGCTCGTCCATCGGGAGCGAGGGGAACTGGGACCGACTCAGGAACTAGAGACTCGTACACTCTCTGCCGTCAAGTCCCAACCCTCGACGCTGCATTTTGCTTCTCGTTTTATTTCACTCCGCAGCTTTTTTCCCCCGGTTGTCGAAGCTTGGCAGAGGAAAGACAGAAGCACTCACTCACTTGAACATATTCTCCATCCCCCCTTCCTCTGCCTTTCCCTCAGTCTATTTCCTTGCCCGTGTAATATCGCTGATCTCAGCAGAGTGCAAACACTCAGCTGATAGACTCTTTCACTACCGCCACCACAACCAAGCAAAAAGTTTAACCCGCCACCATTTCTTTTTTTTTTTCTTCCTCTCTCCTCATCCTTTATGTACCTGGATGATGTGGAGAACTAGAAGAGATTTAAAGGTCTTAAGGAAGGAAAAGTTCCTATTATTGTGAATTCCCAAATTCCTGTATGCTGGTATACAAGCTTATTGGCCTGCTACTGGATAACATTGGTGCACATCATATTAAAATTTCTGCTTGGACACTCATTCCTCCGTCAACTAATTGTACGGAAATGTGTGTTTCCACTCACATATTGCTAAAACTACAACACTTTCCGTGTCTTTAATCCTTTCTCATTTTCATCTCCCTGATTTTCTCTCTCTCGGTCAGACCAACCGAACAGCCCACCTGTCCCTCGTTTTTCTGCCAGAGCGGCGCCAGGAATTCACAAGGACACCAAGTCTGGACTTTTCTGTCTGCCACAAGCCTTTTCTACCAAAGACGCGTGGGTTGCTGTCGCCGCGTATGTCACTTCAAATGGTTAAAAGTGCGTGCAGCATGTGTTTCCTACTGTCTGCAGAAGTCCAAGATTGAATTTTCCAAACATTTTTTGACCCAGCGACATAATAATGTCGTGTTATAACTTATTATTCGACATCCTCCCATTGTCCCAAAACATGGACTCTTAATTGTCTATGTTTAGGTATTAATGTGTGTATGAGAGTGTGTGTTTTTGAGTATCCATGTAATCGTCCCGTGACCCTAAAAGGTTAATTGGGTAGACAATGGATAGATGCTACTTTAAATCTGTAATATGACATCATATATGTATAATGACAATAATTGTAATTATAACTGTACTTGTAATTATCAAAAATTCCTTCGCTCACAAGACAAATTCAGGTATTTAGAAATAGTTAGCGAGGAAAAATAAAGTCGTCGTTTTGAAACTATTTTGAAGCCACTTATAAATCTTATTGATGCCAGCTACTTTTTAAAGCAGCCGACTGCAGTTAGCTACCTGAGCAGACGGCCCAACTAATTAACCAGCTGACACCATCTTATCATAGTTTATTTCAGCATAATCAATGTTTAATAAAAATTGTATAATTGCAAGTGGCAAACTACTGGTAGATCTAGTGGAGGTTTCTTCAGTATTTTTCCTCAAGTCTCTGGATTAAAGACAACAGTTAGTAGATGTTACAGCTGACAGTAAAATGCTGCAATAATCAATGTTTTGTTATTTTAGTAGCAGTAGAAATAATTGACTCTCATAATTCGAATGAAATCAGTTGATAGGTGTAATTTTCTTTAAGAAAAACTGTAGAACAGGTACGTTTTCTTTCTCCTAATTTGATAATCTCATATCTTATGTTCATATACTCAAAGGAAGTCAGAATTAAGTCTGTCAAAACATTTCTTTTTAGCTATTAAAGCAAGCAGAAAACCCGTTTTACCATAACCAACCAGCTGGCCTAACATTATTTGTCTGTAGGTGTGTGTTTCTGTCTGTGACTATTTCTGTTGACAAGGGTGTGTGGGTGAGCACAAAGCACCAAACGCTGAAGCAGGCTTTTAACAAAAGAAAAAAAAAAGTTTTTTTTCTTTTTTTGTTTTATTTTAAGTGGCATGCATTTGTGATTCCTTGAAAATGTCAGGGTATTCGCTCAGCAGCACTATCACCCTAAACCATTTTAAAGAAGGAGGTTCCATTTTAAATGCACCAAATTAAGTATACAGCTAGCCTTACTGCCTTAATGTTGGGGCGACTGTGGCTGTTTGGTAGAGTAGAAGTCTTGCAATCGGAAGGTTGTAGGTTCAATTCCAGCTTCCTCCTGCCACATGTCGATGTGCCTCTGGGCAAGGCACTTAACCCCAAATTGCCAACTGATCTGCGTATCGGTGTATAAATGTGTGTGTGTTTGTGAGTGCGACTGGGTGAATGTGACTCTAGTGTAAAGCGCTTTGAGTGGTCACAATGACTGGAAAAGTGCAATATAAGTTCAGTCCATTTATCATTTTACCAATACAAGTATAATCATGTTAATTGCTATTGATGAAACACACTTCATAAAGTCTTTCAACATCAGTACATGCTTACCCAGCCTTACAAACTATACATTTAAATGCAGCAAATACCCCACAGGGCAATGGGCTGCAGGGTACAGGAGAATGTACAGCAGCGTCACGAGGCTGTAAATGACTGCAGAGCAATAATGATAATGGAAGTGATGGCAAAAGGACAACTTTCAATGAAGACATTCCTCTCTTTTCGTCTCTCTGCGTTGCCTGCTGAACTTACAGTATTTCTTCCAAATGACTCCATGCCCGTGTGAACACTTTAAAATGTCTGACTGCCTCTTGACAGCCAATACGAAAAAGACACGAGAAGCAGAAAGAAGCAGAACTCCTTGTTCTTTCACAATTGAGAGCTTTCCATCTTGCATTTGGCTACTTATTAAACCGGAATGGCTAGGGAGCAATACGGCTGGACTTAAAAAAACAACAACAACAAAAACGGGTGTATGAAGACCTGACTGAAATAATCCGGTCTTCTCATGACGCAAAGCCAATGTGTGATTTGTCCTCTGACTGCTGTGAGTCAGAGGTTCCTGTTTCCACCTGTTCTGGGGTCTGATGTCATTGAGTGTCCCGGCCAGATGCATCACTGTAACCCACCCATAACGTCAAATAAATTAGATAACCTCATTCTACTTCATTATTATGTTATTGTGCTTGGAATAGCTTTACCATTGACAAACCTGCAGGGGGGAAAAAAAAACACTGACCCCAGTTCTTTATTCTGCTATGATAAATATTCTGTAAATGATAATGCACCCTATGGGGAATTTAGGGTGAAGAGGTTAGCCTAAAATCACTGCTTAGCCTCACAGCCTTGTAGATGAAGACCTCAATCATCAATCACACGCTGGGCTCCACGTCCAGCAGTTCCATGGATCTTATACAGCAGAAGAGGCAAAGACCATAATTAAGATAAAGCTAAACAGAAGGGAAATTGACAAGATGCATAGACACATTATTTTATGTAACAAAGCAAGGAATACAGATTAAGTTGTGGACAGTACAGACTAGCAGTGCTAGCTAGCCTAGCCAAGATGCTATGAGAGGTAGCAGGCAGCAACGTTAGCTAGCACTGAAGTGCTAGCTTTTCTAAAACCATTAAAAACAATCTTACATGTGATGATATTCCAGTGTTTTCTGCTTAAAGGTTTTTCTAAAATTACTGGTCATGAGAAAACATCTAGTAGCTTGTTAGCACACCTCTACCGAGTTACGCACATTGCGGTACATAAAAGTGAGTTATCAGAGTACATATTTCTCTCAATAAGGAGGAATTCAAACTTTGAAAAGTCCCACATTTTTAATTTTTCTTTATCCGTCTCACATCAAAACCTGCGAAGCTAGAAAATTAAGCTAATGAAGAATTTGTAGCCGAATTAACCAGAGACGACTGCGACTCCAGTGAATCTCGGCCATGTTAATGACTGAAAAATAACATAGAAGTGATTCGAGGATCTGAACACATTTGGACTCCAAATAAAAATAGTGGTCCCCTAAACCAACCGTAGTTGTAGATGTCATTTTGTAGAGCATCTTTTATGCTAAGTTCAATTCGCTTTTCAAGTCGAAGGTCAGATCTTGGAATTACATAACATTACATGGGTAACAAGTTGAGTGTGTTCTGTTTGCCATTTGGGGAACCAATGCAATGTGTTCAGTGTGATGCTAACCAAGAATAAAAAGGTGTCGGCTGCACGTACAGTACATAGCATTGATTTTAATGACTTTTTACACACTAATGTATAGAGCTAGACTGTGTTTTAAAACATGCAGGAATTGAAGATTAATACTTAATATTAAAAGACATGGATTGGAATTACACTACTGCTAGTCACATTTGCAGTTCTGCAAATATATGTGAAAAGAACTGTGAGTGTTTACTGCGCATACCGTTTCCCTGAGTAAATAGTTTCAAATTCACCTAAAATACACTTCCTACCTGAGAGATGACAGGTGCTTAAATCTGGACTACTTCTTGGTGAAAACCAGTAGGGGAGCAGTACGGGCCTCTTTTGTGTCCTTGTATTGATCGACGGGGCCAGACTCTACTGTAAATGATTAAATTTCATTGTGATGTCACTGCATGGCAAATAAAAATCAATGCGCTGACGTACCTGAATGCTAAATACTTTAGTCTCTCTGCCTCTGTGTCTCCCTGTGTGCTTCCCCCTCCCCACACCCCACCCAAACTCTTGCTCTTATTCCATCCTCTCATTAATTCTTGTTCCCATCAAGTATCTCCCTCGCCAGCGTCTTTGCCAAGAATGAAGTCAGCACACGTGCGCGCACGCAGACAAGTGCACACGCTTCACGACGCCATCAGAAGCCTGCACAGTCACGACTCGCGCAGCACAAGCACACATTCTTCTAGAAACCAAGAGGGAAGATAAAAAAGAAAAAAAAAAAACAGAAAAAAAGTGAGAGAAAAAAAGACTGACACTATTAACACTAAAAATTTGAAACTAAATTGAAGATCTTAAGTCTTTGTTAAATGCCTTCAATGTTGCCACGTTTGTTGCGTAACGCGGTGGCGAAGTGCTCTGAGGAATTAGCTTCCCGTTGCCAGTCTACGGGGGCCGATGTGGTCCAACGTTTTAGATGCTTTCCTGCTGCAACACACACAGCTTTTAAATTGATTTTCACATTTTCTTATGTTGTGATCACAAATTTAAAGATATTTGGTGAAATTATTACATAAAGCATGTAAGAATGCACAAAAAAAAGTGCTTTTATCTTAAAAACTTCGATACAAAAATTTGCTTTCAGAAGACGGTTCATTAAAAAAATCTGTTTATAAATATTTTTAGGGTGTTCTCACACCTGACGGCTTGGTAGACTCGGTTCGACTGGAGGCCAAATTTGCGACGTTTGCTACATTTTCAGCTGGTGCGGTTCGCTTTCACGCTGTACTGTGTGAAACAAACCAAAACCCTGTGAAGAACCTGTTCCCCTCCTCCGAGAACAACCGAAGGAAACAACACAGAAACCTCTGAAGAAGACACCGAGCTCAGCTTCCCTCTTCACAAAAGTAAACAAAAATGGAGCGGTGTCAGTCTTTAGTGGTTGTAAGGATTTCTCTTTTCTCTTTTGCGTCAATCTCTAAATGAGACGAAGGGATATAAAGAATGATGAGGTTCTGTGAAGGACGCTCCTATTTATGAATATTAGCAAACAAATGTAGGTGACACAATAAACTCCAAATAATGTGGAAGAGATTGCTCTGGTCACATGAAATTAACATGTGACCAACATTGCACATCGTTGTCATTCTGAAGCACGGTGTTTGGAGCATTATGCTGTGGGAAGGGTTTCTTTAAATCGTGGACGGTAGAGGTGGTTAAAGCTGCTCACGGCTAACTCTGGAAAGAAAGCTTGACACAGGCTAAGCCTCATACCGGAGGAATCGTCTAAAGTCCTTCTAGTTTCTTGTGCTGTTTTGCAGAAAAGGGTCGGTACACCCAAAACATCACCAACTAATGAAGTCAGTATCCATTTTTTGTTTGTTTTTCCTAAACTTCCTGTTGTCCCATGGTCATTTTTTAATCATCCAGATTTAATTCAGAGAGGTTTTTTTTTTTTTTTTTTTGCACATTCTTGACAGGAATTGCCTGCGCATCGCTGCATGGTGGAGGGCTAACATCCCAGCAGCCGACTGGCAAATTGAACGTAGCAAAGCAACCGCACCAGCCAGCCATTTTCCTGTAGATGTATAACATATTGAGGGCAATGCATCAAACGCAAAAACTCGGGGCTAAAGGGAGGAATCACGGGCGAAAGCACAGGAGCTCCTTTAGCGTGTATTTATACGCTGTTATGTGAATAATTCTACATGAGTGAAAGCGGTGTGTGTGTGTGTGTGTGTGTGTGTGTGTGATGTCACCATAAAACTCATGGTCTAGACGCCGGACGGTCATCCTGTATGTATGCTTAAATGACTCTAAAGAAAGAGATGGTGTGTGTGTGTGTGTGTGTGTGTGTGTGTGTGTGTGTGTGTGTGTGTGTGTGTGTGTCGGTATCCACCATGAGACCCCGGCAGTGTGTGTTTTATAGGCTGCGCTGAGTGATTGATCATAGAGGGCTGACGAAAGCAGGTTACTGCAGCGCTTACACACACACATTCATTCCCTCTCTGCATTTTTCATTTCTCTCTCTCTCTCTCCCCTCCTTCTTTGTTCCATCTCCATCTTTGCTTTCCCTCCTCCCATCCCTCTTCCAAACCTCTCTCTCTCTCTCTTTTCCTCTGTACATCACTCTCACTCTCTCCGTCCCCACAGCCATCACTCTCGTCCTTCCTGCAGTCTCCAGCTTTGAACTGCTCCATGTCCTCTTCACACTGTCTATAAGGGGAAAAAAGAGAGCAAATACAGAAAATCTTGTATTTCCTCGCTCTCTTTCTCTCTCTTTCTGTCCTGTTATACAGAGCCCAGGGGAACAGAGAGACGCTGTCACATGATTCCTTCCTCTACCTCCTTCTTGTTTTTCTTCCCTCTGTTATCTAGCTGCAGTAGTACTCTACTGCTAGTCTGGCAAGGGTCTTCGTTTGGTCTCAGAGGGCTCCCTCTGCCTCTCTCTCTCCCCATATTGTGCAATGTACACTCACTCCATCCATCCATCCATCCATCCATCCATCCATCCATCCATCCATCCATCCATCCAGTCAGAAAAAGAGCTGAGTTTTAGTGAATTTGAAGCTGCCCTCGTGAAAAGGGGCTTGCACCAAGCTGTCAATCGACTCTTGCGGCGTCTTGCAGAAAACGTTCGTACCTCTTGAACCTTTACACCCTTTTTTTTTTTCTATGTCACAAACACAAACTACGACAACGAAAGGAGCCAAGTGGAAGGAACGCAGTAGGATTGTCAGATCATGACAAACAGGAAAGCACGACGCACCTCTGTCAACCAACTTCTGTTCCAACATCTCCGGGCTGAAATGTGAGACTGAAATTTGGACTGTTCTTCTTCTCGCCAATTGGAATGAGGTATAGATTTTGACGTTCTGAGACTCGACATAAAACCAGTCATACCACTGGCTGTATATTTGCGACCATTGTCATCTTTTAGCCTTGCGATGGCTAAAAGATGCTAATGAGCCATTTTCATCCCTCTGTACAACCATGCAACATTTGTGCTGTCTGTTGACAAAATCCCAGTAAAACACTGCAAAACGTGTGGCTGTAACTCAACAGAATGTGAAAAGAATTCAAAGAGTGAATCCTTTTGCATGACATTGCAGCGACATTTCAACACACCTTTCAATACGGACTTTTACAGAAACAACAGTTTGAAGGAAAAGGAGCCGTCAAGCCTTCAGCAAGGATACAACTTATTAATCATCACTTAATCCGACCGACCGCGCACCCCAATGGCAAAACGGACAGTTGTCCTGGAATCAGAAGGTTGCAGGTACGACGCCCACTTCCTCTGATCACATGTCAACGTGCTCCTGTGCCAGGCACTTAGGCAAACTACATATTCAGTCCATTTGCAGATTACACTGAGAAGTTAAAACTTGAAGTGATCGCTTGGGCATTTTAAGAACGTCTCGACGGTCAGGATTTAAAGTGACCATCCAAACAGGAAGGGAAGAAGGAAGAGAAAAAGGGAAATGAAGGGAATCTTGTTTCCCGTCTGTCTGCCATCGCCATAACAACAAACCTGCTCCCCCCCCTTTCTTGGAAAAAGTGACATTTCACTTTGCCCTGGTTGCTGCTCCCTGCAGGGAGGCTCTGATCCAGCCTCTCCATGAATGTGTGTGCGTGTGTGTGTTTGTGTGTGTGTGTGTGTCCTCATTAAAAGGAAGACAGCGACTGAGGGGGGGAGTGGCCCCGATCACACACACACCTTGTCAAACAAGACCTCTGCTGTGGCTGCATTAGTCTGTTTGATACCAGAGGAAGGAGAAAGTCCTTTCCTGCAGGAGGTTCACACACACCAACCCAAACTGTAACATCAAGAATATTTCATATGTTACACGAAAATATTCTATAAGTCAATTTATTACACGTGTTTCTGTTTGCCTGCTTTGCTCTTTTTTTTTTTTTTTGTGTACGTACTGAAAGTGCTACTGTATGTTTTGTGTACATACATACTTACAGGTGAAATAAGGTTTGACATTAATAGAAATAACAGTTTAATGCTCAAAACCTTAAAAAAAAGTAACACTTTTTTTAGGCAGAAATTAGACATAATTTATGTCTCCCAAATTATGTCTAATATGGGAGGCATAAAACATAAAGAAGCATTTCATTTTCCAAAAGGAGAGAGAATTTATGCACCTTGTGAGCGATAAAGAAACAACAGCAAACATGAAATCTTTACAAAATGCTAATTTAAAAAAAAATAAATTAAATAATCACAGCGCTGAACAAAAACCTCTAAAGTTTTACCTCAAAGTAAAACTTTAGAGGTTTTGCTCCGGACTCACCCAGTGAGGACGACCACGAAGTCCATGACGTTCCAGCCGTTCCTCAGATAGGAGCCCTTATGTAACGCAAATCCCAAAGCCAGGATCTTGATTCCACCCTCGAAACAGAAGATGGCTATGAAGTACGGCTCCGTCTCTTCCTGCAGGAGAGGATGATGGGAGGATGGAGAGAAAGGAGGATAAAATAACGTACACGGTAAGAATGTAAAGGTGAGGAAGAGGTGTTGTAAAAGTTGTTTTATTTTGTTTGGACTTATACATTGGTTTTAATTAAGTCTGTCACAATAAGCAATTAATCAGTGGCATGATAAATTAAAATGAGTTTGATCATTTTCATTCTGATTAATATTTCTTTTTTGTTTTTTTGTAATCCATTTTATTCATTGCTGTGGTTGTGTGTGGTTTTTATTCCCCTTTTATGTACTGTTTCTGGTTCTGGCCTTTCATTCTGGATATTAAAAATTTTCTCCAGTTGCAGTGTGAAGTATTGTGTGCAAAATGAAAGTTTATTAGTCTTTGAGAGAGGGAAAACTTGCATTTTTGTTTTCATATCATCATTATAAACATATGATTTTAAAATAAATAAATAAAAACAACAACACATTTTCCACATGTTCAAAATAAGCTACCACACGTCAACAAAACAAGCAAAAACTAACTTCAGATCTCAGCTTTTGTAAAATGTTTGCAGTCGTAATATTTACCGTCTAATTTATGTATCGTCATCATTGTTTGCCAGTGCTTTCTGCCGTGTTTTCTGCTCTCGCAACCTTTTGAATATACCTGCGTCTATTCTCCGTTACGTGACCGTGTGTTTGCAGAGCTTCGAGTATAATCCCATCACTGCACACAATAAGTGTGTGCACAAGGTGTGTGTGTGTGTGTGTGTGTGTGTGTGTATGTCATAAGCGTGTGTCGTCGTTGTTTTACCAGTCTTTCGGACAAAGGCGTCTTGTCTCCGTCAGGAAGGTGCTGTTCCAGAGCCAGGACAATGCAGTTTGCTATGATGGTGGTGAGGATCATCCATTCAAACGGAGTACAGCTGGAGTTAAGGGTCATTTCACGATGCAGAGACACGCCTTCATACATATGCTCATTATTAGACACACTTTGACATCGGAGGGATTCCCAGATAATCTAAAAGTTTCATAATGTCTGTGAACACACCGAATCCAACCGAGAACTGCAAAAGCAGTCTTTGGTGTGGAAATTGTTTCAAATTGTTTAATAATGAAGTCAGCGGGAGAACCAAGATATCCGCAGCTCATTCTGGCTGTGGGAGAACAAGACTTTCATCAGGCAACAGGAAAGCTGACAGGAGCTCCCACTCATGGAATATTCTGGATTAGCAGGCTGGTGGTAATCTCAGAGCTAAGGCGACAGCTTACATTCTACATGCAATAAACATAAAATGTGCCGCTGTAGCCGCTCTAACCAACTTAGGATGCTAATGACAGTTTCTCAACTCCATAACAATTTTATTAAAATAGAAAAATCCTTTTGTAAAGTGACCACTGACTTACACACACAGTGTGACATCACCTCTACTCCTAAAATAAATAATTACTGACCCTATGACGATGGGAAGATGGAAAAAAATAACAATATTTTGGATGCTGTTTGACTAGTACAGTTCCTAAGAAGTCACCAGAAACAGCTTCACTTTAATATCAGCACCTGAAATAGACAATAGGCTTAATGTTGCAGTTGATAACATTTATAAAAAATAAATTGTTGTTTTTTTAAATATTTGATAAAGATGTCACTCTGTCCCGACAGTATAATATTTGACAATCTGTGAAAGAAAAAAGAAAATTTTTAGCTCCTCCGCCCCCTACAGCCATCTGCAGAAATACACCGCTACGGGTCAGAAACGACCAATCTGAGCCAGGAGGAGGGTCTTAGCACTGTCAATCACGCTTGTGCACGCTCACATCACTAATTACCAACTGCACATCACAAATTAATATAAATAATTACATCACAAACATCAATGCCTGCTCTCTCTTGAGTATTCTCTAAGTTTATCAATCACCAAAGAGTTGCAGTTCTCACAAGGATGATCTCTGCAGAAGACCTGGATGTTCAAGACATATTTTGCAGTCTTTTCTTTTTTCTATCGACATCGTATGGGTGCAAGTAATTCATCTCTTTCTGTACCTTCACACATACCAACAAGGAATCTCCTGCTTGAGTGTTGATGTGTTAAAGGACCTACGATGTTATCTCCAGTGACTTCTGAGTCGGACTTGTGGCCTCATGTAGAGGGACAAGTGATCCCACACCGGAATTTCTGATGCACTTAATTTCGCCCAAAGACCAAGGGCTCAACTTCAATCTGCCATTTCTAATCAACACGGTTTAATATTTTTGTCCAAACCGCTCCGATACCCGAGGTATTAGGCAAATGAGATTGTCTTAAGAACAGGAGAGGTGCGACACAAAGTTGACCAAACAGAAAAGCTTTCATGCCTTGACTAATAAACCAACAAAGCACCAAAAAGGTTTTGATAACATCTCACAACATAAAAACATACATTTTTCACTGGCATGACCACAATGAAGGTTTTTTTTTTTCTTTTTGTACTGCTAAAAGTCTTTGACACTGATATACATTTTGTTTCACCAGGTTTAAAGAAATAAAATCTTCTGAAAATGATCAATTACTTTGTGGCCGAGACCAGAACCCTCAAACAAACGCACACATTGACTCAGAGAGGTCGGACCGGCTTTTCACGGCGCTCCGTCGACTAAAAGTGTGTTCCAGCGTGTTGCGTTGTATACGTGTGTTTGTGTGCTCTGGATGTGTGTGTCCAAGCCTGAATAATGGCTGCTGGAGGGGCTAAGATGACTAGATACATCTAGACAGATCGAGCATGTGCCTAATTGTCCAGTCATTATCCTGTTAGTCTGGACGTGTGTGTCTGTCTCCTTGTATGTTTGTCTGCCTATGCGCGGCAGGAGTACGTGTCTATTGTCGCGTTTACCAGATGCAACGCTGACACAGACACTACGGCCAGAGGACGGCCTGGGCGAGAGTTTGTGTGCGTGTGTTCTAGCGGGCGAGCGAGGAATAAGATGCTGGTTGACATGAGAGGATGAGACAGGTTGGTCAGGGGAGTGCACACTAACAAGACAAGGCTGAACTGCATGGCACATGCTGGCTGGCAAAAGAAAACCACACACCTGTGTGCGTGTGCGTGTGTGGGTGTGTGTGTGTGTGTGTGTGTGTGTGTGTGAAACATGACGCAGAAAGCTAAAATATGGCCTCATGCGCAGAAATACCATCTCAAATTACTCCAAGATTCAAGTTGAAGTATTTTGGGAATCTATAGAAGCCTGCCACAAACTTCAGCCTAACATCTCCGACAGGCCAACAGAAAATTGTGGTGAGGTAGAAAGAACATTGTTTTTCTTTTTTTTTTTTTTACAAATAAAATCCAAAAAACGTGGATAACATTTGCATTCAGCACACCGAGTCAATATCCTGTAGAACTACCTGTTGTTGCATAATCTCTTTTGAAGTACCTCTCTACCAGTTTGCATGTCTATAGATTTTTCCAGTTAACTCGACCGCCGTCACAGTAATTTTCAAATCTTGCGATAGACTTTTCATCCAGACTAAGATCTGGACTTTGACTGCACCGTTCTAGCTCATGAACAGACTTTGAGCTAAACCAGACAATAAGCATCTGCCTGCATGTTTAATGCATCTGTCCTACTGAAAGGTGAACTTCCATCTTTTGTTGCCTCACCTGCATCCATCTTTATGTTCAACTCTGTATCAAGGGAAGTTTTTCTGTCCCTGCTAAAGTAAAGTATTCACACAACAGGAAGCTTCCACCACCATGTTTCACCAGGTGAGTGTCGTGTACCTTCAGGAGATCTTTGAAACGGAGCACTGCAAAATGACAACTATATGTTGGGATATTGATTTACTACTTAGCCCTATGTTAAGGGGGACGTATCATGTATTCTCCACACACATACTATTTTATAGCACAATCAAATAACTTTGTTACCTTCAGCTGTAATAAAAATATTGTATGTATCAAACATAAGTTAAGAGAAACTTGACTTCACAATGAAATTAGCCATGAATAAAATTCAAGAAGCTCCTACTCTTTCCCGACGCTCTGGCTTCCACATTTCTTCCCAACAACGCCTCTACATCATCTCGCTTACAGCCGTTCGTCGGAGCGTCGGACTGAGAAGTGGTTTGTATGAAGAGCTCAGCAGCCACGCAGTTCCACCAGGTGTTTGCTAATTGCTGCTGCCACTAGTCTGTAGGAGTTGAGTGGGGGGAGAGGACAAAGACGGGTGCTCTGTGAGGTGGAAGCTCAGCTTTAGGGAAAAAGGCCAGGCTTTGTGAGGGAAAACATTTAGGCACACCAGCCTGGTTGCCGCGGGAGATTCAAAGATTTCTCAGACATCCGGGGAAAAAAAAAAAAAAAAAAAAGAAGAATCGGGGTAATCAGGCATATTTATGGTGAGATAATAACATAATTACAAAAATAATAATTATAACATGATATAAAACTCCAAAAAGTCAATTTTACATAGTACCTCCATCCACTTTTGAACTTCAGCTGTTTGTTTCTTGATCTTCATGATACGGTTTGTTCTCTAATGTTCTCTAAGAAACCTCAGAGGCCTTCGAGGAAGAGCTGGGAGTTTAAATTGCTCCCAATGGGGCTGAAATACACAAACACTTTTCAATTGTAACTTCACCTGTGCACTGCATTGCGGTGGTCTGTTAATCTCCAAAAAAAAAAAAACGCAACGAAGGTTGATTAACAACATTCGAAGCAACAGCTAATTTTTCACCTGCTTTGTTCTAAGTGCTGATGTTTCTCTTACAACTTGGTATAACACAGACTAAAAATGCAATAGAAACATTGGACTTATATGAACATAAACAATGCTATCAGCGGTTACATGGCAACGTGACGCTTTGCTTTATGTTTTGTGTTGTTTGTTTCTTCATATTTTTTATGCATGTATATTTATATTGTGTGTTGTGTATATAACCTGCACTTTAACTCGAGTCAAGCACGGTCTCAATCTCGTTGTAATCTGTTGATGACAATGACAAATAAATCTTATTTTATCTTTATTGATTTAAATCAGATTATTGTGCTATGCTAAAAAACAACAACAGACTTTTTTTCTAAAATTGGTTATTCAGTGGTGGACTGGTCTGTGGGCCGTGATCATCTCCTCTCTCCCGGGTGGAGACAGCTCCACTACAGGCACAGAGCAGCTAATATCTAGGCAGCTCTGTTAGCGTCTTACTGAAAATGAGTTTAGCACAAGGCCATATGCCGGCTCTTGTGTAAAGGCACTCGTGTCTTTTTTTTTTTTTTTTTTACTCACTGAGAGTTAGCAACCCAGATCCCTGGGGAGGGGGGGATGGAGGAAGTTTAAGCGAAACCTGCCAAACAAACCTTCTCGACTCACTTAGCGCCAGTCACTGCCGCTCCTGGCTCCAGCACCAATAATCTGCGACTCTCTCCGTCAGCTTGACCAGGGAAACAATCTGATGATTAAATTACTGTGAGCTCAAAACTTAGTCTCTCTTTTAATATGCCTAATTCAGGAAAAAAACAACAAACAAAAAAAAACACAAACATAAAGCATCAACAGAGGAAAAACGCTAGCTTAGATTAAGAATTATTTTTTATATTATACACAAAGCGATACTCCTCAGAATGCTTGTAAACGGCATCATGGAGAAGCATTGTTGTGGTGACGTGCAGAAGGCGGGATGTCAGAAACAGTAGGAGCTTCTTAAAGAGACAGAGCCCAATTTCCAGGCGTCAGGCTACGATGCAAAGATACATTTCTCTTACGTTGTTTTAGCCACATTTTCATCAACTGAAGGTAACATAATTATTTGATTGTGTTATAAAATGGCACCATGTGCCTGGAAAATAAATCACACCATCACCTCTCTTTAACAATAATGTAAACCAGCGATATGCTAGGACTGGAAATGATAAGATCTGTCACCCTTGTGGACAGATCTTATCATCTTAAATGGACCAACAATTCTTTACAATTGTTTGTAAAGAATGTACGCTGCCATTCTTTACGAACAATTATGTCAGAGTACAACAGACAGCCAATTAAATACTTTCTCAAAAGAACTTTTCTAGAACTGACTAAGAAGTGGAGCCGGTCCTGGTTTAGAACAGGAGCCAATATGGAGGAAGGACGGCATTTTCTGGGTCAGAGTTGTGAACCATTTGTCACCGGACAGGAGCATCGCTATGGTAACAGGTGTGCTTGTCATGTAAAGTAAGATCGTGTAAAGTTAGTAGGCCTGTCACAATAAACAATAGATAAATTAATCGTAGGACCAACTAAAACAAACTCAATAACTTTCATTTGTTTGATTTTTCTTATTTCTCTCTTTCTGCCAAAACTGGTCTTCAGTCTGCTGCTTTGGTCTCAACTCTCTCTTTTTGAAAGACAATTTTGTCAACAGAGACTTCATAATTCATTTTATTTGTTTGTTTATTGTTGGATATTTAAAATGTCTTCCAGATTCAACGTTCATCAGAATTTAAAGTTGACTGATTTTTCAGGATGTGTTCTTGCATTGTTCTTCCATTACTACTGTCATATTACATGAAAATTGTCTCGAAATAACAATAATATTGTTTATCAAAATATGTTTTTTTTTTTAGATATTTTCACCTCGATCTTTTATTCCACATTCAGAAATGTTGACAAATTTTCCGAAATCTGAGCATGAAGGTGAGAATATAAGTTCTCTAAACAGATAGAAATGTGTTTTAGTGATCAGTCACTACTCATGCTAACCATTGACATCATATGCTAAAGACGGTTAAAAATGTAAACACCAAAAGGATTTTGTCCTCGTTTTAAAAAAAATTCCCGTTTTAAAACAACTGATCTCTTACACACCCTTGTGCATTGCCTCTGCTCTCTGTGTAAATAATTAATGACGCCTCGCTGCAGGAAGTTCAGAAAAACTTTTCTTTTTTTAAAAAAAAAAATCTCCTTATTCAGAGAAAGCTGAATCAGCAAAAAGCCTTCCACAAAATAACTGAGACCATCTCCACTCCAGAGCTACATTTATAAATATATTGGCTCTATTAAAGCACCATCTGGTAATCAGAGATACTAAGCTATTTCTTTCTGAAAATAAACATGGTAGGTCCTGCTGCAGAGAGAGAAACTAGTTCATTCCTGCTTTTAAAAGAAAAAAACAAAAAAACAAAAAAAACATGAGAAACTGACTCAAGTTTACCACCGGAATAGCTCTGAAAAACTTTAATTGTTGTGGAATGAACCTTTGAGGATGGACTCTGGGGCTGAGATTTGAGCCGATTAATATTTATACATGTTCATTCACTGAATGAGGAGGAAGTTGTGCCGCGTCACCCCCAGCCAGTTTAAAGCTCATTTTCTAGGGCAAAAACTTCCTTTTTAGGGAATTAATAACACCCAAAGTGCTTTTGGGGATTAGCAGATCTATGGCCAGAACGGGGGATTAAAAAAAAGAAAAAGCGGCTCTTTATTTTTGTGTATTTAGTTTTATTTGGCGCTGAATGTGTTTCTCCCTTATTTTCTGACAGATTTGTCATCCTGATCGACGATTTGGAAAAAAGCAGAGTAGCTTCGTTAGAGTTGCTGCACATATGTTCAGATTTTTACATTTTATTGGAATTCGTCAAATCAGTTTCTGCTTTGGAAAGATGTATTTTGGTTTTCAAAGCCATTCTACAGGCCGCTTTTCTGTGTGCCTGTGAGGATGTCTTTGTAAGAGGACATGTCTGCCACAACATTTATTATTCAGCAGACACACACTCTGCTGGCCTAACAACCTGCTGAAAGCCAGAGGTAGCAGTTCCTGTGTGAGTGGACGCATCTCTCCTTTCTCCTTATTTCTTCACATTCCTGCAGTGCCTTCAAAAAAAGCTTGTTTTCTGCTCTTTTTTAAAGCCGTTTCACCATTTCTAGCATTTTCCTTCTTGTGTTTTTACATAAAAAACAAATAAAAACAAACAAAAAAAATTCTTGTTTTTCTCCCCTTTCTGCTTTCCGTACTTTGTCATGATGTTCTTTTTTTCCTTACAAATTTAGCCCCTCGCCATCCGAAACACTGCAATATTTTTTTTTTTGTAGTTTTTCTTTTTTAATAAACGAGACAGAAAAAGAGAGCCTGAATCCGAAGCAATTAAAAAACAGACATATTTGGCACATGTGCTACTGGTGAGCACTGGAAAAAGATGTATGTGTGTGTGTGTGTGTGTGTGTGTGTGTGTTCCTCTCTTGTTAATTAAAATAGCTCTCTAATGGCCAAAACAGGCCCTGCTCTGCCAAACACACTCACCTCTCTCTCTTTTCTCCTCCAATTCTTTTCTTATCTCGCTATTGCAAGCAGCAAGATCACATTATATATATATATATATATATATATATATATATATATATATATATATATATATATATATATATATATATATATACATATATATATAACAGAAAGAGTTTGGCCAAGAATAAATATTCAAAGAGAAATACATGAAATCATGAAAGAGAATTTGGAAAGAAAGAAACAAAACGTTCCACCATCTTTGTTTTAGTCTTCTTCTTCTTCAGTTCCGTCACAGATTGTAAGTGAGCTGTACTGCGTCACAGCGCCCCCCACGGTTACAGCGCTGCAGCGCTATTACTACCAAAATAGGCATTAAATAAAGGCGGATATGGACAGAGTACAAACAGAGTTGGACTCCCTGTTTAATGTTAAGCATAAACAGCCTTTTATTCAGGGAATATCAGAGACGGCTGGAATAAGTGGGCTACTAGGGCTAAGCCCTCCCTGACATTTACAATAAAGTTGTTAAAATAAACAACTTAAAAATAACTACCGGTACCTAAAAATAAATACATTTTATAAATAGTGCATCACATTTTGTTAAATTTTCAACAAACCTGGTGTCAAACCGCCTGAGGGAAATCCCTGGGTCTTTATGAAGGGCTAACTTCTGACAGCCCCATTCAGTGTTGCTGTCTATCGGCTCAGAATGATTGACAGGCGTCTAGCCACGCCCCCTTGGTTTGCGGTTCATTGTGGCTAATGGACTTTACCAAGCTCCGCCCACAACCGACCTAGAAAATCCCACGTGGCCACAAGTCTCACAAACAAACTCTGGCAGCGTTGTTTCTATGTAAACATGGCGACTGATTCTCTGCAGTGTATTTCTGACTCGATTAGTGCATCATTTCTACCAGATAGCTAACGGGAAGCGTGAGTTTGTGAGATTGCCATCCACGTCACCACGTAGAATGGACATCAGCCAATGAAAAGAGGCCCTCTGGTAAGGTCCATTTTGGTCAGCCCTGGGCCACAGCATTCATCCAATCAGGATGGACTTTCCTCGAGCTTGAGTGTGTGTGGGCGTGGTTTGGCGTAGACTGAGAAGGAGCGATGGCGAGCAATATTAGCTTAAACAAGGTGGATTATTTAACCTTTTTGCGTCCCGGAAAAGTCGTTGGAGTGAATTTCTCTTTAAATAGGATAGGCCTCGTTTAACAACGTATTGTATCTTGCAGGGGGATTCATTTGGACAGTGGCTCTATGCAAGCTTGGTCTTTGGTATGGTGTATGTATATATATATATATATATATATATATATATATATATATATATATATATATATATATATATATATATATTAGCCCACCCTTCAAATATCACCACCTGCCGCCACTGGTAACAACACCATTTTTCCCGCCAACTCCGCCTTTTACAAGCTCTTCCTGCTTTTCTGCACACTGTATTCTTCCCGCATGCATCCGAGATTATATCTGTGATCGCAAAAGTTTCTGACTGACGAGTGTCAACATCACCCTAAGCCTGTTTACGTCCAGCATTATGATGGCCAGGCAGCAACTTTTCTAGCTTTATTTTGAGGTTGAGAGAGTGAAGACGGAGCGTTCCCATTCCAAAGATGGATTTTCTTTTGTGTGTGTTGTTGTTTTCACTGTAGATTAGTTTGTCTGATCACTTGTTGCCTTTGACGGCAATGCCACAATTATCTATTTACATATTGAAGCTCCTGTCGTCCAGCAGTCATAAAAGTGTCTGCTCTAAATCTATTCATGGACACCATCAACTATTTGCCTGCTTAAAATTCCTCCTCTGTCCACACCCGTATAAAAACGCACCACAAAGCCACCTACAGCGATTTAAATTCCTCCACCTAAGTGTTCCTGTGAAAAATGTCCTCATGCGTCAGTTTGCTTGTGCATAAGCAAGGTGTGTGTGCGAGCTTGTGTGCTTGTGTGGATATGTGTGCGTTCACCCAAGTGTGTTTGTGTGTACGTTTTCAGCTGATGAGGCATTTTGGCGTGGCGCTGAGGCTGTGCTTTAGGGGAGCCTGATGAAGGGGAGATTTTAAATCACACCAAATGAAGCTTTATCAAATAAATGAAACTGTGTAGCACTCGACTCAGCAAGAGTCAGATCTGTTATGGGAGTGATGCAAGCACTCTCTCTCACTCTCTCTCCGTTTTTTCGCCCTTCTTCTGATCTCCGTCACAAACGTCCATGACTAGGAAAGTACAGGGAGACGGTGTTCAAACACGGTCAAATTTTCTTAAAAATTCTCCTTCGGTGAGAATTTGCTGACTCATACGTGTTTCTAAAGATCGCTGGAGCTATTTCCAGACTAAACATTGAGTGTATAAATTAAAGAAAAATACCTTTGTAGATTTAAACTAGGGGTGTCCAGATCCGATATTGATATCGGGAACTGGTCCGATATCAGCCAAATAACGAGTATCGGATCTCAGATATAGTCTCAGCGATAGAAGCAGTCCATTCAAGCATGTAATCCGTGCCAGAATTTATACCCCACACACAGACCCAATGGTTAATAACAAATGGTTGAGTTGTTCTCATGCCTACTGTTGTTGACTATTGTTCTCTGTTTGAGTAATTTCACTTTATCAAGCCTTTTCTAGCATTACACACTACAAAATAAGCAACAAAGGTGTGTATGATCCATCCTGATATCGTATCGGGTCAATATTGATAGCGGTCAATTCTCAAAACTACAATATCGGAGTTGAAGTCAAAAAGCTGTTTCGATACAGCTCTAATTTAAACATATTTTGTTTTGGAAGAAAAGAAATTGGATATGTTATGAATTCTCTCCTACCATCTACATCTAGCAAATAATGCTACCATGTAGCGAAATATGGAAAACAACAACAACATATGCTGTGTAGCCTGGTTGCATGTGAAGTGCAACAAACAACTTTCTACAACTACACTTTTTTTCTTGTTTTTTCTTCTGCTACGTTAAAAAAATAAAATAACCAAGTTAATGAATGTATGAATGAGGAAGCTGAAACTCTAAATTATTTAGCTATTTGATGCCATAACAAGTAGTCAGTAAAAAGTAGAGCAGCAACATATATTAAACTGTAAGGCCACAAATACTAATATATGTAACATCCTGATCACAAAAAGATCGCTTTGACAGTATATTTGGTAAACTGTGACATCTAAAGTGCCATAAAGTTAGATTGATTAGATTTTACTGACTGGAATATTAAAGTTCACAGGGTGACGAGGGAAAAGGTGGGTTAATCACAAATAGTAATAGATATTAAAAGTTTTTCTGTTTTAAGTAAAAATCATTTAACTATGTGACACATTTTTATGTGGCTATCCTGAAATGCTTTGGATCGATATTCTGTTTCAGTTTGAGGAGCCTGTAGGAAATATCCTTAATAAAAACAAAACAAGCACACTAAATTCCCCCGTCTCATTCCAGGGTGCAGAGGGGGCCCCTTGCCCTGGGCAGCGTTTATGCAAGAACCGCCACTGCTGGAGACGACGTCTAGCCTTTCATAGAAAATTAGACACTCAAAGCAGCTTCTTCAAGAAAAGTCCCCGTGACGTGACCGGAATCTATGTTTAGGACTTTTAGAACATTCTGCAATGTAGCTGACAAAGTCACAGATATAATTACTAAAATCAATAAAATACTTAAAAGTCGCAAGAGCCCATGAAATAGCCAACAACAATGATCATCTGGCAAGACTCTACAAAGTCTATTTCAGTGCTTCTGTTCACCTCGTGCCGTTTCGGGAGTTTTTTTCTGCTTTACTTGAAGGTTTTATTTTTATCTCATATACTGCAGCTTCTGCTACAAAATGCAGTTTTATCTGCAATCTTCATGTTTGATCTGTTCCTCTGCTTTTTCTTTCAAGCCATACCTCTCTCTCTCTCTCTCTCTCTCTTTCTCTCTCTCTCAACAATCACTCCAGATTTTTCTTGCCGTTTCGTTCTAATTCAGGTGCTTTATCTCCTCTCCATAATTCTGCTGCATACTTCGACACAATGAACTGCTATATTTAGACTTCAAACAGAGATTTTTTTTAAAAATGGTATTTTCTACTGATCTCAGCTCCTTTTGTTTTACCGATACCTTTTAAGTTGTTGTTTTGTGGGGTTTTTTTTTCCTTTAACAGGATACCTGCTGTAAACTGTGCCAGACGGTTATGAGCGACACGCAGATTTGCACTCTTAGCGCAGAGATGAACCCGAATCACTCCAGCCAATCCACCGCTGACTGCAAGACCAACATCCGCGCACGTTAATATTAACACAGATTATGCGCACAGACCTCGCTCGCAAAAACAAACGCAGTAAAATGCAGCCGCGCTCGCGGCATCAACCCTGACGCAACTCGAGGAAAGACCGACAGCTGAGGATGGGGCGGGACCCGAACACATTTATTCATTTTAGAACATAACTGGAGCACGTGAGACGCTCTGAGATTTGATCCGTAATGGAGTAAATGCTCGCCTCATCTTAATTTGGCTCCCCTTTCACTTACCGACTGCAGCAGCGAAAGCTTTTAATGTGAAAGGACCGGCTCTCCACCCAGGACATTTTGACGCCAAGTGGCGGGATTAGCAAGACAGTTTTGAATTGTGTTTCTTTTGTCATGTGCAGAAAATGAGAACCTTATGTTGCATATTATTTAGTTAAAATGGGACAAGACAGGCATGCAACTCAGCTAGTTAGCTAGCTAGCTAGTGATGCTAATGTTGGTAAAAGATTGAAATTTTCAAATCAGCAGAAAACTAAAAAAGGATACTTCACCGTTTTAAAAGGAGTCGGATTAAACCCAAACAATATTATTACCGTACGATGTTCTTTCTCCAGTTTGAGTTTTACAAAATCCAAAATGCGTTTTCTTAGCTAAGCTAGATTTTAAATGATGAAGTTGTTTATTTTCCTCAGGCTAAATTGAATTCTAACTTAATTTGTTCGATTAAAAGCTGAACTGGAGATTGTTCTAATTTAAGTTGAATTGAATTTGACTTTTTTCATGTTTTATATTTTCTCTTTGTTTTATTGAAATTTTAATTTTAAGGAAAGAGAGAAAGAATGAAAGACAGAAAGAAAAAGAACGGATTAAAGGAAAAAAGCAAAGAAAGAAAGAAAAACTTTGACATTTAATTTATTTATTCGTATCACAACTCCAAAGAATAAGAAAAGAAAAAAATATCTAAAAAAAAAAAACTCATCAAAATCCACATGAATTTAAAAAAAAAGAAGAAGAAAAAAGAGTTAAAGAGAGCAAAAGACCGAATGTCAGAAAGAACTTTGTGATCTGATACGTGTGAACAATGACTAACTTTGGCCTTAACTTTTATGGAACAACTTATTTTGCCGGTGAGACAGAAAACTCTATTCTGACCATATTAATCAACATATATATAAATACAATCTTTTTTCATTCTTTTTGTCTTGGATTTATCTTGGATCATGTATTTTTTTTGCTTGTCGTTCATCAGTTTTAATAAGCTAAGCACCACAAAATGTCCTCTGATTGCTGTCGATTGACAGACTTGACTGCAAGGAAAAACAACAGTATTTTGAAGTTCCAAACAAACAAACAAAAGAATAAGTAAAATTCACTTCATCCTGTCATCAGCTGAAATGAACAGACTGCGTCTGCTGAAAATCAACCTGTCAAAAGACGGCTTTGACGAACATAAGACAAATTCAAAGCAACTCACAATTTAAGCCTCTCTACCGCACGTCTAGTGAAATAAAAACATCTCTAACATCTCCGAGAATCACCAATCTGCGCCTTGCTCCTCGATTTTATCCCAGCCTATCGTCTCTGAGCAAAAGGCCTCTCTCTTCCTCTTCTCTATCAATCTGGGGCTCTGGTTCTGGTTCGTTTCTGCTTCTCCCTTTCCTTCCTTCCCCTCCTGCCGTCATGCGTCCTTAACTCGGCTCGGCAGATGGCTGCAGCATCAGCACCTCCTCAGCAGGACGAGAGGAACGGAGACGACAAAACCCAGGCGAAGGGGGCGCAAGAGGAGAGCGTAAAGAAAAGAGAGGAGGAGCAGGAGGAAAGCAAAACACAGGTGAATGATGAAGAGAGACTGATGAAAAGATGAACGGAACAACAAACAAAGAGAAAATGGCTAGAGAAGTCAAATTATGGCGAAAGGAAAGAGGGAAAAAAAAACGAGTCTGGAAGCAGAGTGGAAAAGGTAGTGAGGAGGGAAAGGAAAAGACGAAGAAGAGAGTTGCAGTATTTCTATCATTCTGAATGAGCGCGCTCCATAAAAGTAGGTTACTGTCAGGAGACAAGGAGAGGCTCACACACACACACACACACACACACACACACACACACACACACACACGCAGGACTACATGTACCATCTCCATTTTAGCTCTGCCGAAGCAGCCGCAGTATGTGTGCATATGCTGCGTGTGTGTGTGTGTGTGTGTGTGTGTGTGTGTGTGAGACAAAAAGAGCAAGAGCCTTGAGCATCACTGAGCCACCAGCTAAACTGTTGGTTCCAGCATGAAAATACCAGGCGGTTTGTTTTAAATGGCATCGTGAATATTTCAGAGGCAGAACGTTTACGGCCTGCAGGCCAACTGGTGACGACGCGCCGCCAAAACGAAACGGATCAACCTCGTAGGCAGAGCCGGTTCTCCGACTGGCCGGTGTTCCGTTCGAGTAAAGCCACTTCTTCAGAATCCAGCAGGATTTCAGGCGAAAAAGAAAAAACTTTCTGATCAACGAGGTTTTTGTTCGAAATGTTCGAAAGCTTTCACAGCGGTCTTGTTTCACTCCGTTTGTTGCACTGAGCTAAAATGGGCTTGTGAAACAGGCCGGAGGTTCTTGGGTTCTTGGGTTGGCTAATGTCACTCTGAACTGTGGAAACGTAAGAAATCCGTTACTGGAAAATAATTTTTGTTTTTTTTTGTTTAATAAATTATATTTGGGACAGAATTAGCCAAAAATGTATCTCGATTTATCGATAAAACCGATTTATCGCCCAGCTTTGCAGGGTTTCCCCTAGAAAACTCGCTGAGTCCGGTGGTTGGGTTGCTGGGGCAGTCACTCATTCAGCGGCCCGTCGCGTAAAAAATGTTTCAGGCTGACAGGAAAATTGAAAATATCACTTGATAACTATGTGTTTTTGGAAGGTTGGAAGATTAATATCAGGACACCAACTATAAAGTCCTAAAAAAATGCAAACATTTAAAAAAAAACCTTAAATAAATAAACAAGCTAAGCCTGGTGGCCCGCCAGGCTTATAATACACTGGGGGAAACCCTGCTCTGTATGGATGAATTAGGACTTTAATCACATTAAAGCATATTTATCTACCGCTCTAAATGTGTCCAATTTCTCCCAACAATCTAGAAAAGAACTAGGACACACACACACCGTATGCTACCGCGCTGCTGCTTTTTCTAAATTCCATTTCACAACTTCTGAGTCAAGTTCCTGAGTGGCCTAAAACACACATCTATCCTACTTCTTCCCTCTCCTTTCTCTCTCCTCCTCCTCCCCTCCCAGCTTCCCATCTTCCGTTTCTCCTCATTACTCACAGTTCTCTAAATAAAAGCAACCTGCCACGTTATATCAATAGCCTACATCCTGTGTGTTGTGCCGCCTGCAACTTCGAGCTGCCGCATAGAGAGCGGCGGCGCGCGCCCCGCGTGCGCCGCCGCTCGCTCGCGTCGAGTGTGAATGGTTGATAAATGATGAATGTCCAGGAAATGAGAGTACAGCGTCGAGGAGAGGCAAACGTATGACATCAGCAGCTACTACATTAGTCACCGAATCATTTCTGCAGAGTGGAGCACTATGCCATTACTTAGTAAACACACACACACACACTGATATAGGCTGAAGCAGGTGCACACTGAGTTGCATGCACAAGCGTACAGTATATATTGTTAAGTATTGTGAGGATGGAAAAATGGTAGCAAACAAAAAAAATAACCTGTGAAATGTGTTGGCTAGATGGTTTTGTACTGAAAGACAAAACGTGGCTGTGCTCATTTTCTAATGACTCATCAACCCATTAAATCTCTCAAGATGTGTGATTTAGAGTCAGACTGCATCCACCTTACAGTTAACACACACACACACACACGCACACACACACACATGCAGATTAACATGAGCATGCAAACACTTG
This sequence comes from Gambusia affinis, assembly GCF_019740435.1. Lineage (NCBI taxonomy): Eukaryota > Metazoa > Chordata > Actinopteri > Cyprinodontiformes > Poeciliidae > Gambusia > Gambusia affinis. The sequence goes on along the minus strand of NC_057871.1, from coordinate 25,643,957 downwards.
CTCACTTGCATACATGGACAAATTGAGCTTGACAAAGTGCTGTACAGATCAGATCAATGAACATTCAAAACATAGAAAGGACAAAAGAAAAAAAATTATGATAAAATGTATACCACACAAAACATTAAAGACGTGATATTTTTAAAGCTTGTTACTGCCACATATTTGCATAAAGTTCAAAATGTCTTTAAAATAATGTAAAGCCACATATTCAGGGTTTCCCTGGAGTTTTATAAGCCTGGCGGGCCACCAGGCTTTACTAACCCACCTGTGTTTTTTTGTTTTTTTTTATAGTGCTGTGACATAATTTATTTTATAGTGACAGGAAAGGTGAATCAAACTAGGCTTGTAGTTGACGCGTTGAGCTGCTCTCATGCATCTCCAAACTTTAAATTTTTTTAAAAGTTTAGAGTTGAGTAATGGAAACAGAGTTCATGGTGGAAGGCTGCTGGTAACACAAAGTAACCCAGATTAAAAATGTATCTTTTCTACTGGTAGATTGGATGTGAAGGCACACGAAAACGTATTCTATTATTTGTTGGAACTACGTCTGTATTTGAACACAGGATGTTGTTCCTGTTTGGGAAAACTTACTCCACGTATTGTGCTCTCAGAGTCAGGCAGCTGTAACAGGGAGGAAAAAGCCTGTTATTCTGCCGCCTTGTCCCGCTTTAACGCTGCGTTCGAATAATGCCGTGCTCAGGTCTGCTGCTGAAAAGCGGCCTAACTTTAGCTCTCTGTCCCACATGATTTTGACATTGGCTTCAAGGGGATTTAAGAGCAAAGCTGATCTCCTCACAAAACCCAGCAATTACCCGGGCGAGCTCAAACTGAGGAGTACCTGCGCGTCTCTCCGGAAGAGACAAGCGCCGAGATGTGTGGTTCAAATAATTAGTCCAATACCGATCCCTTGTCACCAAATAGTTAATTAAAAGCTCGCTCACTGTGGGTATATGAGTGTGTGTCCAGAGGATTAAAGGATGTAATTTTAATTATGTCTCCAACTTTCCTCTCTCTCTCTCTCTCTCTCTCTTTTTTTGTCAGCTTCTAGCAAAGACATGGTTGGAAAAAATGTTCATATCCATTTTCACATCCAAATTAGTGCGTTCAGACATGTTATGTACATGCAGATAGAGAGTATGATTTAAGTTATAGTGACAGAGGAAGCAGTCAGGCTCAACGACTTCACGTTTCTGTAAGAATAATCCAGGAAAAGTATTTAAATTAATACAGTTTGCTGGAGGTAAAATGCATTTCAGCGTCGGAACGATAATTCCCAAGAACCTGGAAATCAAATAGACAAAAATATGGGATTTTCTCTTATTCAGTTTCCTACAGATAAACGCTTAAGTTTCAACCAACGGTTAATAGAGACCTGCAGCGTGTCAGCCACCTTGGTAGCCAAGAAGAATAAAAGCTAATCTAGTTTCCATGAGTTTTCTGTAGTGAAAACTTTGGGAGGTTTTGTCAGGGTTTGCCATCTTGGCTATTTACCATTTTAAAAAAAAATCTATTTAAAACAAACTGATGTGTTTTTCTACAGAAACAGAAACCTGCCTGTGTTTCCACGTCAAGCCTGGAGACTGGAGCCTCAGACTGATTGGAGTAATGAAGGAAAGGTTTTCTGCTGTATTTTATCTGATTAACTGTGACTAAAAGAGAAGGAGGATTTGGGTAAGATTTAAAAAGGTCAAGCCAGACCTTTTCTATCAGTGACTGTAAGCCGTCATGTTCAGATGAAGAGAGTTTTATCTCTGAATTATACACTTAATCAGATATAATACAGAATGAGTTGGACCAAAACAACTCAGAGGTCAAAGGTTGTAAGACTGTATTTTAGCAGGTTCTGATTTTGGAGGTCGAAGATCTACAATCTACACCACAGAAGGGTTTTTATCAGTTTTCACAAACATTTAGCTTACATGAAAACTAAATGTTTATAGTTTACGGCTAATCAGATGTCAGCCTGTGGCTCTTTTAGTTCCCACTTTATGACTGTCACAGGAACGGAAAAACACAAGAGTCTTCTTTCAGCAAGCTGACTGGCAATGCACAGGAACAGGTGGGGGAGGGGGTAGCACTGCTATTATTCTGTGCTCGAGAGGAAACTCCAGACGGTTTTTCTGGCAGCTTAATAAAAAAATTTTTGGATTCATTGGAACGGAGGATTTTAGCAATTTTGGTACCAGAACCACTTTCAGGAGTTCACTGGAACCACAGCCCACATTTTCTGTTTTCTCTTTACCTTACCTTGGCAAAAAAGTAGTGAGTAATTATTAAGTAAAACATCACATATTGCCCAATTAGTAAAAGGAAACTGGACTGTACATGAAAGCCCGTCTTGTTTCCTAGATTTTTAAATGAGATTTTACCAAGTTAGCTCAGTACAAGATACCAAACTTGCACAAGAAATTATGCATAAATGCTCTGTTGCTGATCTCTCCCACCCCCACTTTGAGGGGTATATTTAAACCCCAGGAAATTGTGGTGAAAACTATTTTTTGTGAGATTTCTGTGCTGAAAATCACAGCTTGAAACTTTTCCTATGGGGCCAACAGAGAAGGTTCAGGTTTTAGTTAAAATGTCAGCCAAATTTCACGTCATTTTCACAGCAACTTTTAAGCAGCATAACTGAATTGTGACGTTATGTTGAACAGCTGTGCAGGTAAATCATTCAATAAATGACTAGACTGACAAATATGTGTAGTTTTTAGCCGTTTCATAAGCTACAAACCCGAGAGCCCTAACTACTCTTGGCCTAATTAAAGCCTTGTCAGATCTCCTTACTGCCTTTCTCCGCAGCGCGCCACTCTCTTTCTCTGTTATCCACTCCTTTACCTCGGCATCTTTGCCTCAGGGCCGCCTGATTGACAGTGGCGGTGACCCCCAGCGCCCGGGCCCTGCCTCCCCCGGTCGCCAGAACCAATCCCAGAACTCGGCCAAGATACACCACGAAGTGACAGACTGGCAGCCTGCTGACGTTTGAGCGGCCTGGACGGCCGGACCGGACTCTGTGTTGGCCTGGTGAAAAAGCCTGACTGCACATGAAGAAGATGTTGTTTTCTCAAAGAATTATGGCAGAATAATTTGTTGTACGTACAAAAAAATGTAACACTGGCAACAATAAATTGGTGCTCTGGATGGAAATTTCTGGCAGTGTTTAGGTAAATTGCTTTTGTAGTGAACCCAACATCTGATGTACTGTCTTTTAATCCGTCTTCTTCCTACTCAAGCTCAGTTTTGTTTTTAAATAATGATCTGCTTTCATGTTCTTAGAAAATTTGTCTGTTCTCTTTTTTCTTAGGTAAATGACCAGTTTCCTCAAACAGTGTGTGTTTCTCAGCTTTTACGATTCGTTTACGATCAAAGACCGTACAGGGCCGCTCTGGGTTTCCATCTCTGCAACTCAATGTGATCATTAAACGTTGAGACATTCAAGCCAAATGATTGAGTTCATGCAGGAGAGCAACGGTTTACAACATGCAGCACGCCGCGCTATCAAGGAGTCATATCAAAACCTAGGCGAAAAAAATCTGACAGCAGTCCGTCGCTTCAAATTGCTCCGTCAGAAAAACATTAGCAGCTGGAGCAAGAAAGGCAGCTGTATGTTTCCATTAAGACTTTGATATATATGAAAGTTTGAGTGTAAAGCAAGAACTAGCTTTACATTAGCTTTGCTGAACACTTATTTTTCTGCTCATGCGCAAAAACCAGAATACGATTCACTCACAGAAATGCATAAACATAAACAGCAAACACACACACACACACACACACACACACAAGCACCAAATTCACACCTACACACATTTGCCCCCACACACACACACACACACACACACACAGATGCCTGCACTAGGCTCTGTTTCAGGGGAGAGGCGCCCTGGGCTGCAAGAGAAAGCAACCAGCTCAGATCAAAAACACACATATGGAGCCTGTCACAACACCTTTTAGTTTCCGCTTTTCTTTTTCTTTTTTCTTTTTTTTATTCCCTGCATATTCTTCGCCACAGTCTCTGCATGTCGGTTCTCTTTTCCCTCCTCTCTTGCCTCCGATCTGCTGTCCACACTGCAGTGGAGAAGAGGAGAGGACGAGGGGGGAAACGGAGCCAAACAATCGAGAGCCGAGAGGAGTGGAAGAGGAGGAAGAGGAGAGATGGGTCGGGGAAGAGATGACGTGAAAGAAAAAAGAGATGAGAGGAATCAGTTTTTTAAAATTTTTTATGCAGTATTCCAATTTTGCTGGAATACTGCCCACTTTTCAAATGCACACCTCAGCATTCCTCCCATCTATTAGACCTGAAATAAAGTGCTCTTGCTGTTCAATTAAAAATAATTACTTTAATAATTATCATTAGAGAGATAATTCCCAGCATATGCGCTACTTTAATAATCAGTACTAGTGGCGGACTTGAAGACACAGTGATGCTCCTTCTTTCCTCAGTGTGTCTACTCTGAACCTCAGTCATTCTCTGAAAAACATTAACATGCGTCACATTGTAATTCTTCACTCCAAGCAAAAGCATTTCTCTGCACAGCTAGCAAAACTAGCCGCAAACAACAAACAGATGAAAAGCAAGGCTTTTTTTATATGATACCAGTTTCATAATGACCGTTGATTTTAACCTTACAAGAAATATTTTAACCGTCACTTTGTCGTGACAGATTGGCATGAGACACTTATCCCAGTGCTCCCAGTGCTCCCAGTGCTAACTTGAATAAACCAATCATAGCCCAGAGAAGTGTCTAAGAGCTGTCAATCCCCTCCTCTCTCCAGCTTGCTCTCTGCTACGCTGCAGCTAGCACTGCCTGTCATGAATGCTAAGGCTAGTTACTAGTTAGCATGGCCACTGATGACGGTGGATAAACAGCTACTCAGTAATGGAAAGTTATTTTGCTACCATTAGCACATTTAGCTGTGAGTACATGAGATTGATTGACAGCGCTAAGGCCCGCCTCCTGGCTCTGATTGGTTGTTTTTAGTCAGGAGCGGTGCATTTCTTCAGACAGTAATAGCAGCACGGGCAGGAAGTGGAGGAGTTTGATCTTTTCACAGATTATCCGTCTCAAATCAGACTCTCACAATAAGGTGAGAGTTTTAACAAATATGTAAAAATATATATATTTATTTAATAAAAGTTGCATTCTGTCCCTTTAAGTGTATTATAATATTTTATTTACCTGAAAGTAACACTAGCTGATAAACAATGAATTTGCGGTGAACAAGCTAAGAAGTTGGATAGCTTGTATTTCCCAATAGCAGCAAGAAATAAACATCATTTTTGTTAAAATTATAAAAGTAATACAGAAACGCATCATTTGTCCATGTGTAATAACATTTAATTTGCATTTTTCAATGTTATTTTACATCTATATTTTTAGAGATTTGATCATGCTAGCTTGGTGCTCTTGCAGACCTAAGCAGCTGCTAAACTGGCAATTGCCTTGGGCCGGCTGTGGCTGAAGAACAAAACAGAAATGGAGACGAAAAACTACAACATCAGTTATTAAACTGATATTTTGTATCGTATCGTCTTAACCGATGTCTGATATCAACTACCGTGTGATTATTATTATCCTGTCCGATTGGGTTGGGAGAGAAAGATGCATAAGGAAGCAGCCATGGAATATCATTGAGTGAATACAAACAAAAATTTTTTTTTCCGTTGTTAAGAAGCTATAATATGGAGAAGTGGCTGAAAGATAATGAGGAGAGCCCTTACTTCCTGTGAAACAACCACTCCAGTTAACAATATTAGACTGCAGAGCACCAGTTGTCTTTGAACTTACGGAGGGTTTCCAAATGACAGAGAGCACTGGGGAACTATTGTTACTACACAACAAATGGAAATGCACACGACTGAGACCTACGTACAGGTAACGTGTGTTACCACAGCCAAATCTTACCAAAACGGTTGAAAAAGTGAACAAAATGCCACATTATAAAACAGAACCCAACCAATCCCCTCAGAGGCAAAATGCCAGATGTATTTAGTATATTTATGAAAAAGGTGAGATAAAATTAGAGAAACAGGTGATCACCAGAGAAACAATGCCTTTTGTTGTTAATGATGTTTTTGGGGGGTTTTGTCAGATGGGTGCAGACGTTGTGCAGGTGCTCTAAAGAAACGCTGACCAAACACAAAGAACGCAAATCTATGAAAGCTAAGAATACTCAAATCTTAAGAGCAGATGGTTGGTTTTGAATTAAAGACATACTCTCCAAAATGACTATTAAAGTCCCGATTTTAATATTTACACATCCCGTTTCAAAAACAACAACAAACCTGTTTGTCGTTGGTGTTTTAATGTGTGTGGATGTTTTGACTTTGCATGTGGGATGTAAACGTACCCGACCGTGTCCCTGACTCTACTTCACATCTGACGCTCCTTGTACATCAAAAGAATAAAGCGAGTGGGAAAAAAAAATCCAACTGTGCTGTTCACCAGTAGAATATTAGCACACACACACACACACACACACACACACAGGCTGGCTAAAGGCCAATCAATAATTCACAGAGTGCAGATTGAATGTAGATCACAGACTCAACATGGGGGGAAAACACTGTGGCTGTCCACCTTTATTCTCCTCAGAGATTGTCCTGTCTATCACCTCCCATCTCTACTTTCACCTTTTTAAATATATTTTCTCTGTCGATTCGCATCGAATTTATTTGTGTATCCGTTTGGCTAGTTTTGCTAACATTCCCATTAAGCGAGTTTAAGTCGCATAAAGCTCCCAGGTCTACAAGTTGGCAGGTTTTTCGGCGGTGGTGAAATGTGGCTGAAATGTGGCTCAACATCCATGATTGCGACTTCTTGACATTAATCAAATAATCATTTAGCAAGAAGCATTGGTACTTTTTCAGCAAAAAGGGCAGAGTTGGATTTTAACATGGTCACATGACGAGCGACTCTTTAGCCTGAGCGTCGCGGTAGTGTTGGTGAAAAAGCCAAAACCTGTAGAAGTTCAGCCGAGGCAAGTTAACCGAGGGTCCAACGTGGTTCCCAGTTATCCTACGCCAAGTCATCATATTTTCTCTCCGCTCTAACAAAGCTGTAAGCACATGTGACATATATATCCGTAGCAGGGTGTGTGTAGTACTAGTGCCGCACACACACACGCCCACAGGCATCGTTTTAACAGTGCAGGTTCCTGTTTGGGTTTCATCCGTTGTGAGCATGCGTAACTTAGGCCATTATGTAGAAACCGGCCTCCTGGGACGCAGTCCTACATGCAGAAACTATATTAGGAACAAGCACAACTCCGAAGGGAGCCGGAGTTGTTGTACGCACATCTGCAGCTAAGTATAGCTGTTTTTTTTATCAATGCCATTTATCACCTTCAAACACATCTTTGCCTCTGTGTTTCTTTCATTTGTCACTGGCTTTCTAATCCGTCACACTCCGCTTTGCTTTTAGTCGATCCCTCCGTTTTTGTTTCCTCTCCTCCAATTTCTGAGGCGAAAAGCACTCTTGCCGCATAACTTCTTCGGTTATTTCGCACTCGGATAGCCGACTCGTACGTACGCCGGGCATCAGCACGAAGCACAACAGGAGCAGCCGGCACACAAAGTTGAGGAGAGGACAGCAGGGGAATCAGATTTCACCACAGTGTGATGCAGACAGACACACACACACACACACACACACACGCACACCCACACACACACACACACTCTCACGCTGAGGGAATAGCCTGTAAGGATCACATATCGCGAGTAGAGTTCTGTCAAAACAACCATTACTATGGTGCTGGGCTGTCGAGATGTTAAAGACCAATATTTAACATTTTGGTGATTTCATACACAGGTGTAATATATTTCTCAGCTCAAGTTTCTTTTTCTGTTTCAGTTTAATTTAGTTTTTAACTTCACTAAAATAGCATTTTCTGTCCCCCTTTTCCATAACAGGAAAGTCGGATTAAAATTTAGACGAGCACCAATCAGACTTCTGTTGCTGATTTCCAATTTAGGTAATTTTGTACCTCTTAAGAAGCTATGAAATTTTAGCTTATTTTAGGAAGCTAAAATAATAGCATGTGCGGGTTTTTTTCTGACTTTTCTGCCAGACACACATTTTTTTTAGAAATTGAGGCAATCTCAAGGTCAAGGTGTCAGACTAGTCACTGTGGAAAATATGATCACTATTTCAAAGCTATGACAAAATCATTGTGAAATTGAAATTTTAAACTGAATTTAGCATTTTCTGTTAGCGATTTATTGGATTGCTAAAAGGGGCAGAGCATTTTGTAAATATATAATATAGATCAAACTGTGAGGGTTTTAAATGGCTGCCATCATTTCAAAATTCAAAATGGGACTTAATGACTTTCTGTTGGGTTGTAATGAGACTTCACCGCTCAGATGGAAGCATTTTGGACGATTTATACTAAAAAATAAATGGTGACAGAGTGACGGACAAGACTGTAAGGCCTGTAAAAAAAAAAAAAAAAACACAGCTGGGTATTTGGCTAACAACGGTGAAGTTAGCATCTGACTTGTGGGTCTTAAATGTGACTCTGAGGGTGTTCTCACACCTGATGGTCCTGTGGCGTCGTTTCGATTGGGCACCAAACTTGCAACATTTGGTACATTTTCAGCTGCTGCGATTCGCTTTCACACTGCATTGTTTCAAACAACTGAAACAATGCACTTTGAAAAAACTCTTCCCCTTCTCGCCTGTGGGGGGCGCTGCAGCGAGAACCACAGAAGGAAACAACATAAAAACCCCTGGAGAAGACCCTGTAATGTCTTCCTAATGAAATATAAACAAAAATGGAGTGGTGTCAGTTTTTGCAGGATTTGGTGTGACAAATATTTTACATGGCTAATCGATTTGTTAAAGAAAAAACTGATTTCTTTTCTCTTTTTTTTTATTCCACAGCAAAAGCAAAAGGCCTTAGACGAATCACAGAAGTGAATTTGTGACTGAAGAATCCAAAACATCTAACTACAGGACTACTTTACTTGGTGAAAGCATCGTTACAGCCCCAGTTATTACTTATGGTGTTAAAAGTACAGATTGTGCTGTTGTATCACCAGGATATATTAGGATCCATTGCAGAGAGAAAGAGATTGCACAGTGAAGCGTGAAAATCCCAAATGGGGCTTTTTTTTTTTTTTTTCTTTTTTCCCTGCCAACAACTCAGCTCCACTGACTCGGCCATGTATGTGTCTGAGAGCATGTGTTTGTGCTCCAACGCCCCCTGAGGTTAGTGATACTAGTGAACAGGTGTTACAGTATCACCTGCTCCCAACACACACACACACACGCACACACAAACACACACACAAACACACACGCACAAACACGCAGAGCGCCATCAGCCGGAATGATGTCTCCTCCAAGCTGGACAGATGAAGCCAAACCACAAGCGGATCTGTCAGGTTGTGTGTGTGCTCATGCATCATGCGTGTGTTTATTTAAGCTTACGTAAGCGTTTAGTCGAACTCGACCAGCAGACGAGGCACGCTGCTAATTTCGGGCCTACAACAATCTGAGCCTTCAGGCTGTTAGAAACCCTTTTGCGGAAAAACTGAGGGTTGTCGTTTTTCTATGTGTTCAACCACTTAACACATGACAGGAGAAAACTGGCAAGTTAGTTCCGAGATGAGAAACAGGAAGACGGATGTTTTAAAAACACACAGAATTAGGGATATGATTCGTTATGAAACATTACAGGAACACAGAATTATTACAAATGGCTAGGAGTGTCCAGATCAGACATCAATGTCAGCTACTTCGTCAGATGTCAGACAAAATCTAAAATCTTCGATATAAGCGTGCCAATATTAGCACTCCACTCCAGCATTTAGTCCGCCCCAGGATTTCTAACCAGCACCACTTGTATTATTAACTTATTAGTTAATATTAAATGGGTCACTTGTTCTTCTAGATATTGTTGTTGATTATTGTTTTCTGGGTAATATCACTTGATCAATCCCTTTCTAACTTTCCACACTACAAAATAAGCAATCCACCTCTGTGCGATTCGTTCTGATATTGTATCGAGTATCGGTATCAGTACCAGTATCAGTCAATACTGAAAGCTTCGATATTGGTATCATATCAAAAATTTTAAGAAGCTGTATCAGGAGACCTCTAAAAATGAAAAGTGCAATGACATTTTTCTCTCTTTACTCTCTTTTCTTTCATCACAATGTCTCCTTCAACATACCAGAGTCTCATTGTTTTGGATCTGTAAAGGAGGACAACCAAAGTCCAGACTTCTAATGCAGCGCCTCAAATAAACCTTAAACAGCCTCCTTTGCTGTTGTGATATTACAAACACTAATATTGCAATGATTTTTGCAACTAGCTCCAATCAAAATGTCAACACTTTATAACGAAATGCAGGTTTGATACATTTAAGGAACGTGAAATATTTTTTACTTGTTTCTGACCTGCCAACGACCGCTCCGAGCCAATGAGTGTTTAGAGCATCATCAGTCGGAAATTCTCTGAAATTAGAGTCCTTCCTGTCCCAATAGTTGAGAGACTTGCGTAGCTAATTGTAACACCAGTTCCTGCGATACAACACGACAGGATTCTTTTGTACTGTGGCTTTGAAAGAAGTGCCAACACTCATAACAATTTATTCTGTTTCAGCTGCCCAAAATAAATAAAAGGAAGAAATTAATAAAATAAAGCTTCAGCCTGAAAACAACCAGAAACACAAATCTCTTGAGGACAAATATCCAGGGACAACGCAGCATTTGGTCTCCTAAAGGCTAGAAATAACTCATTTGCAACATTAATGGTAGCTTTTTAAAATAACCTTTAAGCAGGTATAAAACATACTTTTCATTAAGCTGAGATTAGTATAATAAAAATGCTTTCCTTTATTGATCTGATGTGATATTCTGATGTTAAATATGGTGTTTTTGTTTAGCTGGAAGCAGAAAATCATCATAATTACTAGAAATAAAGGCTTGAAAACATCCGTCTGTATTTAAATACTCTATATATGACATGTTGACGTAGTAAGTCAAGTTACTGAGATCAGTGAACTTTTCAATAATATTCTAATATTAAGTAAGTGAACAATGCAAACTCGGATAGTTTAAAGCATATGTTAACACACAACTAATACTGACTTTGTATTTTTAGTCGTTTTAGACTAATAGCAGAAAAATACTAAACACACAGCATCTCTGTGGATTCTACAAAACACCAGAATATACCAGAGAGGACTTTAAATCTTCTTTGGAGATAGACATTGATACTCCAGCATAACGGCACAACACTTTCTTGTTCGAAAATATATTTATCGTTTACATTTTAATAAAACCGACTTACTGAAAATACTTTTTCATTCCAAAGTAAAACAGAAATGACTAAAGTATGCTCATTTTTAGGGGGAAAAACATGGTTGGGAATTCAAGAATTACACATATTTTTTAAAACTGAATATCAGCTCTGTACATTTATTACAATTAAAGCGTCTTGACGACAAACTACTACTGAAAGCGATCGTTGTTTTTCAACGTTTGAAGGTTTTTGGTATCTACTGCCTCTCGTTTTCTCTCTCGTTCTGTGTTACTTAGTATCTACCTCTCTCAACATGTCCTTTTCCTCACGAGATACCAAGCAGCGTGGCCAGAACCCAGCTGAGCAAGCGTGAAACTCACACAGACAATGACCGCTCAGAGCAGATGGTCAGAGAGTGACACAGAATGGAAAAAAAAAGAAGAAGAAAAAAAAAAAGAACAAGCACAACATTCACATAATAATGCTGTAACCGTATCTGATGGTCCTGGGCCAACAAAATAAACAGTAATGTCTTTGTTCTTCAGAATAAAGACACGAATAAAAGAAGACAAAGGCAGGAATACTTCCTGCTTTTTTGAAAGCAGGAAGTAAAAGCTCTTGCTTTTTGCATTTCTAAGTAAGATAAGAGGAAATAGTAAATAACGACCAACCAACCCTTTATGTGTTTTGTCATTTAGAAACTGGAGACACCAAAACATCAAAATAAGATTAAATAATTTTCAAATTTTAAATGTTACATAACAGCTTTCCTGTTACAATGCCCTTCAGAACTGTTGAAACTCCTGTTAAAGATGTATATTTTTAAAAAACAACAACTATTAAATTACTGTATTTTAATCTCACACATGATTTTTTTTTAAATCCAACATTTAGCTTGACTACATTTATTTAGTGGTGGAATTCAAGTCACAAGTTTCATTTAATTTTTCACAAACATTTGTTGCTGCACTATTGGAAACAATACTGAGGAAAGAAAGGCAGTTTCCCCTCCTTGTTTTGGCTTTTAATAATCCTTGACTTTTTGCTTCCCTGGAGAAAAACGTCACGTGAAACTAAAGCCAGTGTCTTTTAGCTGCTCTTCAAAAATAAGGAAGCCAGTAGAATATTCCATTCATGCTAGTTGGTAGCTTACCCGAGGCTAATGCTAGCCAATACAAAACTAATGCTAGCTTATTTGTGCTAATGGATGGTAGAGGAATTAGGAGAACCAGTCGTTGACCAGCCAAGGCATGCTAGTTGGTAGCTTCTCTAAGGCTAATACTAGCCAACCCAAGGCTAACAATAGCCAGTCCAATGCTAATGCTAGCTTATGCTACTTGGAAGTCTATCTAAGGATAATGCTAGCCCATGCAAGGCTAATGCTGTGCTAGGAAGTAGCCAATCCAGTGGGTGACCAGCTGAGGTAGCCGAGTCATGCTAGTCACCAGCCTTTCCAAAGTCAACGGACGCTACAGGTACGTGAGTGACGGGCACCCAGCTACCGGCACAAGATGAAATAAAGTCACAAAAAAAGGTTTCTGGCACCAGCATGTCATTAACCAGATCAGTAGCTGGCTTTGGAGAGGACAGAACTAACCGTGACACGAAAGAATCCAACGATTTAAGTTCGCTGCTAATACTGCGACGTAGGAAAACTCATCAAACGTTCCTGAGGCTAGCCTAAGTCCAAATTTTACTTTCTTTGCCAATGGAAAGCTACAAAACCAATCAATAAAGTCGAACATCAATGAAGGAGACAGAATGGAGGTAAGAGCCCCTCTATAGAAAGCTGGTTGCTACAGTGGTCGAGTCAAGGTCCAGTCTCTAAATTCTCTAAAATCTGAGCCATATGGACACTAAGCTTAACTTTGATAACACCTTACATACTTTTTTTATTATTATTTCCATTCACTTTTACGCTGCAAATTATGATGCCCTGAGTTAACTAAAAAATAAGGAGAGTTTGGCAGTTGCGTAAAACAGGCAATCATATTTTTTAAAAAGTGAAAGAAGATGGAGGAGGGTACATTTAAAGAAAACGGGTTGCAGGACGAAGGAGAGCGGTGGAGAGGCGAACATGAAAGGAGCGTAGAGAGGGAATGTGAAAGTGCTGGCGAAGGGAAGGGAAGGGAGGTATAATGAAGTCCTTTGGGCCTCATGTGAAAGAAGCCACAGCATCTGCCAGCCGACAGCCCGGCTCTGTACAGATGGTGGCATGATGGGAAATGCTCGGTTCATTTTCAGATCAGAAAGTGAACGTTGTAAACACTTTAACACAGTCTTAATTGATTCTATTTTTAATAATACTTTTTTTTTTACATGTCAAAAAGTGGAAAAAAAAAACCCAAAAACTATTAAGATTTTCAAGACCAATTTCACTTCCAGTGCAAAAAATGATCCAGAGCAGCCTGCGGACAATACTGATGTCTATTTTATTTTCTATTTTTCCGTTAATCTGAGTAAGTAAGCAGGTGTGGTGAATAAAGACTGCCTGACAATGAGCGACAACCAAGCAGAACAACGACAGAGTCAAACTTCATGGTTCTGGAGAAGCTAACCGTCCAGAATGTAGTTTGAACTAGCATTTAATGCTAGTGTGCTCTCTCAGGGAAACCTGTCTAGTGTAGTAGTGACACAGTTGATGCTTCTCTCTTCAAATCTTAATTTAAGGGAGGATGGTGGGGGGAAAAGGGTGTTATGTATGTGCCAGGCATATATAGTGCCATTTCATAGCACAATCAAGTAACTATGTCCATTTAGTTGTTTATTTAAAATAAACTTTTACGAGCTTTACATCGTGTTGTAATGTTATTCCCTCATCAAAAACGTACCTGGAGTGTTGCTGATTCTTTTTACGGGAGGAATCCTTTAATCTCCCGTGGCAACCAGTCAGCTGTGCTAAACGCCTTTGAGGCACAGCTCCTCCTATGAGCTGCAGTTTCCAAGCTTCCCAGCTCTCACAGAGCAGCCCTCTGCCATGACTCCCCTACTCAGCCCCTTCAGACTAGCCAGCAGAAATTAGCAAACACCTGGCAGAACTATGCATCTACTGAGCTCATAATACAAGTTACTTCTCAGTGTAACGCTGGTAAAGACGTAGTTAAAGGGTTAATAGAGAAGCCATGTTGTGACAACATCGTGAAGGCGGAGTTTCAAAAAGAAACTGGAGCTTCTTAAAGAGACAGAGGCCCAAATTCAAGGTGTTAAATTACTAAGTAAATGTTCGTCACATTTGAAATATTTGGCATTTTTATAACAACTTAAGGTGACATAGTAACTTGACTGTTCTATAAAATGGCACAAATTGCACTAAAAGGGGAAAATGCCCCTTTAAGTGCAATTTGACTTTCCATCAAACACCTGAAACTGGCTTCCGTCTCTTTAAGAAGCTGCTACCCTTACAGACGTTCCCCCTCAGCACGCCATCAAAACAACGTTTCTCCATGCCGAGGCTGTTTACAACCATTCTTCGGAGCGTTGTATGTTAAACTCACCAGAGTTGCACTTCCACCAGGTGTTTGCTAATTGCTGCTGCCGCTAGTCTGGAGGAGCTGAGTGGAGGAGGCATGCTGTGTGAGGCAGAAGCTCAGCTAAGAACCGAAGCTCTAAAACGGAGAATGAACAAGCATTTAGGCACCCCTGAATGGTTGCCATGGGAGATTAAAGGATTCCTAAAACAAACATGAATAAATCAAAGCAACAATGGGGATGTTTTGACGAGGGAATAACAGTACAACATGATCTAAAGGTTAAAAAAAGTCAGTTTTACATGATATCTTCCCTTTATTTGCTATCTTTAAAACTTTTTTTTTTTTTTACCTTGATCTTTGGCTGCTTAGTTTTGTGATTTTGTTCCTACTCCCTCTGCCTTTTAGGTCTTAAAATGTCCAACATACACTAATCTGAGTTGGGCCATAACTACAATATCAGGAAGCTCTTAAGATACTTCTGATCTTGTCCTTTAAGTAAACACATCTACGCTTTTGGCCACAGTGAACTAGCTAACCTGGGTAAGTCAGCTGATACCAACCTTGCTACTGCCAGCGTCTCCATCTGATTGTTTAATATCCACTGGTTCATCGTCTACTAAATACTTAAACTACTGAAACCTGCTAGCATCTGACCTACTCTTGCTACTAGTTATCAGTTTGATTGACACATGAAGAGTTGTGTCTTTCCTGTCTCTAGTCAAACTCTATTTGTACTCTATTGCCTATCTAGGCAACATACATATAGCTTAGTATCTTTTTTCTGCTTATGCCAAAAGATTTTTTTTCTTTAGTTTTTAGACATTTTCTTGCTAGTTCTACTGCTTTAACTCCTCATTAAATCTTTACATGAATCTTTACAATATGTCCTCTTGGTACAATAATGGACTTCAGAGTCACTTTCATTCTAAACACACAGGTACTTTCTTTCCCCACAACCCCAACTGCCAACACACACACACACACACACACACACACACACACACACACACACACACACGCATGTTTGTGTGGCTATTTTTGTAGGGACTTTCCATTGTCTTCCATTAATTTCTACAGCCTAAACCTTACTCTAACCCTATCCATTACATACCTAACCCTGACCAAAACTCAGTTCACACCTTAATCCTAAATCTGACCCCTGACCCAAAAACAGCGTTTCCCCTTGTGGGGACCAGGCTTCGGACGCGTTGGACGCTCTTGACAAACATGCCACAGCGGCCCTCAACACGCCATCACATAGACTTGGCATGTGAACCGGACGCACCTGACGTTTGGTGTGAACATGCATGACATCAACTAACTTGCTCACTCTATGGTTACCTAGCAACAACCTGTTGAGTAACTTGCAGTGGCAATTATAGGTTTAGCCCCCGTGCCTTTTAACTGCTTAAACACAAAACAATATTGTCAACTTTGGCAGTATTTAAAAACAAAACAAAACAAGTCAATAATTATCTGTATCGGCTGAAACGAAACATATCGTGATACATTTTTCAGCAGTATCTCCAGCCCTAAATTGTATACAATTGTTTAAGACATGCATATACTAAAACAGCCATGTTCTCATAAGTAGCCTTCAGAGTTTTTTAGCCTGTTGTTTTTTTCTGCTGGATAAACCATAAGCCACTTCTAGAGTCAGTGGTAGTTACAGAGCGGATAAGAATGGGAAATAGCCATTTCCCTTACCTTCTGGTTGAATGGCGCTATACATCTCATAATGCTGATATCAGCACTCAGCTCTGACAGCAACCAACACGCACACACGCACGCACATTCACACGCACACACACGTTGCTAACTGGGTAAATGCTCTAGAACGAGATGCATCTTCATCAGTGCGACTAGTATCATCTTCAGCAGAACGATTCATTCAGAAGAAACTCAAACAGGAAAGTGCATCGCAGAAGCTCATTGCATACACACGCAGGCATTTTAAACATCAAATCTACACACAACTCCGAACTTTCATCCGCCACATTAAGGCCACACCTTAGCCGAAGCACTCCAGCCAACACACCCCCGCCGGTACCTTGGTGGGCCCGCTGTGAAAGGATATGGCCATTCGGTGATCTTTTTGGCGTACTTCCTCACCACGTTGTCTTCGCTGAAGAGGAAGAGGGAGCGGTTGACCGTTAGGCAGCTCTGCCGGACGGGTATGGGGTTGTACAGGGCCATGGTCCGGGCTCTCTGGGCCATCGACTGCTTGTACACGCGCTGCCCCCCGGGGGGCCCACCTTGCCTGCTGCCGCCGCGGCCGGGCCCCCCTTGTCCGCCGGCACCCCCGCCACCACCGCCACCACCACCTCCTCCTCCTCCTCCTCCGTACCTGTTGGGTAGCTCGTCTCCAAAGCGCGCCATTCTGCAGACACCAAACGCCAGAGGTTAGGAAGGAGCCGGGGGGAAACCTCAGAGTGACACCTCCACATGCCACCACCCCATCAGCCTCGGCTCCAAAGACACATGCAGAATGTCTCTGTCTCTCGCTTTCTGTCCTTCCAACTCTATCTAGATCTGTTTTATTTGTTTGTGTGTGTGTGTTGTTTTTTTCCTTCCCCAGGTCTTCAGCGCCAAGAAGATACCTCCATTTGTGAGTTGGGAGGACGAGAGGAAGGAGGGGAGGGAGGGATGGGAGAAGAGAGAAGAGAAGGAACGGAAAGGAAAGAAAAGCGAGTTATCGTGTATTTTTGGAATATGACGGGATATGAAACACGGCAATGTGTTTATATAATTTCTGTACAATCAGTTCTCTTAGAGGAAAAAAAATGAATATTTTATCAAGGCATCACCCTCTCTTCTCCTCTCTCTGTCATGCTGTTCTTATTTCATTATATTTGATCAGGAAAAGCCGCTCCAACAAGAAAAAAGAAAAAAAAAAAGTCAGCAGTCGCTTCTCGTTTCTACGCAGGCGGATGAATCGATCACCTCAGACGCGATCAGAATGCATAGCTGTGCATTGAGAGAAGTAGTATTGCATCCATCTCCAGCGAGCAGGCCGGCTCCAGACTGCGTCTTTTCCCTGCATCTTGTCAGGATCTGCAGTTGTCTTCCCCCCCCAACCCCCTCTTTTTCCACCTTCTCTCCTCCTCCTCCCCCTGTATCTCCCCTTCTTCTTCTTCTTTCCTCCCCCCCAACACACACACACACTCACACACACACTCAGCCGGATAAAAATAGATAAGAGTGAAATCTTTAATAATTCATTTCTTCTTGTTCCATATATCCGCAGTGTTTGATGTGGCTCCCGCTGCCACCTTTCACTGCCGCCGCGGCTTTCCGCGTACACGCAAAGACGTCAACCGACGGGGGGCTTCCCCAGAATCCGAGCCTGGTGACATTTGTTGATATTTGGTAATGGACGGTGCGGCATCCCCCCTTCCTCCTCCTCCACCTTCTCCTCCTCCTCCTGTTCTTCCTCCTCCTCCTCTTCTGCTTCTTCTTCCCCCCCCCTCCTCTTCTACAAGGCGTCGGTCACTGATTTTTGGGCGTGATTGCGCGCAATTGGAGATGAAAATACTCCGATCCTCAAGTCTACTAGTCTTTCTCTTCCTTGCGTAAAAGAAAAAAGAAGAAGGGGAAGGAAGGAAGAAAAAAAGCCAACCCCGAGTTGATTAAATAAAAACAAAAACAAAAAATAAAAACAAAAAAATAAATAAATCAAAAGATAATGTCCACGATAATCATCTATAATCCAGAGTTGGGGGAACAAGAATCCCAGACAAACAGGATCCGGATGATGGAGGCAGCATCATCATCACCATCATCAATTCTCGGTCGAAAAACGCGACGGCGGCGGCGGTGCAGGTGCGCCGGAACAGCAGCTCGCATCTTCTCCACCGCCGGGCAGAAACCGAGCACCATCCCCGCCCAGCAGCATCGCCTCCTCTCCTCTCTCACCTCCCCGCCTCCCCGACGCTCCTGAAACCCGAAAGAGGCGGCCAGCCAGGTCCGACGTCGCTTTCGCGTCTCCCTTCCCCCGTTGCCGTTTATGCGCGCGCTACCTTTTCCCTTTCCCTCTTTAGGATTTTTTTTTTCTTTTTTCGGCGCCTCTCTCACATCCCCCGCCCCCGGCTCCTTCAACCCCCCCCCACCCCCCACGGGGAGAAAGTCAACCAACGATAGTCAGTCCGACTCCGATGCGGGGAGGGAGACTGTAAACGAAAGACCCCGACGAGTGGAGATGCTCCTGCGGGTTTTTCTTTTGTTTTTGTTTTTTTCCTTCTTCTCTAACGCGTTCAAGTCGGGGTTGCGCCGCGTTCCGAGCATCCGATCGGTCTGACGGGAACCGAGCGCCACGCGCAAATCCGTGGCCACGCCATGCAGCGCACGACGCTCGGCGCCTCCCAACCCGCTCCCCGAAGCGCGCCGCAGTTACGCTACGACGGCTTCACCTGTGCGGCAAGGTGCGACGTCCGGCCTCACCTTTCAGAAAAAGAGACGCCAAATCATCAAACATTAGTTAAGACCCCAAGGAAAGAAGAAGTCCAATTTGATATATTTGAAGTTACGCATTACTTTTTGTAGAAGCGTATTGATTTGCTCTCATGGTGGTGCGTTTCAGGGCCTTTTGTTCCTAAAAAAAAAAAAAAAGCAAAAAAAAAAAGCAATTGCCATAAGAGGAGGAGTGGCTGTTTGGAATAACCTGAGGTGGCAAATTAAAGTCGATCGCAGTGAAATTTCTGCTGTGGAAGATTTACAGGGATCCTGTCACAGGCTGACTGGTGACTGGCATGGGTTTGGGGAACGTCTCTCTGCCAGCGTTGCACATCTACAGACTCACATTTCAGCAATTTTTTGCCACAAAAAAATAAAATAAAAAAGTTGTATTTTTGTCTCATTTCACTAAAGTCTTGTGTTTTGTGTGAACAAAGGGCTGCATGGTTTGCACAGATCGTAACAGTCCTCAAAATGTTTAGCAGGTTTTTTCAGCTTGTTTTAAAAAAAAAATAGAATTGGTAGCAAAAGTACCAGCAATGTCCATATTTTAAAGAAATATTTTGGTTGGAAATTGTTTTTATTGTTTTCCCAACTAATTGTCCGCATATATATACACACATACATATTTTTGCCTGAATTTAGTCTTTTTCCCCTCTAAAAATAGAATACATCAGCAAATAAGTGTTTGCTTCTTTACAAATGACAAGCTTTCTTTGTTAAATATTTGTTATCTTTATAACTTTAGAAGTTATCTTTTCCCAGAAGGTCGTGGAATATTTGTGGCTCTAAAAAAAAAGCTTAGCTGGACTAAATTCAAAAAGGACTCTTTGGGTTGCAAATGTTGCAAATACCCAGTCTGCAACATTAAATCTTACTAAAAAAAACAAAAAAAAAAAACATTTTATTGAGAATATGTGAAAATAACCTGACGGGAAATAAGTAGCTTTGCATGGCATTGCAGCTCACTGCGGCTTAAAAGACGTTAGAGATACTTTGTCCTTCCATTTCCATCCTTGATGCCGTTATGCAATTCTGAATCCACTGCCAAGTCTAACAAATGTATGTTCAAGTGTCGTTCCCTGCAAACCATCTTTGAGTTAAAAACAGAGTAAAATCTAATTCAAGACATCCGATCAGTTTTTAGCCAGCGTGATTTTGAATGGCCTCCCAGTTAATAAATGTCAGAAAACGTCTGCCAGCTAAAGAAGCAGAACTAACTTTCAAGAGGAAATAAGAGAGAGTTTTAAGCTTTGTCCTATTTTTTTTCGTTTGGGTGGAAATGAAAAGGAACATGTTATTTCTCCTTCCTCCAAGCTATTTTTGAAGGTTTGGCTCAGGCTTCCGAGCTGCTTTGAAGCTGATGGGCCTGAGAGGACAAAACGGAGATGGACCTGTTTGCAAAAAGTGTTTTCTGTCATAATAAGTTAAAGGGGAAAAAACAGCAGCATGCTAAATGTGTCGTAAGTCAAAGTAAGGAAGCAGTTGACGGAGGTCTTGTGAAAATGAACCAACTCGGTTGACGCTGCCCTTGGTGCCAAAACATCCAGATTCCTCTGAGGTTTTCAAAAAGAAAAAAATAATCAAGTTTTCTCTTTTGCAGGTGCCGTCCAAAATGCTGAGCAAATAAAAACGAGTTTAAAGCACCGTATGTCGCCGTGCCTTTTCTTTTGGAAGCAATTACCTGCATTGTGCACGGGTGGGTTAGTTACTGTCCCTCCCACCATCTGTTTCTTCTCAGAAAGCCGTTTTCCAGCTCTACCCGCCGTTCGTCGTCTCCCCCCCCCAAGCCCTCCGCACCAGTTTTGGCTGTTCATTACCCGGAGTTGGAAGCTCTGTTTCCACTCCAAAGGGCTGTTAGAGGAACTATGAAAGTGGGCCATATGGCGGATATCTAGGATGCATCATCCGAGGCCGAGCTTCGCATGAATATTTTGCAACCAGACGGAGTCTCAACAAACTCCACAGAAGAGGAGGAGTGGATTGTGTCGGGACGAGCTTCCCGACGTAAACCTGCGGTTTGGTACCCATCATGCACAGCATCTCTGTCTTTGTTAACATAAGACGTGGGTGGAGTCAGTTTCAGGGCTGCAACTAAAGATTGATTTTATCCGATTAAGCTGTGATTAAATGATTAACCGATTAATCGGATAACAATTACGACTTCTTTCATTTATCCACTTCAGCCTTTTTGTAACGCAAATTTTGACAGGCGTCACAAGGCGCAAGTAAACAAATAATTCAATTTGTTTCTCAAATAAGAAAATAAACATTTTGTTGACTAAAATGCAATAATATTGTATTCCTTCAGTGTATCGTTTATCGCAAAGAGTGCAACAAAATATACTTTTAGCATCAGCATGTGAAAATCTCAGCCTTTTCAGCTTGACAGAACACCAGTACAGTTTAGGACTGACCTGTTTGTTGCTTCTTGGATTAACTGACTAATAACTGGCCTGCAAATGATTCTTAAGAGGAGAAGTTTTCCGGTATTTAAACAAGGTGAGGCTAAAACTATGAAGCCACTGGAGGAGGAACATTATTTACAGACAAAGAAGGTTTACCTCATATGCAAAATATATATATATATATATATACACACACACCGTGTTCCAAATTATTATGCAAGTGATATTTTCTCAGATTTTCAAATGACACAGTGGTTTTCCTTGCAGCATGAGATGGTTCATTGTCATGCATGAAGGTAATTTTGCTACTGAAGGTTCAGCTCTTTTTGAACCATGAAAGAAAGTGATCAGTCAGAAAGTCCATATATTTTGCTGAGGTCATTTTCACACCTTCAGGGACTCTGAAGGGGCCGACCAATGATTCTGTCCTCATGATTTCAGCCCAAAGCATGACTCCACCACCTCCTTGCTGACGTCACAGCCGTGTTGGGATGTGGTGGCCGTCCAGCACCAATCCACTACTGTGTCCATCTGGACCATCCAGGGTTGCACAGCAGTCATGAGTGTACAAGTCTGTTTGAAAATTAATTTTCATGTTTGGCTGGGTCCACTGCCATCGTTTCTGCTTGTGAGCTCTGGTTAGGGGCCCAATAATAGGTTGATGCACCACAAGCCTCTGGAGGATCCAGCAGCTTCAAATAACTGTTTGCCGATTTAAGGGCATTTTAACAGCTGCTCTCTTAATCCCATAAATTAGTCTAACAGAAACCTTCCTCATTATGTCTTCATCTGTACAAACCCATCTTTATTTTGAATCAGCCACAAATCTCTTCAGAGTACGATGATAACGCTTCAGTTTTCACTAAATATCTAATGTTTTCATACCTTGTCTTACGGCACTACGCTCTCTGATAATTTTTGTCAGCAGAGATTCTTTCTCTTTCCCATATTGCTTGAAACCTGTGGCCTGCTTAATAATGTGGAACATCCTTCTGAAGTAGATTTCCTTTAATTGAGCTCACCAGACAAACTAATCAACCAGCTCTCTGAAATTAACTATAGTGATTCAAAGAGCCCTGACACACAATACCATCTATAAATTTAATAGCACAACAGAAAATTATATATATATATATATATATATATATATATATATATATATATATATATATATATATATATGGCTTAAACGCTACTCTGAATATGTTGTTCTGTGTAGCAAATCACCTTTTTGAGTGTGCACTTCAATTAACAATTGAAGATCATTTCAATAACCGATTAATCGTTTCAGGCCTAGCGACTTTCATATTAGTATCTAGAGAAGGAAATTCAGCTGCCTCACATAGTCGATTCTCAGTCCAGTGGAGGACAAAAATAGTCAAAATGTGACAATATTGTGCTGCAGTTTAGTCTAAATACATAACAGGGACTTCAAATTTTGACTTATACAAAAATAAAATGATGATAATGTTCATCAAACTCTACATCTCAGAACAATGCCGGCGTGTCTTTTTCACGTCACAACGGGATCGTCGCTCATCCTCTGATTCACGGACTGGCTGCGATCAGGTCCGGCTCCTGCTGTCAGCAGAGGAGAGAGTGAGAGTGAGTGGTAGTGGTGGTGAAATGGTGAGACGGGGGAGTGGAGTGGAGGTGGCGCTGCGGGAGGAGACGGACTGTGATTGAAAACACACCGCGGCCGGATGACAAACGACGCGCTTATCGATGACGGCGGATAATCGGAGCGATCGGAGTGATTCTGGTTTTTGCCTTCTCGTACTCCCGCTCTCCGGGATGCCCCTGCTGCTCTTCCTCCCGCTGCATGGCCACGCAGCTTTCCCCAACCCGTCTCCATAGAAGAGTGCGTAGGCGTGTGCGTGTGTGTGTGCACTACTGAGGGAATCTTGCCGAGGCCCTGATGCGCAGCATTGTCATTCAGGGAGCGTTCACACAGGCAACCCCCGCAGGAAGCCCTGGCACCTCCCACTTAAAGTACCCCCACTCTCCCTCCACCCACTCCTCACTCTGACTGTTCTCTGATCTCACTCAGCAGGCCGAAGCCACGGAGCTGAGGGTGAGGTTGAAACGAGAGAGAGAGAGAGAGAGAGAGAGAGAGAGAGAGAGAGAGAGAGAGAGAGAGAGAGAGAGAGAGATCAGAGGCGCAGAGACATTATTGTGAGGTTGAAACGAGAGAGAGAGAGAGAGAGAGAGAGAGAGAGAGAGAGAGAGAGAGAGAGATCAGAGGCGCAGAGAGATTATTGCCGGTTCATATTCTGCAACATTTCTAAGTCAAGATTCAGGCCAGACTTATTTAGGAAGTCAAAATCCAAAAGAATTGTTTTGGTTGGAGGCAAAAAGCTTCAACCAATTATATTCTATTTTAACTTTACTATTATTATTATTATTATTATTATTATTATTATTATATTTATTATTTTAAGCAGGCAATCCAGCCTCTCGGTATTCACCAGAAAGCGTGGTTCACTGTAAACTTGTTCAAGACACAACCAGTTCTTGGCTGCCCCACCCTTTTCCAATGCAGCCCTGGGCAACTGCCCACACCAAGAAACACCGCTGCCTGCATTTATTTAACCTGTTTAACTTTATACACACTTGACACTTTGGCTGGTGTTTTTTTTTTTTTTGTTTGTTTTGTTTTGTATTTTTCATTTGTGAGCCGCGACACGTTGACAATTTTTTAGTCCAGTTTCTAGTAAAAATATCTTAGTTCATTGGAAATCAGATAAAATTAACTTACAAGTAGCTTTGTAGGGAGATAGAGGAGCTTGTTTTAAGTCAATACTTCTTGAATATTCATTAAAAATAAAGAACTACTTCCACTAGCAGATTGTTCCAGTTATAACATTTAAATTTTTCCAATGTTATAAGTGAAAAAAACTGCCAGTGGAAGTAGAACCTTTTTTTATAAATCAATATTCATTAATTATTGACATAAAACAAGTTCTTAGATCTTGTTGTTATTCGTAAGTTAGTTTTTAAAACAAGTTTTTATTTGCACTGAAAACTCGACGGCAAAAACAGAAACGTTGTTGTGATCCTGAAAGCCGAGTGTCAGTAAGAATAGGAGCTTCTTAAAGAGACAGACGCCCCAATTCCACAGCATTAATTGGTGAAGTCAAATTTCTTTCAAATCATATATGATCTAGAGCATTTTTATAACGGAAGGTAACATGGATACTTGATTGTGGTCTAAAATGGCACCATGTGCCTGGAAAATACATAATACCAACCCTTAAAGAAATGCTGTTTGTTCACTAAAGTTTGCCAACAAACCTCTAAGGACATGTGAAAGGAATTGGTCGCACAGGATCTCTGAAGGGTGTCTAAGTGAACATAATGTTGGAAAACGATGCATCACTTTCCTTCCAATACGCACTACTTTCTCCCGTTGCGTCTCATGTAATCCTAATCAAATACATCATGCCCTCTGGCTTTTATGTGACAAACTGTGAAAAAGTTAAAAAGCTGTTTTGCATTGCCTGGAAAAACAAAACAAAACACGTCGTCGCTGACAGCAGAGGTCCAGGACTCATCTTTCTTTAGGTGCTTCAACGTTTCTGCCGTTTTTCACGCGCCCTCCCGTTCAGATTTCAGGCTGGCTGTGATTTATGGATCCAAGTTGGTGTCAGGCTCCGCCGTGACCCCTGTCGCCCCGGCGATTCCCCGCCGTCCTGCCCCGAGCCGAGCGAGGTCCTGTTGTCATCACTGCTCATATCTGTCAGCAGCGTCCCCAGACCACACCGCTCCGCCTCTCCCGCTGAACAGACCGGCTCTTTTTCCTTTAGCCCTGCGATCTTTCCTTCACGCCTTTTCAGAGTACCCGCCTCTACCCGTCAGTGATTTTTTCTCTTTTCCCTCAGTTCTGCTTTGGTCCAGCAAAATGTGTGACAGCGACAGGCCTGGTTGTTTGGCAGCAACAGACATTAAGTATCGAAATCAACAATTCAAAGTCCACTTGCCTCACCCCGTTATGTTTCTGTTCTTCAGCGTTTGGCTGCTACAATCACGCTCATAAAGTGTTATTGTGGATGTGTTATTTATTTTATTTTTTACCTTGACTGGTTCTCTTCACAAAAGTTATTATCCAACGATACCTGTAACGTAACCGCAGCCCACGTCTGACTTGTTTCAGGACGACAGTACAGACATTTCGCATCATTTCCCGGCCTTTGAGACGAGAGTGTGAAAGAAATAAAGCCGGGTTGCGTTGCTGCCGAGACATATAGCAAGCTGATGTGGCATCCAAGCTAATTAGACGATTGCTCTCCTCCCTTCTCTCTCTCTCTTTTTGGCTCATACCCACGCCAGCTCAACCTGTATTAATTGATTGGCTAGTTAATGGAAGTGGAAAGGAGGAGCGCAGTGGGGAGAAAAAGGATGAGGAAGAGGAGTGCGCTGGCCTGAGCTAATGGCCCTTGATTGGGTGTGTGGAGTAAGCATTCTGGTCATAGAATCAGCAGTATAGAAAGCGAGACGAGGAATTAGGGACGGAGACAAGGACGAAGCAGACCAGAGGAGAGAAGGGAAGGGAAAGCTTGGAATTGTTTAAATTAGAGCAAATGGTCCCGCAAACAGCAAAACTGAACGTGTATAGATTTCTTTTCCTGAAGAAGATCATTTACAGTCACGATAAAAACACAAACCCCTAAAGTTTAAGGGCTTGGCGTATTTTGTATTGAAGGACTTGGAGGTCGGCTCTCTTCCTGAGTCAGTTTTTAATTGAGCTTTAATCAATTTTACACAACATGATAGCAAGACAAAAAAATATTTCACATAAGGTCAAATTTGGAAATAAATAATAAATACAAAGAAATGTTTTTTTTATATACCGTCTTTATTTCAGAGAGTCTCTAAATAGTTGCTGAGGGAAGACTTGATTACCTCAAAATGAAACATGGTGGTTTGGAAATTATGGTTTTACGTGTCTAATCAATAAATATTGATCCTCATCCAGGTTATTGGACAGTAGCTTAAAAAAAAACTAGAACAGCAAGCAGTTATCAACACAGTGCGCTCTGCTCCCAACATCCCACCAGTTTGGCTTCACTTTGCCTCTTAGCATCTGGACCGAGTTGGACGTTTTCAGGAATTAGAATCTGTGTCATGTCATGTTTGCGTCCCAGAAAACAACAACAACAAAATTATGTATCATTAGGGGCAACGTTATGTAAAATCCAGTTTTTTTTAGCTTTACGTCACATCATAATGTTATTCCTTCATCAAAAACACACCTGGAGTGTTGCTTTGATTCTTTCATGCATGTTTGAGAAATCCTTTAATCTCCCATGGCAACCATTCAGCTGTGAAAAAACGCCTGGGTGGACGTAGCCCCGCCTTCAAGACGCAGCTCCAGGTTTAACAGCTTCCACCTCTCAGATCCACCTCCGCTGGGACGCCACCACTCCGCTCCTTCAGACTAGCCAGCAGCAACTAGCAAACACCTGGTGAAGCTATCAGCTATCAGCTTCTTCTCAGTGAAACGCTGGTAAAAACATTGTTAAAGAGTTAATAGAGACGCCATGTTGTGGTGACTTCCTGGAGGCGGATTTTCACAAAGAGCGTTAAATTATGAAGTCAAATTTCCTTTAGTCATATTTCATATATGCAGCATTTTCATAACCACTGACGGTGACATGGTCTCTTGATTATGCTATGAAATGACACTGTGTGCTTGGAAAATATGTTGTCCCTTTAAAAAATAGAAGTTTCCAGGATTTATCTTGAAAAGTGTGAATAAAATAAATACATTTATTTTAAAACGTTTGTCAGAGGCTCAAACTTTTATGCCACTGGGACTCTGGCAACACCGAGACTGTTCTTAAATAAAAGTTTGTATTTTATTAAATTGCTATACATAAAGAAAATGAATGCATTCTTTTTAAGACTGCTTATACATCTTTAGTAAGGGTGCCAACAAATGTGTCCACCCTAATGGAAGAACACCTTTACAAATTAAACAGAAACCCTCAAAACGTCAATCCAGGATCTTAATACTTTAGGGAAGAAGCCAAAACTCCTCACTTCAGGAAGGCACAGGACATGGCAACCCGCCATGGTCTGAGGGACAGTCAACGGGAAGGCAAGTCAGGCGCATCAAGCCCATATGTCCCAGGTTGCCTAACGCCCACCGAGGGGCGTTATCTATCCAGCTGGATAAATGTTAGACTCACAGCAGATACCATGCAGGTAAGACTGGTAAATAAACTCGTTTCTTTTTATAACTCTCTCATTTTTGAAAACTGCCTGATTTGACAAAACAGAGTCACTAATGACGGCTGCAGCTGAAAGAGACTCTCCTCCAACCACCTGGGAGAAGAAATATTCAGAAGTGACTTCAAAAAAATAAAAAATAAAAAGCTCTCAGAAAGCCTCATATCCAAACAACAAATATCCTCAAACAGATTTTTGTTTTGTTTCCGAGAGAATTTTGTCTTTCCTTTTTGGCGATTATAAAACTTTCTTGAATGCAAATTTGGCCGAAGCATTTCTTCATTATTATTGCTTCCAGCACCGTCACTTTCGGTGATGGGGAAGTGGAGAAAGCATCGTGATTAGTCATTTCAGAGAAGTGGAGGTGCGGGAACGGCCGCTCATCACCCGGGGACTGAATTAGGACTCCCAATACTCGGCCTAATTAGAGGAGGACAATCAGAAACGACGGTGGGTTTGAGTGGCTTTTCCATGAATGCATATTTCTTCTGTCCAAAACGAGCCTCATTGTTTGGCTGCCTTTGTACGTCCTTCATAACGGAGATCAAGAAGTGGGGAAAGGGTCAAAAGGTTGGTTATTATTATTATCATTATTTAAATTTTTTGACGGAACTACTAATCCACCAAAATCTACAAGATATTAGAGCGAGTCCAGTGCAATAAACACCTTTCTTGTCCAACACATGCAGTCAAATACAACAGTTTTATTTATACATGTCATTTGTTACCATGTCTTTGTCACTAACACTGTGTCATCTGCACAGCGGTGTGAACATATTTATAGCGTTCCACCTAAACTTACAGAAGTAGGACGCAGCAGTGATGATTGCAGCACTATTGCGTTGAGTCATTTTTCTTCTCCTGACATTGGCCGACATGCGAAGCCCAAATTCTGCACGAGTCCCAGTTTGCAATGAGCACACAAGTTATCAGTGCCCATCTGTGAAGCACGCGATGAGGGCGGCAGCTACAAAAGTTGACCACTTTTTTTTTTGTTGCTTTTTTGTGTCGCGTCGCTAACCTGTCCACGCGCTCAGAATGTCGCATACTCACATTTTGATTGTCGCCTCATTACACAAGCTCAATAGGAAACGAATGGAGAGGGAGTGACGTCCTTAAAGCTGCAGTGTGTGACTTTAATAAAGAATTTTTTTTTCATATCTGTTGAAACTTTCAATGTGTTGTGACAACGTGTTATGAGAGATAATCCATGAAAAGAAAAACTAGCTCCTCTGCCTTTTCCTGTGTTAACTAGAAACAACCAATCAGATCCAGTGGGCGGGTCTTAGCGCTGTCAATCACTCTCGGTGTGGTCATTCCTACCCCCACCTACTGCTTTGTTCTCTGATAGCAGAGCTAGTTAGCATGACTTCCAGTGACGGTGGAAAGACGGTTTTCCAGTAACAGTAAATGTTTTCTCCACCATTAGCACATTGAAGAGCAAATACACGAGATTGATTGACAGCACTAAGACCCTCCTCCTGGCTCTGATTGGCTGTTTCTGACTGGAAGCTGTGCATTTCTTCAGATGGCAACAGCAGCTCAGGTGGAGGAACTCAATCTATTCACATGTTTTCTGTCTCATATTACTCTGTCAAGACATGATGACGGTTTTAGCAAAAACGGACAAAACATATTTTGTCCACTTTGTGTAACTTTAAAGTTACATACCGCAGCTTTGAAGAGCAAAGGGTAAAATGAGGAGACAAGGTGGAGATTAACTTGAAGTTCAAAGGAAACAAACCAATGATCGATCCAACCAACTACATAAATCTTAAAAAAAAAAAAAAAAAAACAGAGAAAGGAGGAAAAAGACCAAAATTACAACAAAGGAGAGAGAAAATACAGTGAAAAACAGCTGATAAGAAGAAAAAAGTAAAATGAAATTTGGAGGAAATTATATCAGGAGAGAGAGAGACAGAGAGAGAGAGAGAGGGAGAGAGAGAGAGAGAGAGAAGTGGCAAACAGGACACATGGAGAGGAGCCAGAAAGAAATTGAATGGGTGGAGGAAGGTGAAATGGAGAGAAGTGAGGCAGCGAAAGGACAGGAGAGTGAAGAGAGCAAACGTAAAAGTGGGACCTGGGGAGAAAGGAACAGTATGTTCCCATCGTTCCCAGCTCCAACCCCACACACCACTGGGTCAAGCTGGACTTTGAATGCGCTCTGACCATCACCGTCGGTTTGATCTGAACGCTACGTTATGAACACATAGCTTTTTTTTTTCCTCTTTTACTTGGTTATCTTATGTTAAACACATCATTCATTTGAATGTTTTCATGAAACACTCAGATAATGAAGGGTGAAGGAGACACAAAAGGCTTTATTAAGCAACACTTCAAACTGGGCTGTGCTAGTTGGGAACCTTGTTGGAGGGTTTCATTCAGACCCCGTCCCAGCTTCAGGCCTTACAAACAAGACCGTCTCCTTGTGCATTAAGTAGAACAAAACTTTCCTCCCGTCTTCTCCTTCTGCTCCCCTGTTGACCCTCATCTTTTTATAACTTTCTGTCCTCGGTGTTATCCTTCTGGCCTCTTTCTCATCTTCTCTGGATATCTTTCCATCTTCCTTTGCTCTCTTTTTCCAGAACTGCACAAGACCTTTCAGAGGAAGTTTAATTAGTTCCAGGAAGGAAACTTAATACGTTGGTTGAATCCTTATTAATTGTATTAAACTTTAGTATTTATCTGGAACACACTACGATGAAGTACTTTTTGTTCAAGTAGGTTGGTTAGCTGATGGAAACCTGTTTAAGGATACAAAACCTTTGAGACTAGGTTGGAGGAATTCCTTACTGAAGGACAATGTTCCCAAATATACAACCAGACGGAGAAACGGTTATTCATGCGTTTGAACGGTCTAATCAAAGTACAGCCCTTGAATATTGATGGGAATTTGCTTCGACCAATCAGTCTGAGCTGTTTGGTAAAGTTGACTGGGAATCCACTGAGGACACGTTACAGATTTTTATTTGTAAGAATTGAAATGTGTTATTTCCATTCCACCTCAGAATTACGTTATACTTAGTGCTGGTCACAAGGTGGGGTGATGCGGCTTAACAGGCCTCTTGTTATACCAAATTTGATTTCCAATTTTAATCAATGTTTTTCCCGGCTCACTTTTTTTTTTTTTCCTTTAAAAAAAAATAAATAAAAAAAAATAGAAACTACATTTGAAAAGTTTGTTTCAATCATTCTTTCTGTGAGCTGACCTGAATTTAAAGTCAAAACCAGGAGAATCTGTAAAACATCCCTCTGAACTATGGAAACCAAAACAAACACAATATTACAGAAAGAAAAAAATAAAAATTGAAAAATAATTTGAAAACTTGCTCACTGAATCAAATTGATTTATCGCCCAGCCACAGTTGGTCATAAAATAACAAACCTTTGCAGTGATAACGTCACAGAACGGCTAGAAAAATAACAAATAAACAAAAAAAACTAAACATTCAAGTGCTGTGATTACTGTAGCTGTAACTGGGTTCACTTTTAGCACAGTTATGATCAACTTTAGCTCACAGTGAAATGTTTTATGCATCAGCAGGGCTCCACATTTATTATGCTAAAGTGAATGCTTCAGCTGCCGTGACAAGTTTCCATTTTTAAAATTCCCTTTCCCCCATAGAGAGCCTTTTGTGAAGGAAATGATGGATGAGCGAACAGGGTCCCGCTTCCCGATTGGCTAAAAGGTGAACCAATCATTTTGATGACACACTCTTCCTCTCTCACTTGCCGCTGCCCTCTCTTTGCAGCTGGCCGACTGCCAGCCACCCCCATTTAATCAGGGCGCCCCCTTACCCTTCATGCCTGTTTTTCTCAATGAAACCTTTACTCTGGGGACACTTGTGGCACGTAGACTGTTCTCCAGTGATATACCGGCTCAGAGGACTTATAGACTTCAGAGTTCTGATGGCTTTCCAATGCGTACCGCTGACAACTCCACGCAGAAAGATCACGAGCTGGGATTCGAACGCAGTGTCACAACACAACAGTTGCTCGCCTAAAAGTGTCAATGTCAAGGATCAACCCAACAATTGAAAACGTCTAAAGGAGCTGAGAATGTGACACGCAATAATAACCAACTCTATCGAGCCACCATGCACAGCGAGGGCAGCGGCCTGAACAGCTTTGCATAACATTTCTTTGAGAAATGTCTAATGATCAGACTTTAGCTAGCTATGTGTACTTGGTTCAAATGCAAAACAACATTAAAACATTGAGTTTTTAACCAAACAACACACCAGGTTGAAGCAAGGGATGAAAATGTGATTTCTCATCATGGTGAAGAACTTGTTATTCTGTTGGTCCGTTTCCCTTTCACAGGCCTTGGGAACCGTGTTAGACTGCAGAGCATCATAGGCCTAATGCGTAGATGTCCGAATATCTGAGAACTAATACATTTTTATGTTTTTTGACCTTTCATCTACACAAAAAACCTTTGTTTAATGTTAGTAAAAACAGTGATTTACAAAAGCTCCAACCAAAGTGGAGATTTTGTAATCTCCACTTTAGCATTCATGAGAAAACTTTGTATCTGTGTTTGCGTGAGTATTTATGGCGAAAACTGAGATTTAGGGTCTCGCGCATTACAGTCTGCACCAAATAATCCACCGACATATCCACCTATTTGCTTTGATACAATTCCCCATCGACATTGTCCTGTGTTTTATCTAAAATGCCAGTTCAACACTAGTCCACACAATGAATCTCCAGGCGCCATGTTTAATTCCCAACAGGAAGTTGTTTTGAAGCAATCTGATTGGCTGACAGGTTTTAGCTTTGCGTTGCATTGTCTCCTATGGGTTTGGCATGTTTTAACGTACACTCAGGGGCGGATTTGTGCCAGTCCGTTAGGATGAAAGCTTTTCTGAAACCGATCCCGTGCGTACGATTTTTATTTATTTTTTTTTAAACAATGTGTCGGAGATATTTGTTTTTATACAGATTTGAAACCTATAGAGAGCCCGAAGGTTGAGGATGAAAAGAGAGGATAAGAGAGTACCTGGGCCTCTGGAGAATTGTGTGCATGAATGGTTAAAGAGCTCTCTCCCAAGGGAGTAGCTATGCCATTACAGAAAGTCAGCAAACTCACCAAAGACTATTAGCTAATTGATTGGATTTAAAGTGTTGGCAACTGTGAGGGCAGTCCATAAAAAAAGAAAAAAAAGAAAAAGAAATTTGGTGTTCTTATGAAAGAAAAACATTCAGCATTTAGGCTTAACATCTGAGCAGAAAACAAGAAAAGCAAAAAAAAAAAAAAAAGACAATAATTTTAGCATTTATGGGTAGCTCAATAATACTGAGAGTCCATTTACAAGCATAGTGGACAAAAAAAGCGCTGAAAATGCAAAGCTGTTCTCACAAGCAGAAAGTGCACAGGGTTTAATGGAAATTGTATGGATGAAGTAGCCAAACAGCCCCTCCTCCCCCCAGCCACTGTGGAGGCGATCCTCTAGAAATCCTTCACATCCAAGTCCTCTGCTTCATTTACAGTATATTACCTTTACTGTAATATGAAGTACCTGCGTTTTTTTCATTTTTTTCATTTTTACTGTATATATATATATATATATATATATATATATATATATATATATATATATATATATATATATATATATATACAGTGTAAGTAGATGACCAGCCGCTGACTAAAGAGCAAACAGAGTGAGAACAAATGCAGGGGTTTAAACGCTCTTCGTTTCTCCTCGTCTATGTACATGAGTTAATATATTTACTCATATATGTTCATGACAGTGGGCATTAATGCATGAAGAACATCCACTTCTCTCCGTACGGTTCTATGCTTGTTTGAACTGCTGCCTTGCGCGTGGTCCGCCCCGCAGAGAGAACCGCCGAGCTCCCGGTGGATTTCTCCTCATTAAAATAAAGGACGAATCAATGATTTCTAAAACTTCTATTTATCCAGCCGCAGAAAATTGCTGAGCTTTCAGGGTTTTCTCGCAGAGACGCTTTACAGTTTTCTGCTACAGATTTGTCACCCTCACGTCTTGCATGTAGAGTCATGATTTGAAATAAGGAGAACGAAAAATAGTGGAAATAAAGCGACAACCACAGAACACGCTTGGTTGATTTACGAAGTTTTAAAAAAATCAGATTTAAATGATAGAACAGTTTAATTCATCAACCTGAGTAGAGTACAGTAAAACTAGCTGCATTTTCATTTATTCATATAATTACCCAATTTGATATTTTGAAAATAAATTTGCTTAATAGATGCACACCAATTTAAAAAACAACAACAACTTGTTTTTCGCTAAAAACGTTTTGGCACTAAGATGAGGTGATTTTTTAAAAAAATTGGCTTATTTCACAAAAGTCCAACAGAAACAATTTTTTGCATCCAACAAGTCACGTGCCCAACAACCGGATGTTGCCGCTGCCGCAAACCCCGAAGAAGAAGACAACAGGAAGTGGTTGGAGGATCATGTATGTTCTTTTTTAATGACTTATCTTCACGTGTGACTCTAATTGTGTTTCTTGCTTAATAAAAACACCACAATTGCAAAATTGTATTTTTTTCGACATTAGCGGAATATTGACAAAGCTCTGCGCACATTTGTAATGCAAACGTAGCTACAGCTAACCCACCACAGCAACACTGACAGTTAACTGGCAAACAGAGCATTACTTCAGCCTCTTCCATACTGCATCCAGAGCTGAACAGTCGACCTGCGCTCAGGTGTTGGCGGGATGTTCACTTTCACACGCAGGTATTTTGTGGGACAGATAAAAACTGCAGACAGTGGACAACGTTAGAATTTTCTTCCAGGGGTTTTTAGCCAATTGACAACCTTTGTAGTTATTTAGTGAAGAATCGTGCAACTGTACATCATTTTTTCCCATCTCTAATAAACATTCCTCAAAAGTTCCCATGTTGCCTGTGGATACAAAGACCAGATCGTGGAAGTGGACTGACTGAAGCGAAATATCAACGTAGCTGTTCAAGCGGATTCCTGCATAAAATGTGCCATAGATTTCTGATCAATCACACAGCACATCGCGCAGAGTTCTGTCAGAATAGCTCGATCTGGGCTTGGTGTCGAGAACGGGAGGCGGACGACTCCCTGTGAATAAAACAGCGTCATTTCCGTCAAAAGACAACATCAATGAGAGACAACTCAGACAACTTAGATGGAGCATGTTGGAGTCTTTAGAGACACATGTAACAGAGCAACAGTGAGTCTGGAGAAGCTGCAGAGACCCATAGATCTGGTGTCATCAATAGGAATGAAATATTCAACTTTGAAGAAACAACATATTGGCAATATAACTATTTATTTATTTAACAAACCGTAAAGTACTGTAGGTAGTGTACAGGCTGACTAGATAAAACTGAAACTGCTTGGCGCCTCTTCCTCATGGTGGTGACCAGCTTGGTCTCAAAATGTGGGACCAGCGACTTCAGCCAAGGTGGATTTGTGAGGTTGATTCTGGTGTACAGACATCTCCTCCACTTCTAAGTTCTAGAGTTGGTGTGACGCTGGAGGTGGTCTCTGATAAACCTCACGCTCTGGGGCTCAGCTTGATCCAAAGGTGAGAAGACACAGGATTGCCCACTGGTTGCAGAATTTCTTTTCTTACTATTTAAATGGCCTCTAATGATGACCACACCATGAGGCTATTTCCACCAAAAGCAGTTTTCATGTACCTACAAGTACAAGGAAAAACAAACAGGCTCTCCAGCAGTAGGCGATGTATTGCCAAGTGGCGTTGTAACAACAAATCAAAAGTGAACCTTTTTTTTTTTTTTTTTACCAAAATGCAAAGTGCTATGAATTGAGGGAAACTGACATTGCACATCATCTTCATGATGTATGGATGCTTTTCCGGGAAGATGGACGGAGCTAAATACAGGACAATCTTGGATGAAAACCCTGTTAGAGGCTGCCAAAGACTTGAGATCAATCAAGATGGTGAAGTTTCACCATCCAGCAGGTTAACAACCCTAAACATTCATAGTCCAACTGAGAATTTGTTTCAAGACTTGAAAACTCGTGTTCACAGAAGCTCTTCTTTCAATTTGACTGAGCTTAATCCATTTCGGAAAGAAAGGAGGTCACACATTGAAAAGGCGGTAGAGACAATGCACACTTTTCAGGTTTTAATTTGTAGAACCAGGAGAACCAGGTGTCCTTCAAAATTAAGCAACGCGTCACGACAGTCTATCATAAAACATACAACAAAATACACCAAAGTTTGTGGTTACAAAACAGTAAAAAGGTCAGGGGTGGGAGTTAGTTTGCATGGCAGGAACTCTTTCTGATTTGTCATAGATTCCACAAAGTAATGAGCAAATAATCATTTGCTCCTGTTCTGGTGTGCGTTCCACTCCAGAACACACTGTGCCAAAGAAAAAGAAAAAAAATTGCGTACGAATGCCATTTATGTTTTGGACAGCTGATGTTTGGCGAAAACTGCATCAAACAAACAAACTGATCAAAATGACTTTTGAAAGAAAGAAATCAAAATGCTGCAATGATGCTTTCAAAATCCAATCGATTTAAAATAAAAGCATTACCTTTCAAAAGTGTTTAATAAACATAATCTAGTATATTCCAGATGAACTGAAGAGTGGGCCAAAACCTCAAAGCTAGCATGTATGATACAGGAGGCAGTTATTAAGTCTTTGAGGTTATGAATGTGTCAACAACAATACTGCGTTTCTTAAGATACTCTGCAGTTTTGCTTAATCTGTATTTAGTTGCACTATTTTTATTTTAAGCCTGCATGTCTCTATCCTTAATATCTGCATTGATTAATGTTGAGAACAGCAAATAAAGGGAAAAAAATAATTTCCAAAACTAAGATATGTTTTGACTTTAAATAAAATCGGATGCCTTCTTTCTTTTCTTTTTTCAGCCCAATACAGTGTTGATACATAACTGCGGTATTTATGTGGCACGTCGGAAACAAACTGATCCTGAAAGAACGCTCCTGACATCTGGTGGCAGCGGGAGGTACTGCAAATGCAAAGACAGTTTTTATGTTACTGGATTTATAAGGTATGAAAAGTTGTCAAAAAAAGTCCAACAATTGGACGAGAGCATATATTA